>NC_090444.1:5114200-6364200 GCF_031143425.1 Pleurodeles waltl | reverse complement strand
ACTCTTTACAGAAGGTGACTCTTTAATATGGGTTGGTGCTGACCGTGAAGGGTTTATTAAGGTAGTTATGTACTGATCTCTTTACACCACTGTGTCTTATAAATATAGTTTGATGCTAAAGCAGTAGGGATCATACATGCCGACAGAAACCTCACGGGGAAGGTAGAAGAACTGCAACCCTATGAGGATGTACCAAACACAGTTCAACAGTCACCAGAACCCTAAACCAGAAGCCGTAAATGTGACTCCAGTCTGCCTATAATGATCCAGAAATGGGTCAGGGAAGGTTCAAGCAGATGTTCAGCAAATGTTGGGTGAAGAGGTACCCTTCAATGCTGCCCCGGAGCCTGACGTCCATACTGCCCACCTCAAGGTAGACTGCCCAAAAATAGGACCAGGGTAGGACACACATGTGGAGGAGTATGCTTTAGTGATGGCTCACACGGGGTTTACCTTCTTTCTCTGAGGGACCTCTTGAGCCTCAGAGGATCAAGAGGCCTAAGTAAGTTTCAGTGCAAAAGAGAGTCCTCAGTGGAGTGGGGAGAGAGTACAGGCAGAACCAATGCTTGAGGAACAGGGAACCTCGAAGAAACCTCTGAACCAAAAGAAAGGAAAAATGTAAGTATGGGTCAGCTCTCCCAGCTCACCAGCTGTGTGAACCTGAGGTGACAGTCACCTGCAAAAGACCTTTAACTGACAAAATAATTCAGACCTTCCAACTTGAATAAGAACCTCACTGTGTGAGGAGGAGGCTGGACCTTGGAGAGGGCTAGGCCTTGTGCCAAGAAGTGCCTAAGCGGCACCTTTGCCCCTATCCCGCACTCAACCCTCTCTTCTAAAAAGAAAACCTTGCTGAAGCTGCTGCCGATGTCCTGGGCTGTTTTCACACTCATTCATCGACATCAGCCATTCGAAGCCTGCGAAAACGAGCTCAGCTTGTTTTCCTTGCCACCGTATGATATCGGCTCCTCATCGGGTGACTGTTTGGTGGGAGCTGATAATGTCAGACAGTGGCAACATGTGAGTTGGCAGGTCTGTAATTGAAAGCCAGGGTTGCCAAGGGGTGTCCTCTAAAACTCTCAAGGCCAAAGGAAGATCACCCGATAAAGTAGGGGAGTGCACTACTTATGTGCTCTGCAGTTCGGAAACTGAGTAACTGGTGGCAGTAGTTCCCAGGATCAGGAAGTCTCATTAGGGTGGCTGGGCATTTGCGTTTCTTGGCCCCAAGATTTGGGACAAGCTGCCCCATTCACTGAGAGCCTGTAAATGGCTCACAAGTTTTGGGAAGCAGCTAAAAGCCTGGCTGTTTCCATGCTCACTATAATTGGTAAGGTTAAGGCTTGATGATCAGGGCTAAGCAGGAGGCTAGCACTGGGAAACCTTTTAGGTAGCCATGCGCTTTACAAGTCTTCATGTAACGTATGGTAAGGTGAGAGGATAAAGGAAGTCGGGGATGATAAATCAGATCTAGAAGACTGAAAAGCTAGAGTTAGTGCCCATTGGTCCCTTCAAGTAGAAACTGACAGACCCAGAGGAATACAAGCAAGACTATGGAAAGGATCACAATTCTGAGAATGAAGACCCTGGAAGGCACACTGATCAGCAAACAATTGCAATCTTTAACAGAGAACTCTATGGTAGAGGGGCGACAATTTTTCTGGGGAGCCAAGGCAACCTCCAGAGGGCATCCTATGTGCTCCAGGCTGACGTGCTCGGCCTTCCTTTCAAAGACTTTGAAGGGTCTGTATCCAACAAAGGGACAGATGCAGGTAAGAGGTACACTCTGGAAACAAGGAAACTGCCCATCTTCAGGCGATGTCATACCACCAAGTTAGAACATGTATGAGGAAGGTAGATGAGGTGGTAATGTATGATCTGTGTAGATTTCCATGCATAATTCATGAAAAGTTTTGAAAAATGAGTGAATCCATGCATAATGAAGGTTTAAACCAATAATGCTTACATTTCTGACTTTTTTCTGTAATAGTCTTGATGGTACGGCACACCTTTTGTGCCATTTAGATATATTGAGGGATAGTTGGGTTTAGGTGAGATATGCAGATGAGATCTGGGCTTTGGTATTAGTATGTTAATGTAGTTCATTTCCACCACTGTTTGTGGCACTACTTAGTACCAAATGTAAACACAGTATATGGATTGTTGTTCTTTATTTAATGTCTGAATTTTCTTTTTTTACCTTGCAGAACAAATGTTATTCTGCCCTTATGTTAATGTTACTTTGATAAAATGCAATGCATCTTCTGCCAAGTCACAATGCAGCAATGACTAGGATTGTTCAGCTAATAAGAAGTGCTGCAACACCGGATGCAGAATGAAGTGTGTGGCAGTTGTGGAAGGTACAGAACACTGCACTTGGAATTACAGATTGGCAAACTTTGATGCTTCTAGAGAGGTTATCCTTTTGTACATTTGGTGGGTTGATGCTTCAAGAGAGGATATACTATTGAACAGTGGGTGGGCTGATGCTTCTAGAGAGGTTGTAGTGCTGAAGTCCATTAGATGGGACAATGCTTCTAGAGGTTGTAGAGATGTGTACAACACTAGGTGGGAAGATGCTTCCAGAGGTGTTGTTCTGTTATACTACATTGGGTGGGGCGATGGTTCTAGAGATGTTGTGGTGCTGTGGTACATTGGATGGGATCATGCTTTTAGCGAAGTTGTAGTGCTGTGGTACATTGGGTGGGAGAATGCGTCTAGAGAGGTTGTGGTACTGTGGTACATTGGGTGGGGTGATGGTTCTAGAGAGGTTGTAGTGCTTTGTTACATTGGGTGGGAGGATGTGACTAGAGAGGTTGTCGTGTGTGAAACACTGGGTGGGACAATAACTTTAGAGAGGCTGTACCATGAATAGGGTGATGCTTCTAGAGAGGTTGTAGTGTTGTGGTACATTGCGTGGGACAATAATTCTATGAAGGTTGTAGTGCTGCAGTACATTGCATGGGACAATGGTTCTATAGAGGTTTTAATGCTGTAGTACATTGAGTAAGATGATGCTTCTAGAGAGGTTGTAGTTTGTAGTACATTTAGTCAGATGATGTTTCTACAGTGGTTGTAGTATTTTAGTACTATGGGTCGGATGATGCTTCTAGAGAGGCTGCAGTGCTGTGGTACATTAGGTGGGATGATGCTTCCAGAGAGGTTGTAGTGCTGTGGTACACTGGGTGGGAGAAAGCTTCTAAAGAGGTTGCATTGTTATGGTACAATGAGTGGGACGATGCTTCTAATGAGGTTGTTGTGATTTGATACATTGAGTGGGACAATGCTTTGGGAGAGGGTGTAGAGTAATGGTACATTCAGTGAGACAATACTTCTAGAAATGGCGTAGTGCTGTGGTACATTGGGTAGGACCATGCTTCCAGAGAGGTTGTAGTGCTGTGGTAAATTGGATGGGATGATGCTTCTAAACAAGATGTAGTGTTGTAGTTCTTTGGATGGGGTGATATTTCTAGAGAGGTTGCAGTGTTGTAATATGTTGGGTGGATAGCTGGTTATAGAGAGGTTGTACAGCTGTGGTACGTTGAATGGGGCCATGCTTCTAGAGAGGTTGTAGAGATTTGATGCATTGGGTGGGACAATGCTTTGGGAGGGATAGACTGTAGTGTTATGATACATTGAGTGAGACAATGCTCCTAGAAAGGTTTCAGTGTAGTACGTTTGGTGGGATGATTCTTTTAGAGAGGTTGTAGTGCTGTGGTACATTGGATGGGTTGATGCTTCTAGACAAGATGTAGTGTTGTAGTACATTGGGTGGGGTGATATTTCTAAGGAGGATGTAGTACTGCGCTGCATTGAGTAGGTTGATGCTTCTAGAGAGCTTGTACAGCTGTGGTACATTGAGTGGGTCAATGCTTCTAGAGAGGTTGTAGAGATTCAGTGCATTGGGTAGGACAATGCTTTGGGAGGGATAGGCTGTAATGTTATGGTACATTGAGTGAGACAATGCTCCTAGAAAGGTTTCAGTGTAGTACATTGGGTGGGATGATTCTTCTAGAGAGGTTGTAGTGCTGCGGTACATTGGGTGTGACAATGCTTCTAGAGAAGTTGTAATGTTGTAATATGTTGGGTGGATAGCTCGTTATAGAGAGGTTGTAGTGCTGTGGTCCATTGGGTGGGACAGTGATTCTAGAGAGGTTGTAGTATAGTACACTGAGTGGGTGATGCTTCTAGAAAGTTTGTAGTGTTTTAGTACATTGGGTGGGATGATGCTTCTAGAGACGTTGTAGTACGGTGGTACATTGAGTGGGTTGATGCTTCTAGAGAGGTTTAGCGATGTGGTACATTGGGTGGGATGGTGCATCTAGAGAGGTTACATAGGTTCAGTACAATGGGTGGGACAATGTATTGGGAGAGGATGTGGTGTTATGGTACACTGAGTAAGACAATGCTCCTAGAAAGGTTTTAGTGTAGTACATTGGGTGGGATGATTCTTCTAGAGAGGTTGTAGTGCTGCGGTACATTGGGTGGGATGACGCTTCTAGAGGGGTTGTAGTGCTGTGCTCTATTGGGCGAGAAGATGCTTTTGGAGAAGTGATGTTGTTTTGACACATTGGGTAGGGCGATGCCAATAGAGAGGTTGTAGTGTTGTGGTACATTGGGTAGGACAATGTTTCTAGAAAGGTTGTAGTGCTGTGGTACATTGCTTGGGACAATGCTTCTACAGAAGTTGTAGTGTTGTGGTACATTGAGTAAGACAATGCTTCTAGAGAGGGTGTAGTTTTCAGTACATTATGTCAGATGATGTTTCTACAGTGGTTGTAGTATTTTAGTACTTTGCATGAGACAATGCTTCTAGAATGGTCGTGGTGTTTTAGTAATTGGGTGGGACTATGCTTTTAGAGGGGTTGTAGTGGTGTAGTATATTAGGTGGGATGATGCTTCTAGGCAAGTTGTAGTGTTGTGTTGCATTGGGTTGGGCGATGCTTCTAGAGAGGTTGTATGTTGTGGAATGTTGCATTTGAAGTGAACTTGCCACCGCTCTGCTCCACATATATGTATACAAGCACCTGGTGATGACGTGGCTTTCTGACATGCACATTTTCAATGGCCGACCGCACATTTCTCATATGTTCCCTAAATCTGAGTACATTTGTTGTGGATGAAGAGGATGGGGAAGGCAATAGACAGTAATGCGTTATGGCCGGTAGTTTCATTGGTGGGGAATAACGCAGAAACACTTTGTTGCTTGGTTACAGGAAGAAGTGGGGTGTGCAAAGAAGACAGACCATCACAGAATGTGTGCAGAGACAAGTGTAACTTCGACATGGACTGCCCGGAACGTCACAAGTGCTGCACTGGCCAGAGAGGGCGAGAATGCCAGCCCGCTTGAGATCGCTGGTCTACGGTGCTGGTGGAATGGTCTTACCTCCCTTTCAAAGCATTTCTACTGCTTCAGTCACTTACCGGTAATTGCATTACTCTGAGTCCATCTCTTGCTTTGATTAATTATGCTATGAGAACTAGTTGTGCCACCTAGACACACCCACCTGCAATGTTTCCTTTGGAGACCCTCAAACCCTCACCACATCATGCTTCTCTGTTTCAAGCCATGAATCAAATAGTTGACCGGGCATAATGGGGTGGGAAGGTGGGATTAATTAATCAAAGCAAGAGACGGATTCTGAATAATATAATTAGTGCTAAATAATTGTAACTTTACCGTCTTTTCCTGTTCGCGCTGCTTAGTTACACTATGAGATATACTTAAGCAAACAATAGACCAGGGTAACTGTGAGTCACTTCTCAAAAACAAAAAACTTTGGGCCAGATGTATCAAAGAGTTTTACCCATTCTATGTCTATGGGAAAATGTGTTGGTACATATGGCCCAATTTATTTTGATATCAGTTTTCTACCTGCTTACCTCATAGAAGACAGAACTTTAGATCTAAGTATGTTGTGAGCCTGCACTTCCTGCATTATCCTGCCATGCTTTACAAACTTAAAAGGAAAAGCCCAGGTGGCTGCTCTGCAGATCTCAGTCAAGGAATTCTACCAGGGAAGCTTTCATGTCCTGGTTGACCCTCCCTGGATTCCCAAAGAAGAAGGAACCCCTGATTTCTTGTAAGTAAGGATTATCAAGCAACAAATCCACCAGCTGAGTGTCTGGACTGTAGGACTCATGCCCTCTTAGTCAGAACAAAATTAACAAAAAATGAAGAAGTGGTTCTACATTTTGGAACTGTATCTGAATGGCTAGTAACTGCTCTTCTAACTTCCAGAGAGTGAAGAGCAGCCTCCTTTGGTGTCTCTGGTTCCAGGCACGCACAGTTCCAGGAGTACCCTCTCCAGGAACTCCTGAATACTCAACACAGAAGGACTTTATGTACACTTTTAGACTGATTTATGCAGGATACTATTCAGATACAGATAACTTTCATGATAATTATTCAGATATTCAGGTTAAAGGGACACCATACTAGCCCTGAAGAAGTCCTCTGTGACGCCTGCAGCATGAGATAAAACATGTGTTGGCATGGCCATTTGTGATCCACCAGCACAAAAAAGCTGAGTGTCTGACCATCATTCCTTGCACTGGGACCTTACTGCAGCAACCACCAGCCTCATTTCAGGTGAATGCAACACATAGCAAGCACACTGATAGACATACAGGTTGGTGGATGGTTGGATGGATGGATGGATGCTACAAGGCAGCAAACCATTCTCTTAACTATGCCCCAAGAGCCAGGTCAGTCAATGCAGTGATATTGTATGAAACACATTTTTGATGCGTGTAGATACAGAGTTGAACCGGACACACACTAGGCTCGGGCACCAAAATAAAAGTGTCTCCCGTTTGCAAATCACAGAACTTTTGAGCTTGTAGATATGCACTGTATAGTTCTTTTGCAAGGTATGGTAGACTGCTTGCATGTGTGCTTGCTGCAGCAATGGCAATGTTTGTGGTAATATTCTGGAAATCAACAGTAAAAACAGGCCGACCAGACCATAAGCAGAGCCGGAGATAGCCAGAATACCAGCTCACACATTGACCTACTAGATCAGCCCTTCTGTCATTGCCCACTACGTCCCTGTGTAGATGGGCCTCCGCCTTGAGTTAGAAGACATCACCGACATTTTCACAGTGTCCAGCCGCCATCCATTGTAGGTCAGGGCATCAGAGATGAGACAGAAATGGAAGAAAAGGTAGCTGCTAAGGACAAGATTTGCAAGATTTGTTCCCAAATGTGCTTGTAGAATGTACACAAAGTTTGGGAAAAGGTGCACCTTGTACATGCGCATTGGCCAGATGTAGAAAAGGTATATTGTGATGTGTATGTGCTCATGCAGGTGGGGCATACACAAAATCTGCAATTTAGTGTGGCACAAAGGCTCCACAAAAAGGTGTGTTTGCATATCTGCCCACAGTGGGCAGCCTCCCATGCACTAGAACAGACCTGGTGTCAGGCAGTCAGAGAGAAGGAAGCAGCGAGGAGACTGGTGTAAAATTCAGACCTCCACCTCGAGGCTCCTGACCAGCTCTAGAGGCCTGTGGCAACAATATCATCCAGGGAAAGTGGAGGGTGGAATGGCAGACAGTGTAATCCCTGATGGGAGAGTAGACTATGGATCAATAATAAAGGGAATCAATTGTAGGAGATGACCCTCAACCCCTACAGAGAGACTATAGCACTCTGAGGCAGTAAAAGCACTCAACGAGGAACTGGCAACCCTCAGCAAAAACTATAATACCTTACAGTTTAATTATATGAACTCACTCCTTGTCCAGATGTACACATAAATTATCGAATGCAATAAAAATGTAATTGAATGTGACATGGATTTTTTTTGCATTTTTTTATCTTGTTTTTTTTTCAAATTGTTAGCCATTTTTGGACCCTTTTTGTTGCGTATAATTGCCTGCCGCCCCCTGCAAACAGCAGAGGGCACCATGAGTCGCTCCACAGACAGGAGTTGTTTGTTGGTTTCGCCACAAAAGGAGGGTTGTGACTTCATTGAGAGGTGCCCAGGACAAGGGCCTTTAAAGCGTTGAGAGGCGCGGTTTCGGACTCTTTTTCTCTCCACCGCCCACCAGCATACAGACGGAAGAGACAAGTCCTGCTCTGCCAGTATATAGGTCTGAAAAAATAAAGTAACCTGTGTTTTTAAATACTTATGACGAAGAAAATATTACACCTGGACAATACATGTTTTGTACGGTTGTGTGTGTGCGTCCATGCGTGTCCTTGTGGGCACCAGGGTGTGATAACTAACTCACTTTGTGGGGTCTTGATTGCACTGTGGAGAATTGCATCTGTACAACTTTTAAACTTTTTTAAAATGTAACTTGTAGGAACTTGTGTTCGTCTGTTTTAATTTCCCTACTCATCTCTGCCCCCTGTCGATAGACAGTGGTACAGCGCGCTTAAAGACTCCAAGCCACCTACACACACTTCACTATCTCCTCTTAGGCCCTGACACCGGTCAAAGGAAAGGTAGCAGCACTGTCAGTTTATGTTTCTGCCCAATTCAGTAAGTTTCTCAATCTTAGCATGTTCTCTCTTTAGGAAAATTAAATGTAAATTACATTAAGTGATCAAATTTATGCATTCTAGATTTAAGTTTCCAGATGCATTGCACCCTGTCCTGTGGGTTATACAGGGCCTTCCTTAGGGGTGACATATGTATAAAAAGGGAAAGGTTGGGGCTGGCAAAAGGTTTATTTTGATAGATCGAGATAGCAGTTTAAAGCTGCACACACAGTTCTGCAGTGGCAGGCCTGAGCCATGGTTAGAGGGCTACTGAAGTGGGTGGCACAACCAGTGCTGCAGCCCACTAGTAGCATTTAATTTGCAGGCCCTGGGCACATGTAGTGCAGTTTGCTAAGGACATATAAGAAAATTAAATGCACCAGTTGCGAAAGAACCAATGTTACCATGTTTTAAGGACATAACACATGCACGTTAGCACTTGCTAGTAGTGGTAAAGTGCTCAGAGTCCTAATGCAGGCAAAACTAATGTGAGAAAAGCAGAGAAGACAGACAAACTTTTGGTTGGGGGGAAGACCACCCTAAAGCTGTCAAGTCTAACAGTGATGGGAAGGCTGACTCGTATATTCAAGGACAGAAGAACCCTCATTTCATTGCAAGACCGGAGGCTATCATTATGCATTAATATCCTTCAATGCCACTCCGAACAGCAGTCTTTCAAAGAACACAATAGAACATTCCAGAATAGAACTCTTAACACATAAATAGTCCATGAACAGAATCCTCTTCAATGTATATATTTATTTTATGGGACCTTCAAATTTTTGGAAACATGCTTCTTTTATAATGTTTAAATAGGGTTTATACGTATCTGAATTTGACAGTTTAGTAGTAGTTTTTAATGGTATATTTTGATACATTTTGATATTGTTGACTGGTGTTTTGTATCATATGTCTGCTAATTTCAGTAATCCTACAAAGGGTTATTTTTGTTAAGGATCACATCTTTGTGAAGGATTGATGGTGTGGTTCGTTTTAACAAACATTTACATCCTGTAGTTCATGCGCCGCCTGGTCCAACCTGTGTTCCCGGTTGCGCCGCCCAAGCAAATTCTGGTATCGGATCGAACTGTTGCTGGGTAGTCACAGTTTCCTTCGTGCTGCCCACCGGGCAAATGTTTTCTGCCTTTTGATTACCAGGGGCTTAATTTAGAAATCTTTTCCGTTCAGACTGGGGCTTTTGGAGCTCTGTGTGTCTCGATTACACCTACTTTCAGTGGGAGGAAAGCGTTAGAGGTATCCACCTGTCCTCTCGTGAGATTTGGCGGCCATGTTAGATTGGGACTATTTCAATTCGGCTTAATTTGAGGTGTGCTCATGTTTTTTGAGAGTTCCATAAGTGACAGTTGATCGTTTTACCGTATTGTTTAATTTGACAGTTAGTGGATTTAGCTTGTGAGTAGAAGTGTAACAAATATATTTTCTATTTAATTGTTTGGACTTGTGTTTGACTATCAAGTTTACTATGTCTGGTTCTGATGTTGACGGGGTGGCGATTCCTGAAGGGAAGACTATTGAGGAGTTAATTAAAACATTAACTCAATCTGAGATAAAAACTTGTATTCAAGAAACTATTGAAAAGGTGATGGATGAGACTAAGAGAAAGGCAGGTTCAGAGAATGAGATTTGGTCTTTATCAGAAGAGGATACTGACCAGTTTGTTAAACAAGGTAAGAGAAAGAGGAAATCTAAACATTTGAATGGAGAGTCGGGGGGCTCAGGAAGATTGGTTTGTCAGAACACCAAACGTATGAGATGTGTTCTTAGCAACACACAACAAAAGAAAGGTGTCCTTAGCGGCACAAATAGAAATGACAACCTTGGCGGCTCAAAAGAGATGAATTCACAGAGCGATGAGGCTAATTCAGAATCTATTTCAGAAAAGAAGGAGGACAAATTTAATGAGTATGGTTTGGATTTGGATATTGCAGAAGGGGATAAAGATGAATGGTTACAGATGGATGAAGGTCCTTCTACTTTGAAGGATGTGATTAAATATCCCCTTGGTGAGGAGATGTTTTCTCCATATGAGATTCGCCACCCCAGAAGTGAGGATTGGTGGCTGTTAGATCATGTGGCTCAGTTTATAATGAAATGGACTAGAACCCTTTTGGACGAAGAAGTGAGAAATATTATGAGAGCTGAAAACTCAAGACCTGTTCTTGAGGGAAAAGCTGGTGTGACTCTAAACTTGGATCCAGAATGAATTATATTCTTGTTTAGGATGGGAACGGGTCTAAGAAAGGGATTAGAAAGGTCTCTAAAAAAGGTGCAGGACAAGGTTTTAGATATTTTAGGTCCCCTTGCATGAATCTTGGATATTTACCAGTGACAGTAGGTGTTTTGGAAAAAGTAGAAGAGCATCCCAGGGTGCAATCAGGGATTTTGAACTTTTTTGTCTGGAGAGTACCAGGAGACCTTCTATTGTTTCAGGATTTTTGGGAAAAGCTGAGGAATTGCTCGAAGAATCTTGGGCACCGGGTACCAGACACAGATATCACAGGGAATCTGGAATGTGTGGGTTTGTTGGTGCTTGGAAAAGAGTTTGGGTCCCATGGATGTGCCTGTTGTGTATGTTATGAATTTCTTAGTAGAACAGTTTGAGAAATGTTTGACTTACAGAACCATTAATTGATGTAGTTGTGCAGTTTTTATGGGTCATAAACTTGTTGAAGGTCGTAGTGTAAGCAATAATGTTTTGGTTTGTAGAGTTATGAAAAGCATTAGATTGAGGAGATCTCCGATGGCGCGGTATAAGGTTTTATTGGATGTAAACAGGGTACTTTCTTTGTTGATCTCTTAGCCTAATAACAGGTACTTGATACTCAAAACTTTGTTGAAGAAATTGGTTTCTTTGTTATGTTTGATCTCCTGCCAAAGAGTATCTGATATTTAAGCTTTGGAGATAAGTAATACATTTTATGATTCTTTTGGGGTAACCTTTGAGGTAACAAAGAGAACAAAAACAATGTTGGGAACTAATTTTTAGCCAAAAGTTGACTCATGTAAACAGCTTTGTGTGGTACGATATTTAAAAGAATATGAGTCTAGAATTCAAGACTTCAGACCTAATGGAGTAAATCAATTACTCATTCCTTTGGTAAAGCCTTAGGAAGCAGTGACAACACCGACTATTGCTAGATGGATAAAATGGACAATGCAAGAGGAAGGCACTGATTTGCAAATCTTTACTGCACATTCCATGAGGGATGCCATGGCCGGTAAGGTATTTTGGAGGGCGGCAGATTGGAAGGTACAGTAAAAGCTGCTGATTGGTCTAGTGCTGAAACCTTTGTAAGGCATTATTATAAGCCGCTTGAGCATATGACGGATGTGGTACTGGATGACCAACAACAAGCATAATGATAGCCTCTGGTCTTGTAATGAAACAACGAGTCTCCGAGTGTAATGAATATTGAATCTAGATTTCATTGAAGACCTGGGGGCTAGCATTATCCCACCCTCCGCTCCCGCAATTCATGAGTAGAATTAAATGAAAAAAAGAGAAAAACAAATTGCAATAAAAATACATTTGGTGGTCTAAAAGAAAGGAGTGGTTCAAGTGCTTGTTATGATGTATTTGTAATACTGAAGAAAAATTACGGCAGGTGTTGACTTTGGTTTTGAGAGGTATTAGTAGTTGATAGAAATACATTAATGTGTATGTTTTTGATTTGTAGAGAACAACCAATGAAGTTTTCTCATTGGGCAGCTGACATAGAATCTGCGTTGTTGGATGAAGTTTGGATCACAAATCAAAGAGGAAGAGGGTTCTGTTCAAGAACTATTTATGTGTTAAGAGTTCTATTCTGCAATGTTAAAAACCTGCTGCTCGGCTTGGCATTAAAGGGTATTAATGCATAATGCTAGCCTCCGTGTCTTTAATGAAATCCAGATTCTCTGCTCTTTACACCTGGAGACTGGCCATTCCCTCCCTAGGGTGGTGCAGGCATTTGATAAGATCCCATGTTCTCCTTCATCTTTTGGAGAGCTCAGTAGCAAGACAAGTACTCCCTATGTCACCACACTGAAGCACGTCTACATACGTGTCATGAACCGTTCCTCAGAGTCCAGCACCGCGGCTTCGACTTCTTTAGTTTACGTCCAAGATGAAAGTCTAATTTAGAGTAAAAAAAATGGGCAAACCCTGACTCCGTAAGTCAGGATTGGACTTACCGACGTTTCAAACCAAAGTTACTCCCAGGTTCATAAATGGTTGTGTGACTCAGGAGATATGTACTTATAGCATCAATGACTTCTCATGTCACAGAACTAAATTTCAGATGTTCCACACTTTTATTTCTTTTTTTACTTGTTTATGCTAATAAAATATAGAAAATAAAAGATGACAGTGAGTTTGGATAGAGTTTGCATCTTTTTATTGCTGATGATATCATAAACCTCTGTTGTTTTGTGCATGGAAACACCAGTCCAGGCAGGGAGGTGTCAGACCTTCTGTGACCAGCAGGTGACAGGAGACATTGTGTGCATTGAAGACAGAGTAGGCGATATTGCTGTATTTCGAAATGCACACTTAGAAAGTAGTAAATTCTCTCCTAGGGGACATTCTACCAATAGGGAATCCTCTGGTGAGGAAACAGCCACTTGTTTTATAAATCAGAACCTTTTTCAATTCCCTTGATTAATTAACTTGATAGCAAGAAACATTACCCACCGACCAGTGTAACAAAGACATGACTCTCCAGTTCAAAGAGTCAAGAAACCTCCACAAACCTCACACTGAGCAAACAAAGATGTCACCTCTTCTCATCTGATTTCTGGCACTAATAGGACTCTGGGCCTGATTTAGATCTTGGTGGACGAGTTACCCCATCACAAAAGTGATGGATATCCCGTCAGCCGAAATATTAATCCAATAGGATATAATGAGGCGGATGGAATATCTGTCACCGTTGTGAAGGAGTAACTCGTCCGCCTCACTAGAGGTCAGTAGCACAAGGTGGGCCCTGGAACAGATGAAGACACACAAATCTGCTAGGAGTAGGACAGTTTCCTCCAGTCAAACCACTGGCCATTGGCAAACATCTGCTCGTCAACGGCCAGCAGACGCAGGGACAAGTGTTGGGATAGTAAGGTGGAGAAGACACCTTTCAGTGCAAAAGGCAAATCCAAAAAACAAAGAAAAATGTGCCTCTGGGGCGTATTCGTCTAATGATGGGTACTGGTTTTATTAAAAGAGAAGCAGGTCTCAGTGTAACCAGAGGATCTGGAGAGCCCAGCATTTCTCAAGAGGTTTCAGATGCTGAAGGCTCTCCCATTGCCTGTGTTTTTCGACCCTTGGGACGCAGCACCCACTCCTGGGCACCTGTATTTATCCAGTGATCCAGGGGGAATAACCAGAGGAATCTAAGGGGCTCATTTACAAGCCCCTTGCGCAGCTGTAGCATTATTTGTTTTAAGCTACAACGACGCAGAACAGTCGCCCACACTGTGCCATGCTTACAAACTGGTGCAATGGTATCATTGCGCCTCTTTGCAAACCTTTGCGCCACATTATACCTGCTCCAGGTATAATGTATATAAGGGAGGCGTTCCCCCACAAAAAGGCCTGCAAGGATGGTGCAGTGAAATTTACAAGATTTCACTCCGTCATTCTCGCATCATTTATTAATGCCTGCTGAGGGCAAGCGTTAAAGTGACGTGAGGCTATTTTCAATGGGCCTCTCCGAGCTTTGCTGGACTAGCGTTAGAATTTTTGACGCTAGTCCAGCAAAGCACCACAACTGCCTCACGCAGCTGTGCCAAAGACCACCATGGTGCGCTGTACTGTAAATACAGTGCTACCAGGGTGTTGTTAGTGGGGTGCTGGGCAGCACAAGCTCACTGATGTATCATGATCGATGTCCCAGTTTGTTGTAAATGAGGCCCTAAGAGAGTTATTCCACTCCTCTAGAGAGCACTGTGGACTATCTGAAGATATCATATGTATTGACTGATTAATGAGGCAGGAATTTTGTTTTTATTCTTTGGTCGCAGGGTCTCTTCCACGGTCCCCTCATGGATGACTGGGCATGGCTTGTGCTGGTCACCGGCGATCAAAAGCCTTCCTGGCCAGGGGATCCACCTTCAGAGTTGATATTCAGCACAATCTCTCTTCGGACTCAACCAAACCGAACCCCTGGAGAAAAAGGGGTTCAGACCATTAGACATGGATTGCAGATTGCAGCATTAAATGGTTATTTGCATCCAACTATCAGCAGATCAGTTTACTCTGTTCCACTTCAATGTCATCCAATGAATTACAGAATACGGTTTGGAGGAACATAAAAAACAACAGCTGAGGAGAAAATACAAGCATTAAAGGGACCATCTCACATCACCTTACACTGCAGGATCTACCTGAGCTAAGTCGTGTTACTTACACAGCCTACATGTGTGTTACATGCATGAGGCGATAGATGCATGATCTGAGGGTCCACACCCACAAATACTACACTCAGAGCATTTGGCCCCCAGAACAGGAGCCTTGAACCATGACGTCACTTCTCACCAGTAGACAGGTCAGTGACTCCCACTAAGTGTAATGTGTATTAGGATTTTTCATACATCGCACACCGGTGTAGGCATTAGCATTAGAGGCATGCATGTTTAGACATATGTATATATGTTTGTATGTATCTCATGCTGCGTGAATCTAGCAGGGGAGCATCATATATGGCGGTGGGTTTTACAGTAGGTACCGCAGAGTAAGGGGATGGAGTCAAGGGTGGGACAGTAGAGAGGGGTTTGTGTGCAGGTGATGCTGACAGGGGGATGCAGGCAGTGATTGACAAGTCAGGGGTGAAAGAAACAGGGGGTTTGTTAAGAGATGGACCTGATCTCTTCAGGAGTGCCCAGCATGTGGATTGCTAAACTGTGACCAGGCATTGCTTGAAAAGAAGGATTTTCATCACCTGGTGCAGGTCCAAAAGCGATGGAGACAGGTGGATACGGACAACTAGCCTCTCCCCCACCCCATATGTAGGTAGGTATTAATGATATAATGCAGAATTTTACAACCCTGGAAGGATGAAAGATAGAGTAGGTAGTGCTGGGTCTCAAGCCCACAGTTACTGGCTTGGTTAAGGGGTATTTTTTACTTCCCAGTAACATTTGCCAATAATTGGACCGCTTTGCCACAGCTGTTGGGTGTAGATTCCACCTGCTCACTCAAAAATATGGCAGGAAGTAAAGGGCTGAGTAGTAATTGTGTTTTAGTAATTGTGCTAAAACAGGTAAGCTTCACTTATCCTACCCTATCTGGATACAAGCGGTTGTAAGTAACATGAACAGTCTGTAAGACAAGAGTCAGCGAACAAGACAGAGAGACCTATGCGAAAGGAGCAATGGAGGATCAACTTTTCCTGGAGCAGAAGATAATGAGGAATGACAGTGAGACGGACTCAGTCCCTTGCACTGCCTTGCCTCATTCTGTATCTAGGAGGCCACGAAAAGCCACGCAAAGCGGCTTAGTGTGGCCTTGTAGATATGGGTCTGCACACTGCGCCGCCGAGCTGGAAAGAATGAGGAATGACAGTGAGACTGACTCACACTGCATGCAGGACTTCACAAGAACTGACTGCCTCCTCATCCTGGAAGCATCCTTGAATCTGATCATGGGCCCTCATAGTAATGAGGGTGGCAGGGCTCAACCTGCAGCAGAAGGTACCAGACACAAATTTAAAGAGACACTTGGTACCGGAAGATGGGCAAAAAACGAAAAATGTAAACTTTGACAATACAAGGAGTGTTTTGTAGAATCACTAGCAGCAGCATTTTCAGCACGAACTGTCCATATGGGGGGCAAGCTACACAAGCTGCAGGTAAGAAAATAAAGACCGGGACGAAGAAGTCCATGGCATGGAAATGATGGAAAAAGTAGACTGCATGTTAAAATACACTTGTGGGGAATGCTACTGGTCTTTGCTCAGATTAGGGGCTTATTTACAAGCCCCTTGCGCCTCGAGTGAGTCACCTTTTCCAATATAAAAAGTGACGCCCCTGGTGCAAGGGGCTTGTAAATAAGCGCCTAAAGGTACACTCTTCAGTTGGCAGGGAGGGATAGCAATCCTCAAAAACGAGGCGGGAAGGCAGGCGCTAGGACAGCAGGTAAAACAAAATAATGCGGGCCTTCTGCAACACACTGAAAGGCAATAAAGCTAAGGGCCTATTTATGAGGCCAGTGGCGGTGCGCTTCCACAACGCAATATGGCACGTGTGCGACGCAACTGTAAAATGAGATTTATAAAGCCGCGCCAGGACACTCTGCATGGCCCTGAGTGGCTCCAGAAATATGGGCCCAGATTTACTAGATTATCCTGCAGCACATTTCAGGAGCCAGAAATGCTGCGCTGCGTGAGAAGGAGAGAGCAGAAGACCTCCACATCTACAGAAATATGGCACTCTCCTCCCCTCTCCCTAGTGCGGGCGAAGAAATGTGTTGCCGTGCGCCTCACACACACCTTTGCACCATAGTGCAAGGGTGTCTACATGAGACTAGAGTAGGGTCTGAACTGGAAGGATAGCCTTCCAGTACAAAGTGTTAGGCTTAGATCAACTTTGAAAGTTTTCCCACCTTCCATGTGTGCTGTACAGTGCAACACACATGCAAAGTCAGAAAATACAGGAGAAATAAAAGCATTTCCCCATGCTAGCACCTACTAGAATTGGGCACTATTTTTTAACACAAAACCCTGTCTGCTTTTCTTTAGTAAATAGGGTTTTGCGTCAAAAACCTTGGCGTGCATTTTGCAGCACACATCGAAAGAGGAAAACACCTCTAAGGATTGTTTTTGTGCAGGGAGGTGTACCTTCCTGCACAAAAACAATCCTGCCTACAACGCAAGCACCCTTGCCTGTGTTGACACTAGGCAGCACATTGTGCACCAGCGCAGGGGAAAAAGCAGGAATGCGGCGTATCGTGTTAAATACGGCACATTCCTTCCCTTTCCCTGTCATGCAGTACAGCGCAGTAAGGTAATCCTCATAAATAGGCCCCCTAGAATCTAAATGGAAGAATGTCTTTGGGGCTTATTTACAAGCCCCTCGCGCCGCCGGTGCGTCACTTTTTCCCATATAAAAAGGGACGCACCCGCTGTGTAAGGGGCTTGTAACTAAGCCCCTTTCTTAGTAAAATTGTCTCAACCTGGGCAACCAACGAGAACCACCAAATTGAGAAGATTTGGGCAGAGGAGGTCAGGAGCTCTGAAAGGCCTGCCAGGTGGAATGGAATTCCCATGTTATTTTATAAAGGTAAAGCAATGCATTATTACTGCGTCTTCACAATCTTCACGAAGTAAAAAAGACAGAGATTACTGAAAAGTTATTTTAAAATATTTAAATGTTCGTAATCGCAGAAGCAGGTCGGAATGGTTTGAATGCCTTGATGACTGACTGCCCCACCAGAATATTATCTAATGTCTGAGCCAAAGGGCTGAAAAATGTTCAACCACAATAACTCAGAATCAAGGCGGCTTTGTCCCCTAGGGCCCTGTGAAGGCAGCGGGTACTGACCATGAACAAGTCATTGGACAAGTTTAGGACCACAGAGACTGACTCTTGCCATGGACACTGGACACGATAAAGGCATTTGACAGGGTGAATCATGGTCATTTTAAACACTCCCCAGTTTGAGTGTCATTAAGAGATTCTTTCACAAAGCGAAGATACTAAGTGTAGGAGGCTGGCCTGGCTTATAATGGGTACCTGATCGTACTTACACCTTGTGCTAGGTCCAGTTATCCCTTATTAGTAGATTAGTAGTGTTCTAGCAGCTTAGGCTGATAGAGGTAGCTATAGCAGAGCAGTTTAGGCTGAACTAGGAGACATGCAAAGCTCCTACTAGACCACTTATATCATATAGCACTATATCATAAGAATCACAATACTCAGAGTTACCAAAAATAAAGGTACTTTATTTTAGTGACAATGTGTCAGAAGTATCTCAGAGGATATACTCCCTTAGGAGGTAAGTAAAATACACAAAATATTCACACAAACCAAAATCAGGTAAGTAAGCAGTTAGAAAAGTAGTGCACACACTGTGGAATACAATAGGATGCAATAGGCCTAGGGGCAACACAAACCATGTACTAAGAAAGTGGAATGCGAACCACTTAGGGACCCCTGGCCTAGTGTACTGTGTAGAGGGTCGCTGGGAGTGTAAGAAAACACTAAAGGTGTCCAAGATACCCCATCCCAAGACCCTGAAAAGTAGGAGTAAAGTTACCCTACTTCCCCAGAAACACACTAAAGTCGTGATGGGAGATTCTGCGAAGACCACAACAGACTGCAAAGCACTGAAGACGGATTCCTGGACGTGAGGACCTTTAAAGGAAGGGGACCAAGTCCAAGAGTCACAAAAGTGTCCAGGGGGGGCAGGAGCCCACTAAACCCTGGATGAGGGTGCAAAATGGCTGCCTCTGGGTGGAAGAAGCTGAATATTCTGCAACAACGAAAGACGCCAGGAAATTCTCCTTTGCACAGAAGATGTCCCACGGAAGGCTGGAGGATGCAGAGTTGTTTCTTTTGAGAAAGACCGCAAACAAGCCTTGCTAGCTGCAAAGGCGCGGTTAAAATAAAATGGTGCTGTCCGGTCCCAGGAAGGACCAGGAGGTCGCCACTTGGAAGAGGAGACAGAGGGGGCCCTCTGCAATACTGAGAGCCCACGCACAAGAAGGCAGCACCCGCAGAAGTACTTGAACATGGGCTCAAGAAAACTGAGCACAACGGTCATCTCAGCACTACAAAGGAGGGTCCCACAAAGCCGGTGGTCAACTCAGCGAGTTGAGCAATGCAGGACAGAGTTCTGGGGCCCTGGGCTGTGCTGTGCACGAAGGATTCCTTGCAAAAGTGCACAGAAGCCCTAACAGCTGCAGATCACGCCGTACACAGGATTACTGTCTGGCGTGGGGAGGCAAGGACTTACCTCTGCAAAATTTGGACAGAAGGACGAGTGGACTATTAGGGTCACTTGGATCTACCACCTGTGTTCCAAGGACCACGCTCGTCGCGATGAGAGGGGACCCAGAGGAACCGTGAAGCTGAAGTTTGGTGCCTGCGTTAGCAGGGGGAGATTCTGTCGACCCACAGGAGATTTCTTCTTGACTTCCAGTGCAGGGTGAAGGCAGACAGCCCTCAGAGCATGCACCACCAGGAAACAGTTGAGAAAGCCGGCAGGATTAGGCTCTACAATGTCGCTGGTAGTCTTCTTGCTACTTTGTTGCAGTTTTGCAGGCGTCCTGGAGCAGTCAGCGGTCGATCCTTGGCAGAAGTCGAAGAGGGAGATACAGAGGAACTCTGGAGAATTCTTGCACGTCGTTATCTGAGGAAAAGCCCACAGGAGAGACCCTAAATAGCCCTCAGAGGAGGATTGGCCACCTAGTGAGGTAAGCACCTATCAGGAGGGGTCTCTGACATCACCTGCTGGCACTGGTCACTCAGAGGCCTCCATTGTGTCCTCACACCTCTTGATTCAAGACGGCAGAGATCTGGAACACACTGGAGGTGCTCTGGGCACCACCCCTTGGGTGGTGATGGACAGGGGAGTGGTCACTCCCCTTTTCTTTGTCCTGTTTCGCGCCAGAGCAGGGGCTGGGAGTTCCCTGAACCAGTGTAGACTGGTTTATGCAAGGAGGGCACCATCTGTGCCCTTCAAGGCATTTCCAGAGGCCTGGAGAGGCTACTCCTCCCAGGCCCTTAACACCAGTTTCAATGGGAGAGGGTGTAACACCCTCTCTCAGAGGGAATCCTTTGTTCTGCCTTCCTGGGACTGGGCTGCCCAGACCCCAGGAGGGCAGAAGCCTGTCTGTGGGTTGGCAGCAACGGTAGCTGCAGAAAAACCCCAGAGAGCTGGTTTGGCAGTACCCGGGGTCCATGCTGGAGCCCCGGGGATGCATGGATTGGCACCCCAATACCAGATTTGGCATGGGGGGACAATTCTATGATCTTAGACATGTTACATGGCCATATTCGGAGTTACCATTGCGAAGCTACATATAGGTATTGCCCTATATGTAGTGCACGCGTGTAATGGTGTCCCCGCACTCACAAAGTCTGGGGAAATTGCCCTAAACTATGGGGGGGCAACTTTGCTAGTGCCAGTGTGCCCTCACACTTAGTAACTTTGCACCTAACCTTCACTAAGTGAGGGTTAGACATATAGGTGACTTATAGGTTACTTAAGTGCAGTGGTAAATGGCTGTGAAATAACGTGGACTTTATTTCACTCAGGCTGCAGTGGCAGTCCTGTGTAAGAATTGTCTGAGCTCCCTATGGGTGGCAAAAGAAATGCCACAGCCCATAGGGATCTCTTGGAACCCCAATACCCTGGGTACCTCAGTACCATATACTAGGGATTTATAAGGGTGTTGCAGTGTGCCAATTAGAATTGGTGAAAATGGTCACTAGCCTATAGTGACAATTTTAAAAGCAGAGAGAGCATAAGTACTGAGGTTCTGGTTAGCAGAGCCTCAGTGACACAGTTAGGCACTACACAGGGAACACACATACAGGCCACAACCTTTGAGCACTGGGGTCCTGGCTAGCAGGATCCCAGTGAGACAGTAAACATACCCTGACATATACTCACAAACAGGCCAAAAGTGGGGGTAACAATGCTTGAAAGAGGCTACCTTCCTACACAAAGTGAAAGCCATAAAACCACATAAAGAGGTTTTACATCAGATCCCATCTCTGTAGATCACAGAATTAGTCAACCATGTGCCGTCTCAGCCGCATGATTTCCCCTAAATTTGAAGGCTTTATTTGTTGCAATTCCAAACTTTTGCATAATTCGCAGCTATGTATGTTAAAGGGTCTGCTGCATTCTTACCAAACTTAACAATTAAAAGGCCTCTGCATATTTGTTTTGCAGCATGCAATGATTTGATCAGAGACAGACCCTCAGAGGCCTTCTTCTGACCACCTGCTTACAGCTTCTATGAGATGATGTTTTCTTTTCTCTGAGTATTGACTCTAGCAGTACTCTAGAAGGGGTCCAGGAGAGTGTGAAAGGAGAAGGAAGCCACACGTCAGTAATGTACAAGACACACAACTGTAGATCTCCTTGGTGGTCTATTTAAGGATTGTTTGATCTGGGGATCCAGTAGACTTGTACTTGTGTAATGTATAAGAGTGACAGATGAATAAGTGGTGATCTAACATTCAATCGTAATGTTTTGTGTTGTTTTCACATTGTATTTATTATAATATTGCCTGTGAGATGTATGTATGAGTTCTTAAGCACTGTATTTTGTAAAGGCAATTCATACAAATAATGAAATCTTGTAATGTAAAAAAAATCGTATGTGTGTAAAATGAAATAAAAATGTAGAAAAAAAAAATGGAGTCACATCGTATTGGATTGATTTCATTGATTAATGCAGAGAGGTTGAGGTGGAAGTCTATTATTGATTGCTGTTTTTCCCTCTTTCCTGAGCCTAGAAACAATTATTTTGGAGTACCCTGTGATACATATTCAGTAACCTGCATTCCACATATAAGCCAGATATTTGCACCCCAAAGTGAACCGTTGGGCCTTGTACTGCTGCGTTAGACTAAACAGGGATCATTCATGAAATACCCTGGTGCATTACGTAACTTGTTCACAACCCTGTGCCTTTGGTGGTGTCTCTGGCCAGCACCCACACTCTGCCATAGTAGCACTTAACCCCAGAATATACAAACATTTCAATGGCCTCAGTGGCACACTGGTAATGATGGGTGGGCGAGGAGGTGAGGTCATGAGCCACGGCCATCTTGGGCTATGCTAGCCCCTTCCCCCATGGCTCACAAATTCAATTACATGCTGCTCCCTCTAAAAGACAAAGCTACCTTTTGGAACATCAAACAGTCTTGGGAGAGCTGGGCACCATCTCAGGTGCCCTTGGCCAAAGAAAGATGAACCATCCAGTTATTGAGAGAGTTGGTGTAGTGTCCAGTGAGTGATGTGGCGCCTGGGTCAATTCTGCAGCATGACTGGAAGGTGGCCTGGACCATCCCCACAGCATGGCTGTGGAGGAGACATAGACCATTCTTGTGGTATGCTGGAAAGAGACATGGACCATTCCTGTGGAGCAGCTGGAGGGGTGGCATGGACTAGTCACACAGTGTGGAAGGGTCAGAGAATTGGAATATTCCTATAGTGTAACTGGAGAGAAGAAATGGACCATTGCCATGGTGTGGCTGGAAAGGGAACATTAACCGTTAGCACCTTGTGAGGCCTGGGCGATTCTGTGGTGTGGCTGGGGATGTCGTCTGTATAATTACTTTAGCAAGGCTGGGGAGGTGTTCTCAATCATTCAATCAGTATGGCTGGTGATACAGCATGGACCATTCCTGTGGTGTGGTTGGAGTTATGGTCTGCATCATTCCTGCACATTGCTAGTGACGGGCCTGGATCATTCTTGTAGCATTACTGTGGAGATGGCATGGACCATTCTTTTAGCGTGCGTGTGGAGGTGGGATAGACCATTTCTTGAGCATGGTTGTAGACATGGCATGAACCATTCAGGCTGTATGGCTGGAATGGGATCTGGACCATTACTGTGTTGTCTTGACCATTCCTGTGGTGTGACTGAGAGAGGATACCTGGGCCATTCCTGTGGTGTGACTGAGAGAGGAGACCTGGGTCATTCCTGTGGTGTGACTGAAAATACGGCATGAACCATTCACACAATGTGGTTGGGATGGGACCTGGACCATTCTGTGGTGTGGCTGGGGAAGTTGTCTGCATAATTACTTTAGCATGGGTAGAGAAGTATACAGAGTTGCGCAAGCAGAGTGGTTGGGAATATGGCATGGACCATTCCTGTGGTGTGGTTGGAGGGATGGTCTGCATCATTCCTGCAGGTTGCTAGAGAGGTGGCCTGAACAATTCATGCAGCGTGGGTGTAGAGGCATTCCTAGGTGGGATGGAGCATTTATACAGGTGGAGGTGGGATAGACCATTAATGCAGCGTGGGTGTGGTGGAGGGATCAAGCGTTCATGCAGCATGAGGCAGAGGTGGGATAGACCATTCATGCAGCGTGGGTGTGGAGATGGCGTGTAGCACTCATGCAGCGTGGGTGTAGAGGTGGGATGGAGCATTCCTAGGTGGGATGTAGCATTCATGCAGGTGGAGGTGGGATAGAGCATTCATGCAGCGTGGGTGTGGAGGAGGGATCAAGCGTTCATGCAGCGTAGGGTGGAGGTGGGATAGACCATTCATGTAGCGTGGGTGTGGATATGGCATGTACCACTCATGCAGCTTGGGTATGCAGGTGGCCTGGACCACTCCTGGAGGATGGATGAGGATATGGCATGTACCACACCTGCAGTGTGACTGGGACCAGGGTCATTCCAGCCGAGTAGTTGGGTGATTCCTTGCATTATTCATTGTACATGGCTGATGGTTGATGTGGATCAGTCCTACAGTGTGGCTAGTGAGGTGCGCATGGCCCCTGCAAGCAGCTGGGAAGATGGTCTGGATCATCCTGCAGCATCTGGCTGTGACTGGTTTAGAGTCAACATTCACCCTGAAGGGCCTCTTGACATTGAAACAGCAGATGCTTATTTTTACCAGGTCAATGGTACTCACATTATCGACTTCAGAAGGATGAAATGCTGAGTGGGCGCATCGAGATTAGAACCTTTGACCTTGAGGTCAAACACAGATTCATGGAATTAATGCATTGGTCCTGTAAGGACCTGATTTAGATGTTGGCGAATGAGTTACTCCGTCACAACGGTGACGGACATCCCGTCTGCCGAAATCTGAATATCATAGGATATAATGGAATTTAGATTTTGGCGGACGGGATATCTATCACCGTTGTGATGGAGCAACTAGCCCACCAATATCTAAATCAGGTCCTAAGTCACAAGACCCAACTCTAGTCCAGATAAATCTCTTGCAGCTGATGGTCTCCAGAGACCAGCAGACGAGATGGGCCACATTCCTTCCTGTTGACTTGGAGGCCACACAATGGCACTTATTCAGGCAGTGGGGCCTTCCTACCACATTACTTACAGGTGTGCCGTAGAAAGTGACAAAAGTGATGATTAACATTCAAAGGCAGATACGCACCTCCCACAGGAGGCAAACACCACCTTCCGCAGAGGTTGCAGCACAGGTAGTCCCCTGGACAATCATCGTCTGTCATGCAAAAGTCAGCATTTGGTTTCTGATCACAGAAAGGAAGAGCTGGAGGGCATTTGTTCTGCTTTGCTAAAATAATGAAAAGAGATACCATTGTGAGAAAAGAGATTATTCATGCATTCATGCACCCTTCCTCTATCAATGCATCTGTGTATCCATCAATCTGTTCAACAATCTGTTCCGCTGTCCATCAATCTGTCCATCCATTCTTCATTTATCTATCTCTGTTTTTTCCCATGATTGTATTGGAGTCATAACAGTGTTTTCCCTGGATATATTGAAGGCAACATGAGACAAGGCACTAGAGGACGCAACACCACATAAGAGATTATGGGGGTCATTCTGACCCTGGCGGTAATTACCGCCATGGCGGAGGTCGGCGGTAGCACCGCCAACAGGCTGGCGGTGCACCGCTGGGCCTTCTGACCGCGGCGGTTCAGCCGCGGCCAGAAACGGAAAGTCGGCGGTGTACCGCCGACTTCCCGCTGCCCTTGAGAATCCTCCATGGGGATTCTGACACCCCCTACCGCCATCCGGTTCCTGGCGGTTCTCCCGCCAGGAACAGGATGGCGGTAGGGGTTGCCGCGGGGCCCCTGGGGGCCCCTGCAGTGCCCATGCCAATGGCATGGGCACTGCAGGGGCCCCCGTAAGAGGGCCCCACGGAGAATTTCAGTGTCTGCTTTGCAGACACTGAAATTCGCGACGGGTGCAACTGCACCCGTCGCACCTTCCCACTCCGCCGGCTCCATTCTGAGCCGGCGTCCTCGTGGGAAGGGTGTTTCCCGCTGGGCTGTCGGGCGGACTTTCGGCGGTCGCCCGCCGGCCCAGTGGGAAAGCCAGAATGACCGCTGCGGTCTTTCGGCGGGAACCGCTTGGCGGGCGGCGACCGCCGTCCGCCGCGGTCAGAATCACCCCCTATGTGCCATAAAACGCAAGATATCGATCACCTTCTTCTCCTTATGGAAGACCCTGGATACCCGTCTGAAGGATGCTCCTGAGTTGCGGCTGTCTCCACCTATCAACCTGTCTGAGGCAGGGTAGGTAGCTTTCTAGGCATCTTATCCCTTAGTGTCAGCGTGATCCATTACCGTCAGTGTCATCATATCCCTTAAAGGCAGTGTGATATTATCCCTTACTGTCAGTGGCTTAATATTGATTACTGTCGGTGTCTTATAATCCCTTAGTGACAATGTCTTCTTATCCCCAAGTGCCAATGTCTGCAGGATTCTGCGGCACATGTCGAAAGAGGAAAATGTCTCTCAGGATTGTTTTTTGCAGGAAGGTGTCCCTTCTTTCACAGAAACAGTCAGGCCTACAACGCAGCCACCGTTACAACAAGATATAAGGATGTCTGCATTGGCGCTAGGCAGCCAAAATTGTGGCCGCACTAGGAAAGGACAGGAATGCGGAATATAATGTTAAATACGGTGCATTTCTGCCCTTTCCCTTTCACACAGCACAGCGCAGCGCACAAGGTGGCTTGCTGTGTTGCACTGTGTCCAGAGCGTGTGTAGATGTAAAGTTGGATAGCGTGTTATGATGTGTGTTTGTGTGTGCATGGGTTTGTGTGTGTTTCTGGTTCTCTGTGTGTGTATGTGTGTGGGGGTGGTGGGGGGCGTATAACATTAAAACATTTATTTGCAGAAACAGGCAGAGTTTCATTGCCAAGATGACCACCATAAGTTGGAGAGTTCTAAGGATTTCACTGCCAGGTGCTGGGCGCTTCCAGTTTCTCAGGAGATTCCCATTGTTGTCAATTTGTAGATGGTTACATGACGTAGTAAGGGATGACGGGAGTACCTGAATCAGCCTTACAGTGGGCACAGGAGCATCAGTGAACTAGTCAACCTTCAGTGTGGGGTGGGGTATGTTGGCTTCTTCATGAAGGAGGAGGACACTGCTATGAGTGTGACAGCCCTGATAGCCCTCTTTGTCATTGAGGAGATACTAAATAAGCGGGGATTGCTGGTGTATGCATTCATTAGCTACTGAGTAGATGCTAACCTGCTGGTCTTGACTGCTGGTGAAGGCATTCATAAGCCTCTGAGCAGCGGTTATCCCAGGCTTGACTGCTGGTGTATGCATTCATAAGCCTCTGAGCAGCGGTTATCCCAGGCTTGATTGCTGGTGTATGTATTCATCTGTCAGTGAGTAGATACTAACCCGGGTGTGGTTGCTGGTGTATGAATGCATCTGTCACTGAGTAGATACTAACCCGGGTGTGATTGCTGGTGTATGTATTCATCTGTCAGTGAGTAGATACTAACCCGAGTGTGATTGCTGGTGTATGTATTCATCTGTCAGTGAGTAGATACTAACCCGGGTGTGATTGCTGGTGTATGTATGCATCTGTCACTGAGTAGATACTAACCCGGGTGTGATTGCTGGTGTATGTATGCATCTGTCACTGAGTAGATACTAACCCGGGTGTGATTGCTGGTGTATGTATGCATCTGTCACTGAGTAGATACTAACCCGGGTGTGATTCCTGGTGTATGTATGCATCTGTCACTGAGTAGATACTAACCCGGGTGTGATTGCTGGCGTATGTATGTATCTGTCACTGAGTAGATGCTCATCTGAGCTTGATTAATGGTGTATGTATTCATCGGTCACTGAGTAGATGCTCTCCTGGATGTAACTGGTGGTGTATGTATTCATGGGTCACTGAGTAGATGCTCACCTGGGCTTGATAGCTGGTGTAGGCACTCCTCTGTCACTGAGTAGATACTAATCTAGGTGTGATTGCTGGTGTAAGCATTCATAAGCCACTGAGTAGATACTAACCCGAGCATGATTGCTGGTGTAGGCATTCGTATGTCCAGTAAGCGACCACAGCCTGTCACTGGTGGGAAGAGGAGCCCAGTTTGTTGATCCATTAATGAAAGGACGTGGAATTTGATGGAGAATCTTCCACTCTACTGGTAAATGCAAGTTTGAAGAAAAGACCATGATGGCTTCCCTTCTCGTTTGCGAGGAGGAACCCTAGTCTACGTGCATTGGATTCCAGGAGAGCAGTTCCCCCGGCTCTGATCGTGAAGACCCTCCATACGTTTGGAGTAGCAGATGGAACTACCGGTAGTAGTGGTCAAGGATGCTAAAGGTATCACAGTCTTCAGAGGATCAGAGGGGACGTGTTGCTGTTCACCGCTTGCCCTCAGCTCTGAATCCTGAGCTTTACTTGAGTCACAGGGTCTCTCTCCAACCTCCACGCACTGAGCTGAGTTCTCTCATGGACACATCTACACATGAGCTACCTTTTCGCAGACACACCTTGTAGAGGAAATATTATTTTATTTGTTTCTATTTAGTATACAGTCTGACATTTTAGGGTGGCACTGGCATTTTAGAGTAACATAAAAATACCAAAGACGGTCAACATCCTTGAATAGTCCAAACTTTAACGCACATCCACACAAGAGTGTGGCCATGTCAATGGTTCCTGAATTTTACACCTTATGCAAATATTTCACTGGAGCGTGGGTAACAAACCTAGTTGAGGGATGTGTATGTGAGAGTCTGCATCCTGCGTGTGGCTCAGATGTTTTGCATTTGTCCTCCTTTGGGCATCTCCTGAGGATTCATGTGAGGATCCATGTTCCCCACTAAGTAGAGGTACAGCGGTTTGATGAGGCCGCTTCTGTACATCCACACTACACATATAAGGGCCTATTACAACGTGGTGGAAGAGCAACGTAAACCTGCATTCAGATTTATGAAGCCACCCCTGGCCACTTTGCGTGGCCCTGAGTGGGTCCATAAATCTGGAGTAAGACAACGCAGCACAAATCACTGCGTTGCCTTACTCTGCAGTTGGATGATGTTCCATCGATGCTGGGAGGGTTTTCCCGCACAACTTCCATGGTTTTTCTTGCATTTGAAGATTTACCAGAACTCTGAAACCTGGGAGTGCTCCAAAAGGATACACCTTCCCTGGAGAGGTGTACTGAAGAGAAGTATCTTTATTTCTAGGAGTGTGCTTCTCAGGATTGATTTATGCACGAAGTGTCAACGGGGCCACCCCTACACCACGATGCAAGGAGACCTGCGTTGGTGCTAGGCAGCACATTGGGCACCAGCGCTGGGAAAAGGGCAGGAATGCGCCCTATTGCCTTAAGTGCAGCACAGCCCTGTCCTTTCCCTGCCACGCAGCGCAGCAAGGCAATCTGCTGAGCTGCACTGTCTGACTTTTTGTAAATAGGCCACAAAGATTTAATTCTGACATTTACACAAGAAAAAGTTAAATTGTGTACATATTAAAACGCTTCATGCATGCATTGTCTGAGCGGGCCATTTGACCATGCAGAAAGCACTCTTGGGAAAAAATTTATCTAAATTTAAAAGCTATCATATTTTACAATTATGGTGGAAAGCACGAATGGAAAATAAAAACTGCTTGATTCGAGTGTGACAATTATTTACTTAAAGGTTATTTGGGGATGAATTACATCAACTGCGGTGTCATCCTATGAGAATAACTGAGAGGAAATTCCATCTAAATTCAGATGTGACATTTTACCACTTTCAAGATAGTCAGTAATTAGCAACAGGCAATAGTCAAGTGAGCAGAACATCTTTTATGGGTGAGATCCCATGTGTAGGATCATGCTCGCTTCTTGCCCACAGGTTCTAATCCTTGTGCACAAGAACTGAGTCCCTGCCCATCAAACGTATAGATGATTACTAAGCCGGGGTCATTTTTAAGGCATTGGCAGGAACCCCCGTCAAAGCTTTTCCTATCAGTGCTTTTTCAAGTCTGACGCATGGCCACCTCAACACGACAGAGCCGTCCGTCAATCTTTCTGAATAGGGATTTTGTTTTAGAAAATAAAAAAATACAAAATGCCTCCTCACCATGGGAGCTATCTCCCATGGTGCAAGGTGGGGGGGAGGGTTTAGTTTTTTACTTCCTATTACCGCCAGTGTTAGCCAGGCAGTGAAAAACGGATATAAAATCCACCCTCTAATTTAGGTGGGAGCATATCTAGCCAATTCTCCAAAGGCCCGACTGGGAAGTGTCCGCCGTGGCCAAACTATGCTCCACCCGCATTTAAATCCGGAGGGTGCACCATTATATTGGTGGTAAGAAGGCCTTACTTAGACTTCGGTGAAGGGGGTATTCCATGATAATGGTGATGAATATCCCATCCGCTGAAATCTAAATCCCATTGTTTCCTACGCTATTTAGATTTCTGCGGAAGGATATCTGTCACCGTTGTGATTGAGTAACCCCTCCGCCGAAATCTAAATGAGGCCCTATGTCTCCATTGCGATGGAGTATGCTTACAGCCAATATATAAATTAGGCCTTATGTCTCTAATCCAGAGAGGCGGTAGGCTCTGCAATATCCTTGCATGTGAGGGGTGGCAAACCTCAAACACAGAGCCTGCTCTAAAGAATGGCGGTAACACACTATGTCTGAACTGTGTGGTAACCTCTTTTATGCAGAGGTTTCTTGGGGTTTCCCACCTCTAGAGTTCTATGATTCTAGTAAAACAGTTGATGCCAGCCTCATGCAGACTATAGTATCTTTCTGCAAGGGGTCACAACCATGATGGCACATGGGCTATGATGAAGCCTGCGGATCATAAACTCACCGACATCCGCCTTCCCGAGCACGTAGGGCAGCCCTATGCAGAGGGCAAGCAGGGCTGTGGCAAGCCGTGCTCCACCGAACCGCTCCATGTCTCTATTCCAGCTCTTTCTGCCTCCCCGCAGTGCTGGGGGATTTATTTAACCTGGCCCTGAGTGAGGAGGAGGCACTTCAGAGATCTCCACTTAGATTATCATCACTGGGACGTGGTGAAGCAATAAAACCCTGTTCCAACCATCCCTGGAAGCTACTGAACATCTTGTTCTGACCTTGCTTATCTCAGCCCTCTGAGCACAGACTACAGACGCCAGACTTTCCCTATCGTCTGTGGCCAGTCTGTTGTCCACCTCTTCACCATGGTCCTCTGCACATGCTGAGGACATCCTGGAGCCGTGACTCTCAGCCAATCAGAGTATAGCACGAACATACTGCTTATGAGTCAATCCGTCTCGAGGCTGGAACAACTCCAGCCTGTCTCAATATAAGGAAAATTAAGGGCTTTATTACAAGTCACTTTCTCATGTGACTGCAATGGAAAAACAAGCTATGGCAAAACCAATTGGTATGACGTTGGCTGCTGAGCTTTTGTCATTTCCAATGCTTGTTGCCTGGGCTGTGCTTTACCATTAGTTTACCCTTTCATGTAAGCAACACCAGAATATACCTGGAAGGGCACATTAATGATAATCTGCAACCAAAAAACTCTAATTTGGAGCCTGTTACTGTGCACGCATGCAGGTTGATGAACAGGCAGCTTGAAATTCCAAGATGTCTGCTGATGTGCCACATGCATCTGAAAGCATAGAGCAGAACAAAAGTTATTCCATGTCGTCTTGCTGGTGCAAAACGATTAACACCAAGCACACAGAAATTCAGTCTCCCCTCACCACGCCACCGCACACGCTCCGGTTCTTGTTTTCTTTGCTTCAAATTAGGCCCCAGAAAGATCTATCTAATACATTGAAGTGCATATCTAAAGCTAATTATCAAATCAATACATTTAAAAACCATGAATCACATTAGGCTCCATATGGAAGCAGAGAGTGGTTGAGTTTCACGTCTCCTAAAATTAAAAACCCACATGACATGAAACAAGATGGCTTGCCAAACAACCATACTAAACATGTGGCTACGCAAGCTAAAACAAATCTAACTGTGGCTAATGCACAGTATATTTGCATGTTTACATGTTAATGTCAATATGATGCAAACCATTTAATATGGAAAAACCCTTTCACCTGTCGTTTGACTTTTGGGCAGAGAAAATACTTTAAGCTGAAATATAGGAGAGACTAAAATACATGGTGCTGGAAATTGAGGTCTCTAGTTGGTAGAGGATTGCACCCTTGTCCAAGTAGTGACCACAATCCTAGTCAGGGTAAGTCACAACACAACCCAAATTATCCAGTGCTCACCCTCCAGTAGCTTGGCACAGAACAGGCAGGCTTAACTTAGAAGGCAATCTGTAAAGTTGTTGTGCAATAACACAGTGAAAACACCTCAAAATCATTCCACACCAGATTATGAAAATAGATAATATTTATCTGAATAAAGTAAGGTAAAAATGTCAAAAATTCACTCTGTACAAGACAAGAATGAATTTTTGAAAGATTAAATCCCTATAAAGTGCTTAGAAACGCAATAGCTCCAACTGGGGCTATCACGCCATCATTGACGTAGTCATTCCCAACAGTCCGACGCCACTGGCTTCAGTCACGGAGTTACACGGACCACCAGACAGAGTACCTTTGAAAACGAAGAAGCAAAGACGTTGCAAGGAGTCTAGGAGGTGAGATATCACTGGAGCCAGTGCGGCATCAGTCCCTTGCGGCATCCAGAGAGGTGAGGTATCAGTTCTGTATTGTGAGGCAGGGGAGGCGAGGCATCAGTTCCGTCCGGTTGCAGGGGAGCTGGTGCGGCATTGGTGGTGAGGTGTGGGTTCCTTGTGGCCCGGTTGACTTTGCATTTTAAAAAAGTGATGTTACATCCAGGTTCATCAGTAAGCAGGAATTTCTATTACCATTCTGGCCATACTAAACATGATAGGGCTACTCCTTTCAGATCAGAATCTACACCTTAAAAGTATATAAGGGCTGTTCTAATGCTGGCCTATGAGAGGAGCAGGCTTCACAGTAGTGGAAAACTAATTTTTGAGTTTTCCTCTACTAAGACATGTAAAACACATAAGTCCATGTCCTGCCTTTTACTTACATAGCACCCTGCCCTATGGGTTACCTAGAGCCTACCTCAGGGGTAACCTATATGTAGAAACATGGGAGTTTTAAGGTTGGGCAAGTAGTTTTAAATGCAAAGTTGAATTGGCAGTGAAACTGCGCACACAGCCCTTGCAATGGCAGGCCTGAGGCATGGTTAAGGGGGTACTTATGTGGGAGGCACAATCAATGCTGCATGTGCATTAGTAGCATTTAATTTACAGGCCCTGGGCGCATGTAGTGCACTTTATTAGGAACCTACAAGTAGATCAAATATGCCAATTGGGGATGAACCAATGTTACCATGATTAGCGGAGAGAGCATATGCACTTTAGCACTGGTCAGCAGTGGTTAAATGCGCAGAGTCCTAAAACCAGCAAAAACAGGGTCAGAACAATGGAGGGAGACAGGCAAAAAGTTGGGGGACGACCACCCTAAGGCTGTAAGGTCTAACACATGGGCTCCAATATTGAGCAAGTACCAAACAAAGCAGCCATGTTATAATGACACAGTGGCCCTCATTCTGACCCTGGCGGTCTTTGACCGCCAGGGCGGAGGACCGCGGGAGCACCGCCGACAAGCCGGCGGTGCTCCAATGGGGATTCCGACCGCGGCGGTAAAGCCGCGGTCGGACCGGCACCACTGGCGGGGTCCCGCCAGTGTACCGCGGCCCCATTGAATCCTCCGCGGCGGCGCAGCTTGCTGCACCGCCGCGGGGATTCTGACCCCCCCTACCGCCATCCAGATCCCGGCGGTCGGACCGCCGAGATCCGGATGGCGGTAGGGGGGGTCGCGGGGCCCCTGGGGGCCCCTGCAGTGCCCATGCCACTGGCATGGGCATTGCAGGGGCCCCCGTAAGAGGGCCCCTACATGTATTTCACTGTCTGCTGCGCAGACAGTGAAATACGCGACGGGTGCAACTGCACCCGTCGCACAGCTTCCACTCCGCCGGCTCGATTCCGAGCCGGCTTCATCGTGGAAGCCTCTTTCCCGCTGGGCTGGCTGGCGGTCTGAAGGAGACCGCCCGCCAGCCCAGCGGGAAAGTCAGAATTACGGCCGCGGTCTTTCGACCGCGGAACGGTAACCTGACGGCGGGACTTTGGCGGGCGGCCTCCGCCGCCCGCCAAGGTCAGAATGAGGGCCAGTGTCCCTTAAAGTCAATTTGCAGAAATGAAGAGTTATTTAAATGAATCTTGTTACACAGCGCAACACCATGAGACTTGAACAAGGAAAAGAATGCATGCGTCAGCAACAATGATTCAGGAGTGGCATTGGTTACATGCGGATGACAATCACAGGCGTAACCAATCTCGAGGGGTCCCACCCTGCACAGTACATGGAGAGCCCCCCCAATCCGGCTCACGCAGGAGCTCCCAGTTCAGAGTACTTTGCTGAGGGGTCCCCTAGAACTCTGTCCCCCCTGCAGGGCTGTGGGTGCCTTTGTTATGCGACTGATGAGGAAGGCTCAAAGAGAAGTGGCTTGACGTACTAGTGAGCCTACTCTTCTATTAAAGCATTGGCACAGGAACACAAGACAAAGTTATTGCCCGCCTTACCGAAGGGAGAGGGTGTGGTGTTACAGCCAGGGCTGCTGACTTTGGAACTGAGGGCCCAGGTTTGAGTCCTGGCATTGGCTCAACATTCTGTGATTCAGGGCAGAGCAGCCAATCACTTAGGGCTGTATATATCCTCTGTTGTAGCAGTGTCAGATCATTTATACTGCCAAGACTGGTCCTCCTGCCAGATTTATATGCGTGCGCGGCACCCCTGTTTTTTTAAGTGCTCCCTGAGTGCGCTCGAGTGTTCCTGCCCTCGAGTCCTTTGGGATCCGGCTCCTCTGAGGGGCTTCTTGCCCTCCATGGCATTGTGAGCCCCCTGCTTTAGCAGCAGCAGAAGGGTGGAGGTCTTGATGGGTCTCTTCTCTCTGCAGCTCAGAAGACAAAGGCTCATAATGAATGTGAAAAAGTGGGTGCATGAGTGAAAGCATGGATGCATGGATGGATGGGTGGGTGGATGGAAGGGTGGTGGGTAGAAGGGTAGTTGGATGGATGAGTGAGTGAAAGGATGAATGAATTAAAGGGTAAATGAATGGATGGCTGAGTGGATGGATTGCTGAAAAGGTGGATGGATGAGTGAAAGGAAGGATGGATGGGTGACCAAGACGATGGATGGATCGATGACTCAAAGGATAGATGAATGAGTGATAAGATGGATGGATGGATGAGTGAAAGGGAGGATGGATGGGTGAGGAAGACGATGGATGGATCGATGACTCAAAAGATAGATGAATGAGTGATAGGATGGATGGATGGATGGATGAGTGAAAGGGAGGAATGATGGGTGAGCAAAAGGATGGATGGAAGGATGACAAAAGATGGATAAATGAGTGAAATGATGGATGGATGGTTAGATGGATGGATTTATAGGTTTGGAGATGGATAGATACGGATTGACAGACGGACGAAACGGCAAAAGGCTGAATAATGGATAAAAGAATGAATGAATGATAGAATGTAAAGATGAAAGGTGAATATCAGCATTTGAATGGAAGTATGAATTAATAGATGCTTGGATAGAAGAGACAAGAGAGTTCTTCTGGGGAGGGATGCGATGTTTTGCTTCACTTACTTGTTCCCATAAGAGGTTTGGTTCAAAGTTGGCGAGGGGACTATTTTAATTTTCTGGTTACCCCCTTGCTTCATGCTTGGTTCGTTGCATTTCATGGGACAATCCCCCCCCCCCACACAGTTACCTTCTAGATCTGTGCCACACCCAGCCCACCCACTACACTCTCCGTAGGGAGGGCTTCAGAGAGCTGCTCCAGGAAGCCTCTTTACTCCAGGGTAGTTGAAGTAAAGTGGAGTGCTCAGCCTAGCAGTCTGGGTGGCAGTGATGCCATGAAGATGGTGGCAGCTCACTCATGGGCTCAGAAGCACGTCCCAGGCCTAGGATGGGATAACTTTCATTTCTGCAGGATGTGTAAGGGGACCAAGAAAAAGGCAAAAAATAACTAAAGGCCGCCGGTAACCCAACTGGAGAACAGTTCTGGTGCGGAGGTAAACCAAGGCTGTTTGTGGGCAAGAGCCAGTACTCCAGAAGTACCCTGGTGGACAAGCCAGGCTGCGGCTGAGCGGAGGGTTGACCAGCAGCGTTAAGATACCATAGACAGGCCCGGGAGTCGCCAGGGTGTTGGACAGTTGTGATCAGTAAAGGACAAGACAGAGGCAATGTAGACTGATGGCCTTATTCAGAGTTTGGCGCATGTGGTTCCTTCCAGTGGCTGCTGGTGACATTGGTAAGCGGTGGGGCAGGTCTCAGGGCTCACGGCCGACTCATACACACCAACAGACCCGATTCGGGCCGGAGACTCCTGGTTTTTCTTAAATAATGACTTTAAGGAACGCAAGCTCCCATGCATCAGATAGTTACAAGTGATAGCGCCTTTCTGCAACCAGGTCTAGCTGCAGCCGCGCCTTTAGCGGTGGCAGTCACTCGCGACGCATCCCTGGCATACATACTGAGGCTCCTTGGGCACATCTGTGCGACAACAAGCCGACATTTTAGCAGAGAAGTTACAAGTCCCTTGGGTGGGAGCACATAAATGCCTGTGCAAAGTGTTGTGGCTGACCAGGCAGAAGACTGAGTTCCCGTGTGTGAGATACTGCTGAGTGAGACTTTTCTTGTCTGCTTAGGTGCGAGAAGAGGTGGGGTCCCTGGACAGTATGTCCCATGGGAGCTTCCGTACAGGGGTGCTGGTGAGGTATACAACTGGGGGTACATGAATGGCTTTTCTGTGATAAACACTCGGTGCTGGCATGCCTGCCAAAACATAGAGTACAAGCATTTGCAATGCAATGGGTCTGTCATATTTCGAAGATGTTAATTGTCATCTTTTGACAGCGCCCACAAGCAAAAAAAATAAAAATGAGCGGAAACTGAGAAAAGACAAGTTACAAAATACAATAAAGTTATCCTTAAAAAATAAAACTCTTCAATTTTGTTTGTCTTGCTGGGTGCGTTTTTCCCAGTCACAAGCCTTCTGTTGCGGGGCACTAAAAGTAGGGTGACCACCTGGCATTGAGGCAAATTCTGGACAGGACTGTAAAAAAATTTAGGACAAAGGGCTAAAATTCAGGACAAAAGTTCAAGAACAAACTTCAGTTTTACAGACACACCCAAGAGAGGCCATACCCCATTAGTGTGCACACATTTACTCTTTTTAACACAGAATTATTTATTCACTGTGGTCTTTGTGTGATGGCCTCCTGGTATGCTACATTCAGGGGTCACATTGCGTCCTTCTTCAGTAGTAAATTAATGCCCTTCAGTACTGCAGCAAGGCCATCACCCCTACCCACATCTACCCAAACTTTCTTGAAGAGAAAATAATTTTTGATTATGTTTGTGAACATTTTAAAACCCCTGGCAAACAGTTTGGGAAACATTAAGGTAATTAACCTTATGCTAGTTTAAACAAATTGAACAAAAACATCTGGCTTACCCCACCCGCCCATGGACTTTCAACCAATTTTGTTTTTAAAGAGGCAGGGCAGATGGTGTGGGCGACAGTCTCACACCTAATGACAGGATGTGAGGTACCCACATGCTGCCTGTAGTCCCACAGCACTAGACTGTATGTCTGGGACTCTACATTTATCTCAGAAATGGGAGCCCGGACCACCAATCAAAGATAATAAAAGAGGAGGATGAAATCGAGATCAAATGGGAGGTTGATGCTAAGAACCTCAAAAATAAGGAAGAGAAGAACAAGGTGGGACAATTCCTAAAATCAGACAAGATGGGTCTACAAAGACTATCGGAAGGTATTGGGTACCTGGGGAGTTGTCTGCACACAGGAGAGAAACAGAAGGGGCACTGTCAAGTGGTTGAACAGGCATCACCCATCCACCTTGGCAAACTCTTCTGGTGCAATGGTTCGCTGTTCGTGCTTGTGAAGGGTGAGCAGGGGCCAGACCCCTTGCAAGGTTGTGCAAGGCGATTGCCCGCTTAGTCCATGTCTTTAACTGGTTTTGAAATTGAGCAAAAGCCAAACTAGTGATCTGGGTTATCCCTAAGTGCCAAGTACACACAGAATCTTCAAAATATTTGGGATGTAAATTGCACAAAAAAACTGTAAAAATGTAATTAGTGTTTCTTTAACATATGGCACTGTTTACCCCTTTATATACAATTAGATCTCAGATTGAACTGGGAACCAGTTACCTTTTGATACCTAATGATTGATATCTACCATTCTCCCACGGATTTGCAGAATGGAAATCTCGGCAGAGCGAACGGTCTCTCCAAGCCCAGTTTGCTTTTTGGTCTTCTCTTCTGCTTTCTGTAAAGACCACGTGGCACTAGTGAAGATGGTGTGCTACCCCAATGATAGTATTATTTTGCAAACCTTCCCCTGCTTGTCCTTCATTCCTTCTTCAGACAGGCCACACATCTAATTTGGTCGCTGCGGCGCCATCGGGAGCTCTTTCCACTCTAAAGCTACCCGTGACTGCGGATGGATTAGGTCTTCTGGACTTAGAATGCTATTATTCAGCTGCATAGGTCCAATGGGTGGCTCGCTGGCTTTCTGCCCACCTCCCTGCATGAGATGGGATTTATTAGTAAAGACTTTTTTCAGGAAGGCTTAATGCACTGCTCATTGTTTCCTACTGACCATTCTATGGATCATCATCCGGGGTTATCATGCACAGCTTTCTATTGCCTTGCTAGAACCTGTAAACTCACTGACACGAAGAAACCCTGTGCTCCTGCACTACGTTTGCTAAGCCTTCCCACTCGCACAGGATGGCTGTGCTCAGATCAACTCCATCAGTGGCATGCTGCAGATATCTTAAAATTGGGGGATTTGTTTCTGGACAGTGAGCTACTAAATTTCCAAACCCTTGTGGTAGACTACCATCTTATCCCAGGTCAACTCCTTACTTACAACTACCTATTTCATGTCTGCCACCTAGCACTAACCCTACATAAGGTGTGCCAGAAGCTCTACACCATGGGGACTGGTGGCAAACTGATAGAATGGGTGTACAGACCTTTCCTGCAACTAGGAAACCACTCCAGGTCTTCTCGTCATACTACCTGGGTGATTGATTTGGCCAAACCTCTGCAAGATACGGACTGGACTAAAATACCCACAAAGTATCCCACGGCTGTCACTTTAAGTACATTCAGAGTGCTTCCTTGGGAATGCATTCCACCTGTTGCTTGCCATTTGCCTTGTGGTTTCAAACTCATATTTTGTTGCTTTCAATTTGCTGGCTTTATTTGTTTTAGGCTATGCAGCTTGAGTTTGTTCCTTCCCTTGCCCAAACCTTATTTACAGTATCCTTCTGAGTGCTCAATTTCTATAAACAGGCATGTAAATCTTGTTCTTATCTCATCACATTTGCTGTGCATTCAAAGAACAAAGTAAAATATCAGGCTCTGTCTTCGGTGGGAACTTAGGGCCTCATTACAACATTGGCGGTCGGCCGCCAGTCCGCAGCCTATGCAGCCAAGAACCCGCTGGCCACATTTGGACATCCCCGCTGGGCTGGCGGGCAGAAACAGAGTTTCCTCCGCCGGCCCAGCGGGGAGCAGGACCGTAACATTGCAGCCGGCTCCTAATGTGGCCGCGCGACGGGTGCAGCAGCACCCGTCGCGCAATCCATTGCCCTTCATTCGGGCAGTGGATTGCGTGATGGGGCTGTGTCTGGGGGCCCCTGCACTGCCCATGCCAAGTGCATGGGCAGTGCAGGGGCCCCCAGGGGCACCCCGATTCCCCTTACTGCCAGCCTTTCCATGGTGGTATGACCGTGGCGCTTTCGCCACTGTCAAAATACCCACTGTAGTACCGCCAGCCTGTTGGCGGTGCTACCGTCACATTTCCCCTGGCGGTGACCGACTGTCAGGGTTGAAATGAGGGCCTTAGTGTTTAGTTTTCTTTCTCTGGCTTCAAAGTGAGAGGATTTATGTGACAACCTTTCTGGATACTGGGGTTGGGAAAGAGTTTTTTTCTATCCCATGACAACATTTAAATAAACTTCAGAATATATCAGAATTAGGAGTACAAATGAAGCACATTTTTGTTAATTCTGAACTGTGCTGGAAACAAATACCTTTATATGATTTTTTTTAAATCATTGCATTAGGTGATGAAATTTCCACACATCATCCACTGTGCACTGTATAGTTTGATTTGAAAGACTGTATCTCTGTGCAATGTAATGGTAATTTCAATCAAAAACGTGTTGTCTGTAATGGCAGTGTGTTACCACACCATGCATATTCCACTCCACACTACTGCACCCTACTCTGCATCACTCCATGCCACTGCACTGTGTGACACTGCACTCTTCTCCACTCTGAACCACTCCACTCTATGCCACTGCACTCTATGCTACTTCACACTACGCCTCTTTACTCTACACCACTCTACTCTATGCCGATGCACTTTATGCCTCTCTACGCCACTGCGCTCTGCGCCTCTGCACGCCATACTAATCCAGTCTAGGCAACACCAATCTAGTCCGCACAACTCCACTCTCTGCCACTCTGCAACACTGCACTGTACGCCACTGTACTCTATGCTAATACAATCTATGCTAGTGCACTTTACTCTGTAACACTCAACTCTATGCCCCTGCACTCTACATCAATACACTGTACGTCACTCTAATCTACTCTGCACCTTTGCACTCTATGCCACAGCAGTCTACACCACTGTACTCTATGCCATCACACTCTATGCCACTCTATGCAACTCCATTCTACCCTGCACCGCTCCACTCTAAGCCACCTCACTCTACTGTGAAACAATCCACTTTATGCCACTGCACTCTGTGCCACTGCATTCTATGCCACTGCACTCTACCCTGCACCTCTCCACTCTATGCCACTGCACCCTACTCTGAAACAATCTATTCTATGCCACTGCACTCTACCCCACTCTGCTCCACTGCACTCTAAACCACTGTACTCTACTGCAATTCACTCTACACCAATGTACTCTGACACTCTACTCTGCAACACTGCACTGGCTGCCACTCTACTCTACACCACTCTACTCTGTACTACTGCATTCTACACCAATACACTCTCTTCCACTGCACTCTATACCACTCTACTCTGCCCCATGCCACTGTATACCACTGCACTCTACGCCAGTGCACTCTAGACAACTGCACTGTATGCCACTGCCCTTTACTCTGCACCACTGTACTCTATGCCACTGCTGTCTGTGCCACTCTACATCACTGCACTGACACTCTACTCTGCAACATTGCACTCTCCGCCACTGTACTCTGCACCATTCTACTCGGTACTACTGCATTCTATGCCACTGCAATCTATGCCACTCTACTCTGCATCACTCCACTCTACGCAACTGCACTCTACAGCACTATACTCTCCTCTGCACTGCACCACTCTACACTACACCACTGCACTCTCTGCCACGCGAGTCTACTCTGCACTCTATGCCACTGCACTACTCTACACTACTGCACTCTGCCACTCTATTGTATGCCACTCTACTCCACTGCACTCTATTCCACTCTACTCTGTCCCACGCCACTCCATGTCACTGCACTCTAAACCACTGCACACTACGCCAATGCACTCTAAACAACTGCACTGTAACCCACTAAACTGTACTCTGCACCACTGGGCTCTACGCCACTGCTCCTATGCCACTCTACTCCACTCCACACCACTATGCCACTAACATTTAGCCATGCTGAACAGCAGTCACTCTGGTGTATAACATGGCTAAAACACATTGGCAAAGCCAATAACTCTTACGTAAATGAGACTTATTGGCTTTGCCAATGTTTGTTAGTACTATGAGGTACTGAGGTCCCTGAAAGAACTGTGAATGTGTAAGTCTGTATTTTAAACATGCATTCGACGCCTCGTCAGAGGTAGTAAGCGCTATATAAATACAATTAAATCATAATATAGGCTGCTACAAAATGCGCAAACACAGTTCGGTTAAATAAAAAAAGTGCTTCTCAAATACAGATTTGAATAATATACAGTTTATACCTAGTAGTAACATTTTTTATAACACTCTATTAAAACCACACACTCCACAGCTCACCTTGGAACACCCTTACAGTACCTCTCTAAAAGAAAATATCTTTGACTTGGGACAGCTTCAAGTGACTCCTTTTATTAAAGTCGATGCAGGGTTTCCAGGCCCCTTTACATTTGCAGATATACCAGTTGGGCACATTTGCATGTCTTTAGGGAAGGAGACACCCTGACAAGAAGCCCTTTTCTTATCTGTCTGCCCCTCTCTCAGAGCACAGGAGACTCCCTGACTTTCAATCCAACTGGGGAAACTGATCTGCCTGTAATTTCGCCCTGCCTCTGTTGTCCTTTTGGTGAAAGGCTAAAATTACGGACAAATGCCGTCCGTTAAGCCTTTCATCACGGACAACGGACAGCTGGGCGAAATTACGCGCAGTCCGTGAAAATTACGGATGGGTGTCACCCATCTAGAAGTTAGAACAAAACAGTACCTCGATCACGTCGGGAGCAGCGGACCGTCACTAATTAGGTTGCATTGATTAGTGCTTGATCCCTGCTCCACACAGAGGAATGGAAATATGCCAGGCATGTCTTGACGAATCACGAGGCTGTAAAGAAGAGTGCCACGCAAACCAGCCAATGGAGAGCGACAGGCGGGCTCCAAACCCTTTACTGAATACAACAGGTTCTCGCATGCCAGACGCATGGGCGTAGGAAGTGTGGGGGACGCGGGGGATGTATCCCCCCCAGATTTTGGAGGGTGGGGGACGAAGGTGGGGGGGACAAGGGGACACGATAATTTCCCCTCTAACATCTATAATTCAGAGGGCCATTAGCGCATAAAAGCGCTACTTATGATAGCCCTGTAACGACCATCCTCCAATCTGATGGTAACAGAATGAAGGTGAGTCGGGAGGCTCCCTGCGCCCTCTGCCCTTTTGTTTGTCCTGTTCACAGCTGTGGGGATTAAGGGTGCTCATAAGAACAAAGGGCACAAGGCGGAGAAAAGAGTTTTGGATGATTACGTCTGCATCACCTGCTGCCTTGAAGAGGAGCACTGCAGGATGCCTTCTAGAGGAGCTGCAAGACAATGAGGAAGATCTAAAGAGAGAACGGAGTCCCTCTCAGCCTGACACCTGCAGGCTAGAAAGGAGACTCTGTGAAACACAATATTTGTATTTGCCTAAGATCACACCAGTTGGTGAAACAGTGAAGTCGAGATTGAGCCCAGATTTTACCTTTTCACACAACAATTTAGCTATTAGAAGGGTATATTTTTCTAACATTTATGTTTAATGTTTTGTTATCTAGGTAATGAAGTGCTTGATTACAGTGTGGCTAACAGGGAGAAGCCATATTTCATTTTGGGCCGTTATGCCTAGCGTTATTATTTATGTTGTTGTTATCGTTACATACTTCAGCATATTGAAGTATATTATCTTTTCTCTATCTTTTCTTCACTGTTCTCTGAAACAATCTACTCTATGCCTATCCCACTGCATCCTACACCACCTTTCTCCACTCTGTGCTACTCTACACCACTGCAATCTATGCTGTGCCACTCCACTCTACACCACGCCACTGCAATCTATGCTATTCTACTCTAACCATCGTACACTACACCCCTGCACTCTGCCAGTGCACTGTTTACCACTTTACTCAAAACCAATGCACTCTATCCCACTGCACTCTATGCCAATCTACTCTGCACCACAGCACTCTATTCCACTGCTTTAAATGCCACTGTATTCTGCGCCACAGCACTCTATGCCACTGCAATCTGTCACTTTGCAATACACCACTGTACTCTGCGACCCTCTAATCTGCAATATTGCACTTTCTGCCACTGAACTCCACGCCACTCTACTCTGCACCACCGCACTCAATGCCACTGTGCTCTGTCCCACTGCACTCTTTTCTGCACCACTGCACTCTAATCTAGTCTACACCACTCCACTGTAGGGCACTTCACTCTACTTTGAAATCATCTCCTCTATGCCACTGCAATCTACGCAACTCTTCTCTATGCTATGCCAGTCTAATCTATCCTGCACCACGCCAATGTACCCTGCACCACTCTATGCTACTGCACTCTACATCACTATGCTCCACTCTGCAACAATCTACCCTTCACCACTATACTGTACTCTGCAGCAATCTACTCCATGCCACTGCACTCTATGCCACTCTATTCTACTCTGCACCACTGTACTCTACGCCACTCTTCTCTACTCTGCATCACTCTACATCACTGCACTCTACACCAATGCATTCTATGCCACTCTACTCTACACCACTGCCCTTTATGACACTCTACTCTGCAACACTGCACTCTGCCACTGAACTATATTCCTCTCTACTCTGCACCACAGCACTCTACTCTGCACCGCTCAACTATATGCCACTCTACACCAGTGTACTATATGCCACTACACTCTATGCCACTCTACTCTGCATCACTGCACTCCACCACTGCACTCTACACCAGTCTACTCTACCTTGCACCACTCCACTCTACCATGCAACGCATTACTCTATGACACAGCACTCTGAACCACTGCAATCTATGCTGTGCCACTCCACTCTGCTCCCCTCTACTCTTCACCACTCTACGCTACTGCACTGTACGCTAAACCAGTGCAGGATTCACCAATGCACTCTACACCACTTTACTCAAAACCAATGCACTCTATATCACTACACTCTACACCAATCTACTTTGCACCACTGCAATCTATGCCACTTCACTCTAGACCACCCAACTCCACTCTGAGACTTCACTCTGACATTACACTCCATGATACTAGACCCTGACACTCTATTCCATTAAACTCTAACACTTCACCACTCTGTAACTCTCCACACAACTCCCTATACGCCACTCCATTCCACTTTACTCCACTGTATGCCACTCCACACCACTCTATGCCACTTCAATATACGATACTCTACTCAATGCCACTGCACAACCCTCTATGGCACTCCACTATACAACAATGTACTATGTTCACTGTAACATTCTACCCAACTTTCTCTATGCCACTTCACATTACTTACCTTCACTCTACTCCAGTTCACTCTTCCTTATGCCTTTCCACTCTACGACACTCTATTACACTGTGACACTACTCCACTCTACTACTACTTTGTGGCATTGGCGCTTGATTAGAGATTCAGATCGCCTTCTCACTCATATGAGACGTGAGTCCGATTTATCTTCGCCGTTTTGGTTACAAGCACTCTGTAACCCTTTTAACTCAAGCTTAACGAAGGCTTAGGATGATCCTGATACTTGTCTAGGGGATCGAAATATCGACGGCCAAAGTACCTTGACTTGAATTTGTGATATTGTACATAAGTTGGCATAAGCATAGGTACTATAAGATAATGTCTTCTTGATTCACTATTTGAGTCATTCATGTAAAAGTCGGTGTATAAAAGCTTGTAAATCATTATTGTGGATGCTAAACTTGTAGGAAAGTAGCCTCTTTCTACCTTGGTTACCCCCACATTTGGCCTGTTTGCCAGTGTGTTTGAGTGTGTCTGCTGGGATCCTGCTAATCAGGACGCCAGTAGTTATGCTCTCTCCCTTAAATTATGATTGTTGCATACTGGTAACACAGTATTTCACCCAAAATTGGCATACTGGTGCCCCCTTATAAGTCCCTAGTATATGGTACTTAGGTACTGAAGGACTCCTGTGTGCACTGGCTGGTCTTCTGTGGGCTCTCTGAGTTGCTGAGAGCCCCCTCTGACTCCTCCTCCTGGGTAGAGTCCACCAGGTCCCTCCTGGTCCCGGGCAGTGCCATTTTCCACTAACCGTGAGTTTTGCTTGTGCCAAGGTTTGTTGGCGGAATCCAGTGACGCAAACCAGACTGCCATCATCCATCCGGTGTGGGATATCATCTGCGCCAACCAGGAACCCGCATCCATCTTCTTGGGTGCAGTACTGACTGCTGTTGTTCACCAGTGGTTCTACTTTTGCACCTTGATTCGGGTTAGCAGGGGCTCCAGTCCTCCCTGGACTCTTCAGTGCTTCTTGGACCTAGTCCCATTCTTCCACAGGTCTTTAGGTCCAGGAATCCACCCTTTGTGTCTTGAATTATCTTCTGGTTCTTGCATTATCTTCTTTCTCGTGTTCTTGTGTGTTCTAGGAAAGTTACTGTGATTTACTCCTGCTTTCCTGGGCTCTGAGGTGGGTTCTATTACTTACCTTTGGTGTTTTCTAGTACTCCCAGCACCCCTCTACACACTACACTTGCCTAGGTGGGAAACCGACATTCGCATTCTACTTTCTTAGTATATGGTTTGTGTTTCCCCTCGGCCCATTTCTAACCATTGTGATTTTCACTAATTGCACTGCTTTCTAACTGTTTTTATTGCTATTGCTGCATACTAGTGTATATACTTGGTGTATTACTTACCTCCTAAGGGAGTATAGTCTCTATGGTATTTTTGGCATTTGTGTCACTAAAATAAAGTAGCTTTATTTTTGTGACACTGAGTATTTTCTTTCATGTGTGTGAGTACTGTGTGACTACAGTGGTATTGCATGAGCTTTGCATGTCTCCTAGATAAGACTTGACTACAGCCACCCCTAGAGAGCCTGGCGTCTAGACACTGCCTACGTTTCACTAATAAGGGATAACTGGACGTGGTATAAGGTGTAGGTACCATAGGTACCCACTACAAACCAGGCCAGCCTCCTCCAAGCCACTGTACTATATAGGTTACTTTTTACATTTTTCTTGTAATTGGCGACATTGGGACATCCAGATATCTTGTGTAATGCCCGAATACCAGTCTTTCTCGATTTCCCCTGTTGATGGTTTCCCACTACATTTGATCTTTTATATTTTGATTGAATAAATGTATGAAACATTCCATTTGCATACTACTTTAATATCATTGTTTATGGGAGTGGTGATGCATTTTATTCAAGGGACCCCTGTTCCTTTAAAGTTAGTTTACTGCTCCATTCTAGAACACTCTATTTACTCCATGACACTACGCCACACCAGTCAATGACACATCATTCTCCTTTATGCCATTAACTTTGAGCCATGCTGAATAGTAGTCTCACTAGTGTACTGCATGGCTAAAACACATTGGCAAAGGCAATAGAACTTGCATAGGCGAGACCTATTAGCTTTGCCAATGCTTGTTTATGAGGTATGAACTTCAAGGTGACTTGCAATATCCTTATGTACACAGGGGGTATTTTACCTCATATAATACAATGGTCACACCTACAACTTTCCCACAAACCACTTAAAACCTTAGTGCATAGCTTCTGTCATTCCAAGCTATTAAAGTAGAGCAGAAGAAAGAAAAGCAACATTCCATTTTTTGCTTTAAACAGCTGCATTGATTATGCTCTGTGACCTGATCTGCCTTTTACCTTGGCTGCTAGCTCTGGCAGAAGGCACTGTAATGTCAGAACTCTACTGTAATAACCCTATCATAGTCATTTTCCGATGTCTTTTCTTTATAATCAGTGAATGTCTTTTCTTTATACGCAGTGACTTGGTGCATCACAAACAGCTGTTTCTAAAGAAATGCATGACTGCAGTTTATACAGAGATTAGAGAATCCATGTTTATATAGCCTGTAACTCCAAGAGCTTCTTCAGTTGAAATGCTCCAAGTTATGACTGATGTGGAGCTGAGCTGCCCAAGATCACACACAGGAGTAGAAGTGTTATTAGAACTCTGGTTTCCGAGCACAGTTTACAACTATTGTACGTAATCGCTTTTGATCTCTCCAGTGCGGTTCCAATTGGCATGAGGCAAGGGCATGATGGGTGCGGGGCAAAAAGGGTATGTTCTTCCTTTTTACCCTCCTACCTTTATTTGCTCGGTGCATGAAGATGCAAGGTTAATCAACATGTTATTTTCACATTTGAGCTAATTACTTTGTGAATGTAAATAACAATAAAAGATACTTTCAGACTGTGAAACCATGCCTTCCTTTCTCCCTAGTTCACTTCCAATATATATGATTGTGTATATTTATCGGAGCCTGCGGTTCGTAAACAACGAGCGATTTGTGTAGGGTTGATTGAAAGTCCCCAAGGCTGTCCCTGTCCCCCCCAGAAATGTGTTGTCTCCTCCGCCCCTGACGGGTGTGCAAGCACATACACTCGCAGGCTCGACCCTAAAAAGCAGCAAGAACTGAGTCCGTGTGAGGATTTGTGTGTTCGCGGCAGCGCCCCTTGGCCTGGTTTACTACCAGACCTCTTCTAGGTGAGTCTGGGTGATTTGCGCCCTAGAGCCTGACACTGCTTAGAAACAAGCAGTGGAAACCCTGCCTCACTGATTGTAAAGACACTTCCTCGTGGGTGCGTGTGCCCTTCACCACACTAACAAAGAACTCTGAGTGTGGCCAAAGGTGGCCTTCCGGAATATTTTGTTGTTAATAGTCTTCTTATCTTTAAACTCGAAGTACACGTTCCACGCAGACAGCAAACCTCGTAAACCTAGAAAATACCCCCAATCTCATCCAAACAGAGAAAGAAATCTGGCTGAACTCTCCGAAAGGTAAAGCAGTCCTGTGGCTTGTTTTTAAGACACCATCACCTTAATTATTTGTTTCAGCGAGTCTGAGCACTTAGCAGCCCCCTCGGTCCTCCTGCGCTGCTGACCTGCTGATACCCATGCCAGGATCTGGGGCATTAACTACCTAGCTGCCCTCATTCTCCCTAAAATCCGCGTCTTTCCGACGCACATGAAGCCTATGTATTCTCATTTGTATGATTTATTGGAATCACTCACAAACACAATAGGTTAAAAGGAAATTCCTGAAAATTGTGTTCCTAAACGCCGGGCATAAAAATTATGCATAATGTTACAGTAGGTACAACTATTAGAAGTGTGCATCAGAAAACAAGTAAACACACCAACAGGGAGCGCTGCAAACCGCAAAGCACTCGTGGAATATTACTTAGGTAGCGCCTAAAACCAGCGTCAAAATGAACTTAAGAAAAGCAAGCTCGCGTGCACGAGATATTTACACATGCTACCTGTTAACAAAATTACTTACCAATGTCGGTTTCCGGGACCGTCTCCTGGGAAGGCACTTGTGACTGCTCCTAGAAGCCACTGAGGGAGATGACTCAGAGCTTCATGAACCTTACCAATGATGGAGCTGCTCTCAAGCCATTTTCAGCATGAGAGTAGCCACATGATTGGTCGGAGCGGACTGAGGCAACGCTCCGCCTGAGACTAGGGGCCTGTGTCTTCAGTCCCTTCAGCTGTTGTACAGCTTTCCCTGTTACTGCCCCTTAAGTGCGCATGTCAGGCTGGCCATGCAAGACATCCGGCCAATCCAACTTCCACACTTTAGGCAACTGTATGCAAGTCGAATGGCCCGCCCCGCCCTCATACAAGTGCGCTTCACTTTATAGAAATGGTAATTTCCATTACCATTTTATTTATTTTACGTTGTTTGACGCAGCTGCTGCATTCGCAGCGGGTGGGGCGACGCTTCTCCAGCCTAGAGGAGGAAGAGCCGCTGGTGACTCTGTCACAAATGTGACGGATATCCTGGCCGCCATTTTATAAGTCTATTATATCCAATGAACATCGTAATACAGTGGACGGGATATCCGTCACATCTTTAATACAGTTCGCCAACTCTAAATTAGGCCCTAGATCACAGATTTGGAGTGCAATGGGTCGGTTACCCTTTCACATATGTGAGGGATACCCCAAAATGTATCATATCACATGGCACATTGTGTGACAGATGTTCAGCTGGGAGGAGTGGGGGCCTCTTGAGATCCGGCTTCCAAATCTTATCCTCACCTTTGGGTGTCATTGCGAAGAAAGCAATGGGTGAGGTCAGACTGATTCAAGAACTTTTGTGGTCAGAAGTCAAGTCAGTAATTGACGACGTTGACTGGAGTGAGTGCTCAGTGTATCATTCCAGCATTGACAAGGCCATTGCATTGGTTTGGAAATGAGGGGTAGGTACAGAGATGGCAAAAGAAATCACATTCTGGTTGCATGAGAAGGGTGGCACGGAGAAGGCAGATGATGGATCAGGGCATTAAAGCGGCTAGCTGAGGAAAGAGGTGTACCATTGAACCTGGAAAACACAGAGGGCCTGGCTACAGTCATTGCATTTTTGGGCATTGAACTGGATTCAGTGGCCATATGTTATGCTTTCTCCCTGATAAACTGGAAACATCGAAAAACTTGTTGCAGGAAGTGGAGGAGGGGACTACGGGGCAGGTTTACCAACATTTTGCTCTGTGATTGCATCACAAAAGTGACGCAAACCAGCACAAAATTATTTTGTGATTATATACTTTCCATTGCAAAACTTGTTTTGTGCTGGAAATTGCTTAAAAGTAATGCAAAGTAGAGTAAAGGGCTGTTTTGCATTACTTAATATCAAGGGGGTGTTACATGGGCAAAACCCGATCGACCAAAAATCTGAGACAGGGTTTAGTGTAAAAATTGAATGCCATTTGAAAGCAGATGTTAGAAGGAGAAATATTTTTGTCTCTACCTTTTTCCGACTTTGGATGTGTGCTGCACTTTAAAGCACTCATACAAAGCAAGAAAAGTTGTAAAAGTTGTTTAGGCATTGTATTTTGTACTGGAAGGGAAGCCTTCCAGTACAAAACCTATGCTGGACTTGGGCATACGCCCTTACACAATGGTACAAAGATGTGTGCATGGTGCTCGGCAGCAAAATTCTGCACCGGCGCTAGGGAGATGGGAGGAGAGAGGCATATCTCTGTAGAAACGGTGCTCTCCTGCTCCCTCCCTGTCCTCCAATGCCGAGCAGCATTTTTGGCTGTTGCGCTGCGTTGGGTAACACTTTAATAAATGAAGGAACTACAGCAATTCTGCATCATGTGAGCTTTTCAGGGTATTCTGTAGACCAATGGTTCCCAACCTGGGGTCCGGGGACCCCTGGGGGTACGCGGAGCCTCCTCAGTGGGCCAGCGACTGCTTAGAAAATTAAATAATATTAATATTAACAGATCAGACCCCCAGCTTTAAGTAATGACTCAGTTAGGGGGTTCTCGGATTCCAATATTGATTCACTGGGGGTCCTCGGGTTCCAGTAATGAGAAAGTGGGGGTCCACAGAAGTCAAAAGGTTGGGAACCACTGCTGTAGACACACAGCAGTTGGCATGAAAGGAGCATCAACACCAACGCACAGGGTTAAGCTTTCAGAAGGGAGGAGGCGGAAACCGTTTTCCTGTCCATTGAGGTTTGATATCTGTTTAGCCAGGCTAGCATATTCATGCGATCCTTTACTATCTGACCAGAGGACTTTTGGACTTTAAAGGCAACTGACCTTTCTAAGTGAATGACTAAGAGGAGGCGGTTGTAACTAGTAGGAATCATTGGGCAGGATTTAGATATTAGTAGATGTGGGGTGGGGGGCCTCATCTGCTAACATGGTCGACAAGGTATACTAGATCTGAGCTCCATCACCCCTAGCTGAAATCCTGCATCCCTGATAGCCGTAAATGACTTCAGTGACTCCCTATGATATCCTGAATGCGACCCTTGGTATCTATTTGAAATTTGCCGCCGGCCGGGCCACCAGCGGTATATGTAACTTTGATGCCAATGGCCTGGGAATTTGGGGTCCAAAGACACGAGGATCAATTTCTGGAAGGCTTTCAAGGAGGTGCTAAGGGGGTAATGTATCAGTATGAAAGCACCAGGATTAGATGGTTCCCCCCAAGCTCTATCAAACCTATGGACAATTACTTAAAGGCAAATTACTGGAGCTCTTTCTGGAGGCCAAAGAATTGGGTGGCCTGCTGGGATCCATGGGGGAAGCGGTAATAGTGATGCTGCTGAACCCCGGGAGGGACCTCACCAAGCCGAGGTCTTACCAACCACTTTTAATGCTAAAAAAGATGTCAAAACTCTTTCCAAGGTTGTAGCTTACAGTTTACTACAAGCAGTATGTACACTGACACACGAAGACCAGTGTGGATTTATCCAGGGACGCAGCACAATGTTCAATGTCCGGAGGATTTCCCATGCGTTACATTTTATGCAGCAGATGGAGTTTGAGGGCACACTGGTAACAATGGACATCAAGAAAGCTTTCAACATGGTTAGCTGGAGTATGTTTTCAGGGTGCTGCATCAAATGGGATTCGGATCCATGTTCCGGACTGGGTTTGCCTCCTGTACACAAAACTCACTGCTACAGTTCAGAGCTGGTGAAAAGAAAGGGGGAACCATCAGGTGTTCCCCTTGTCACCACTACTGTTTGCATTGGTGATAAAATCACTGGCAATAAAACTCCATGAGATCATGGGAGAATATAGGATCTGGATGCACCACGTGTCACACAGAGGCCCTCATTACGACTTTAGCGGTCCTTTCATAGGACCGCCGAAGCTGCTGCAGGCAAAAGACCACAAGTAATGGAGGTCTTTTGCCCACCATATTAGGAGTCTTCCGCTGGCCCAGCAAAACACTCACCATAACATTGACGCTGGCTCATAATTGAGCTGGCGGCAATGTTGTGGTGCGTCGGATGCAGCAGCACCCGTCGCGCATTTCACTGCCCATAATTCAGGCAGTGAAATAAGCGATGGAGCTGTGCCTGGGGACCCCTGCACTGCCCATGCCAAGTGCATGTGCAGTGCAGGGGCTCCCCAATGCCCCCATTGCACCTGCCTTTCCATGGCGGTGTTTATCACCATGGCTGGCGGATGTGGACTCGTAAGCAGTGCTGCCCTGGTGGATTACAACCACCGGGACCGCCAGGCTGCAGGCTGGCTGCAGCCTGGCAGTGTCGGCGGTATGACCGTGGTGGCTAAGCCAGGGTCATAATAGCCTGCAAAGGTCCGACTGCCATCGCGAAGCAGGCTGTCTTAAGACCGCCAGCCTCATAATGAGGCCCAGAGTGTCCATATGCATGGATTTGGTGATCCCACAGTCTAGCATGTTAATACAGATAAGACAGTGGTATGCCCACTGGTCACTTAGGCAGACATCGCTCAATCTAGATCACCAAACATAGGTCCGCTTTAGAAACCTGGGTGTACAGGTCACACACTTACCAAATCAACAGTACGATTCCAACATGGTAAAGAGTTATAGGGAGTACATAAATCAGTTGATTTCTGCAAAACACTTGTGCTCACTGTTGTCGGTCTCATAGTGCTCGCAAAGACTATCTTCCTGTAGAATTTGCTATGTGTACTTCCTCAAGCAACATTTATAGTGCTAGACGTGGCCCTCTTGCAGGGTCCCCATCAACCCTTTTGCCTTTTACCCTCTACTTTGTGCTGAATTCGTTTTTTTGTTCTTAGGACTCTGTGCCCTTTACCACTGCTAACCTATACTAAAGTGCTTGTGCTCGCTGCCTTAAACATGACTTAATTGACTTACAACTGATTGGCATATTTAATTTACTTATTAGTCCCCTGTAGAGTGGTGTACCCTATACCCAAGGCCTGTAAATGAAATGGTACTAGTGGGCATGCAGCAGTTATTGTGCCACCCACTTAAATAGCACTTTAAAACAAGTCCCAGGCCCGCCATTGCAGCCCGAATGCAGTTTTAAACTGCCAATCCGACTTCACAATATAACCCCCTTGCCAAGTGCTGTGTAACTAAAAGGTTGGACATGTATTTTTAAGTTTGATATGTCCTGTTAGTGAAAACTTCCTAAATTAATTTGTCACTACTGTGATGCCTACTTCCCATACGATAACATCGGGTTGCCTTATTCTAGGAAAGTACCATCTTGCCTGGCATGTTACCCCCATTTTTACTGTGTGCATGTTTGTTTTTGCCTATGTGTCACTGGGATCCTGCTAGTCAGGACCCCAGTGCTCATAGTATGTGCCCTGTATGTGTGCCCCTGTGTGGTGCCTAACTGTATCACTGAGGCTCTGCTAACCAGAACCTCAGGGTTTATGCTCTCTCTGCTTTTAAAATTGTCACTGCAGGCTAGTGACTAATTTTACCAATTCTCATTGGCACACTGGAACACCCTTATAATTCCCTTGTATATGGTACCTAGGTACCCAGGGTATTAGGGTTCCAGGAGATCCCTATGGGCTGCAGCATTTATTTTTCTTTTGCCACCCATAGGGAGCTCAGACAATTCTTACACAGGCCTGCCACTGCCGCTCGAGTGAAATACCATCCACGTTATTTCACAGCCATTTTACACTGCACTTTAGTAACTTCTATGTCACCTATATGTCTAACCCTCACTTGCTGAAGGTTAGGTGCAAAGTTACTTAGTGTGTGGGCACCCTGACACTAACCAAGGTGCCCCCACATTGTTCAGGGCAAATTCCCCGGACTTTGAGAGTGCGGGGACACCATTACACACGTGCACTACATATAGGTCAATACCAATATGTAGCGTCACAATGGTAACTCCGAACATGGCCATGTAACATGTCTAGGATCATGGAATTGTCACCCCAATACCATTCTGGAATTGGGGGGACAATTCCATGCATCCCCAGGTCTCCAGCATAGAGCCCGCGTACTGCCAAACTAACTTTCTGGGGTCTCCATTGCAGCTACCGCTGCTGCCAACCCCTCAGACAGTTTTCTACCCCCCTGGGGCCTAGGCAGCCTAGTTCCAGGAAGGCAGAACAAAGGATTTCCTCTGAGAGAGGGTGTTACACCCTCTCCCTTTGGAAATAGGTGTGAAGGGCCTGGGAGGAGTAGCCTCTCCTGGCCTCTGGAAATGCTTTGAAGGGCACAGATGGTGCCCTCCTTGCAGAAGCCAGTCTACACCGGTTCAGGGATCCCCCCAGCCCTGCTCTGACACGAAACTGGACAAAGGAAAGGGGAGTGACCACTCCCCTGACCAGCACCTCCCAGGGGAGGTGCCCAGAGCTCCTCCAGTGTGTCCCAGACCTCTGCTATCTTGGATACAGAGGTGTGAGGGCACAATAGACAGCTCTGAGTGGCCAGTGCCAGCAGGTGATGTCAGAGACCCCTCCTGATAGGTGCTTACCTTTCTCTGCAGCCAATCCTCCTCTGAGGGCTATTTAGGGTCTCCACTGTGGGCATCTCACCAGATAACAAATGCAAGAGCTCACCAGAGTTCCTCTGCACATCCCTCTCCGACTTCTGCCAAGGATCGACCGCTGACTGCTCCAGAACGCCTGCATAACTGCAACAAAGTAGCAAGAAGACTACCAGCAACATTGTAACGCCTCATCCTGCTGGCTTTCTCGACTGTTTCCTGGTGGTGCATGCTCTGAGGGATATCTGCCTTCACCCTGCACTGGAAGCCAAGAAGAAATATCCTGTGGGTCAACGGAATCATCCCCCTGCTAACGCAGGCACCAAACTTCTGCATCACCTGTCCTCTGGGTCCCCTCCCATCCTGACAAGCGTGGTCCCTGGAACACAGGAGCTGGGTCAAAGTGTCTTCGACAGTCCAGTGGCCCTTCTGTCCACATTTGGTGGAGGTAAGTCCTTGCCTCCCCACGCCAGACAGTAATCCTGTGTACTGCGTGAACTGCAGCTGCTCGGGCTTCTGTGCACTTTTGCAAGACTTCCTTTGTGCACAGCCTAGCCCAGGTCCCCAGCACTCCGTCCTGCATTGCACAACTAGCTGAATTGGACTCCAACGTTGTGGGACCCTCTTTTGTTGTTCTGAGTCGACCTTCATCCTCAGATCTTCTAAGTGCCTGTTCAGGTGCTTCTGCAGGTGCTGCCTGCTTCTGCGTGGGCTCTCTGTATTGCTGAGCGCCCCCTCTGTCTCCTCCTCCGAGGGGCGACCTCCTGGTTCTACCTGGGCCCTGGCAACACCCGAAATTCCTAACTGCAACTCTTGCAGCTAGCAAGGCTTGTTTGCGGTCTTTCTGCGTGGAAGCAACTCTGCGTTCTCCAGCACGCAGTGGGACATCTTCTGACCAAAGTAGAAGTTCCTGGCACCTTCCGTTGTTACTGAATCTTTGGCTTCTTCCACCCGGAGGCAGCCCTTTTGCACCTTCAGCCGGGGTTTAGTGGCTCCTGCCCCCCCTGGACACTTGTGTGACTTTTGGACTTGGTCCCCTTCCTTTACAGGTCCTCAGGTCCATGAATCCGTCTTCAGTGTTTTGCAGTCAGTTGTCCTTGCAGAATCCCCTATCTCGACTTTACTGTCTTTCTGGGGTAGTAGGGTAACTTTACTCCTACTTTTCAGGGTCTTGGGGTGGGGTATGTTAGACACCCTTAGTATTTTCTTACACTCCCAGCGACCCTCTACACACTACACTAGGCCTGGGGTTCATTCGTGGTTCGCATTCCACTTTTGGAGAATATGGTTTGTGTTGCCCCTAGGCCTATTTCTCCCTATTGCATTCTATTGTGTTCTACATTGTTTGCACTACTTTTTCTAACTGTTACGTACCTGATTTGGTTTGTGTGTATATATATTTTGTGTATATTACTTACCTCCTATGGGAGTATATCCTCTGAGATACTTTTGGCATATTGTCACTAAAATAAAGTACCTTTATTTTTAGTAACTCTGAGTATTGTGTTTTCTTATGATATAGTGCTATATGATATAAGTGGTATAGTAGGAGCTTTGCATGTCTCCTAGTTCAGCCTAAGCTGCCCTGCTATAGCTACCTCTATCAGCCTAAGCTGCTAGAAGACCTCTATTCTACTAACAAGGGATAACTGGACCTGGCACAAGGTGTAAGTACCACAAGGTACCCACTATAAGTCAGGCCAACCTCCTACACTTATTACATGTAATAAGTACTACATTTTGATTGAGACCAGGCATCCAGTTCATGCTTGGTATCTGTGAAATTGTAATAAAAATCCTCCTTAATGGTGAAATCAGATTTTAGAATTCTGAACATGTCACTTTATAAATTTGGTGTTTCCCTCCTGCCAGCCTTTTGTGCCTGCAACCTGTCTTGGGTCACATGACTGGGTGTAACTGACAGTTACACTTTGTGTTTTCCTCCCAGTCATTCACACAATAGAGGGATTAAGTTCACCTGAATGGGCCATCTGCTGGCAGGATGTGGGAGGAGCTGAGCACAACCCTCTTGCAACTGAATGGGGTATGCTCTACATTCACATAAAGGACCTAACACCTCCACATTGTCATTGCAGCCTGCTTGGAGCCAGGGCAGAAGAAGCAGGAAGTTACATGCACTTCAACCTTTCTAGAAGCTTCTCCCACCTTCCAGATGAAGGGCACCAGGCTATTAAAATAGGACCGTCAGCCCACTCTTCAGTTCACTACTGGACCTGTGCCAGGGCTCTCAGAGGACTGTCTGCTGCTGTGACGTCTGTGCACTCTGCTGTACCTGGAAGGGTTGCTTTATCATCTGGAGCCTGCCTTGAACCCTCAGCCTTGCTGTTGAGCCCTGCATCTTCACCTGAACAGAGGACTACCTGAGTGACTCCAAGGGCTATTCTTCTGGCCTCCTGTTCAGAGCCACAGGGACACAAAAGGCTCCCACCATCTTGAACAAACACCCAGCCTGAGGGAGTCATGAATCCTCATGAGGTTAACTACCAGTCCTGGGCCCTTGGTTGTTGTGCTAAAGGTGCACAGATGGCCAAATCCCAAAACTGAGAAATGTAAAATTTTTTGGATAAAAACTGCTCTGAGAACCAGAGCAAGACTGGGACCAACCAGCTTTCCAAACCTGCCGGAGATGCATCACCTTTTGGCTTTTCCCGCTACATTCTTCTCCGCAGCAGCAAATCGTGTTCATCGCTCGTTCACCAAAGGGGTATCCGGCCTCGTAGAATTGTCATCAGCTACATCCCCTGCCGTGTCCCAATGGAAATTTGTTACTTGCAAAAAAGAGACTAAGGGCCTGCTTTAGATATTGGCAGACGGGTTACTCCGTCACAATGGTGACGGATATCGCATCTGCCACATCGAAATCCTATTATATCCAATAAGATTTAGATTTCAGCGGACGGGATATCAGTCACCACTGTGACAGAGTAACCTGTCCGACAATATCTAAATCAGGCCCTATAAGTGTTCCCTGACGACTGAGCTCCCACCTTGGACACCACCTGCAGCCTTGTCCCACTGAACTTTCCCTTGCTCAGAACATTTTTCCTAAAAAATTCTTCTAAGTCTGGAGGGAAACACTGCGGAGCTCATTCCACTTTTTATAGATGAACTTCCCTCGATGATGGAGGTTGGTGTTTACAGAGACAGGGATACTTGACTACAGTTCAGTGTCCCAGGTGGTGGGAGACTATAGAAATAGGTGATGGGCCCTCTTGATGCTTTTTATGTGATTAACAGTGCGTGGGATATGATGGCTCATCTGTCATAAAATGGAGGGTGATGCCTTAGCAGGTGAGAATGACTCAGCCACCGTGACCCCAGAGCAAAATGGTTTATCCTTTAGGCCCAGAGCTTACCATGTTAACAGGGAACTGGCCTGATCTGATCCTAGGAGGGCCAGACCTCAAGAGACAACACTTAGATGCAGCCTCCTTGAAAATGGAAAAATGTCTAGTTAACTTACATGATTCAAGGAAGCCACAACAAGCCAAAAAAGAACAGCTAAGTATTGAGATCATAAAAAAGAGAAAATATGGACAATGGATATTGCACCAGCACCAGACACACAATCCACGCCTGAATCAGACTCAAGCGGGTGATGCCCACCTCTGGGTATCAAGTGACACAGACCCCCCCGGCTCTCACCCATCCTCTTTGATGCCAGGTGGAACCCCTCTCGGTGGGCCAACACCCCCTCCGTAATATTTAGCCGTTAACTAATCTATAAGTCCTCCTGCGCATCAGGCATTAAGGCCTTGCCACATATTAAATAAACACTAAATCAAGGCACTGGTTTAAGGTTTAAGTGAAAGGTGATTTGGTAAGTGCATGCTTCTGAAATGATGCAGTAAGTCAAATCAATTAATTATTTTCAAAGAACTGTTTGATTCTATCTTTCTTAAAAGGGTTGTTCTTAAGCCAGTCATAAAAAAGGACGTCTTGTTCTGACCAGAGTGAGCCAAATAACTCAGTGTGTTCCAAAGATCTCCAGTGCAATGGGATTCTGCCAGTCTTTCTCCTGTATGTATATATATATATATATATAAAGATCTATATTACAGAGTCAGCAATAGCGACTGCAGTTGTGGTTGAATCACACTTTACATACATTCATACATACATAACATTGGCACCATTCATAGACTATTCATTAAACTGAGCCGACACTTGGCCAGGCTGAGGCAGTTTGTGTCACGTTTCAAGCAGATTAGTCAAGGAGGAGATAGCAGTCCTCCAATCGGTGTCACAAAGACATTTTGCTCCTCATCTCTCTTTTTTGCCACTGGTGTCGGAGGGTCCGTCCTACTACTCACCAAACTGGGCCACCTACAATCCTTTCTGCACTTGACTCTGGGTGTAAGAGGGCGAGCAGCCACAGGCTTCTCAAGGAGGTAGTTTGAGCTCAAAACTCTCAGCAGTCAAGTAACAGAAAGAGTAACCCAATGTCCGACCCACTGCTTATCTGTGTGAAAGATAAAGTACTTTTATCTCTCACAAAACTAAATGCTAGGCACGCCAATCAATATGTTATAGAGGGTTATCAGAATGTATGGTTTATCGTCCCAGGTAACCACCTTCCCTCAGGTTATGGTTGCAATCCTGCTCTTTTGGTCCCCACTATAGTAGGGCGTAAGTAAGGATTAGGCTTAAGGGCAAATCTACTCATTAGTCTTCACAAGTTTAATTGTAACTCAGTTCAATGCCTTTAGCGCTTTTTGTACCAAAATCTCCCAAGCAGGTGCTTCTCAGCACTGGCTCTGGAGCCGGCTTGTGTGGACCATTCCTCACCAGCTGCAGTGGCCCTCCGGAGTCAGAAGCAGATCAGCACTTCAGCTTGAGGTAGCTGTGGCCTCCAGGAGAAGCACGCTTATGGGGCCTGGGTGCAGCTCCGAGCCAGTTGGAAGCTTCTATTTTCAGCAGCATGACAATCTTGTTCTACTTGTTGGCATCGGCAGCAGCAGGCACTCATGGCATGGTAGGCTACCAGGAGACAGCATGACATGTTCTAACACAGTCTTATTTACAGGTCTTCAAGGACAGTGCAGAGAGACCGGGGGATCCCTTCACAGCACAGGTCAAACCTAGACCTTTGGGTGATTTTCCCTCACCTCTGGGAGACTGGCTGTGGAGAATGGAAGAAAGTAGGGTGGTTTGAATACCCTTGTTAAACACATAGGGGGTCATTCTAACCCTGGCGGTAAAAACCGCCAGGGCGAACGACCGCGGTACCACCGCCAACAGGCTTTCCGCTGCCCTGCAGAATCCTCCATGGCGGCGGAGCGCGCTCCGCCGCCATGGGGATTCTGACACCCCCTACCGCCATCCTGTTCCTGGCGGGTCTCCCGCCAGGAACAGGATGGCGGTAGGGGGTGCCGCGTGGCCCCTGGGGGCCCCTGCAGTGCCCATGCCAATGGCATGGGCACTGCAGGGGCCCCCGTAAGAGGGCCCCAAAAAGAATTTCAGTGTCTGCCTAGCAGACACTGAAATTCGCGACGGGTGCTACTGCACCCGTCGCACTCCACCAACTCCGCCGGCTCCATTCGGAGCCGGCTTCATCGTTGCTGGGTCTTTCCCGCTGTGCTGGCGGGCGGCCTTTTGGCGGTCGCCCGCCAGCACAGCGGGAAAGCCAGAATGGCCGCCGCGGTGCGGTCATTTGGCGGGAACCGCATGGCGGGCGGCGACCGCCGCCCGCCGCGGTTAGAATCAGGCCCATATTCTACCTTGGGAAAGCAGATCCTTTTTTTAAGGGCTCAGAACTAAGAGGTCTCTTTCAAATGTCACTTTCAGGCAGCTCCAGTGGCACAGGGTTTATGCAGCGTGAGGCTCTCACAACAGGTAGCAACAGGCTGGTCTAAGCAGAATTATCTAAAACAAGGCACAGTGAAGTGTAAGGTAACTGCGCCAGCCTTCCTAAAGCAGTAACCAGACAAAGACAAAAGGGTAGGCCCTGCCTAGAAACTTCCTCACCTTCAACAACAGAAACATCACTTCATCCCAGGAACCAGAAAGAAGGTGACCCAAGCCCTCGTCAGTAGCAGACTCGACTACGGCAACGCACTCTACACAGGCATCCCAACAAAAGACATCAAACGACTCCAACGCATCCAGAACGCATCCGCCCGCCTGATCCTCGACATACCCCGCCGATGTCACATCTCCCACCACCTGAAGGACCTCCACTGGCTCCCCGTGGACAAGAGGATCACCTTTAAACTCCTCACCCACGCACACAAGGCACTACACGACACCGGACCCACCTACCTGAACACCAGACTCAACTTCTACGTTCCCTCACGCCAACTACGCTCTGCCAACCTTGCCCTCGCCATCGTCCCCCGAATCCAGCGTAAGACCTCTGGCGGCAGATCCTTCTCCTACCTCGCCGCCAAGACCTGGAACTCACTCCCGACCTCACTACGCCAGGACCTCCTCACCTTCAGGAGACTCCTCAAGACATGGCTCTTCGAATGATAGCAGCTACCCCTCTTCCCCCAGCGCCTCGAAACCCTAACCGGTACATAGCGCGCTTTATAAATTTAATGATTGATTAATGATTGATTGAACCCCTGATAACTACTATCTGCGAAATGGCAGACTTCAGGAAGAACTAATCAGCAGCCCTTTGCAAGCCCTTTACATGGTAGTCACCAATTTCTAAGAGCACCCCTATCTCCCATCTTTCCTACTTCAGTGTTTGATCTCCACCCTCTAGCCGCATTAATGCAGGTAATATGCTTCCATTGTCTGGAGGAAGCTGTCCTCATCCTCCATCTTGTGGCATCCTACACCAAGAGCATTCACATTGGATCGCGCTGACTCCATCCCACAGACTCTCACAGGGCCTGATTTAGCATTTGACAGACAGAAGACATTACTTCTGGGTTGGCCATCAGATGTTGAACCTGCTTGCACCTAGTTGTAGGTGTGTATAAAAAGTAGTCTGATGTGGTAGCTGCTTCACAAACACACACAGTGCTGTATACACACACACTCATACACAAAGTGGGTCATCTACATTGCCTCTATATACTATACTTCAGTATTGTCACCCTCAATCTAGCCCTTCTATGGCTCAGTTAGGTTGCCACTAATGACCCAGGATGGCAACCTCCGGGTGGGGGAGCGGAAGTTAGGCACTGAGGGATCTCAAGCAGGTGCTAAGTAAGACAGGGCTTCGGCTCTCCATGGACCCTGGAGCACTGCCGCAGAGATGGGAGGTAAGGGCAGGTGGGGACCATGGAGACCATCAACCTTTGGCCTGTTAAGACAAATCAATGAGCATGAACTGACTGCCCTCACCAAGAGCCGTGACCATTCTGTAATAGGATGGGGAGTCAAATCCTGAAAACACATAACCCCGCACTCAGCTCACTCCCATCTTTCTTTACTAAGGTACTCAAGATGTTACTGGGATTAAATGGCCGCAGTTTACTAAGCATTTCTTCCCCACTTACACATGGGCTTATTCCAAATTTGTCAGACATGTCCACTAGCAGGTGGGGTTGATGATCTCAATTTTTCTGTTGGAAAATTGCCTCTCTGAAGGGTCACCCCAAACTTTTTGCCTTCCTCCTCTTCTTTTTCTAACCTCATTTTTGCTGGATTTAGGACTTTGTACACTTGACCACTACTAACCAGTGCTAAAGTGCACATGCTCTCTCCCCTAAACATGGTAACATTGGCTCATACCCAATTGGCATATTTAATTGACTTGTAAGTCCCTAATAAAGTGCACTACATGTGCCCAGGCCCTTTACATTAATTGCTACCACTGGGCCTGCAGCACTGATTGTGCCACCCATGCAAGTAGCCCCTTAACCATGTCTCAGGTCTGCCATTGCAAGGCCTGTGTGTGCAGTTTCACTGCCACTTCGACTTGGCATTTAAAAGTACTAGCCAAGCCTTAAACTACCCTTTTTTCTACATATAAGTCACCCCTAAGGTAGGCCCTATGTAACCCATAGGGCATGGTGCCATGTAGGTAAAAGGTAAGACATGTACCTATGTATTTTATATGTACTGATAGTGGAAAACTCCAAAATTCATTTCCCACTACTGTGAGGCCTTTCATAGGCTAGCATTAGGGCGGCCCTCATATACTGTTTGAGGGGTAGATTCGGATCTGAAAGGGGTAACCAGGTCTTATTTAGTATGGCTAGAATGGTACTAGAAAATCCTGCTCATTGGTGAGGTTGGATTTAATATTACTATTTTAGAAATGTCACTTTTACAAATTGAGCATTTCTCTGCACTTAAAATCATCTGTTCCTTACAGCCTGTCTCCAATCAACGTCTGGTCTGTGCCGGTTGCCAGCTCCTTTGTGCATTTCACCCAGACACACACAAAACCAGGACACTCAGTCACATCTGCATTCATCTGCATTCTGAATGGGTCTTCCTGGGCTGGAAGGGTGGAGGGCCTGACACTTACATTTTAAAGGCCAGTGGCCTGCCCTCACACAATGGCCTGCTAAACCCTCTACTGGGAACCTGTCAGACAGGACTGGGTTGAAAGGGGAACTTGTGTACTTCTAAACCACTCTTTGAAGTCTCCCACAGTTCAGAGGCATTTTTGGGTATATAAACTGGGTCTCTGACCCCACCAACTCAGACACTTATGGACCTGCACCTGAACCTGAACTCTGTAAGAATTCCTGCCTGGCTGCCCAAAGGACTCTCTGGATTGCTTTGCGGCAAAGGACTGCTGCCCTGTTGTTGCCCTGTTGCCCTGCTGGCCTCTGCCTGTGCTGGAAGGACTCTGCCTTCCCCCAAAGTGCTCTCTAAGGTCTTGAATTGAGCTTGCTTCCTGTTCTGAAGTCTCAGGGACAGCAAAGACTTCAACTACTAGCTTACTTCAGCGACGCCGCAGCCTGCTCCTGCTCCGTGGACATCGCTCCATGCAAGGACCGCGGCCTGCAACACAAGTCCGATGTTGCCGCGACTCCGCTGACATCACTCAGGGTCATTGTGACACTGCGACGTCGACACATCACGTCCTGACGGACCGGAAGCAGCGACTCTGCTGGGTCACAAAGAATCGACGCATCGCGGACGATGACACATCATCTCCTCCTTCATCCGGACGGAACCAACAGCTCACCTCCACCTGCTTCACAGTGCAGAACCGACCGCTCTTTCCTAAGAAGCCATAAGAGACTGATGCCGCACGACTACTTCAATGCCTTTTTCCGACTATGTGCGACGTCCTTATTCTGCCTTTACTTTAGTTTCACAAGGTACTGTACTTGGAGGTCCAAGTGACTCCGTGACCGGCACCAGTGGGGTTGGATTGTTGGGAATGACTGCGTTAGCGATGCTGTGACAGCCCAAGTTGGAGCTATTGGGTCTTCTCAGTACTGTATTGGATTTAAACCTCAAAGAACTCATAATTTAATTACTGTACATTGATTTTGCATTGTTTTATGAATAATTTAACTAGTTAAATATCATATATTTTTCTAAATCTGTGTGGTGTCTTTTTGTGGTGTTTTCACTGTGTTATTGTATAAAGGTCTGCACAAATACTTTACACATTGCCTTCTAATTTAAGCCTGACTGCTCAGTGCCAAGCTCCTGGAGGGTGGGCACAGGATAATTTGGATTGTGTTGTGTCTTACCCTGACTAGGATTGTGGTCCCTACCTGGACAAGGGTGTATGCCTCTGCCAACTAGAGACACCATTTCTAATAGTTTCATATTTCTGTTCAACTGATTATGCCTTCAAGATAATCGAGGTAATCCTTTTAGTGAGGCAGCGCAGAAAAAACAGGCCAGGTTTAGCATAAAATCTCACTTTATTAGGATAGGAAAGCAGCTGCATTTGAATCAGTGTTACAAACCATGAAGCCACCCCACATCACTAAAACAATAAATCGACCTGTCCCCTCCCACCTTTAAGCCTCCCCCAATCTGCAAAAAACTCAGCAGTCAGACCATTCCCTCTCTCATACCATTCCCCGTCCTTTCACACCTGCCCCCGGTGTCACTCTCCTGTACTGCTTCTGCCTATGCCCCACTGGCAAGGCACCAAACCTTTCCGGCCTAGTGTGTGATCCGCCACCTGCCCTGAGCGACAAATAAAGCTTAGCTTCTTCCTGTAGTATTAATAAAAGCAAGCCACAACTCTATAACTTATAAAAGTTAACTTAGCCAACATGGGGGGCAGGCAGGAAACCTCTTCTAACTGCCAGGACCACGACACAACTAGCTGCTTAATCCTGAGGCAACAGTGAACTGCCACTAAGGCCCCCCGCACCCCATGAACAGACCAATGAGAGAAACCCCTCAGTGAAAACTTTAAAACTGAAGCTAAAGTTTGTAGTAAGGATAATTAAGGGAAGGCAAATCAAAATCTCTCTGTGTATAAAAAATGAGTAGGTCGGACAAGTCCTTCTTGGGACAAATATGGCCATTGGAACAGAACAAAGGATTTCCTTTGGGAGAGGGGTGTTTACACCCTCTCCCTTTGAAAATAGGTGTTACAGACTTGGGAGGGGTAGCCTTCCCAAGCCACTGGAAATGCTTTCAAGGGCACATTTGGCCCCTGAGCAACACCCACTTGGTCATCAGTACCAAGTGACAGACGCCCATAGCAATACTGTTAGCCACCCCATGGCTGTTGTGATTCTCAACTGGGGGGGTTACTGGTCCAAAGAAAGTTGTGGTAGCCACTTATTTACCTGCAGAATGTCTGCTAGGCAATGATTTGGAGACTTCAGCTTGGGTTGAAGTGGAGTTGGAGGCCCATGCTGCAATACTTGGCATTCCTGGGCATATCTTTGCTCTTACCAGGGCTCAGTCCAAGAAGCAAAGAGGACAGGGAAACTTAGATCCTGGAATAATGGACCAAGTGCACCCAAAAACTAGGGGTAAGAAGGGCAAACCCTTGTCTACTATCTCTCCCTCCACAGATGATTCCCCTTTTGAAGAAGAGGAATTCTCTCCCTGTGCAGAACCTACACCAGAGGAGCTGGAAGCTGATACAGCTGAGCTTTTGGGTGCAGGGGGGCCTGCCAGGGAAGAGCTGAGTGTGGCACAGCAAACAGTGCTTAATGTGTGCTTGTTGTTTCCGGTGCTGAGCACCGGCACTTATTTTTGGGGGCCGGCGCTTAGTCTTCTGCCTCAAGCATTTGCTGCGAGCAAAAGACAAATTTGGGAAAGACGGAGGAAGATAAAAATGAAAAAGCGTCACAATGAAGGAAAGGAGAAAGCTGCAGGTGTGAGCTGAAAAGGCAGGAGGGGCTGTAAATAGATTGGAGGGGTCCGAGATGAGTTCGGGATTACGCTCTCTCAGTATTCCGTGTTTGCACATATAATTGCAGCAGCCGCATGTTTAAGAGGAAGGCTTTGGGCACGGAGGGCTTTGGGCACCGGCACCTTTTTATTTACAAATTAAGCACTGACAGCAAACCTGTCCCACATTGGAGGGTCTCAGACAGCAAGCTGTCAAACAGCAGAATAGGGAAGTCAATGACAGCCACAGAGTTTACTGGGAGAATAATCTCCTCTATACTGAAGCAAGGCACCCTAAACCTGGTGCCACCGGGAATCTGGTCATCCCCCTTCAGTACAGGGAATTCCTCCTAACTATTGCTCATGACATTCCTTTGGCTGGGGATTTAGGCCAGAGTAAAACATGGGACAGACTTGTTCCACATTTTCACTGGCCACATATGTCTGAAGGCACAAAGGAGTTTTGTCGCCCCTGTGTCACCTGGCAAGCCAGTGGCAAGACTGGTGGCACCTGAAAGGCCCCCTTAATCCCACTGCCAATGGTTAGGGTGCCCTTTGAACGTGTATGGGTTGACATTGTTGGCCCACTTGACCCTCCAACAGCTTCTGGCAATAGATTCATCCTTGTGGTGGTGGACCATGCCACAAGGCACCCAGAAGCTATCCCCTTAAGTACCACTACAGCACCTGCAGTGGCAAAGGCACTCCCGGGAATCTTTTACAGGGTGGGTTTCCCTAAGGAGGTCATATCAGACAGGGGTAGTAACTTCAGGTCTGCATACCTCAAAGCAATGTGGAAGGAGTGTGGTGTTACCTACAAGTTCACCACCCCTTATCATCTTCAAACTAATGGATTGGTTGAGAGATTTAATAAAACTCTCAAAGGCATGATCATGGGACTCTCTGAAAAACTCAGGAGATGGGATGTCCTCTTGCCATGCCTACTTTTCACCTACAGGGAGGTACCCCAAAAAGGGGTGGGCTACAACCCCTTTGAACTCCTATTTGGTCACCCTGTTAGGGGTCCCCTTCCTCTTGTTAAGGAGGGTTGGGAACAACCTTTAAAACCTCCAAAGCAAGACATTGTGGACTATGTGCTTGGCCTAAGATCTAGAATGGCTGAGTACATGAAAAAGGCCACTAAAAACCTAAAGGCCAGTCAAGAGCTCCAAAAGCAATGGCATGACCAGAAGACTGTCCTGACAGAGTACCAACCAGTACAGAATGTGTGGGTATTGGAGCCTGTACCACCAAGAGCACTCCAGGACAAATGGAGTAGATCCCATATCATTGTGGAATAAAAAGGTGAGGGCACCTACCTGGTGGACCGGGGCACTGCCAGAAGCCTCCTTAGGGTGCTTCATGCCAATTGTCTGAAACCTTACTATGATAGGGCTGACTAAACCCTGCTCATGGCCACAGATGAGGGGCAGGAGGAAGAGAGTGACCCTCTCCCTGACTTCTTCTCCAACACTGAAGCTGATGGCTTAGTTGAAGGAGTGGTTCTTGCAGACTGCCTTACTGCTGAGCAGAGGAAAGACTGTAAAAATCTCCTAGGACAGTTTTCTGAACTCTTCTCACTCACATCTGGTAGAACTACTTGGTGTGAACATACAAATGACACTGGAGACAGTTTACTTGTCAAAAGGAACATTTACAGGCAACCTGACCATGTCAGAGATTGCATTAAAACAGAAGTTCAGAAAATGCTGGATCTAGGAGCTATTGAGGCTTCTGATAGCCCCTGGGCCAGTCCAGTGGTGCTTGTCCCCAAACCACATAGCAAAGATGGAAAGAGAGAAATGCGGTTTTGTGTGGACTATAGGGGTCTTAATACAGTAACAAAAACTGATGCTCACCCTATACCCAGGGCAGATGAGCTAATAGATGCACTGGCATCTGCCAAGTATCTAAGCACCTTTGATTTGACTGCAGGGTATTGGCAGATCAAGTTGTCAGAGGATGCTAAAGCAAAAACTGAATTTTCTACTATAGGTGGGCTTTATCAATTTACTGTTATGCCCTTTGGTTTGTAAAATGCACCTGCCACTTTTCAGAGGCTGGTGAATACAGTTCTCCAAGGTTTGGAAGCTTTCAGTGCAGCATACTTAAATGATATTGCTGTATTTAGCGCCACCTGGGATGACCACCTGGTCCACCTCTGGAAAGTTTTGGAGGGCCTGCAAAAGTCAGGCCTAACTATCAAGGCTTCAATGTGCCAGATAGGGCAAGTATCTAAGCACCTTTGATTTGACTGCAGGGTATTGGCAGATCAAGTTGTCAGAGGATGCTAAAGCAAAAACTTATTTTTCTACCATAGGAGGGCTTGATCAATTTACTGTTATGCCCTTTGGTTTGAAAAATGCACCTGCCACTTTTCAGAGGCTGGTGAATACAGCCCTCCAAGGTTTGGAAGCTTTCAGTGCAGCATACTTAGATGATATTGCTGTATTTAGCGCCACCTGGGATGACCACCTGGTCCACCTCTGGAAAGTTTTGGAGGCCCTGCAAAAGTCAGGCCTAACTATCAAGGCTTCAATGTGCCAGATAGGGCAAGGGAAAGTGGTTTATCTGGGCCACCTGGTAGGTGGAGAACAGATTGAACCACTACAGGGGAAGATTCAGACCATTATGGAGTGGGCTCCCCCTACTACACAGACCCAGTTCAGAGCCTTCTTAGGTCTCACTTGGTATTACAGGAGGTTCATTAAGAACTATGGCTCCATTGTTGCCCCTCTTAATGACCTCACCAGTAAGAAAATGCCTAAAAAGGTATTGTGGACAGCTAGCTGTCAGAACGATTTTGAGGAGCTAAAGCAGGCAATGTGCTCTGCACCTGTCTTAAAGAGCCCAAACTGCTCCCAAAAATTCATTGTCCAAACAGATGCTTCTGAATTAGGGGTAGGGGCTGTACTATAACAACTTAACTCAGAGGGCCAGGACTAACCTGTTGCTTTCATTAGCAGGGGGTTGACCCGTAGAGAAAAGCTTCGATCTGCCATAGAGAGGGAGGCCTTTGCTGTGGTCTGGGCCTTAAAGAAGCTGAGACCCTATTGTTTGGGACTCACTTCATTGTTGAAACAGACCACAATCTTCTATTATGGCTTAAACAAATGAAAGGTGAAAACCCTAAATTGTCGAGGTGGTCCATTTCCCTACAAGGGATGGACTTTACAGTGGAACATAGACCTGGGAGTGCCAACTCTAATGCAGATGGACTCTTCAGATATTTCCACTTAGACAATGAAGACTCATCTGGGCAAGGTTAGCCTTATTGTCCTTCGTTTGGGGGGGGGGGGGGTTGTGTAGGAAAGTGCCATCTTTCTTGGCATGTTACCCCCATTTTTACATGCATGTCAGTATGTTTTTGTCTGTCTCACTGGAATCCTGCTTGTCAGGACCCCAGTGCTCATACTTTATGGCCTAATGTGTGTGGTGTGTATAGTGTTTGACTGTGTCATTGAGGCTCTGCTAATCAGAACCTCAGTGATTATGCTCTCTCTGCTTTTAAATTTGTCACTATCAGCTAGTGACTTAATTTACCAATTTCAATTGTCACACTGGACCCCCCTTATAAGTCCGTAGTATATGGTACCTATGTACCCAGGGCATCGTGGTTTCAGGAGATCCTTATGGGCTGCAGCATTTCTTTTGCCACCCATAAGGAGCTCAGACAAACTCTTACACAGGACTGCCATTGCAGCCTGTGTGAAATAGTGCACACACTACTTCACAGCCATTTTTACTGCACTTAAGTAACTTTTAAGTCACCTATATGTCTAACCTTCACTTGCTCAAGGTTAGGTGCAAAGTTACCAAGTGTGAGGGCACCCTTGCACTAGCAAAGGTGCCCCCACATAGTTCAGGGCCATTTCCCCAGACTTTGTGAGTGCGGGGACGCCATTACACGCGTGCACTACCTACAGGTCAATACCTATATGTAGCTTCACGATGTTAACTCCGAATATGGTCATGTAAGGTGTCTAAGACCATGGAATTGTCCCCCCATTCCAAATCTGGTATTGCGGAGACAATTCCATGCATCCTGGGGACTCCTCTATGGACTCCCAGTACTGCCAAACCAGCTCTCTGAGGCTTGCACTGCAGCTACAGCTGCTGCCACCTCACAGACAGGGTTCTGCCCTCCTAGGGTCTGAGCAGCTCAGACCCAGAAAGGCAGAACAAAGTATTTCCTTTGGGAGCAGGGTGTGACACCCTCTCCCTTTGGAGATAGGTGTTACAAGCTGGGGAGGAGTAGCCTCTGGAAATGCTTTGAAGGGCACAGATGGTGCCCTCCTGGCATAAGCCAGTCTACACCGGTTCAGGGACTCCTTGTCCCTGCTATGGCATGAAACCGGACAAAGGAAAGGGGAGTGACCACTCCCCTGTCCATCACCACCATAGCTCCTCCAGTGTGTCCCAGACTTCAGCCTTCTTGCTTTGCAAGGTGTGGGGGCACTCTGGAGGCCTCTGAGTGGCCAGTGCCAGCAGCTGATGTCAGAGACCCCTCCTTATAGGTCCTTACCTGATAAGGTAGCCAATCCCCCTCTCAGGGCTATTTAGGGTCTCTCCTGTGGGTTCTCTTCAGATTCTACTTGCTAATTTCCAGCAGGAATCCTCTGCAACTACTACATCCTCTGACCTCAGATAAACCGCAGACTGCTCCAGGAACCTCTGTAACAGCAACAAAGCATCCAGAAGGGCTACTTTTCCTCTGCAACTTCAGCTCCAGCCAGAAACTGCAACAGTTTCCACTGTGTGCACACTCTGAGGACTCCCTGTCTTCACCCTGCACCAGAAGGATCGAAGAAATCTCCCATGGGGTGACGGAGTCACTCCCCTGCTCACACAGGCACCTTCTAAATCGAAGACCGGTTCTCTTGGACTCTTCTCCTGGTGACGAGCGTGTTCTTTGGAACACAATAGGTGGACCCCATCGACACAGACTGTCCTGAGGTCCTGCAGTTCCAATTTGGAGGAGGTAAGACCTTGCCTTCCCCCAGAATAACAGTACCCCTATGCACCGTGTCTTCTTCACCTCCTGAGGCCTCTGTGCACTATTTTCAAAATTCCTTTGGGCACAGCCTGGCCCTGGTCCCCAGGACTCTATCCTGCGACGCTCAACTCACTGAATTGTTCTCCGTCGGCGTGGGGACTTCCTTTGTTGTGCTGCACCAACCACATTTTGCACCTCCTTTGTCCCTGTGTCCTGGGACTCCTGTGGGTGCTATCTGGTGTCCTGAGGGCTTTCTGAAGTGCTGAGAGCCCCCTCTTCCTCCTCACACAGAGTTGAGGCCCCCAGGTCCCTCCTGGGTCCAGATAGTGCCAACTTGACACCAAACGCAACTTTGCTGGAACCAAGGCTTGTTGGAGGAATCCAGTGCCAAAACTCACCAGCATCCAACTTCACGACTTGGGACATCCAGTGCATCACGCAGAAATCCGCTGACATCTTCCTTGGGTGCATTTCTGCAGACTTCGTCCAACCTGGGACTCTTCTTTTGCACCCTCTTCTAGGATGGCAGTGGCTCCTGTCCTTCCTGGAACTTCTTTCAACTTCTGAACTTGGTCTCCTTCCTTTGCATGTCTTCAGGTCCAGGAATCCAACATTTGTTGTTTGCAGACTTGGTTGATTCTTGCAATAACTCTAAACACGAGTTGTAGTGTGTCCTAAGGAAACTTGCAGCACTTTACTCCTGCTTTTCTGGGCTCTGGGGTGGGGTAATGTACTTACCTTTACTATATTCTTACTCTCCCAGCGATTCTGCACACACTACACTTGTCTAGGGAGGAATTTGTGATTTGCATTCCACTTTCTTAGTATATGGTTTTTGTTGCTCATAGACCTATTTTCTCCTATTGCATTCTATAGCATTTCCTATTGTTTACACTATCCTATGTCTAATTACTTACCTTATTTTGGTGTCTAGTGTTTATATTGTGTATATTGTGTATATTAATTACCTCCAGAAGGAGTATTGGCTCTAAAATATTTTTGGTACTGTGTCACCCAAATAAATACTTTTATTTTTGGTAACACTGAGTATTGTCTTTACTTGTGTATAAGTACTGTGTAACTACGTAACTATGGGCCAGATGTACCAAAGGGTTTTATCCATTCTGTGTCTATGGGAAAATGTGTTCGTACATATGGGCCTATAAGTGGTATTGCAGGAGCTTTGCATGTCTCCTAGTTCAGCCTAAGCTGCTCTGCTATAGCTACCTCTATCAGCCTAAGCTGCTATAACACTACTACATTTCACAAAAAAGGGATAACTGGACCTGGTGTAAGGTGTAAGTACCCAAGTACAAACCAGGCCAGCCTCCTACAGTGGGTCAGATGACGGTAGGCTGATTAGCGGCAAAAAATCTTTCACTAGTCAGCCTATACTTTCTAAGTATAGACAAGAGTCATTTCCACCACCCCAATGCCCACCACAGGTGACCAGTGTCCCCAGGGAAAGCCCAACATACCCAGTGCCAGCCAGGGGCCCCCATCTAAGGGTCCCCCAGTGGCACACCACAAATATATACATACCTGCAAATCTGGGATGGGCTCCCTCCTCCTGTAGTTTCCCTGTGGTGTGGGTGGTGGTGATGCTGGGGGTTGGGGTGGGCATCTGTGTGCCCATCCCATGGTGTTTCCCCATGGAAGTGGGCCTATCAGCACTTTAATGCCTGGTCTGACCAGGTGTTAGATAATGATGCTAATCAGGCTTAGCGCCATTATTTAGGCCTGCCTCCTAGTTGCACGTCGTTTCTGCGTTGAGTGTTAAATATCGCGCTGGGGGGCTAGCGTCATTTTTAGGACGGGAACGCCTACCTTGCATCTCATTGATGCAAGGTGGGTTGGCGCTTCCTAAAAATGGTGCTAACTCCAATATTTTTAACCTAGATGGGTCGAACCTCAAAATATAAATATGGAGTTAAGTTAGTGCTGGTTTAGCATCAAAATAAATTAAATATGGCCTTAGTATGGATACAATGTCAACCCCCAAGAGATTCACTTCGCTCTCCAAACACCAACTGACCAGGCAGACTTATATCTTTTATGTGTCCCTGTCGCCCAAGCTTGTGCCATATATGAGGAAGCTGATCTCGAAAGGCATGACATATTCCATTGTTGCCTGAAATCCTCCAGGTCATAAAGGTCTGTAAATTGTCCAGAACCAACGGGTGCATATCTCCTCCTGGACCTTGTAGGATCTCCTGGAAGTCTGGGAGAATCACCAGGCAGTCCCTCAACATCTCCAGGAATAGAGGAAACCATGGTTGTGTTCTCCAGAGCAGAGTGTCCAAGACAATGCCTGCCTGCTGCCTTCTGGCCTTTGTCACCAATCATTATGGATTAAAGGTGTAATTCAACCTTTCGCTCCAGTCTTGCAGGAACGCATCCATCTCAGTGGCTTCTGTGTCCGGCCTCCAGCTGAAGAGCTGCTGCACTTGCACATACAGTCTCGGTGTACCCTTTTAGAAATGGGGTTTTTGGTTGGCAGTCAGGTTGCCCTCTGTCCAAGCAAGAACCCTCACTCTAGTCAGGGTAAGTCACACACAATCCAAAATCAGCCTGTGCTCACCCTCCGGTAGCTTGGCACGAGCAGTCAGACTTAACTTAGAAGGCAATGTGTAAAGCATTTGTGCAATAAATCATACAACACCATAGCATAACACCACAAAAATACACCACACAGTATTTAGAAAAATATATAATATTTATCTGGGTATCTTCAGGTCAAAACGATCAAAGTTGCAATACGAATTTGTAAAGATATCACTGAAAAGTGATAGAAAGTGTCTTAAGTCTTTAGAAAGTAGACAAAGTCTCTTTCAAACACAAAGTACCTGGTTTCTGGTGGAAAATCTCCTCAGAGGGCCACAGGAGAAGAGGTGCGTGGAAAACTGGTGTGTGCGTCGATTTCTCCTCAGCACACACGGACTTGCGTCGTTATTTTCCACGCGCGGAGTCGGGCGTCGTTTTCCGGCGCGCGGACAGTCTCTTACTGTGGTTTGCGGGGAGTACCAGATGTCCCGGGTCTGTGCGTGGATTTTCCTGCTTGTTTTCTGGCTGCGCGTCGTTCTGCGGGGCTGCGCGTCGAAGTTTCGATCTCACGGCAGGCGTCGCGTCGATTTCTCCGGCGGAGTCGGGCGGCGTTGTCCTTGCGAGGCCGTGCGTCAAAGTTTTGATCTCACGGCAGGCGTCGCGTCGATTTCTCCTGGAAAGTCGGGCGGCGTTGTCCTTGCGAGGCCGTGCGTCAAAGTTTCGATCTCACGGCAGGCGTCGCGTCGATTTCTCCTGCGGAGTCAGGCGCCGTTGTCCTTGCGAGGCCGTGCGTAAAAGTTTCAGTCGTCCCGAAGACGTCGCGTTGATCAGCGTCGGTGTGCGGCGTTTTTCTTGCCGCGGAACAAGCTGTGCGTCGAAAAGTTCGGCGCACGGAGCGTCCAAGAGGAAGAGAGAAGTCTTTTTGGTCCTGAGACTTCAAGGAACAGGAGGCAAGCTCTATCCAAGCCCTTGGAGAGCACTTTCACAGCCAGACAAGAGTTCAGCAAGGCAGCAGGGCAACAGCAAGGCAGCAGTCCTTTGTAGAAAGCAGACAGGTGAGTCCTTTGAGCAGCCAGGCAGTTCTTCTTGGCAGGATGTAGTTTCTGGTTCAGGTTTCTTCTCCAGCAAGTGTCTGATGAGGTAGGGCAGAGGCCCTGTTTTATACTAAGTTGTGCCTTTGAAGTGGGGGTGACTTCAAAGAGTCTCTAAGAAATGCACCAAGCCCCCTTTCAGCTCAATCCTGTCTGCCAGAGTCCCAGTAGGGGGTGTGGCAGTCCTTTGTGTGAGGGCAGGCCCTCCACCCTCCCAGCCCAGGAAGACCCATTCAAAATGCTGATGTATGCAAGTGAGGCTGAGTACCCTGTGTTTGGGGTGTGTCTGAGTGAATGCACAAGGAGCTGTCAACTAAACCTAGCCAGACGTGGATTGAAGGGCACAACAAGATTTTAGTGCAAAGAAATGCTCACTTTCTAAAAGTGGCATTTCTAGAATAGAAATATTAAATCCGACTTCACCATTCAGCAGGATTTTATATTACCATTCTGGCCATACTAAATATGACCTTCCTGCTCCTTTCAGATCCGCAGCTGCCACTTCAACAATGTATGAGAGCAGCCCCAATGTTAGCCTATGAAGGGAGCAGGCCTCACAGTAGTGTGAAAACGAATTTAGGAGTTTTACACTACCAGGACATATAACCACACAAGTACATGTCCTGCCTTTTACCCACGCAGCACCCTGCTCTAGGGGTTACCTAGGGCACACATTAGGGGTGACTTATGTATAGAAAAAGGGGAGTTCTAGGCTTGGCAAATACCTTTAAATGCCAAGTCAAAGTGGCAGTGAAACTGCACACACAGGCCTTGCAATGGCAGGCCTGAGACAAGGTTAAGGGGCTACTGAGGTGGGTGGCACAACCAGTGCTGCAGGCCCACTAGTAGCATTTGATCTACCTGCCCTAGGCACATGTAGTGCACTCTACCAGGGACTTACAAGTAAATTAAATAGTCAATCATGGATAAACCAATCAGTAGTACAATTTACACAGAGAGCATATGCACTTTAGCACTGGTTAGCAGTGGTAAAGTGCCCAGAGGTCAAAAACCAACAACAACAGGTCAGGAAAAATAGGAGGAAGGAGGCAAAAAGTTTGGGGATGTCCCTGTTAAAAAGCCAGGTCCAACATGACCCCCTACCAGCCTAAAGCCAGGGGAGAACAATCACTATCCTGATGTACTTCCCTGTTTGAGGCGACAGAACAAGGACCCAGGCCCACAACAGCAGGGGCATGTTCCATTTCTTCGTCTTCCTGACTCCAATTGGATCACTCTGTCCATACTCTCAGGGCCCACTAAGCCAACCCATGGGGAACCTTTCTCCTTACCTGCGGATCCCATCTGTGCAGCACCTAACCTTACTTTGCTCACAGATGTATCCCAGGAGCAGGATAGTACCACCATGACCAACACAGTGGTGTTGCCCACTCTACCCCCGGGGTGTGACACTTGTCCCCTCCCCAGGGATAACTCTGTCCACCCGGACAGCAAGCCACAGTGATTACTGACAGCTGCCAGGGATGAGAGCCAGGCCCCAGGCCTCTCAAAGCTCTCCAACCACTGTGGCTGTGGAGAGTGGGGGGCGGTAGCCCCAGGTGCTGGGCACCCTTTAACCACTCTCCCTTCCACCAGGTCAGGGATGACAGCCTGAACCTGGTCCTCCCCTCTGGGGCTCTGTAACCTCCCTCCTGGCGCGGTACCCCCAGAGTCCAACATGGTCAGGGTGCTTACAGAAGTCGCCCTGTACCATTCCTCCACCAGTGCAGGGCTGTTAACCTGCAACTGGCCCTCCAACCTGGGGCCTGTACCTTCAGGTTGGACTAGGGCCCGGGGTGAGGCTTCCCTCCCCCTGCCCTCCCTTCTGGGGTCCAGCACCCTCCAACTAGGAGTGGCCTCCTCAGAAGACAACATGGTAGGGGCACTGTTATCAGTAGCCCCTCCCTCCAGGTCCGGGGGGACACCCTGAACCTGGTCTTCCAGCCCAGGGTCTGTACCCTCAGACTGGACCACTGCCTGGCAAACCAGGACTTCCTGGGGGGCACACCTACCCCCCACCAGGTCAGAGTTTAACCTCTGCACCTGACCATTCAACTCAGAGTCCCCACCCTGAAGTTAAACAATTGCCTGGCACGCCAGGACTTCCTGGAGGGCACACTGACCCTCCACCAGGTCAGAGTTTAACCTCTGAACTTGGCCATTCAACTCAGAGTCACCACTCTGAAGTTGAACAATTGCCTGGCACGCTAGGACTTCCTGGAGGGCACACTGACCCTCCACCAGGTCAGAGTTTAACCTCCGGACCTGGTTCTCCAACCTAGGGTCACCACCCTGAGGTTGGGCAACTGCCTGGCACGCCAGGGCTTTCTGGGGGGCACACCTACCCCCCACCAGGTCAGAGTTTAACCTCTGAACCCGGTTATCCAACCCAGAGTCAGCACCCTGAGGTTGGACAACTGCCTGGTACACCAGGACTTCCAGGGAGGCACACCTACCTCCCACCAGGTCAGAGTTTAACCTCTGAACCCGGTTATCCAACCCAGAGTCAGCACCCTGAGGTTGGACAACTGCCTGGTACACCAGGACTTCCAGGGAGGCACACCTACCTCCCACCAGGTCAGAGTTTAACCTCTGAGCCTGGTTCCCCAACCCAGGGTCACCACCCTGAGGTTGGGCAATTGCCTGGCACGCCAGGACTTTCTGGGGGGCACACGTACCCCCCACCAGGTCAGAGTTTAACCTCTGAACCTGGTCATCCAACCCAGAGTCAAGACCCTGAGGTTGGACAATTGCCTGGCACAGCAGGACTTCTTGGGAGGCACATCTACCTCTCACCAGGTCAGAGTTTAACCTCTGAACCTGGGTATCCAACCTAGAGTCACCACCATGAGGTTGAATCTTTGCCTGGCATGCCAGGACTTCCTGGGGGGCACTCTCACCCCCCACAAGGGACATACCGTCCCCAAGGGTCACACAAGAGTCTGGTTGGCGCAGGTCTCCCGACCTCTGCCCATCCGGCAGAGTCTGGGTTTCCCCCAAACCAGAAACGGTTTCACCTGGGTCATTCCTGGGGGGCTCTGCTCTCAGAGCTGTCCCCTGACTCTCAAGGTCCTCCACTGGGGTCTGCAACCCCCTCCCAACCCTATGTCTGGACTTCTGCATCCCCTCACTAGGAGGGGTAATGCCAGACACCAGAACTGTTGGGATGCTGGCTACAGTCACCCCCCCAAGTTCTTCTGACACTGCGGGGCTTCCCTCAAAAGGTGGCCCTACGGTACAGGCTAGGCTTCCCTCCGGGACACTACAATCCTTTCCCACCACACTCGGTTGGGAACCACCTAGACCACTCCCTTCAGGAGCACCCCCAAATGCCTCTTCAGACTCTCTGGTACTCACCCAGAAGTCTGCCTCCATTGTAAGTTCCCTGGGGTCAGAGAACTCACACTCCACCTGGTGTTGGCGTAGCTCTGGAAAATAAGGACCAGACATATGCTCTCCAGCAATTACATCATTCTGCCCTTCACATGTATTAACCACAGTACCCTTCACCCAACCACCCAGTAACTCAACCTTGGAAAAGCACTCTACTTCACCCTCCAGAGACTGGTGAGACAGTATCTGTCTGTCCCTGACACTCAACCCATACTCTTCTGGGATGTCTCTACACTCTATATCCAGGACGTCCACCAGGGGGGAACCCTTTTCTCTGTCACTCTCTGCTAGAGTCAGTAAAGTGTCCCTCCCCCCAGTAGGAATATGACTCCCTGTGCCAGTTCCCAATCCTTCTCAGGGACCCTGTGCATAACGGGAACTACCTCAGACCCTTGAACCGCCTGGGGTGTGTCAACTCCCTTCTTCAAGTTGGGCACCACATCTCTGGGCTTGTGCCCTTCTTCAGCAGTACTGGATGCAAGATTTTTGCTGCCCCCATCTGAACTGGACTCAGCCCTTCCGGCCTCCAGTTTCAGCTCTTTACAGCTCCGCTCTTGAGCTGCAATCTTTTCTTCTTCCAGGGCTAAGAGACTTGCTGCCTCAGCCCTTTCAAGCTGCTCATCTAGCTCTTCCATACACCGCTGTAGAGCTAGGAGCCCTTCATCTCCCACTAGTTCTCTTTCCTCATCTGAGTAGTCTTCCTCCTCATGTGAGTAGTCCTCCTCCTCATCTGAGGGGTACTTAGTCATTTGGTTTCTTGCTGCCTCTCTCTCTGCCCATCTTTCTTCCCCCCACACTATGTAGGCATGTAGCATCTCCGCCTTAGTAGATCTCCTTGCTACAGGAAGGCCCCATTTTCTGCAAAGCTTCCTTAGGTCAGCCTTAGTGAGGTGGTCAGTAGGCACAAAGAATGAGTAGGTAAGCAATCTCATTGCTGACAAAGTCTTACTGGCAAGAACCAAAATCCAAAGTCCAAAATATCAATAGTATATCCAGGAGGACATCAGAGAACCAAAAGCGAAAAAGATGAAAAATCAAGTTGACCTTCAACTGTGGGTAGGTAGTGAAATACTGAGCTACTGTATGTCACTGCACAAACACAAGTCCTATCCTCACCGCTGATCACCAATGTTAGAAATGGGGTTTTTGGTTGGCAGTCAGGTTGCCCTCTGTCCAAGCAAGAACCCTCCCTCTAGTCAGGGTAAGTCACACACAATCCAAAATCAGCCTGTGCTCACCCTCCGGTAGCTTGGCACGAGCAGTCAGACTTAACTTAGAAGGCAATGTGTAAAGCATTTGTGCAATAAATCATACAACACCATAGCATAACACCACAAAAATACACCACACAGTATTTAGAAAAATATATAATATTTATCTGGGTATCTTCAGGTCAAAACGATCAAAGTTGCAATACGAATTTGTGAAGATATCACTGAAAAGTGATAGAAAGTGTCTTAAGTCTTTAGAAAGTAAACAAAGTCTCTTTCAAACACAAAGTACCTGGTTTCTGGTGGAAAATCTCCTCAGAGGGCCACAGGAGAAGAGGTGCGTGGAAAACTGGTGTGTGCGTCGATTTCTCCTCAGCACACACAGACTTGCGTCGTTATTTTCCACGCGGGGAGTCGGGCGTCGTTTTCCGGCGCGCGGACAGTCTCTTACTGTGGTTTGCGGGGAGTACCAGATGTCCCGGGTCTGTGCGTGGATTTTCCTGCTTGTTTTCCGGCTGCGCGTCGTTCTGCGGGGCTGCGCGTCGAAGTTTCGATCTCACGGCAGGCGTCGCGGCGATTTCTCCGGCGGAGTCGGGCGGCGTTGTCCTTGCGAGGCCGCGCGTCAAAGTTTTGATCTCACGGCAGGCGTCGCGTCGATTTCTCCTGGAAAGTCGGGCGGCGTTGTCCTTGCGAGGCCGTGCGTCAAAGTTTCGATCTCACGGCAGGCGTCGCGTCGATTTCTCCTGCGGAGTCGGGCGGTGTTGTCCTTGCGAGGCCGTGCGTCAAAGTTTCGGTCGTCCCGAAGACGTCGCGTTGATCAGCGTCGGTGTGCGGCGTTTTTCTTGCCGCGGAACAAGCTGTGCCTCGAAAAGTTAGGCGCACGGAGCGTCCAAGAGGAAGAGAGAAGTCTTTTTGGTCCTGAGACTTCAAGGAACAGGAGGCAAGCTCTATCCAAGCCCTTGGAGAGCACTTTCTCAGCCAGACAAGAGTTCAGCAAGGCAGCAGGGCAACAGCAAGGCAGCAGTCCTTTGTAGAAAGCAGACAGGTGAGTCCTTTGAGCAGCCAGGCAGTTCTTCTTGGCAGGATGTAGTTTCTGGTTCAGGTTTCTTCTCCAGCAAGTGTCTGATGAGGTAGGGCAGAGGCTCTCTTTTATACTAAGTTGTGCCTTTGAAGTGGGGGTGACTTCAAAGAGTCTCTAAGAAATGCACCAAGCCCCCTTTCAGCTCAATCCTGTCTGCCAGAGTCCCAGTAGGGGGTGTGGCAGTCCTTTGTGTGAGGGCAGGCCCTCCACCCTCCCAGCCCAGGAAGACCCATTCAAAATGCAGATGTATGCAAGTGAGGCTGAGTACCCTGTGTTTGGGGTGTGTCTGAGTGAATGCACAAGGAGCTGTCAACTAAACCTAGCCAGACGTGGATTGAAGGGCACAACAAGATTCTAGTGCAAAGAAATGCTCACTTTCTAAAAGTGGCATTTCTAGAATAGTAATATTAAATCTGACTTCACCATTCAGCAGGATTTTATATTACCATTCTGGCCATACTAAATATGACCTTCCTGCTCCTTTCAGATCAGCAGCTGCCACTTCAACAATGTATGAGAGCAGCCCCAATGTTAGCCTATGAAGGGAGCAGGCCTCACAGTAGTGTGAAAACGAATTTAGGAGTTTTACACTACCAGGACATATAACCACACAAGTACATGTCCTGCCTTTTACCCACACAGCACCCTGCTCTAGGGGTTACCTAGGGCACACATTAGGGGTGACTTATGTATAGAAAAAGGGGAGTTCTAGGCTTGGCAAATACCTTTAAATGCCAAGTCGAAGTGGCAGTGAAACTGCACACACAGGCCTTGCAATGGCAGGCCTGAGACAAGGTTAAGGGGCTACTGAGGTGGGTGGCACAACCAGTGCTGCAGGCCCACTAGTAGCATTTGATCTACCTGCCCTAGGCACATGTAGTGCACTCTACCAGGGACTTACAAGTAAATTAAATAGTCAATCATGGATAAACCAATCAGTAGTACAATTTACACAGAGAGCATATGCACTTTAGCACTGGTTAGCAGTGGTAAAGTGCCCAGAGGTCAAAAACCAACAACAACAGGTCAGGAAAAATAGGAGGAAGGGGGCAAAAAGGTTGGGGATGTCCCTGTCAAAAAGCCAGGTCCAACATACCCCATTTGTGGCACAGCAGTAAAAAAACTTAGAGATGTAGGGGGTCATTACGACCCCAGCGGTCGGTGTAATAGTGGCGGTATTACCGCCAACAGGCTTGCGGTACCTACCACCACTATTATAACATTGGCGGTTTGGCCAAGTTAACACACCGACGGCCACGGCGGTAACGACCACCGGGCTGGAGACTACAGTCTCCAGCCCGGCGGCTCTCACTGGGCCACCCATGGCATTTTGATCCCGCCCACCACCATCTGTACTGCCACGGAAACCATGGCGGTAGGCACTATCAGTGCCAGTGAATTCCTTCTGTGGCACTGATAGGGGTCTCCTCCGCCACCCTTCCCCTCCTGACCCCCCTGACATATACACACATACACCCACATACATACGCACCCTGTATGAAAGTACCATCTTGCCTGGCATGTTACCCCCATTTTTACTTGTGTGTCAGTTTGTTTTTGCCTGTGTCACTGGGATCCTGCTAGCCAGGACCCCAGTGCTCATAGTTTGTGGCCTATATGTGTTCCCTGTGTGGTGCCTAACTGTATCACTGAGGCTCTGCTAACCAAAACCTCAGTGTTTACGCTCTCTCTGCTTTTAAAATTGTCACTGCAGGCTAGTGACCATTTTCACCAATTCTGATTGGCACGCTGGACCACCCTTATAATTCCCTAGTATATGGTACCTAGGTACCCAGGGTATTGGGGTTCCAGGAGATCCCTATGGGCTGCAGCATTTCTTTTGCCACCCATAGGGAGCTCAGACAATTCTTACACAGGACTGCCACTGCAGCCTGAGTGAAATAACGTCCACGTTATTTCACAGCCATTTTACACTGCACTTAAGTAACTTATAAGTCACCTATATGTCTAACCCTCACTCAGTGAAGGTTAGGTGCAATGTTACTAAGTGTGAGGGCACCCTGGCACTAGCCAAGGTGCCCCCCACATTGTTCAGGGCAATTTTCCCAGACTTTGTGAGTGCGGGGACACCATTACACGCGTGCACTACATATAGGTCAATACCTATATGTAGCTTCACAATGGTAACTCAGAATATGGCCTTGTAACATGTCTAAGATCATGGAATTGTCCCTCCATGCCAAATCTGGTATTGGGGTGCCAATCCCATGCATCCTCGGGGCTCCAGCATGGACCCCGGGTACTGCCAAACTAGTTCTCTGGGGTTTTCTCTGCAGCTCCGCCCTCCTGGGGTCTGGGCAGCCCAGTCTCAGGAAGGCAGAACAAAGGATTTCCTCTGAGAGAGGGTATTACACCCTCTCCCTTTGGAAATAGGTGTTAAGGACTGGGGAGGAGTAGCCTCCCCCAGCCTCTGGAAATGCTTTGAAGGGCACAGATGGTGCCCTCCTTGCATAAGCCAGTATACACCGGTTCAGGGATACCCCAGCCCTTGCTCTGGCGCGAAACTGGACAAAGGAAAGAGGAGTGACCACTCCCCTGTCCATCACCACCCCAGGGGTAGTGCCCAGAGCTCCTCCAGTGTGTCCCAGACCTCTGCCATCTTGAATGCAGAGGTGTGAGAGCACAGTGGAGGCCTCTGAGTGGCCAGTGCCAGCAGGTGACGTCAGAGACCCCTCCTGATAGGTGATTACCTGGTTAGGTGGCCAATCCTCCTCTGAGGGCTATTTAGGGTCTCTCCTGTGGGTTTCTCGTCAGATAATGAATGCAAGAGCTCACCAGAGTTCCTCTGCATCTCCATTCTTGGACTTCTGCCAAGGATCGACCGCTGACTGCTCCAGGATGGCTGCAAAACCACAACAAAGTAGCAAGAAGACTACCAGCAACATTGTAGCGCCTAATCCTGCCGGCTTTCTCAACTGTTTCCTGGTGGTGCATGCTCGGAGGGCTGTCTGCTTTCACCCTGCACTGGAAGCCAAGCTTCTGCATCACCGGTCCTTTGGGTCCCCTCTCATCTTGATGAGCGTGGTCCCTGGGATACAGGAGCTGGATCCAAGTGACCTTGACAGTCCAGTTGTCCTTCAGTCCAAATTTGGTGGAGGTAAGTCCTTGCCTCCCCACGCCAGACAGTAATCCTGTGTATTGCGTGATCTGCAGCTGCTAGGGTTTCTGTGCACTTTTGCAAGGAATCCTTCGTGCACAGCACAGCCCAGGTCCCCAGCACTCCGTCCTGCATTGCTCAACTCCCTGAGTTGACCACCGACTTCGTGGGACCCTCTTTTGTTGTGTTAAGATGACCGCTGTGCTCAGATTTCTTGAACGCCTGTGCTTCTGCGGGTGCTACCTGCTTCTGCATGGGCTCTCTGTGCTGCTGAGCATCCCCTCTGTCTCCTCCTCCAAGGGGCGACCTCCTGGTCCTTCCTGGGCCCAGGCAGCACCCATTTTTTTCAACCGTGACCCTTGCAACTAGCAAGTCTGGTTTGTGGTCTTTCTGCGTGGAAACAACTTTGCATCCTCCAGCACGCCGTGGGACATCTTCTGACCAAAGGAGAAGTTCCTAGCACCTTCCGTTGTTGTAGAATCTTCAGCTTCTTCCACCCAGAGGCAGCCCTTTTGCACCTTCATCCGGGCTTTAGTGGGCTCCTGCCCCCCCTGGACACTTGCGTGACTCTTGGACTTGGTACCCTTCCTTTGCAGGTCCTCAGGTCCAGGAATCCGTCTTCAGTGCTTTGCAGTCATTTGTTGCCTTTGCAGAACCCCCTATCTCGACTTTACTGTCTTTCTGGGGTAGTAGGGTAACTTTACTCCTCCTTTTCAGGGTCTTGGGATGGGGTATCTTGGACACCCTTAGTGTTTTCTTACACTCCCAGCGACCCTCTACACATCACACTAGGCCTGGGGTCCATTCGTGGTACGCATTCCACTTTTGGAGTATATGGTTTGTGTTGCCCCTAGGCCTATTGCATCCTATTGTATTCTACAGTGTTTGCACTACTTTTCTAACTGTTTACTTACCTGATTTTGGTTTGTGTGTATATTTTGTGTATTTTACTTACCTCCTAAGGGAGTATATCCTCTGAGATACTTTTGGCATATTGTCACTAAAATAAAGTACCTTTATTTTTTAGTAACTCTGAGTATTGTGATTCTTATGATATAGTGCTATATGATACCAGTGGTATAGTAGGAGCTTTGTGTGAGAAAGTAGCCTCTTTCTAGCCTTGTTACCCCCACTTTGGGCCTGTTTGTGAGTGTATGTCAGGGTGTTTTCACTGTCTCACTGGTATCCTGCTTGCCAGGGCCCAGTGCTCATAGTGAAAACCCTATGTTTTCAGTATGTTTGTTATGTGTCACTGGGACCCTGCTAGTCAGGACCCCAGTGCTCATAAGTTTGTGACCTATAGGTATGTGTTCCCTGTGTGATGCCTAACTGTCTCACTGAGGCTCTGCTAACCAGAACCTCAGTGGTTATGCTCTCTCATTTCTTTCAAATTGTCACTAACAGGCTAGTGACCAATTTTACCAATTTACATTGGCTTACTGGAACACCCTTATAATTCCCTAGTATATGGTACTGAGGTACCCAGGGTATTGGGGTTCCAGGAGATCCCTATGGGCTGCAGCATTTCTTTTGCCACCCATAGGGAGCTCTGACAATTCTTACACAGGCCTGCCACTGCAGCCTGAGTGAAATAACGCACACGTTATTTCACAGCCATTTTACACTGCACTTAAGTAACTTATAAGTCACCTATATGTCTAACCTTTACCTGGTAAAGGTTAGGTGCAAAGTTACATAGTGTGAGGGCACCCTGGCACTAGCCAAGGTGCCCCCACATTGTTCAGAGCCAATTCCCTGAACTTTGTGAGTGCGGGGACACCATTACACGCGTGCACTACATATAGGTCACTACCTATATGTAGCTTCACAATGGTAACTCCGAATATGGCCATGTAACATGTCTATGATCATGGAATTGCCCCCTCTATACCATCCTGGCATAGTTGGCACAATCCCATGATCCCAGTGGTCTGTAGCACAGACCCTGGTACTGCCAAACTGCCTTTCCTGGGGTTTCACTGCAGCTGCTGCTGCTGCCAGCCCCTCAGACAGGCAGCTGCCCTCCTGGGGTCCAGCCAGGCCTGGTCCAGGATGGCAGAACAAAGGACTTCCTCTGAGAGAGGGTGTGACACCCTCTCCCTTTGGAAAATGGTGTGAAGGCAGGGGAGGAGTAGCCTCCCCCAGCCTCTGGAAATGCTTTCTTGGGCACAGATGTGCCCAATTCTGCATAAGCCAGTCTACACCGGTTCAGGGACCCCTTAGCCCTGCTCTGGCGCAAAACTGGACAAAGGAAAGGGGAGTGACCACTCCCCTGACCTGTACCTCCCCTGGGAGGTGCCCAGAGCTCCTCCAGTGTGCTCCAGACCTCTGCCATCTTGGAAACAGAGGTGCTGCTGGCACACTGGACTGCTCTGAGTGGCCAGTGCCACCAGGTGACGTCAGAGACTCCTTGTGATAGGCTCCTTCAGGTGTTGCTAGCCTATCCTCTCTCCTAAGTAGCCAAACCCTCTTTTCTGGCTATTTAGGGTCTCTGTCTCTTGGGATTCCTTAGATAACGAATGCAAGAGCTCAGCTGAGTTCCTCTGCATCTCTCTCTTCACCTTCTGCCAAGGAATCGACTGCTGACCGCGCTGGAAGCCTGCAAACCTGCAACATAGTAGCAAAGACGACTACTGCAACTCTGTAACGCTGATCCTGCCGCCTTCTCGACTGTTTTCCTGGTGGTGCATGCTGTGGGGGTAGTCTGCCTCCTCTCTGCACTAGAAGCTCCGAAGAAATCTCCAGTGGGTCGACGGAATCGTCCCCCTGCAACCGCAGGCACCAAAAAGCTGCATTACCGGTCCCTTGGGTCTCCTCTCAGCACGACGAGCGAGGTCCCTCGAATCCAGCAACTCTGTCCAAGTGACTCCCACAGTCCAGTGACTCTTCAGTCCAAGTTTGGTGGAGGTAAGTCCTTGCCTCACATCGCTAGACTGCATTGCTGGGAACCGCGACTTTTGCAGCTACTCCGGCCCCTGTGCATTTCCGGCGGAAATCCTTCGTGCACAGCCAAGCCTGGGTCCATGGCACTCTAACCTGCATTGCACGACTTTCTAAGTTGGTCTCCGGCGACGTGGGACTCCTTTGTGTAACTTCGGGTGAGCACCATTTCACGCATCCTTGTAGTGCCTGTTTCTGGCACTTCTCCGGGTGCTACCTGCTGCTGAGAGGGCTCCTTGTCTTGCTCGACGTCCCCTCTACCTCCTGGTCCAATTTGCGACCTCCTGGTCCCTCCTGGGCCGCAGCAGTGTCCAAAAACGCTAACCGCACAATTTGCAGCTAGCAAGGCTTGTTGGCGTTCTTTCGGCGGGAAAACACTTCTGCACGACTTTACAAGGCGAGAGGGATCTGTCCTCCAAAGGGGAAGTCTCTAGCCCTTTGCGTTCCTGCAGAAACCTCAGCTTCTTCAGTCCAGTGGAAGCTTCTTTGCACCCGCAGCTGGCATTTCCTGGGCATCTGCCCATCTCCAACTTGCTTGTGACTTTTGGACTTGGTCTCCTTGTTCCACAGGTACCCCAGATTGGAAATCCAGCGTTGTTGCATTGTTGGTTTGTGTCTTTCCTGCATTATTCCTCTAACACGACTTCTTTGTCTTTAGGGGAACTTTAGTGCACTTTGCACTCACTTTTCAGGGTCTTGGGGAGGGCTAATTTTCTAACTCTCACTATTTTCTAATAGTCCCAGCGACCCTCTACAAGGTCACATAGGTTTGGGGTCCATTCGTGGTTCGCATTCCACTTTTGGAGTATATGGTTTGTGTTGCCCCTATCCCTATGTGTCCCCATTGCATCCTATTGTAACTATACATTGTTTGCACTGTTTTCTAGACTATACTGCATATTTTTGCTATTGTGTATATATATCTTGTGTATATTTCCTATCCTCTCACTGAGGGTACACTCTGAGATACTTTGGCATATTGTCATAAAAATAAAGTACCTTTATTTTTAGTATAACTGTGTATTGTGTTTTCTTATGATATTGTGCATATGACACTAAGTGGTACTGTAGTAGCTTCACATGTCTCCTAGTTCAGCCTAAGCTGCTCTGCTAAGCTACCATTATCTATCAGCCTAAGCTGCTAGACACCCTATACACTAATAAGGGATAACTGGGCCTGGTGCAAGGTGCAAGTACCCCTTGGTACTCACTACAAGCCAGTCCAGCCTCCTACACTTTGCATGTCTCCTAGTTCAGCCTAAGCTGCTCTGCTATAGCTACCTCTACCAGCCTAAGCTGCTAGAACACTACTAATCTACCAATAAGGGATAACTGGACCTGGCACAAGGTGTAAGTACCATCAGGTACCCACTATAAGCCAGGCCAGCCTCCTACACACCCATACACACACGCATACCCACATTCACCCATGCATGCATACATTCATAATCACTCACAGCAAAACTCACTAACATACCTTCAGGGACACACGCAATCACACAAAACAACATGCACGAACACACAGACCCATTCATGCACACATGCATAACACATGCATGAACGCATACAAACACAGTCACACACACACACGCACACAACACTCCCCACCCCCCTTTCCTGTTGGAGAACGCAACTTAGCTGCTTGCAGGGGTCCTCCAGCTTGAGACGGGACGCGGTGCTGCTGCCAGCAGCAGCGTCTGCCAGCAAAACACGGCCAGGCAGTATCAAGGCTCATGATACGGTCGGCGGCGTTCTGCAGGCGCGGTGCTGCTGCTGGTAGCAGTGCCACCTTACCGCCCTCCGCCGCCATGACGGTTGGCGGAATTCCACCCACGATCATAATTAGGAGGACTGTCGGTAGCCACGGCAACGGTATCTTGACTGCCATTGCCGTGGAGGTATGCAGCATTTGCCGCCAATATCATAATGAGGGCCGTAGTCTCTAATCACTGGAATCTCCAAGAAATCGTGAATTCCAGTCTGCTACTGAGTTGATGGATAGCTGACACTGCAATCTCCTTTTCCAGGCAATAGTGCTGAAAATCCTTGGCAATTTCTGACAGGAAATCTTGTAACTAAGAGTAATTCTACCCCAAAGTTACTGATTCCCACAGTATTGGTATGCATAGAGCTGAAATTCCAACTGCTCCCTGTCCCGTATAAATTGGGCCCCTGACATTTTCATGAGGAGGAAGAACCACAAGTATTAGAAATGGAAATATAGATTAAGTTAAAGTGGAGGAAGCAAAAAAGAAAACTTCACATAGATGACGAGTCACTAAGGGCAGTCGGGCTGTGAAAAAGCCCCAGGACCGTGGGCAGCAGCGGGTGGGGAAGCTGATACCTGTTTCGCTCTTTCCACTTCTGGTCTCAGGGGCCACAACACCTGTAGTTTCTACCCTGTATTCTTAACCAAGACCTGCAGCAAGTAGGAGATGAAGGAGAGGCTTAAAATAATGGAGAACCTGGTGATGTCATTGAGAGTCAAAGGGTGGGGGACATCATTCCTGCTCGCCTTGTCATGTTAGCCTTGCACATCCGTGCTGAAGCCTGAGTCTCAGTAAGGTCTCGGTCAGTGGTTCCCAACTTGTGTTCAGAGGACCCCTGGGGGTTCTTGATGCCTCCTCAGGGGGTCCGTGACTGCCTAGAAAGTTCATTATTATTAACAGATTAATAAAATGTATATAAATAATGTGACTAAATGTACATTTGAAATTTTAAAAACATATTGTAAATGTCAAGGAATATGAAATTGGAGGCTAAAAATTGAATTGCTATCCTCAGATTTATTTCTGAGAGCAGTGCACATGCATCAAACAGAATACAGTATGGACGATGTGTGGCTCCAATTTTTTATTTTTGCTTTTTTTATTTATATTTATTTGCAAACTAAATAAAAAGTGGAATGCTTCTTTCTGTATTTTTTGTGTATTTTATTGTGGTTCAAATCATCGACAGTGTTTGGGCCTGGATCCCCGCCTTCCAGTAATGACCCAGTGGGGGGGTCCCTGGTTTGCAATAATGAATCTGTGGGGGTCCCCATGTTCCAGCAATGATAAAGTGGGGGTCCACAAAGTCAGAGGTTGGGAACCACTGGCCTAGGTGTTACGAGTGGTTGGAAATGAGCTGAGGTTTGAGGCTTTTGGAAGCCACAACCTAAGTTCTCACAAGTTGACTATTTCTGTTTCACCAGTGATTTGGTGTGATATGATTTTGGGGCTTTGATAAAGTAAGTGATTACCAACGGGTTTCTTGGTGCTAAAGGCACAGACATGTGATACCAGGAAGAAGGAATATAATAGAAACATTTCTGGTGCCTCCCTGAAAGCATGAAGAAAGTGTGGTAGGTTTTCTAAGTCCAAGGGTCTAATGCTCTGAAGAACTTACTATTAGTGGCTAACCTAAAATTATGCCTCCCCTCCCATACAATGCAAAAAGGTGCTCCCCCTGTGTCCCACTTCTCACAAATATTCATTGGTCTTGGGTGGATTGGGGCACCTGTAAAGGGTTTGGGTGCCTTTAAGGTCCCCCTGCTCCACAGGGGCTGCAGGGGCTTATGTTACACTCCTGCTTACCACCACATTTTTCTCACTCAGTGGTAGCAGGTTCACAAAGGACTTATGAACCCAACAGGGGCTCCAGAATAGATCCTCTGGTGAGCTGTTGACCAGGGCACATCTCTTCAAGGAGGCCAGACATGATCGCGATCCATCAGGTGGTAACTCACTCATCAGAATTCACTGAAGTGTAGTCACTGCACAGTCAAGAAGACTGCAGAGTCCATTCTAGTAATCAGTGCTGCCACGGCTGGAGGTGTTGTTCAGACAGTGAATTAAGTGCATTGTTTAGCAGTAGGTTTTGTTGCCCTGTGAATCTGAAATCTGGGTCTAAGATTACGTCCAATAATTTACCTTCTGGAGAGGTGCTGGGAGCCGGAGAGAGAGGCGACCATTACTTGAATAGCACCCTGGGTGGAAAGAAATTTGATGCCCTCCCTGCAGCTAGTGAATAAAACAGGGTGCCCATTTCGTGTTCGCAGGTCAGGCACACACATCTGCGGCCTGTCCTAATGGATGGATGGGCCAAGCCCCCTCACGTTTTGCCCAACAAGAAGAATGTCAATCAGGCTGAGCAAAGGTCAGCCTGACACTCTTTTTGTTCAGGTCAGGCAGCCAAGAGTTAGACATACACTAAGTATGCAGGCTCATGCCTGCCTGACCTGAACTTTGCTGGGCCGAGGATGTCATAGGTCCTGTGTGACGTCCACAGCCTGGCAAAGCAACTTGAGGCACTCCCCTTCATGATGAGTGGGAGCGTCATTGAGTGACTTGAACCCGGGTGCTTCGGTTTTAAGGCCTGAAGTGTGCAGGACTAGGTGTCAATCACTGACATCTCGTCACAGAGTGGGATAGTGTTAGCAAGTCTCACTGAGCCCACTCCACTCTGTGACGAGGTAGGGACTGCTGCCTCTTTTCAATGGCTAACCTAAGGTCAGCCAATGGGGAAGGCAGTAGTCCCAGCCCTCCTGGGACCTCCAAGGCAGTGCTGCAGCAGGCAAGTGTGATTCTTTTTAATGTTTGGTGTGTATGTGTGTATGAATATTTGAGATTGTTGTGAATAGATGTGTGTGTGTGTGTGTGCGCACATGTGCAAATGCATTAGTGTGAGAGAGTGTGCATGTGTTCATGTATGTTGCGTCCGCCCACTCTCCCTTCTAAATTTAGTGCAGTGACTGGTCAATCATCAAAGCAGTGATGGTAGCTCGATCACACAAGTTGTTGGTGCTGCAGAGGGTGAGCTGTTTTGTGGCGACAGGGTTTGGGGGCAGATGGGAGAGGGCTAATAGGGTGTGAAACTGCACCTGCATCATGTAAAATAAAAGCAGTTTAATCTGAATCACTGAAAGCAGGTAAGAGGGGGCCTGCTGTCTGTTCGACTTCAAGGCAGACAGCTCCATATGCCTCCAGTGACCAGACGTCCCGGATTTACCCAAACAGTCCTGGTTTTCAGAGAACTGTCCCATGTCCTGACGCTATTGTTCATTTTACATAAATGTCCTGGTTTTTGGGACAAAGGTCAGGTCAAGCTGGGAACACTTTTGTTAATTTTAAATAAATGTCTCAATTTTTGGGACAAAGGTCAGGTCTACCAGCAAGTCAGATGTTTAAGGTATGCTCTGCTTTTGTATGCAGCTCTAGAGTCTTAAATAATTGAAGAAGTAATTTATTGATTTCTGCCTGACTGATGCTGCCTGCTCCCTTATCTGTGTGCATGTGTGTGTGTGTCTATATATATATATATATATATATATATATAGACACACACACGTTTACAAGACAGGCCAGATATAAAAGTGAGACTAATGGCTTTAGACCTTCTTTTATGTCTAAATTGTCCTGTTTTAATATTTCAAAATCTGGTCACTCTACAAAAGCCACTCTGAAGATTGGCATCCTGGACCAAGCCCTCCCAGCCAAAAGCCAGCCCTGCCCTTCAGTGCTGGAGGGACCTGAAGTCACGCACAGGTTCAGTCTTAAGGCAATCCACTAAGTTCACTCTCAGATGAATGACAGTTCGGCTCGCAGGTCTTTTGTGCTCTGAGTGATGGCCTGTACCCGTGACATCATCTGTATTTAATGATCTGAGTGGCAGCCAGTACCCGTGACATCATCTGTACTTAATGCTCTGAGTGACAGCCTGTACCCGTGACATCATCTGTATTTAATGCTCTGAGTGGTGGCCTGTACCTGTGACATCATCTGTATTTAATGCTCTGAGTGGCAGCCGGTACCCGTGACATCATCTGCATTTAATGTTTCGAGTGGTGGCCTGTACCCGTGACATCATCTGTATTTAATGCTCTGAGTGGCAGCCAGTACCCGTGACATCATCTGTATTTAATGGTCTGGGTAGCAGCCTGTACCTGTGACATAATCTGTATTTAATACTTTGAGTGGTGGCCTGTACCCATGACATCATCTGTATTTAATGCGCTGAGTGACAGCCTGCACCCATGACATCATCTGTATTTAATTCTTTGAGTGGGGGCCAGTACCCGTGACATCATATATATTTAATGCTCTGAGTGACAGCCTGTACCCATGACATCATTTGCATTTAATGCTTTGAGTGGCGGCCAGTACCCGTGACATCATCTGTATTTAATGCTCGGAGTGGGGGCGTGTACCTGTGATGTCATCTGTGTTTAATGCTCTGAGTGACAGCCTGTACCCGTGACATCATCTGTATTTAATGCTCTGAGTGGCAGCCTGTAACCGTGACATCATCTGTATTTAATGCTTTGAGGGGCGGCCAGTACCCGTTATGTCATCTGTATTTTATGCTTTGAGTGGGGGCCTGTACCCGTGACATCATCTGTATTTAATGCTCTGAGTGGCGGCCAGTACCTGTGACATCATTTGTATTTAATGCTCGGAGTGACAGACTGTACACGTGACATCATCTATATTTAATGCTTTGAGGGGCGGCCAGTACCCATTATGTCATCTGTATTTAATGCTTTGAATGGGGGCCTGTACCCGTGACATTATCTGTATTTAATGCTTTGAGTGGGGGCCAGTACCCGTGACATCATCTTTATTTAATGCTCTGAGTGACAGCCTGTACCCATGACATCATTTGCATTTAATGCTTTGAGTGGCGGTCAGTACCCGTGACATCATCTGTATTTAATGCTCTGAGTGGCGGCCTGTACCTGTGACATCATCTGTATTTAATGCTCTGAGTGGCGCCCAGTACCCGTGATATCATCTGTATTTAATGCTCTGAGTGGCGCCCAGTACCCGTGATATCATCTGTATTTAATGCTCTGAGTGGCGGCCTGTACCTGTGACATCATCTGTATTTAATGTTCTGAGTGGCAGCCTGTACCCGTGACATCATCTATATTTTGTGCTCTGAGTGGCGGTCAGTACCTGTGACATCATCTGTGTTTAATGCTCTGAGTGGCGGTCTGTACCCGTGATGTCATCTGTATTTAATGCTCTGAGTGATAGCCAGCTCCTGTTGTATCATCTGTATTTAATGCTCTGAGTGGCGGCCTGTAGCCGTGACATCATCGGTATTTATTGCTCTGAGTGGCGGCCTGTACCTGTGACATCATCTGTATTTAATGCTTTGAGTGGCAGCCAGTACCCGTGACATCATCCGTATTTAATACTCTGAGTGGTGGCCTGTACCTGTGACATCATCTGTATTTAATGCTCTGAGTGGCAGCTGGTACCCGTGACATCATCTGTATTTAATGGTCTGGGTGGCGGCTTGTACCTGTGACATAATCTGTATTTAATGCTTTGAGTGTGGGACTGTACCCGTGACATAATCTGTATTTAATGCTCCGAGTGAAAGCCTGTACCCATGACATCATCATCTGTATTTAATGCACTGAGTGGCGGCCTTACCTGTGACATCATCTGTATTTAATGCTCGGAGTGGCAGCCTGTACCCGTGATATCATCTGTATTTAATGCTTTCAGTGGCGGCCAGTACCCGTGACATCATCTATATTTAATGCTCTGAGTGACAGCCTGTACCCATGACATCATTTGCATTTAATGCTTTGAGTGGCGGTCAGTACCAGTGACATAATCTGTATTTAATGCTCGGAGTGGGGTCGTGTACCTGTGACATCATGTGTATTTAATGCTCGGAGTGGGGGCGTGTACCCGTGACATCATCTGTATTTAATGCTCTGAGTGACAGCCTGTACCTGTGACATCATCTGTATTTAATGCTCTGAGTGGCGGCCTGTAACTGTGACATCATCTGTATTTAATGCTTTGAGGGGCGGACAGTACCTGTTATGTCATCTGTATTTAATCCTTTGAGTGGGGGCCTATACCTGTGACATCATCTGTATTTAATGCTTTGCATGGGGGCCTGTACCCATGACATCATCTGTATTTAATGCTCTGAGTGGCGGCCAGTACCTGTGACATCATCTGTATTTAATGCTCTGAGTGACAGCCTGTAACCATGACATCATCTGCATTTATTGCTCTGAGTGGCAGCCTGTACCCATGACATCATCTGTATTTAATGCTCTGAGTGGCGGCCAGTACCCGTGACATCATCTGTACTTAATGCTCTGAGTGGTGGCCTGTACCCGTGACATCATCTCAATTTAATGCTCTGAGTGGCGGCCAGTACCCGTGACATCATCTGTATTTAATGCTCTGAGTGGCGGCCTGTACCTGTGACATCATCTGTATTTAATGCTCTGAGTGGCGGCCTGTACCAGTGACATCATCTGTATTTAGTGCTCTGAGTGGCGACCTGAACCCGTGACATCATCTGTATTTAATGCTCTGAGTGGCAGCCTGTACCAGTGACATCATCAGTATTTAATGCTTTGAGTGGCAAATAGTACCTGTGACATCATCTGTATTTAATGCTCTGAGTGGTGGCCTGTACCTGTGACATCATCTGTATTTAATGCTCTGAGTGGCAGCCAGTATCCGTGACATCATCTGTATTTAATGGTCTGGGTGGCAGCTTGTACCTGTGACATAATCTGTATTTAATGCTTTGAGTGGTGGCCTGTACCCGTGACATCATCTGTATTTAATGCTCTGAGTGGCAGCCAGTACCCGTGACATCATCTGTATTTAATGGTCTGGGTAGCAGCCTGTACCTGTGACATAATCTGTATTTAATACTTTGAGTGGTGGCCTGTACCCATGACATCATCTGTATTTAATGCGCTGAGTGACAGCCTGTACCCATGACATCATTTGCATTTAATGCTTTGAGTGGCGGCCAGTACCCGTGACATCATCTGTATTTAATGCTCTGAGTGGGGGCGTGTACCTGTGATGTCATCTGTGTTTAATGCTCTGAGTGACAGCCTGTACCCGTGACATCATCTGTATTTAATGCTCTGAGTGGCGGCCTGTAACCGTGACATCATCTGTATTTAATGCTTTGAGGGGCGGCCAGTACCCGTTATGTCATCTGTATTTTATGCTTTGAGTGGGGGCCTGTACCCGTGACATCATCTGTATTTAATGCTCTGAGTGGCGGCCAGTACCTGTGACATCATTTGTATTTAATGCTCGGAGTGACAGACTGTACACGTGACATCATCTATATTTAATGCTTTGAGGGGCGGCCAGTACCCATTATGTCATCTGTATTTAATGCTTTGAATGGGGGCCTGTACCCGTGACATTATCTGTATTTAATGCTTTGAGTGGGGGCCAGTACCCGTGACATCATCTTTATTTAATGCTCTGAGTGACAGCCTGTACCCATGACATCATTTGCATTTAATGCTTTGAGTGGCGGTCAGTACCCGTGACATCATCTGTATTTAATGCTCTGAGTGGCGGCCTGTACCTGTGACATCATCTGTATTTAATGCTCTGAGTGGCGCCCAGTACCCGTGATATCATCTGTATTTAATGCTCTGAGTGGCGCCCAGTACCCGTGATATCATCTGTATTTAATGCTCTGAGTGGCGGCCTGTACCTGTGACATCATCTGTATTTAATGTTCTGAGTGGCAGCCTGTACCCGTGACATCATCTATATTTTGTGCTCTGAGTGGCGGTCAGTACCTGTGACATCATCTGTGTTTAATGCTCTGAGTGGCGGTCTGTACCCGTGATGTCATCTGTATTTAATGCTCTGAGTGATAGCCAGCTCCTGTTGTATCATCTGTATTTAATGCTCTGAGTGGCGGCCTGTAGCCGTGACATCATCGGTATTTATTGCTCTGAGTGGCGGCCTGTACCTGTGACATCATCTGTATTTAATGCTTTGAGTGGCAGCCAGTACCCGTGACATCATCCGTATTTAATACTCTGAGTGGTGGCCTGTACCTGTGACATCATCTGTATTTAATGCTCTGAGTGGCAGCTGGTACCCGTGACATCATCTGTATTTAATGGTCTGGGTGGCGGCTTGTACCTGTGACATAATCTGTATTTAATGCTTTGAGTGTGGGACTGTACCCGTGACATAATCTGTATTTAATGCTCCGAGTGAAAGCCTGTACCCATGACATCATCATCTGTATTTAATGCACTGAGTGGCGGCCTTACCTGTGACATCATCTGTATTTAATGCTCGGAGTGGCAGCCTGTACCCGTGATATCATCTGTATTTAATGCTTTCAGTGGCGGCCAGTACCCGTGACATCATCTATATTTAATGCTCTGAGTGACAGCCTGTACCCATGACATCATTTGCATTTAATGCTTTGAGTGGCGGTCAGTACCAGTGACATAATCTGTATTTAATGCTCGGAGTGGGGTCGTGTACCTGTGACATCATCTGTATTTAATGCTCGGAGTGGGGGCGTGTACCCGTGACATCATCTGTATTTAATGCTCTGAGTGACAGCCTGTACCTGTGACATCATCTGTATTTAATCCTTTGAGTGGGGGCCTATACCTGTGACATCATCTGTATTTAATGCTTTGCATGGGGGCCTGTACCCATGACATCATCTGTATTTAATGCTCTGAGTGGCGGCCAGTACCTGTGACATCATCTGTATTTAATGCTCTGAGTGACAGCCTGTAACCATGACATCATCTGCATTTAATGCTCTGAGTGGCAGCCTGTACCCATGACATCATCTGTATTTAATGCTCTGAGTGGCGGCCAGTACCCGTGACATCATCTGTACTTAATGCTCTGAGTGGTGGCCTGTACCCGTGACATCATCTCAATTTAATGCTCTGAGTGGCGGCCAGTACCCGTGACATCATCTGTATTTAATGCTCTGAGTGGCGGCCTGTACCTGTGACATCATCTGTATTTAATGCTCTGAGTGGCGGCCTGTACCAGTGACATCATCTGTATTTTATGCTCTGAGTCGCGGCCAATACCTGTGACATCATATGTATTTAATGCTATGAGTGGCGGCCTGTACCTGTGATGTCATCTGTACTTAATGCTCTGAGTGACAGCCAGTACCCGTTGCATCATCTGTATTTAGTGCTCTGAGTGGCGACCTGAACCCGTGACATCATCTGTATTTAATGCTCTGAGTGGCAGCCTGTACCAGTGACATCATCAGTATTTAATGCTTTGAGTGGCAAATAGTACCTGTGACATCATCTGTATTTAATGCTCTGAGTGGTGGCCTGTACCTGTAACATCATCTGTATTTAATGCTCTGAGTGGCAGCCAGTACCTGTGACATCATCTGTATTTAATGGTCTGGGTAGCAGCTTGTACCTGTGACATAATCTGTATTTAATGCTTTGAGTGGTGGCCTATACCCGTGACATAATCTGTATTTAATGCTCTGAGTGACAGCCTGTACTCATGACATCATCTGTATTTAATGCTCTGAGTGGCAGCCTTACCTGTGACATCATCTGTATTTAATGCTCGGAGTGGCAGCCTTTTCCCGGGACATCATCTGTATTTAATGCTTTGAGTGGCGGCCAGTACCCGTGACATCATCTATATTTAATGCTCTGAGTGACAGCCTGTACCCATGACATCATTTGCATTTAATGGTTTGAGTGGCTGCCAGTACCCTTGACATCATCTGTATTTAATGCTCAGAGTGGGGGCGTGTACCCGTGATGTCATCTGTATTTAATGCTCTGAGTGACAGCCATTACCCGTTGCATCATCTATTTTTAATGCTCTGAGTGGCGGCCAGTACCCGTGACATCATCTGTATTTAATACTTTGAGTGACAGCCAGTACCCGTTGCATCATCTGTATTTAATGCTCTGAGTGGCGGCCTGTGCCCGGGACATCATCTGTATTTAATGCTTTGAGTGGCGGCCAGTACCCGTGACATCATCTATATTTAATGCTCTGAGTGACAGCCTGTACCCATGACATCATTTGCATTTAATGGTTTGAGTGGCTGCCAGTACCGGTTGCATCATCTGTATTTAATGCTCTGAGTGACAGCCATTACCCGTTGCATCATCTGTTTTTAATGCTCTGAGTGGCGCCCAGTACCCGTGACGTCATCTGTATTTAATGCTCTGAGTGGTGGCCTGTACCCGTGACATCATATGTATTTAATGCTCTGAGCTGCGGCCTGTACCCGTGACGTCATCTGTATTTAATGCTCTGAGTGGTGGCCTGTACCCGTGACATCATCCGTATTTAATACTTTGAGTGACAGCCAGTTCCCGTTGCATCATCTGTATTTAATGCTCTGAGTGGCGGCCAGTACCCGTGATGTCATCTGTATTTACTAAACTAAAAAAACACATTCTGGGCAGTGGGGGGCCTGGGTGCACCGAGGATCAATAAAGTGGCTTGCTGGATCCATGGCCTGAGGAAAGTACCCCGAGTCCTTCTGGATAAAACAGGGTGTCCTTAGCAGCTTCGGCTGTAAGTCTCCCGACTTTCCTGGCCGGGCTGCCTCCAGAGGCGGCTGTCCAAGAATCCTAGAAACAACGTCATTGGAATATAATTACAAACCTCAGTGAAGTCACTGTACCTACTGCAATTAAAGAACACTATAGATGTTTCACTAAACTTTCAGAAATGCCTGTCTTTCATCATTGTAGTTATTTGTATTTAATCACAAGGATACTTCAATCCAATCGCTTTAAGTACGTCACAAACATTTATATTAAAAAGGCACTGAATTTATGACAGGTGCATCAATTACGTCATAAAACTACCTCAATACGCAGATGTCACGATTACATTTTGGTAAATATCTCGGTTAGAACACAGCAACTGCTGTAAACATCTCTCTGAAATCTTGATAAATATTTCAAATGATTTATTTTAAGCACCGCAATTAAATCATAGTAAATACATTAATTGGATTTATTATAATACATCCACAAGGTTATTTGTCATCACAACGATCAAAAGTTTCCACATCAGGGGCCAGATGTAGCAATTTCCGCATTTGCGATTCGGAAATTGAGAGTCGGTGCGACTCGCAATTTCCGAGTCGCAATCTCGGATGCAGTACGGTGTCTCAGATATTGTCTGCGAGTCGCTTTGGGGTCGCAAAGACCCACCTCATTAATATTAATGAGGTGGGTCGCATTTTGCGACCCCATAGCGAGTCCCTGCACTCACAGGGATGGTGGCCTGCTGGAGACAGCAGAACTCCGTGTCTGTGACTGCTTTTTAAATAAAGCAGTTTTATTTTTCATTTTGCAGCCCGTTTTCCTTAAAGGAAAATCAAAAAAATAACGAAACCATTTGGTTTCGTTTTTTCAGTGTAGGCAGTGGTCCATTGGACTACTGCCTACTCTGAAAAAACCTTTTTGCCCACATTCACAAATGGGACCCCTTCCCTTTTGCGAATGAGTTACCACCAGTGTGACACTGGTGGTAACTGTGAATTGCTTTGCGACCGCATTTGCGGTCGCAAAGCAATTCTTCATTGCGATGCGAGTCGCAAATAGGAAGGGAACACCCCTTCCTATTTGCGAGTCGCATTCACAATTTGCGAGTCGGTGCCGACTCGCAAATTGTGAATGTGCATCGCGGAAGGCTGTTTGCATGACGCAAACTGCGATTTTTGCAGTTTGCACTATGCAAACGGCTTCCTACATCTGGCCCTAAGAGTCAGTATCAATTATGAAAGTCTAGGCTGCAAGTAGAAGATGGGGGGGGGAGAGTGGAAGGCAGGCGGAGTCTCTTCCACCAGTGATGTGAAGGCGTGAACGATTGGCTGCCTGTGGGGCGGGAAGTCACTGGCACACACGGCCACGTGCCACACTACTCGTCATTTCATCTTAGTGACAGTTTTGCAGCTCTGGTGACCTTTGCCACAAGTCCCCTGACAGGTGCACTATTTAACATATGTGTTGCTCCGCGGCGGCACTGAGTACATTGTTGGTGAACAGCTACCCTCACAAAGTGGCTTTTCTCTGGGGAACAATTTATTAGAATGTGCTCTTTCATCAACAGATTATACGGCCCTTTACATGTGTCCACATTGTTGCCCTTTATTCAGCCTTTTATTGCCTTGACAGAGGCGTCAGTCAAGTCTACCCAAGTTTGGCTTTGGCCTTTATGGATATCCCTAAATTTGACTCTGCACTCCTCTGTGGTCTGAGAGTCTCCTTCGTGTGCTAATATGACTTTCTTACAATGTTTGAAATATGTTGTATGGTTGAAATGATTATATGATTGTTATGGGATAGGCATGATTTTTGTTCCTTGAGTGTTCTTATGTTTGTTATTTTGTAATTCCATGTTATAGATATTTGTGGTTCTTGTAGTCTCTGTTTATGATAGATCTTTTTTGTCTGAGTCCTATGTGTGTTTGTTTCATGTATGGATGGGGGGTTTGTATATTAGAACAATTTTTATTTTTATATATACGTTTTGATGTTTTTGTAATTATCATAAATACATTTTGATGTTTGAGATAGTATATTATTTTTTTGAAGAAGTTTTCTGTGTATGATAGGATGTTGGAGAGAGATGTTTCTGTATCTTGGATCTAATATGACTCAGGCACATCCTCATTAAGAGAAAGAAGTCTATCTCTGACCTTTACTGAGAATAACTCCCATAGCAGAGAGCCCCACTGTTGGCAAACCATCTTCCTCATGTTGCAAGCCCTCTCAAAGGCTGCAAACCATTTATCAAGGTCATCACCATTACTATACTTGGGGACAGTCCCTTTGCGGATCTTAGTGTCAAACGACTCCTCTCTTTCCCGATTTATTTTTCTGCCACCATCCTTGAGAACTAAGCCCAATGTAACCCTCTTCTCTTCAAGGGCTAGTCTCCTGTCTTCAAGCTTTCTCTCTTCCAGGGAGATTTGGGCAAGCTTGTCCTCAAAGTTCCCTACCAACCTTCAACCAGGGGAGTTACTAGAGTAACTCTTGCCACTTCCCACAGGTGAGGGTGGTCGGGGGAAGGGTAAAAGGTTAGCATTTTCACCTTCTTCGCCAGGGTGAATACAACATCCCTTTCCCCTTCAGGTTCACTTGTGGAGTGTTCTTCCTCCCGATCCTTGCCTTCCTCATAAGAGGTGAGGGCCTTCTCAAGGTCGTCTCTTTTGTCAGTAGCTCTAAAGCTAATGCCTCTACCTTTGCACAGGGCTCTGAGATCATCCATCATAAGAGCTGGGATGATGGACAAATGAGGTTCTGTCCATGCTCCATTGTGCTTACTTTATCTAGGAGTTTCGGTACTTATTACAAATGCTCTAGATTCTTTTGAATACTTTGCAACTTTCGTAAATTATTGGAATGTGGATGTAACGCAGGGACCTAGCAATTCCAATTAAAACTTGATTTGAAAAAAATTCTGAAAAAAATATTTTTTGTCTAAAGACAATTGAGGATTTCCTGTGCACACAAAATATACTTAAGTGTAAGTGATAATGCAAAACACAGGTTCTAGATCCCACAGCTGAAAACCAATGTAGCAAGGTGCCAGTATTGTGCGGTATGAGTGGGGAGCCTTACCATGTTAGACTAACACACTACCCAAAAGTAGACCTTGGATTCACACTAGTAAACCTTAGCTCAGTCTTGGTAGAGTGGCAGTCAGGCTACTTAGAGGAACATGTGTTAAGCATTTTACAGCACCAACATGGACGATAACTAATTGTCACAACTTGAGAGAAATCCAACACTAATTTATACAAATAAAGCTGATTTTTATATCATTTTAGACACCAAAACTAAGTCAATACACAAGGCATAACCAGCTGGTATCAATTTTAGATCATTAAAGAAATCAGTACTTTGCAGAGCTGTCACATTCTAGCAGTGCAGTCAATGGGAGAAAACACAGAATGCAATCGGTAACTTGTGGTGTGAGTTCTGTGCAACCCACCAGGAGTTAAGGTTTTGCTGGCCCACAGACCAGGCTTCAACAGTCAGTACAATTTTACCTGGCTCAAAGGGTGCTGACTGTCCTTGGTGCTGCGTGGAACTTGCAGTCTTGGAGTGGACACCTTAGCAAAAGGTGACTTGCAGGTCGAGTTCAGTGAAGCTCTTTGACCAGGAATCACCAGGCAGAACAGCTTGGTGACACTAGGGCGACTTGGGTGCAGAGGTGCTCCTGGCTAGCCGTGGTGCTGAACAATGGATCCTTGGGCCTGGAGTATCGAGTAAAGCAGGTACTAGTTGTACTGACCACCAGCAAGCCTTGGTGCTGGCAAGCACAGCGGTTTGAGAAATCTTCTTCCTGAGGACCAGCAGACCAATGCAGAAAGTTGAGCCTCGCTGAGGATCAGGGTTACAATACTCTGAATGCTCCTGACCATTTACTTCAAAGCAGCAACTTTTTGGAGCCGGATGGACAGTTCTTCAGTGGTTGTGGAAGTGCAGTCTGGACCTGCCATCATCAAGGGACTAGTGCCACTATTCATAGGGAGTCCTGGTGAAGGGGTTTGGTTGCAGAGGGGTTTGCCTTCCTTTTGAAACAGGTCTCTGGTCCAGGGTGAGTTGCAGTCCAGCAGTGTACAGAGTGACTACCATAGGTGCAGATTTGCACCTCTCTTTGTGGAATCCTACCTTGTTCTGGAGTCAGGCCTCTTCTTGCTTCATAGCAGATCTAAGGTTCTGGTGTCAGGGGTGCCCTTGAAATCCTAGATTTAGGGGTTGTTAAGGGGTGTGAAGACTAGAGGATAATGGACATCTAGTCCTGTGGCTAATCCGCCCCGGAGGTGACTACATCCAGTGGGTGTATGTCACTAAACTACCCAGAATTAACTATTTTTAAGTCTTTCCAAGATGGCATGGATCATCCTCCATGGTACACTTAGCTGGCCCACCCTTAAGGTGTGGTCAGCCTTAGGAAATGCCCGCCTCCTGCCTAGCTAATTTTCCCACCTGCCCACCTTGGGAAGGTGCCTGGGGCAGGGGGAGGCTTTGTCCTCGAGTGGGGGACATATTCCTTTGTCCAGCAGCGACGGTGCAGCCTTTGAAGCTCACCACCATGATGGGTCCTTTCATTACTCATCCTGGCAAGGAAGAGGTGTTACCTCTAACCTGCACAGGTCTTTGTTCTGACCTCTGAGAGTAGCACCCACTCCCCAGCATGAGGTGGGAAACCCGCCAAAACACAGTAGAGCTGGCATCTTGGCAGGCATCTTCTAAGAATGCCACCTGGGTACATGCTAGGTAAACCTGGGAACAAAAATCATGTCCAGGGTTAAAATGTACAGTGTTTGATACCAAACAGGATAGAATTCAGTCGGGCCATTATGGAGCTGGACATCTGGAGTCTCCCCGGGTGCCAGTCCATGTTTTCCTATGAACAGCCAGTCACTTGTGGTAGTATTAAGCTTTAAATGCTACCACCGGGTCATATATGCTTGTGCAAACTCATAACTCAACGTATCCTCCCTCCTGGGATACAGTAGGCCTTCCTTAGGGGTGACTGACTCATGTTATGGTAGTGAGGGGACTCTGCCTGCACATGGTATGGGCAGAGTCGACCTTGAGCAGGCGAGCTGCTCGAGCAGGGCTGACATGGCAACCCTGCAGACCTTGCTTGTGCTCGGGTCGTCCACGGTGGCACAGTCAGTGTGGCAGGCCTGGTGACCCCTTTACCATCCCTGCCCTGGTACCACTTACTAGGGCCTTACAGGGGTGGTAAAGTACTTGCCAACTGAGTTATCCAATTTGCAGTTACACTTTAAGGGAATCATCACTGGCTCTGGGGCTTGGTATGCAGGTCCCAGGGCACTTTCAGATCAAAATCGACAGCCTCAAGCAGCAAAAAATGGGGGGTGACCATCCAAAAAGGGCACTTTACAACAGAATATCTCTGGGATTGACTATCATCTCAATAGCAATAAAAAACAAACTAGTTGAGGCCTTTTAGTTGTATTACTGTTCAGAACATCCTGTTTTTCCTTTGAACCATGAAAAGTTTGCTTACAGGCCCCTCTGGTTGTAACAAACAAGTCTCTGTAGCCTCTTTCCAGAGCAACTCCTGTAGCTTCAAAGAAACTAACTCTATCCCCTCATAGGAAAAGTGAATTAGCATCAGAAGCACAGACTTAACTGGAGTGGCATAAAGCTCTATATGAAACCTTTGGATTGTTGACAGAATCCAAAGGATCACTTGAAGCCAACACCCAAAGTTCATGCAAAGAGCACTAGCCTGTCCCTAGTACCCCTACCTTGAACTCCCCTCCACTTGCTTATCCTGCAGTGACAGCGAAGCTTCCTCCCCTTCTTTTCTGTGGAAAGAACATCAGTCTGGTGTTTCCTCAGAGCTGGTAGTTGAAATAGCATCTGAAGAATTAGAACGGACAGCAAAGTGAAACCTGTATCCGTCGGCCCTGGAAGAGGCCTGCCCAGACACCCTCATAGTAAGGAGTGACCCTTATTCAGTGAATACATACCCATAACTACCAGTACCTTTAGAAAAGTTTTCACTAAATAAATAACCTAGCCTGTTTAATCTAAATTCCAAATTAACCAATTCCTCCAACTTTTGTTCAATTCTAAGCAAAAGTTATTTGTGTCTCTCATAAAACAGACTAGTCTTTGCATTACCCAAAAACCATACTTCTCATCTGGATACTACTTCCGGGTCCAGTTTCTTGCCTGTATTTTCAGCTTATTCAGCCAGGCACAAAATATTTCTTAATGGACCCAAGGTGTCCAACTTTGTATCCTGGCATGATGACCAGGCTCTATGCAAACCCCTTCTGGGATCTTTCCTACCCCCACTTAAAGTGGCAATTTATCTGTCTAAGACCGGGGTCACAGTTGCTTTATCCAGAATAACCAGTCTGGGACATCCTGGCCTCCTTTTAGCCCTTGTGTCTTTTTTAACCGGATTCTGAGACTTTGTTTTACATATTCATTCACAAAAGGTAGAGGAACCATTTGGAATTTGTTTCCTGTAAGAAACCTGGGTTAAACTTGGGGTTACCTTCGGCATCCACAACCACTGTTTGAGTTTGATCATTCACTTCAAATGAAGGGAGCAGGTGGCCTCATCATCATCAAAGTATGAATCACAGTTATACAAAGCATCTGTGAACCAATCATTTACTTCGTACGTGACCTTAGATATGGCCCATTCAATGAATCCATGATAGGGTCTTGCCATGGGGAGAAAGGTCCTTCCATACCGCTGAATCCCCTGGGGATTCTCTTCCATCCTTCCATGTGTACTTCATTCGCCTCCTGCCCCCAGCAGGCATAGTCGAGGACAAGAATATGGCTGCTGCCGCTGGACTCCCCATATAATAATGCTTTTTTTTTAAGGAGAAGCACAGTCTTTTATACAGACGGATCCTCCTCAAACTCTTTAGTAGAATCACTGTTACCCTTTCATTCATAATGACTGTTACTACAAAACAGGGAATTGAACCTCTGCAATAACTTTGCACATGATAAACAGTTCTACTTTGTTTACACCAGCCTTTTCTGAGAGGTTTTTGTATAACAAGCAATGCAGGCTTTCACATTTACATTTAAATGAAACGTTTATCAGACAAAATGAATGTTTGACATTTCAGTAAATGCAGCAGCGTATATAACACTTGAATAACAATTAGACAATTAGAATGTCGGGAGCTCCATTGAAAACAATGGATTAGAACATTGGAATGTTGAGAGCTCCATTGGAGACAATGGGGTAGCTTCGGGCTTCTAATGGCCGGTAGAAGCCCAAAGCTCCAACATTCCAATGTTTGCATTTAAGTTTCTCCCTTCGTAATTTAGAACATTCATCCCTCAATGGAAAGAGCCTGCAGCTTGGGCCTATAACTTGGGTTAAGGACCTTTAACAACCATATACCCCTCGACAGCAGGCTATAAGGCTATATTGTGGAACCCGGGCTCGAACCTTCAATCTTGATAGTGGGAGTCTAAGCTGCTAGGATGACATTGTTGCTCCAAGCAAGAGTTAAACATTCAGGCAGAAGAGATTCCGCTTTCTCAAGAGGCAAAACAAACACAAGTTCTGAGTGTAACTAACCAGCCAGTTAACAGCTGCCCAGAGCCAAAAACCAACAAACCCTTGACATGCATCCTACTGGGTCAAGACACAAACTTTCAAAACAGTGAACGTGCCCGTTACTGGAGCTGAACTAACCGACCTTATTAGTTCCCTTAATTATACGCCCCTTACAGCAAATAGACTGGGAAAGAAGGTCCATTGATGTAAAGCAAGGCTTTGTAAAGTCTTCAATAAACCATTTTCACAGACAGATCACATCACACCTCGCTTTCATGTCATCCATTACACAGGGGCAGCGTGTACTTTACCGAAGCAACAGAAAGGAGGGCTTGCTGGTTGGAGGGCCCTATATGTAGTGGTATGATGTGATATGTTTCCTTTCTGTTGGTACCTCCTGCCTAGAGGAGCAGGGTCATAGTGCATGTAGTGCTTTGAAGACGCTTTTCAATAAACAGCAAGAAAAGAGATTGCATAATATGAGCCTCCTGTCTTGTAATAAAATCCACAAGAGAATTCACCAGTGAGAGAAGAATCCACTAGTGCATTTCCTTAGAGAGTAGAAGATTCTGTGAGCAGCTAGCCCTACCTGAGCCCCCTCCTCCACGGTTTCTGTGTGCACAGACATGCCTTGAGGCAGCCGGGTGCACAGCAAGAGCCTTTCTTCTCTTATCTGATTGGCTGAGGTGCATAATATCCAAATGTCCTGATGGTAGATTACACCGAAGACCATGAACCTGAGGTTGGGAACACAGTGCAGCTCATGGGCTGTGGAGGACAGAAGCTTGTAAGTGTAGCTCACAGGAGGAAACCAGGAGTGGTTTGTTGCAAGGACCTTCCGAGGCTGAAAGTAACTCTTCAGTGTTAGTGTTTCCCTCTCTACGAGGCTGCTGACGAGATTTGTTGACCCATGTCATAAGACAGCCCCCAAGAGTCTTATGCTCTTTGCCTTATCTGCTCAGGTCTTAGCATGAAAGGATCACAGTCACTTCCCGGATGCTGATCTGTCTGTTGACTCAGGTGTGGAGTGATTCCACTGAAGCCATTTTGTGGCAGAGTGCCATATGCTTGTCCTGTTTTGCACACATATTTTGTGGTGTGTGGAAGGGCAGTTAATTCCTCTTATGTGTTGTGCCAAGCCTTCTTCAGTTAAACTTGCTCAATGGTGGGCTAACCCTTTCAGAGTAGATGATAGTCTTCTCCAAGAGTTGCAGTGTTTTCAAATTTCAATGGTGATTGTTCATAGACTGATTCTTGAGAAGAGGACCCCACGAGCCGCCTTGCCTCACCCCATCTGCGAGGTAGTGACGTTCAGCATCAGTGGATCCATGTTGGTGCTTTTTGCTGAACTTCTGCCTCACTGGTTGGGCAGATACAATATTTAAATACATTTATTTTTCGTTTCTGGATCATTTCCTCTTTTAGTAGGGTTCAATATTCATACATTGTCTGTTGGCAGCATTAAATAGAAATATCCTAAAAACGCAATAAGAGCAAAGATCTGAAGCTACTCTGTGCTGCTGCAGGACTGACAATCTGAGGACCATGACAGACCCAGAGAGTCTGCTTCTGTGGTCCAGTAACTCTCCTTGTGCTGGAAACAAACCTTGAGGCACATCTTTAAACTCTTGGTGAGGTAACACCAGATCTGCAATAATACTGATCCACTGGGAAGTTTAGCAGAGGGTGTGTCACACATATCATGAACACGCCAGGAAATGTGCCAAAGGGTTCTGCACACACATCATTAACCCACCAGACAAACTAACAGAGGACATGTGCATCTGCTAGGAGATGTACAAAAGGCTCTTTCACATACATGCACCCACCAGGAAATGTACAAAGGTCTGTGCACCACAAATCATTAACCCACTGGGAAATGTGCCAAAGGGTTCTGCACACACATCATTGACCCACCAGAAAAACTGACAGAGGACATGTGGATCTACTAGGAGATGTACAAAAGGCTCTTTCACATACATGCACCCACCAGGAAATGTACAAAAGTCTGTGCCACACAAATCATTAACCCACTAGGAAATGTACCAAAGGGTGTGTCGCACACAACATGGACCCACCAGAAAAAGTACGAAAGAACACCGGAACCCACAAGGAAATGTGCCAAAGAGTAAGTTCTCCACACACCTCATGGACCCACTAGGAAAGGTGTCAGACGGTTCCGCACAAGCATCATGGACCCACTAGGAAAACAGTGGTGTAACAAAGGCCTCCGCAACCCCTGTGGAGTGGGGGAGGCCCGAGCTCCAGACGGTCCCCTCAGTGCAGCACATGGCCTGAGTGAGTCTGGAGCCTCCCCTCCACATTCTATGCAGGTGGTCACCCTTCAGTTTTGCTACGCCACTGCAGGAAAAGGCCAGAGCGTTCAGGACAAACATAATGGACCCACAAGGACCCACAAGGAAAAGTGGTGAAGGATACGTGGACTGCTGTAGAAAGCTAGCCTGGTGTGTAGTGGGTACCTAAGGTACTTACACATTATACCAGGTCCAACTATCCCTTATTAGTCTTGTGTAGTCAGTGTCTAGAAGCCACGCTCTCTAGAGGTAGCTGTGGATTAGCAGCCAAAGCTTATCTAAGAGACATGCACAGCTCATGCAATACCACTGTAGTCACACAGCACTCACACACTTGAAAGAATACACTCAGTGTTACAAAAATAAAGGTACTTTATTATGGTAACACAGCACCAAAAACACTATAGAGGCAATACTCCCTTAGGAGGGATATATACACTAGCAGTCAGAAATAGGCATAAGAATAGTTAGAAAACAGTGCAAATAGTGTAAAACACAATAGAGAATAGTAGACCTAGGGGGAGCACAAACCATATACTAAAAAAATGGAATGCAAGAGTGTCTTCCCCACCCAGGTAAGTGGAGTGTGGAGATGGTTCCTGGGTGTATGTGGAAAGCACAAACGTAAGTACCACAACACCCTTCAGCAACCAGGAAAGCAGGAGTAAATTACTAGAATTTCCCCAAAACACCCATTTAGAAGAAAAGAAGAGAATTGCAAAACCCAGAGATGACTGCAAGAAACTAACAGTGGATTCCTGGAGAGGAAGACACAGCAGAGTCCAGCGGGGGCAGGAGCCCGTACCCACCAAGCTGAGGATAGCAGGAGTTGGAGTCGAGTTCCTGGAGGATGCAGGTGATGTCCCACGCTGGAAGGAAAATTGCAGTTGGGTTTGCATGTCTGGATTCCACCAACAAGCCTTGGCACAGGCAAAACGTATCGTTGGTGGGAAGTGGTGTTGCTGGGGACCAGCAAGGCCCAGGATGACTCAACCCAGGAGGTGGAGTCAGAGGGGGCCCTCGGCGTTGCAGAGAACCCACAGAAGCTCAGGCAGCACACACAGGTGTCCCATAGGACTGGGGCACAGAAGGAGCAAATGGAGCCCACGCAGCACTATGAAAAGGAATCCCATGTTGCAGGAGAGTCACTCAGGGAGCTGTGCGTTGCAGGAAGGAGTGTTGGGGGCTGGATCTACTTGAAGACTGTAGACCCATTGGAGAAAGTGCCAACAAGCCTTGGCAGCTGCAAAGGATGCAGTGCATGGGGGTACTGTCCTGCATGGGAAGGCAGGGGCTTACCTCCACCCAAATTGGACAGCTGGTAGAGAGGGCTGTCTGCACCACTTCCAACCAGCACCTGTGTTGCAGGATCCATGCAGCTCAGCAGGAGAAGGGATCCACACAGCTGGTCCTCGTTGCTGTTGGTGTCTACAGATGCAGTGGAGTGACTCCTTCACACCAAGGGAGATTCTTTCTTCTTTCCTGTGCAGAGTGAAGACGGGCGGTCCTCAGAGGATGCACGAAGAGGGAAATGTTGCAGAAGCTGGAAAGAGCTGTGGAAACAATGTTGCAGGTGAAATCATCGTCTTTGTTGCAGATTGTCAGGTCCTTGAGAATCCAGATGCAGTTTCTTTAGTCAGAAGTCGAAGTAAGGCATGCAGAGGAATCCTGCTGGAATCTTGCAAGCTGAATCTGAGGAACCACCCAAAGGAGAGACCCTAAATAGCCCTGAAAGGGGAATTGGGTGACCACCTATCAGGAGAAGACCCTAAATAGCCCTGAAAGGGGAATTGGGTGACCACCTATCAGGAGGTGGCTCTGACGTCACCTGCCTGGACACTCAGATGCTCCCAAAGTTCCCTGCCAACCTTTGATTCAAGATGGCAAAACCCAGGGGCCTCCTGGAGGAGCTCTGGGCACCACCCCTCTGGTGGTGATAGACAGGGGAGTGGTCACTCCCCTTGACATTGTCCAGTTTCATGCGAGAGCAGGGACTGGAGGTCCCTGAACTGGTGTAGACTGGTTTATGCATGGACCAAATGTGCCTTTCAAAGCATACCAGTGGCTTGGGGAGGCTACCCCTGACAAGCCATGTAATCTATTTCCAAAGGGAGAGGGAGTAACACCCCTCTCCCAAAAGAAATCCTTTGTTCTGCCTTCCTTGGCTTGAGCTGCTTAAGCAACAGGAGGGCAGAAACCTGTCTGTGATGTGGCAGCAGCTGAGGCTGCCTGGGAAATCTCCCAAGGCTGTGAAAACAATGCTGGGGGTCCTCTGAGGAGCACCAAGAGTGCATGGAATCATACAACCTACACTTGCAAATGTATTGGGTATGATTCCAACATGTTTGATACCAAACATGCCTAGGTTCAGTGCTACCATTATGTAGCTGGACATAGGTAGTGGTCTATGTCTAGTACACATGTAAAATGGCATCCCCACACTCAGAAAGGCCAGTAAAGTGGGTCTGGAGTTTGTGGGGGCACCTCTTTAAGTGCAGAGGTGCCCTCACACACAAGTACCTGCACCCTGCCCTCTGGGCTGAGAGGGCCTACCATAGGGGAGACTTCTAGTGACCTGGTGCAGTGACCTATAGTGAAAATGGGTGCATGCATCCGGTTTACGTATGGCAAGCCTGCAGAACCCATTGCATGTGCTTCCGATGGGTGGCAGAGTAACTGCTGCAGCCCATGGGGATCCCCTGGTACCCCAATGCCCTGAATACCTTGGTACCATATACTAGGTGTAGGAGGCTGGCCTGGTTTGTAGTGGGTACCTTGGGTACATTACACCTTATACCAGGTCCAGTTATCCCTTATTAGTAGATTAGTAGTGTTCTAGCAGCTTAGGCTGATAGAGGCAGCTATACCAGAGCAGCTTAGGCAGAACTAGGAGACATGCAAAGCTCATGCAATACCACTTATAGTTACACAGTACTTATACACAAGTAAAGACAATAGTCAGCGTTACCAAAAATAAAGCTATTTATTTGGGTGACACAGTACCAAAAATATCTTAGAGACAATACTCCCTCTGGAGGTAAGTATTATACAGAATATATACACTAGGCACCAAAATTAGACAAGTAAATAGTCATAGAACAATGCAAACAGTAGGAAATCCTACAGAATGCAATGGAAGAAAATAGGTCTAGGGGCAACACAAACCATATACTAAGAAAGTGGAATGTGAATCACGAATTCCCCCCTAGACAAGTGTAGTGTGTGCAGAATCGTTGAGAGAGTAAAAATACAGTAAAGGTAAGTAAATAACCCCACCCCAGAGCCCAGAAAAGCAGGAGTAAAGCACTGCATGTTTCCTTAGGACACACTGCACCTCGTTTTTGGGACTTTGCAGCAGCCACCCAAATCTGCAAAAAACAACTGCTGGATTATTGGACCTGAAGACGTGAAAAGGAAGGGGACCAAGTCCAGAAGTCGAAAGAAGTTCCAGGAAGGACAGGAGCCCCTACCAACCCAGAAGAGGGTGCAAAAGAAGAGTCCCCAGTTAGTCGAAGACTGCAGGAATGCACACTAGGAAGATGCCAGTGAGTTCTTGCATAATGCAAAAGATGTCCCACGGCGTGAAGATCGTTGCAGATGAGATTTCGTGTTGGAAGTCGCCAACAAGCCTTGGCTACGCCAAAAGTGCATTTTGCATCAAAATAGCGCTAGATGGACCCAGGAGGGATCTGGGGCCTCTACCCTGTGTGAGGAGGAAGCGGGGGCCCTCAGCACTTTGGAGAGCCCTGAGGATACCAGCCAGCACCCCCAGGAGTCGCAGGATACAGGTTTAAAGGAGGTGCAAAACGCAGTTGATGCAGCACAAAAAAAGAAGGTCCCACACCGCCGGAGAACAACTCAGCAAGTTGTGCATCTCAGGATGGAGCGCTGGGGACGTGGGCCAGGCTGTGCACGAAGGAATTTTGCAGAGGGCACAGAGGCCTCAGGAGGTGAAGAAGATGCATTACACAGGGGTACCATCGCTCTCGGGGAAGGCAAGGTCTTACCTCCTCCGAATTGCATCAGAAGGACCTCAGGACAATCTATGTCAATGATGCCCGCCCTCTGTGTCCTTAGGAGCACGCTCGTCGCTGTGAGAGGAGTCCCAGGGTACCGGTAGTTGTCTTGGAAGGTGCCTGCTTGGAACAGGGGAGTGACTCTGTCACTCCACGGGAGATTTCTTCGGTCCTCCTGGCGCAGGATGAAGACAGGGAGTTCCCAGAGTGCGCACACCATGGAAATTGTTGTTATTGCTGACTTGGAGCTGAGGTTGCTGAAGAAAAGTATCTCTTGTAGACACTTTGTTGCAGTTACAGTGTTTCTTGGAGCAGGCTGCAGTTGATCTGAGTTCAGAACAGGATAAGAGGATTCCTGAAGAAAACGTGCAAGCAGAATCTGAAAAGAACCCACAGGAGAGACCTTAAATAGCCCTGACAGGGGAATTGGCTACCTTATCAGATATGGACCTATCAGGGAGGGTCTCTGACGTCACCTGTTGGCACTGGCCACTCAGAGCCCTCCAGAGTGCCCCCACACCTTGCAAAGCAAGATGGATGAAGTCTGGGACACACTGGAGGAGCTCTGGGCACTACCCCTGGGGTGGTGATGGACAGGGAAGTGGTCACTCCCTTTTCCTTTGTCCAGTTTCACACCAGAGCAGGGGTGAAAGGGTCCCTGAACTGGTGTTGACTGGTTTATGCAAGGAGGGCTCCATCTGCACCCTTCAAAGCATTTCCAGAGGCTGGGAAAGGATACCCATCCCCAGCCTGTAACACCTATTTCCAAAGGGAGAGGGTGTAACACCCTGCTCTCAGAGGAAATGCTTTGTTCTGCCTTCCTGGGACTGAGCTGCCCAGACCCCAGGAGGGCAGAACCTAGTCTGTGAGGTGGCAGCTGCTGTAGCTGCAGTGCAAGCCTCAGAGAGCTGGATTGGCAATACTGGGGGTCCATGGTGGAGCCCCCAGGGTGCATGGAATTGGCTACCCAATACCAGATTTGGAATGGGGGGTCAATTCCATGATCTTAGACATGTTGCATGGCCATATTTGGAGTTACCATTGTGAAGCTACATATAGGTATTGACCTATATGTAGTGCACGCGTGTAATGGTGTCTCCGCACTCACAAAGTCCGGGGGAATGGCCCTGAACTATGTGGGGGCACATTTGCTAGTGCAAGGGTGCCCTCACACTAAGTGACTTTGCACCTAACCTTCAGCAAGTGAAGGTTAGACATATAGGTGACCTATAAGTTACTTAAGTGCAGTGAAAATGGATGTGAAATGGTGTGTGCACTATTTCACACAGGCTGCAATGGCAGTCCTGTGTAAGGGTTTGTCTGATCTCCCTATGGGTGGCAAAATAAATGCTGCAGCCCATAAGGATCTCATGGAACCCCAATGCTCTGGGTACCTAGGTACCATATATTAGGGACTTATAAGGGGGGATCCAGTGTGCAAATTGAAATTGGTAAATGAAGCCACTAGCCTGCAGTGACAAATTTAAAAGCAGAGAGAGCATAAGCACTGAGGTTCTGATTCGCAGAGCCTCAGTGACACAGTTAGGCACTACACAGGCATACACATTAGGCCACAAACTATGAGCACTGGAGGTTCTGGCTAGCAGGATCCCAGTGAGACAGGCAAAACACACTGACATATAGGTTTTTATCTATGAGCAGTGACACAGTAAAAACACACTGACACACTCACAAACAGGCCAAAAGTGGGGGTAACCATGCTAGAAAGAGGCTACTTTCCTACACTAGTGGCTTATATGGGGGCACCAGTATGCCAATTGTGGGATGACAGAGAGTTTTGGGAGAGAGGGCATAATCACTGGGGTCCTGGTTAGCAGGATCGCAGTGAACACAGTCAAACACACTGACATCAGGCAGAAAAGGGGGTAAACATGCCAAGGAACAGGGTATTTGTCTACAACGACCAAGGAAATGTACAAAAGGATGTGTCATACACATTATGACCCCAATAAGACAAGTGACAAAGGACATGTAGACCTGCTAGGGGATGTACAAAAGAGTCTTTCACATACATTCACCCATCAGGTAATGTAAAAAGTGCGAAATAAGAGGCACCCACCAGGAAATGTACCAAAGTGTGTGTCACACATCATGCACCCACCAGGAATTGTACCAAAGTGTATGTCACACACATCATGCACCCACCAGGAAATGTACCAAAGTGTGTGTCACACACATCATGGGCCCACAAGTTAATGTACCAAAGTGTGTCACACACATCATGCACCCACCAGGAAATGTACCAAAGAGTGTGTCACACACATCATGCACCCACCAGGAAATGTACCAAAAAGTGTCATACACATCATGCACCCACCAGGAAATGTACCAAAGAGTGTGTCATACACATCATGCACCCACCAGGAAATGTAGCAACGTGTGTGTGACACACATCGTGGACCCACCAGGAAATGTACCAGTGTGTGTGTCACACAAATCATGCACCCACTAGGAAATGTACCAAAGTGTGTGTCACACACATCAGGGGCCCACAAGGAAATGTACCAAAGTGTGTGTCACACACATCATGCACCCACCAGGAAATGTACCAAAGTGTGTGTCACACACATCATGGGCCCACAAGGAAATGTACCAAAGTGTGTGTCACACACATCATGGGCCCACAAGGAAATGTACCAAAGAGTGCGTCACACACATCATGCACCCACCAGGAAATGTACCAAAGAGTGTCATACACATCATGCACCCACCAGGAAATGTACCAAAGAGTGTGTCATACTCATAATGCACCCACCAGGAAATGTACCACAGTGTGTGTGACACACATCGTGGACCCACCAGGAAATGTACGAGTGTGTATGACACACACATCATGCACCCACCAGGAAATGTACCAAAGTGTGTGTGACACAAATCATGGACCCACCAGGAAATGTACCAGTGTGTGTGTCACACACATCATGCACCCACCAGGAAATGTACCAAAGTGTGTGTCACACACATCATGGGCCCACAAGGAAATGTACCAAAGTGTGTGTCATACTCATCATGCACCCACCAGGAAATGTACCAAAGTGTGTGTGACACACATTGTGGACCCACCAGGAAATGTACGAGTGTGTAAGACACACACATCATGCACCCACCAGGAAATGTACCAAAGTGTGTGTGACACACATCATGGACCCACCAGGAAATGTACCAGTGTGTGTGTCACACACATCATGCACCCACCAGGAAATGTACCAAAGTGTGTGTCACACACATCATGGGCCCACAAGGAAATGTACCAAAGTGTTTGTCACACACATCATGCACCCACCAGGAAATGTACCAAAGAGTGTGTCACACACATCATGCACCCACCAGGAAATGTACCAAAGAGTGTCATACACATCATGCACCCACCAGGCAATGTACCAAAGAGTGTGTCATATACATCATGCACCCACCAGGAAATGTACCAAAGTGTGTGTGACACACATCATGGACCCACCAGGAAATGTACCAGTGGGTGCCACACACATCATGCACCCACCAGGAAATGTACAGGAAATATACCAGTGTGTGTGACACACATCATGCACCCACCAGGAAACGTGCCAAAGGGTAAGCCGCACATATCATGGAACCACCAGTAAACAGACCAAAGGACATGAGGATACAACATGTAATATACCAAAGGGAATGTTACACATATGATGCCTGAAAACCACCAACAAATATCCCTCACAGGAGCCTCTGGGCTGGATCAGATCGCTCCTGGGTTAATGCTGGGTCTTCGGCTGAAATAATTGTACCCGTCCGGCAGGAAGTGCCCTTTCCCTAGGTGTACCGTGATGCGCCTGCATCCTAGTGTACTGAGCTTACATTCACACGGTCCTACATGTTACATATTTAAATGTATTAACTTAGTAAGGGGATAAACCGCCCTCAGTTCACGGGACGAGAGTGTGCAATGTTAATCTTAAATCCTGTGCAGCACACACATCTCAGGCTACAACAAAAACTGGAGATAGTTTCACCACAAGAACATTATTTATGGCACACTGAAAAACCAGTGGGTTACCCTTGTGAGTAATGTTCCTGTCTGTGCCACTGACACAGTCACCCCTTAGACGCAGAAAGATCCAATCATTCCTTTGTAATCATCAATTTTATGCAGCTTTATAAAGTGCCAGCGCCACCCAGGGGCCACGGAAAGTATTACAGTGGAGAAAGCGCACTTCAGAAAAGTTAAAACAACACAAAGAGAAAGGATGCAGAATGGAGCGACCTTTACAAACTGATGTAAGATAATCGGCAAGAACAAAGTCAATGCAAGCATCATCAGCTCCACAAACTGCTCCCTGATCAGGGGAGGCTCGCCTGGCAGGAGGTTTGTAGCCCTCAGAGGTGGAGAGCAGAGACTCCTGGAGGATGTTTGGGGCCCTTTGGACCCACGTCCGGTTAGGAACAACTTCGCATTTATTGCCAATTTTCAGCTAATTCAAGGTCTTGTGATGAAAATGTATATACATATATATTAAACTTTCAAAAAAGTGGGAAGCATAAGCGGCCAAAAGTCAGGTCGCCAGACACATTGTACCAAATTAAAGCTTCAACAAGCATTGGTAAAGCCATGGCTCTAGAGTTTTTTTAACGTGCAACACAGCATTTTATATGGAATTGAAAGCCTAATTAGCTTGTTCCTCACACTGTAGGAGAGACACTGCAAGATGAATTGACTGATGTATGATGGGCTCATGGTTAATATCAAAATAAGACACACAGCACTTGAAGTGGAAGAAAGAGATGGGAAGTAGAGATAGAACTAGAGACAGAGGTGAGGTAGAAACAGAAGCAGGGCAGGGGAGTATATGGATCTAGGAAAGTACCCTCTTTTTGGCATGTTACCCCCAATGTCTGCCTGATGTCAGTGTGTTTTTGACTGTGTTACTGAGAACCTGCTAGTCAGGACCCAAATGCTTATAGTTTATGGCCTGCTTTTCTAAATTGGCCCTGGAGTGCTTCTAACCAGAACTCCAGTGCTCAGCTCTCTCTGTTTCTAAATTTGTCACTACAGTTTAGTGACTCCATATTTCACTCCAATTAGCACACTGGTCCCCTCTTATATGTCCCTAGTATATGGTACCTAGGTACCCAGGGCACTGGGGTTCCATCAATCAATCAATCATAATACTTGTAAAGTTCGACTAGTCACCTGCTAGGGTCTGAAGCCGCTGAGGGGGAGGGCTGTAAGTGAGAGGTTATCGAAGAACAGAGGGGATCAGGTGAAGAGCCAACTTTTGAGGTCCTTTCTGAATTGCGATAGAGTGTGAGATCTTCTAAGGTGGATGGGAAGGGAGTTCTAGGTCTTGGTGGCGTGGTGGGAGAAGGATCTTCCTCCTGATGTGGCCTTCCGGAAGCGTGAGACAGCGGCGAGTGCAAGGTCGGCGGTGCGGAGCTGTCTGGTGGGTGTGTAGAAGTGGGTATTTGGTTGAGGTATTCTGGTCCGGTGTTGTGGAGGGCTCTGTAGGTGTGCGTGAGAAGCTTGAATGTGATTCTCTTGGCTATTGGGAGCCAGTGCAGGTCTCTCAGTAGCGCGGAGGTGTGGCTGTGTTTGGGGGTGTTCATGGTGAGACGGGCAGAGGCGTTCTGGATGTGTGTCTTTTCTGTGCCTTGGTGGTGGTTCCGGAGGAAAGTGCATTGTCATAGCCTAGGCGGCTGCTGACGAAGTCCTGGGTGACTGTTCTTTTGGATTCAGTTGGGGTCCATTTTAAGATCTTCCGGAGAATGCGCATGGTGTTGAAACAGGCAGAGGAGACTGCACTGTATTGGCGGTTCATTGAGAGTGCTGAGTCCAGGATGAAGCCGTGGTCGGTGGGGGCCGGAGCGCTTCTGAGGGCAGTGGGCCAACAGGAGATATCCCAGGCTGAGGGGTTGTTGCCGATGACAAGGACTTCTGTTTTTTCGTATTCAGCTTGAGGCAGCTCTCCTTCATCCAGGCGATGACTGCCCTCATTCCATTGTGGAAGTTGGTTTTGGCTGTGTGTGTGTCGTTGGTGAGGGAGATGATTAGCTGAGTGTCATCAGCGTATGAGATCATGTTGAGTGCGTGGTGTCTGGCGATGGTGGCTAGTGGGGCCATGTAGAGGTTGAAGAGAGTGGGACTCAGAGAGGAGCCTTGCGGGATGCCGCAGAAGATCTTGGTGGCCTCTGAGTAGAAGGGAGAGTAGGACTCTTTGGGTCCTGTCAGAGAGGAAGGAGGTGCTCCATTCTAGTGCTTTGTCTCAGATTCCGGCATCATGAAGACGAGTCTATAGTGTGCAGTGGGAGATGGTGTTGAAGGTGGTGGGCAGGTCCAGGAGGATGAGAGCTGCGGTCTCACCCCTGTCTAGGAGGATGCGGATGTCATCTGTGGCGGCAAGGAGGTCCGTCTCGGTGCTATGGTTGCTCCAGAAGCCTGACTGTGAGGAGTCCAGGATGTTGTTGAGTTCGATGTGTCTGGTGAGTTGTCTGTTGACAGCCTTTTCGTTGACCTTAGCTGGGCAGGGGAAGAGAGATATGGCCTGGAAGTTCTTGAGTTCGTCTGGGTCTGCAGTGGGTTTCTTCAGCAAGGGCTTGATTTCAGTGTGTTTCCAGATTTCTGGGAAGGTGGTAGTTTCGAAGGAGCTGATGATGTGCCGGAGTTTGGGTTTGATGGTGTTGCTTGCTTTGGTGAAGATGTAGTGGGGGCATGGATCGGAGGGAGAGCCTGAGTGGATGGAGTTCATGATGTTGAGGGTTTCTTCGTCAGAGATTTTGGCCCAACAGAGTAGGTGGTGTGGGTTTGGGGGAGCTTTGATGGTGAGTGTGGGAAGGTCCTGAGTCGGGAAGCTGCCGTAGATGTCTGATATCTTGCGGTGGAAGTAGGTGGAGAGGTTATTGCAGACCTCTTATGAGGGGGGGATATCCGTGGAGTTCGCTCTGGGGTTGGTCAGTTCGCTGATGATCACAAAGAGTTCCTTGCTGTTGTGTGCCTTGTTGTGGATGCGTTCCTGGAAGGCATTTCTATTGGTGGTCCTGATGAGTTGGTGGTGTGTGTTTATGGCTTTTGTGAAGGCTTCGTGGTTGGTGGGGGTCTTGTTGGTGCACTATTTTCTTTCGAGGCGTCTGCAATTTTGTTTGGACTCCTTGAGGGCTGAGGTGAACCAATTGGCTTTCATTGATGTGCGCCTGTTGGAGGGTTTGTTGATCGGGGCTAAGGTGTTGGCGCAGTCTGGGATCCAGTTGATGAGGTCTTGGGCAGCTGTGTTAGTGAGATTCCAGGGGATCCCTATGGGCTCCAGCATTTCTTTTGCCACCCATAGGGAGCCCATACAAAGAGTGACCACTCCCCTGTCCATCACCACCCAGGGGTGGTGCCCAGGGCTCCTCCAGAGTGTCCCTGTGTTTTGCCATTTTGGATTACAAGGTGGTAGGGCACTCTGGGAGCATCTGAATGACAAGTGCCAGCAGGTGACGTCAGAGACCCCTCATGATAGGTGCTTACCTGGTTAGGTGACCAATCCCCCTTTCAGGGCTATACAGGGTCTCTACTCTGGGTGTTTCCTCAGATTTGGATTATAAAACTCCAGCAGGAATCCTCTGCATCCTTTACTTCATCTTCTACCGATTGAACCGCAGCTGAATCCTCCAGGAACTCTACAAACTGCAACAAAGAAGCAAAGATGAATTCTGCAACATTGTAACTTCAGCTCCTGCCAGCAACTGCAACAGTTTCCAGGTCATGCATCCTCCGAGGACAGCCTGTCTTCAGTCTGCAATCTCTTGTGGAGTGACTGAGTCACTTCCTTTCTTCAGCAGGCACCTCTCTGCAGCGACGACTGGTGGTGTGGGTCCCCTCTTGTTGGAACATGGGTTATTGGTAAGGGCAGGTAAGTACCTACACTTAGCAATAGGCCACTAACCTACACTTAGGTCCAGTTAGGTCTCAGTAAATTAAAAATAGGTCAACCCTTGGTAGCTTGGCAACGAGCGACAAGGCTTAACCTGGGAGACAAAGCATAAAGCATCCAAATATCACAAAACAATAATTAAAAAAAACACAGGAAACAGTTTAAAAATCCAAAATCTGTTGAATATTGTGAGTCAAATCCCAATGCCAAATGTCAAACTAGGCCTCACCAGGTGCAGCAAGAAAGCCCCTTGGACAAGGTTCAGGCCATACACCAGGTAGCCATGCATGGACCATGTCTAGATATTGCCTGTCTAGGGCATTGATGTATAGTGTCAGCGACTAACAATGTCAAAACCCAGAACTATGCATCTTGTAAAACACAATGGGCAGCACTGTACTGCATAATTGAGGCCGGGTAGTCTTTTGAGTCACACGTATACATTGCACAAGGCTAATATCAAAGCAATGCTACCTACGTGGTACTGTCAACACAGCAGACACAGTGCACTGCCCTGTGTAGACAATCATGTAGCATGATGCCATGCACTTAGGAAGAAACCATGGCAGGAGCCAGTGTGTAGCAGTGAGTACCACTGTCACATCCACATTTCTATTATGAGGAATGGGACAACAACAACAGCAATTGTCAAAATCCCCTACTAACAACTTGTATGAGTCCATGATACGCCAACATAACTAACTTAATAAAAATCACCCATTTTAATGTGAGATAAGTGTCTGCCCCCTTGCCAAATTGACATACATGAGAATGCAGAATCGCCAAAATATGGCAAATGTAACACTAATACCACAGCAAATGTATGTGTCATACAGTGTCAGTGCAACGAGGTGTAAAAGTGCTTGTATGACAATGTAACAACAGCTCCGTTACTCTGTGAGGAGCTGATGAGTCCATCATGAACTAAGGAAGTATGTGAATGATTGTAGGCACAGCACACTTCATGGACATAAACTCATTGTTCCCCTTATGTCTTCACATCTGACCGAGGATACGGGCTGCAGCCATGGGTCATGACCTTTCATTCACATCCCCAGCACAGCACAACTATAACAATGCCAAAACAAAACAAAAGTGGTGAAGCCCATATCTTCATCCTCGGATGTGTTTGTTGCTTCCTGGGAATATGGTGTTTTAAGTGCTGGGGGTAACAGCAGAGGAGGCACAGACACATCAGGGGCATAAGAAGTGGCTCCAAAGTCCACAGCAGCATTGCTCCCTGCCACACATTGATGCAGCAAGGCAATGAGACTATCCTTCTGGCTTACCAACAGAGTTCCAATGTCACGGTGGTAAGCACCCATAGTGGCAATGTATCTGCCCTGCTTCCACTCATGGACTGCAGGATGCTACAAATAGCCCCCATCTCTTTTATCTAACTCTCTCGTCCCACTTTGGTAGGACAGTCGCTCATGCCTCTGCCTCATGACACCAAGGACTGCTGTAGTCACTGGGCAGAGAGTGGGTACTTCGCCTTGCGTCTGAGGGGGTCCTTATTTGCACGGAGGCACCTGCAGAAAGCCTCTAGGGTGCCCTCTATGGTCTCCATCTCCCTGCACCACATTTAGCATCTCCTGCTGAACTCCTACCACCCTACACTGAAACACTACTCGGGGGCGCTCAGAGTCCACAGCTGTGGCCGCTGTAGCAGATTGTGGTCGTTGTGTGCTGGGTGGATCCTCTGAAAACCCAGGAAGGCTGTTGGCTCTTCCCATAAACAAGAGGTGTGCCAAGGGAACTCAGGATTTCCGGGAGGATGTCCTGACCAAGGGTGGCCAAGCTGTCATCCTCAGACTGATCGTCATCCTGGGCAGGCAGCTGCTCAGGAGGTGTGGGTACATCCTCTGCAGTGAGAGAGAGCAATATTAAGGGTGTCATTTGTGAGATGTTGGCATGATAAACTGTTTGACTATCAGCCTTGGTATTATTTGACTTTGTAATTAAATTTTATTCCAGGTTGTTCATTGTACAGAGTCTTAGAGTGCTAGTTACACTGTTATTGGCTTTATCATGACAGTATGGTGGTCATTCTGACCCTGGCGGTCTTTGACCGCCAGGGCGGAGGACCGCGGGAGCACCGCCGACAGGCCGGCGGTGCTCCAATGGGGATTCCGACCGCGGCGGTAAAGCCGCGGTCGGACCGGCACCACTGGCGGGGTCCCGCCAGTGTACCGCGGCCCCATTGAATCCTCTGCGGCGGCGCAGCTTGCTGCACCGCCGCGGGGATTCCGACCCCCCCTACCGCCATCCAGATCCCGGCGGTCGGACCGCCGAGATCCGGATGGCGGTAGGGGGGGTCGCGGGGCCCCTGGGGGCCCCTGCAGTGCCCATGCCACTGGCATGGGCATTGCAGGGGCCCCCGTAAGAGGGCCCCTACAAGTATTTCACTGTCTGCTGCGCAGACAGTGAAATACGCGACGGGTGCAACTGCACCCGTCGCACAGCTTCCACTCCGCCGGCTCGATTCCGAGCCGGCTTCCTCGTGGAAGCCTCTTTCCCGCTGGGCTGGCTGGCGGTCTGAAGGCGACCGCCCGCCAGCCCAGCGGGAAAGTCAGAATTACCGCCGCGGTCTTTCGACCGCGGAACGGTAACCTGACGGCGGGACTTTGGCGGGCGGCCTCCGCCGCCCGCCAAGGTCAGAATGAGGGCCTATGTCTGCTTTCTCACTGCAACCAGTGTATGACCAGACAAACTTTAATGCTCCTATAACAGTTTGCTTAGTTGTTACATAGGTCACTAGGCCTACCAGTCCTGGACATATGTTACGTCTGCTTGTCCACATCTGTCACGGTGATTTGCATTGGTTGAAATGATGCCTGTAGTGTTTGTGTTTTGACATGACGGCCAGACTACTTTTCTGATTCCACCTATTTTCCAGGCTGTCTACATTCCCTGCGCCAGTATTCATCCCACTGCTCCTGTGCATGTTATGTGGCTCTGATCATGATGTTGTTCTACCAATTTGAGTTTTACACTGTACAATATGAGAATCTCCTGTGTAGAGCTGGTCCACATTCACATCATGGCCTGGATGTACAAGTGGCCTGCGCCACCGATGCGTCACTTATTTTTGATGCTTCGGCAGGGCAGGCTGCTGACCTATATTACAAGGCAACACTAATGCAATTTGCATGGCTTTACACAGCCTTGTAGATATGGGGTAAGGCTACGTGTTAGTCACTGCGTTGCCTTACTTTGTGTTGGGGAGGCGTTTCCCTGGGTGTTCCCAAGCAACACGCATGGATTTTGATACATGCCCAGATTTAAGAGGTTTTGGAGACATGGGAATGTGTCCAAACCCTACACCCTACTGGGGGTGGCGTAGAAGTGATGACACAACAGGGAGAAATATCTTTATTTCTTCCCGTTTTTGTCATCTTTCTATGTATGCTGCATTTTGCAGCACACATGGACAGAGGAAAACTCCTCTCTTGATTGTTTTTGTGCAGGAAGTTGCCCCGTCCTGCACAAATATGATTAATTCCCACAACGAAGGTGCAAGGGTGCCTGTGTTGCCGCATGGCAGCAATTTGTGCACCAGCGCAGGTGAAAAGGACAGGAATGCACTGTATCTTGTAGATACGTAGTATTCCTGCCCTTTTGTTTTGACACAGGGCAGCGCAGCAAGAATGCCCCTATTTCCCTTCAGACTGCCTCCTGCATGTTGCTTAGTCTTCACCCAGGACAACGTCACATGTAGGCGGTCATACCCCAGAGGCCTATTCTGTGTCATCCTTTCCCATCTGCAACAAGAGTGTGATACTGTGTGACACAGCAGTACATGTTAATTGTTTGACGTACCTTTCAGGACACATATTCATTCAGTCATACTTGCTATCCAGGGGCATATTTGCAATGTGTTGGGACAGGGCAGTGTAGGAAAGTACCATCTTGCCTGGCATGTTACCCCTAATTTTTGCTTGTGTGTCTGTTTGTTTTTGCCTGTCTCACTGGGATCCTGCTAGCCAGGACCCCAGTGCTCATAGTTTGTGGCCTAAATGTGTTCCCTGTGTAGTGAATAACTGTGTCACTGAGGCCCTGCTAACCAGAACCTCAGTGCTTATGCTCTCTCTGTCTTTTAAAATTATCACTGCAGGCTAGTGACAATTTTTACCAATTCTGATTGGCACACTGGAACACCCTTATAATTCCCTAGTATATGGTACCTTGGTACCCAGGGTATTGGGGTTCCAGGAGATCCCTATGGGCTGCAGCATTTCTTTTGCCACCCATAGGGAGCTCAGACAATTCTTACACAGGACTGCCACTGCAGCCTGAGTGAAATAACATCCACGTTATTTCACAGCCATTTTACACTGCACTTAAGTAACTTATAAGTCACCTATATGTCTAACCCTCACTTAGTGAAGGTTAGGTGCAAAGGTACTAAATGTGAAGGCACCCTGGAACTAGCCAAGGTGCCCCACATTGTTCAGGGCAATTTCCCCAAACTTTGTGAATGCGGGGATACCATTACACGTGTGCACTACATATAGGTCACTACCTATATTTAGTTTCACAATGGTAACTCCGAATATGGCCTTATAACATGTCTAAGATCATGGAATAGTCCCCCAATGCCAAATCTGGTATTGGGGTGCCAACCCCATGCATCTTGGGGGCTCCAGCATGGAGCCCGGGTACTGCCAAACTAGCTCTCTGGGGTTTTCACTGCAGCTACTGCTGCTGCCAACCCACAGACAGGCTTCTGCCCTCCTGGGGTCTGGGAAGCCCAGTCCCAGGACGGCAGAACAAAGGATTTCCTCTGAGAGAGGGTGTTACACCCTCTCCCTTTGGAAATAGGTGTTAAGAGCCTGAGAGGAGTAGCCTCTCCTGGCCTCTGGGAATGCTTTGCAGGGCACAGATGGTGCCCTCCTTGCATAAACCAGTCTACACCAGTTCAGGGATCCCCCAGCCTCTGCTCTGGTGCAAAACTGGACAAAGGAAAGGGGAGTGACCACTCCCCTGTCCATCACCACCCCAGGGGTGGTGCCCGGAGCTCCTCCAGTGTGTCCCAGACCTCTGCCATCTTGAATGCAGAGGTGTGAGGGCACAATGGAGGCCTCTGAGTGGCCAGTGCCAGCAGGTGACGTCAGAGACTCCTCCTGATAGGTGCTTACCTGGTTAGGTAGCCAATCCTCCTCTGAGGGCTATTTAGGGTCTCTCCTTTGGGTTTCTTGTCAGATAACAAATGCAAGAGCTCACCAGAGTTCCTCTGCATCTCCGTCTTCGACTTCTGCCAAGGATCGACCGCTGACTGCTCCAGGACGCCTGCAAAACCACAACAAAGTAGAAAGACGACTACCAGCAACATTGTAGCACCTAATCCTGCCACTTTCTCGACTGCTTCCTGGTGGTGCATGCTCTGAAGTCTGTCTGCCTTCACCCTGCACAGGAAGTCAAGAAGAAATCTCCTGTGGGTTGACGGAATCTTCCCCCTGCTACCGCAGGCACCAAACGTCTGCTTCACCGGTCCTCTGGGTCCCCTCTCATCTTGACGAGCGTGGTTCCTGGAACACAGGAGATGGATCCAAGTGACCCTGTTAGTCCAGTGGTCCATCCATCTGAATTTGATGGAGGTAAGTCATTGCCTCCCCACGCCAGGCAGTAATCCTCTGTACTGCGTAAACTGCAGCTGCTAGGGCTTCTGTGCACTTTTGCAAGGAATCCTTTATGCACAGCACAGCCCAGGTCCCCAGCACTCCGTCCTACATTGCTCAACTCTCTGAGTTGACCACCGGCTTCATATGACCCTCCTTTGTAGTGTTGAGACGACCGCTGTGCTCAGATTTTTTGAACCCCTGTTCAAGTGCTTCTGTGTGGGCTCTCTGTATTGCTGAGTGCCCCCTCTGTCTTCTCCTCCTCCAAGGGATGACCTCCTGGTCCTTCCTGGGCCCAGGCAACGCCCATTTTCTTCAACTGCAACCTTTGCAGCTAGCAAGGCTTGTTTGCGGTATGTTTGCGTGGAAGCAACTCTGCATCCTCCAACACACCATGGGACATCTTCTGTGCAAAGCACAAGTTCCTGGCATCTTCCGTTGTTGCAGAATCTTCAGCTTCGTCCACCCGGAGGCAGCCATTTTGCACCTTCATCCGGGGTTTAGTGGGCTCCTGCCCCCCTGGACACTTTTGTGACTCTTGGACTTGGTCTCCTTCCTTTGCAGTTCCTCAGGTCCAGGAATCTGTCTTCAGTGCTTTGCAGTCAGTTGTTGTCCTTGCAGAATCTTCTATCACAACTTTAGTGTGTTTCTGGGGAAGTAGGGTCACTTTACTCGTACTTTTCAGGGTCTTGGGGTGGGGTATCTTGGACACCCTTAGTGTTTTCTTACACTCCCAGCGACCCTCTACACACTACACTAGGCCTGGGGTCCATTCCTGGTTGGCATTCCACTTTCAGAGTATATGGTTTGTGTTGCCTCTAGGCCTATTGCATCCTGTTGTATTCTACATTGTTTGCACTACTTTTCCAACTGTTAACTTACCTGATTTTGGTTTGTGTGTATATTTTGAGTATTTTACTTACCTCCTAAGGGAGTATATCCTCTGAGATATTTTTGGCACATTGTCACTAAACCTGGCACAAGGTGTAAGTACCATCAGGTACCCACTATAAGCCAGCCTCCTACAGGCAGCTCCATAAACCTTGCTGCGCTGGTGGACGTCAGTACAAAGGGGCAGCAATGTGCAGTATCAACATGATACAGTGCATTCCTGTGCTTTTCCCCTGCGCTGGTGCAAATATTGCAGCCATGCACCCACACAGGCATCCTTGCACCATGATGCATGGATGCCTAAGTTGGGGCACGTCAGCCCACTGTGCACCAGTGCAGGGGAGAGGACAGGAATGCACCATATCTTGCAGATACTGCCCATTGCTGCCCTTTTGTTTGGATACAAGGCAGCACAGCGACAACACTTGCATCACTGTCATTTGTCATGAGTTGCTTACTTTGGCTCTCATTTTTTGCATTGCACTACATGTCCCCCAATTCACATGTTAGGATGGGCTATTGTTGTACATTCAAGTCATTCTGGGTACCTGTGACCAATGTTCCCTCTAATTGTTTTCCACTGTGTGCGGCACTGTGCGGTCTCTGTGCGCTGCAGCCAAGGATACGTGCGCCAAGAAATTGACCATTCACGTGCGCGCAGAGCATAACTAGCCAAGATCTTTGGCATTAGCCTCTCCATACCACTAAAGCAAAAAAGGGATATCATTGCTCCATGCAATAGGGCATCAAGGCAGTTTTGTGACCTGGTTGCACACCCCAAGGACATGACCTGTTAATTGCCACCTACACCCCAGTTAGAGAAAACAGAAATCAGGAGGTTGAACCATTGTGAAACTTTAATGAATACTCTCAGAGTGCTGCAGAGGACCCCGCACATCAAATACAGCCAGTTGTACAATTGGTTAACATTTACAGTTTGATGAACACACTGCTGATGAATGCCATGATGCCCCTGCCAAGATACAGGCTGAGAAATGTTCCTACCCCACCCACACACGGACTGTAGGAGAAGCCGCATCAGAGTTTAGACAAGTCAGGTGCCAACGTTAGATGTGTGACATGTTTGTTTTTCTCGCCGGTCCTTGCCATTTTCCCAGTGCTAATAAACTCGGTCTAAATCAATTTTCCCATTTGAGAGATAAGCCTTTGTCCTCATCAGCATATCTAGGTGACTCTCCTCTAGTCTGTTTCTTAATTTGGACTTGATTGAGTTCATGAGGCTGAATCCTCGTTCGCGGTCTGCACTTGAAGCCTGGAAAGTTGCACAGATATCAACATCATCGGCACTTTTTTCCAGGCATCATCAACTCCCAAATCTTCTCTGTGCGCAACACAGTGCTGCTCAACTAGTTGAGGAATGGATTGTTTGAGGCGGGTAGCAACACCATTGTTCTTTCCCAGCATCACTGATGCACCATCTGATGTAAACATGACCATTTTCATAAGGTCCAGCTTATTGGCAGTGTAGAACTCTTTTACAGCTGTAGTGATAGCCTCCGCATTGCATGCACTCAGAGTTACAATTCCCCCAAACACTGTTTTGTGCTCTGTTGATGTTACAGATCGGAACTTGAAGTAGAGGCCTCAAGTTATCTGCTCAGCCACTCGCTATGACTAATCGGATTTATAAGGGTGAGCCATTTTTAGGCCTACTGGCTCATTCTGGCAAGCGGACAAAAAAAAGTGTTCTGTCCATTCAGACGGTAAATGAGCAATGAAGGTGCCTTTACGTCTTGTTGTTGTCTTGTCACATTTACTGTGCATGATGCAGGGAGCGACGTTGCAAGAACGTTGCAACGTGCGCGCTTGCCAAAGGGGCCTGCGCGACGGGGGCAGGAAAGGTGCGCGCGCGCCTTACAGGGAACATTGCCAGCGGCCTTTAAACGCTGTTTTCATTGACTTCAATCCAGATTCAAATATGAGCATTTTCTGCAATAGGAGAGCACGACTATCGCTCTAAAAGGCTTATTTGAGCTGAGAAAGTGATAATGCATATAAACAACTATGAAGTATGACAATGATGGAAAAGTTGATAACAGCACATTTTCTACTGTTCTGAAGCATTTCCTAGCTCATTAACCATTAATTTTCAACATAAATATCACTTGCTCGCTTGTATGCTAAAGTACGCCAAATGATGTTTAAAACACTCCCCGCGGCCTTTAAACGCTGTTTTCATTGACTTCAATCCAGATTCAAATATGAGCATTTTTCTGCAATAGGAGAGCACGGCTATCGCTCTAAAAGGCTTATTTGAGCTGAGAAAGTGATAATGCATATAAACAACTATGAAATATGACAATGATGGAAAAGTTGATAACAGCACATTTTCTACTGTTCTGAATCATTTCCTAGCTCATTAACCATTCATTTTCAACATAGATATCACTTGCTCGCTTGTATGCTAAAGTACGCCAAATGATGTTCAAAACACTCCCTGCGGCCTTTAAACGCTGTTTTCATTTACTTAAATCCAGATTCAAATATGAGCATTATCTGGCTTAGGGGAGCACGTATATCGCTCTAAAAGGCTTATTTAGGCTTAGAAAGTGATAACACATATAAACTACCACAAAGTACAGGAATGGTGGAACAACGTGCGCGCTTGCCAAAGGGGCCTGTGCGATGGGGGAAGGAAAGGTGCGCGCGCGCTCGCGCACGTGCCTTTCAGGGAACATTGCCTGTGACGGTGCCTCCCTGAGCTGTGCAACATCTTACTGGGCAGTGTGAGTGACCCTTAATTTGTTTATTAAAGTGCATAAAACAGATTCCTGCCCTACGCCCTGCAGACAGCAGCTGTGCATACTTTTCATTTGTGACACGCAGTACCTCTTATTGTTACTTACCCTGTGCTGGTGTCTGTTCGTCGTGTGCTGCACTGTCTTGTCCTGGGACTCCTGCACATCTCATCTGGGATGAGAGGTGTCACGTGCTCCTCAAAGACATCCAGCTCCTCCTGGGGTACAGGGCTCCCTCCCCCGGTCTGCATTGCTGCCTTCAAGTTCTTTGCCAGTTTTTTCTTTGTCCTGCGCTTATAGTTATGCCAGAGCTTTTTACAATCAATGACGGTCCTTCTCTCTTGTCCCACACTGTTGACCTTCACAACAATGGCCTGCCAAATGGTCTCTGTTCTCCCCAGTGGCAATTTGGGGGTGACATATAGCTGGTGTTGGTGCTGTGTGACCTCCGTGATCAAGACTTCATTCTCCTCATCACTGAAGTCACACTTCCTCTTCTGCTCCCCCTGAGACACTGCCTGGACATCCTGGCTGGTGTCTCTACTGCTACTGCCTGCTCTATTGCTGTCTTCTGAATTAGTTTTGGAAAGCTGAATTCATGAATGCATCAGTTTTATACTTTTTCAGAGCATTCAAAAGACAAAAGTGATGCAGGGTCGATTTCCGTCACTTTACGTGCCGCATGACGAGCCTATGCCACTTTTGCAGCAGAAGCGCCGGAATTGTTTACAACATGGCGCACTGGGATGCGTAATTTTTTTTGGTGCAGGCAGGGTCCTTATACCATGGTGTACTGCAATGTAAATACGATGCATCCATGGTGTAGGATTATGTCATATCAAGGTGCAACTTTCTTGACGCATCACTGCCGCAATGCAGCAATGCATCATTTCTTGTAAGTAAGGGTGTAAGAGTCCATGTGTCCCAGAGGCAAGATTCAAAACAGCTTTTCAAAACACAGTGACTTAAAAGGGAATTTGAGATCAGAATTATTAAGAAACCCATGAAGGTTTAGTAAAATATTTAAAGTGCAACAAAGAATTTAAAATAAATGCAAATGCAGCATTGAATTAATAAAAATACATAAAGCCAATTGCATCAAACATCTGTTCTCTGTCATAAGAATAATGCAGCCATGCACAAAAATCAGGCAAATAGACTGAGGGCCTTATTAATATGTTGGTGGAGTGTGAACTCTGTGGCGACGGCGAGCGAATTCCCTCCCCACCAACACAATGGTCCACTTGCCTGATTTATATGTGGGTAGACCTTTAGCTTGGGTACGGTAGTGACTACTCTGTTACTGCCATAGCCAAACGTCTCCGACAGGCCAATGGAGTAATGCCCGTCGGACAATCGGCTATGCGTCTGTCTGCTCAATTGGGATGGACAGACATATTCCTGTTTTGTCCTGTCCATCACTACTGGAAAAACCCTGGGGGTAAGGGACAGTAAAAAAGCAAATTGCCTCCCCCACCCCCTACCCCTTACCACAGGAAGTGATTCTCATGGCAAGGGGGGCATTTTCTTCCTTATTTTAAAAAAAGGAAATCTCGTGTTGGAATATTCTTTTTTAAAACAAAAATTAAACCAGTTTGGTGGAGCCTTGCACCAAACTGCAAAAAACATTGACTGAAATGGCAGCTCCTGCCAGTGCTTTAGAAATGACCACCTTTATAGATGAGGAGCCTGGCATATCCGTCACCCTGCAGAGAAATGGGCTCTCTGCTTATAAATAAACCAGGCCCCAAATCTCAAATGTGCAGCAAATTAATATTAAACTTGACAGCATCCCTAGAAGCTTGGAAAAGAGCCTGGTTTACCATCACATTCAGGAGTTAATTGAACCACTTTCAGCACAGGAAATCATCAAAACTCCAAAGTCAGCATGGTGTAAACAATATTACAGCAAGTTATTTTTCATATATCTATAACATCAAACAGCCTTACCAGCATGGCACTAACCCACTACATGAATATTGATTCACCCCTTCTGGTCTAATGTCATCCGGAGGTGTCAGAACAAGCTGGCTACATGAACAACAGAAAACAATTGTGAATGAATGCCATGCAGTGTGTTAGCAGGAAGGGCCTTGGAAAATAGCAAAAGGGTTCCTGCAGCGAGTTCTGCAAGAACAACATGTCAAACCATGGCACACTGAGGAGGGTATCCCTGGCAGTGCCAATGATGCAGATAGACGATAGTTCTACCATCCATACATACAAACCTTAGTGACTTTGTCCATGCATATACTGATGTGGTTATCCCTGGCAGTGCCAATGATGCAGATAGCCGACAGTTCTACCATCCATACAACCCTTAGGGATGCCACCCATGCATACTGATGTGGGTATCCCTGGCAGTGCCAATGATGCAGATAGCCGACAGTTCTACCATCCATACAACCCTTAGTGACTCCGTCCATGCATACTGATGTGGTTATCCCTGGCAGTGCCAATGATGCAGATAGACGATAGTTCTACCATCCATACATACAACCCTTAGTGACTCCGTCCATGCATACTGATGTGGTTATCCCTGGCAGTGCCAATGATGCAGATAGCCGACAGTTCTACCATCCATACAACCCTTAGGGATGCCACCCATGCATACTGATGTGGGTATCCCTGGCAGTGCCAATGATGCAGATAGCCGACAGTTCTACCATCCATACAACCCTTAGCGATGCCACCCATGCATACTGATGAGGGCATCCTTGGCAGTACCAATGACGCAGATAGTCGATAGTAACACCGTCCACACCTGCCCAGGATTTCTGTATCAATTATGTGGTAAAAGTCTCAATAGGAACTGTTATAACTCCTATCTTCAGACATCTGGGACATAGACGGCGCCGCTGCAATTATGCGATTGTGCGGCTGCGGCGGTGTTTGCATGATTATAGATCGGCTGCATTTGCCACATAATCCATCATCTGCTGCATAATCTACAGATTTTGGCCAAACATTACCTTCTAGCTTCAACGGTTCAACATTTTCAGAACATGCGTCAGCAGTAGTTGCCGCGCTGTGGAAGGCCCTTTGCAAAGCTGAACTGGCCGCCTTTCTGCTGCTTATTCCTACATTTGGGTGTTAAACTGGCCATAATGAGGTGCAGCGATGCCCAGAGAGTGTTACTAAGTTTACAATGACGAACTAATGAATACTATTACAAAATGTGCCGCATAATTTGCCTTTTCTTGCTGCACAATTTACTCAAGCATGTCGCATAATATGGTTCCCTCCTGATGCATTGTTCCTGGGGCCCTGGACATAGTCGCTGTCGGACAGACGCTGTAGGTCCAGCGTGAACCCCCGTGGGTAGCGAGGTGTGCCAGCGAAGGAGCACAGCCGATGACTTCCAACCCCTGCCAGTAGAGTACATGCTGTCCGCAGCTGGTGTTCCCAACACAGCTCCATAATGGCTCTGCTGAGAGGGTTCCAGGTCACCTCAACCTAATGTTGGACGTGGAGAGAGGTGGTGTGCTCCAGGTGGCACAGGGCATGTTTGCAGAAGGGAGTTCAGCAGAAGCCCAGGCACAGTCCTGCCAGGGAAGGGCTCTTCAGTCTGCCCTCCCTCTCCAGTCATCGCCTTGGCTGCAGAAGTCTTTAAAGGTGGGTGTCACCGAGGCACTGCCTGGACATCACCATGCGGAGTGACCATCACATCTTCCTTCCACTGACAGTGCTAGCCCTCTGCCTGCAGCTGTCCTGGGCTGGGATCTGGAATGCAGCAGGTGAGCACTGGGTGCCAGGTGGTCTGGGGCAGCCACAGGCAGTGGTGGATTCTAAGGTGGTCTGCACCGTGCCAATCGCTTTATGCGGATACCATGATGTGGATTTGTAAAGCATATCTTCAGTCCCTTCAGGCCCTTATTTATGGAAAGTTTGCGATGCCTTAGTGTCATTTTCTTTTTTACGTTAAAGCGTGCTAACTTAACTCCACATTTCTACTTTGACGCTAGACCCATCTAGCATCAACACATCCGAGTTAGCGTCATTTTTTTGTAAGCTCCTACCCACCTTGCATCGTATTGTGACAATGATATGCAAGGCAGGTGTTCCCTTCCGAAAAACGATGCTAACCTTCCAGTGCCATATTTACCTTCAGATGTTAAACGATGCACACTAAGGAGGCAGGCCCAAAAAATGACGCTAAGGCCGATTAGCGTCAAAATGTAACACCTGGTCAGACCAGGCGTTAACGGGCTGTGAGGCACATTTCTATGGGAAACACCCTGGAGTCCACCATGGTGTCACTATTTTGGGCACAGAGATGCCCACCCCAGCCCCCAGCATCAGCACCACCCACACCACAGGGACACTGCAAGTGGAGGGAGCCCATCCGACGTAAGTATACGCGCATGTCTGTTACGTGCCACTGGAGGCTTCTTACATGGGGGCCCCAGGCTGGCACTGGTTCTGTTGGGGTTGTCCTGGAGGCACTGGTCCCCTGTGGTAGACATTGTGGTTGTGGTAATGTCTCCTGTCTATTCTTAGGCAGGAATCATTATTTGGCTGCTTGTGCGACCAAAAAATGATGGTAGGCTAACTAGCGACAGATTTTTTGCCACTAATCACTCTGGCGTAATTTTTGGTCCTCTAGCACCATTTTTTCTAAGGCCAGCCATCACCGGCTAGCGTCATTTTCTATGACGCTAACCACTCGTTAGCGCCATCATGTGTCATTTTGTCAATATGGTGCACGGATGGCGCTAAGGAATTACGGTAGCTTGCATTAAATTTTTTGACGCACAACTGCGCTAGCGCAGTTGTGTGTAATTTTCCATAAATATGGGCCGATGTTTATTGTTACCCAACTAAATGATACTCATCTTATCGACCATGGGAGGTTGAAAGGCTGAGTCGGCCATCCAGGGTTCAACACCCTGATCATGGGATCGCAGATCCATCTGATGCAGATCGTAAGCAGGGCCACTGGAATATGTGGCAGGATAGGACCAAATTATGTGGCACAGCTCACAACATTAAGTGGTAAAAGATGTATGGTGCATACTGCAGCTCGATCTGTAGCAATGGTGTCTTACTATGTGTTTCATTCTAGCTGACATTGTTACAGAAGAGATCTCAACACTGAGGAAAATGCAATACTTTCTGAAGAAAGGAAAGTATATGCATTAATCAGCTCTTATTGAAATATTATTCACCAGCAAATAAGTATTTAGACATGCTTTGAAGCATCAGCACACAAGTTTATTATTCACCATTGGTGTAATAGAAATGAATCGCCTGGTCCTGTAATGAGACCATTGCTGGCAGCTACAGTGAGTAAACAATGTTATTACATGTATGTTGTGTGCATGCTTGCGGGTGAGAGTCTGTGTATGTGAGAGCATGTGTGAGTGAAAGTGTGTGACAGGTAGTTTGTGCGAATGAGTGAGATTTGGTGTGAGTAAGTGAGTATGAGTCTCAGTGTGTGCGAATGAGTGAGTGAAAAGGAGAGAATGCGAGTGTATGAGTGAGGATGAATGAGTACTACTGATTGTGAGGGTGTGTTGGAGTGTGTGAGTGAGAATGAGTGTGAATGAGGATGAGATTGTCAGTGTGTGAGCGTAATTGTGTCAGTCAGAATGAGTCAGGGTGAGTGAGAATGCGTTAGAATTACTTAAAGAGAGCGCAAAGGAGTATGAGTGAAAAACTGAGTGAGGGAGAGTAACAGTGACTGAGTGAGTGCAAGTGAGAGCGAATGAATGTAAGTGAATGAGGAAGAATAAGTGAGAGCGACAATAAGGACTGAGAGTAAGAGTAAATGTGAGTGAATTAGTATGGATGAGTAAGAGTAAGAATGAGTGAGAGTAAGTCAGTGCAAAAGAGTGAGTGAGAATGAAGGACTGCAAGTGAAGGTGAGTGAATGAGGGAGAATAGGTGTGGGTGAGTAAGTGAGAATGAGTATGAGTGGGCGAATATAAGTGAGCGTGGTAAGAACGAGGTGAATAATATGAAAGTGACGCTTGCGGGTCTGGCATTGGCCCTGATATGCTGAAGGTAAACTGTGGTTTATAGAGACAAACACAATCCTGGCATCAACATACTAGCGGCCCTGGCACAATGGCCGCTTTGACACACTAGGTGCACGTTTTCACCGGAGGGTCCCTCGTGGGATATGCACGGCATTAACACATGTCGTGTGTCGTTTTTGGCATGACAGCCATGTCATATGAAGCGCACCCATGACAAGATGCTGCCCTGCAGAACACAGGTAGTTTGTCATATGGGGCACCTATGGCACAGTGTGGAAACAATGTTCTCAACGCCCGACGAGTGTGTGGAACACATGTCGGACTAGAATACTTGGCACATTTATCTGACATTTGAGGTTTAAAATGCAACATTTCATCCCATGTTTTACTGGAGTTTGGGAAGCCTGTGCCCTACAATCCGGGCACTCATTCCATCTCACCCCTTGCAAAGACCATGCCAGCTCCCGAATTTAAGTGGTACCTTAAATAAACATTTGTCAATGTTGTTCTATTAATCATGCAGTCATTATGGAATTTCATCAGTGTCAATTATTGTAATTTCTTGAGTGTTTAGGTAATGTGACATCACTTCCTGGCAATATCCAGGGATCATAGGTCACATGATGTCACTTTCTGTGATATCATTAAGGTCAAAGGGCATGCAGTGTTATTCCTGTTGCTCCTGTCATTTCGGTGAATGAACGTCCATGCAAACCATGTTAATGCCTAAGAAGGCACCCCGCCCTGTCTGAATTACATTTGAATATGTCAGGATAGTTTATTATGCTGCAGTAAACCTTCAATCCTCAGTGCAATAACTGAGGGCATTAATACTGTCTGAGTAAACGTCTCACCTTGTTAGAACAACCTCTGCACTTAAATACAGCCACCAGCAGCCGAGAGGGGACGGGACCACATTTACAAGGTCTCTGACGCGGTAACTTTAGCTGTGTTCGGCTAAAAACATCTTTCTTGGAACCTGCACGTCATGGGACTACATGGCAAGTATGGTAAATCCATAAATATGGATAAAACGTACATCCGCAAAAATAGTGGTTTCCTCCGACCCTGATAATAGGGCAACTGATGAACATTGTGCCTTTTTGTACAGATGGCAGAGCAGGGAAGATTGTAGCCCAGCTGACAAGTAAAGGAATCTGAGATCTGGGCCACCAGTTATCATTTTTTCATGCAGCGCAATGCAGCACGCCACCTTCCTGCGCGAAAGGGCAGGACTGCACCATCTTAGACATTACACGGTGCATGCTTGTCTGGTCCTTGCGCTGGAGCACTCTTGGCTGCCTGGCGCCAACGCAGGCGTCCTTGTGTCATGGTGCCAGGGTTCCTGCAGTGTAAGCAGGAAGGGGCACTTCCTGCACAAAAACAATCCTCAGAAGCATCTTCCTCTTTCCATGTGAGCTGCAGAATGCAGCACACGCACAAATAGGAAGCATTGAGGAGAAATAAAGGAATTTCTCCTCGTTATGCCTCTTCTGAGGAGCCAAAGCTTTTTGACTGATTTCCATGTCTACCGCTAATGGTAAATCTGGGAATGAGCCAAAAATCATGGGTGGACGCGTGGGAACAGCCACACTTCACCCACGGAACACCTCCTTGTGGCGGAGTGATGCAAGGCAAAGATTTGCACTGCGTTACTCCAGATTTACCAAGTCACACGGGGACATGCAGCGGGGCCTTGCGTGGCTTCATGAATCTCATTAGGTCTTGCACCCCCTGGTGCACGGGTGACACAAAACCTTGATAAATCTGGCCCCTGATGTCTCCGTTCCTTATTCAGAGATTCATGGTAAATTTGTCAAAAAAGAAGGAGTCAGTAATTGTGTTACTTCTGGCACACTGTGGACCGTGCCTAAAAACATTGTCTATTGTTGCAGAGAGCGGGCATGGTGCCACATTGTGGACATTGCCACACATACGTTTTGCAGTAATTGTGAGTGATGGCAGGACACAGTCAGGTACAAGAATAATTTGTTTTGTCACCTTTACTCTTAAGGTACATATCCAGTCGCCCCACCAGGAGTAGCGCCTTGGTGCAGACTGCCAGTGCCAGCACCCCCAGCCACAGAATCTGCCAAAGATCACAGGGTTTGAACCCCATTGACAGGCACACACCATAGATACACACATAGATTCTACTTAGATTGTAAAAAAAATACTAAAAAGATAGAGAGAGAGAGAAAGGACGCAAAGAGAGGGAGGAGAGAGGGCGATGGAGAAACACAAAAAGAGAAAAAGGGAGGTAGAGAGTGAGAGAGGCAGAAGAAAGAGATGGCGAGAGAAAAAGGAGATGAGGAAAAGAGCTGCTGCAAGAGAGTAAGGATACACAGAGAGACAGAGAAACAAAAAGAGAGAGAAATATAGTGAGAGAGACATAAAGAAAAATAGAAACAGAGTGAGAGACAGAGAGAGAGAAAGAGAGACGTAAACATAAACACACAAAGATCACAATTTAGAAAGGGCGACAGAGAGACAGACAAATACAGAGAGAGACACACAGAGTGAGAGACAGAGAGAGAGAGACATGAACACACAAAGATAGAGAGAACTTGTGAGAGGGGTTCACAGTGAGCAGGGGAGAGAGAGCGACAGAGAGACATACACAGAGAGACAAACAGAGAGGGAAACGGAGAGACGGTAAGGGACAGACAGACAACTTATAGGGCCTGATTTAACAGAAAATGACTGTGCGCGGTGCTGCACCATATTTGGCAGCGTCACGCACCGTCATTTTCAAAACTCAGGGATGTGCTGTACTAACTAGAATACGGCGCACCCCGTGCTTCCCCCTGCACCGGCGCTACATTTTCTGCAGTGTATCAACACAGGAACCCTTGCACCATAGTAAAAGGATGGTTGCATTGAGGGTGAGATTGTTTCTGTGCAGGAAGCAACACCTTCCTGCACAAAGACAATCTTAAATGGCGATTTGCTCTTTCTGTGTGTGCTGCAGAATGCAGCACACATAGAAAGAGCAAAAAATGAGGAGAACTTAAAGCATTTCTCCTCGTTGCGCCATGCTAACACCACCCCTTGGGTGGAGTAAGATTTACAAAACTCGTAAATCTGAGGCAGCATCAAAATGCAATGGGTGTTGCTGTGGCACGCCAACATCAGTGCTGCGTGTGAAGGGCCCGTATTTAGAAGGTGGACTTAAGCCACAAAAAGTGGCCTAACGGCACCTTGTAAATAAGGCACAGGTCATTGCGCCACTGCAGTGTCACGAAAAGTGACTTTACGGTAGCGCTAGGGGCTCTTAAATACGCCCTATAGTTTGTTATTAATGAAAATTGTTTGATTTCTGGAGGAAGTGCTCGGGTGTGATCCTGATCACGTTGGTCTGTTTCCACTCACACCCTGGTGTAAATCAGGACCAGGATGGATGAGGGAGGGGGCAGGGAGGGAGGGGCCTGGAGGGGGCTGTGGCATAACAGGAAAGAGTGCTGGACCAACACCCAGGGAGAGAAACGTCCAGATCATGGGTGCTCACAAACATTTTCCCAAGGGCCACAAGCGTTGTTCTGTGATGTGACCGAGGGCGGCATTGATGCCAGCAGGGTGGGGGTCATGGACTGGGGAGGGGGGATTGGCGGTAAGGTGGGTATTGGGGAAACAAAGCATGTATATCCAGTGTCTGAATGGCACAATGTGAAACCAAAAAATTGCGATTAATCCTGGCTTCTCTACTTAACGAAACTGTGTGATCCTAGGCAATTGTTTATTTCACTTTCCCTCCTTTTTTCCTTCTCACATTTGAGGACCGTGAAAATAAAAAAAAATACATGACTTCAGGATGTGTGCTGTACAAAACCTTCCGCTGTTTTGATTTACTGAACTATAATGCTGTTCATGTATAAGAGAAACCCAGGCCACCCAGAGAGCGCACACACCTGACTTGGCGTTGTTGTCAGGGTGGTGGGGCGGAGGGGAGAAGGAATGTCTCAAAATTCATTTAAAAAACACTATCACTTTTAAAATAATACTTCTCATTGCACTGATACATTTTTATGCACTAAGGTAAAACAGTTCTGCATTTTAATGAAATACACTTTTTGAATTTTGAAGAGATTATGACAGCTTTACACTTTTGCTGCAAAGGTTTCTTAAAAGCGGCAGGACTTTCTGAAGTTAGGTGGTGTCATTTCCTTAACTTCGAATAACCGGTTTATTTCACATCTTTTTAATGTTAGAGCTGAATGGAGTAAACAGCAGCCCAGTGCTGCAGTGGACCAAGGGCTACTTCAGCTAAGCAGATGTAATGAGCAGGGGCACATTACCAATGCTTGAACCTGCTGCAGTCTTTCCAAAATTCATGCTTCTGGCAGCCAACATTAAAATCGCGTTTTGCTACGAGATGCAGGAAATGTGCAGATGTACTACCTCATATAAAATGGCTTCTGGGCCTACTGGCAAAGGAAAGCATGAACGGAAGCAGCACATTGAGGTGGAGAGGCGCTCCAGGACCTCAGATTCATGATCAGGGCACGTGGTTACAGGTGCAGGAGGACATCATTGTTGAAGCAACAGGAATACATGCTTATGTTTTCACAACAACTGCAGTGGTGTGCCTGCCCTGTTCGGTGTACCCTAGGTGTACCCAAGGGGCGGGCATGCTGCCAGCTCCACTGCAGCCAGAGTTGATGCCACCAGACACAGTGACTTTAGTGCCCGTTGGAGGTAGTTCAGTGATTGATTCATTCAAAGCTAACTCCCGGCTAGGAAAGAACTTTCACACCACCAGCACAACAACTACTATAGCCTTATAGACCGCGATAGCGAGGGCCTTTAACAAGTGAGTGGGCCTTTAATGCCAGGTATAGCCCAGCTACAGCGGGCTAAAAGTGTATTAGAACATCCCACCGCTAGAGGGCAGAATTTTCTGATTAGTAAAACAAAGGCCTCTCGGAGGCCACAGGGATTAAAATCCCCTCGGGCTCCTTGAAGCCTTTGTTTACAGCATCAACTGTGAACTAAAACATGGGAATACTTGCGCTCCGGGCTTTTACCAGCCATTAGAAGCCCGGAGCTACTTCATTATTTTCAATGGAGCGCCCAACATTCCAAAGTTTTAATACAGATTTCAATTTATTACTTATGCCGTTCTTGATTGTTCATCCTAGTAGATAATCGGCTGATTCATCTGCTCTCTAGCATTTTAATTGGACTTCAGCTGCTGGATGGGACGCACTGGTTTAAACCAAACCCTGATAACACTGAGATTTTGGTACCTGGAAGGAGTGTAAGATTACTGAGCAGTCACACGACACAGTATTCTATTTGATGTCACAGTATTGCACAGTTACAACACTGTCAGATCTCCTCCTATAGAACAGTTACAACACTGTCAGCAGTAGTGTCACCTCACATTACACAGTTACAACACTGTCAGCAGTAGTGTCACCTCCCCTCACATTACACAGTTACAACACTGTCAGCAGTAGTGTCAGCTCCCCTCACACTACACAGTTACAACGCTGTCAGCGGTAGTGTCAGCTCCCCTCCCATAGCACAGTTACAACACCGTCAGCGTTAGTGTCAGCTCCCCTCCCATAGCACAGTTACAACACTGTGAACAGTAGTGTCAGCTCCCCTTGCATAGCACAGTTACAACACTGTCAGCAGTAGTGTCAGCTCCCCTCCCATAGCACAGTTACAACACCGTCAGCAGGTGTGTCAGCTCCCCTCCCATAGCACAGTTACAACACCGTCAGCAGTAGTGTCAGCTCCCCTCCCATAGCACAGTTACAAATGTGTCAGCAGTAGTGTCAGCTCCCTTCGCATAGCACAGTTACAGTACTGTCAGCAGTAGTGTCAGGTCTCTCGCACAGCACAGTTAGAACAGTGTCAGCAGTAGTGTCAGCTCCACTTGCATAGCACAGTTACAACACTGTCAGCTGTATTGTCAGCTCCCCTTACATAGCACAGTTACAACACTGTCAGCAGTAGTGTAACTGTGACATAAGAGGGGAGCTGACAACACTGTCAGCAGTAGTGTCAGCACCCCTCCCATAGCAGAGTTACAACACCGTCAGCAGTAGTGTCAGCGCCTCTCCCATAGCACAGTTACAACACTGTCAGCTGTAGTGTCAGCTCCCCTCACATTGCACAGTTACAACACTGTCAGCAGCAGTGTCAGCACCCCTCCCATAGCAGAGTTACAACACCGTCAGCAGTAGTGTCAGCACCTTTCCCATAGCACAGTTACAGTACTTTCAGCAGTAGTCTCAGCTCTCTTTGCATAGCACAGTTACAACACTGTCAGTGGTAGTGTCAGCTCCCCTCTCATAGCACAGTTACAGCACTGTCAGCAGTAGTGTCAGCTCCCCACATATACCACAGTTATAACACTGTCAGCAGTAGTGTCAGCTACCCTCCCATAGCACAGTTACAGTACTGTCAGCAGTAGTATCAGCACCCCTCACATAGCACAGTTACAACACTGTCAACAGTAGTGTCGGGTCTCCTAGCACAGCACAGTTACATTACTGTCAGCAGTAGCATCAGTTCCCCTCCCATAGCCCAGTTACAACACCGTCAGCAGTAGTGTCAGCTCCTCACAGAACACAGTTACAGTACTGTCAGCAGTAGTGTCGGCTCCCCTTGCAAAGCACAGTTACAGTACTGTCAGCAGTAGCGTCACCTCCCCTCACATTACACAGTTACAACACTGTCAGCAGTAGCGTCACCTCCCCTCACATTACACAGTTACAACACTGTCAGCGGTAGTGTCTGCTTCCTCACAAAGGACAATTAGAACACTGTGAGTGGAAGTGTCAGCTCTCCTCACATTCAGAATTACAACACCGTCAGCAGTAGTGTCTGCTCCCTTTACATAGCGCAGTTACAACACTCTCAGCAGTAGTGTCAGCTCCCCTAACATTCACAGTTACAGCACTGTCAGCAGTAGTGTCAGCTCCGCTCATATAGCACAGTTACAACACTGTCAGCATTAGTGTCAGGTCTACTCGCACAGCACAGTTACAACACCGTCAGCAGTAGTGTCAGCGCCCCTCACATAGCACAGTTACAACACTGTGAACAGTAGTGTCAGCTCCCTCATATAGCACAGTTACAACACTGTGAACAGTAGTGTCAGCGTCCCTCACATAGCACAGTTACAACACTGTGAACAGTAGTGTCAGGTCTCCTCGCACAGCACAGTTACAACACTGTCAGCAGTAGTGTCAGGTCTCCTCGCACAGCACAGTTACAACACTGTTAGCAGTAGTGTCAGCTCCCTCACATAGCACAGTTACAACACCGTCAGCAGTAGTGTCAGCTCCTCACATAGCACAGTTACAACACTGTCAGAGGTTGTCTCAGCTCCCCTCATATGTCACAGTTACAACACTGTGAACAGTAGAGTCAACTCCCCTCGCATAGCACAGTTACAATACCATCAGCAGTAGTGTCAGCTCCCCTCCCATAGCACAGTTACAACACTGTCAGCCGTAGTGTCAGCTCCTCATATAGCACAGTTACAACACCGTCAGCAGTAGTGTCAGCTCCTCACATAGCACAGTTACAACACTGTCAGAGGTTGTCTCAGCTCCCCTCATATGTCACAGTTACAACACTGTGAACAGTAGAGTCAACTCCCCTCGCATAGCACAGTTACAATACCATCAGCAGTAGTGTCACCTCCCCTCACATTACACAGTTACAACACTGTCAGCCGTAGTATCAGCTCTCCTCACATAGCACAGTTACAACACTGTCAGCAGTAGTGTCAGCTCCTCACATAGCACAGTTACAACACTGTCAGAGGTCGTCTCAGCTCCCCTCATATGTCACAGTTACAACACTGTGAACAGTAGAGTCAACTCCCCTCGCATAGCACAGTTACAATACCATCAGCAGTAGTGTCACCTCCCCTCACATTACACAGTTACAACACTGTCAGCCGTAGTATCAGCTCTCCTCACATAGCACAGTTACAACACTGTCAGCAGTAGTGTCAGCTCCTCACATAGCACAGTTACAACACTGTCAGAGGTCGTCTCAGCTCCCCTCATTTGTCACAGTTACAACACTGTGAACAGCAGAGTCAACTCCCCTCGCATTGTACAGTTACAACTAGGCCTGGACAGAGTTCTCGGAGTAATGTAAAAAATGTAAATTAGCACTTGTATAGCGCACTACTCACCCGTTAGGGTCTCAAGGCGCTGTACTCATACCGCTATGAAACCCCTCCTGGCTTTTCCCTGTGAGGCACCACTCCTGAGCACCCCCAGGGTGAAGCCAGGCATCCAAGCGCTGTTGGGGCTGTTGTGGAGATTAAGCAAGCTATTGCCCAGAGTTGCAGAGTGGGACCCATGAATTAGATTAGGCACCGAGGCGAGAATTATCTGGTCAAGGGGAATTGAGCCCAAGACCTGCCGAAGCGGGACTTGAACCCTGGTCTTGAGCCAGATCTCTGCTTCAGGGTCTGCCGCTCTAACCATTGAGCCACACTTCTCCACCAGTGTCCGACTGTAGAATTCCGTGGAGTTGAAAAAAACTGGAAGCGGGGTTCCATGACCCACCGAGTCCTGAAGGCACCTGATCTTAGGAACGCTAAGCAGGGTTGGGCCTGGTCAGTCAGGATCAACCCTGCTTAGCGCTTCCGAGATCAAGCGCATTCAGGAGAGGGTCGTAGGCAGTGAAAGCTTCTGTTTCAGGCCTTTTGTGTACCGGCCTGTCCCATGTGGCTTGTTTCAAACTTGCCTGCGGTATTCGCCTGTGAAAATATAGGACCTGATTTAAAAAGGTAGCTTACTCTTTTGAGTAAGTGAACTACTTTTCAGTTTTCACAAACTCTGAGAGTACATTACTACCAAAAAACAGTAGTAAGTCTAGCACTACACATGGCCAACCACTAGGAAAATAATGGAGAAACCATACCACTGGTTGGCCATTTGTAGTGCTGGACTTACTGCAAATGTGTAAGGTACCACAAAAGTGCAGTTTTTGACTACTAAAAAGTAGTAAACTTGATTAAAAAGTGTAAACTCATTCAAAAGTTCAGTTTTAACATCAGGGCTACAATCATTCACCCCATCACTGTAGCCTCAAATATAAATTCAGACTCTCACTTTAGTTTCCCAGAATTGCTGATTTGGGCACAAAGGAGAACTTTCGCTCTGGATTTTTGAGTGAGGCAGTAACTCTGCTTGTGGCTTCCCTGCATGCATAATTACCTGTGGTGGTTCCAGAGACGTGGTCCCCACGTACAAACGAGGAGGACTGTTTTCCAAGAAATCGAGCCGGTAATGGGAAATTACCTTTAAAAACAGGTAACACCTGTTACACTATGTGCACATTGATTATCAACATCAGAGTATTAATGTGACAAAATATTGAGTTCAAAATATTGAAAATGAAATATTGAAGGGTAAGTCTAGATTTCCCATGCATAACTCCACATATTTGTACCTTGACGAGATGTATAGAGATCTCCAAGGTACGTAGATTTGGAATTATGAATAGTAAGCCCATACTTCCCAACAGGCACTTACTGTTCGATATTTTGTACCACATATTTCTGGGGGTTGATATTCAGTAGGCCCAAGACGGCTGGCCAAACATACATGCGCAGTGAGGGGGGGAGTTTTGTGCACTCCCCCTCAGTGCTCGTCACAGTCTGTGGCCCACCCCTTTTACCAAAAAAAACGATAATAAACAAGGTTTGCAGCTGCTGGCAGGGGAGGAGGGGAGGGCGATGTTCCTCCGCCCTAGCAGAGGAGCTGCACCTGCAAGAGGCTGAGGATCACTGTTTCACATTGTGCTGTTTGCATCTTCAGTGGGTGACCAGAGAGAATGTTTAAATTCCTGTCTCCTTCTCTGTTACAGAAAAGCCCGGGTGGTGCCCAGACGCTCCTGATTGTGTTGGCAAACGGGACCTGAATCAGTGTTCCACTGACGCGACCTGCAACGGTGGTCTTAAGTGCTGCGTTGCGTGTGGAAGAAAGTGCATCAAACCAGTCTTTGGTACATAAGAGTGCTCTACATTTTTTAGTTCGAACAAAGAATAAAATAAAATAAAAAAACGTAAATAATAAAATATAGGAAATGTAATTGCTACAGTTTAGCAGTTCCCTATATGTAAATTTACAATTTCTAACCCTAAATTATCACATGCACTAGTAATCCAGAATTCCTTGATGTTAGCCAGGGCCAGATCTATAAATCCCCAAAGGGTATTATGGAGTTTGCCAGGGCTATTTTGACTCACACTTTGACTATAATTAGGACAAACCAGGGAGATTCCAAGCCTGATGTGAACCCACCTGGTGTGGTATGATAAAGCCATATGGCACAGTGAGAAAGGGACCTAGGTCTGGCCATATGCATAACACTTAGGGGGCATGATGTACGACACCTTTGGTGACCGCAAAAAGGCCAGGTACGATGTACCATCCCTATTTTTCAAGTCAGTACGCAGTTACCAACTCGCAAAATATGGCTTGCGACTCGCAATTAGGAAGGTGCGTCCCCAGGGCATCCTTTACTATCTGCGAGCTGCAGTGGGATGTATGATTGTTTTGTGACCGTCAATGCTGTCACAAAACAATCGCTGTTAGCACCAATTTCAAATTGGTGCTAACCCATTCGCAAACGGGAAGCGGTCTCCATGGGAAATATTTTTTCAGAGCAGAAAGTGGTCCCACGGACCACTGCCTACTCTGATAAAATGAAAAGAAAACTTTTCATTTTTGTTTTTCAAATGCAGCCCGTTTTTCTTGAAGGAAAATGGGCTGCATTAAAAAAAAACTGTTTTATTGAAAAGCAGCCACAGACATGATGGCCTGCTGTCCCCAGGAGCACACCATCCCTGTGAGCATGGCCACTCCCAATGGGGTCGCAAATTTTGATCTACCTTATGAATATTAATGAGGTAGGTAATTTGCCACCCCATTGGGAATCGCTAAATGTGTCTGAGACACATTTGTACATTTAATTTTGCGAGTCTCTATTTGCGATTCGCAATGAATTGCAATTAGAGACTCGCAAAATGAAATGGCCATATAGCTGGGTGTCAACTGCAAGAACAACAAGGTGATGGATAGAAGGCCTGAATTTATCTCAGCCACTAGACAAAGGCCTGCGTTATGCAAATCAGTACTGACCTAGCTCCTCATGGAAGCAGTGTGTCACAAACTGCCAGGTGAGGCCCCCTCCAGAAGGTACCACAAGCAACCCCACACACACTTAGGTTTCATCAGTGAGGTCTAGCTTGAGTCCTTTGGCACAGTGAGCACAAGACCCACGACTGGACATACCCGTCTCACTACCGGTGGCTGCCATTAACTCAAACAATCCATTCTTCACCTTGTTGTTGTTTAAGCTCTAAGTGTGACGGGTAAGCCCAAAAATAGGTCCTGTGCTCACCGTGCCACAAGACTCAAGCTGTTCTCACTGATGAGACCTTCGGAGGTCGTATCTGGTCTGGGGATACTCGTGGTCTCTACTGACGGGGGTCTCGCCTGGCAGGTTAGGATGGACTGTTCCCATGAGGTGCATGGTCAGTACTGATTTGCGTGAGGCGGGCCTTTGTCTAGAGTGGCATGGTGGTTGAAAAACAAGGGCCTGGAATGTGGCCCTGAGAGTTTTACCAGTGGATTCATTCAAGCATTCCATCCACCACCTCATGGTGGATGCTGATATTGCCATCGTGCCACAACAAAATATCCACCAACATGAAGTAAGTTGATGATACCAGGTTAGTTGACCCATTCATTCCTACTCCCACTCCCGTACCCTTCACAGTTCTACCCCTTCTTAAACAAGGTATCCACCATCCACTGTTGATCATGCTCGAATGCCTCACTTTTTCCCTGGACACCTGTCTTCAGTAATGCCTATTGTTGGGACAGGAATGTTCGTGCATGGTAAACAGTCATGTTCCTGGCTGCCCTTGAAACTGATATCCTGACTTATTGTGACCCTTGTGTCACACCAATCTAGTGTGTGCACAGAGGACTAGGCCTGCCCCTTGAAATGCAAGATCCAGAACGTGTTTGGTGACCCAAAGGAGTGCACCAAGCATGCCCTCATAGTGGTCAGTGAACTACAGTCCATGCCCTTAGTGTATCTTCTATAGCGGTGGTGGCAGCACCACAGTGTTTTGTGAATCAGTAGTGTGACACGACCTTCTTCTCTATGCCCAGGGAAAGGAGAGCCTATTGGCCCCTCTCATGTAAAGCTCCACTGTTATGTGAAACCCACCAGCACTGTTTTGCTAACAATCCATGTGGATGTCAAATGCATGTATGTGCAGTGAGTTTGTGGCACAAGTATGGTAGTGGGTTTGTGTGATATGAGTCTGATCAGTGGGATGTCCTTTGTTCCGCATTGCACACGATGGAGGATGATAATAGCTTACCCAGACAGTGGAAGTGTATTGCCTGCATTCCTGTGTCAGAATGGTGGAGACCAAGACACTGAAGTGAGGAGGATGGAGACAGCCCTCTTAAAAATCCAATGAGGTCCTTAATGGCAAAAAGCTTTCGATTAGTTCTTCCCGAGCACTAGTTTTTGGCCGATGTTAGGGATAAAGAGTGAGGCTGCAGTTTCTATGGTCCAAGGTGAAGACGTTTGTAGATGGGCAGGTCATTTGGTCTGTCCTTGATTTCTGCTTTAGGGAGGCTGGTGACAGCCAGGTGAGGAGCTCCCACACCACACTGTGCTCTTACTTTGGGCACTGCTGCTTGGGGCCGCCCCACTGCTACGTGCTGTGAGAATCATTACCTTCCACAAACGCGATGCCTGAAGAGCAGCCTCAAAGCTCTCTCCTGCTGTTCAGTGCTCTCTTGTTATCTAGCCAGGAGTGTGGTATACACGTACCTCTCACTGAGCTCTCTCCTGCTGTTCAGCGCTCTGTAGTTATCTAGCTAGAAGAGTGTTGTACGAGTACAAGGTCTCTCCAACTGTTCACTGCTCTGTTGTTCTCTAGCTAGGATTGTGGTATACACGTACCTCTCGCAGAGCTATCTCCCTCTGCTCAGCACTCTCTTGTTCTCTAGCTAGGAGTGTGGTATACACATACCTCCCACTGAGTTCTCTCCTGCTGTTCAGTGCTCTCTTGTTATCTAGTTAGAAGAGTGTTGTACGAGTACTTCTCACCAAACTCTCTCCAACTATTCAGCGCTCTCTTGTTCTCTGGCTAGGAGTGTGGTATACACGTACCTCTCACCAAGGTCTCTCCAACTATTCAGCGCTCTCTTGTTCTCTGGCTAGGAGTGTGGTATACACATACCTCTCACTGAGCTCTCTCCAACTATCCAGCTCTCTCTTGTTCTCTAGCTAGGAGAGTGGTATAGACGTACCTCTCACCAAGCTTTCTCCTGCTGCTCAGCAATCTCTTGTTCTCTAGGTAGGATTGTGGTATACATGTACCTCTCACTGAGCTCTCTCCTGCTGTTCAGCGCTCTCTTGTTCTCTAGTTAGAAGAGTGTTGTACGAGTACCTCTCACCAAGGTCTCTCCAACTGTTCATTGCTCTGTTGTTCTCTGGCTAGGATTGTGGTATACACATACCTCTCACTGAGCTCTCTCCTGCTGTTCAGTGCTCTGTTGTTCTGTAGCTAGGAGTGTGGCACATCTGTACCTCTCGCAGAGCTCTCTCCCTCTCCTCAGCGCTCTCTTGTTTTCTAGCTAGGAGTGTGATATACATGTACCTCTCTGTGAGCTCTCTCCTGCTGTTCAGTGCTCTGTTGTTCTCTAGCTAGGAGTGTGGTACATCTGTACCTCTCGCAGAGCTCTCCCGTGCTGCTCAGTGCTCTCTTGTTCTCTAGCTAGGAGTGTGGTATACACGTACCTCTCACTGAGCTCTCTTCTGCTGTTCAGTGCTCTGTTGTTCTCTAGCTAGGAGTGCGGTATACATGTATCTCTCACCGAGCTCTCTCCCTCTGTTCAGCGGTCTCTTGTTCTCTAGCTAGGGGTGTGGTTTACACGTACGCCTCACTGAGCTCTCTCCCGCTGTTCAGTGTTCTGTTGTTCTCTAGCTAGGAGTGTGGCATACATGTACCTCTCACTGAGATCTCTCCTGCTGTTCAGCACTCTGTTGTTATCTAGCTAGGAGTGTGGTATACATGTACCTCTCACAAGCTCTGGCGAGCTGTTCAGTGCTCTCATGCTCTCTAGCTAAGAGTGTGGTATACACATACCCCTCACCGAGCTCTCTCTTGCTGTACAGCGCTCTCTTCTTCTCTAGCTAGGAGTGTGGTATACACACACCTGTCACCAAGCTGTCTCCTGCTCTTTGGAGCTCTCTTGTTCTCTAGCTAGGAGTGTGGTTTACACATACCTCTCACTGAGGTCTCTCCTGCTGTTCAGTGCTTTCTTGTTCTCTCGCTAGGAGTGTGGCACACATGTACCTCTCAGCAAGCTCTCTCCTGCTGTTCAGTGCTCTCTTGTTCTCTAGCTAGGAGTGTGGCATACATGTACCTCTCACTGAGCTCTCTCCTGCTTTTCAGCACTCTGTTGTTATCTAGCTAGGAGTGTGGTTTACACATACCTCTCACCGAGCTCTCTCCTGCTGTTCAGTGCTCTCTTGTTCTCTAGCTAGGAGTGTGGTATACACGTACCTCTCACTGAGCTCTCTCCTGCTGTTCAGCACTCTGTTGTTCTCTAGCTAGGAGTGTGTTATACATGTACCTCTCTGTGAGCTCTCTCCTGCTGTTCAGTGCTCTGTTGTTCTCTAGCTAGGAGTGTGGTACATCTGTACCTCTCGCAGAGCTCTCCCGTGCTGCTCAGTGCTCTCTTGTTCTCTAGCTAGGAGTGTGGTATACATGTACCTCTCACTGAGCTCTCTCCTGCTGTTCAGTGCTCTGTTGTTCTCTGGCTAGGAGTGTGGTATACACGTACCTCTCACCAAGTTCTCTCCTGCTGCTCAGTGCTCCCTTGTTCTCTAGCTAGGAGTGTGGTATACATTTACCTCTCATTGAGCTATCTCCCGCTGTTCAGTACTCTGTTGTTCTCTAGCTAGGAGTGTAGTTGACAAATACCTCTCACTGAGCTCTCATCTGCTGTTCAGTGCTCTGATGTTCTCCAGCTAGGAGTGTGGTTTACACATACCTCTCACTAAGCTCTCTCCAACTGTTCAGTGCTCTGTGGTTATCTAGCTAGGAGTGTGGTTTACACATACCTGTCACTGAGCTCTCTCACGCTGTACAGTGCTCTGTTGTTCTCTAGATAGGAGTGTGGTATACACGTACCTCTCCCTGAGCTCTCTCCTGGTGTTCAGTGCTCTCTTGTTCTCAAGCTAGGAGTGTGGCATACACATTCCTCTCACCATGCTCTCTCCAACTGTTCAGCGCTCTCTTGTTCTCTAGCTAGGGGTGTGGTTTACACATACCTCTCACCGAGCTCCCTCCCTCTGTTGAGCGGTCTCTTGTTCTCTAGCTAGGGGTGTGGTTTACACGTACCTCTCGATGAGCTCTCTCTCGCTGTTCCATGCTCTGTTGTTCTCTAGCTAGGAGTGTGGTATACATGTACCTATCACCGAGCTCTCTCCAACTGTTCAGCGATCTTTTGCTCTCTAGCTAGGAGTGAGGTATACACGTACCTCTCACCAAGCTCTCTCCAACTGTTCAGCGCTCTCTTGTTATCTAGCTAAGAGTGTGGTATACACCTACCTCTCACCAAGCTCTCTCCAACTGTTCAGTGCTCTGTTGTTATCTAGCTAGGAGTGTGGTATAGACATACTCCTCACCGAGCTCTCTCCTGCTGTACAGCGCTCTCTTGTTCTCTAGCTAGGAGTGTGATATACACACACCTGTCACCAAGCTGTCTCCTGCTCTTTGGAGCTGTCTTGTTCTCTAGCTAGGAGTGTGGTTTACACATACCTCTCACTGAGGTCTCTCCTGCTGTTCAGTGCTCTCTTGTTCTCTAGCTAGGAGTGTGGTATACACATACCTCCCACTGACCTCTATCCTGCTGTTTAGTGCTCTCTAGTTCTCTAGCTAGGAGTGTGGTATACACATACCTCCCACTGACCTCTCTCCTGCTGTTCAGTGCTCTCTTGTTCTCTAGCTAGGAGTGTGGTATACACGTACCTCTCACTGAGTTCTCTCCTGCTGTTCAGTGCTCTGTTGTTCTCTAGCTAGGAGTGTGGTATACAAGTACCTCTCACTGAGCTCTCTCCCGCTGTTCAGTGCTCTCTAGTTCTCTAGCTAGCAGTGTAGTATACATGTACCTCTCATTGAGCTCTCTCCTGCAGTTCAGTGCTCTGTTGTTCCCTAGCTAGGAGTGTGCTACACACGTACCTCTCACTGAGCTCTCACCAGCTGTTCAGTGCTCTGTTTTTCTCTAGTTAGGAGTGTGGTATACACATACCTCCCACTGACCTCTCTCCTGCTGTTCAGTGCTCTCTTGTTCTCTAGCTAGGAGTGTGGTATACACGTACCTCTCACTGAGCTATCTCCTGCTGCTCAGTGCTCTGTTGTTCTCTAGCTAGGAGTGTGGCATACATGTACCTCTCACTGAGCTCTCTCCTGCTGTTCAGCACTCTGTTGTTCTCTAGCTAGGAGTGTGGTATACACGTACCTCTCACTGAGCTCTCTCCTGCTGTTCAGCGCTCTGTTGTTCTCTAGCTAGGAGTGTGGTATACACGTACCTCTCACCACGCTCTCTCCCTCTATTCAGCGCTCTTTTGTTCTCTAGCTAGGAGTGTGGTATACACATACCTCTCACTGAGCTCTCTGTCGCTGTTCAGTGCTCTGTTGTTCTCCTGCTAGGAGTGTGGTATACACGTACCTCTCACCACGCTCTCTCCTGCTGTTCAGTGCTCTCTTGTTCTCTAGCTAGGAGTGTGGTATACATGTACCTCTCACTGAGCTCTGTCCTGCAGTTCAGCGCTCTCTTGTTCCCTAGCTAGGAGTGTGGTTTACACGTACCTCTCGCAGAGCTCTCTCCTGCTGTTCAGTGTTCTCTAGTTCTCTAGCTAGGAGTGTGGTATACACATATCTCTCACCGAGCTCTCTCCCGCTGTTCAGCGCTCTCTTGTTCTCTAGCTAGGAGTGTGGTATACACGTACCTCTCACTGAGCTCTCTCCCGCTGTTCAGCGCTCTCTTGTTCTCTAGCTAGGAGTGTGGTATACACGTGCCTCTCACTGACCTCTCATACTGTTCAGTGCTCTCTTGTTCTCTAGCTAGGAGTGTGGTATACACGTACCTCTCACTGAGCTATCTCCTGCTGCTCAGTGCTCTGTTGTTCTCTAGCTAGGAGTGTGGCATACATGTACCTCTAACTGAGCTCTCTCCTGCTGTTCAGCGCTCTGTTGTTCTCTAGCTAGGAGTGTGGTATACACGTACCTCTCACTGAGCTCTCTGTCGCTGTTCAGTGCTCTGTTGTTCTCCTGCTAGGAGTGTGGTATACATGTACCTCCCACTTAGCTCTCTCACGCTGTTCAGTGCTCTCTTGTTATCTAGGTTTGAGTGTGGTATACACGTAATTAATCCTGGGTGGTTGATTCTCACATAAATGTAATTTGCAATTAACCATTAACAATAAAGAAATGCTTGAGACGTTAGCCTCAACAAGATGTGTTCAGTAGACAAAGTAATCCATACAGGAAGTAAGTGTAGGTTATTAGTGGATTTACCATAATGGAAAGTCAAAAGGAACGGACCACTGACGGAATGTGAAGAAAAACATATTGTGGGAACAGGATATCGTGTCTCAAATATCAAGGGTCAAAATATTGAGAAGTGCACATAGGTAAAATACATATATATATATATATATCAAATCCAAAAGGTCCAGAAAAGGCGCGCTCACTTTATGTCGGTGCCTACGCCAGGGAAGGACCTATTCCCATCAATAATCTTCACACCAGTTTGACAATTATGTCAAGGACGCGGCACTCACAAGATTGCATCAATCTTCTTTTAATGCATGAAATGACCCCAAACAAACTAACACCAACGCGTTTCGACCTTCACGGTCTTGATCACGGTAATTACATAATCCATTACGTGCCCTATTTATACTAATCCTCTAAGCCATGCCCTTATGTGGCATTCTGGGATATGTAGTCTTCACAATGTGTGCATCTATCATCACCAAATCAATGCCCTTATTTTACACCCTTATTTTATATATATATATATATTGTGAAGTTCCTTATATGTGGAACTAAGTATACCTTTACAGATCCTTGGAAACGTCACAATATTCTTGTCCTCGATAATGTTGACATCATATTTTGTCGAACCGCCATAAGGTACATAGCAAAGTGAAGCAGAGGATTTTCTCTGCTAGGAAATTCTAGAAAAGTCTGTCTCTCATAATACTCTTGAACAACAGAAGCATACAAATTCAAAAGCATTGGACTACTAAATGGGTTGTACTTAAATGTTATTTTTGTAGAGCAACCAATCAAACTGTTAGTTTGCAAAAGACCCAGACATCCCTGCTTCCACGTGATGATGAGTGGGTAAATGAAATAGCTACAAGATTTAGCCACAGTGAGTAAATAAACATGGGATGAAGCAGGGCACAGTGGCTACTTCCACATATGAGCATAACCTGCATTTCAAGCTCGAGGATCTTCTAGACGAGAGGGAAAGCTTGAAGGTGTGTGGCCTCTACACCAAAATAAACACGCACTACTTGACAATGCCGCCTTCTGCAGCCTAGTCATCTTAACTAAAGCAAACCTACATTTAAGTATTTTTATACAAGTACAATTCTACGAGTCCTTACTCCCTCCAGCAAGATCACTCTTAGTCAATATTCGGTTTCCCTCAGTAAGAACCTGCCTGTCTCTCTTTCGAGCACCAGCCCTGACTTCCTTCAATGCAGACTCCAAACTCATAGAACAAAATGTCCTCCTACTCCTCAAAGAGTGTAGCCCTCACCTTTCGAGAAACTGACGGTACAGCAGAAGCTGGCTAAGGACACACTGACTTCATGGCAATGAAGCTTGCCAAGGGGCTGCAGTCTGGTAGCAATCTAAACTGATCTCCAGTGCCATTTCAGATTGTGGTGTTGCCTCCACTCCAAGACTGCAGTCTGTCTTTTGCCCCACAGATCTTCCTCTGCTCTCTGCCTGTACACCTCAAGTTTGATCCAATGGCCCATAAAAGAGAAAGCTGCCTCATTTTCAGCAGCCGCACTGACATAACTTCTCTCAAGTTCTTGCTCACTTCCCTCCATGTGATACCGGGTTGAATGAGTTATTGTTTGTAATGACCGAGAACGACTCAGGAGTAAGTCGCTCGCCCCATCAGTCGCGACTGTAAGTAGTGCACATGGGTAGGTGTTTACTCTTTTCTTTTCCTGCGCCTGCCAGGCTCCAACTCAAAGGGTCTATTTACCAAAAACCCATGCAATGCAACACAAGGCAACTCAGCGACCAACACGAGAGGCAGAGAACAAGAGAGTGCTATATCTAGTAAGATACCCACTGCCCTGCTCTCTCCCTAGCGCCGGTGCACAACCAGGCTGCTGAGCACCACACTATAGTGCCAAGGTGCCTACATCACAGCTAGCATATGTTTCGTACTGAAAGGCTACCCACGTAGAATCAAATAGTACGCCTAGACAAGCTTTGAAACTTGTCCCACTTTGGATGTGTGCTGTACAGTGAAGCACACAAGCAAAGTTGTAAATGTTGGGAGAGATAAAAGCATTGCTTCAAGTTACCACCAATCCCTGTCTATATCTCTGTAGATAGGGCTTTGCCTCAAAACTAATGAGAAGTTGTATGGGAACACGCAAGTACCACCCACGAGATGCTGCCCTGGTGCACGGTCATGCAAAGCAGCACGAAACACTGCTTTGTGTTTCTTTTCAGCAACTTTCCCAGCAAACCTTTCATGGACACTTTTCTCCTTTATCTTGGGAAGGGCAATACTCAGGCCCATAACTCTTTCCTTCAGTATTCTCCTCTTCTTTCCTCCATCTGAAAATACTCTCCTTGTTTCTATTGTATCTTTCTTTTGACTGCCTGCCGCTCCTCTGCTGTTGATTCTCAGAAAATCCTCTTCCCATGATTCATCTCTCAGTGACATTACTGATCACTTACTGGCATCGGTTTAAACCTGGATGTTGTCCCACTTTCTCCATCTCAGTCCCACCAAACCTGAGAAACCTTTCTTACCTCCCTCACAGCACACCTGTCCACCATCTTTGTCTACTTCATTTCCTCTAGCTATCCTTCCTATGTCACTCCCTTCTCCTCCACTGCTCAGACATACCGCTGCCCACAACATAATTACAACTCACCTCTTCTTCACGTTCCTCAACCCAACCCTTGTTCTCTTTCAGCTACTGCCTCCCTGCTCAGTTGCCTCTTTCCACATATCTCTAACAGGTTGAGTTCATATTGTTCCCTCTAATTCCTGTTAAAATACTAGTACACCACAATTTGAACCACATTATCTTTTAGGCCTTTTTAAGTTTGATTTTTCGATCACTTATTGTGTATGGAGTGTAACTAAATAATCTAATTCTCTTTTTTATATGCATTTTTCATCCACTTTATTTTTTTCTGGTATTTTTTTCTAATTTATGTTTGTTGGTTTTCATTTTAAGAATACACCATTTTCTTAACACAGTGATCGGCATTAGATTACCAAATATATGTTTCTGATCCGCATGGTAGTCACCACAGTTTTTCCTGATTTGTTTTGAAATCACTTAGAATAGTAATCAGTGAGGCACACTCATAAAGCCACATGTTAGTGTGAAGTAAAACAGCTCTACCTATGTTTTTTGTTTGCAGAAATTCCTAACCTAAAGGACCCACTGGCTGCTAAAATCATCAGCTTGGAAGAGGAAGGTGGTGGTCATGGAAAGTGACCTGGAGAAGACACCCTCTGCAGACATCATGGCCGCCACAGAGTTGAGATGAAGCAGCATCTTCATATACTGTTTGTTTTTTTACAAAGTTCTACTTTTTCTCAATGGAAAGTATTAGGCAAGGAAGAGAAACTCTTCTGTGATCCTGCACTCTGTCATGATTGGTAAAAGAAGGACAGCATGATACCAGAATATCATGGCTTAAATATGATATATCAAAAATATTAGAGCCTGAATATTGTTTACAGAAATATCACCTACTGAAGTTTTTTTAAAGAATGCTTACATTACATAACACCTTTGAATATACGTTCCATTCCAGGGCATAACATTGAGGTGTGCTGCATATCACTCTCTAAGAGCCTCTTCCAGTGGCGTAATAAAGGCCCCGCAAACCCTCTGGTGTGGCCGGGGCTCTGAGCTCTAATGGGCCCCCTCAGCACAGTACCCTAGCCTGAGGGCTCCCGAGTGAATATGGTGGACCTTGTAAGGACCCCCCTCAAGTTTTGTTATGCCTATGGTTAGTTCCATGAGATTCTGTGCTCCGCTGAACAGGGCGTGCATTATTTTATCCTCATGTTTGTGCTCATTGAATGATTTCAGTGTGGGATCCAAGGGGCATGGGAGATGTCCATCTCATTGCCACCACTTGCTTGGCCAAGAGCAGTGACAGATCTGTGGGTCTTGCTGTCATGTTTTTGTTTTTAGGGCAGTGAAATATATTCCTAAGGAGACAATGTTGTGCAGTGGAGATGTCAGTTCCTTTTAGGGCTTGAGCAATATCGGATTTATTGCCCCTCAAAATATACACACCTCCACACATGTTCAGGATATGTGAAGCCAATCAACATGTGGACATGTGGCATCACCTCCACACATGTCCAGGACATGTGAAACCAATCAGCATGTGGGCATGTGACATCACCTCCACACATGTCCAGGGCACTTGAAGCCAATCAAAATGTGGTACCCACCACACATGTCTAGGACACATGAAACCAATCAACATGTGGACATGTGGCATCAGGGACATACGTCTCTTGTAGTTGGGTACACAGGGTGTTATCTGTGGGGGGAAATATGCTCTATGTAAGATGATCAATTGAATACACTTGAAATGAACATTCCCTGAGATTCTGTAAGGATACTATGGTGGTCATTAGGACTTTGGCGGTCTTCTGACCACCAGTGCCACGGTGGCGGTTTCACCGCCAACAGGCTGGCGGTGAAGAGTGCCACATTAAGAGTGTGATGGGTTGGCCTCTGCCAACCCTCCACATCTCCACTCATATCACCAGGCTGTCGGAGCCGCTGGGCCGGAGATGAGCATCTCCGACCTGATGGTCCACAAAAGACCAGTGGCAGCATTAGAAGCCGTCTTTCCACCAGGTTTTCTGTGGCAGTAGCACAGCCACGAAAACCCTGGAGGAAAGGCTACCGGTGACAGGGAATTTCTTCCCTGTCACTGGTAGACAACACCCCACCAGCAAGCACTAAACCCCTCTCCCCCTCCAGACACAGAGCCCCCCACCCTCCTCCAGGTAGAGCGCCCCCTCACCAGTCCCCCTCCAGGCAAAGTGCCCCGGCCCCATCCCATCTCCAGACAGCGCTTCCCTACCACATACATGCACACGCACAGACACCCACACGCACCACACATACACTCATTCACCTACACTTACAAACACGCATTCACTCACATGCATCCATACTCGCATTCACCTCAGCACTCATACATGCATTCAACGATGCATACTCACACCCATCCAAACACGCATATTCCTAACCATCCAAACATGCATACTTACACACAAACACGCATACTCGCATGCAGACAAACACACATACATGCAGACAAAAATGCGTTCACCACAACACTCATAATCGCATACACACATGCATACACACTTACCTGCATACACACACTCAATTCTACATTCAGACAAGCATACAACCACACATTCATGCACACACAGACAACACACACTCACACACACACACACACACATAACACCTCCAAGCCCTCCTCTGCTGTCAGACTCTCAACTTACCTGGTCCAGTGTCCGGCAGGGAATGGGAAGGGGCAATTCCACCCCGGCAGCGCCCCGCCATCAGGACACCGACAGGCCGTATTACAGCTCTTAATACGGCTGGTGGAGTCCTTCTGGTGGGGCGGGGTGGGTGGTGTAACAGCCCCAGCGCCTCCGCCCACCGACACGACTACTGCTTGATTACCACCCAGAGTGTGGCAGAAATCCAGCAGTACCCGTAATATGGTGGGTGTAAGACCGCCAGCACTGGCGGTCTTCTGGCACCTGCGGCTTTGGTGGTCTTCAAGAAAGACCGCCAAAGTCATAATGGTCACCTATATGTCTTTCAACCACATTAGATCATTAAATATCTTTTCCTGGTATTCCTTCCATTTTCTCTAAGCTGTCCCAGGGTCGCTGGGGGGGGTCTGTCTTCCACTGATGTTACTAATAGAAAACTCTGTCCCAGTGTAGCAGGAGCTTTGTAAACAATTACTTAGGCCACAATATTTATGTCAGACAATACTTTGCATGTTGATATTCTGAAGTACAGCTGGAAGAGCATCTTGGAATCTTGTTCATTTGGAACAGCCCCCCTGAAATTACACTGCTGTTCAGAACCATGATATGAGCCCCTCAATGAGTGGCCAAAAGCTGGCAATATTTTGAATTGTTTCGGTGTAATCCTGTAAACAACTACCAATGAGCAGCCCCGGTTTCTTCTGGAAAATGATCACTGCTGACCCAAAGCAAAACACTCTTGAAAGAAAACATAGATCTCTCTCTCATTTTTCTCTTTTTCCTCAAACTCTATCTCCTCCTCTGCTCCTCTATGCACCACTCCATCAGTCCCTTTATTTATATGGACATGATGACACCCAGCTTTTTATAGGGTTCAAGGATTTCCTTTTTACCTCTTGAAGCCGGATTATTTGTGTCCCTTCTAATTTAGGGCCTGATTTAGATATTGGCGGACAAGTCACTCCGTCACAATGGAGAAGGATATCCTGTCCCCCGAAATATGAATCAAATCTGAAATAATGGGATTTAGATTTCAGTGGATGAGATATCTGTCACGGCAGTGACGGAGTAACTCATCCACTAATATCTAAATCAGGCCCTTAGTTCTGTACCTGCCGGGGATGTCTGTTGTCCACATATGTTGTATCTGGTCACTTGCACATTTGAAGATCAGGGCCACATGCCGTAGGGTCGAGAATACCATCATCCTGTTGTCAAATCAGCATCTGTAAGGAGATCTTTGTTATGCCATTTTTCTGCTATAAGATACACCATTAAAAACCCCTTTGATCTTTGAATCGGTTTATTCAATCAGAAATGTGATCATCAGAAGTTCTTTCACGTTAAAAATTAAATATCTTTTCCAAGAAAATGACTGTGAATTATGCATTTATATAGAGAGCAAATGAGTAGATCTATTCAATGCATATTACTTGCAAAGCCATGTGTCTTTTTTTTTTTTAAATAAATGGTTTTACGCAAAAGAAAATGTCTCTAAATTCTCCAAACAGTTGTTCAAGTGTGATAGGAGAAAACGCCTTGAAAGCTAGGGCCTGACAGAAGTCTGTTACCTCTGAAGAAAATCTGAGTTTCCATAATGGTATTTCTAAGGAATTGAGCTATTGGAAAAAAAAACTCTCATTCATGAGGGATGTATTAGGCATACGAAGTGAAAACCATGGACATATTTTGCTTAATTGACCTTCACTAAGTTTTCAGGGGCTTATTTATGGGGATTTGGTGTAGGGCAGTGCTGCAAGTCTTCTTGCACCATGGTGCAAGAGTGTCTGAATTATATACAGAATTGGTTTTATGCAGTAAGGGGCACCTTCCTGGACAAAAACAATTCAGAGAGGCATTTTCTTCTTTCTATGTGTGCTGCAGAGACATATTTCTCCTCCTTATGAGGTTTAGGCAATTTCCCAGGTTAACATCCTTAAGTAAGTCTGGGGCAGCGTCAAAATCCAAGGGTGTTGTGTGGAAAATCCTACTGCAATGCCCACGGAACGCCTCCCTGGTGCAGCGTAAGATAATGCAGCGACTTGCGTTTCCTTGGCTTACTCCATATCTGTTAGAAATGGGGTCTTTGGTTGGTAGTCAGGTTACCCCCTGTTCAAGCAAGGACCCCCACTCTAGTCAGAGTAAAAGAGAAACACACCTCGTTATCCCCCACCCATCCCCTTGGTAGCTCAGCACGAGGTGAAAGGCTTAACCCAGAAACAATGTTTAAAGCATTTGTACCAACACCCAGAGTAATACAGTGAAAACACTACAAAGTGGACACCACTCCAGTTTAGAAAAATAGGTAATATTTATCTAAATCAATCAAGACTAAAACAACAAAAATCCAATATACACAAGTCAAGATATAACTTTTCAAAAGAATAAGAGTCTTACTCCATAGAAAAAATGGAAATGTTGATTTTGCACAAAGTACCTGGTTTGTGTTAAAAATAAAGCCACACGGGCAAGCGGGCAAGCGTGCATCGGCAAAGTCGGCAATGCGTTGATTCCTTACTCACAAGTGAGGCCGTGTGTCGGTTCTCCTCCGGTCGCGTTGGCGATGTGTCATTTTTCTCCCTCGCAAGAGAGTGATGGGTCAATTTCCAGATGGGGCACCTCGGATCAGTGCAAGGTCGGGATGGCTTTGACGTCCAAGGACAATGCGTGAGAAATCCGGTCGCACTGTGTGTGAAAACCGTGCTGCATGGGGTTTGCGTCGTTATCAGCAGCCGCAAGTGGGTGTTGCCCGTCGTTTCTCCAGCCACGATGCATCGATCTCCCAGCTGCAAAGCAGGTGGACTGTCAATTTCAGCTGCAAAGCCAGAGGTGTGTCATTTATCAGCCATGTTGCAGGTGGTGTGTTGAAAATTTCCCTGCACAGTGTTTGTGCATGGATTTCAGTTCTTGTTCTGCCAACTTCACCTCTCAAGAGCCCATGCACTGGATAGGACAGCACTTGGCAGGGCAGGAGTCTCAGCAGAGAGTCCAGGTGCTGGCAGAGGAAGTCTTTAATGGCCCTGAGACTTCAAAACAGGAGGCAAGCTCAGTTCAAGTCCTTGGAGATTCTGCTCAAGCAGGAATGCACAACAAAGTCCAGTCTTTGTCCCCTTTCACAGGCAGAAGCAGCAACTGCAAGGTGGCCCAGCAAAGCACAGTCACAGGCAGGGACAGCACTTCTCCTCAGCTCTTCTTCTTGGCAGAGGTTACTCTTGATCCCAGAAGTAATCTAAAAATCTGGGGTTTTGGGTCCACTACTTATACACCTTTCTGCCTTTGAAGTAGGAAAACTGCAAAGGAAAGTCTCTGTTGTTCACAGGATCCTGCCTTGCCCGGGCCTGGCCCTAGACACACACCAGGGGGTTGGAGACTGCATTGTGTGAGGGCAGGCATTCAGGTGTAAGTGACCACTCCTCCCCCTCCAGACCAGGTGGCTCATCAGGATATGCAGGCTACACCCCAGCTCCCTTTGTCTCACTTTCTAGAGGGGATTCACAAACAGTCCAACTGTCAGACTGAACCTGACAAGGAATCCGCAAACAGGCAGTCACAGAATAGTTTAAACAAGAAAATGCCCACTTTCTAAAAGCCAACTTCACTAAAAGATGCATTTTTTTAATTGTGAATTCAGATACACCAAACCCCAAATTTCGATATGCTCTCAAAGGGAATCTGCACTTTAACAAGTTATTTACAAGCAGTCCCCGTGCAACAGTGAAAACCGAATTTAGCAACATTTCACTTTTAGGACGTGTAAAATACATCAGTACATGTCCCATCTTTAGCATACACTGCACCCTGCCCATGGGGTTACCTAGGGCCTACATTAGGTGTGCTTTACATGTACAATATGGAAGGTAAAGGCCTGGCAAGTGGGTACACCTGACAGGTTGAATTGGCATGTTACAACTGCACACACAGATACTGCAGTGGCAGGTCTGAGCCTTGTTTACAGGGCTACCCATGTGGGAGGCACAACCAGTACCCCAGGCCCACTAGTAGCATTTGATTTACAGGCCCTGGACACCTCTAGTGCACTTTAATAGGGACTTACTAGTAAATCAAATTTGCCAATCATGGAAAAGACAATTGCCAATACAATTTACAGAGAGATCACTTGCACTTTAGCACTGTTCAGCAGTGGTAAAGTACCCAGAGTCCTAAAGCCAACAAAAACTGATCAGAAAAAATACGAGGAAGGAGGCGAAAAGATTGGGGATGACCCTGCAAGAAGGGCCAGGTCCAACAATATCCATGAGGGTATCCAAAGCCACTCAAAGTGGTTTTGCGCAGCCTCATAGATATGGTTGAGAGGTTTGCTCTGCCGGAACATTAAGAAAAGTGACGGTCCGGCAGCACACGATTGTTGTAAATAGGCCCCTCAGTCTCTGTTTGCGAAGCACTTGCGTTTCTTTTTTTTTTTATTATTGTATTGAATTAACAGACAGCAACATGCTGTGGCACCCACAATTATTTTGGGGAGGCTGACATACCACTTAACATGGTCGTGGAGGCATGCAGGTAGATGAGAAGAATTTAAAAAAAATTATCTGTGTTCTAATAAAAATTTTAAAATATCTGCTTTTTAGTGAAATATCACGGTATATTTCATGGCATCTGTAAAACATCAAAAATGGAGTGGTCTGTGATTTTAAAAGGAGGAGGAGTAAAAATTGTGTGTGCTGGTGAGTTTTATAGAAATGTGTTAATCTCAAAGTTCCTACTTTAAATACAGTTTTAACCAGTCGTGGCACACCCTGCAGTAAAGGGGCGGCGCGACGCGGTGCATGGCGGGCCCTGGTGTCGTAGGAGGGGGCAAAAAGCACAACATTAAATAAATAAAAAAACGTGCCTTACTGTGATGTACCGTATCACACCACTCCACTCCTCTGCCTCCACTTACAGGCGCAGGCTCCCAGCCTGCCCTGTGGCCAATTCTAATAATGCTTTCATGCCGCTGGTAGCATGAAAGCAGCATTAGGAGTGGCTGGAACGCCCTGGCCTGGTGCTCCGAGGCAGACTGGGAGTGTTTGCCTTCTGTCTCCAACGCGGCACCACAGTGCTGGGTCAGAGAAAGCTCAGAGCGCATGTGTGTTTGGCCGGCTGAGATGGCGGGCCAAACACACATGTGCACTGAGGGGATTGCCACGTTCCTTTTACAATAAAATGATAATAAACATAGTTTATTATTGTTTTATTGTAAAAGGTTTGCAACTTCTGCTGCTGGCGGGGGTGTGATGCTCCTCAGCCATAGCAGAGGAGCCGCCCCTGGTTAACTGGGAAGATGGAATTCTCAATTGAAATATTGCTTCTGAGTTCAAACATCGGAATGTAAAACTGAAACTTCCGGTCTCTAAATCAGATATCCTGGAAGTTTGGCTGGATATTATTACTGATTGTTTACACAAGTCTAACATATCAGGCTCTGAAACACATCACAAAGAAAGAACAAGATAGGGGCTAGCTGTGTGGGATATTTATCTGGTCCGGTGCATAATACTCACATACATATAACAAAAAGAACGGATGCAGAGTTCCACACAAGATGTGACTCCTCGCTACCAAATTGGGGAGAAGTCAACTGGTCCCTACGAATGTTAAACACTAGGAACAAGAGCCCTCACTCACCTTTCGGTGACATGCTTCACAATCAGGGTTTTGCTCCTCGTCAGGCAGCACTGCAATGCCTGACGGACCCCTCTAGAGGGCTCTTTGCCGGAGATCTTTTTAGAGATGCCTGCCCATGGTGAGTGAATTAATGTGGGATTGGTAGATAGAGTTGTAAACATTGACAAGGGAGAAGCTTTATTGAGAATATGGAACCCCTGTCAAGGTTAAAAACAACAACCAAAGTAAGGTGAAGGTGAGTATGATGGCTCAGATCCCTTACTGGCGGATGGAGAGTGTCATACGCCCTAGCTCTGGGATTGACTCACAAGGTACAGCGATGGTAATCCCTACACTCTCTACAGTGAACTGGTCAACATGTTTCTCGCAAGATTAGTCAGATGAATCTGTGAGTGGTTCTCCTCACAGTCAAGTTGACACCTACCAGGTTTCACATAGAAAATAAGTAAATCTCGGTAGGAACCTAGAAACAAACATAGAAATAGAGGAATGTTTTATTTGCACACTACAATAACAATACAAACAGTTCATGAAGTGCCAGTACGTGTCAGGCCACATAGTGGGACCACCTCAAATCACTCCAGTGCTCAAAGAAACGTGAGAAGATGCTGGTGACCGTACGTCACGCAATAAAACTTATATTGAACACATGCCAGCTCTTACACTCCTCCGATTAGAAGGATGGGCCCAACGGGGTTAGCAACGGGCTTGCATGGCTCGACAAATCTACTAATCTGTATAAAAGTTAAAGAAGAGACTAGGAACACAGTCACTCAAAAACAGAGTGTAGATTTTCTGTAAAACGATGATACTGGTTGACATAGGTATTCTCTAGGTAATACGAAATTCCATATAGTCTCAGGCAGATAGACTGCCCTATATCTTGCCAAGGTACCCACGTTTTGACAGCTCCCATCAAGTGACAGAAGGACTTCATGGGAGGGGGAACATATTGTGAGCTGTGCTTACTGCTGGTCTGGAAATAGTCTCCGTTCTTCACAGATCAGATAGTTACTGGGCAGCGAAGACATTCGTAGGCCCCTCAAGAGGCCCAAACCCATTATTACAAGACATCCTAGGGAAGCGGCAGTTTAGCATTGCTTTATGTATCCTTTGAAAGGTAAAATAAACTTTTGACAGCTCCCACCAAGGGGGGAATACAAAATGCGCTTTGCGACATAAAGCCGTTTGCAGTCTTTTAGAAAAGCGGGATCCTGACTAGGCGGGAATATGTAGGTGTAGCGCTCCCGGGGGCGTCTCCACGTTGTAGCTACCCTTGCCTTTAAATATGCTCGGAACCCGAGCCGACAAAGGGTGACGGTCGCTTCCCACCCGAGAGGCAGTCAGAGGTGAAGGGGAAATACAGACCTGCGTCATGAAGTATCCCCAAGGGTGCAAAGGGCAGAGGTAACCTTAATACCGCCGGACGCTCCTTGTCTGTGGAACCGTCGGCGGTAACAGCCGTGAACACATCTCCAAATGGGCAGAAGTGTCTGGGGTCCACACAACTGCAGCCTGTCACAGGGTCCGCCAAGTATATTTAAACAACAAAAAGAAGAAACTTCCTTGTCCTAGGAGCAGCGCTGGCTGGTGCACCTACCCCGATTCCGTGCTTCCCGAGACAGGCGAGACTAAACAGTGGTGGCAGCCATCCTCTAATGCGGGAAGATGGCTAATAACGGAAAATGAGAACGGTGGGGAGGGGAAAAGGATAAACTGAAGATAAAAAAGCGGCTCTGAAGTTGGAGCCAAATGGAGGCGCCCATCTTGAACTTGAGACAGACAGCTGAAAGTCAATGATGAATAATGGTGGTCATCTCAAGGTGTTCTGCAGGAGTATCAAGAATATTGTCAATTAGAACATGTACTCCATGCTGGGCGCTGCCCTATAAGGTATAAGGTTTAGTTTTGGGAATATGACATGAACAACCATAGATGCGAGACCTAGGATAACGGTCATCGAGGTTGTAGTTGATAAAGAAGGGATAATACCTAGGTGCAGAGAAGGTGTAACAATTGTGTCTATACCTGGGATCATATGAATTCAGAATGTCGAACTTCATCGTTCAAGCCTTTTATGTGGATCCTGAGTTTAAACTCCCATCTTTGTTCTTTCTCGAACGGTCTCTTAACACATTTCCTTCTGTCAGTAATAATCTCTAGTACAACCCATTTTAAGTCGTCATGTGTGTGGTTTTGTTCGATGAGGTGGAGGGTCGGTGGGTCGGTCTAGTGGAGGCTCGTTGGCATCTAATTGTACTTCGGTGTTCATTGATGAGGGCCTTGACCATTCCGGAGGTCATGACTATGTAACGAAGGTCACCAGATCATGTAAATGCAGTTCTTGGTACAGTAATTAGTGTGTCTATTGAGGTGCCAAACCAAAGAACCTCATAAATTAACCTCAGTGGTTCTCATAGAAAGAGGGGAAAGAATTGCAAATACCAAAGGCATAGTGGCCTCTGACTCTAAGCCAGGTCTGTGTCATAGCAATGTCAGGGGTTTTGCTTTGAAAAACGATATATCTTGGAACACACACAGGCCCTCATTCTGACCCTGGCGGTCGGCGGAGAGACGGCGGTCGGACCGCGAACAGACCGGCGGTATTAAAAATGGCATTCTGACCGCGGCGGTCCCCGCCGCGACCGACCGCCACTTCTCCACTCCGACCGCCGCGGCGGTCATGACCGCGGGGCTGGAGTTTGCGCACTCCGGCCCGGCGGCCGTCCCAAGACCGCCAAGGGTATTATGACCCTGCCTACCGCCGCGGTTTCTTGCGGGCGGGAACCGCCGTGCGAACCATGGCGGTAAGCACTATCGGGGCCAGGGAATTCCTTCCCTGGCACTGATAGGGGTCTCCCCCACCCCCCACTACCCACCCGAGTCCTCCCCCCACACCCTCCACCCCCCTGCCACCCCCCAGAGGTGGTACGAACCCCCTCCCCACCCCCACCCCGACATGCACATACATGCACCCCGACATGCACACACCCCCAACATGCACATATACACACCCCCTACACACACATACACAACGGGGACACATACCCGCACACATACATGCCGACATGCACACCCGCCGAACTAAACACATTGCCCATAGGCACAGCAGCACTCCCCGCCCGCATGCACGCACTCACACACCCCCTCTACACACTCACACGCACACCCCCATGCACGCACACATCACACAACACCCCCCCACCCCCTCCCCTCACGGACGATCAACTTACCTTGTGCGTTGGTCCTCCGGGAGGCGACGGGAGCCATAGGGACGTGACCGCCAACAGAAGACCGCCAACAGAAGACCGCCACACAGAAATGTGGGTCGTAATTCTGGGGGCGGTGTTCTGCTGGCGTGGCGGTGGAGGTTGACCAGTCTCCACTTTCCCGCCGACCGCCAGTGTGGCTGCTGGCGGTATTCCGGCGGAACGCTCCCAGCGGTCGGAATACGCGCAGCGGCATACCGCCGCGGTCGGCGGTCTTTACCGCGGCGGTAACTCGGCGGTCTTGCGAAAAGACCGCCAAGGTCAGAATGAGGGCCACAATCTCTTTTCCAACATTTTACTCTGGCGACACACTAATTGCAGTACCAAGAACTGCATTTACATGATCCATTGCCCATGTGACCTTCGTTACATAGGCATGACTTCCAGAATGACTCTGCAGCCAGGTGGAGATCTCTGCACAGAAAAGGATATGAGAGGCAGAGATGAAATCTCTGCAGCTACATTTATGAATACATTTTGTTGTACATTAGAAGCACTGTTATAATGCTAATAAATGTACTACAACATTGTAGGAAAGTACCTTCTTTCTTGGCCCCTTTTTCTGCCTGATGTCAGTGTGTTTGACTGTGTTCACTGGGATCCTGCTAACCAGGAAGCCAGTAATTATGCTCTCTCTCCCAAAATTCTGTATTTCATCCCACAATTGGCACACTGGTGCCCCATTATAAGTCCCTACTATATGGTATATAGGTACCCAGGGCATTGGAGTTCCAGGGGATCCCTATGGCTGCAGCATATATTTTGCCACCCATAGTGACCCCAAGCAAAGGGTTCTGCAGGACTGCCATTGCAGCCTGAGTGAAAAGGTGCAAGCACCCTTTAACTGCCACTTTTCACTGGACCATGTCAGTTATAAGTCACCCCTATGGCAGGCCTTCTAGGCCAGAGGACAGGATGCAAAGTACCTGTGTATGAGGGCACCCCTGCTCTAAAAGAGGTGCCCCCAGAACTCCAGGCCCATTTTCCCAGACTTCGTGAGCACGGGGACACCATTTCACACCTATACTGACATAGGTCACTATGTTCAGCTACCTAATGATAACTCCTAACATAGGCATGTTTGGTATCAAACATGTTGGAATCATACCCCAACGCTTTTGCAAGCATTTGTTGTATGACTCCATGCACTCTGGGGGCTCCCTAGAGGGCCCCGCAGTATTGCCATTAAAGCCTTCTGAGGGTTTCCAGGCAGCCCAAGCTGCTGCCACCTCCCAGACAGGTTGCTGCCCTCCTGTTGCTTGAGAAGCTAAAGCCCAGGAAGACAGAACAAAGGATTTCCTTTGGGAGAGGGGTGTTACACCCTCTCCCTTTGGAAATAGATGTTACAGGCTTGGAGGGGTAGCCTCCCCAAACCACTTCCAATGCTTTGAAAGGCACATTTGGTGCCCTCCTTACATAAACCAGTCTACACTGGTTCAGGGACACCCAGTCCCTGCTCTGACATGAAACTGGATGAAGGAAAGGGTTGTGACCACTCTCCTGTCCATCACCACCCCAGCGATGGTGCTCAGAGCTCCTCCAGAGTGTCCCTGTGTTTTGCCATCTTGGATTCAAGGTTGGCAGGGAACTCTGGGGGCATCTGAGTAGCCAGTGCAAGTAGGTGATGTCAAAGCCCCCTCCTGATAGGTGGTCATCCAGCTAGGTGACCAATACCCCTTTCAGGGCTATTTAGGGTATCTCTCTTGGGTGGTCCCTCAGATTCAGATTGCAAGACTCCAGTAGGAATCATCTGCAACCTCCACTTCGACTTCTGACTGAAGAAACTGCATCTGGACGATTCAGGACTCGACAAGCTGCAACAAAGAAGCAAGACACCTCCTGCAACATTGTATCCATGGGTCCTTCCAGCAACTGCAACTTTTCCCCCGTCGTGCATCCTTTGAGGCCAGCCCGTTTTCAGCCTGCATCAGAAGGAAGAGGAATCTCCCTTGGTGTGAAAGAGTCACTCCCTTGCTTCTGCAGGCACCAACTGCAATGATGACTGGCTGTGTGGATCCCCTCTCCTGCTGAGCTGTGTGGATCCTGCATCACGGGTGGTAGACTGAAGTGGTACCAACAATCCTCTATTCCAGCTGTCCAACATGGGTGGAGGGAAGCCCTTGCCTGCCCATGCAGGACAGTACCCCTATGCACATGTCCTTTGCAGCTGCCAAGGCTTGCCTGCAACTTTTCATAAGATCTTCAGGCATCCTGAAGCTCTAGCCCCCAGTATTCCATCCTGTGACGCACAGCTCCCTGAATGGTTCTCCGGCGATGTGGGAGCCTTCTTCGTAGTGCTGCATGTGCCTCTTCCTCGACTTTTGTGCCCCCATCCTGTGGGACTCCTGTGGTTGCTGCCTGGTCTTCTGTGGGCTGTCTGTGTTGCTGAGGGCCCCCTCTAGCTCCACCTCCGGGGTAGAGTCCACCTGGTCCTTTCTGGTCCCCAGCAGCCCCATTTTGCGCTAACCACAAGCTTTGCAAGTGCCAAGGCTTGTTGGCGGAATCCGAAGATGCAAACCCAACTGCAATCCTCCTTCCAGTGTAAGACATCACCTGCATCCTCCAGGAACTCGACTCCGTCTTCTTGGGTGTAGTTCTGACTCTCCTTCTTCACCATCATCTCACTTTTGTGCACCTTCAGTCTGGTGGGTAGAGGCTCCTGCCATTCCTGGACTCTGCTGTGCTTCTTGGACTTGGTCCCCTTCTTCCACAGGTCCTCTGGTCCAGGGATCCACTGTTGGTGTCATGCAGTCTCTTCTGGGCTTTGCATTGTTCTTCTTTTCTTCAAAGTGGGTGTTCTGGGGAACTTATAGTGATTTACTCCTGCTTTCCTGGTTGCTTGAGTGGGTTTGTGGTACTTACCTTTGGGCTTTCCCAGTACTCCCAGCGCCCCTCTACACACTCCACTTACCAATGCGGGGGACTCACTTTCGCATTCCATTTTTTTCACATGGCTTGTGCTTCCCATGGGGCTATTTCTCTCTATTGTAAATTTCACTATTTGCACTGTTTTCCAACAGTTTTATGCCTACTTTTGCATACCAGTGTATCTCATTTGTGTATTACTTACCTCTTGAGGGAGTATAGCCTCTAGGGTAGTTTTGGTATTTGTTCCACCAAAATAAAGTACCTTTATCTTTGTACAACTGAGTGTTTTCTTTCTTTCATGTGTGTAAGTGCTGTGTGACTATAGTGGTATTTCATGAGCTTTGCATGTCTCCTAGATAGGCCTTGGCTGCTCAGCTACCTCTAGGGAGCCTGGCTTCTAGACACTGACTACACTACACTAATAAGGGATAACTGGACCTGGTATAAGGTGTGAGTACCATAGGTACCCACAACACACCAAGCCAGCTTCCTACAAAGATTAAGGGCTCACAGTGTTTTCAGGTTGCTTTAGCTACTATACCAGCACATTATTTTAGCCTTGTTTAGCTTAGACCTCCAGCTTGTGTGTTTCATCTAGATATATGGCCTTTTATTCATTTATTATTTTTACAAAGACTTTGTTTAGCGGAGACGTTTTTATTACTTTATCACTTGTTGCCCCGCACAGAATTCAGTTATTCTTTTCTTGCACACCATATTTACTCTTTGCTTTCTCCAAGGCTGACTATGATAAGCTTTGTAGTTATTGCCGGTACAAAGTGTTCTTCATGTCCCCATCTCTTATACACAGAAACATATGTCTTGTCAGATCAGAGCAGTTTCTCAGAAGATCTGATATTTTATTATAAAACACCTCACTGCCCCCTTTATGTTAGAGAGGATTTCCAGCAAATTAACATTGTGAGCTGCACGCCGACTTTTCAGTTTCTGCCGAGAGCTGAAGCCTCCTCTGCCGATTTGTGGGAGGACTCTCAGTAGACCTACATACCTCTTCTTTAACTACAACCACAGGTCTGGGGGATACATTCCTTCTGGAGGGCCTGATTGGCAGTTTAGGGCTTACACTGCCATGCTCTTGTATAGAATATTACTAGTGGAGGTAATGATCGAAACCACGATCGTGACAATAAGGTGGGACTCTTTCTATGTTTCACATTCCTTGTCACTGCTTTGGTTCTATTATGTTTCATCATTCTCATAATCTCAATACATGCCTTTTTACATAGAATGCAGTTGATTGAATAAAACGTATGGAACCTATTACTGCTTCTGTTTGTCCTTTGCCTGTATGAGACATGTGTGACTGAGAGAAAGGGGTATGATCTATTCCACCACAGGTTCCCTGAGAAATCGAAAGGTCATGTGAAGGACTGCCACAAATAACTTATTACTTTTGGGTACTGGTGTGGTGCTGCTAGCTGGCCTGAAGGCTTAGGCCGACAGCTGTCACACAGCTCAGGATCAGACTAAGCCCCCCGTGCCCGGAAGTACTACCACCCAAATTCAGCATTCTCGTTATCATAATGGGAGTCACTCCACAACAACAGTTACTGTGATCTGATGGAGAAGGGATACACGTCACTGTGTGCAGACACAACTCCTAAAGTCAGTGCAAAGCTGAGGGCTTACAGTCACTGCACTCTGATGGAGAAGAGATTACACTGCAATGTGTGTGCAGACGCACTGCGTTAAGTTAGTGCAAGACTGAGGGTTTATGGTTACTGTGATCTGTGGGAGAAGGGATTACACGGCACTGTGTGCAGACACACTCCCTCAAGTCACTGCAGGAGTGAGGTCTCACAGTTAGTGTAATCTGATGCAGGAGGGATTACACAGCAGTGTGTGCAGACACACCACCTGAAGTCAGTGCATGAGTGAGGTCTCACAGTTAATGTAATGAGATGGAGAAGGGATCACACTGCACTGTGAGCGGACACACTGCCTAAAGTCATTGCAGGAGCGAGGTTTTACAGTTACTGTCATCTGATGAAGAAGGGATTACATGGCACTGTAATTCTTCCCTGGGCAAGACTGAGGTGTTACAGTTATTGTGTTCTGATGGAGAAGAAATTATAAAGCAGCGTGTGCAGGCACACTGACTGAAGTCATTGCAAAACTGAGGGCTTACAGTTACTTAGAACTGCTGGAGAAGGGATTACACAGCAGTGTGTGCAGACACCTAGCCTTCAGTGAGTAAGTTGTACCTGGCCCTTAGTGCGTAAGTTGCACTCGGCCTTCAGTGCATAAGTTGCACCAGGCCTTCAGTGACTAAGTTGCACCCGGCCCTCAGTGAGAAAGCTTCACCCGGCCCTCATTATTAAGTTGCACTCGTGAGTAAGTTGCACCCGACCCCCAGTGAGTAAGTTGCACTCAGCCCTCAGTGAGTAACTTGCACCTGGCCGTCACAAAGCAAATTGCACGCAGACCTCTGTAAGTAAGTTGCTCCCGTCCCTGAAGAAGCTGCACCCAGCCATCAGTGAGGAAGTTGTACCCGTCCCTGAGTGAGTAAGTTACACCCGGCCTTCAGTGAGGAAGCTGTACCTGTCCCTGAGTGAGTACAGTACACCCGGCCTTCAATCAGTAAGTTTCACCCGGCTGTTGGTGAGTACTTTTAACCCAGCCCTTAGTGAGTAAGTTGCACCTGGCCTTCAGCACGTAAGTTGCACCAGGCCCTCTGTGAGAAAGTTGCACCCGGCCCTCGGTGAGTAAGATTCACCTGGCCGTTGGTGAGTAAGTTGCATCTGGCCTTCAGTGCATAAGTTGCACCTGGCCCTCTGTGAGTACAATGCACCCAGCCCTCGGTGACTAAGTTGCACCCAGCCATCAGTGAGTACTTTTCACCCAGCCATCAGTGACTAAGTTGCACCCAGCCTTCAGTGCGTAAGTTGCACCTGGCCCTCAGTGAGTAATTTGCACCCGGCCCTCGTGAGTAAGTTGCACCCAGTCCTCAGTGAGTAAGTTGCACCCGGCCCTCAGTGAGTGAGTTGCACCAGGCCCTCATAAGTATGTTGCACCAGGCCCTCGGTGAGTTAGTTGCACCCGCCCCTCAGTGAGTAAGTTGCACCCTGACCTCAGAGACTAACTTGCATTCGTCCCTTGGTGAGTAAGTTGCACCCATTTAGTGGTGAGTAAGTTGCATCCAGCCCTCAGTGGGTAAGTTCCACCCGGCCCTCAGAGAGTAAGCTGCACCCACACCTCTTTTAGCAAGTTGCACCTGGTCCTCTGTGCGTAAGTTGCACCCATTCCTGAGTAAGTAAGTTTCAGCCGCCCTCGGTGAGTAAGTTGCACCCAGCCTTCATTGTGTAAATTGCACCTAGCCTTCAGTGAGTAAGTTGTACCTGGCCCTCAGTGCATAAGTTGCACCCGGCCTTCAGTGCGTAATTTGCACCAGGCCTTCAGTGAATAAGTTGCACCCGGCCCACGGTGAGAAAGCTGCACCGGCCCTCATGAGTAAGTTGCACTCGTGAGTAAGTTGCACCCTACCCTCAGTGAGTAAGTTGTACCCAGACCTCAGTGAGTAACATGCACCTGGCCGTCGGAGAGCAAATTGCATGCAGACCTCTGTAAGTAAGTTGCTCCCATCCCTGAGTAAGCTGCACCCAGCCATCAGTGAGGAAGCTATACCTGTCCCTGAGTGAGTAACGTACACCCGGCCTTCAATCAGTAAGTTGCACCCGGCTGTTGGTGAGTACATTTAACCCAGCCCTTAGTGAGTAAGTTGCACCTGGCGTTCAGTGCGTAAGTTGCACCCGGCCCTCTGTGAGTAAGTTGCACCCTGACCTCAGAGACTAACTTGCATTCGTCCCTTGGTGAGTAAGTTGCACCATTTCAGTGGTGAGTAAGTTGCACCCAGCCCTCTGTGGGTAAGTTCCACCCGGCCCTCAGATAGTAAGCTGCACCCACCCCTCTTTTAGCAAGTTGCAGGCAGTCCTCTGTGCGTAAGTTGCACCCATTCCTGAGTGAGTAAGTTGCACCCGGCTTTTGGTAACTAAGTTGCACACAGCCTTCAGTGGGTAAATTGCACTCAGCCTTCAATGAGTAAGTTTTACCTGGCCCTCAGTGCGTAAGTAGCACCTAGCCATCGGTGAGAAAGTTGTGCCCAGCCCTCGGTGAGTAAGTTGCACCCAGCCCTCGGTGAGTAAGTTGCCCCCGGCCCTCAGTGAGTAAGTTGAACCCGGCCATCAGGGAGTAAGTTGCAACCGGCCCTCGGTGAGTAAGTTGCACCCGGCCCTCAGTGAGTAAGTTACACCCAGCCTTCACTGAGTAAGCTGCACCCGGCCTTCTGTGAGTAAGTTGCACCCGCCCGTCAGTGAGTAAGTTACACCCATCCATGACTAAGTAAGTTGTACCCAGCCATCAGTGAGTAAGTTGCACCTGTCCTTGAGTGAGTACGTTGCACCCTGCCCACGTTGAGTATGTTGCACTCAGCCCTCAGTGAGTACGTTGCACCAAGCCCTCAGTGAGTATGTTGCACCCGTCCCTCAGTGAGTAAGATTCACCTGGCCGTTGGTGAGTAAGTTGCATCTGGCCTTCAGTGCATAAGTTGCACCTGGCCCTCTGTGAGTACAATGCACCCAGCCCTCGGTGACTAAGTTGCACCCAGCCATCAGTGAGTACTTTTCACCCAGCCATCAGTGACTAAGTTGCACCCAGCCTTCAGTGCGTAAGTTGCACCTGGCCCTCAGTGAGTAATTTGCACCCGGCCCTCGTGAGTAAGTTGCACCCAGTCCTCAGTGAGTAAGTTGCACCCGGCCCTCAGTGAGTGAGTTGCACCAGGCCCTCATAAGTATGTTGCACCAGGCCCTCGGTGAGTTAGTTGCACCCGCCCCTCAGTGAGTAAGTTGCACCCTGACCTCAGAGACTAACTTGCATTCGTCCCTTGGTGAGTAAGTTGCACCCATTTAGTGGTGAGTAAGTTGCATCCAGCCCTCAGTGGGTAAGTTCCACCCGGCCCTCAGAGAGTAAGCTGCACCCACACCTCTTTTAGCAAGTTGCACCTGGTCCTCTGTGCGTAAGTTGCACCCATTCCTGAGTAAGTAAGTTTCAGCCGCCCTCGGTGAGTAAGTTGCACCCAGCCTTCATTGTGTAAATTGCACCTAGCCTTCAGTGAGTAAGTTGTACCTGGCCCTCAGTGCATAAGTTGCACCCGGCCTTCAGTGCGTAATTTGCACCAGGCCTTCAGTGAATAAGTTGCACCCGGCCCACGGTGAGAAAGCTGCACCGGCCCTCATGAGTAAGTTGCACTCGTGAGTAAGTTGCACCCTACCCTCAGTGAGTAAGTTGTACCCAGACCTCAGTGAGTAACATGCACCTGGCCGTCGGAGAGCAAATTGCATGCAGACCTCTGTAAGTAAGTTGCTCCCATCCCTGAGTAAGCTGCACCCAGCCATCAGTGAGGAAGCTATACCTGTCCCTGAGTGAGTAACGTACACCCGGCCTTCAATCAGTAAGTTGCACCCGGCTGTTGGTGAGTACATTTAACCCAGCCCTTAGTGAGTAAGTTGCACCTGGCGTTCAGTGCGTAAGTTGCACCAGGCCCTCTGTGAGTAAGTTGCACCCGGTCCTCGGTGAGTAAGTTGCACCTGACCATCGGTGAGTAAGAGGCACGAGGACCTCAGTGAGTAAAGTTTACCCCTCCCTGACTGAGTAAGTTGCACACAGCGTCAGTGAGTAAGTTGCACCTGTCCTTGAGTAAGTAAGTTGCACCCGGCCTTCAGTGAGTAGGTTGCACCCAGCCCTCGTGAATGTGTTTCACCCGGCCCTCCGCCATTAAGTTGCACCTGGCCTTCAGTGCCTAAATTGCACCTGGCCCTCTGTGAGAAAGTTGCACCCGGCCCTCGGTCAGTAAGTTGCACTCAGCACTCATGAGTAAGTTACACCCAGCCCTGGGATCCCGGGTGCACCCCACCCTCACTGAGTAAGTTGCACCCAGCCCTCATGAGCAAGTTGCACCCGGCCCTCGTGAGTAAGTTGCACCCAGCCTTCTGTGAGTAAGTTGCACCCAACCTTCGGTGAGTAAGCTGCAAGCGGACGTCAATGAGTAAGTTGCACCCGCCCATGACTGAGTTAGTTGCACCCAGCCATCAATGAGTAATTTGCACCTGTCCTTGAGTGAGTAAGTTGCATCCGGCCTTCAGTGCATAAGTTGCACCTGGCCCTCTGTGAGTACGTTGCACCCAGCCCTCAGTGACTAAGTTGCACCCAGCCCTCGATGAGTACGTTTCACCCGGACATCAGTGAGTAAGTTTCACCCAGCCTTCAGTGTGTAAGTTGAACCCGGCCCTCTGTGAGTATGTTGCACGCGGCCCTCTGTGACTAAGTTGCACCCGTCCCTGGGTGAGTAAGTTGTACCCAGCCCTCAGTGAGTAAGTTGCACCTGTCCCTAAGTGAGTAAGTTGAACCTGGCCTTTAGTGAGTAAGTTGCACCCGGCCTTGGTGAGTAAGTTGCACATAGCACTCAGTCAGTAAGTTGCACCTGGCCCTCAGTGAGTACGTTTTACCCGGCTCTCATGAGAAAGTTGCACCCGGCTTCAGTGAGTAAGTGGCACCCGGCTCTCGGTGAATAAGTTGCACCCGGCCCTCATGAGTAAGTTGCACCCGGCCCTCTATAAGTAAGTTGCACCCGGCCCTCATGAGTAAGTTGCACCTGGCCCTCAGTGAGTAAGTTGCACCCGGCCCTCAGTTAGTAAGTTGCACCCAGCCCTCATGAGTAAGCTGCACCTGGCCCTCAGTGAGTAAGTTGCACCTGGCCCTCAGTTAGTAAGTTGCACCTAGCCTTCATGAGTAAGTTGCATCCGGCCCTCATGAATAAGTTGCACCCGGCCCTCATGAGTAAGTTGCACCCAGCCGACAGTGAGTAAGCTGCTCGCGTACGTCAGTGAGTAAGTTGCATCCGTCCATGACTGATTAAGTTGCACCCGGCCCTCGGTGATTACGGTTCACCTGGCCATCGGTGAGTAAGTTGCACCCAGTCTTCAGTGCATAATTTGCACCTGGCCCTCTGTGAGTACGTTGCACCCGGCCCTCAGTGAGTAAGTTGCACCCTGACCTCAGAGACTAACTTGCATTCGTCCCTTGGTGAGTAAGTTGCACCATTTCAGTGGTGAGTAAGTTGCACCCAGCCCTCTGTGGGTAAGTTCCACCCGGCCCTCAGATAGTAAGCTGCACCCACCCCTCTTTTAGCAAGTTGCAGGCAGTCCTCTGTGCGTAAGTTGCACCCATTCCTGAGTGAGTAAGTTGCACCCGGCTTTTGGTAACTAAGTTGCACACAGCCTTCAGTGGGTAAATTGCACTCAGCCTTCAATGAGTAAGTTTTACCTGGCCCTCAGTGCGTAAGTAGCACCTAGCCATCGGTGAGAAAGTTGTGCCCAGCCCTCGGTGAGTAAGTTGCACCCAGCCCTCGGTGAGTAAGTTGCCCCCGGCCCTCAGTGAGTAAGTTGAACCCGGCCATCAGGGAGTAAGTTGCAACCGGCCCTCGGTGAGTAAGTTGCACCCGGCCCTCAGTGAGTAAGTTACACCCAGCCTTCACTGAGTAAGCTGCACCCGGCCTTCTGTGAGTAAGTTGCACCCGCCCGTCAGTGAGTAAGTTACACCCATCCATGACTAAGTAAGTTGTACCCAGCCATCAGTGAGTAAGTTGCACCTGTCCTTGAGTGAGTACGTTGCACCCTGCCCACGTTGAGTATGTTGCACTCAGCCCTCAGTGAGTACGTTGCACCAAGCCCTCAGTGAGTATGTTGCACCCGTCCCTCAGTGAGTAAGCTGAACCCGGCCCTCGGTGAGTAAGTTGCACCCAGCCTTCGTGAGTAAGTTGCACCTAGTCCTCAGTGAGTACGTTGCACCAAGCCCTCAGTGAGTACGTTGCACCCGTCCCTCAGTGACTAAGCTGAACCCGGCCCTCAGTGAGTAAGTTGCACCCAGCCTTCGTGAGTAAGTTGCACCTAGCCCTCAGTCAGTAAGTTGCACCCGGCCCGTGGTGAATAAGTTGCTCCCTGCCCTCAGTGAGTAAGTTGCACCCGGCCCTTGGTGAATAAGTTGCACTCTGCCCTCTGTCAGTAATTTGCAGCGAGCCCCCTGTGAGCAAGTTGCACCCGGCCGTCGGTGAGTAAGCTGCACACAGATGTCAGTGAGTAAGTTGCCCGCGTCCATGACTAAGTTGCACCCAGTCAACAGTAAGTTGCACCTGTCTTTGAGTGAGTAAGTTGAACCCGGCCATCAGGGAGTATGTTGCATCCGGCCTTCAGTGAGCAAGTTGCACCCTGCCCTCGGTGAGTACGTGTCACCCTGCCATAGGTGAATAAGTTGCATCCAGCCTTCAGCGCATAAGTCGCACCTGGCCCTCTGTGGGTACGTTGCACCTGGCCCTCGGTCAGTAAGTTGTACCTGCACTTGGTGAGTAAGTTGCATCCAGCCCTCAGTCAGTAAGTTGCAGCCGTCCCTCAGTGAGTAAGTTTAACCCGGCCCTCAGTGAGTAAGTTGCAATCGTCCTTCATGAGTAAGTTGCACCTAGCCCTCAGTGAGTAAATTGCACCCGGCCCTCAGTGAGTAAGTTGCACCCAGCCCTTGATGAATAAGTTGCACCTGGCCCTCGTGAGTAAGTTGCAGCCAGCCCTCTGTGAGTAAGTTGCACCTGGCCCTCTGTGAGTAAGTTGCACCTGTCTTTGAGTGAGTAAGTTGCATCCGGCCATCAGTGAGCAAGTTGCACCCGGCCCTCGGTGAGTACGTTTCACTCTGCCCTCAGTAAGTTGCACCCAGCCCTCAGTGAGTAAGTTGTGTTGTGTGGCCATTTTTGCTATAGCTCCATGCATGTTATTTTAACACACTAGGCCAAGCCGCTGTGCACTTTAACCTAGATCTATTTTATTTGGCTTTATTTTATTATTGTTACAATAGCCACTTTTACGGTCTTGTTTTTTAATTTTCTGTTTATCTAACAGTTTTTGCCTAGGCCAGCACTCTGTTCTTAAACAAGACATTCTTGCTCACTCTGTGCTTTTTCCAAGGCTACAGCACGGTACGTTGCCGGTGAACGTGGTATAAATTTAGTCTCTGACATTCGTAGAAAACACACAGCCTTACGTAGGGATATTTTCTCAGAACATCAGCTGTGTTGTTATGAAAACACTTCCTTGAACCTTACACGTTAGAGGGAGATTCTATCCAGAGAACTACGTCTGTATGCTGATTGCCTAATGTCACAATTGTTATACTGTCATGCTGTGTCGTCCTGGTTATTGCAGCTCACGCTTTGCTATCTAAGATGCAGTTACTTCATTAAAAACATTATTGAAACATATACTGCCTTTGTTTGTCATTGTATGCATGAGACTAATGTAACTGAGAGAAACGGATAGGACCTGAGTGACCACCGCTTCCCTGAGAAACCAATTATGTCATGCGCTCAGCTGCCCAGTCATCCCTACCCTCGGGTAGAGATGAGGCACTGCTAGTTGGCCAGAGCAAAACCCGGATTGGAGCGACAGGTGTCTCCCACATCGCAGGTGAGTCTCCCGCTCAAAATCCAGTAGTCTCATTAGAATAATGAGAGCCTATGTGCCAGTTGCACCCAGCCCTTGGTGAAGAAGTTACACCCAGCCCTCAGTGTAGGAGGCTGGCCTGGCTTATAGTGGGTACCTGATGGTACTTACACCTTGTGCCAGGTCGAATTATCCCTTATTAGTTGATTAGTAGTGTTCTAGGCTGATAGAGGTAGCTATAGCAGAGCAGCTTAGGCTGAACCAGGAGACATGCAAAGCTCCTACAATACCACTTATATCATATAGCACTATATCATAAGAAACACAATACTCAGAGTTACTAAAAATATATGTACTTTATTTTAGTGACAATGTCCCAAAAATATCTCAGAGGATATACTCCCTTACGAGGTAAGTAAAATACACAAAATATACACACAAACCAGAATCAGGTAAGTAAACAGTTAGAAAAGTAGTGCAAACACTGTAGAATACAATAGGATGCAATAGGCCTGGGGGCAACGCAAACCATATACTAAGAAAGTGGAATGCAAACCACTTAGGGACCCCAGGCCTTGTGTAGTGTGTAGAGGGTTTCTGGGAGTGTAAGAAAACACGAAGAGTGTCCAAGATACCCCACCCCAAGACCCTGAAAAGTAGGAGTAAATTACCCTACTACCTCAGAAAGACAGTAAAGTTGTGATAGGAGATTCTGCAAAGACAACAACTGAATGCAAAGCACTGAAGATGGATTCCTGCACCTGAGGACCTGTAAAGGAAGGGGACCAAGTCCAAGAGTCACAAAAGTGTCCATAGGGGGCAGGAGCCCACTAAACCCCGGATGAAGACGCAAAATGGCTGCCTCTGGGTGGAAGAAGCTGAAGATTCTTCAACAACAGAAGGTGCCAGGAATTTCTCCTTTACCCAGAAGACGTCCCACGGTGTGCTGGATGATGCAGAATTATTTCCACGCAGAAAGACCACAAACAAGTCTTGCTAGCTGCAAAGGTTACGGTTGAAAAAAATGGGTGCTGCCAGGGCCCAGGAAGGTCCAGGAGGTCGCCCCTTGGAGGAGGAGACAGAGGGGGCGTTCAGCAGCAGAGAGAGCCCAAGCAGAAGCAGGCAGGACCCCCAGAAGCATTTGAACAGGGGTTCAAGAAAACTGAGCACAGCGGTCATCTCAACACTACAAAGGAGGGTCCCACGAAGCCAGTGGTCAACTCAGCGAGCTGAGTAATGCAGGACGGAGTGCTGGGGAGCTGGGCTAGGCTGTGCACAAAGGATTCCTTGCAAAAGTGCACAGAAGCCCTAGCAGCTGCAGTTCATGCAGTACACAGGATTACTGTCTGGCGTGGGGAGGCAAGTACTTACCGCTACCAAATTTAGACAGATGGACCACTGGACTGTCGGGGTCACTTGGATCCAGCTCCTGTGTTCCAGGGACCACACTCGTCAAGATGAGAGGAGACCCGGAGGACCAGTGATGCAGAAGTTTGGTGCCTGCGTTAGCAGGGGGAAGATTCCGTTGACCCACAGGAGATTTCCTCTTGGCTTGTGGTGCAGGGTGAAGGCAGACAGCCTACAGAGCATGCACCACCAGGAAACAGTCGAGAAAGCCGGCAGGATTAGGTGCTACAATGTTGCTGGTAGTCTTCTTGCTACTTTGTTGCGGTTTTGCAGGTGTCTTGGAGCAGTCAGTGGTCGATGCTTGGCAGAAGTCGAAGAGGGAGATGCAGAAGAACTCTGGTGAGCTCTTGCACTCGTTATCTGACGAGCAACCCACAGGAGAGACCCTAAATAGCCCTCAGAGGAGGATTGGCCACCTAACCAGGTAAGCACCTATCAGGAGGGGTCTCTGACGTCACCTGCTGGCACTAGCCACTCAGAGGCCTCTATTGTGCCATCACTCCTCTGCATTCAAGATGGCAGAGATCTGGGACACGCTGGAGGAGCTCTGGGCACCACCCCTGGGGTTGTGATGGACGCGTGTAGTGCACGTGTGTAATGGTGTCCCCTCACTCACAAAGTCCAGGGAAATTGCCCTGAACTATGAGAGGGCACCTTGGCTAGTGCCAGGGTGCCCTCACACTTAATAACTTTGCACCTAACCTCCACCAAGTGAGGGTTAGACATATAGGTGACTTATAAGTTACTTAAGAGCAGTGTGAAATGGCTGTGAAATAACGTGGACGTTGTTTCACTCAGGCTACAGTGGCAGTCCTGTGTAAAAATGGTCTGAGCTCTCTATGTGTGGCAAAAGAAATGCTGTAGCCCATAGGGATCTCCTGGAACCCCAATACCCTGGGTACCTAGGTACCATTTACTAGTGAATTACATGGGTGTTCCAGTGTGCCAATCAGAATTGGTAAAAATGGTCACTGGCCTGCAGTGACAATTTCGAAGACAGAGAGAGCATAAGCACTGAGGTTCTGGTTAGCAGAGCCTCAGTGACACAGTTAGGCACTACACAGGGAACACACATTCAGGCCACAAACTATGAGCACTGGGGTCCTGGCTAGCAGGGTCCCAGTGAGACATATAAAACACACTGACAAATAGGATCTTCACTATGAGCACTGGGGTCCTGGCTAGCAGGATACCAGTGAGACAGTAAAAATACCCTGACATACACTCACAAACAGGCCAAAAGTGGGGGTAACAAGGCTAGAAAGAGGCTACCTTCTTACACTCAGTGAGTAAATTGCACCCGTCCCTCAGTGAGTAATTTGAACCCGTCCCTCAGGAAGTAAGTTGCACCCAGCCCTCATGAGTAAGTTACACCCAGCCCTCAGTGAGTAATTTGCACTCAACCCTCATAAGTAATTTGCACCCAGCCCTCGGTGAGTAAGTTGCACCCAGCCCTGGATAAGTAAACTGCACCCAGCCTTCAGTGAGTAAGTTGCACCCGGCCCTCTGTGAGTAAGTTGCCCCCGGCCTTCAGTGAGTAATTTGCACTCAACCCTCGTAAGTAAGTTGTACCCAGCCCTCAGTGAGTAAGTTGCACCCAGCCCTCAGTGAGTATGTTGCACCCGGCTCCCTTGAGTAAGTTGCACCCGGAAATCAGTGAGTACGTTGCATCTAGCCTTCAGTGCGTAAATTGCACTGGGCTCTCTGTGAGTAAGTTGCACCCGGCCCTCGGTCAGTGAGTTGCCCCCGGCCGTCGGTGAGTAAGCTGCACGAGGAACTCAGTGAGTATATTACACCCTTCCTTGAGTAAGTAAGTTGCACCCGGCCCTCGTGGGTACATCTCACCCGGCCCTTGGTGATTAAGTTGCAACCAGCCTTCAGTGAGTAAGTTGCACCTGGCCCTTTGTGAGTGAGTTGCACCTGGCCCTCAGTAAGTAAGTTGGCACTCATATCTCAGTGAGTAAGTTGCACTCGGCTTTCAGTGAGTATGAGTAAGTTGCACCCGGCCATCAGTGAGTAAGTTGTACATGGTCCTCAGTAAGTAAGTTGCAGCCGGCCCTCAGAAAGTAAGTTGGACCTGACTCTCGTAAGTTGCACTCGGCTCTCAGTGAGTAAGTTGCACCCTGCCCTCGGTGAGTGAGTTGCACCCTTACCTCGTGAGTAAATTGCACCCGGCCCTCAGTGAGTAAGTTGCACCCAGCCCTCAGTGACTAAGTTGCACTTGTCCCTCGTGAGTAAGTTGCACTTGGGCACTTGGTGAGTAAGTTGCACCCAGCACCCAGTAAATAATTGCACCCAGCCCTAAGTAATTAAGTTACACCCAGCCCTCAGTGAGTAAGTCGCACCCAGCCCTTGGTGAGTATGTTGCACCCAGCCCTCTTGAGTAAGTTGCATCCAGCCTTCAGTGAGTAAGTGGCACCCAGCCCTCAGTGAGTAAGTTGCACCCGGCCCTCATGAGTAAGTTGCTCCTGGCCCTTGAAGAGTAAGTTACATCCGGCCATTGGTGAGCAAGTTGAACTCATCCCTGATCACTCAGTGAGTAAGTTGCAACCGTTCTTCGGTGAGTAAGTTGCACTCTGCCCTCTGTGAGTAAGTTGCACCCGGCCCTCAGTGAGTACGTTGCACCCGGCATTCATAGAGTACATTGCATTAGTCTGTTGGTGAATAGGTTGCACCTGCCCCTTGTGGGTACGTCTCACCCAGCCCTCGGTGATTAAGTTACACCCAGCCTTCAGTGCGTAAGTAGGCATTCAGTGCGTAGGCATTCAGTGCCTAAGTTGCAGCCGTCCCTGACTGAGAAAGTTGCACCCGGCCTTCAGTGAGTAAGTTGCACCCTTCCCTCGGTGAGTACGTTTCACCCAGCCTTCCATGATTAAGTTGCACCCGGCCTTCAATGAGTAAGTTGCACCCGGCCCTCAGTCAGTAAGTTGCACTCAGCCATCTGTGAGTAAGTTGCATGTGGACATCTGTAAGTAAGTTGCACCTGTCCCTGAGTAAGTTGCACCCGTCTCTGAGTGAGTAAGTTGTACCCGGCATCCAGTGAGTTGCACCCGGCACTCATGAGTAAGTTACACCCAGCTGTCAATGAGTAAGTTGCACCCAGCCCTGGGTGAGTAAGTTTCACCCATCCCTCAGTGAGTAAGCTGCACCCTGACTTTAGTGAGAAAGTTGCACTTGACCCTTGAAGATTAAGTTACACTTGGCCCTTGGTGACTAAGTTTCACCTGTCTCCAATCCCTCAGTAAGAAAGTTGCACCTGTTCCTCAGTAAGTTAGTTGAACTCAACTCTCTGTGAGTAAGTTGCAGCTGGCCTTCAGTGAGTAAGTTGTCCCCGTGCCTCGGTGAGTAAGTTGAACCCGTCCGTTGGTGAGTTAGCTGCACCTGTCTCTCGGTGACCCGTCTCTCAATGAGTAACTTGCACCTGGCCCTCAGTGAGTAAGTTGAATCCGGCCTTCATAAAGTACTTTGCATTTGTACTTCGGTGAGTACGTTGCACCCGGCCCTCGGTGAGTAAGTTGCACCTGGTCCTCAGTGAGTAAGTTGCACCCAGCCCTCAGTCAATAAGTTGCACCCAGCCCTCAGTGAGTAAGTTGTACCTGGCCCACAGTGAGTAGGTTGCACTTGTCCCTCTTTGCGTAAGTTGCATCCATCCCATAGTAAGTAAGTTGCACCTAGCCCTCAGTGAGTAGGTTGCACCGGTGAGTAAGTTGCACCCGTCCCTCAGCAAGTAAGTTGCACCCGGCCCTCAGTGTGGAAGTTGCACCCGGCCCTCAGTAAGGAAATTGCACTCGGCCCTCGGTGAGTAAGTTGCACCCGGCCCTCAGTAAGTAAGTTGCACCCGGCCTTCATGAGTAAGTTCCACCCAGCCCTCAGTAAGTAAGTTGCATCCGGCCCTCATGAGTAAGTGGCACCCGGCCCTCAGTGACTAAGTTGCACCAGGCCCTCAGTGAATAAGTTGCACCCGGCCCTCGTGAGTAAGTTGCACCCAGCCCTCTGTGAGCAAGTGGCACCCGGACGTCGGTGAGTAAGCTGCATGTGGATGCCAGTGAGTAAGTTGCACCCGTCCATGACTGAGTAAGTTGCACCCAGCCATCAGTGAGTAAGTTGCACCTGTCCTGGAGTGAGTAAGTTGCACCTGTCCTGGAGTGAGTAAGTTGCACCTGACCTTCGGTGAGTATGTTACACCCGGCCTTCAGTGAGTGAGTTGCACCCGTCCCTCAGTAAGTAAGGTACACCCAACCCTGGATGAGTAAGTTGCACCCTGACCTCACTGAGTAAGTTGAATTCGTCCCTTGGTAAGTATGTTGCACCAGTCCCATGGTGAGTAAGTTGCACCCAGCCCTCCGTGAGTAAGTTGCACCCGGCCCTCAGTAAGTGAGTTGCACCAGGCCCTCGTGAGTATGCTGCACCAGGCCCTCAGTAAGTAAGGTGCACCCAACCCTGGGTGAGTAAGTTGCACCCTGACCTCAGTGAGTAAGTTGCATTCGTCCCTTGGTGAGTAAGTTGCACCAGACCCATGGTGAGTAAGTTGCACCCGGCCCTCAGTGTGTAAGTTGCATCCAGCCCTCATGAGTAAGTTGCACCCGGACCTCAGTGAGTAAGTTGCACCTGGCCCTTGGTGAGTAAGTTGCACCTGTTCCTCATGAGTAAGTTGCTCCCGGCCGTCGGTGAGTAAGCTGCCACAGATGTCAGTGAGTAAGTTGCACCCGTCCTTGACTGAGTAAGTTGCACCCAGCCATAATTGAGTAAGTTGCATCTGTTCTTGAGTGAGTAAGTTGCATCCAGCCTTCAGTGAGTAAGTTGAACCCGCCCCTTGGTGAGTAAGATTCACCCGATCATCGGTGAGTAAGTTGCACACAGCCTTCAGTGCATAAGTTGCACTTGGCCCTCTGTGAGTACCTTGCACCCAACCCTCGTTGAGTAAGTTCCACCCAGCCCTCTGTGAGTAAGTTGCACCCAGCCGTCAGTGAGTAAGTTGCACTTGTTCCTCAGTGAGTACGTTGAACCCGGCCCTCAGTAAGTAAGTTGCATCCGGCCTTCATGAGTAAGTTCCACCCAGCCCTCAGTGAGTAAGTTGCACTCGTCCCTCAGTGAGTAAGTTGAACCCGGCCCTCAGTAAGTAAGTTGCACCCGGCCTTCATGAGTAAGTTCCACCCAGCCCTCAGTAAGTAAGTTGCATCCGGCCCTCGTGAGTAAATTGCACCCGGCCCTCAGTGACTAAGTTGCACCAGACCCTCAGTGAATAAGTTGCACCCGGCCCTCGTGAGTAAGTTGCACCCAGCCCTCTGTGAGCAAGGTGCACCTGGCCGTCGGTGAATAAGCTGCATGCAGATGCCAGCGAGTAAGTTGCACCTGTCCATGACTAAGTTGCACCCAGTCATCAGTGAGTAAGTTGCACCTGGCCTTCGGTGAGTATGTTACACCCGGCCTTCAGTGAGTAAGTTGAACCCGTCCCTCAGTAAGTAAGGTGCACCCAACCCTGGATGAGTAAGTTGCACCCTGACCTCACTGAGTAAGTTGAATTCGTCCCTTGGTAAGTATGTTGCACCAGTCCCATGGTGAGTAAGTTGCACCCAGCCCTCAGTGAGTAAGTTGCACCCGGCCCTCAGTGAGTGAGTTGCACCAGGCCCTCGTGAGTATGTTGCACCAGGCCCTCAGTAAGTAAGGTGCACCCAACCCTGGATGAGTAAGTTGCACCCTGACCTCAGTGAGTAAGTTGCATTTGTCCCTTGGCGAGTAAGTTGCACCAGTCCCATGGTGAGTAAGTTGCACCCTGCCCTCAGTGTGCAAGTTGCATCCGGCCCTCATGAGTAAGTTGCACCCGGACCTCAGTGAGTAAGTTGCACCCAGCCCTTGGTGAATAAGTTGCACCTGTTCCTCATAAGTAAGTTGCTCCGGCCGCCGGTGAGTAAGCTGCCCCAGATGTCAGTGAGTAAGTTGTACCTGTCCATGACTGGGTAAGTTGCACCCAGCCATAATTGAGTAAGTTGCATCTGTCCTTGAGTGAGTAAGTTGCATCCAGCCTTCAGTGAGTAAGTTGCACCCGGCCCTCGGTGAGTAAGTTTCAACCGATCATCGGTGAGTAAGTTGCACGCAGCCTTCAGTGCTTAAGTTGCACTTGGCCCTCTGTGAGTACCTTGCACCCAACCCTCGTTGAGTAAGTTCCACCCAGCCCTCTGTGAGTAAGTTGCACCCAGCCGTCAGTGAGTAAGTTGCACTCGTCCCTCGGTGAGTAAGTTGAACCCGGCCCTCAGTAAGTAAGTTGCACCCGGCCTTCATGAGCAAGTTCCACCCAGCCCTCAGTGAGTAAGTTGCACTCGTCCCTCAGTGAGTAAGTTGAACCCGGCCCTCAGTTAGTAAGTTGCACCCGGCCTTCATGAGTAAGTTCCACCCAGCCCTCAGTGAGTAAGTTGCATCCGGCCCTCATGAGTAAGTTGCACCCGGCCCTCAGTGACTAAGTTGCACCAGGCCCTCAGTGAATAAGTTGCACCCGGCCCTCGTGAGTAAGTTGCACCCAGCCCTCTGTGAGCAAGATGCACCCGGCCGTCGATAAGTAAACTGCATGCGGATGCCAGTGAGTAAGTTGCACCCGTCCATGACTGAGTAAGTTGCACCCAGCCATAATTGAGTAAGTTGCACCCTGACCTCAGTGAGTAAGTTGCACTTGTCCCTTGGTGAGTAAGTTGCATCAGTCCCACGGTGAGTAAGTTGCACCCTGCCCTCAGTGTGTAAGTTGCATCCGGCCCTCATGAGTAAGTTGCACCCGGACCTCAGTGAGTAAGTTGCACCCAGCCCTTGGTGAGTAAGTTGCACCTGTTCCTCATGAGTAAGTTGCTCCCGGCTGTCGGTGAGTAAGCTGCCGCAGATGTCAGTGAGTAAGTTGCACCCGTCCAGGACTGAGTAAGTTGCACCCAGCCATAACTGAGTAAGTTGCATCTGTCCTTGAGTGAGTAAGTTGCACCCAGCCTTCAGTGAGTAAGTTGCACCTGGCCCTCGGTGAGTACGTTTCACCCGTTCATTGGTGAGTAAGTTGCACACGGCCTTCAGTGCTTAAGTTGCACTTGGCCCTCTGCGAGTACCTTGCACCCAACCCTCGTTGAGTAAGTTCCACCAAGCCCTCTGTGAGTAAGTTGCACCCAGCCGTCAGTGAGTAAGTTGCACTCGTCCCTCAGTGAGTAAGTTGAACCCGGCCCTCAGTAAGTAAGTTGCACCCGGCCTTCATGAGTAAGTTCCACCCAGCCCTGAGTGAGTAAGTTGCACTCGTCCCTCAGTGAGTAAGTTGAACCCGGCCCTCAGTAAGTAAGTTGCACCCGGCCTTCATGAGTAAGTTCCACCCAGCCCTCAGTAAGTAAGTTGCATCCGGCCCTCATGAGTAAGTTGCACCCGGACCTCAGTGACTAAGTTGCACCAGGCCCTCAGTGAATAAGTTGCACCCGGCCCTCCTGAATAAGTTGCACCCAGCCCTCTGTGAGCAAGTTGCACCCGGCCGTCGGTGAGTAAGCTGCATACGGATGCCAGTGAGTAAGTGGCACCCGTCCATGACTGAGTAAGTTGCACCCAGCCATCAGTGAGTAAGTTGCACCTGTCCTTGAGTGAGTAAGTTCCACCCGGCCTTCAGTGAGTAAGTTGAACCTGGCCTTCGGTGAGTATGTTACACCTGGCCTTCAGTGAGTAAGTTGCACATGTCCCTCAGTAAGTAAGCTGCACCCAGCCCTCGTGAGTAAGTTACACCCAGCCCTCTGTGAATAAGTTGCACCCAACCCTCAGTAAATAAGTTGCACCCGGCCCTCAGTGAGTAAGTCACACCCGGCCCTTGGTGAGTAAGTGGCACCCGGCCCTCGTGAGTAAGATGCACCCAGCCCTCGGTGAGTAAGTTGCACCTTGCCCTCTGTGAATAAGTTGCACTTGGCCGAGGGTGAGTAACTTGCACATGACCATGACTGAGTAAGTTGCACCCAGCCATCAGTGAATAAGTTGCACCTGTCCTTGAGTGAGTATGTTGCACCAGGCCCTTGGTGAGTCCGTTTCACACGGGCATCGGTGAGTAAGTTGCACCCAGCCTTCAATGCGTTAGTTGCACCTGGCCTTCTGTGAGTAAGTTGCACCCGGCTCTCAGTGAGGAAGTTGCACCTTTCCCTCAGTGAGTAAGCTGCACCCATCCGTCAGCCATGGGTGAGTAAGTTGCACCAAGCCTTCAGTGGGTAAGCTGCACCCTGACCTTAGTGAGTAAGTTGCACCTAGCCCTTGAAGAGTAAGTTACACCTGGCCCTTGGTGAGTAAGTTGCACTCGACTCACTGTGAGTAAGTTGCACCCGTCCTTCAGTGAGTAGGATGTGCCTTTGCCTCGGTGAGTAAGTTGAACCCGCCGCTTGGTGAGTAAGCTGCGCCTGTCCCCCGTTGACCCGTCCCTCAATGAGTAATTTGCACCTGTCCCTCAGTGAGTAAGTTGCATCCTGCCTTCATAGAGTATGTTGCATTTGTCCGATGGTGAGTAGGTTGCACCCGGTCCTCAGTGAGTAAGTTGCACCCAGCTCTCAGTGAGTAAGTTGTACCCAGCCCTTAGTGAGTAAGTTGCACCTGTCCCTCTTTGCGTAAGTTGCACCCAGTCCCGTGGTAAGTAAGTTGCACTTGGCTCTGAGTGAGTAAGTTGCACACGGCCCTCAGGGAGTACGTTGCACCCATCCTTCTGTGTGTAATTTGCACCTGTCCCTCAGTAAGTAAGTTGCCCCTGGCCCTCAGTGAGTAAGTTACATTCGTCCCTTGGGTCGAGAAGGTTGTACCCGGCCCTCAGTAAGTAAGTTGCACCCAGCGCTCAGTGAGTAAGTTGCACCCGGCCCTCACTGAGTAAGTTGCACCCAGCCTCCAGTGAGTACGTTTCACCTGGCCCTCAGTGATTAAGTTGCACCGATCCTTCAGTGAGTAAGTTGCACCTGGCCCTCAGTGAGTAAGTTGCACCTGGCCCTCAGTAAGTAAGTTGCACCCAGCCTTCAGTGAGTAAGTTGCACCCGGCCCTCAGTGAGTAATTTGCACCCGGCTCTCAGTGAGTAATTTGCACAGAAGGGTGAGAGCTCATTGATATATGAGTGTGATGTCTCCGCTGTCCAGGTCCAAGGGGCGTAACTTCATCAGACTAATTTGAGGGGGAGTGAGCTTCAAATTTCCCAATAATCATTGCTGGACATCTTGTTAAAACACATTGGCCCTCCTTACGACCCTGGCGGCCGGCGGTAAGCTGGCGTAACACAGGCCATACCGCCGGCCCCTCCGCTATAACGCCAGGCTTTTGCCTGCCGGTCTTAATCTCCAGGGCAGAGGTGCAAGCACCGCTGCCCTGGGGATTATGAGTCCCCGACCGCCAGCCTGGCCATGGCGGTAAACACCGCCATGGAAAGGCTGGCGATAAGGGGGACTTGGGGTGCCCCTGTACTGCCCATGCACTTGGCATGGGCATTGTAGGGGCCCCAAGGCATAGCCCCATCGCGCATTTCACTGCCCGATTTTCGCAATGGGTGCTACTGCAACCGCTGCACATCAGCATTGCCGCCGGCTCTGTTGCGAGCTGGCAGCAATGTTGATGTTACTTTTCCGGTGGGCCAGCGGACGGTAACACTGTTACCTTCCGCTGGCCAGTGGAAAAGTCAAAATAGGGAGCCAGGAATACCGCCAGCACTGGTGGTAATCTCGCGCCCGCTGCCTCAGCGGTCTTCTAAGAAGACCGCTGAGGTTGTAATGAGGGTCATCATATGGGAAGGAGAGGGAGGGTTAAAGGGCAGTAGAATGAGAGAAGAGTGCGGGTTGTTGAGGTACTTAAAAATAAATATTTTTCAAACTAATCAACATATTTTAAGGCTTTCAAAACATACATGAGAGAGTGTGTGTGTGTGTGTTTTTGTCAGTGTGAGCAAGTAAAAACCCAGGTGAAATCCAATAGACACTTCACTTTACCCGACTGAAAGCACTTCTACCCAACTATTACCTACAGAATACATTTTTTTAGCGGTGTAACACACCAAGCAACACCCCTCCCTCTGAAGCTACACCCTGCCAGATCCAACCATCACTATGCCGTCAAGATGGTGGTGACTGCTTTTACCTATCTTCCGAGGACTTTATACATTTTTCACCTGTCACAATACTCCCTCTACCCCAAACTGAGGTAGAGAGTTTGAGAGAAACCATCTCCTCATCTATGACTCTATGACTAAGGCAGGAGAGGACAAAAAATCGCCCCTGCCTGTGGCAAAGCAGGAGCAAACATGGACACATGGATTCACTTGGGCATGTTAATCTCCCTGTCTGAGGGGTTAAATGTCCCTCAACTTTGGTGCAGAAATAGCTTCAAAATTTTAGCAGGATGAGAGCAAGCCACAGACCCCTACCCACTGGCAATGCTGATGGGTGTCATCAACCCTCCAACTCATTGGGCAATGTGTGGGAATGTGCAAAATACAGGAATAAAGACACACTCTGCCCTTGGGCTGGAAGGGAGAGGACAAAGAAAGGCCCCTCAACATTGGTGTGGTTAAGAGCTTGACATATTCCCCCTTCCTCTATTTGGGGAAAGTGAAAAGAGCAGGCCAGGGAGATCTTGTGGAGTTTCACTCCACGGAGGTACCTAAAACACAGCAAAATTCTGCAGAGTTCAGAGAATGGCGAGTTTTAGTGAGTCATGCTGCTCGCCCAGATTTTTTGTGCCAGGAGCTTCTCCTGTGCTATAAAATCAGTGTGAATGGCACCTTGTGGCGCTGCTTCTTTCTGCTGCTTAAGTAGATCTTCTATTCGAGCAGCACTTTTCTCAACACGAGCATTAGGGACCTGTTGCGACCGCCTGCACAGAGAAATCACACCTGGAGGCGTTCTAGCTCTTCATTTTCTTGCTTGTGCCAAGGAGATAGCAGACTGGGAAAAACTCCAGGAACTCCACTGGAGTGTGCTGCCCACCCCAAAATAGAGTACAAAATACCACCACCTTTGTGCAAGAAGGGGGGAAAGCAATGCGCTGCATGCCCTATGCAAGGTAATGGGAAGGCAGGGTAGGCAAAGATAATGGTAACAAATGCGCTCCCACCCTTTGGTAAGGAAGAACAAGGGCAGTAAATATCACCCCTAAGGCAATATTGAAGGGATAAAAAAACATAAAGCTGCATTTAACTGGACAAGAGAGGTGGCAAACAAAGCCCCCGCCCTTGTGCAGGATATGGCAGAAGGTGACAGAAAGTCACCCTCCTTGAGCAACCAGGGCGACAAAATACACCACATGCAATGTGGGTGTCTGCTGATGCAAGACATATCTCTCTGATATGTGGGCAATGCGTGGGATGGACAAAAAAATCCCTTGTCCTAGGTCCAGATATGGAGGGGAATGAGAGGTCTAACCCCCAACTTGAGGCAGGGAACAGATGCACCCACACCTTTGTGCAAGATGTGCCCCTTTTCACTTGCAAGATCAAGGGGTCTCCAAACACCTCGACCCAAGACGGCGTAAGACGGAAGTGGATAAATATCCCTCCATCCATGAGAATAGAGCACCTACCTAAGGGGCCTCAACGATTGGACTTGATTGTTTGTCACCCTCTGTCTTGTTGAAGTGCATGTGGGGTACTTCAGACCATCCACACAGATAAAGGCCCTCATTATGACATTGGCGGTAAATCTCACTTACCACTACGCTGACTGCCGCCAACTTACCGCCACCGCGGTGGATATCCATTCACCATATTATGATACACACACACCAATCCGTCACTGTTCAGCCACAAACACAATTCCGCCAGCCCAAAGGTCAGTGATAAACTGGCGGTATCAAAACCCACACCGTTACGGCAACAGAACTACACCACCACATTATGACCCACGAATCACCACAGACGACATTCAACGGCAGTAAACCATTGGCGGTACATACCGCTGGGCTCAAAATACACACACACAAACAAAAGAACACCACATTGTACAATTTAAATAACACACACCTGACACCCATACACACCCACACCCACATACCCACACCAATATATAACACATACCCACAGTACCCACAACCCTTTACAAGCATGAAAAAAAGCCAACAGATAGACACCAAGACCACAGACAAAACCAGAGCCACACACCACTTACACCTATACACCACCCACGCACCCCACATCACACACCCCAACACATTACCCAACATACCCTCACCTTCACACCTCACACAACAACCATGGCACCACAAAGACAACCCCGATTCACAGAGGAGGAGCTAAGGGTCATGGTGGAGGAAATCATCAGGGTAGAGCCACAGCTATTTGGAGCACAGGTGCAGCAGATATCCATGGCAAGGAAGACGGAGCTATGGCCTAGAATCGTGGACAGGATCAACGCCGTGGGACAGCAACCCCAGAAATAGGGTGACATCAGGAAGATGTGGAACGACCTACGGGGGAAGGTACGTTCCAATGCAGAAAGACGCCAACTCGCTGTACAGAGGACTGGCGGTGGACCCTCACCTACTACCCCACAACTAACTACATGGGAGAAGCAAGTCTTGGCAATCATGCATCCTGTAGACCTGGCCGGAGTAGGAGGAGGACTGGACTCAGGTAAGTCAACTCTCTACAACTATCACCCCCGTACCTGCATGCCATCACATACCCTCACTCCCATCACTTCACCAACACCCACACACCCCACCATCACATCCCACTCATCCCAATGCCAAGCCCTGCATGCCATACCAATGCATGGACACCACTCACAGCCCTGCATGGACACCTATCACTAAAGCATACACACTAGGGAGAATCATCTATCCCACCATATACCAACCTACACAAGTGAAAGCTGCCAGGGTAAATACAAACATAGAGGGCAAGCCACAGATGCACAATATGTCAGACACAGAAACAATAACACATCATTTACATCCCCACAGGTATCCCAGCCAATGTCACCGGAGAGGAGGTGCCAGCACTATCCAGTCCCTCAACAGAAGAGGCCCACAGTGATGACAGCAGCTCTGATCTTTTGGATCTGGATGACCAACCTGGCCCATCAGGGTTCTCTGGACAGCTGATTACCCAGGCCCAGTCACACACCACCACAGAGCCTCCCACATCAGGAAACACCACCACAGCACCTACCCAGCGTACCCACACCTCTGTCCCCAGGACACGTCAATCAGCAGTGTGTCCACCTCTACAGGGACCCCAGGGCACACCTCATACCCAAGATAACCAGGGACCTGGGGTCATTGGCAATGGACACACGGTTCTTGGGACAGAAGCATAGGGGGTGGACAGGCCCAGGGAACCAACTCTCCAGGAGGCACTTGCAGAGATCCTGGGAGCATATCAACATTCCCAGGACTTGATGGGCCAGATCCTGGACAATGTGCAGGAGAACAGGCGGCTGCAGGAGGGAGAGTACCAGGGGATCAGGGAGAACTTGCAGGCCATCAACAACACCCTGGTCTCCATAGCAGGGGTGCTGGCAGACATGGGCAATATTATGAGGGAGGCAGTCTCAGAACAGCGGGCCCCTGCCACTAGCCAGTCATCTGAACAGCCTTCCATCTCCGTTAGCGGCCAGGAGGCCCTGCCACAGGACCCACAGGCCTCCAGCATCCCTCCCCCCGCAGAAGGTGAACCACCATGCAAACGTTCCCTGCGATCCAGACAGAAGACAAGAGACAGTTGCCAAGACCCCCGCCAGGAAATGAGACTCTCCTGATTGTCACTCTTGTGTCCCACCCTGTCACCCTGTCCACCTTGAACTGTCATTGCTCCCCTTCCTATGTCCCCTTGGACACTGCACCTGTGCTACAAAGACACTGGAACAGTACCCTGGACTTTCCTCTATCAACACCCCAGCCCATTGCACTTGCCCCTCTATATTTTACCACTTCAATAAACACCCTTGAAAAAAAAAAGAAGTTTGGACTATGTCATGTTTTTCAATTATGTATTCATTGAAACAGGTACAAACATTGCAATTCAATTGTACAGAAAATGAGCATAAATTAATGACCTGTAGCTGGCTGCAGTGATCACACCAGGAGTGTATGTGAGGTCAAAAACATCTGCAGAAACATTTGCCAGAGGGAACAGTAAGTGGGCATAGAAGTGGGAAATATCAGCATGCAAGTGCCACAGAAATGGAAACAAATGTCATTGAAATGTGAAGTAACACTGTCCTATCTGTGTGTCATTGGAAGTATTGTCTGATGACTGATGTTCTGTTGTCCTCATCCTCATCCTCTGCCTCCTCATCCTCACTGTCCACAGGGTCCACTGCTGCCACACAGGCATCTTCAGCCTCCTCCTCCTGCAGTAAAGGCACATGGCATCTCAGGGCAAGGTTGTGCAACATGGAGCATGCCACTGTTATCTGGCAGACCTTCTTGGGTGAGTAGCACAGGGATCCACCTGTTAGTTGGAGGCACTTGAACCTGGCCTTTAGGAGGCCAAAGGTTCTTTCTATTATCTTTATGGTTCGCCCATGAGCCTCACTATAACGTTCTTCTGCCCTTGTCCTGGCATTCCTCACAGGGGTCAGCAGCCATGAGAGGTTTGGTTAACCAAAGTCACTTACAATATTGAGGGATAACAGTTAGCCACACACTATCCTATATGGTCCACACTGTACCCATACACCAACATATACTGGGTGGGGACCAGGGCTCACCTATTAGCCACACCCTGTGCCTCTGTAGTTGGGCTATCACACTTGGGATGCTGCTATTCATCAGGACAAAGGCATCATGCACCAACCCAGGATACTTAGCAATGACTTGGGAGATGTACTGGTCCGCCAAGCACACCATCCGTACATCCAGAGTGGAAACTTACGATTTCTGAACACCTGTTCATTTTGACGGGGGGGACTAATGCAATATGTGTATCATCAATCGCCCCAATTATGTTGGAGATATGTCCCATTGCATAGAACTTGGCCTTCACTGTGGCCAAATCTTCAACCTGGGGAAAACAATGTAGCTGCACATGTGCTTAATCAGGGCAGACAACACTCTAGTCAGCACTATTGAGAAAATTGGCTGTGAAATTCCTGCTGCTAAGCCCACTGTCACTTGGAAGGAACCAGTTGCCAGGAAATAGAGCACTGATAGAACTTGCACAAGAGGGGGGATCCCAGTGGGGTGACGGATAGCAGATATCAGGTCAGGCTCCAATTGGGCACACAGCTCTGTGATTGTGGCCCTGTCAAGTCTATAGGTGAGGATGATGTGCCTGTCCTCCATTATTGCCAAGTCCACCAGGGGTCTGTATACCGGGGTATGTCTTCATCTCCTATTCATCCGCAGAGATAGCAATCTATGGGGCAAAAGAGTGAGGAGCTGGTCACAAACTGAACAATGGGGCTACAACAGAACTTTGCATGCTGTTAACTTGTAATGTATAAGTGTGATTTGTATAGTATGTCCAAATTTCAACAGTGAGGAAGCAAAAATCCAGGGCCTGTCCCCCCCCCCCCATGAAATGGCATCCGCCTGCCTGGTGTGGAATTGAGGTAATTCCGCTGATGTTGTGCGCCATTGCGGGAGGCGGTTGGGAACCGCTGTGCAACTCCTCATTGGGTAACATTGGGCACCATGGGGTACAGTGGCCAATGGTATGCACTGCTGCAGACGTGACTGCCATTTTCTATCACATTTCTCACTTGCTACCTGAACATCAGGAGAGGACCTACACTGCATGTGCTGCTGTGACCTGTGTCTGGAACCTACCATGGCCCGTGTGACTGGCAAAAGCGCCACTGCCTTCACTTCGGAAGAGTTGGAGAGACTGGTGGATGGAGTCCTACCCCAGTACAGACTGCTGTATGGGCCTCCAGACCAACAGGTGAGTACACTGTGGGCATGATGCATGTGGCATGAATACATGGAGTGGTGTGTGTGAAGGCCTCGGGTAAGGGGGGTGGGTGGATGTCCTCTGGGCAGCTTATTGGTTGTGTGCTGAGCCATGTGTGTGTAAATGGTGATGTTAAGGGGTATGGAGGGCAATAAGTGTAACAGGCAGGACTGTTTGACTAATACTATTTTCCAGTGTGTATTTCCTCTGCAGGTCAGCGCCCATATATGGCGTGCCATCGCCAAGGACATGCAGACCCTGGGGGTACATGACAGGCGATACACCCACTGTTGGAAATGGTGGGAGGACCTGAGAAGCTGGGCATGGAAGAAGGCGGAGGACCAGCAGGGGATTAACTCCCAATGTGGAAGGGGTGCCCGTCGAACCCCCATGATGGCCTGCATACTGGCGGTAGCCTATCCAGAGCTGGATGGGCGATTGAGGGCATCACAGCAGCTACAAGGGGGTGAATACAGTGCCCATCATTACAACTTACACTTGGTAGGCTGGTATCCGGGTGTGGGATGTATGTCACTGGGTTCCCCTCGGCCAGGTCTGACATTGCAGCGTAGGTCCCCTGGTGGCTAGGGTTCTGAGAGGATAGTCCTGCTACCAAGCTTGTAAGCATCCACTACTGGTCAGGGCTGCGTGGGTCCCAGGTGTGCTGAATTTGGCAGTGTGTGCCACTCCCCATGCCTTGGATGCTAACTTTCTCTCTGGTAGTGCAATGGCATATTGTGTAGGCTTGTTCCCTGTGTGTAAGGGTGCTGTGTATGCCAATGGTGGTGTTGGTGCAGCCATTGACCAAGTGTATCCTTTGTCTCTTTCCCCCTTATTGTTTTGTCATCCTCTCCTTCTGTGCATTGGCATCTTCTGGCGGAGGAGCAGAGGCATCGGCGGCGGAGGAAGCTGCATCCCACAGTACCCAGGAGGCTGAGTCCACCGATGCTGAGGGCACCAGTGGGACAGAGGGCGAGGGGAGCACCACGGCGGAGACTGGAAGGGACAGTTCTGACACAGATACCTCCTCCAATGGAAGGTTCCTAGTGGTGGCGGACCCCTCTGTGACCACCACAACTATAGGTACAGCTGTCACCCCCTTACCAGTACCGACCTCCCTGCAGCCCCTCATCGAGTTGCCCATGCCTGCTCACCTAGGAGGGTGGGCATCTCCTTCGCCCTTGGCACCTCAGGCCCTGCCCCAGTGAGCCCTACTGCCCTGAGTGAGGAGGCTACTGACCTCCTGAGATCCATCTCTGTAGAGCAGTCTACCATTGTGAATACCATCCAGGGGCTAGCAGCCCAGATGCAACAGACTAATGCATTCCTGGAGGGCATGCACACTGTATTGGCAGCCCGACAGAGATCGATCCAGGATCTGGCCTCCTCTCTGATGGCAGCCATTGTACCTGTTTCTACCCGCCCCCTCCAACCTCCACTTCTTAGTCCCATTCTCCTCAACCCCAACCCATCCCAAGCACACAGGCAGATGAGCATGCACACAAGACAACACACAAGAGTGGTACAGGCAAATAGAAGCACCACACTTCATTCCACAGGCACTCACAGAAACACCACCCAGATGCAGACACACCAACATCCACTATTTCCACTGTCTCCCCCCACCTCCACCTACCTCCCAGTTCCGTTCACACTCACACCTGCATGCACTACATCATCATCCACTACCAGCATCACCACCACACCAAGCAGAACACACACCTCACTGGCAGACACCTCCACAACAGCCATGAACACATCCCCTGTGTCCGCTACCACTGTGTCTGTCCTCCCCATCCTAAGTTACACAAACGCAAGCACTCAGATACCCAACAGCCGTCCACCTCACAACAGCATCCAGCCCATGCACCTGCACCCAAAATCAGCAGACAGACACCTCCAACAACCACTTCCTCTTCCTCCACTCCCAAACCTTCTCCCTCTTCCCGCCCCAGTGTCCCTAAAAACTCTTCCTATCCACCATTGACCTCTTCCCTGCCCCTCTCCCCTGGCATCCTGCACATCTGGCCAGGGTGGGAAGAACCCAGCCAAGCACCTCAGCCACCCAGTCCACAGGCCCAGTCATCACCACACCCACTCATGGTGGAAAAGGATCCAGGGCACATGTCCTGAGGGTGAAGGAGCCTGCCCAAGCTGCTGCCAAGATGGGAAAGGAGTCTGCCCAAGCTGCTGCCAAGAAAGGGAAAGGAGCCTGCCCAAGCTGCTGCCAAGAAGGGAAAGGAGCCTGCCCAAGCTGCTGCCAAGAAGGGAAAGGAGCCTGACCAAGCTGCTGCCAAGAAGACAAAGGAGCCTGCACCAGCAGGCAGGAAGAGCAAGGGGCCTGGGGCAGTAACTGTGATGGAGCCCCCACCACCAACCATGGTTGAGCAGCCGTCCAAGGTTGCAGGGGATGGGCAGGAGCCTCCCCCACCAGCAGCACCACCACCTCCAGTGAGCAGCCGTCCGAAGTTGCAGGAGATGGGCAGGAGCCTCCCCCTACCAGCAGCACCACCACCACCTTCAGTGAGCTGTTGTCACCGCCAGTGGACGCTATGTAATCCTGCCTCCATGGGCTGCTGTGCGGCCTGCCCCCTGCAAATCCAGTGGGTATGACACCCACCTGAGATACTGTGATCTTGCACTCCCCAGGATCATGAGCACAGGGCACGATGCCCCCTCCAGAACCAGAGGGCAAGTCACCTACTTGAGAGACTGTGGCCTTGCACTCCCCAGGACCAATCACAGGGCTTGTTGCCCCCTCCAGAACCAGTGGGCAAGTCACCCACTCAAGAGACTGTGGCCTTGCACTCCCAAGGGCCAAGCACAGGGCATGTTGTCCCCTCCAGAACCAGTGGGGAAGACAACCACTTGAGAGACTGTGGCCTTGCACTCCCAAGGACCAAGCACAGGGCATGTTGCCACCTCCAGAACCAGTGGTGTTGTTCCATCTCCCGGCTGAGGTGCCCCCCTACCCCCTGTCCACCTGAGGTGCCTGCCTATTTACCAACAGATGCCCCTGCAGTGTTCTCTCCATCTTGAGGCAGGTGCCATGTTTGGCTTTGGACTTTGGCCTGTGGCCAGGTGGACTACGTACATTGTGGACTGGGCTGTCCCTTATGTATACATATGTATATATCTCTTGTCTTGCCTCACTTATTTATCTTGATGTGTTTCTCTCATTACATTCACTTTCTCAAATTCGTTTTGTCCTTGCATTATTCATCCAAGGTACAGGGTATAAATGTTTTGGTAATGCAGCTGAATGTGTGTATGGTGTTGGGGGTGTGTGTAGTGCGTGAGTGTGTCACTCTCTTTTTCCTCCCTCCCTCCCTCCCTTGTGTGCTAGGCATCTGTACTCATCATCGCCATCTTCACTGGTGTTGGTGTTCGTGGTGGAGCAGCACGTAGAAAATCATGGGGAAGACATGCAGCTCGGGCTCCATGGCAGCGTGGTTGTTCCCTGTGTCTCCAATGGTGAGTCCTTTCACTTCTGTGCCGTGTTTCCGCCAGGCTTTTGATGTCGTTGGTACTGCCCTGGAAAAGGTGGTGGAATCGTGTGTCTTAATATGGTGGGCGGAAACATTGACTTCCGCCTGGTGGTCGGTGTGGTACATTGGCTGTTTATCGGAGATAACACCCCCATGGTCATAATTTGGCAGTAATTACCGTTGGTGGTATTACTGCCACTTTAACACCAACTGCCAGGGTTGTAATGAGGGCCATAGGGTTGATAAAGTGCATGTAAGGTGTTTCAGGCCATCCACGCAGATAGAGTGTTGTTAAAGTGCATGTGTGGTGCCTCAGGCCTTCCACACAGATAGAGTGTTGCTAGAGTGCGTGTGGGTTGTCTCAGATCTTCCACAAAAATAAAAGTATTGGTAAAGAACATGTGTGATACCTCAGCACTTCGACAAAGACATAAGTGCTGTTAAAGTGCGTGTGTTTTGGCTCAGGCCAGCCACACAGATAGAGCCTTGTGAAAGTGTGTGAGGTGCCTCAGGCTGTCATGCTGTTAAAGTGCATGTGGGGTGCCTCAGGCCTTTGCCAAAGATAGAATTATTGATAAAGTGCGTGTGGGGTGCCTTAGACGTTTGACAAAGATAGGATGCCTCATGCCATCAACAAAGGCAGAAGTGACTTAAAAGACTTTTCAGGTCTGGGGTGAGGCTGGAGGGACACCACTGTGCATGCCTAGGAGAATTTAGGCTGCCAGATAAAAAATTTAGTCAATCCAAAAACAATGAGTTTCAGTGTAAGAACTGAAGTTAAGGGGAACTCAGGGGCAAGAGGGATGTGAGTACTCAGACTTCAAATCCAAACGTTAAGCAACGACGTTAGCTTCCACATCCTGCTGTTCTTCTTTGGAGTATGGTGTGTTAGTTCACACACAGAGTACCACATCACACAATCCGGTTGTTCACAGATTACACCAATAGTAATTACACATGTGCTGGACATGAGTTTTGAAGAGATTAATTGTGGAAAGAGATTATACAATCATAGACTGGCAAATAAAGTGTATTTAATGTAGTGGGATTCCATGACAGGAACGTTATTATAAACATGCAAATCTTGCTAAATGCCCAATATATTTAGGAAACACTAGCACCGAGAAACTACAGTTACAGTGTTAATGCAGCTCTCAAAGTTAATAAAGGAATTATACAAACTCTAAGATGCCCACAAACCTTTTCCCCCATTTTGTCATTACACTTTTCATACGTGTTGGTGCAGCCACCTCATCGCCTGGGGAATATTTTCACAATCTGGGCCTGTATTACAGACAGTGTTCTGGGAGTACAAAAGGTACATGTGCCCTGGGGGCCATAATTACGAGGATTTGGCGTTGGCGTAGGGCAGCACAGCAAGTCATCGTGCTGCACTGCCCTACACCAAAGTGAAAGGGCAGGATGCACCGTATTTGTGCAATACATAGAATTACTGTCCTTTCCCCCTGCGCTGGTGCCGTTTCGGCAGCCTGGCACCATCGTAGGCACCCTTGCACTGTGGTGGAAGGGTGCTCTATAGAGGCGTTTCCCTCCTTCTATGCGGGCTGCAGAATCTGCTGCAGAAAGAGGAAAAAAGTAGGAGAAATAAAAAATATTTCTCCTTGTTATGACTGCCCTGGGAGGCGTAAGGGTTTGGCACATCCCTAGGTTTACAAGTCATTGTAAATATGGAAATGCATCAAAACCCATGGTAGTTGCATGGGAAAACCCACCTCAGTGCCCATAGTACGCTGCCATGGAGACAACTTGCTGGGCTGCATGAAAGGGAGAGGGCAGAAATGCAAAGTATTTACCAATATATGGCGCATTCCTGCTCTCTGCTTGCACTAGTGCTCAATCTGTTGCCCAGCTCCAACGAGGGCACCCGTATACCATGGTGCTAGGGTGCATGTTGCTGCAGGCAAGATTGTTTTTGTGCAGAAAAGTGTCTCTCCCTTCACAAAAGCAATCCTCTGGGGCCTTTTTCTCTTTTTAAGTGTGCTGCACATTTCAGCGCATGTAAAAAGAGGAAAGAAGAGGAGAGAAAAAAAAAATTCTCCTTGTTGTACCTCTATCACAAAGGCATACAATGTTGATGCATTTTCAGGTTTATCAGTATTAGTAAATCTGGTAAAGCACCAAAACCTATGGGTGGACGCCTGAGAACACCCGCACTGCACCCATGGAACGCCTTCCACCAGCAGAGTAACGCCCTGCCTTGCACTACTCCAGAATTACCAAGCAACGGAGGGCCGCGCAAGGTGACCTCTTGTTGGTTGGTAAATCTAACTTTGGTATTATGTTGCCCTTGCGACACCATGCATAAAGCAAGGGCAATGCAATACTATGATAAATCTGCCCTACAATGTTTATTTATTTCTATTCACCCTTCCATGCCTAGAATAATTTTAGAGATAACAGTTTAAGAAGATCACATTCTGATTTCAACCACTACAATGGTTTCCACAGAGCCGGATATTGAGCATCACACAGAAGCTGTAAGCTCCGCATATCATGTACCCTTGCCAGTCTGTCTAACTACCTGTGGGAAAATGTGTCAGCCTAACTACCTGTGGGAAAATGTGTCATTCTACTTGTGGTAAAATGTGACAGTCTACCTGTCGGAAAATGTGTTAGTCTAACTACCTGTGGGAAAATGTGTCAGCCTAACTACCTGTGGGAAAATGTGTCAGCCTAACTACCTGTGGGAAAATGTGCCATTCTACTTGTGGTAAAATGTGACAGTCTTCCTGTGGGAAAATGTGACAGTCTAACTACCTGTGGGAAAATGTGTCAGCCTAACTACCTTTGGGAAAATGTGTCAGCCTAACTACCTGTGGGAAAATGTGTCATTCTACTTGTGGTAAAATGTGACAGTCTTCCTGTGGGAAAATGTGTCAGTCTAACTACCTATGGGAAAATGTGTCATTCTACTTGTGGTAAAATGTGACAGTCTACCTGTGGGAAAATGTGTCACTCTAACAACCTATAGGAAAAATGTAACAGTTTAACTATCTGAGGGAAAATGTGACAGTCTAACTACCCATGGCAGTGGTTCCCAACCTGTGGTCCAGGGTCCCCTAGGGGTCCACGAAGCCTCCACAGTGGGCCTGCAACTGCTTAGAAACATAAATGATATTAAAATATTAGGTCCCCAGCTTTCAGTAATGACTCGGAGGGGGGCTGGAAAGGTGATCCCCGGATTACAGTAATAATTCAGTGAGGGTCCCCAGGTTCCTGTAATGAAAACGTGGGGGTCCACAGTAGTCAAAAGGTTGCGAACCACAGACCTATGGGGAAAATGTGACAGTCTAACTAACTATGGGGGAAATGTGACAGTCTAACTACCTTTGGAAAAATGTGACAGTCTGACTACCTGCGGGAAAATGTGTCAGTCCCACTACCTGTGGGAAAAATGTGACAGTCTAACTACCTGTGGGAAAATGTGACAGTCTACCTGTGGGAAATTGTGACAATCTAACTACCTATGGGGAAAATGTGACAGTGTAACTGCCTATATGGCAAATGTGACAGTCTAACTACCTGTGAGAAAATGGGTCAGTCTAACTGTCTGTGGGAAAATGTGACAGTCTTACTACCTGTGGGAAAATGTGGCAGTTTAACTACCTGTGGGAAATTGTGAGTCTAACTTCCTGTGGGAAAATGTGTAAGTCTATCTACCTATAGGGAAAATGTGGCAGTCTAACTACTCATAAGAAAATGTGACAGTTTAACTACCTGTAGGAAATTGTGAGAGTCTAACTACTTGTGGAAAAAATTGACAGTCTAACTATCTATGGGGAAAATGTGACAGTCTACCTGTGGGAAAATGGGACAGTCTAACTACCTATATAAAAATATGACAGACTAACTGCCAGTGGGAAGATGTGTCAGTCTAACTACCTGCAGGGAAAATGTGACAGTCTACCTGTGGGTAAATATGACAGTCTAACTACCTGTACGGAAAATGTAACAGGCTACCTGTGGAAAAATTCAGACAGTCTACCTATGGGAAACAATGTGACAGTATGACTACCTGTGGGAAAATGTGACAGTCCAACTACTAGTGGGAAAATGACACAGTCTAACTACCTGTGGGAAATTGTGACACTCGAACTACCTGTGGGGAAAATGCACCAGTCTAACTACCTGCGGGAAATTGTGACACTCTAACTACCTGCGGAAAAATGCAACATTTTTTAATACAAAAGTCTAACTACCTGCGGGAAAATGGGTCAGTCGAAGTGTCTGTGGTAAAATGTGACATTCTAACTATCTGTGGGAGAGTGTAACAATCTAACTACCATTGGGAAAATGTGACAGTCTACCTGTGGGAAAATATGATAGTCTAACTACCTGTGGGAAAATGTGACAGTTGAAATACCGATGGGGAAAATCTGACCGTCTAAGTATCTGTGGGAAGATGTGACAGTCTAACTACCTATATGGAAAATGTGACAGTCTAACTTCCTGTGGGAAAATGTAACAGTCTAACTACTTGTGGGGAATTGTGACAATCTAACTACCTATGGGGAAAATGTGACAGTCTAACTATTTGCAGGAAAATATGTCAGTCTAACTACCTGTGGGAAAAGGTGACAGTCTAAATAGATGTGGGAAAACGTGACAGTTGAACTACCGATCGGGAAAACCTGACCATCTAACTACCTGTGGGGAAATGTGACTGTCTAAATACCTATATGGCAAATGTGACAGTCTAACGACCTGTGGGAAAGTTGACAATCTAACTGCCTTTGGGTAAATGTGTCAGTCTAACTACCTGTGGGAAAATGTGACAGTCTAACTACCTATATGGCAAATGTGATAGTCTAACGACCTGTGGGAAAATGTGAGAGTCTAAATACCTGCGGGAAAATGTGACAGTCTAACTACCTGTGGGAAAATGTGACAGTCTAACTACTGATAGGGAAAGTCTGACTGTCTAACTACCTGTGGGAAAATGTGACAGTCTAACTACCTATATGGCACATGTGACAGTCTAACTACTTTTGGGAAAATGGGTCAGTCTAACTGTCTGTGGGAAAATACGACAGTATAACTACCTGTGGGAAAATGTGACAGTCTAACTACCTATATGGCACATGTGATAGTCTAATGACCTGTGGGAAAATGTGACAGTCTCACTACCTATATGGCACATGTTATAGTCTAATGACCTGTGGGAACATGTGACAATCTAACTACCTGTGGGGAAAATCTGACCATATAACTACCTATGCAGAAAATGTGACAGTTTAACTAGCTGTGGGAAATTGTGAGAGTCTAACTACCTGTGGGAAAATGTGACAGTCTAACCACCTATGGGGACAATGTTGCCCACTCTACAATCCACTGTTCTGTGTACCATTTGTGGAATGTTTCTCGAGGAAATGTTCTGGTTACTGTAAGAAGGGATACATAACAACCTAGTCATTCAGCCAATACTTGAGTTGGTCTCCCTTCCTGTACCAATACTTTAATATTCAATGATTTGCAGAGATGGCGCGACGGGTGACCCGTGTGTGCATGTGACAAGATGATGGTGTTTGTAGACTGCAGCACTATATGCCTTCACCTCACCATGTGTGGCAGTGCTGTGCTCCCAGGTGCCTTCTGCCATAGGGTGACAGACAGAACCAGATGTGGATGGGATTCAATCACTGGCATCTTACCACCAGTCATGGGTGATCTTTGTTTTGTTGTTTCTCTAACTTTAGTTTTGGCTGAAGAGAGCTTTAACTTTAGTTCCATTATTCATGCTTAAAAAAATAGACTTAATGGAAATATGAGAATACACCAAGAGTTGACGTTGTGATTTCTGATTGGTGTTCATTCTTGAATTAAAGTCATTGTGGCTGACGAAGTTCCAATGAATGCTGCAACATTAGAATGTGAGCTCCTGGCCGTTCAGTGGTGAGGCAGCATGTCCACTGGGTGATGTTTGTAATAGTGCTCTGTACCCGTGTTGGTGCTTTCTACTCTAAGAACCGATTAGATGGAATGGGGTCATGTGAGCACTAAAGGTCGAAAGCCTACACAACAAGGGCGGCTCTTCCATTAGGGCGGAGGAGGGTTGCCCCTCCACCAGCAGCGGCAGCTGGAAAAACCTTTTAAAGAAATCGAAAATAAACTTTGTTTATTATCATTTTCTTTTAAAGGGGCGGGTCCACGGGGGTGACGGCCAGTGAGGGGAGTGCACAGAACTCCCCCTCACTGCGGATGTGTGTTTGGCCGGTCGTCTCGGGCCTGCTAAACACCCGTGCAAAGTGTGCGTTCTCCACCCTGGCAACACAGTTGCCAGTCTGGATGGAGCAGGCACAGGCTCCCAGTCTGCCTGGGAGCGCCCAGCCAATCCTGATGCTGCTCTGAACAGCATCAGGATTGGCCGCAGGGCACGGTGGGAGCCTGCAGCAGAGGAGCAGCGCGGGAGTGGAGAAGGTAAGTGTTTTTTTTTCATTTAAAACATTTCTTATCTATTCCCCCGTTCCTGCCCCCCACCCCACGCGCCACCCGCTCCTTCTATGCCCTGCGAGACGCTCTTGCTCATATTTGAACATTGGAATGTTGAGTTCTCCTTTTGGAGTGCTCTGGGCTTCTTATGGCTGGTAAAAGCTTTGATGTATTCCGTTCACAACCGTTGTTGTGAACAAAGGCCGCACTAGCCCAAGGAGATTTCAACACCTTTGGGCTCCATGAGGCCTTTGTTTTTCTAATTAGAACATTCTGCCCATAGGGGTGAAATGTTATAATAACCTTATAGCCCTCCTTAGCGGGCTATACCAGCCATTAAAGCCAGCAAACTTGTTAAAGACCCAAGCCGGAGCAGGCCTTTCATGGCCGGTATAGCCCACTACTGTGGACTATAAGGCTATATTAAGAATCATTACAGAAGGCAGAAGGCTCCCCATATCATAAGTCATGAGAAAAGTCTAAGTATAGGGTCAAGTAACGGGCTGTCTAAGAGTCTGCTCAGAATGAAACGAGGAAAGGTATCGAACACATCCCACAACTAGCAAATTTTACCGTTTCAAAGGAGCACAGAATCACGTGAGATGGTAACATGGGCAGAACTAATAAAGTTAAATGACACAAATCAATCAGCATTGCAGAAATGATGCCATATAAGACAGGCTACTCTAAAGGCGCCCCCATCATGGATAATAAGTTGTCCCCTTTACCCCACATATAAGGGAAATGACAATACGCGATTGAACAATGAACTATTAAAATGAACAGAAACATTGAACCAGCAGGCAGCATCAACCTAGAATGTTTTTAACTTTAGATGAACGTCTCTTGCAAGCTTCCTTCAGAGCACTTTATTTGATACAATAGAGATAAACACCACCACAAAACAGATCGCATTTTCGTCTATTTAATGTAAAAGTAAAACAGAATGAGAGAGAGAAATCATGCATGCAGTGCAACTTTCAAAAGCTGTGTTTCTTCATCTGTCAATGCAAGCAGATGAGAGCCTCAGTAAATTTGTTTGATAGCCTCTTGTGCTAACTTAACCACATGAAAATAAGCCTTAATCTTTATCAATAAATCTGCTTTTATACAGGCCTCTGGAGCTGATGTCCACACCATAGAACCCCTAACCAAGAACATGTCTCTGTACACCAGGAAACTAGCTCACATCAGCAACACATCAGTCAAACACTGATCTACCACCCTGAACTGCAAGATAACACATCACTCTACACTGCTTCCTACTCAAACAAAGCCATTGTGGTGACTGCATCCAAGGTGCACAATCACACCATTCTGGAGTGTACTGGAGACAGCACGCATCATTGCATCATGCTGAGAGCGAGACGCCCCACTGCACTGAACGCCACCCGCAGAGTATACACTTGCCATGCTCCATCACATTGACACCTACATAATCCACTGCATTGCATGCTAGTGACACACCACACTGCGCAAAAATCTATGGTAGGTGAGTCCTACCAGTTCACTGCATCCTCAGGCTATGCACCTGATGCTGCACTGCACAGTAGGATTGACAAGGAAGGAGTGGCCTAACTTGCACATGAAAAGAACAAGGTCCCCCATGTCAGTACCTGATGAGCAGTTGTCTTTGTGTTGCACCAACTGCACTGGCTGCTGACTATCTTGGAGCCCACTTAGTGTAAATCAGATACACGTCTTCTTTATTCGCGAATGCTTCTACGGTTATACCATCAGGTTCTCCAGACACAATCTCCGGCCACTGGAAGCACACTCACTAACAACAGACAATCACACAGCATATGCAAACTTATCATGTATTCAAAACTTTTATAACAAGCATTGGCAATATCAATTGGTCAAGCTTTAAAGGAATGTTGTATGGCAGTGTGAAGCATTACAACTAAGTAGCATAGAAATGGATATGTATTTGTGTTGAAGCAAAACACTGTACAATAATATAGATTAAGGTTAAAAAGTCAGATGATACTTGAAGTTTCAAGCCAGAACTAAACATCCGTGTAGGTTAAAGCCTGCCCTACTCCCATGTTTGCTGCAGCCAGAGGAAAACACCGTAAATTATTTAGTTATCAAAGATGCTTTAATAGCATTACAAGGTTGTGCATGGCCCTGAGAGATCAAGCTCAGGCAGCTGGATAAATAAACAAAATGATCACACCTGCGTGGAGGGGAAGCACTTATTTTGTGGAAGCACACAACTTTTTTCCAATCAAAACGTGTAGTTCTGGCTCCAAACATGTGGGCGGAGCTAAAGCCCTTCTCTAGTGATGCTCACATAATTGTCTGGTGACAGCTGCGCTGTCCAGCCATATTATATAAAGTGTGAATTACAGAGTCATATGTGTGTGTTTCAGAGTAGTAGTAGTGATATTTAAATCAAAAACAGGCATGTTGTACTCTTTGGTCCCTAGCAAAGTCCCTTCTCGATAGGTGAAGTATAACAGAACCCGAAACACACAAGAGCTGTGAAAACAAGAGCATCAACGCAGAAAGATTGTAAACCATTGACTGAGTCTTAATGGATTTGTTGTACACTGTTGGGTTCGTTACGAGTTTGGCAGTAGGAAACATATGACCGCCAAACTCCTGACGAGGAGACCACCATGGTACTGGTGGACTCCCCATTAGACCCTTTACATCTTTCCCACTGGGCTGCCTGGCGGAAACGAAGGTTCCCGCCTATCAGTCCAGTGGGCTCATAATTGAGAAGGGAACAATGCAGGTGGACGCAGGGTGCCAAGCACCCTTGGAATGCGCACTGCCTGCACAGCAAGCTTCCATGTTGGCGTAAATACTACTTTTGTTTTCACGAACATAGGTTTCATGTGCAAAATCAACATTTGACCCTATTTTAAAATAATGATTCTAGTGGAGGAATTCCCCTAGTACCCCTTAAGATCAAACAATGCCTTACCTCCATTACTGAAGCAATAAGGGACATCTTTTCAATGGGACTCATTAGGGGAATGAATCAGTGCCAGCGCCCTTATAAGTTATTTTAACTTTGTCATACTGTTGGAGCTTCAAGTAATTAAGGGAGGTTGTTATAAACCACTTGGGGGCTGTAACCAACACCCAAAACCTCCAACCTCCCTTAGGTCCATATGCCAGAATCAGACTGCGAGTCCACCCTTCTACCGTGGTGGAGGACCGCCCACTCTATGGAGAGATGTCTGCCTCCTTGGCAGGGATGCCTGCTGTGAAGGGGATGAGCACTGTGTCACTGAAAGTTTGCCCTCTAGGTGTCATGCTTGATGTGCCTGCTCTCCAGTCTTTTTCATTTAGCTGAACTAAGCTGTCAAAGAGGGAGGCGTTTTCTCAATACAAAAAAACAAGAGGACCTCTCATCAAGGGAGTTTTTTCCCAGTGTGTGAGGGTCATGCATTGCATGGCGGACACAGGGCAGGGAAAATCAGAGACGGTCAAATTTCTCTCAATAGGGCTGAACAACCATCACTGTGACCTGGTGGCCCTTTGAGGGGTGAGCCTCAGGGTCTGAGATGTAGTTTGGTGGGTGTGTGGAGGCTCCGTCAGTGGACAGACAGCTCACCACCAAATCTAAATGGAGTGGGGGAACTGCAATTTTGGTGAGATGGATGGGAACTACAATTGGTGGGTTTTCTTCTGCAACACCAAACTCAAAAAGAGACCATATATTCCAGAAGAGATTAGATTATTTGGGAGGGCAGTTTTAGCACCAGATACTAGGCAGTAAACTTTAGCTCTCCACCGCCTCGAAGAGGAAACATATTACTGAAACAGGTAAAAAAGCAGTGTATTTACTTTTACTCCAATTATTTTATTTTATTAAATTTATTATAGATATCAATAAAACATGTAAACTTCTCCAAAATATTTCTAAAAGAAGACCTGTTACTAAAAGAAGGAAGGATATCACTACCAGATGTTTCAAACGTCCCAAAAAGTGCACATTTCACATATTGCTTGCTTCATATCCATGTACAGTAAAGTCTTTCTTACAGACTTACGATTTTTAATGGACTCCACCTTGAATCCAGCTAGTGTTGGTCCACACATATTGCAGAACTTTCACAGATATTGTGAGAAACCTTACAGAGTGGTACGTTAACTGAGAAGGGAAAATAGCAGAGACATAGTTCAGTATACCACTGACATCCAGTCCAGGTCTATACTGTGGGTTGGAAGCCGGAAACACATTCCAGCAGGTACACAGTGTCATTCAGGAGATGGGCACATCTGAAGTCAGCCAGAGTGGGTGGAATGCTCTTAATGATATATCAGACTTTCAGAGCAATAACACATGAGTTGCTTTTGACAACCGATCAAGTCTGGAAAAAGAATGGCGTTTGACTTATATCTCTGTAGGAAATTGTTTTAGTAGTTGTGTGACCTGCACAAAGTAATAGATTCTCTATTCCTCTTACCTGGAACCAAGCATCCTAATGTAGTGCTTGACTCTCACAGGATAGCAAGGCAGAGCAGTCCAAAGACTACTCAGGGAAGGTGATGTGAGCTAGCAACCATTATTCACTGGCACTCAATGCTAACAGTCAATAAATGGTTGTCCAGTTTTTTAGAAAAAGGAGAAGTACATTTATTATGCACACACTACTAAATACTACACAATAATTTACAAATATGTACATTGGCACATGGAAAATACCATGTGTGACATTTTGTAATCACCTGTGATCCCTAAAGGAGTCACACAAACATATCAAGTGAGTCTATTAGTTTTGTGAAGGTTCAAGAGTAGCCATATTCAAAAGTTAGCATTTTGGACTTAAATGCAATTATCGCAACTGACACTCCAGCATGAATGCACTTAGTAATACTGATAAAATATATATACTGTAAGCAGATATCATTGACTTTATCATGGTGACTCAATAAAGCATTTGGAATGAGTAAAACCTGTGTCTGTGTACTTTTTATACATTTTTGCACCATCAAACTACACTTATAAAAGCAGCCCCTAGAGGGCGTCACATTGTAATGACATTGTATTACAATCATACACTTAGCCACTAGAGGGTACTTCAAAACGTACTTTCTTTAACCACCTCTAGGCCTTGCAGGCTATAATAAAGGCAACTATACACATGGCCCTTAGAGGGTGCAGACGTCCCAGCTGTAGAGCAAAAGCTCTAGCCTTGGGAGTGCTGTGGGATCCAGCAAGAACTGTCTGCCTGCTGCTCCAGCAGACAGGTGCTGGTGTCTGTGGCAGCCTCCTGTACCTCCCAGAGATGGGCACGGGGAGCGGGGTGGGCTGTCCACTGCCGGGGGCAGGGCAAGAGTGCTCCCCTTGTTGTTTTGGCTTGTAGGGGTCGGGGATGGGGTTCCGACCCCCCTAAAGGAAGTGCATCCGAGTGATGAGGTCCCCCAGTGCTTATAAGAATAGAGGGAGGGGGCCCCACGCAACTCCCTCCCTAGGGAAAACACAAGAAATTTCCTTGCACTGACTCCCAGGCTCCGCTCCTGATAAATGAAGAAATGGTGGCCGCGCCCCACGAGCTTCGTCTAAGAAGGGCCAAAGGTCACCAAACTTTGTAATGCTATAACCCGGACCCCGTTAGGTCAATTGTGAAGATCTTGGGCTTGTTTCCTTCTGGGTGACAAGCTCTATCTACCATGGACAGTTGCAGCAACCTTCCTAGCCTCCAAAGTGATGAAGTCCTCAAGGAACCTGTTCTCCTGGCTTGATGTGCATTCTCTCCTCCTGATCTTGGTTCCTGGGCACAGAAAAGTCCAGGTCTGTACCTCAGTTGGTACTCAGGGGATGTACGGGGGCCGGCCTCACTGGCTCTTGATAAGACCCACAGGTCCTGGGGTCAACTGGGAAGAGTCCTTAGTCCTGAGTGGGGGTCAGGGACTCCTTCTTCCAGTTCTCCATGGTGGTACTAGGAACCAGCAGCGAAGTGGAGAAAAGTAGAAAAATCCACAGGCAAGAGAGAGTCTCCCCCATGTGCAAGGGTTTTTAAAGGGGAGATAAAGGTTCCAGAAGACTGGGACCCCTGGCTAGGCCTAGGGTGCCATACCACCTGTACACCCCTGTCTCAACCCTCCTGTATAGCATGCTGGGACACTTCAAAATGACATCATTTAAGAGCCTTGGTCACATTTGCTCCTGGGTACTCAGTTCCATCCTTCACTGACATCACTGTCAGGGCCTTGCACACCAAAAGTTCAAAGTGAGCCTCCTCCTGTGTGGACTGCAGATGTCTGGGCACTCTCCTTTATTCAGTGGGCTTGGGCAGGACCATCCTTGGTACAGTGTGACAACTCTCTGGATCAATCCGCCCAGCCCCTTTCCTTCCCAGGAGCTGGGAGAAATCCTGATATTTGCTCTTCTTGTGTGGAGCCGGCCTTGGTTCCTGCTGCTGGAGAGAAATGTAATTAACTGGACACAGCAGGGTGAGAACAGGCCTGGGCTCTGATCCTGAGCTGACCTAGAGAAATGTGAAGACTCTGGACGACCCCTAGAGTGTACAGACATCATTTTGAAAGTTACATAATTGGTTTCCTACACATGCTACACCTCAATTCAAGACGTAAACGGTCTCTGTAGGCCAAAGAGGAGTGGACTGCACTCTAAGGGAGCTCTCTCCCTATGCGCATGATGGAGTGCCACTATAGACAAAACAGTAAATCCCAGTGATCTTCCCTGTTAGTGTACAGTAGCCTTTATGGCCTACCCAGGTGAATAGCTAACCCTGCAGAGCCCCCATTGTGCAGGCCTCCTGTGCACAATTACTGGGCTGTGCACACAAAGTACCCCCTCCCACGCAGCCTGCACGTGTGCGCTCACGTAACCAGCCAATGCCCCTTAACCTTGCTGTGTCACAGCAGCCTTATCTCAAAAGGCGGACACTGGCAGTAAACACGCGCAGTCAGTTTGCCATATGATTACCATGGGTGAGACACCGGTAGTGAGGCTCACCCACAGTGAAAAGTACAAAACCAGCTCATCCGGTCTTTAGAGAGGTCATTCGAACAGCCATAATAAGTTGTTTCCAACTTAATTCTGGTTCTGTGCCCTGCTATTTTACACTCTGGGAGGCCTTTAAAGCCTATATTAGGGGAATGATTATAGCAAAACAGGCAGGTATTCTAAAAGTATTGATACGCAACTAGATCCAATCGAGCAAGATATTCAGAAGCTAGAAACAGAGGCCCGCACCATGCCCATCAATGGATAAAATAGATTCCAAACACCTTCTTCAGGACATAGGATTCATTTTGAATCTTCCTCATTGCACACATATTGCTCACTGCTTACTGAAATCAGACACTTCACAGCACTTCGAGAAGATAAGGATGAAGGTATTGGGATCTCGAGGGTGTTCAAGGAACTATATTCTGAGCTATTCTAAAATCAAGATCATTTCAAGTAGACTGCTTTATGGCATGATTCTACAATTCCAGATGCAATGTTGCAAGGTTTTTACTCCATGAACTTTGTTATTTCTTTCCCAACACTTTTAAAATTTTGAACAATGCATATTTTATAAAATCACAAACCTTTGCACACAATATCAATAGTTTCCCCTTATCCATGAATAACTTTGATTAGGGCCTTCATTATGACATTGGCAGCAAATGCCGCCTAACGCCACGGCGACAGCCGACAACATTCCGTCGCCGTGGCTACCGACCGTCCATGCTATTATGACTGTAGATGGAATTCCGCCAGAAGGCTGGCGGAATTCCATCGACGGTCATGGCGGCGGATGATGGTAAGGTGGCGCTGCTGCCACCTACTGCCTGGCAATGTTTTGCCGGCGGAAGCTGCTGCTAGCAGCATTGCCGCGTCCCGTCTCCTGCCGGAGGACCCTCTGCATGCAGGTAAGTCGGGTTCTCCGACAGGAGAGGGGGTGGGGAGTATTGTGTGCATGTGTGGGCATGTGTGTAAGTGTGTGTGAATGCGTGCATGCGTGTGGAATGCATGAGTGCATGAGTGGGTGTGTGTGTACGTGCATTTTGTGTCGTGAGATTGCCTGTGTGCCTGGATGTCTGTTTGTGAGTGTTGCTGTGAGTGTGTATGAATGTGTGAATGCGTGGGTGAATGTGTGTATGCGTGTGTGTATGGGTGTGTATGTGTGTGCGTGTATGTGTGTAAATGTGCGGGGGTCGGGAGAGGAAGGGGGAGGGTGTGGGAGGACTCTGGGGAGGGGACAGGGGAGGAGGAGACCCCTATCAGTGCCAGGAAGGGAATTCCCTGGCACTGATAGTGCCTACCGCCATGGTTTCATTGGCAGTACAGAAACCACTGAAACCATGGCGGTGGGCAGGGTCATAATGCCATGGGCGGCCTAGTGATGGCCGCCGGGCTCGAGGCTGTAGTCTCCAGCCCGGCGTTCATTACCACTGTGGCAGTCAGTGTGGTACATTGGCGGTTTGGCTTTGGCCAAACCACCAATGTCATAATACTGGAGGTAGGTGCTACCAGCCTGTTGGCGGTATTACCCCCACTATTCCACCAATCGCCGGGGTTGTAATGACCCCATAGATGTTTCTCATATACAAAATCTGAGGTGGGTCTCTTAAGCATGAGTTAAGGGCTTCGCACCATTCCTTTCAGTGCTTAAAAATGATTTCCACAAGGTGTGCGCTACACATGCTTTCATCCATCCATTCATTTGAAAACATCTTGATATTTATCTATCCCAAGAAAATATTTTGTTCAATACCTGAAAGAGAAGCCCCACAACCCACTTTTAGAGTTCAGAGAATATAAAATAGAAACATGTAAGAGGTGGAAACCATAAGATAAGTACTGGATTCTAAGGCATGATCAGAACTAAACACTAAGGCCTAAGATTTTGAATCTGGCTTTCATTATTTTTTGAAGGCACAACCAACAAAAAATCATTTTTGGTATTTACAAAGCAATGCAAATAACTATTTGTATTGCTTTGTATAAAAATGTTGGTGCATTGTGCTGCTTTGCATTACTTTTTGTCAAGAGGACGTTCCATGGGTGTGCACTGGCGCTCCCGTGCATCCACCCATTCATTTTGACTCAACCCCATATCTACAAAGACTTGTAGACATGGATCTGCACCTAAATCCTGTGCCTTCCTGAGGCAGGTGCACCGAGGAGAGCTATCTTTATTTCTCTTTGTTATTTCCTCTTTGTGGCTCTGCATCCTTCAGCACACATGCAAAGAAAAAATAGCCTTAAGGCATTCTCTTCTGCACAAACACTATCCTGACCACTACCTAGACATCCTTGCACTTTGGCACAAGGGTGCCTGTCTTGGTGCTAGGCAGTACCAAGTGCACAAGCACATGGAAGGAGCTGAACTTCAACATTTGTTTGTAGCTATGGCATACGTCTGCTCTCTCCAGTTGGTGCAATGCCAAAGCTTAGTACATCTGCACCTAAATAAAGTGTCCTGGACCACAGTCAGCATGCACTATATGCCGTACTAGTTATTCATTAAGGGTGTAAGTGATGTATATGTTTGCATAAGAGCTGGTGGCAAGAGACAGACATTGTACCTAGTAGCGACTTGCAGGACGCAGAAATGGTGGGGCGGGGCAGGGAAGAGGCGCAGGGGGTAGGGTGGACACCTAAAATTAAATTACATTTAAAAAAAACAACACCACTTACCATTTTCGGTGCGTTCCAGCGCTGCTCCGCTCCTCCTCCCTTCCGGCTGCACACGCACAGGCTCCCAGCCTGCCCTGTGGCCAATCCTGACACTGCCCAAAACAGCATCAGGATTGGCTGGGAGCAACCTGGGGGGGTACTCCCAGGCAGACTGGGAGCCTGTGCAGACTCTCTCCAGCCCGGCAGCACAGTTGCCGGGCTGGAGACAGCCTACAGCGCATGTGTGTTTGGCTGGCCCGAGATGGCCGGCCAAACACACAGGCGCTCTATGGGGGAGTGCTCAGCACTCCCCGTCAGTGCACATCACCCTGTGGCCCGCCCCTTTTAAAGAAAACGATAATAAATTATGTTTATTATTGTTTTCTTGAAAAGGTTTAGCAGCTGCCGCTGCTGGCGGGAAGGGGGAGGGGAACGCCACTAATTGTACCTCCACATACCTCGTGTGCAAACCCTGCTTTATGCTGGCAAGAGGTACATGAGGCTGAAATCTCATGCCCTGGGGACATTAATGTGAAAATATGAATCTGTTTGATAGCTTTAAATTAGAAGGTTTGTGGAAACCAATGCAGGTAGTCCAGTGAATCAGCATTCCACCACACTGGCCATGATCATTGCCCAACCGGTCTCCACTGGAAGTTGCCTGCATGAAGCTGATCCCGCCACTGGGTGGTGTTTATAAGGCAAAAGGACTAGTGTGTATTTGCTCTGGAGACAGCATCTGTCATCGGTTACACAGAGGACTGTGATGCTGGTGTATCTGGTGCTTTATTTTGTGCCATGGTCAATACCTGTCAGACAAGTTCTCCATCCCCTGGTGGACTCTGAGGCACTTCTGAAGGAGGGCGTAGACTTAGCAACTCACAATTAGAACTTTATTTAATAGAAAACATTTTCATTTGCTTTTTACCACAAGCAAAAACACATTGTTCACTGGTGCACACAGGGAGGATGCAGTTAGCACTTTAACAATAATATTATACAGTAAACAACACAAGATTCAAGGATTCAGTAGTAAAATACAATGTGATAGCTGACAGTCCAATGCTCCTTCCTGGAACAATCTGACTTCTCTTGGCAGATGCAGGAAAGTTCCATGCACAGGGATGACAGGAACTGTGGTCCACCTGGGCCCGTATTATAGATAGGGCACAAGGTCCCTGGTTGTGCCACGGTGCACCTTCCACAAAGTGCAGCATCTATGCAGACTTTGGCAGTGCACTCTATTACACATAATGCGCTCCCCCAGAGAAGCCCATCCTCATGCTGCCCCAAGGGTGCATGTTAGTGGAAGGTTGACTGGTTGTTTGAAGCTGCAGGACTGTCTTTCTCTCTGCCGCAGAAGCCTGGCCTGCTTTACTGAAGGAGATCCCTCTGCTGGTGGGTGCACTGAAAGACTCAACTTTTCTGCAAGGGGATGTCTAGGGAGTCCATGGTACCCGCTTTCCACACTAGCAGGGGCCCCTCACTGGGGGCACAGTGAGGAGAGGAAAAATGTGAATGCCAAAATTGCACACTAGTGGCTGAATAGGGTTGGCTGAAACCACCCTATAAGTAAGTATATTATGCATATAGGACCAGATTTACAATGCAACACAAGTGCTTAAGAGACATTTACAAAGCCACGCAAATTGATATTAGCATGGCCTTGCATCATCTTTCACCTGCAAAGGATTGTGAGGCTGTGCTTTGGGTTGCCTCTGGGAGGCATTACATTGGTGGACCATATTCCCGTGCATCCACCTATGTATTTTGTTACAATCCAATTTTACAAAAGTCTGTACATCTGGGTTTGCACCATAACAGTGCATGTTCCAGACCTTGGTGTAACAAGGAGAAATATCTATATTTTTCCAGGGATAGATCTCTGCAGGAAGGTATCCTTCCCTGATGAAAACTATGCTGAGCACAATGCAGACACCCTTGCATCATTCAACAAGGAGAGACCAGAGGTGCTCCATGTCTTGGGTAATATGAGCATTTCTGCTATATCCCATTCATGCAAAGAAGCACAGTATGTTTCCTTGTTGCACTGCACTGCATTGCGTTGACGTTGAGTAAATCTAGCCTAAGAGCACAACCTGTGTGCACATAGGGTTACGACTCCATTGCCTGTGAGCACTCCTCATACCTTCTGCATTCATCATCATGTTGGCTGCCACGTGCACATGGGAATGCCTGTGAACAATCAACACCTTGCATCTAGGTATGTGTTAGTGCACAGTATGCAATGAGTTGTTTACACATCAAATCTGCAGCTTCCTGATTCAACCCCTCCCCAGAAGATGGCCAGGCATCACCCCAGCATTCATGCATTCGTGCACTGAGCTACCAGGGCCAGTACTCACAAGTGAACTTGACTCTGTCAAAGATGGAAATATGAGATTTAACAGAAGGCAGTACTGCAAGCCATTGCTCCTTAAAAGCCATAACATCTGAAATTACATCAACAGGTTTGTTGTTGAAACGTGTGGATTCACAAGAGAGTAATTGCTCTTTATGGTGCTTCTGCACAGAGTTGACACTGTATGCTTTCAGAGCTGATGTGTCATTATTTGTCATTGCATTTATTCTTTATAATGTACTGTTCTTTCTCAAAGAGCAAACATTCTGACATCCCCTGGGGAGGACAGCTCTATATCTGTTTATGTACCTAATGTAGTTCCTGTGTACACAGGAGACGTTCAAGGAAACATGGTGTAATGAAGAGAGCCTCTTGGTCCACATTACAACATTTTATGTCCACTGAGGAAGAGCCAGTTTGTGAAACAGTAAAAAGATGCAGCCAATTAGATTTATTCTCTTACAGGCCAAGCAGAATAAAGCTTCGTGGCACTACATACTGAGGTACACCTAAAAGTGATGAATTAATCTCAGCCATTGCTACTTACTCGGGTTGCATCCCAGACCATGGTTATTTCACCACCGTATCAACTCGGTTTTGGGCCATCCATATGCAAATCAATCTTGACCCTTCTCTTAATGGGACAATCCAGGCTGAGCTGCCAAGCAAGACCCTCCCTGAACAGGAGCACAAGCAACCAAAGACCAGTTTAGTAATTCTGTCAGCTACAGCTTGGTTCCAGCATCACAGTGTTCACATTACAGCTCAATATTGTATGCACTAGACTTGGGATTTAGAAATAAACATTTTAAAGTTTTACCCTGTGTTTCTTAGTGCTATCCTGAGCATCAAATATGGTTTGGAGTTCTGCTGTGTCCCTGAACTCAACTAAATTGACTAATTGTGACCAGAAAAAATAACCTCCACAGTATTGCTTGGTGGGTTGTGTATAGGACACAGTCCAACCGGATTTCCAATTAGTGTTAGTGCATTGAACTGCGTTCTTGCACTAGGGGGACACTACAAGACACACCACATAATTGAGAGATCTGCTCTTCAAATAAGCAATGATGCTCTCCTTGTACATGACAGAAATAACTTCAGACCCCCTACTCAATCTCTTAATCGCTTACGGGCATTCTCTGACCCAGTCCAGCAATGACCCACCTTGTACATTGTCACCCACCTTCAGTTCATACATGATCCATTCCAGCAAGTCCCCATAGCAAATTTCTCTCATCGTTTTTAAACTCTAAATAGAACCTCTCAGATTCCTTGACCTTTGACAACATTATGATCCATAATGGCACCAACAACTCTCCCAAACAATGTCATTAACGGCTCAAAACCTGACTTTACCTGATCCGACATGCATGTCAATGCCAACCTAAAGCTCACCCCAAAAGGGTTCCTACTTTTTGCAAGCAGCTCCAACAGCCACATATATGTCACCAGGCGAGGGACTAAACAGGTAAAAGTGAAAAAGTTAGTAGCCAGAGCTTCTCTACCAATGCCCCTTATTCCCAGTGACATCAGAACTGCCTGTTCCAACACTCCTGCATGTCAGAAAGAAGCAAAACCCTCATCCTGTCGTGGAACACCATCCATCCAAGCAATCAACACCGTCTACAATAACTCCTCCAGAACCGAACATCTGGTCCCCAAAAGTCCTACAATCTTTTGACAAACAGACCCCAGAAACAGCACTGACTGGACATCTTCACAGCAGAAACTGCCAACGCCATGTGCGCCATTCAGTCAGATGGCACTTTGGATCCCTGTCTGCACTACATCTTCAAAGGGCTCGACCCCATGTACTGGATCCAATCTTCTCAGCCATCACACGCATCCTCAATGCTTCGCACTCCATTGCCACTTTCCTGCACTCCTGGAAACTCCATCATACTACTCCTTAAAAAACCTCTGAACCGAGGGATCACAGCCGATTAGAGGCCTAACTCTCTCCTCCACTAACCAACTCAAGTCCTGAAGAAACTTATCAATGCTCGAATAGTCGAATACCTCAGCACAGCCTACCTCCTGCACCCTTCCTAATCAGGATTCTGACCCAAACCCAGAACAGAGGCGGCCATAGTGCCACCACTGACTACATATGCCTCATCATGTGCAAAAGTAAAACAGAAGCTCTCATTCCTCTAGACCTTTCTGCAGCCTTCAACACTGTCTCCCATCCTAATCTCATCCAGTGCCTCCACATGACCAGAAATCAAGGCCTGGCTCTCTCTTCTAGGGATGCACCCCAACAATCTGTCTGTCCCCCTACCCACCCCATGCCTCTAACCTGATCTGCAGTGTTCCACAAGGCTCTTCCCTAAGCCCCACACTCTCCAACAACTACATGACCCCCTTACCAGCATCTTCTGCTCTCATAGATTCAATATTATCTCTTATGCTGACAGCACTCAATTCATCCTTTCCCTATCAGAGGACACCTCCACCACTCAGAGTATTGTACAGTACCAAAACATGAGGAAGGAAGAAGAATAAAAGGATATGACTAAATAAAACAACAAAAACAAACAAACTATTCAAAATACTTGAAATGAAATACAGCACAATTATTGATGAAACCAGTGAAATTAGTGGTCAGTGTAATGTGATCAGGTAGTGCTTCATAGTATGCGAGCAATAGTGCCAAAAATAGAGGTAATTAGAGTAAAATCAATGGAACAGCAGGAACACAAGTGCAGATCCTGGAGTAAACAATTCACACTCCCGGTTTTTTAGCAAATGGATTCCTGCACATAGCAGTAATTAAATGAAAGTCTCTCTCACCCTAAAAGACCTTGATGGCCTCGACCTGAGTATCAATGAAGGCTCTTCATCAGAACCGGATTATGACTGAGCATATCAATCAGAGTTGCTGAAAATATGTCTCAAGTATGTCTCATGCTTGAAGAGACCGAATCAAACCTGAAATTGAAGGCGGATGCCAAAGGGTCAACAATTCATGCTGGAGACAGAAATGCCAAAATGTCAATATGTCAAGCAAGAGAGCAAACAATCCATTAATTACTCAAAATCTGAAAATTAACCAAGGAATGATTGAAGCCCAAGAGACCCCACTGGTAATCTGTTCAGAGAAAGGCCAACTGAACTGGGAAAAAATAGGGAGGAAAAACCTTCTCCAAAGAAGTTTTACAATGGCAGAATGCTTGCTCAGATTTGCTGCCAATTAGCTATAACCTAACCTAATCTAGCCTAGCCTAATATAACTGTCGGAATCTGGGTTTGGTTGTAGTCCCCCCCACTGTGTGCCTGAAACTTGATGTGTTTTGAACTGTAAGTGCCCTGGGTCCCTGCTAAACAGGTTCCCAGGACCAGATCTCTTTCCCCAAAACTGGACTATGTTTGGACTTCAGCCACTTGTGTACGTCCCTAGTAAATGGTACCCCTGGCACCTAGGGCATGGGTGCTGAAGAGGCCCCCCCCCCCAAGGGCTGCAGCACCAATTGTGCTACTCTGAGAGGCCCCACACCAGCCTCATGCAGACTGCCATTGCAAGTGCATGACAAGGTGTATTTAGAAGTTACAAACTCGACATGGCACTCACCAAGAGTGCCCCATCCACTAACACTGCATGCACTATAGGTAAATCACCTTTCTGACACGCCTCACAGCCCTAAGGCAGGGTGCACTGTATTGGATGTGAGGGTATATGGTGCATAAGCAAATATGTCCCTACTGTATGTTTACAAAACCTCAAGAAATAGTAAGGGTACAGGGAAGCCATAGCAAATACATGTCCTGGACACTGGTCATTACAAGTTACCCAGTTACATGACGACCTTTCTGAATACTGGGTTGTTTGGTATATAGAATAATAAACCTGCACTGATGCCAGTGTTGGATTTATTATAAAATATACCCAGAGGGCAACTTAGAGTGCCCTCTGCAAATCCTAACAGTCCTGGCATGGTTGCTGACCAGTCTAAGACAGCCTGCCACCACCAGTCAGAAATCTAGCCCCTGGGGTGAAATCTCAGGAGCCGGAACACAAAGGGTTTTCTGGTGGAGGTGGCACACCACCTCCCTCAGACAGGCACTCTGCGCCAGCAGTCAGCTTCAAGGGCTTCACAGATTTGAAATCTGACTCCTGCCTCTGCTGCAGCAGATGGTTTCCCAATGGTTTTCCCCACACTTTAAGTGGGAAAACCAGCAGGAAAACATAGTGAGATTAGGAGGAGTGCCCCCCTCAGCCTGCAGCACCTCCCAGGTCTGGCAGGAGAGGTGCCCGCTCCATTTCATTGCTGGACCCCCCAACATCAGACACATAGGAGAAAAGTCCACTCCGGACCCTCCGATGGCCAGAAGCAAGCACCAGTCGAGGGACTTCAGGACACTGAAGAACCACCCACAGAGTGGCGCTGCTAACCTGCAATCCACCCTCAAAGTGACCTGCACCTTGCTCTAAAGACTTCTTCAGGCACAACTCTTGGCTGACCTATTTGCGCCGCACTCGACTTCCGTGGCCCCTACATCGGATAACCAGCTGTGCTATATGGGTCCCTAGCCCCCTGTGACCTCTATAGTCCAAGGGGACCCGCCGGACTTACCTTTTAGTCCATCTGTGCAGTGTGTTTCAAAGAGGTCATCTTCTCCATTGTGCACCAGCTCCAAGACTTTTTGCCGTCACTCCCACCACAACCGGGAACCGCTACAACTTCTCCTGCAGCATTATTAGACATCTTGATGACCTCAACTTGGGAGAAAAAGGTGACACTTGTGAGAGCATTGCCTAATTTTATATGCTATTTTAAATGTTGTTCTCATTGATTCCTATGGTGCGTATAGACGCACAGAAACAGAAAATGTTCTAAACTTTGAAAAATTATATATATTCATATATATTCATACATACATGTATACATAAATACATACGTACATACATACATTCGTATATACATACATGTATACATAAATACATACATACATACATACATACAGTCATACATTCAAATAATACATACATTCATTCATACATACAGTCATACATTCAAACAAAAGGTCACAATTCTGGCACGGTGCACTCAGGCTGCTGGTGGCAGAGGTAGGAGGTAGACCATTCCTCCTCGATATGTAAATCCAAAAAAAAGGGGAACCACTGCACTCCGTTTCACCACGTTTCAACTCCACCGTGAACAAGACTCTTTTGGAGTTGAAACGCGTTGGTTGTTTGTTGCTGGCTTGGAATAAAATATTGGCTATTCAGTGAAAAGCTTGCAGTGGTTTCCCTTTTTTTGGATTTAAGGTCATACATTGATGCATACTAGTATTAATAAATATATACATACACACATACATACAGTACATACACATATTCACACACATATATACATATATTCATACATACATTCATGCATGCATACATACATACAAATATAGATACATACATATATACATACATGCATGCATACATACATTCCTGTATACAAACATACATACATTCATACATATATACATACATTCGTGGGCTCTTGAAAAAAGGACTGCGAACATCATGGTTGCAGAGTGGATGTCAGAGATGTTTCCCATTGCTCAGCATTCAGAAGGGCACCTCTAAATCTTAGAGCCATAACCAGGGAAATGGTTGATATGCCCCCCACTGCTAGATGCAGAAAAAGCAGACAAAACTTCCAAAGTATCCCTGGAATGGTATCACAAGCTGGAACCTAGAGCTGCCCTAAAGAAATCACTAAACAGTGTACTCGGATACACCTAGCTCAACAAAACAATCTGAATGCTACAGGTCAGTTAGAAGAAACTTTGATTGTGTCAAATACTGCATTGAGGTGAGAAACCCAAAGTGCACTCACGAATAATAGACTTTCTGACCATAAACTAAAAATACTGATTGGCAATGATCTTAATGTCTCGTTTGAGCCTTCACTATCAATTATAGCGCTCACCGAGAATGAAGATCAATTGTGGAATATACCTGGTTAATCCGGCCGAGCGCAATGCTCGTTTTCCAGCATTGTTCTCCATTTAGCTTCTGAGGTGTTGAGGAGCCTCAGAGCATGTGTTGGTCAGACTCGCTCCGACCCTGTCAGGGCTCACAGGTTCAAAGGCGGTCTCTACACAAGCTTCACAGATTGGATTATTCTGGATAAGGGCTTGGCCATTGCTCCGTGACATGGAAGTTATCCACGCAAGGACAGTGACCATAACCCTCTGTGGCTATCTCTTGAGGGAGACCTTCTCAACATGGACCTCACTCTGTGTTAAACTTCAGCCCCTGGATCTATCATAGCTAACAATCGCAGGTGAGTTACCTGGCCCAAGGTCTTAGCCAATCATAAAACACATTCGGAGATGGACCAATGGTTTGTAGATTTTTCTCTGATTATAAAGAGGTTAGACCAGAAGAAATTCTTATAGAAAAGGGGACAAAATGGTACAGTACGGAGGGCAAATTGCTGAAGAAAGCTTTGAGTAAGGCTTTGAAGAGTTGTAGCAGTGCTGACATTACTGTTAAAGCTAAAAGCAGATAGGTTGAGGATAGCTGGCAAGATTTGATCCAGGCTACCAAAACAAAAGATAATTGTTTTGGCATATTATTGCCCATGGGAGCCTAGATACCGCTCATTCTCATACTTGTCATGCCCGGCCTGGGAAATGGGTGGAACACCTTTCTACACTTTATGTTGAAGAGGGGGGTGGCACTTCTCAGGTACCATCGGCTGAGTCCATCACCCCCACTGGAGATGTTTGTTCACTTGTTAGCAGTGCAGTCTTAAATTTTAGATTTGAAGATACCGTCTCTGCAATTTGTCAATTCAAATTGGCAAAAGCTCCCAGATTAGATCACATACATGTTAATTTATACAAATCTGAACCACAGATATGGGCCTCATACGCAAATCTGTTATCTATTGCCATAGCCACTGGGGACGCAATCCACGAAACATAGAGGGGGGCTATGATTGTCCCAATTTTTAAAAAGGGTCACCCAAATGTCCTTCCAACTACAGGCCAATAAGCTTAATCGATAATCTGCTAAAGATTTTTGCAAGGCAGATACTTGACAAGCCTGGATGGATAATAACAATGTTTTCTCTCCCCTTGAAGTGGGCTTTCATGCCAAGACCAGCATCTGGTATTGGAAATACGCTTTACTCAGAGACCAAAAACTTTGTGTGGCATTCATTGGCCTTTGATCAGTGTTTGAACTTGTTTTCCGCAGGAAACTCTGGGCTATCCTAATGGAAATGGGGGCACCTGTAAATTTGGTCACTATGATGGCTGGGCTACATGAAGATAACTTTGCCCGTGTGCGTTGGGGTACTTTGGGAGGAGTGACTGGCAGGATGCTATTAAAACATGGGGTATGGCAGGGGTGTGTCCTCACACTTACCCTGTTCACATTGTTTATAAATGGTGTGGTCAAGGTTCTTGCTAGTTGTAGAAATGACTCCCTTATCTTAAAAATGACTCCCCTTTCTTAAACGATATAAAGATCCCAATTCTGCTTTTTGAAGATGATTCTTTATTTATTTATAAGACCCCCCCGGGCCTCCAGAATTTAGTCAACAAATTCTTGTTTTTATGTGCTGCTCGCGGGCTAGAATTAAATGCATCCAAATCCAAATTTATGGTGTTTGGCAAGAGCAAAACCAGGAACAGCACTCTTAAAATCAACGGCGAACCACTTGAAAGGGTTTGTGGCTTCGATTATCTGGGTGTTAGGTTGACTGAAAAGCTTAGTGGGGAATCACAACTTTGCAAAAGCTCTCTGCTTTAGAAGCAGGGATCAATGCAAACAAAGGGATCAATGCAAACACTCTCTGCTTTTAAAGCAGGGATCAATGCAAACACTCTGTGCTTTAGAAGCAGGGATCAGTGCAAACACTCTCTGCTTTTAAAGCAGGGATCAATGCAAACACTCTGTGCTTTAGAAACAGGGATCAATGAAAACACTCTCTGCTTTTAAAGCAGGGATCAGTGCAGAGAACAAACACTCTCTGCTTTTAAAGCAGGGATCAGTGCAAACACTCTCTGCATTAGAAGCAGGGATCAATGCAAACACTCTCTGCTTTAGAAGCAGGATTCAATGCAAACACTCTCTGCTTTAGAAGCAGGATTCAATGCAAACAGTCTCTGCTTTAGAAGTAGGATTCAATGCAAACACTCTCTATTTTAGAAGCAGCGATCAATGCAAACACTCTGCTTTTGAAGCAGCGATCAATGCAAACACTCTCTGCTTTTGAAGCTGGGATCAATGCAAACACTCTCTGCTTTAGAAGGAGGATTCAATGCAAACACTCTCTGCTTTAGAAGCAGCGATCAATGCAAATACTCTCTGCTTTAGAAGCAGGATTCAATGCAAACACTCTCTGCTTTTGAAGCAGGGATCAATGCAAACACTCTGTGCTTTAGAAGGAGGATTCAATGCAAACACTCTCTGCTTTAGGAGCAGTGATCAATGCAAATACTCTCTGCTTTAGAAGCAGGATTCAATGCAAACACTCTCTGCTTTTGAAGCAGGGATCAATGCACACTCTGTGCTTTAGAAGCAGGGATCAATGCAAACACTCTCTGCTTTAGGAGCAGGGATCAATGCAAACACTCTCTGCTTTAGGAGCAGGGATCAGTGCAAAAACTCTCGGCTTTAGAAGCAGGGATCAATGCAAACACTCTCTGCTTTTGAAGCAGGGATCAGTGCAAACACTCTCCGCTTTTAAAGCAGGGATCAGTGCAAACGCTCTCTGCTTTTGAAGCAAGGATAAGTGCATACATAGGGATCCATGCAAACACTCTGTGCTTTAGAAGCAGGGATCGGTGCAAACACTCTCTGCTTTTAAAGCAGGGATCAATGCAAACACTCTGTGCTTTAGAAGCAGGATTCAATGCAAACACTCTCTGCTTTAGAAGCAGGATTCAATGCAAACAGTCTCTGCTTTAGAAGTAGGATTCAATGCAAACACTCTCTATTTTAGAAGCAGCGATCAATGCAAACACTCTGCTTTTGAAGCAGCGATCAATGCAAACACTCTCTGCTTTTGAAGCTGGGATCAATGCAAACACTCTCTGCTTTAGAAGGAGGATTCAATGCAAACACTCTCTGCTTTAGAAGCAGCGATCAATGCAAATACTCTCTGCTTTAGAAGCAGGATTCAATGCAAACACTCTCTGCTTTTGAAGCAGGGATCAATGCAAACACTCTCTGCTTTAGGAGCAGGGATCAGTGCAAAAACTCTCGGCTTTAGAAGCAGGGATCAATGCAAACACTCTCTGCTTTAGGAGCAGCGATCAATGCAAATACTCTCTGCTTTAGAAGCAGGATTCAATGCAAACACTCTCTGCTTTTGAAGCAGGGATCAATGCAAACACTCTGTGCTTTAGAAGCAGGGATCAATGCAAACACTCTCTGCTTTAGGAGCAGGGATCAATGCAAACACTCTCTGCTTTAGGAGCAGGGATCAGTGCAAAAACTCTCGGCTTTAGAAGCAGGGATCAATGCAAACACTCTCTGCTTTTGAAGCAGGGATCAGTGCAAACACTCTCCGCTTTTAAAGCAGGGATCAGTGCAAACGCTCTCTGCTTTTGAAGCAAGGATAAGTGCATACATAGGGATCCATGCAAACACTCTGTGCTTTAGAAGCAGGGATCGGTGCAAACACTCTCTGCTTTTAAAGCAGGGATCAATGCAAACACTCTGTGCTTTAGAAGCAGGGATCAATGAAAACAGTCTCTACTTTTAAAGCAGGGATCAGTGCAGAGAACAAACACTCTCTGCTTTTAAAGCAGGGATCAGTGCAAACACTCTCTGCTTTAGAAGCAGGGATCAATGCAAACACTCTCTGCATTAGAAGCAGGGATCAATGCAAACACTCTCTGCTTTAGAAGCAGGATTCAATGCAAACACTCTCTGCTTTAGAAGCAGGATTCAATGCAAACAGTCTCTGCTTTAGAAGTAGGATTCAATGCAAACACTCTCTATTTTAGAAGCAGCGATCAATGCAAACACTCTGCTTTTGAAGCAGCGATCAATGCAAACACTCTCTGCTTTTGAAGCTGGGATCAATGCAAACACTCTCTGCTTTAGAAGGAGGATTCAATGCAAATACTCTCCGCTTTAGAAGCAGCAATCAATGCAAATACTCTCTGCTTTAGAAGCAGGATTCAATGCAAACACTCTCTGCTTTTGAAGCAGGGATCAATGCAAACACTGTGCTTTAGAAGCAGGGATCAATGCAAACACTCTCTGCTTTAGGAGCAGGGATCAATGCAAACACTCTCTGCTTTAGGAGCAGGGATCAGTGCAAAAACTCTCGGCTTTAGAAGCAGGGATCAATGCAAACACTCTCTGCTTTTGAAGCAGGGATCAGTGCACACACTCTCCGCTTTTAAAGCAGGGATCAGTGCAAACGCTCTCTGCTTTTGAAGCAAGGATAAGTGCATACATAGGGATCCATGCAAACACTCTCTGCTTTTGAAGCAGGGATAAGTGCAAACACTCTATGCTATAGAAGCAGGGATCAATGCAAACACTCTCTGCTTTTAAAGCAGGGATCAATGCGAACACTCTCTGCTTTAGGAGCAGGAATCAAATGATATGGTGCAATTTTATAAATAAACACAATCACAACCCATATCTCCTGCCCTAGATGTTTATAGGGCGAAGGCCAAAAGTGCTGCACTTTATGGTGCCGAGATCTGGGGGCGTGACGATACCAGGAAATTGACAGTAGACGAAAACAATTTATTTAGATTGCTTCTCATGGTCCAAGTTAGTATTCCCCTAATCCTGCTGTTTTTTTAAATTTGGGAATCCACAAGTAAAGGATGTTGTTCAACTGAGACCTTTGACGTATTGGGTAGGGATTTAGTCTACCCCAGAGTTATTAGGTTATTGAGACTCGCTGGCTGAATTGTTGATTTGATTAATGTTCTGAATATCCTATGGTTAAACATTTTTTCACTTGGTTAAAGAAACTTGGGTTGGAAAGACTATGGAATCAACTGGGAGAAACTCAGAAGGCAGAGGTTCACGTCTTAAAATTCAAGTATTGGGCATAGGTTAATAATCAATATGTGACCAGTGAGGTGGGAGGCTCCATGTCCGATCGTTTTTTTCACTTCAAGTTAAGCCCAAAATTATACATCTTCTTAGACCAGATCACCCCCCCTCTGGCCAAAGGTTTTGTATGTCTGATTCCATCTGGACACCTTACCGCTCAGGGCTTTTAGTGGTAGATGGGCTACAAACCCTATTCCTGGCACACGTCCCACCTGTGGTGTGGCATCCGAGTCTGAGGAGCATGTCTTTTTCTGTCCTGAGTACTTCGCACCCCCGGAGATAGATTCGCCCTGTGTGTTTGAATTTGAGGATCAGGGGTTATCGTCTGCTTTTAGAATTTTAAAATCAGATACCTCAGGACCATGTGTGCACTCAGTTTCCCAATTTTTATTTAGCATTTGGCCCAAACGTACAAAGCTTGCACTTTAGTCATGGGGATGAGTTACTGTTTATTAGCTAGATCTCAGTGTTTCATTTGTATATACTCAATTAATCAAGTATGCTTTTTGGTGATGATTGAAATCCTGAATTTGTTTTTAGGAAATTTAGTGCATTATAATAACATCAATAATTTTCCCAGTTTTCAAAAAAACATTTATGTGCTTTTAAAGCACGAGTTTATTTATGCAATTGTGCATATTTCAGATTTTTCTGATTTTATTCTATCTTTGTTGCATTCATTCATTCATTCATATTGCTGTATGTACACTGATTTTTATGTTTGCTTTGCTTTGTCTGGTAAACCGAATAAAGTTTCTTTGATGATGATGATGATGATGACTGCCAATGACTCAGTGAGTTAAGGCTTGTTGCTGACTGTAAAAAATTGGGTTGGTGGTTGATTGGGGTGTGAGCCCTGGTCAAGCAACAGCCACAATCCCTTACTTGGTGAACCACAAAAAGTGACTAAATTAACATGTGTTAACCCTGAATAGCATGGCACAAAAAGCAGACAGGCTTAATTTGGAGATAATGTGTAAAGTATCTATGCAGGGCACAAACAATAATAAAGTGAAAAAAAAACAATAAAAATCTCAGACAGGTATAGAAACAGAGTTATTTTTAATTCATTATTTGATACCAAAAGTTCAATCAGTAGAACTGGAGTTCTGAAGTTTAAAAGTTTTTAGTAAAAACTAGCAGCTACAAGATCAAAGTGCCAACCACGTACATCTAGTTGAGTGAGACAAAGTCAAAGTCAGAAAATATGGTCAACCACGATGGAGCGCACTTCGGATACAAGAAGTGGGTTGGGTCTGTGTAGGAGGCTGGCCCTTTATGTAGTGTGCAAAGCCGAGCACACGATGCAGAGGGTCCGGGCGACCACATGTTGGTTATCAGAGGTAAAAATTAGACCACTTAATGCTCCAATTTTTAAGGTAGCTGGTCGAGCAGTTAGGCTAATCCAGGAGATGTGCTAAGTAGTTGCCGTGGTCACAAATCCAATCATGCACCACCCACACTCAATGAATAACTCAAGACCAGAATTTATAAAAATACTTCAGACTTTTATATAAATGTTAAGACCAAAATCTATAGAATACGTTCAGTACTTTTTGAGTTATGAATTTTTTAAGTTTTAATAAAGTTATTCTTTCTGTGCGCAATTACGCACCATTGGAATCAATGCACAGTCACCTTTAAAAAATGCATTCAAAATTGTACAGTTGGGTTACCAGTCTCTTCTCTTGCAGGGTGGCCGGAGTGATCGGTGGGTACACTGTGCCAGAAGCAGAGCCTCGGGCAGCTCCCAGTTCCAGCAGGAACAGCGTTGGAAACCCTCTTGGCACAGGCACAGGGCCACCTGGAGAGGCAACTTGGAAAAGGAGCTGGTTTGCAACATTAAGGTGGGTGCTCGGGGGTCCCCTTGGGCTGTTGAGGTTGCAAGGGGTTGGGGACCTGGGGCACACAGCAAATCCTGTGATGCAAGGCTCAGGGCAGCCTGGTGCAGGGTGTTTTGGAGGTCTTGTATGCTGTGTGCAAAGGGACCCTTTGCAGCTGGAGGTGAGTCTTCTTGGGGTCTCACAGGATGTTGTGAGCACTCTGGTGGGAGGTACGGGATGTGAGTGAGTCCCTCGACTGGGGCTTCCTCCTGGTCCAGTTGCAGCTCTGAAGGAGCTGTTATTGGTGATGTCCGATGTGCACTGGTCAATACATGGGGTATTTCCACAACTCGGCCACAGAAGGGGTGCTGTGCCACCAAACTGGGCACAGTTGCAGGCCACATCCAGGCTGTGGTTGATGTGTGATTGGATCTGGCTGCGACTTCCTGTTGCAGAGATATCATCCGGTTGGTGAAGTGTCCCTCACCGGTTTGCAGGTTCTTTGTAGGTTCTTGTAGTTTCGTGAGTGGTGCCTTTAATTCACAAGGGAGTTTTTGGGCTATTTACAAAGCCTGGAGGTCCTTGGGGTCTTTGTGTCAGTCCAGTGGTCAGCTCCTCCGCAGTCGCGATTGTCGGCACACTGGTGAAGCAAGCAGGGGTCTTGGAGCACCTTCTGGTACAGCAGGTCCTCTGTTCTAGCTTTGGCAGGTTCTTGGGTGCAGTCTTTTTTCTTCCAGATGAATCAAAAATCTTGGTGTAGGGGAGCCCATTAAATACTGAATTTAGTGGGTGTTTTACAGGTAACCTGGTAGTGTCCAATGGGACACTTACATTTGAGTGGCTACACACACTACAGTGACCACTTCCAGTGGGAAGGGTCACTTTGCTAAACCCTATTGGATATTTTACTGCCATCCAACATGGAGGAAAATGAGAAGGAGGGTCCACTTTGCCTGCAGGCCCCTAGGGGTGGTGCAGGCTCAGTGAGGCCACTCATCTTACCCTTTGTCTTATTTCCCGCCTTTGCTTCAGCCGAATGTGTGGGTTTCCAAGGGGGAAAGCCTTCTACTGCTAGCAGCAGGCCTGGAGGCTCGGGTTTCAGGGGCTGTAAACCTTTGAAGATCACCGCCAGGGTGTTGCACATTCCTGAGGGAGGGGGTGTTGTGAGAAAGTAGCCTCTTTCTAGCCTTGTTACCCCCACTTTTGGCCTGTTTGTGAGTGTCTGTCAGGGTGTTTTCACTGTCTCACTGGGATCCTGCTAGCCAGGGCCCAGTGCTCATAGTGAAAACCCTATGTTTACAGTATGTTTGTTATGTGTCACTGGGACCCTGCTAGCCAGGACCCCAGTGCTCATAAGTTTGTGACCTATATGTATGTGTTCCCTGTGTGATGCCTAACTGTCTCACTGAGGCTCTGCTAACCAGAGCCTCAGTGGTTATGCTCTCTCTTTACAAATTGTCACTAACAGGCTAGTGACCAATTTCACCAATTCACATTGGCATACTGGAACACCCTTATAATTCCCTAGTCTATGGTACTGAGGTACCCAGGGTATTGGGGTTCCAGGAGATCCCTATGGGCTGCAGCATTTCTTTTGCCACCCATAGGGAGCTCTGACAATTCTTACACAGGCCTGCCACTGCAGCCTGAGTGAAATAACATCCACGTTATTTCACAGCCATTTACCACTGCACTTAAGTAACTTATAAGTCACCTATATGTCTAACCTTTACCTGGTAAAGGTTGGGTGCTAAGTTACTTAGTGTGTGGGCACCCTGGCACTAGCCAAGGTGCCCCCACATTGTTCAGGGCAAATTCCCCGGACTTTGTGAGTGCGGGGACACCATTACACGCGTGCACTATACATAGGTCACTACCTATGTACATCGTCACAATGGTACCTCCGAACATGGCCATGTAACATGTCTAAGATCATGGAATTGTCACCTGAATGCCATTCTGGCATTGGGGAGACAATTCCATGATCCCCCGAGTCTCTAGCACAAACCCGGGTATTGGCAAACTACCTTTCCCGGGGTTTCACTGCAGCTGCTGCTGCTGCCAACCCCTCAGACAGGTTTCTGCCCTCCTGGGGTCCAGCCAGGCTTGGCCCAGGAAGGCAGAACAAAGGACTTCCTCAAAGAGAGGTTGTTACACCCTCTCCCTTTGGAAAAAGGTGTCAGGGCTGGGGAGGAGTAGCCTTCCCCAGCCTCTGGAAATGCTTTGATGGGCACAGATGGTGCCCATCTCTGCATAAGCCAGTCTACACCGGTTCAGGGATCCCCCAGCCCTGCTCTGGCGCAAAACTGGACAAAGGAAAGGGGAGTGACCACTCCCCTGACCTGCACCTCCCAGGGGAGGTGCCCAGAGCTCCTCCAGTGTGCTCCAGACCTCTGCCATCTTGGAAACAGAGGTGCTGCTGGCACACTGGACTGCTCTGAGTGGCCAGTGCCAGCAGGTGACGTCAGAGACTCCTCCTGATAGGCTTTTACCTGTGTTGCTAGCCTATCCTCCTTCCTAGGTAGCCAAACCTCCTTTTCTGGCTATTTAGGGTCTCTGCTTTGGGGAATTCTTTAGATAACGAATGCAAGAGCTCATCAGATTTCCTCTGCATCTCTCTCTTCACCTTCTGCCAAGGAATCGACCTTTGACTGCAAAACCGCAACAAAGTAGCAAAGACGACTACTGCAACCTTGTATCGTTGATCCTGCCGCCTTCTCGACTGTTTTCCTGGTGGTGCATGCTGTGGTGGTAGTCTTCCTCCTCTCTGCACTAGAAGCTCTGAAGAAATCTCCCGTGGGACGACGTAATCTTCCCCCTGCAACCGCAGGCACCAAAAGAACTGCATCACTGGTCCTCTGGGTCCCCTCTCAGCACGACGAGCGTGGTCCCTGGAACTCAGCAACTCTGTCCAAGTGACTCCCACAGTCCAGTGACTCTTAAGTCCAAGTTTGGTGGAGGTAAGTCCTTGCCTCACCACGCTAGACTGCATTGCTGGGTACCGCGTGATTTGCAGCTGCTCCGACTCCTGTGCACTCTTCCAGGATTTCCTTCGTGCACAGCCAAGCCTGGGTCCCCGACACTCTAACCTGCAGTGCACAACCTCCTGAGTTGTCCTCCAGCATCGTGAGATCTCATTTTTTGACATCGGGTGAGCTCTGGTTCACTCCTCTTCGTAGTGCCTGTTCCGGCACTTCTGCGGGTGCTGCCTGCTTCTGTGAGGGCTACCTGTCTTGCTTGGTGCCCCCTCTGTCTCCTCACGCAAGTGGCGACCTCCTGGTCCCTCCTGGGCCACAGCAGCATCCAAAAACCCTAACCGCGACCCTTGCAGCTAGCAAGGTTTGTTTGCGGTCTTTCTGCGTGGGAACACCTCTGCAAGCTTCTTCACGACCTGGGACATCCATCCTCCAAAGGGGAAGTCCTCTTCGTTCTTGCAGAATCTACAGCTTCTACCATCCAGTGGCAGCTTCTTTGCACCCTCAGCTGGCATTTCCTGGGCATCTGCCCAATCTTGACTTTGTCGCGACTCTTGGACTTGGTCCCCTTGTTCCACAGGTACTCTCGTCCGGAAATCCACCTTTGTTGCATTGCTGGTGTTGGTCTTCCTTGCAAAATTCCCCTATCACGACTTCTGTGCTCTCTGGGGAATATAGGTGCACTTTTCACCTACTTTTCAGGGTCTTGAGGGTGGGCTATTTTTCTAACCCTCACTGTTTTCTTACAGTACCAGCGACCCTGTACAAGCTCACATAGGTTTGGGGTCCATTTGTGGTTCGCATTCCACTTCTAGAGTATATGGTTTGTGTTACCCCTGTACCTATGTGCTCCTATTGCAATCTACTGTAACTTTACATTGCTTGCATTAATTCCTTTTGCTACTACTGCATATTTTTGGTATTGTGTACATATATCTTGTGTATATTTGGCATCCTCAGTCTGAGGGTACTCACTGAGATACTTTTGGCATATTGTCATAAAAATAAAGTACCTTTATTTTTAGTATATCTGTGTATTGTGTTTTCTTATGATATTGTACATATGACACGAGTGGTATAGTAGTAGCTTTGCATGTCTCCTAGTTCAGCCTAAGCTGCTCTGCTATAGCTACCTTCTAACAGCCTAAGCTGCTAGAAACACCTCTTCTACACTAATAAGGGATAACTCGACCTGGTACAGAGTGTAAGTACCCTTTGGTACCCACTACAAGCCAGGCGAGCCTCCTACAGGTGTTAGCTCCTCCACCCAGGAAGGGCATTGTCTTCCAAACCAGAGAGCCATGGCTCTCCCCCAGGTTTGTATATTGGTCGTCTGGAGTGGCAGGCTGGAGGAAACCAGTCAGCAACTATGCCAGTTAGATTAGCTTTTGCAGGGTTCACCTCTAAGTTGACCCCTGGATAGAGTTAGGGTTAAATCCAACACTGGTACCAGTTTGCATTTAATATTCTGAGTTGTTTGATAACAAACAACCCAGGGTACAGAGTGGCCATCATGTAGCAGAGGAACCCGTGTTTGACCAGTGCCCAGTACATGTACTTAAAATGGCTGCTCAGTCAGGTCAGCGCTTTACTTCAGACTTATTTTCACACCAAACATTTCTGAGAAGGTAATGTTCGGGGGTGCAAGGCTGCAGGCAATGTCTGATAAGGGAGTGCCGTCATCAGCGAGCCTTCGGTTGAAGACATGGTGAAAATTTATACATTTTGACTTAGTCTCTTTTTAGGAAGTTGAAAATCTCCAGCTGGAAGAGACAGGAGGCGGTAGCTGAAGATAATTCCAGGGGCTCAGATACTCATTTGGCACAGGTCCACTGAACAGGATTCACTTCCGTGGAGAAGAGTGGAGAGGGGGGCGCCGTGAAGTCAGGCCAACTGGCGATGCATCTTAGGTGGATAGATGAGCAGGTTAGTCCCAGTGTCCCCTTGGTTCTCAAAGCAGTTTTTAGCCAAAAAAGTCCTACATTTTAGATTTTGTCTATATGGCCTCTTTAAGCACCAGAACCAAGAAAGGGTGTAAGACTAGTTAGACACCACTTGGGGGTTCAGGACTTACTCAAGCTGGGTCCAGCTGCGAGTTCAAGATAATGGAAGAATTTTATGTGCCTGTGGCTATGAATAGGGGGTCATAAGACTAGTCACTCTGGAAGTCTTGGGTTCAGGTGTAGATGTAGGGCTCAAACAGCAGGGCTGGCGTCTGAAAGTTCAAGTCAGGCTCCAAGAAGTAAGAAAGTCTTTCCAGGTACATCAAAACAGTCTTGCAGAGTACACAGTAGGTCACAGAAGCAGGGAGTCCTCTGAGAGTCCTTCCACAGGCCCAGAATGTGAACTGAAGTGCGGGTCTAAGGGTCCTATTTTTATAACCAGTCACGTCTTTGAAGTTGGGAGATTTTTCTAGAGGTTTCTACTTTGAAGTCCATGGAATTTCCTGAATTCCCTGGCCCAGCTCCAAGCTAGCTGCAGAGACAATGTAGAGGTGATAAGCCGTTTTCTGAAGGCAGAGCACAGCCTATTCAGTTGCAAGTGAAGCTGTGCTCAGCTCTGCCTCTTCCATCCTGCCAGTAGATGGCCCATTCAGGCACACCTGATCCCTCTATTGCAGAGGTTTTCAAACTGTGAAGCATGCCCCCTTGGGGGGCTCAGAGTCTTCTCAAGTGGGACACAGCTCCACCCCCTAGCAGTGCACTAGTCCCACAAGAAACTCACTCACAGTTTTCTTCACAATATTTTGTAGCCTATTCTCCTCATGTTATATTTTATGGCCTTATTTTTAAAGGCAGCTTGCCTTCTACTGCAAATGTTTCTTTTCCACCTAAAGCCCATTGCAGGAACACTGGAAATTATATAGGCAGGGCCAGACTGGGATCTGAAAGCAGCTGGGTCAAAATGATGAAATTAGCCCCTGCTACCTAGCTGTCTCTTTTCAATGTCTGTCTTTCTCGTTTTGTTCCCTCTGTGTCTTCTGCCTTAAAACTGGGAGCTGGAGAGATTGGCAATGGCCGCTGGCATTCAGAATCTGTCCCCCAATGGCACCTACCCACATGGAACCTCTTCCTCTCGGGCAAGAACGTGCCTGATAGATTAAATAGACAATCAGGCCCAGCTCATAGGTCTGTTGCAAGAGTCCAGTGCTGAAGAAAAAACCTCAAGAGAAACCCAGGGCAGACAGGCAGGTGGGGCAGTCAAGAGAACTCAGCTTCTAAGGATGTGCCAAAGGCTTTCTTTTTCACACATTAGAATAGAAAATGCATCATTAAGCCTAAACAATTACACATATGTTTGTTAAGGTCTTTCTCTGATTGTCTTTCAAGTGTTCCTGTTACGTGAATATGCAGTTTCATTTGATTTTTGTAAAACTATTTTCTGAGAATGCTGACTAGAAGGAACTATAGAATCGGACAAGATCTACTAAAGAAAGTGGTGGTTTACGTGATCGCAAGTAAAGCAAACCCCGGGCCTAAAGAATGTTTGCTTCAATTCACACGCCTCTTGTACATGTTATTGTGTCATGCTACCTTTATCTGACACTACCCCACCCTGGCTCTGCCCACAATTCATCTGATCCTCACCCCTGCCCTATAAGGTTCTCTCCTCCATCTTCTCAACACTGGGCAGGGATATTCCCGCCCCCTCTCCAAATAACTCCTACACAAGTTGCTGAGACAGGGCAGTGTGAGCAAAGAAGCGAAAAAGCAGCAGCACATCCACCCTTCTGTTTTCCCCCTCCCCCGTCATGGCCCAGAGTCACCCCCATCTTTTCCACCAGCTGTCCTGTAGATGATGGTACTCCGAAGCTCTCCTGTTGTCCTTTACACTATCTTGTCCATGGTATTAGTATTTTGTCCCCAGTAAGCACTGGTTTTACTGTCTACAGTTGTGTACGTTGGTGGTGGTGGGTGTGGGAAAAGCTTATTTCTCCATCATACACTAACATCACTGAAGAACTCAGTATCCTTCCATTGGATGGACAGGACTTCTGTTGCCCTAAACTCATGGCTGGGTGATCCAAATCTCAGTGCTCCCACAGGGCGCTCAGCTGTGTCCATATGGTGACAGCTCCTCACTTCAAAACAACTTGAGTACCCTCAGCTTGGTCCAGAGACGGACGGTTCCTCATCTCAACACAAACTAAAATCCACCTCAGTTTACTGGCATACCTACCCTCCTCTAGATCTACTGTTTTTAAGGTTGAAGGGGCCTGACTCCAGAACATTTTGCTCAGGGTGGGGGGTCCTGTGTAGTAAAGTTTGAAGACCACTGTTCTATTGTGTGACTGTCTGGGAGAAATTCACAAAGTCTGTCAGTTAAGCCCTGTCATGTGATCCAGGCCAGACTGCAGGAACCAAATGGCTAACGGCAGGAAAACGCCAACTGAAAGTGGCATTTCAAAACTGAATTAAGAATCTGACTTTACTATTATAGAAAATACTTTACCATTACCCCTTTAGCGGGGGTGAAAAATGGTGCAAAGAAATCTAAAAGATTTCTTTGTCCCATTTTTCTTTTGGCATTTTTAACTCCTCAGAGCAGGCGTTAAAAGGGGGCGCAGCATTGGTTACAATCGGCCCCAATGTACGGTTCAGGGTTAGCGCCAAAATGTTGGGGCTAACCCTGAACAGTACATCAAGAGTGTAAAAAATAATGAAGCTATTGCCCCCTACTCTGTGCCATGGGGCGCCGTATTTTAAGTACGGTGCACACATGTTGGCGGGAGGGGGACGGCAAGGGGAGCAAGAGAAGTGGTGCTGCAGGGGGTGCAGTGCCATGTTTCTTAAATCTGCCCCTTGGTATTTATAGTGCTTAGAAAGAGGAGACGTGAGGAGTAAAGCAATATATAGAGAAGTGAATTTGCCATCAGTGGAGATAATTTGCCAACAGTGCTTCTCAAGAATAGAAGATAGTTTCTCCTTCAGTGCACCGTCTACAATACTCCAGCCCTCAACATTTTGCACTGAAAAGAAGGCATCCTTCAGTAAAGGCTAGAACAGCTTGGAGACTGAAACAACAGCCTCTGCAACTAGAGAGAGTGTTACTTTCAATGTATTTTGTGTGTTTACTTTGGCAATACTTGTCTGACCTGCCTGGCCAATAAAGTTTCTGTGGGAAGTTAGTTTATTTACTTATCAGCCATAGACCTGAGGGCTGCAGGAGGAACACAGGGAGAGAAGTGAGAAGGAACAGCGCTGTTCACCTCCTGCTCCTCTCTTTCTTACCTCAGGATGGTGGCTTCGATGGGGGGGGTGAGAGTGGGAGGGGCTGGAGAGGAACCTCTGCCTTCCCACCACTTGAACCACAAAGCCTTTCTGAGCAGCAATGTCCAAGCTCTGACCTCCAATGAGAGGCCTGGCTAGTTATGAGTCATCGGACGGCGCAGGATGCATCAGCTGCTTGTCAATGAAGTGACCCGGAAGTAAACACCAGAGAGTTTTGGCATGTGGCACTGTATTGTGTACCTTGACACTTCTTTCTTTCTCTAGCACTAATCCATCGTGAGCTAGACGAAGGGCCCATCTTTGTAAAATGTTCATAGGATTAAGCACCCCTGCCCTATAGCCTGAGGTTATTGCAAGTCGCAGAGGGGTCCCATGACCATGTATGGGAACAAGGCCAAAGACTGAGCTCCTTCAGCAGCACATGGAATTGTGAGGTGACTGACAATATCCTTAGAACATAGAATAGGGCATTTGCTTTGTCAGATGGCTGCACCATAACTTTTCCCACAAGAGTCTTCAATCGTTGATCTATTGCATTTCCATGTGAGAGAGATAATATGGTTCCGGACATGAATAAAAGTGGGATCTGTAATGCAAATTGAAACGCAGCTAAATGCAGTTAGTAATTTGTTGAAAAGTGTGTTAGAATCAGTTAGCAGCTTTGAACTAGTGGAGAAGTGTTGCTCAATGGTTAGAGTGGCAAACCCTGATGCAGAGATCTGGCCCGGGACCAGGGTTTAATTCCTGCCTCAGTAGGTCTTGGGCTCAATTCCCTTGGACCAGATAATTCTCGCCTCGGTGCCTAATCTAATTAGTGGGTCCCACTCTGTAACTCTGGGCAATAGCTTGCTGAATCTCCACAACAGCCCTCACAGTGCTTGGATGCCTGGCTTTACCCTGGGGCTGTCCAGGAGTGGGCGCCTCACAGGGAAAAGCCAGGAGGGGTTCCACAGCGGTATGCGTACAGCACCTTGAGACCCTAACGGGTGAGTTGTGCGCTATACAAGTGTGAAGTTTAATGAGTAGTAACAAGGTTAGAAATCCTGTCCTTCGTTTAATGCAAAAAATAAACATGTTGTCATAAAGCTCTTCTAATCACTGTTGATTTAAGAAACAAACATCAGAAGAATTAAACACTAGTTCTTGTTTACTTTGTTTAAACTGCAGCTGTGATGATGCTCTGTGGCCTGCCTTTCGTCTTGACTGCTGGCAATTACAGCAGGGATTGTTTTATCAGAACTCAACTGTAATAAGTTATTACATTTGAACAGCTACGTTAGCCCATTGGGGGGCATGTCAATCATCATGTACCAATGAGCTCATGCCCATGCATGCCAAAAGACCCAATTTAAGCTAATGTCTCCTGAGTTTTATTGTACCTGTCTCCTCTTATAGTTGCCTCTGCTTTAATGTTAGTCACTGGGGAAAATACACTCCCCAGATTTGTTTTCAGTATCTTCCCTGGGGGAGTGGGGCCCCTCTAAAATAATGACAAAAAAATTCTTACGAGATGTCACTTACCACCCCCAACCCCTCAAAATATCTACTTCTTAGAGTGGGTGAGTAGCCTGAAAAAACTGCCCCCTGCCTACTGCAAAGAAAATGGAGTCAGCAGGAGGTCACGACTCCCTATGACTATTGGTTATTTACTTAACTTTCTGAGCCCCGCCCCCACTGTCTCCAACCTATCGCAAACCCTCAGACAAAATTGGCCTGTGACAATTACACAAAGGCACCCTAGCGGAGAGCGGCTGTGGCCCTGTGTGGCCCAGGCAGGCTCAATGCGGAACAGGTGACTGAGCCTCCACTTCTGGTCGCCTGGAAATATGCAGATAATAAACCGCTATATTTGTAACAGCCATTTCCTATGGTGCCAAGACTGTTGCGTTATGAACACTTCATAGCGCTCTGTTTTGCTCATGTGAACGAATATGGTTAAAATCTGAATTGCATTTTTGACATAAATTGGATTGCACCTACCTATGGCATGCAAGTGACCTCAGTGCCTTTCTTTAAAAACATGCAGCTTGCTCCCCAGCAGCAGATCTTTGCTTTTCATTATTGCAGATTTGCAGCTTTCATCACCATTAAATACAATTCATGCTTTTGAAATGAAACACTCAAGACACTTTTTTAGGCTCAAATGTATTATGGTTTTGCTTCACCCTTGCACCACACAAGGGGACACATGGTGACACAAAACCTAGAATGAAATTTCCCAAACCACACGAGGCCACCTTGCATGGCTCTGCGTGGTTTGGTAAATCTCGAGAAAAACAAGGCAGCGCAAGTCACTGCCTTGAGTTACTCTGCGTGGAGGGGGCATTTCACGGGTGGAGCATGGGTGTCAATCAATTAATCAACCAATCAATCATTTGTAAAGCACGGCTTGTCAACCATGAGGTTATCCAGGTGCCTGAAATAGGTCTCATTCGAAAAGCCAGGTTTTGAGCCCTTTCCTGAATTCAGTCAGCGAAGCGGTGTTATGGAGGCGCGGAGGAGGGTGTTTCATTACTTGGCAGTGAGATGGGGGAAGGAATATCCTGTGGCGTGTGGAAAGGATCTGCGAGGACCAGATGTCAAGAGTGCGGGGTGGTGGAAGTGCCGGTGCTGGTTCAGGTAGGCGGGTTCCTGGTCATGGAGAGCTTTGTAGGCGTGGGTGAGGAGCTTCAAGTGGCATCTCTTCTGGACTGGGAGCCATTGGAGGTCTGTCAGGTGCTGGGAGATGTGGGCTCTCTTGGGCAGGTCGAGACAAAGTCTGGCAGCAGCGTTCTCTACTGATTGGAGCCTTTGCATGAGTTTGGTGGTGGTGCCTGCAAGGAGTGAGTTGCAATAGTCAAGCCGCCTGGTAATGAGAGCATGAGTAACTGTCTTTCTTGTGTTGACATGGAGCCACATGAAAATTGTTCTGAGCATGCAAAGCATGTGGAAGCAGGTAGAGGTGGTGGAGTTGACCTGAGGACTCATGGAAAGTTCACTGTCTAGGATGATGCAGAGGTTGCAGGCGTGGTCTTTTGGCGTGGACCTCCCATGTATTCTGAAGCAGTCCCAGGTTTACCACCACTGGTAGACCTGGGGCCAGAAATGCATGCCTTCCCACCAGAGGCACAACAAGGAGAAATATCTTTCATGTCTCCTCGTTGTTTTCTCTTTCGAAGTGTGCTGCATTCTGCAGCACACTTAGAAACAGGAAAATGCATCTAAGGATTATTTTTGTTTGTGCCCCTTCCTGCACAAAAACAGCAGGCACCCTTGCTCCATGGCACAAGGGTTCCTGTGTTGGCATAAGGTTGCAGACTGAGCACCAGTGCAGGCAGAGGGCAGGAATGAGCCATAGCTTGATAGATATGGCTCATTCCTGCCCTCTTCCTTTCACGCAGTGGTGCTTTGTGCGAAACAATGTTGAATATGGCCCCAGTGTCTTTGGGTGTGCTTTACCAAGCACGGGTTTGAACTGACTACATTGCCAATATTTTGTCAATTATATATCCTCCTGTAAGCACAGGGGCTGCCAGATGTCACATCTGTGACCCTGGCTTGCCCCTTGAGATCTCTGTCACTACGTTTGCCACCCGTGGCCTCACAGGTGGCAATATCTGTGCCTAGAACACAGGGGCAGCTCCTTGTTTTCTGCCTATTTTTATTACCATAATAGCACATAAAAATATATAATTCACTACTTTTGCAATAAAATATACAGCCCCAGGAGCTGAAAGGGGCCTTCACTGGAAGCTGCGGTAAGTCATGTAACATGCTTTTACATGTATGTAGTGCAGGTGTGTTTGTTAGACAACTTGTATGTGTATGTATGAGCATGGGGGTCTGTATGTGTGAGCATGTGTGCACAAAAAGTGAGTTAGTGTCAATGAATGTGTGTGGGAATTACAGTGCATGAGAGAAAGAGAGACTACAAGTGAGTGAGAAGGATGAATTTGAATGAGTGTGAGTGAGAGTGAGTGACAGTGAGTGTTCATAATTGAGTGAGAAAGGGTGAATCAGAGTAAGTAGGAATACATGAGAGTGATTAAGAGTAAGTGCAACTGAGTATGAGTGAGTGACTGAGTGAACGTGTGAGAAGAAATGAAAATGAGTGATTGGAAGTCAGTGTATAAGTGAGTCAAAGTAAGAGTGGGTCAAAGAAAAAGTGAGTGAGAATGAGAGTAAGAGTGAGTGCATGAGAATAACTGTAAGTGAATTTGAGCATGTGAGTCAAAATATGGTTGAACACATGTGAGTGTGCATATGGCCCTGGCATACTGAAGGTCAACTAGTCTTACAGGAGTACCCACAGCAAAATGCTGGTGGTGGCATCCTAGAGGTCATACTTGGCATACTTGGCATAAAGGGCACCCATATGAAAATACAGGTACTGGCAGACTGGTGGTAATGTGCAGCATAGGAGCAGCCAAGTATAAATGCTGTTGCTGGCACACTGGAGGTAATTCTTGGTATAAGGGAGGACGACAGTGGCACATGGGATGGGGTAACCAATGCTGACCCACACAAGAGGTGATTCTGGACACAAGGTGCAGTCGCGGTACATGTGCAGGACTAATCGCACAAACCTGACATTGGTATAGTGTATGCAATGGTTGACATAAGAGGGCACCAAAAGCACGTGGGGAGGGAGACGTTCATGACAAAAAGCAAGACGTGGGAGTATGGACTTATTTTTTATATTTAGGGGCACCCATAGAACATTTTGAGAATAAAGAGGTTAATTCATAGGAAGCATCAGGTTTCATTGACTTGACACACCGTGAAAGTACTTGAATATATTAAAGAGTACCCTCTCAGAGCCTATGGCTTTTTTTAACAAATGTAAATTGACATTGTGCTTTAATATGTTCTATTTCACCCCATCCATTTTCTTCAAGCATTTCTATTGGGGCGAACCATAAGCGCCCCCCCTAGAAGAGGTGGGACTCACTTGCATTGCACACACACCACACCTCAGGGCAGGTATCACACTCCATCACTTTCAAAGCTCACCAGCTGCCTCTGAATCCTGAAAACAAACTATTTTGAACAACTATTTTGGTGGCTGATAATTGTTTTGAGTTTTTAGAGAGGGCAGATTGTGAGGTATGCCCTGAATGTGGGCCCTTTTCTTTTTGGTCCTTTTTGCTGGCCCAATATGGCAGATGCATCTGAGGGATGAGCAGTCATGTATAATTTAGTTCACTGCAGATTGTGTACACTTTTTTTTAATTGTGTACATCACAAAACAAGGTAGATTTAGGGGGTCATTCTGACCCTGGCGGTCGGTGATAAAGCGGCGGCCAACCCACCAACAGGCTGGCGGTTCAAAAAATTGAATTCTGACCCTGGCGGGAACCGCCAACACAGCCCGCCACTTTACCACTCCGACCGCCACGGCGGGACAGACAAACAGCGCGGCGGTCACCGCCAACAGGCAGGCGGCAGACAAAGTACCGCCCACCCTATCACAACTCACCAATCCGCCACCTCATCCGGGGCGGGAGCCCCGCCGATAAAAACACGGCGGAAACAGACTACCAACGGGAAAACGCTCACCTCTATACACTCCACGAGGACGGAGGACAGCATGGAGCCCGAATTACACATCCTACCCGCTCTCGTCTACCTGCTCATCTACCACGAGTACGAACTCCGGCGCAGACGACAACGGTGAGTACCGCACCTACGACACAGGGGATGGGGGGAGGAGGAAGGGTTACGGGCACACACATACGCATCACACCCACCCCCCAACTATCTACACACCAATGCAGAGCACCAAGTCAAAGTTACCCCACCCAAACCCCCCGGAATAACGAAAAGATATGATTCAAGTGAGAAACAACATTTATGTACAAAATAGGTTCATTGAAGACATGGCAAAATAGGAAAATGATGGAAATATTATCTAATGTAAACATTGCGTGACCGAGAAATAGAGGCAGAAAGTCCCGCACAGTCACAGAAATTGCAAATGTCCGTGGGCCGAAGTGTATCAACACATGGGCAAAGCCCACAAAGGAGACCTGAGTCCGTTGGAGAGAACACTGCAGGGGCATCACATGACAAAACTACAGGCACCTCAGGGGGAAGGGAAGGGGGGGCACCACAGCCACATGAGTCCACGACGCCAGATCCAAGAAGGGGCCACCATGCCCACCGTCCAATCCTGGGTAGTGCAAAGCCACAGTCTCTCAAGTCTCTACAGTGGGTGGCTTGCCCACTGTCATATCCTGGGGAGTGCAAAGCCACAGTCTCTCAAGTCTCTACAGTGGGTGGCTTGCCCACTGTCATATCCTGGGGAGTGCAAAGTCACAGTCCATCAAGTGGATAACAGTCTCCAGAGGCAATGGAGGAGGCAGGGTGGGCCGAGTGCAGCGTGAACATTAGCACAACACAGAACCGGCACAGTCATTGGCCCAGCGGTGCATGAGACGGCGGGGCCCAGCGGAGCGGTGCTTGAGACGGCGGGGCCCAGCGGAGCGGTGCCTGAGATGAAGGGCCCAGCGGAGCGGTGCTTGACAGGAAGGGCCCAGCGGAGCGGTGCTTGACAGGAAGGGCCCAGCGGAGCGGTGCTTGAGACGGCGGGGCCCAGCGGAGCGGTGCTTGACAGGAAGGGCCCAGCGGAGCGGTGCTTGATAGGAAGGGCCCAGCGGAGCGGTGCTTGAGACGGCGGTGCCCAGCGGAGCGGTGCTTGACAGGAAGGGCCCAGCGGAGCGGTGCTTGACCGGAAGGGCCCAGCGGAGCGGTGCTTGAGACGGCGGGGCCCAGCGGAGCGGTGCTTGAGATGAAGGGCCCAGCGGAGCGGTGCTTGAGACGGCGGGGCCCAGCGGAGCGGGGCCTGTCTTGGCGGGGCCCTCTTCAGCGGTGCCTTTCTGGACGGCGGGGCCCTCTTCAGCGGTGCCTTTCTGGACGGCGGGGCCCTCTTCAGCGGTGCCTTCCTGCACGGCGGGGCCCTCTTCAGCGGTGCCTTCCTGCACGGCGGGGCCCTCTTCAGCGGTGCCTTCCTGCACGGCGGGGCCCTCTTCAGCAGTGCCTTCCTGCACGGCGGGGCCCTCTTCAGCGGTGCCTTTCTGGACGGCGGGGCCCTCTTCAGCGGTGCCTTTCTGGACGGCGGGGCCCTCTTCAGCGGTGCCTTCCTGCATGGCCGAGCCCTCTTCAGCGGTGCCTTTCTGGACGGCGGGGCCCTCTTCAGCGGTGCCTTCCTGCACGGCGGGGCCCTCTTCAGCGGTGCCTTCCTGCACGGCGGGGCCCTCTTCAGCGGTGCCTTTCTGGACGGCGGGGCCCTCTTCAGCGGTGCCTTCCTGCACGGCGGGGCCCTCTTCAGCGGTGTTTGTCCTGTAATTCCAGGGAGTCTGACCTGGGCAGGACTCCCTGCTCAGTCGCCCTCCGACCGTGCAGTTGCTGGACCCTTCGGTGACGGTGTCCTGAGCCCTTGGGTGTCCTCCCTCACACCCGGGATGGGGCTTGTGGGGCCCTCCTGGTCCGCGCTCCTGCTGCCTGACTTCTCCGCCCTGCTGCCCTTGCCCTCCTTCGCTGTGGCTCTCTGGGCCTTGCCTCCCCTGGATGTTGTGGCAGGTGAAGTGTCCGAACTTTGGTCCTTGGGGGCAGCCGTGGCACTCCTCCCGCGGCGGCCCCTCACTTTCCGGGTCCTCTTTCCAGGGGGGGGGGGGCTGGCTGTCCCCTTGCTGCTGACCGATGTCTCACTGCTGGCAAAGGGGGGACTCCAAAATCCATGGACTACGCTGACACGTGAACCCGGGCTGGTGGTGGCTGAGGTGCTCTTGGGACTCTTAGCAGATGGAGGGGGTGGGTCAGGTGAGGGAAAGAGGTCAAGATTGGAGAGGTAACACTTTTTAGGACCAAGGTAAAAGGTAGGTGCAGTGGTTATGGGAGTGGAGGAAGAGGAGGTGGTTGTAGGAGAGTCAGGTGTGCTGTCCTTGGGTGAAGGTGCATGGACTGGAGGCTGTCGTGAGGTGGTTGGCTGTTGGGTGGGTGGCTGCCTGCGTTTGTGTGTCTTGAAGAGGGGGTGACAGACACAGTGGGAGAGGACACAGGGGACGTGTAAACAGCAGTGGGGTGGTGACTGCACGTGTGCGGACTGTAATGGAGGGTGTGCTGGTGATGGGTGTACTGGCTGTTGGTGGTGTGCATGCAGGTGTGAGTGGCGACGTCACAGGGAGGGAGGAGGGAGACGAGGAGGTGGGGGACACAGAGGTGGTAGTGGCTGTTGGCATGTCTGCATCTGGGTGTTGCTTGGGTGAATGTTTGTGTGATCTGTGGTGCTTATGTCTGAAAGAGCTGCCCTTGGGTGTTGAGGTGTGTGCAGGCTGGTCTGATGGTGTGGATGGGATAGGCAGATGAACAGGAGACAGAGACAGGGTGGAGGCAGTTAGAAGAGGGAGGCTGGAAACAGGGACAATGGCTGCCGTCAGTGCTGAGGCCAGAGAATTGAACGATTGTTGATGGGCAGACTGACCCGAATGAATGCCCTCCAGGTATGCATTGCTACGATGCACCTCCCTCTCTACCCCCTGGATGGCATTCAAAAGGGTAGTCTGCCCAACAATGATGGTCCTCAGGAGGTCAATGACCTCCTCACTGAGGGCAGCAGGGGTAACAGTGGCAGGGCCTGAGGTGCCTGGGGCGAAGGAGACGCCCGCCTTCTTGGGCGAGCGGGCACGGAGCGTAGGCTGAGGGGCTGCTGGGAGGGCGGAGCTGGTGCGCTGGGTGGCGGCTGTACCTGTAGAGGCGGGGGGCACGGATGTTGCCACCACCGCTAGGGAGCTCCCTTCCGAGGACGTGTCGGTGTTGCTGGTTTCACCACGGCTCCCCGTTGTGAAGCTCCCCTCGCCCTCCGTATCACTGGTGGCCTCGGTGTCTGTGCCATGGCCCACCGGGGCCTTGTGAGTCGCAGCTCCCTCGTGCTCCGGTGCCAAGTCTCCTCCGCCTGATGATGCTGAAGCACACATGCACAAGAAGATAAAGAAAAGGGTGGGGGGAGACATAATAAAAGGTTGAGTACATGCATTGTCAACACCGTTGGCGGAGAGGACAGACACAGGAGCCTCATGCACTAAGCCGCGCAATCGGGGTACACTACTGAGTACTTGTGACTGGGCCAACAGGTTTAGGGACAACAAACGTGCACATGGGTGATGCAGGACCATGGCTAGCTGTACCTGGCACCGTACAGAGGTTGGGGGCAGGGGCACAGGGCCATGCCTAAAGGAGGGGACTACACTACAGAAAGCGCCCTGGCCTAATGTCACCCACAGTCCTCCTCCCCCACCCAGACGCCTCCACTGCGTGTAAAGATAGCTGAATGTGCTGGTACTCACCCCCTTGTGTCTGCTGTGATGTCGTCACGCGCCCATCCAAATCGGGGTAGGCCACCGCCAGGATCCGGGACATCAGGGGGGTCAGGGTACGACTGGCACCCCTCCTAGGTTGGGAGGCCATCCCCAGCAGTGACTCGGCGGTCTTCCTGGTCACGCGGCGGTTGTCCTCCCACCTCTTGCGGCAGTGGGTGCCCCGTCTGTTGTGGACCCCCAGGTTCCGGACTTCCTTGGCGATGGCACGCCAAATGTCGATCTTCTGATGGGCACTGACCTATTTGACATGTACAGGGTGGAAAATGAAATATCATCAATTTTCCGCATGATAGATGTGATTGGCCCCCCCTCCCCAACCTTGCCATGTGACTCATGCTCTCATCTGTCGTGCCTTGCACTCCTCATTCGCTCCCCACCCCACCATCTTACATCCACCATACACAACCCAGGCATAGCCCATGCAACGTGCACACAGTGTACTTACCTGTTGGTCTGGAGGACCGTAGAGTCGCGCATACTGGGGCAGGACCCCATCCACAAGTTTCTCCAACTCTTCTGTCGTGAAGGCAGGGGCCCTTTCCCCAGTCGCAGCAGCCATTGTATCTCCCAGACCGAGGTCACAGCAGCACTTGCAGTATAGGTCCTCTCCTGTGGATGATCAGGTCTCGAGTGATTAATCAGATAGAAAATGGCGGTCACGCCCGCGGCGGCGCGTACCGCTGCGGTGGGTTCCGCGACCGCCGGCGCAGCTAGTCATTGGCCCGTGAAACCCATAGGGTTCGATGTTAACCAATGCGGCTTTGCGCCGCGGTCTTCGACTGCCTACCGCCACGGTGTGTCACGCCAGCGCATTGACCTCACATCCCATTGTCACACTTCTCAGGTCAGGCAGCCGCCATTACAAGGGACCACAGGGCTTAATTACTACTGCGTCACACAGGCCTAGGCCTTGCATTGCCACTCATACAAGCCATTCAATGCATTGACAATCGTGTACTGTGCAAGCTGTAGTTACGTACCTGTGGGTTGCTTGACTCTGTGCTCCATGTTGTCCTTCCTAGGCACCGTCCGCTGGGACTTGCGAGGAGAAGGGTGAATCCTCCCTTGTACCGACCGCTGGTGGACCTGTCGACAATGGAGGAACGTCATATAATACTTCGCTACCGACTTGACCGAGCCACTATACATGAACTGTGTGCCCAGCTGGAGCCAGCACTGATGTCCCCCATCCGCCAACCCACAGGAATTCCCCCTCTGGTGCAGGTTCTGTCAGTCCTCCATTTCTTGGCAAGTGGGTCTTTTCAGACAACAGTGGCCATGTCATCAGGGATGTCTCAGCCTATGTTTTCTAAGATTTTGTCCAGAGTGTTGTCTGCCCTGACGAAATACATGCGGAGCTACATAATTTTCCCTGAGGAGGGTGATTTGGCCACTGTGAAGGCTGACTTCTATGCCCTTGGACATATCCCCAACATCATTGGTGCCATTGATGGGACCCATGTGGCCTTAGTACCCCCAAAAGACGATGAGCAGGTGTACAGAAACAGGAAAAGTTACCATTCTATGAATGTCCAGGTGGTCTGTTTGGCTGACCAGTACATCTCCCATGTAAATGCCAAGTTCCCTGGGTCAGTGCATGACGCGTATGTTATGCGAAATAGCAGCATCCCCTATGTGATGGAACAGCTACAGAGACACCGTGTGTGGCTAATTGGTGACTCTGCCGTGGCTACTGACCCCAGTGAGGAATCCCCGGACCAGGGCAGAGGAACGGTACAATGAGGCCCATGGGCGATCTAGGAGGATCATAGAAAGGACCTTCGGCCTCCTGAAGGCCAGGTTTAGGTGCCTGCATATGACAGGGGGATCCCTCATGTACTCACCAAAGAAGGTGTGCCAGATCATCGTGGCCTGCTGTATGCTTCACAATCTTGCATTGCGACGCCAGGTGCCTTTTCTGCAGGAGGATGGTCCAGATGGTGGTGTCGTAGCAGCTGTGGAGCCTGTGGAGAGTGAAGAGGAGGAAGACGACGGGGACGACACGGACAACAGGGACACGGTCATACAACAGTATTTTCAGTAGCACCCAGGTAAGAATCCCCCACGTCATTTTACATTTCCTTCTGGCCTCCTGCATCTCTACTTTCTGTGTTTCCCCCCAGTTCCTTTCAACTGAATTGTGACTTTCCCTTGGCTTTTCAGAGCTGTATGACCCACTGCGTGACTTCTGGTTTGTTCGGCAATGGAGTAAAGCAAATTGACATTGGTATGTTGTCATCACAAAGTAACTGCACATTTTTGACCCGTTATGCATAATACATTTGTTAAGAATACAAGCAGACTCCTGAGTGTTTTATGTGCAATAAGTGATTTATTTAAAGTGCTACATATAGGTCCATGATAGTAAAACGGTGATGGGTGGGGGTGGAGTGATGTCCATGGCAGAGTCAAGTTTTCGGTCGCACAGGTGCATTGTCCATATGCCTGTGGAAGGATGGAGCAGGGGCAGTTCAAGGTTGGACAGGGTGACGATGTGGGACACTGGTATGGCATTCGGGGGGATCTTAGGCTGGCGGGGGTCTTGGCATCCTACTCTGTCTTCCTTTGTGATCTCAGGCTCCTCTTGCGGGGTGGTTGATCTTCAGCAGGAGGTGGGGTTCTGGTGGCCCGTCGTTGTGTGGGGGCCTCCTGTCCACTAGCGCCGGCGGAGGTGGTAGGCTGTTCCTGGTCCGGGCTGGTGACAGGGGCCCTTTGGGGTGCCACATGGTCCCGCAATGTGGTGACTATTAGGTTCAGGGCCTGGACGATGTTCCTGAGCTCCTCTCTGTACCCCATGTACCGTTCCTCCTGCTGTGCCTGGATCTCCTGGAACCTGGCCATTACCGTCGCCATCGTCTCCTGGGAGCGGTGGTATGCTCCCATGATGGTGGTGAGGGCCTCTTGGAGAGTCGGTTCCCTGGGCCTGTCCTCCCCCCCCTGTCGCACTGCAGCCCTCCCAGTTGCCCTGTTTCCCCGGGCCTCTGTCCCCTGGACGGTGTGCCCGCTACCACTGCCCCAGGTCCCTGTTGTTGTTGGGGTGTTGGGTCAGCCTGGGTGCCCTGTAGTGGCGGACACACCGCTGATTGACCTGTCCTGGAGACAGAGGCATGGGCCCGCTGGGTGGGAGCGGTGCTGATATTCCCAGAGGGGGTTAGGTCTGCTGTGGCCTGTGTCTGTGTGTGGGGAACCGACTGTCCAGAGGTCCCCGATGGTCCGGGCTGGTCATCAGGTTCAAGGTCGACAGAGCTGCTGTCCTCACTGCGGGCCTGTTCTGGGGGTGGGATGGACATATCTGGACCCTCCTGGCCGGTGTGTTGGCGTTCGGGCCCTGCAGGGGTGAAAGAGTATGTTTATTGCTTCTGTGTGTTCCATGGTGTGCGATTTGTAGGTGCCCTTGTCCCCCAGTGCTGGCATCCCCTTGTGGCAGGAGTTGTGAGGGTGGTTTGTGGGGGGGATGGGTATGTGCAGTAGTCATGCATAGGTGATGGGTGTCCATGGTTTGTGTTGGCATTCAGGGTTTGGTTTTGGGTTGGGTGGGTTGTGCTGGTGAGACATTGGCAGGGAGGCTGTGTGCTGGGGGGTTGGGGGTGAGGGTGGGGGTGTGGGTTGGCATGCTGGTGGTTGGGGGGGGGAGTAGTTGAGACTAGACTTACCAGAGTCCATTCCTCCGCCTACTCCAGCGAGGCCCGCAGGATGCAGGATGTTGAAGACCTCTTGCTCCCATGCTGTGAATTTGGGAGGGGTGGGTGGTGGTCCGCCGCCAGTCCTCTGCACAGCGATGTTGTGTCTGGAGACCATCGACCGTACCTTCCCCCGTAGGTCGTTCCAGCGCTTTCTGATGTCTTCCCGGTTTCTGGGATGCTGTCCCACAGCGTTGACCCTGTCGACAATCCTCTGCCATAGCTCCGCCTTCCTGGCTATTGTGGTGTGTTGCACCTGTGTGCCGAAGAGCTGGGGCTCTACCCTTAGGATTTCCTCCACCATGACCCGGAGTTCTTGGTCAGAAAACCGGGGGTGTCTTTGGGGTGCCATGGGGTGGTGTGGATGAGGTGTGGGGTGGTGTTTGCGGTGATGTGAGTGGTGGTGTGTGGTGATGTGTGCGTAGATGTGGTGTGGTTGATGATGTTGGGTTCCTGTGTGTGTTGGGGTTTTCGATTGATGTTCTCTCTCTCTCTCTCTCTCTCTCTCTCTCTCGCCTTCTCTCCGATTTCCAACTAGTGGGGGTTTGTGGGTGATGTGGGTGTGTGTTTTATAGTTGCTTGGATGTGTGGGGGTGGTGTTTGTATGTGTATCAGGTGTGTGTATTTCAAATTGTCCAATGTGGCTGGGTTTTGGAGCCTGGGTCTGTATTTTGACCGCGGCGGTGTGTACCGCCAATGGAATACCGCGGCTGAAAGACCGCCGCGTGGATTGGTGGGTCGTAATGGCATGGGCGTGTTTGTGTTGGCGTGGCGGTGGAGGTTTGGTCATCTCCAGTTTATCGCTGCCCGCTGATGAGGCGGCCTTCCGTGGATGTCGGGTTTTTGGCGGCTTGGCAGTTGTTGGTCAGAATGACCGTGGCGGCTTTCCGCGGCCGCGGCGGTAGAATGGCGGTCTTCTGACCGGCGGTAGGAGCCTTTTACCGCCGAGGTCAGAATGACCCCCTTAGTCTCTGTTTTATCTTTTTGCACTGTTCCCTTGTGTGTCCGCCCTTGTTGTCTATTTGTGTCTGAGCCATAGCCATGTCAGATCTATTGGCTTCGTCGTTGCTTCTTTATTTGGCATTTTAGGCCACACTTCTGTCGTTTCTAAGCACTGTAAATAATAGATTTAACTAAGAGGCAATGTAATGGTGCTCACTTACACACTTTGAAAGGAATAGTTGGCCTTGACTGACTCATTGTCTGACAAGATGATCAAATGTAACAGGTTTTTCTAGATCTTCATTTGACTCTTATTTTTTGGAAACTCAAATTGCCTAAAATGATGACAGGACGTGACCCTCATGACAAAATAAAACAGAGTTGTTTCACATGGGATGGACTGGACCTGGCAAGGTGGCACTGCACAAAGCCGCTGAGAAAGAAAGACATGAAAGCCCATGATAGGGCCACCAGCCTGTGAGAGGGTAAAGCATTTGGTCAAACCACACATCCTTTGTCCTTGGTTGGTGCTGCCCCCAGCCCTGTTGCCTCCTAGAGTAGCCATCATCATAGTTACTTCCCATGGAGAAGGGGTCCTCCACAGCCAGGATTTCTCCATTTTCCCAGCAAGTGGTTGATCTTTGAGGGAAGGATGCTTCAGGGAGGACAGGGAGGACCCAGTGAGAGGAGGACCCTAGGTAGTGAGAGGAGGGCCCAAAGGGTCCAGCAGTATCATTACTTAGATGTACTGTTTTTTACATTGAACCACCTGCTCCTCTCATACTCTATGCATGCACGTAAACAAGGCTGGCTTGAGCAATGCAGAGGTGAGTGTGTGCTGTCTAGCACTCTAGCATTGGATACCTTGTTGAGACAACCCCAGAACTTTCCCATGTATGTGTGATGTGCCCTGAAGCACACATGCAATGATTCAGTGTTTTTAGAAATGGATACATCAGCCCTTGTTTTTTACTGCTTCCAGTAGGCAGTAGTTGTTGATGCTAAGCCCAGTCTGGCTACCTAAGTAGACTTCGAGTCAAAATCTCTGGCCTTTGCTACGGTGTGCTCCAGTGACACCTCCTGGTGCAGGCACTGCAAAGCAGCACATTGTGCTCTTAGGGATGATAAAATAGCATTTTTCAAGCATGAAGCCCCTTTTTTCCTGAATAGTAAATAGAAAGCACCGGTTTGTGTCATGCCCCTTTGCATCATGCCCCTGTGCATCATGCCCTTTTCTGTCATGCCCCTCTCCATCATGCCTCTTTGAATCATGCCCCTTTGCATCATGTATCTTTGCATCATGCCCATTTGCATCATGCCTCTTTGCATCATGCCCCTTTGCATCATGCCCCTTTCTGTCATGCCCCTCTCCATCATGCCCCTTTATATCATGCCTCTTTCTGTCATGCCCCTCTCCATCATGCCTCTTTGCATCATGCCCCTTTGAATCAGTATCTTTGCATCATGCCCCTTTGCATCATGCCTCTTTGCATTATGCCCCTTTGCATCAAGACCCTTTGCATCATTCCCCTCTCCATTATGAGCCTTTGCATCATTCCCCTTTGCATCATGCCCCTTTGCATCATGCCCCTTTGCATGATGACCCTTTGAATCATGCCCCTTTGCATCATGCCCCTTTGCATCATGTATCTTTGCATCATGCCCCTTTGCATCATGCCTCTTTGCATTATGCCCCTTTGCATCAAGACCCTTTGCATCATTCCCCTCTCCATCATGCGCCTTTGCATAATTCCCCTTTGCATCATGCCCCTTTGCATCATGCCCCTTTGCATCATGCCCCTTTGCATGATGACCCTTTGCATCATTCCCCTTTGCATCATGACCCTTTGCATCATGACCCACTGCATCATTCCCCTTTGATCATGACCGTTTGCATCAGGACCCTTTGGATCATTCCCATTTGCGTCATGCCCCTCTCCGTCATGCCCCTTTGCATCATAACCCTTTATATAATTCCCCTTTGCGTTATGCCCCTCTCCATCATGCCCCTTTGCATCATGACACTTTGCATCATTCCCCTTTGCATCATGACCCTTTGCATCATGCCCCTGTGCATCATGCCCCTTTCTGTCATGCCCCTCTCCATCATGCCCCTTTGCATTATGACCCTTTGCATCATTCCCCTTTGCATCATGCCCCTTTGCATTATGCCCCGTTCTGTCATGCCCCTCTCCATCATGCCCCTTTGCATAATGTATCATTGCATCATGCCCCTTTGCATCATGCCTCTTTGCATCATGCCCCTTTGCATCATGACCCATTACATCATTCCTCTTTGCATCATGACCCTTTGCATTTTTCCCCTTTGTGTCATGCCCCTCTCCATCATGCCCCTTTGTGTCATGCCCCTCTCCATCATGCCCCTTTGTGTCATGCCCCTTTGCATCATGACCCTTTGCATCATGACCCTTTGCATCATTCCACTTTGCGGCATGTCCCTTCACATCATGAACCTTTGCATCATTCCCCTTTGCATCATGACCCTTTGCATCATTCCCCATTGCGGCATGCCCTTTTGTATCATTCCCCTTTGCGGCATGCCTCTTTGCGTCATGAACCTTTGCATCATTCCCATTTGCATCATGGCCCTTTGCATCATTCCCCTTTGCGGCATGCCTCTTTGCCTCATGAACCTTTGCATCATTCCCCTTTGCATCATGACCCTTTGCATCATTCCCCTTTGCGTCATGCCCCTTTGCGTCATGCCCCTCTCCATCATGCCCCTTTGCATCATGAATCTTTGCATCTTTCCTACCGTGCCCCTGTGGTACCTCGTAGCTCAGCTGGGTTAGTGCAAACTGGCCAAAGCAAGTTCTTGCTAAAATCTTCCTCCAAGCTGACTGACTCACCCACTCTTACAGTTGTTGTTCAGTCAGCACCTCACATGCCTGAGAAAGACTGACTTTAAAACTTGTCATCTCTTCCAACCAATCCAAGCACACTTTGGGGTACCTTGGGAGGCAGCAATTCTTAGTTTTACCCAGTCTAAGAATATTTACCCTCCAAGCTGGTGGACTGGTTACGAACAAGGCCTTTTTCTTACGACTGATTTTATCATGTTATCCAGAGTGCGATGTGAGGCTCACTACTCACTCACTACTGATTACTGGCTCCCTACTGATCACTGACACTACTGATTACTGGCTCACTACTGATTAGTGACTCTACTGATTACTGGCTCACTACTGATTACTGACACTACTGAATACTTACTGGCTCACTACTGTCTGTAGACCTGAAACTCTCTAACCCACATAAACAGAACGTTTAAGAAGTTCAAGCAAGCAGAGTGCATTAACTGGGACATAAAACAATAAACACATGCATGATTCATACCTATCAGGCATGAGTGGTGTCACTTTTAATGAACAAGCTGAGAGACTGGACACCATCGTCTGATTTGGAGGATGGCTTACTTACCCGTAACCTTCAGCAGTCTGAGTCAAACCCTCTGTCACAGACATTACCGCCTCGTCCGACGTCACCATCACAGTCAGCACCCCTTGAGCTGATACCCAAGCCTATCAGGTACTTCAGTGAAGACACTCACTCCAGAGGACGCTAATCCTGATCATTCATCAACGATCCTTCAGTGCTTTCCACACTGAAACTCCAAACATTGCAGCAGCATTGTCCCCCCTCACAACGGGTAATGTCATAAAGGTTGTTAGAAATGGGGTCTCTAGTTAGCAGAGGTATACACCTTGCCCAAGCAGGGAGCACAATCCAAATTATCCTGTGTCCACCCTCTGGTAGCTTGGCACTGAGCGGTCAGGCTTAACTTAGAAGGCAATGTGTAAAGTATTTGTGCAATAACTCATGCAATAACACAGTGAAAACACCACAAAAATACACCACACAGGTTAAGAAAATAGATAATATTTATCTGAATAGAATAAGGTAAAAACAACAAAGGTTTAATAAGCACAAGTTGAAATATCACTTTTGAAATGTGTAAAAGAGTCTTAATCCTCAAAACTAGGTTGTCTCTTTATTACACACATTACCTGGTTTGCGTCACACGGAGACCGCAGAGGAGGAGATGCATGGAAAAATAAAATGTGCGTCAGATTTTCTGAAGGGGCACAGAGGGTGCATTGTTTCTTTCCATGCTGGAAGGGGCTTGCGTCATTTTTTGGCGCATAGCCTTGGTTAATCACTGCGATACAGTGATCGTTTTTGACACCCAGGGATGATTCGGGGAAATCCTTGACACAGTGGAAGAAGGCTCAGGCGTTCCATCGATCCGGTAGGCGATGCGTCAAATTTTTCATCGCAAGGCAGGCAATTTGTTGAATCTCTACTCAGGAAGTCGGGCTCCGTCATTCCGATTTGGCTGTGCAGCGACTTCTATTTCTCAAGGCAGGCTGTGCAACTTTTCCGGCAGGCCGTGCATCGATGTTCGGCACACAAGAAGTTTCCTGAAGAGATGAAGGCCCGTATTTATACTCCGTTTGCGCCGAATTAGCGTCGTTTTTTTGCGACGCAAATTCGGCGCAAAACTAACGCCATATTTATACTTTGGCGTTAGACGCGTCTAGCGCCAAAGTATGGGCAAATAGCGTCATTTTTTTGCGTGAACGCCTTCCTTGCGTTAATGAGATGCAAGGAAGGCGTTCCCGGCTAAAAAAATGACGGCGACGCAAATGCGTCGTATTTATACTCCCGGGCAAAAATCACGCCCGGGAGTGGTCGGGTCAAAAAACCCCATATTTGCGTCACTTTTTAACGCCTGGGTCAGGGTAGGCGTTAAGGGGCCTGTGGGCTCAAAATGAGCCCACAGGTGCCCTCCCATGCCCCCAGGGACCCCCCCTGCCACCCTTGCCCACCCCAGGAGGACACCCAAGGATGGAGGGACCCATCCCAGGGACATTCAGGTAAGTTCAGGTAAGTATAATTTTTAATTTTTTTTAATTTTTTTTGGTGGCATAGGGGGGCCTTATTTGTGCCCCCCTACATGCCACTATGCCCAATGACCATGCCCAGGGGACATAAGTCCCCTGGGCATGGCCATTGGGCAAGGGGGCATGACTCCTGTCTTTACTAAGACAGGAGTCATTTAAATGGCGTCTGGGCGTCGAAAAAAATGGCGCAAATCAGTTTGAGGCGATTTTTTTGCCTCAACCTGACTTGCCCCATTTTAAGACGCCCTAACGCCATTTTCCCCCTACGCCGGCGCTGCCTGGTCTACGTGTTTTTTTTCCACGCACACCAGGCAGCGCTGGTCTGCTAGCGCCGGCTAACGCCATTCCATAAATACGGCGCCCGCATGGCGCTTCAGAATGGCGTTAGACAGCGCTAAATTTTTTGACGCTAAACTGCGTTAGCGCAGTTTAGCATCAAAAAGTACAAATATGGGCCGAAGTCTTTTTGGCCCTGAGACTTCAGAAAACAGGAGACAAGCTCAATCCAAGCCCTTGGAGAGCACTTTTGGGGAAGACAGAGTCCTTCTCAGTAAAGTTAGAGGCCAGTAGGACAACAGTCCTTCTCAGCAAATCAGTCCAGCTGAGTCCTTTGGACAGCAAGCCAGTTCCTCTTGCAAGGTTGCAGGTGTAGGTCCAGAAGTGTGTGAGTTGGTGGGGTCAGAGACCCAGTGTATATACCCAAAAATGTCTTTGAAGGGGGGGAGACTTCAAAGAGTGGTTTTGAAGTACACAAGCTCACCTTTCAGGATAATTCTGTCTGCCAGGGTCCCAGTAGGGGGTTTGGCAGTCCACTGTGTGAGGGCAGGCCACTAGCCTTTGAAATTTTAGATGTCAGATCCTCCATCCTTCCAGCCGAGGAAGATCCATTCAATATGCAGATGAGTGCAGGAGTGACTGAGTGTCCTGTGTTTATGGTTGTCTGGGTGAAATGTGGGTGAAATGTACAAGGGAGCTGTCAACCAGCCCAGCCCAGACGTCGATTAGAGACAGGCTGTAAGGCACAGATGTTTTTTCTCTATTACCATTCTGGCCATATTAAATATGGCCTGGTTAACCCTTTACGATAAGAACCTACCACTCAAAAAGCATTAGAGGGCAGTCCTAATGCTAGACTATGAAAGGAGCAGGCCTCACAGTAGTGAAAAATGAATTTAGGACTTTTTCACTACCAGGACATATCAAACACATAGGTATATGTCCTACCTCTTACCTACATAGCACCCTGCTCTGTGGGTTACCTAGGGCCTTTCCTTAGGGGTGACATATGTAAAAAAGGGGAGTTTAAGGCTTGGCAAGTACTTTTAAATGTCAAGTCAACGTGGCAGTGAAACTGCACCCACAGGCCTTGCAATGGCAGTCCTAAGGCATGGTTAAGGGGCTACGTATTTGTGTGGCACAATCAGTGCTGCAGGCCCACTAGTAGCATTTAATTTACAGACCCTGGGTGTAGGAGGCTGGTCTAGTTTGTAGTGGGTACCAGAAGTACTTACACCTTATACCAGGTCCAGTTATCCCTTATTAGTGAAATGTAGTCTGTGTCTAGAAGCCAGAATATCTAGGGGTAGCTGTAGCTGAGCAGCCAAGGATGAACTAGGAGGCATCCAAAGCTATTGCAATACCACTGTAGTCACACAGTACTCACACACATGAAGGAAAATACTCAGTGTTACAAAAATAAAAGTACTTTATTTTGGTGACACAAATGCCAAAAATACCTTAGAGACTATATTCCCGTAGGAGGTAAGTGATATATATATATAGTCTATGCACTAGTATCCAAAACCAGGTAAGTAAACAGTTAGAAAACAGTGCAAATAGTGAAAATCACAATAGATTGCAATGTTCCTAGGGGGAACACAAACCATATACTAAAATAGTGGAATGCCAAAGTCAGTTTCCCACCTAGGCAAGTGTAGTGTGTAGAGGGGTGCTGGGGATGTAAGAAAACACCAAAAGTAAGTAATAGAACCCACCCAGAGCCTAGGAAAACAGGAATAAATCACAGTAAGTTTCCTGAAACACACAAGAAGTCGTGATAGAGAATTATGTAAGAACCAGAAGAGACTGCAAGACACCGACAATGGATTCCCGGACCTGAAGACCTGTGGAAGAAGGGGACCTAGTCCAAGAAGCACTGAAGAGTCCAGGGAGAACAGGAGCCCCTGCTAAGGAAGGTGCAAAAGAAGAACCACTGGTAAGAACACAAAGTCAGTTATGCACCCAAGAAGACAAATGCAGGTTCCTGGTTGGTGCAGAAGATGTCCCACGCCGGATGGATTATTGAGGTTGGGTTTGCATTGCTGGATTCCGTCAACAAGCCTTGGCACACATAAAGCTTGCGGTTAGCGGAAGATGGCACTGAATGGGCCACTGGAGATCCACTCAAGAAGCTGTGCATCACAGGATGCAGTGCTGGGGGCCTAAGCTGTGCTGTGCACAAAGAACTTTTTGGAAGGTCGCACACAGCCTGGCAACTGCAAGTCACGCAGTGCACGGGGGTACTGTCTTGCGTGACAGGGGTACTGTCTTGCGTGGGGAGGCAAGCTCTTACCTCCACCAAAGTTGAATAGCTGGACGTTGGGACTGTTGAGGTCACTTTTGTCCACTACCTGTGTTGCTGGATACATGCTTATTGTCTGGAGAGTGAACCCATGCCACCGGTAGTCACTGCAGAGAGGTGCCTGATGAAGCAGGGAAGTTACTCCCTCACTCCACAGGAGATTCCTTCAGTTCTTCTGGTGCAGGCTGAAGACAGGCAGTCCTCAGAGGATGCACAATCTGGAACCTGTTGCAGTTGCTGGCAGGAGCTGAAGTTACAATGTTGCTGAAGTCATCTTTGCTTCTTTGTTGCAGTTTGTAGAGTTGCTGTAGGGTTCAGCTGCGGTTCTGTCGCTAGAAGATGAAGTAAAGGATGCAAAGGATTCGTGCTGGAGTCTTGCAATACGGATCTGAAGAAACGCCCAGAGTAGGGACCCTAATTATCCCTGAAAGGGGGGATTGGTCATCTAACCAGGTAAGCACCTATCAGGGAAAGGCTCTGACGTCACCTGCTGGCACTGGCCACTCAGATGCTCCCAGAGTGCCCCACCACCTTGGAATCCAAGATGGCAAAACCTAGGGACACTCTAGAGGAGCTCTGGGGTGTGATGGACAGGAGAGTGGTCACTCCCCTTTCCTTTGTCCAATTTCATGCCAGAGCAGGGGCTGGGGGTCCCTGAACTGGTGTAGACTGGATTATGCGAGGAGGGCACCATCTGTGCACTTCAAAGCATTTCCAGAGGCTCTGGAAGGCTACCCCTCCCAGGCCTGTCACACCTATTTCCAAAGGGAGAGGGTGTAACACCCCTCTCCCAAAGGAAATCCTGTTTTCTGCCATCCTGGGCATGAGCTGCTCAAGCAACAGGAGGACAGAAAACTGTGATGTGGCAGCAGCTGGGGCTGCCTGGAAAACCTCAGAAGGCTGGTATAGCAGTACTGGGGGTCCACTGTGGAGCCCCCAGAGTGCATGGGATTGTACAACCAATACTAGAATCAGTATTAGGGTACAATTCCCAGTTGTTAGACACCTTACATGGCCATATTCGGGGTTACAATTGTGAAGCTGGACATAGGTATTGACCTATGTCCAGTGCAATGCAAAATGGCATCCCCGTACACATGAAGTCTGGGAAAATGGTCCTGGATGACGTGTGGGCACCTGTGCTAGTGCAGGGGTGCCCTCACACACAGGTACTTTGCCCCTAGCATTCAGGTTTGGAAGGGCTGATATATAGGTGACTTATAGGTGACCTAGTGCAATGAAAATGGCTGTGAAAAGGTGAACGCACCATTTCACCCAGACTGCAATGGCAGTCCTGCAGAAGCCTTAGCATGGGCTCCCTATGGGTGGCAAAAGTAATGCTGCAGCCTATAGCGATCCCCTGGAACACCAATACCCTGGGTACCTAAGTACCATATACTAGTGACTTCTAAAGGGTGACCAGTATGCCAATTTGCAATGAAATACTGGGTTACCAGTATGTAGTTATCAATTTGAGAACAGAGAGAGCATAAGCACTGGGGTCCTGGTTAGCACGATCCCAGTGACACAGTCAAAACACACTGATATCAGTCAGAAATTGGGGGTAACATGCCAAAAAGAGAGGACTTTCCTACCCTGGGCACATGTAGTACACTTTATAAGCAAATCAAATATGCCAGTTGGGGATAAACCAATGTTACCATGTTTAAGGGGGCGAGCATATGCAGTTTAGCACTTGTTAGCAGTGGTAAAGTGTGCAGAGTCCTAAAACCAGCAAAACAGTGTCAGAAAAGTGGAAGGAGGCAGGCAGGCAAAATGTTGGGGTATGACCACCCTAAGGCTGTCAGGTCTAACAAAGGTAATGGGGGGGGGGACCAAGTTGCAGCACTTCATATGCCTGACACTGATGCCCCTTTAATGCCACCCAGGAAGCTGCCAAACCCCTAGTTGACTTTCACTAGATCACATCCGGCAAACTCTCAGTTCTTGCTTCGTAAGGTGGGGTAACAGCCCACTTCAGCCATCTACACAAAGTTGCATTGTAGAGTTTTAAACCTTGACCTGCAAAACTAAAGGTTACAAATAATGCATCCACTTTCCTCAGGTCTGCTGTTCTAGCCACATAAATGGAGAGAGCTCTCTTCGCATCTAACACCTAGTAAGTAATTGTCCCTCCTAAGACTCTGGTAATGGACAAAAAAACATGAATCCTCATAGCGATAAAACAAATATGGTACTTTAGGCATAAACTGTTGACCTAGTCTAAAAACCACTTGTCTAGAAAACATCTTAAAAATGGTCCTGAACATAGAAGAGCACTCAGCTCTCCTACCCTCCTTGCAGATGTGACTGCCACCACAAAAAACACCTTTAAAGTTTTAAACGTTCATGGATCCTGTTCTAAAGGTACAAAAGGTAGACACTGCAACCCCTTTAACCCCAAAGGCCAATCACAGGGTAGTAGTGGGGACCTGCGCGTTGGTCTTTGGAGAAAGAATTCTTAGTAATAATCTTGCAGCCAAAGGAACGAGGGACTCACATTCCTCATCTCTAAATGCTATATTTTCTGCCCATTGAGCCCCCAAAGTGGAAATAACCAAGCTCAAGTTGGAAACCATCTTTCAGGAAATCCACATTTCTGATTCTATTAATAAAAAACCAGTGGAACCTTTTGAAACACACCACTTGTCAAATGATTCCCAAAGGCTTAGATATGCTTTCAATGTCACCAGATGGCTAGATTGCTGAATAAACAAGGCTATTTTCGGTGAAGAACCCTTAGATTGAACTGCAAACTGCTTAGTAGCCAAGCCCTCAACTGAAGACGCCTCAGGGCTGGAGGAAATAACTGTGGACAAGCCAGAGTAAACAGATCCAGTGGCGTTTTCCAAGGTGGAAGTATTGCGAACTGCAGACATAAAGGATAAACGGGCAACAATTCCAACATGGAACCCCTAACAGCACCCTGGCCTGATCCTGTTTTATCGTGAACACCTTCTGAATAATAGCAACTGGTGGTGGAAATGCCTAAGTCGATTCCTTTGATTATATAGCATCCACCTTCCAAGTTTTGGGGAGGCATAATTGTGCAAACTTGTGAAAGCAGAACATTCTCCTCTGACAGAAAGAGGTCTATCTCGGGAACACCAAACTGCTCTACAATTCTTAAAACACCTCCTTGTTCCATTACATTGATGACAGAACCTCACAAACCTTCTCAACTGATGTGGTTTGATATTCTGTGTTCCTGGGAGATGAATCACCCTCAATAAGAACAAATTGCCAGTTGGCAAATCTGATATCAGTACCACCACAGGTTGGGAGGAAAATGGGGTCCCCTTACTCAAATTCTCCTCTTGCAGCCACTATTTATCACAATCCTCTGAACTAGGGCTCCAATTCAACAGCAGGTAATTTACCAATGAGTACATGTGAAGTCTGGTCGAGGGAAAGATCATAATCGTCAACATCATCAACCCCTGTACCCTCAAACATTGCCTGGCCATGGGATTCTGACTCAACAGTAGGACATTCAACTCTGATTGCAATGTCCTTATTCTCGTCTGTAGCAAGACCACCTTCCCCAGATCTCTCCTGAAGTGACCACCAATTAATTGTAAATCCTGGGATGTATCAACTGGGACTTTTCCTAGTTTATCAACAGTCAATGTTGTTCCAACAATCTGCGTATGTCCTTGGTCTGAATTTGTGAATAAGATGAACAAATTAATGAGTCATCCAATTATGAAAAATCTAAATTCCCTTTGAACATAAACATCCCACCAGCAGAACCAATACTTTTGTAAATACACTGGGGGAAGAAGAAAAGCCAAATGGAAATACCTGAAACTGGTAATGCCCCTTGTTCACACAAAAATGTAGAAAGTTTTGAGATACTAGGTGGACTGGTACACGTAGATATGTGTCTTCTAGATCAAAAGATGCAAAAAAATCACTCTTTGATATGAATGGTAGAATCATAAGCAAAATAGCCATCTCAAAACTTTTTTTTGTAGGTATAAAAGTGTTTACTGATCGTAGATCCAGGACAGGTTTGAACTCTCCATTTTGTTTGGCTACCATGAATAGGATTGAATATGCTCTTTTTCCCCTCTTTTGTGCTAGAACCTTCACAATTGTCTTTTTTCTTAGACTTTTTGCACCTCAGCCAATAGAGCCTCTTTCCGTACTGGTGCTGCAGGAAGGTGTGTTACACTCCAATATTGTAGAAGAACTTCCTAAAACTCTTTTTGATACCGTTCTAAAATGATCTGCGGGATCCAGTTGTCCTTTCTACGCTTCCTCCATGACTGCCCAAAAAATCTGAGGTGACCCCCAAACGGCAACATCTTTTCTGAGGTGGTATAGTCAGGATTTCCAGTTTGGTACCCTGGATTTTCTGAAGATGGGACATCCCTTCCACATCCCTATTTCTCAAAAGGTCTGACCTTCCATCTTTGATTGAAAAGACAGACCAAATGCCCTTTGGAATCTGAAGAATTTCCCAATTGGTGGCTGACAAAACGGGGTCAACAGCTGATTATCCTTAAATGTTGTTTTTTTTAACCATGGGCTCTAACTGATCCTCAAAGAGCTTGCAACCTGAAAAAGGGATCTTCATCAGTCAGTTCTTTTGAGATGCTTCTGCTTTCTATAGTCTTAGCCAAAGCTGCCTGTGAGCTGCTACTGAAGAACCAGCTATCACTGTGGCTGCACTGAAAGAACCATAAGATAGGAGTGACAAAAATCGCCCCTTTACTCCATCATTTCTAAATTGTCCATGATGTCTACTACTTGCCGATTTAGTTTGCGGTCCCTTGTAAATCCTTTATCAAGGACTGAACAACATAGCTGGAACATGCCGCAGTCCTGATAGAAAATTTGCTTCAGCATAGGCTCTTTTGATTTCTATGTCAATCATTTTACCAGCAGCAATCAAAGGAACAGCGTTCTCTGAAATAATCACACCTTCTAGAGACAGAGTAGGCATCAAGGAATCTACCTTCACCAGAGTAGAACATTTATTGTCAAAACCGTGCAGGGGATCACATTTTGCCAAAAACCATGGTCAGGAATGTTTATCTATGTCCTTCCTTTCACATTCCAGTGCACTCCGTATTGCTTTATGTAAAGGCAAGGACTCTGGGAAAGCCATATTATCTTTAATATGCTGTAAAACGTCCTTAAGGTGTGACCTCTGAATGAACCTTCCCTCAACATCCTCCACCGTATCAACATCATCTAGGTCTGGAAGGTCTGTGGTATACTCTTCAGGCCTTTTTCACTCAGAAGACTCCTTTGCTTAAAAACTACAGGTAGAGATTGCTGTATCATTAGCTGCCCACTAAAGTGTAAAAAGCCATGTATTAGGACAGGATTGCAATTGATTGAACATTTTAACATTTCAACATTATAAATTAACTTTGGAAAACATCTTAAACACAATCCCCTTGAACCTCCCACATTCATTTCCCCCAAACTCTTTCCCCAGTCCTACTTGTTTCATTCTCCCTTGCCCTCCATGAGCTCCTTCTATACTCAATCCCATTCTCACCTCTTTCACCCAAGCACCCTTCAATGAAAACTCCTTGCCCTGTCCTGGGCATCCCACACACTGTCATCTTTACCCATGCTTCCTTCTTTCCTTCCCCCGAGAGGTGGATAGGCCAGGATCTGACTCTCCATTCCCCAAACTAATGCCACCCAGTAAAACCCTGGAGGACATTTTACTGCCCCACCAGCGAAAACCACTGCAACACATCACCTCAATCCTTTCTTCTGCACCAGACCTTCTCATTCCAAAGTTCCCCCACATATCCCTCAGTTCCAACATGTAATATGCATTGTCCATGTCAGGGAGCTGGACTCTGTCAGATCAAAATAACTTCATGTCCCGTTCCTTAAGACCCCGTGTGCCAAAACCTTCATGTTTTGAACCCTGCATTGCGCGATTTAGCTTCCTCCTGGCTCCTTCAATGGCCTCATGCCTCAATGCTCCCCTCCGTTTCCTACAAGGCACAAACTCTGTCCATATTACAGTTGTCCCAGCTAGGTTTTGTTGAATTATCAATGGGTCCCGGTGTTGTGTTACGGTAGGGTGAGTCCTAATAAGCTCACCAGATCGTTTTCCCTAAGGTGAAGAACCAGCATGTCCAGACAAATCCTATTTCAGTATCATGGTTGCTAAGAAAGTCAGCAAGTTCCCCCACCTCATCCCGCTCTTTTCCCACCAGAGAACCTCTTGCTGACTGCTGGGCAATCCCAGGTTATGCCCATAAATCTGTAGCTCTGCATATTTGGCTGCCCAGTGGATGAATGAATGTCCCACCAACCCTGTGACCATCTTAGACCTCTCAGGGCCGCTGACACACCTTACGAGAAAAGGGAAACAGTTAGGTTGTATCCAGCTCCCCCAGTGTCCACTCTGCCAGCCTCCCTCTACTTGCACACATATTTCTCACAACAGAGTGATCTCCACCTGCCAATTTTGGGGATCTGAGTCCAGCCCAAACGAGCAGCTCCAATTCTGAAAGAATGAGCCCCAAAAATAACCACATTCCTACCCAGTCTCTGCAAAGCAATAGGTAGCAGTGACAAAAGCTGAAAAGCCGTAACCTCGTCCTCATTTGCATGACAAAAAATTCCTCCTGTCGGAGCCCTGGCCATTTACTAAAACTGCTCCATTCACTCACCAGGCATGCTTCTTCAGTTCCTCCTTGAGGCAACCATACCCATTTTCCCCTCCCCAGCTGGTCCGTCTTGGATTTATGTAACCATATCCACAACTGACCACTTTCCATACACGTCTCCCCATATAGTACTCCTGACTCTCGTTCAGGCCCCAGCAGCTCAGACACCTGGAAGGCCCCAAAAAACATCCTTATCATGCATGACTGGAAAATAGCAACCTCAAAACCATTGTTACAAAACTCAGACAACACACTCAATACACCTATTAATAACTCAAAAGTAATGGCCTCCTGCAACTCTCTACCCACCCTTTCCAAATCTTCCCCAGTATATAACCCTGAGCTGGGAAAACGAAGCCACTGTGAACGAGACAATAAATCCACTATAGAGTTTTGACACCCAGCACATGTTTAGTCTTGAAAACAATAATCAACTTGAAACAGAGCAATATGAAATGCCTCAAAAGCCACAAAACACTCAAGTCCCGAGCCTGCTGATTGTGAACCAAATCCACCACAGTCATATTGTCAATGTTAAATATCACCTTCCTGTTAGCCACTTCACTTCACCACACAGCCAAAGCCACCAACAGTGGGAAGAATTCCAAAAAGGCTATGTTCGTCCTTGCTCCAACCAAGGCTGAGGCCACTCCTCTGCATACCACCTCCCGTCCCAAAAAAGACTAAAACCAAAGGCATCGGACTATATCTGCACCTGCCATACTGTGTAATTTTCTGGAAAGCCATTGAGACCCCATTGAAATCATCCAAAATGAATCCCAAGCCGTAGGTCAGCTCTCACTCTGATGGAAACCCAAATCCTATGATGAGGCAAAACCTCACCAGAAATGGCCATGCCCAGCCTCCTGCAAGACGTCTTCCCACCCCGGACCACTCTGCATGCAAAGTTTAGAAAACCAAGCAATTGCTGCACCACCCTGAGCTCCAGTCTCTGTGCCACCACCACTTTACCAGGGAAAACCTGAATTCCTTGCACTTTGTGTCGGGGCAGTGTCACCACCAACTGTATTGAGTTCATTTCAATCCCCAAAAAGTTTTAACTGTTCTTGGACCTTTATTTTTTCGGGAGCCAAAGGAAACCCCAAATCCTCTGTCATGTTTTCAAATAACCTTAGAGCCTTACAGCAGTTACCTGACCCTACCGTTCCCACAAACAGGAAATCATCCCAAAAGTGAGACATCACTCGGTGCCCACTCAGCTTCCTAAAGACCCACTGCAGAAACATAATAAAAGCCTTGAACAAAGCACAAGAAATGGTACATCCCATAGGTAATACCCCATCAACATACATCGTACCATCCAGCGGCAAGCCCTTTCAAGGGACATCACATAGGTGAATTGGAAGCAACCGAAATGCTGACTTGCTGTCACACTTTGCCGATTCCACAGCTTGACCACACAAACATGTCAACCAAATGGCATAATCTACAGAAGCATATACCACTGTTGTGTCCTCTGAAACAGTAAAGTCATTCACAGAAGCCCCCTCCGGTCAAGACAAATGGTGGGATCGGGCGGAACTCACCCTCCGTCTTCTTGGGGACAACACTCAAAGGCGAAATCATTAAATCAGGCAGTGGCCATTCATGGAATGGGTCCACTATACTTCCTTCATCAGTCTCCTTCCCTAACCTTTCTGCCACCACTCCTGGTGCTTCTTAGGCCAACCACAAAATTTCGGCCCACCTCCTGCCTCCGGGTCCTTGGTAACCAACCCTGAAAGCCTCCCAAAAACCCCATTTCTATCTCAAAGCTGTCTCTCTATCAGGATATAGTTCCAGCCATGACAAAAAGCCATCTAGCCTAATTGGCGTGGGAGCATTTTGGCCCAGAAGCACCTAGAGACCCCCTCCACTTGGGCGCCTTCCATTGCTCGGATGGGGTTGCCAGCATGAAACATTGTGTAACTGAGAGTCTCCCTCCACATTTGAAACACTCATGCTTGAATTTGCATGAGTGTCAGGAGCAAAAGCCTTTATTGAAGTTCCAACATGCCCCCACATTTGTGCTTGGAGTCCATGATGCTCCACCTGCCCCTGGTTGAGCGGTTTGTAAACTATAGGCAAGCCGTTCACAATAGAAGCTGTGAATTGTGACGATGACATCCACTGCATCCGCAACTCAGAATTCATGTCTCCCCAAGGTTTACCAGGATTAACACTTACCCAACCCTGAATTCCTCATCATAACTGAGCCAGGCATAACCTCTAAAACGCATCTGGGCTTTCCAAATGATGTCCATGTATTTGAACAGGGTGATAGCCCTATCCGCATATTTCTCACAATAAATGCTAGCAAATATCAAAAGGGCAGACATCCAGTTCTTCATTGTAATGGCCGCTCTGGCTAGTTCCTACACCTCCTCTTTTGACCTCTCTTTAGCATGTATGTGGGGAGGGATGGGACATAGGTGTTTATGGCCTATTGGTGATTTTTCTGACGGGAGGATAATTTCCTCAAGGGGTAATGGCTGACAGAGAGGTTATACAAGGAGGTAATGGTCTAATCCACACCAACTCAAATATTCTTCCCACTAAATACCCCTCTTGTACAGTGGGCATCTTTCACTGGGGATCAGATGCAGGAAAGTAACCTATGTTTGTGATTCAGTAGGGGAAAAGGCCTCCTTTCCTTTCTCAACAAGCACTGTTCATAATTCCCTTGGAGGTCACTGGTGGGTTCTTCCTGGGATGTCATTGCCACTCTGGCACAGCCACGGCTTTGGAAGGTGCCAAGCCTCGTTACTTGGGTTCAGCAAGTCCGGTCCAGGGCCTTTCCCAGAAATGAGATAGTAGCTTGGCTCCAATACTGAAAGAAAAGTAGACATTTTGTAGCACATTTCCCTCAAACAGGGAACAGCTTGCACTTGTTCAGAAGACTTGCAAGAAAATCCACTCCCAGTAATTTATGTCTTGCTCCTTTTGCTGGTTTGCACAATGAGCCTGGTGAGTCGTGCTCTGTGGCCATATGCCAGCGTGGATGGAGCAGAGTGTTGCCCCTCCTGCCTCTGGATCTGTGACAGATGTTAAATTAGAGTCACACGCAGTCTCCATTCCCAGAGATCACTGCTGTCACTACCATGAAGAGAACATACATCAAGGTACTTCGATGGGTGCTGCTAGCGATCTGCGTTGATGGATCCCGGGCCGCCCTTGAGTATATTTTGGGTGAGTACAGCATGCCTAGGGCACATTTTTCTGCATTTATCCAGAGAAGCTCATGTCATTGTTATCATATGAAAGCATTAATGCTTATTTTTCATGTCTTGGGAATGCAGTGTTAAGGTCAGGATTTTTTAGACCACAGGAAAGCTCTAAACACGCCCCATCTCTTCTCCTGGAAGGGTACTGAAGGTAGTCTGAGTCATATTCTCTTGGTACTGTCACACAGTGCCTAGAGTCCATTACAAAAGAGACAAGAAGCTATATAAGTGCAGTCATTCACTCACCCACGTATCACCCCCTGTAATGCATTCTACACATGAATATTCTCTTGGGGCAGGCAACCAAAGAGTAGAGACCACCTCCACAGGATTTGTGCTATAAATGTACTCTCTCAAGTCATTCATCAACTTATTCACTAACTCACCCATTCACTCAGCTTCTTACTCTCTCACTCACTCACTCACTCATAAGCTTTTCAGAATTCTGTTCCAAAAACTTCTAAAGGCACGTGCAACCGTAGAAGTAACTGGGTTTCTTGCAACAACTGCAAGTTTTGTCCTTCACTGCAAATATTGCAATGTACTGCAGCCAAATGAGCAAATGCTGCATCCTATTATTTTGTTGTAGTACCTGTCCCTTTGTTTGCAGCTCCTCAGTTTTTGTATAGAACGGCTTTAATTTAACAGCCGCTTTAGCTGTGGGTTTCTCTCGACCCTCCCACCTCTCTCTCCACCCATATTACCCCACATGCCTGGAAAAGATATTGCAATCGCAATACCTGAGCCCTATAATGCAACCCTCTCAAACCCAGGAATAATTAAGTTGTACACTATTTAGTGGCACTTATACAAGACACTTCATTTGAAGTACTAGTAAGTCTGCTGACAAACAAAGTTAGTGACAAGTAAAGCTTGCCGTGCAGCCAACATTTGCATTTTGAATTGTTCTCAAAAGATATCCTTTAAAATCCTTATCGGAAATTACTTTTAATTTAAATGTTCCACAACAATATAAAATATAATTGCTAACACACATACAGGGTTAAAATTGATGTGCCTTGTTTGAGGCTGGCAAACAGCCCTTTATCAGGGATTTACAGGACTCGGATGACACATGTGGTCACACATCCCTTGTTATGATACCACTAAACAGCTGAAATATGCACAGCTCCTCATCTGTATTTACACCCTTGTGCTTTTTGTATTCCCTTTCATTCATTTTCGGAACAGCAGACTTCTTTGTTTCTAAGATTTCCAATGTTGAACTTGACAAATCATGGTCTCTTGTCTGTGGACTGTTTCCGCCATCCCTTCTCCTTTGTTAGGGAGTCCAGAACGATCCTGCATTCATCCTGTATTGACTCCCAAAGTATTTTCACCTTAAACATATGCCTTTGCCTTGAATTGTACTTTGCATCCTATTAGAGGGAATATGTGAAATCAGTCGCTATGGCTCAGGTTTACTAAAGCTTTACGCCTACGCAATGCAACACAAATTGATGCATGATACACAGGGTTTCACAATGGTGTAGTCTGTCCAACACAAATGGTGCGGTGTGCTGGAAAGATACCTTTTTCTCCCTTTGCATCAAGGGGGCATTTCTGGGGAGTAACTGGGACAGTTTAGTGCAAACACCTATAGCTGTAACACAAAGCTCAATTAAATTAGACCGGGCTTAAAGCCAAAAGCTACCTTGAAGGACGAGGAGTTATCAAGGGAGGCAGTGTTTATTAAAAAAAAAACACACACACATTAAATGTGTGCTGCAGTGTACAGAACAGATTCAAGCCCGTATTGATACTTTTTTTGTGCCGCATTTGCGTCGTTTTTTTACGCAAAAACGGCGCAAACTTGCAAAATGCCATTGTATTTTGTAGGTTTGCTCCGTTTTGCGCCAAAAAGCGGCGCAAATGCGGCGCTAAAAAAAGTATAAATACGGGCCTCTGTGTGTGGGATCCTTCTGAGATTTGTCTAGGGTTTGGAGTTTGTCCTAGAAGGGCGTGCTTTGTAGGCAAACTAGTGCTCTTTAGTCACTTAAATACATACTTCTTGCATAGGCTTATACTGCAAGAGGCATTGTACAATGCAGGAAAAGAGACTGGATACTAGGTACTAGAATAATAAATTCAACATCTAGCCAGAAGTACCACATGTTGGACATGGCCTTCTTTGCAGTGTCATCCCGAAACCTTTTACTTATTTCCCTCCACTTGTAGAATTTGTTTTTGTTGACCTTAGGACTCTGTGCACTTTACCACTGCTATCCTGTGCTAAAGTGATGTGCTCTCTCCAACATGGTTTCATTGTTATATACCTAATTGGCATCTTTAATTCAGTTATGACTCTACAGTAAAGTGAATTACGTGTGCCCAGGGCCTGTACATTTAATACTAGTACTCAATACTTAGGCCCTGATTTATGTTAAAGTGGCGCAGCGCAGTGCTGCATCAAAAATAGCAGTACTGCGCCACTTTAGAAAAGCAGAGCTTTGCCATATTTAGAGGAATACGGCGCACCCCTGCGTTTCCCCCTGCACTGGCACTGAGTTAAGCTGTCTAGCGCCAATGCAGGCATCCTTGCACAATAGTGTAAGGGTGTCTGCCTTAAGGGGATATATTTTTTTATGTGCAGAAAGGTGTGCCTTCCTGCACATAAACAATCTATATTGGCAATTTGGCACTTCTATGTGTGCTGCAAAATGCAGCACACATAAAAGTACCAAAGCATCTTTTTGAATGATTGTTTATGTGCAGGAAGGTGTCCCTTCCTGCACATAAACAATCCTCCATGGCATTTTGCGTCTTCTATGTGAATGCAGCACACATAGAAAAAGCAAAGAACAAAGAGGAATAAGAGCTTTCCTCCTCGTTTTTGCCATGCTAATGCCACCCCTGGGGCGGTGTTAGTTTTTGGCGCTGCCTCTGGTTTACGACAACTTGTAACCGAAGGTAGCGTCAAAATCAATGAGTGTTGCGTGGAACGCCCAGCGCAACACTCATTGCACGCCCCTCTGATGTGGAAAACTGCATCGTAGGGGCTCATATTTAGAAGGAGGTGTAACGCCACAAAAAAGTGGCGTTACACCTCCTTGTAAATATGGAGCAGTGCTTAGCGCCACCGAAGCGTCACGAAGAGTGACGCTCCGGTGGAGCTAGGGGCTCTTTAATATGCCCCATATTTTGTAAATAAATAATTGCCAGGGCCGTTGCCAGGAGACCATTGGCACTTGCACCACCTATAGTGCTACTAATGGCAATTTAGACTTTTTTATACATTAAAAAATTACTAATAACACCACCCAAGCTATTTTCATAGCTTTGCGTGGCACGTATGCATCATTTTTAATGTACATATAATTCTTAAACAACTGTTGTTGTGTTCATCACAAAATTTGAGGAATAGTGCCACCATGTAGCTGGCTGTCATGAGTCCCAGTGTTGACAATCAAGTGGCAGTGCCAAGGACCAGAAACTGCTGGCTCAAATTAAACACTTATACTAGTGGATCTGAAGCTCTGCTTGTGCCACCCACTGAAGTAGCAATTAAAACATGTCTCAGGCATGCCATTGCAGTGTGAAGGTAGTGTTACATTGTCATGCTGACCTGGCATTTAAAACCACTTGCCAAGCCTTAAACTCCCCTGTTTATTACGTATATCACCCCTAAGGCAGGCCCTAGGTAGCCCATACAGCAGGGTTCTAAGTAATTAAAAGGCAGGATATAAACTTTTTAGTTTCACATGTCTTGGTAGTGAAAAGCTCTCAAATTTGTTTTTCGCTATTGTGAGGCCTACCTCTCTCGTAGGATAACATTGCAGCTTCCTTATTGCATTTATTAAGCTGTAATTTCTGTCTGGAAAGGGGTAGATCTGTCATGTTTAGTAACTATAGAACTGTAGTGATAAATCATCTTTCATGGTAAAGTTGGATTTATTATTAAAATTTAGAAAGTAGGTATTTTTCTGCTCTTAGCCCTGTGTGCCTTCAGTCTATCTCCAATACACGTCTGGGCTCGGTGGCAACTGGATTTGTGCATTCCCTCTAGACAACCATGCACAAAAGGAGTTTAGGTGTGACTGATGGGCCATCAACATACTGATCGGCCACCCTGTGCAGGATGGGATGGAGAGGCTGAAACTTGTACTTGAATAGGCTGTGTCCTAACCCTACACAATGGACTGCATACCCCCTGTAGTGAGTCTGCAGCCAGGAGGACCTCTGTGCACTTTCAAGCCCTTCTTTGAAGTCTCTCCCACTTCAAAGGCACCACTGGGTGTAAGAAATGGACTTCTGACCCTACCAACTCAGTACACTACTGGACCTGTGAATACCCTGTCAGGAAGAAGGACTGTTGTGCTGCTACAAGGACTGCTACTCTGCTGGACTGCTGCTCTGGAAGAATGACTTTCTTTCCATGCTGACCTGCTGCCTGCCACCCTCCTTGGCTTGGTGAGACGGACTGGATGCACAACACTTGAACCCAAAACCACTGTTACTCTAAGGGCTTTGGGCTTGCCGCCTGTTCTTCTGAAGTCTCAGGGACACAAAAGACTTCCAACTTACCAACTGCAGCACTTGGACTTTGATTGCAGCAAGTCTTGCCCTTCCAAGTGGTGCCAATCCAGTCCTGTGCCCCTTGGAAGTTGGTATGAAGTGCTGCTTCAGTCCAAAATCCATGGATCAACACCATTGGTTTGCTCACACGCACATCTCTATCAACTCTAAAACATCACTGCTGCTGTGAGGATCGAGGATACCACATCACCATTGATGATGGTGCATTGCTGCTGCTGGAGGATTGGGAACATCGCATTGCCGACTGCGCAACGCATCACCTCCATTCCTGGCGCATCTCTAACTTCATGCTGCTCATAGCCAGCGCTTCGCCTACATCTGCGGGATCAATGCCAATGGATCGCCTCCTTTGCCTCTTGCATCTTGCTCTCGATGTCAACACCACACTGAACCAAGGTACTGTTTACAGTTGGCCAAGCTGGTTCCTGTATCCTACCCATGCTCCATCACGGTTGTCCTGACTTTTCAGGTTCGCCCCGGTGTACCGTGACCAAGCAACCCTGGTTGGCGGGTTACACTTCTAAGCACTACAACTAAATTTATTCTGTACAAATTCATTTTTCAAGTTCTACTAGTTGCATTTTTGCTGTTTTGATCTTGTTTTGTTCATTAAATTAAGCTCTATTTGTCTAACCAGGTGCAGTATCTTTTTGTGTGGTGCTTTCACTGTTTTACTGTTTGACGGGTTGAAGAAATACTTAACACATTGCATCTTACGTTAAGGCTGACTGCTTTGTGCCAAGTTAGCAGGGAGTGAGCACTTCTAAATTTAGGGTGTGTTGGTGACTTACCCTGACTACGATTGTTGTTACTGCTTGGACAGGGTGCACACCTCACTTCTATCAGGATTTCAATGTATGCAGTATTACTGCAGAGATCTGGTAAAAGTTGCTTGAAGAAACACAGCAAAGTTCTGTGTTTTGCAGCACAGTATAGAGGTAAATATGCTGTATCAATGCGCTATCCTCCATTCGGATCGACAGAACTCATAATGATGAAACGGTTCTGCACTTATGAAAACAGAATGCTTCTATAGCTGTAATCTCATCTGCGGCAATACATTGGCCCACCAGGGCTATAGTGGCGGTAGTACTGCCAACAGGCTGGCGGTACTGCTCACAACCGTGGCGCTTCCGCCACAGTGATACTGCCAGGATCGGCGGTATACCGCCATGGCGGTCCTGGCAGTCGTAATAAGCCAGGACAGCGCTGCAAGCAGCGCTGCCCTGGGGATTTCGACTCCCCTTACCACCAGCCGGTCCATGGCGGTAGACACCGCCATGGGAAGGCTGGCAGTAAGGGGACTCGGGGTGCTCCTGGGGGCCCCTGCACTGCCCATGCTCTTGACATGGGCAGTGCAGGGGACCCCAGGCACAGCCACATCGCGCATTTCACTGCCGGATTTTCGGGCAGTGACATGCAAGACGGGTGCTACTGCACCCGCTGCACATCAGCATTGCCGCCGGCTCTATTACGAGCTGGCTGCAATGTTGATGTGACTATTCCGCTGGGCGGTATACTGGCGCCCGAAGCCTTGAGGTTGTAATGAGGCCCTAAGTCATTTAACTAGCCCAGTCAAGCTCCAGGCCTGAGAATGTATTAAGCAACTGCATCTAAAAATATTAATTATGAAAAAGGGAAGTGTAATAACCCAACAATGAAGGAACCCACCTACCGGACCACATTCAAAGCATTACTCAGCCAGTATCACCGACTCTTGAAAGAAACAAAAAAGAGCGCCTTAACTAGCTGCATCGAAGCCAGCTCCAACCACAGCAAAGAGCTCTTCATCATCGTCAAGGAGTTCACCAACCTCGTAGCCACTAAAAACATCATCACCACCTACCATAGCTCTGTGATACCCCGATGGACTTCCTCTATGACAAGATCTCAACCAACTACACAAACTTAAAATTCTAACCCACCGCTGCCAAAACCCTTAGCCTCCTTGCCCCTACAGGTGTCACTCCTGACCACAGAATCACCATTTGGAATCGACTCACCACAAAGAGCACTGCTGATATCAAGCACTCCATCCACTTAGGAGCTCCCACGGACCCCTGTCCACACCACATGTTCAACCTCAACAACAACACCATCAGCGTCAAGCTCACAGCCATCTTCAGCGCATCTATCACCTCTGCCACCTACCCAGATGAATGGAAACATGCCAAAATAAACCCCCCTCATCAAGAAACCGTTCACCAACTCCAACAAGTTCAAAAACTAATGGCCCATCTCCCTGCTCCCTTTTCCAGCTAAAGTTCTTGAAAAGGCCATTGACCACCAACTCAATAAATACCTCAAGAGCAACAATCTTCTGGAAGCTTCTCATTTTATATTCCGCTCAAACCACAGCACCAAAACCTCCCTGATCGCTGCCACTGATGACATCAGGACCCTCCTAGACTGGGATGAAGTGGCAGACCTGATCCTCCTCGACCTCTCTGTGTCCTTCAACACTGTGTCCCACCACAGCCTGATTAAGAGGCTCCATCAGATCGGCTTACAAGAGTGCGCCCTCAAATGCACCACATCCTTCCTCACCAAGAGAGCACAGAGAATCTGTCTCCCTCCATTCACCTCAGAGCCCAAGAACATCATCTGCGGCATCCCCCAAGGTTCATCCCTCAGCCCTACTCTGTTCAATGCCTACATGACTTCCCTGGCCAACATCGCCAGATACCACAGACTGAAAATCATCCCCTATGCAGATGACACACAGCTCATCCTCTCACTATCTGAAGAACCCTCCACTAAAAAGGCCAACTTTCACCAGTGCATGACCAGAGTCTCCATCTGGATGCAAGACAACTGCCTCAAACTCATAATAAACAAGACTGAGGTGCTGATCTTCTGGAACACCACCTCACCATGGAACGACTCCTGGTGGCCCGCCAACGTGGGACCCTCTTACACCACCATGGACTAAGCCCAGAACCTCTGCATCGTCTTGGACAGTAAATGCACCATAAAGGGCCAGATCAACACAGTCTCCTCCACCTGCTTTCTCACCCTGCGTATGCTCCGTAAGATTTTCAAATGGCTCCCCATCACCACCAGATGCAGCATCAGTCGAGTCTTCTTCACCAGCCACTTGGACTATGGCAAAGCACTCTACGCAGGAATCACCTCTGACCTCCTGAAGAGACTTCAGACCATTCAGAACTCAGCGGCTAGACTCATCCTTGACCTGCAGAGACGGACCACATCACTCCTCACCTAAAGAAACTCCACTGGCTCCCCGTCTACAAGAGATGGTCATTCAAGATCCTGACCCATGCCTACAAAACCCTCCACAACCAAGGAACAGCATAGATCAACCACCACCTGAGGTACCAGGTAGCAACAGTGGAGGAAGCTTCTTCTCCTACTGTGTCGCTAAAACCTGGAACAACCTCCCCTTCCACCTTCAGACCTCACCCTCCCTTCATGAGATGACTCAACTGGCTTTTCGAATGATGCCCCTGAGCAGCCTGGAACTCAGCTCCTTGATACCGATTAGTGTGCTCTACAAATCCTGATTGATTGACCTGCCTCAAGGACAAGAGAAGCGTCCATACATGTCTTCTGTGAAAGGACTTCATAACAGTCTTACCTGGCTGTGATACTGACAAACGTGGCAGCAGAGAGGTCGCCCTTGATTGGACTATTGCTTCACCACCATTTCCAGCCTTGACTCCTATAATGCCAGAGCTGGAATAGTCTCCTCCAGGCAGATGAACACCACAAGCCTCCCTCTTACATATGTTGATGGGGATACAGTCCCCCTGATGGCAATCTGCTGGGTTTTGCTGTCATCACTCTCCTTTAACGCAGGGGCATTGTATTCAGATTATTCAAATCAGGGCGAGAATCCTAGCTGAAGGCATAATGGAGGTACAAAAAAGCACAACACTTACAAGTCCACATAGTGTTTGTCCTTTATAATAAGAGATCCTTGCCTACTAGGCACCATAGCCCCAGGTGCATCAGGTAGAGGCGAATACCAAGCAGCTGATGTGTTTTTTGGCCCCACTTTACCGTTATCTTTGTTTTTCTGAAACAAACTCCCACAGTGGTAAGTTTGATTTAGAAAAATGTAAATAATCAAGTGCCCCAGGGCACAGAGGAAGTCCTCCCTGAATGTTGGGCCATTGTTTGCTTTCCCTGGTTGGGACCACCGTGGGACTGCCATGCACCCAAGGACGGCCCTTAACAGGGTGGGCACCCACATGTGTGACACAGCAGTCTTATGATGGACGGGTCGCCATATCAAGGGTTTCATCTGGCAGAGCTTGCCGATATTACACCAGCAGAAATCATGGTACTTTCCCCGATGCAGAATGAGTGGGCAACCATAGGTTGGCAGGATGGTAGAAACACCAGTTTAGAGTGTTGTTTTCCATGCTGCCAAACCTTAAATGAACCACTAAAATAAAAACCTGAAACTTTAATCTCCTATACTCACTGTACCCTACACCCAAAACTCCCTTTGTAAAGAGCTGAACAATAAGAATACAAATTTAGTAACATAATTGCTTACCACTGTTATGTCCCCAGCAGGGAACCACATGTGGCAGACAGCAGGATAGACCCTGAAGATAACGCAGCACCAACATAGGGCAAAGATACACAGACACAATGTGGTCCGGATCTACCCAACAGGCCCATTTATTTGAGAAACCACCTGACCTCGGACTCAATCAGCTAATCTCTAACATCAGGGTCCCATTCTCGATGCCCCTAGACGTCCAACATTGCATTCCTCCTCAACTATAGTTGAACAAAAGGTACTTACATGGGTGCAGTTAGTATCCAAGACACAAATCACAAGCAACAAAAAAACAGACAACAAAAATCGGTGAAAGGATATCAGGTTGTAACGGCCTTTAGACACTAGCAAGTCTCTGGATCCGGAGTCGATTACAATGTCCCGGTACCTCTGGGTTGGAGTGAGATTGCTGCGGAGGTTATAGTGAGGCAGACCACGATGCTGGTCGACTGGTTGGCCAGTTTGGGTTTCCCTTGTGCTTGGAGCCAGGACCCTCGGTACGTCCCCACCGGCTTCATCGTGGAAACTACTGTAGAATGGCTCCCACAGCAGGGGTATGTCTCCATTTGCTACAGCCCTTGCTTGGGACACTATCAGGGGAGCACTCTCGTCATCCTAGCCTTTGGGTTTCTTGACTTGGGTGATCCTCAGCAGTGGCCCCTCTTTTAAAATGTTTGAGTTTCCTGATGGCAAGAGGAACCATTTAAAGAACGGTGCATTCTGGGTGACCATGTTCATCCCCTTCTTCGCAGACACCACGGTGCTGCAGCATGTGACTTTACAGGGCTGGCAATTAAAGTGGAGTTGGAACTTGCTCCTAGGGTGCCAGTCTTTTACTACCACCGAATCCCGTACCTGCAGGCTAAGGGCCTTGGGTCTCCTCTGTTGAGACGCTCGCTGGTTTTTGTGCAGGCGGCAGTGAGGTGCTTGGTCAGTGGGTGGGGGTGCTTTGGTCCACAGAGGGTGGTAAGGGATGGTGTCCTCAACCTTCTTGCCAAAACACAGAATGCTGGGGCTACCCTGGTAGTGTTGTGAGGGGTTAAGTGATAATCTCTCAGAAACGCACAAATGGCACCTTCAATGCATTGCTGGTCTTCCTGGGTGATGGGGATTGTCTTGGCGATAGTCCACATAACCCTCTCAACTTCCCCATTGACTTGGGACCACTTAGAAGTAATATTTTGGTGTTTGGCTTCTTGAGAAGTGAAGTAATTTGCAAGTACTTGTTCACTAAAAGGAGGCCTTCTATCTGTTTGTAGTTATTTGATCAGGCCACATATGTCAGTGATTTTTCAAGTTTGGGTATGGTCTAACCTGCTGATGTTGATCTTACTACCTCTGTCTCCAGGTATTTGGGGAAATCGTCAATGACAACTAGAAGATGTCTTCTGTCAGAGAGGCTTCAGAAGTCAGTGCTTGCGTGATGCCACGGCACTGCAGGATATGTTCAGTGGTGATGGATGATGGGTGTCAGGGTGTCAGGTGTGCTTTTCGGAGTTCACAATGTTTGACAGTCTCTTCCACAAGGCCATCCAGGCCAGGGAACTAGACTTTGCTGCCTGCCTCAGGTTTTTGTTTAAAAAATTCCCGGTGAGAGCAGTGTGCCAGGTCAACAATTGTTTGTATCAGGCTCTTTGGTATCGCTAGCTAGGGTTCCCTCAGGAGACACCCTTCGGCTGTGATTGTTAGTTTGTCCGCACATGGTTCAGGGAGGTTAGGATCTGTCTTGCAGTTTCGGTCCTTTGCAATAGCCCGCTGGTGATGGTCTTCCAGTCTCTGTATTGTATAGCTGCTGTGTTCGCTGCAGGCAGTTTTTCCGTTCTGGTGGCTTCTACAATGTTGGTTTGGGATCCCCAGAAAGGTCCTGATTGCTCTATGACCAACATGACATACGGGATTGTGTGCTCCATGCCTGTACTCCACTGAAAAGTGGCATTCTTGCAGATGAAGAATCTATTGTTCGATCTGAGGAGGGGACTTTTCTGAGCATCCTTTGAATAAAGGAATGAGGGCCTTAGTGTTGGTGTCAACTGTGAATGGGTGACAGTGTAGGTATAGATGGAATGTCTGCAGCCCAATGAATTGCGATCGCCTCCTTTTCTATGTGGTAGTAGCGTTGCTCTTTTGGAGTGAGCGCTCAACTGGTGTAAACGATGGAGGCTCACTCTTCACACCATTGTTTCTGTGACAGTACGGCTCCCAGGGAGGTGGGGCTGGTGTCTACAGACAGTTCGGTATCTTTCTGGTCAAAGTAGGCAGGGGTGGTATGTTCTGATTGTGCCTGTTTAGTGACTTGAAATGCTAGCTCTTGTTCTTCACCCCACACATCCACGGCGTGGGTGCTTTGGTGCATTCTCAGAGGGGCAGATGAATGTGGTCAGGTTCTGCATGAACCGGCTGCAGTACGTTGCCATCTCCAGGAAACTCCTAACGCCCGTAACAGTAGTCAGAGCCGGCATCGGCTGGAAGTAATGGACTTAGGCTGGCACGGGGTAACCTCTTTTACTGAGAAGCATATTTTTCTTTCAGGAATTCACACATTTCCTTGTGCAGGGTGAGTCTACTCTCTTGAAGTCAGCAGAATACAGCCCTTAGCTTACAGAGGTTTTCTTCAGGGGTTAGCGCATGTACTAAGATAGCATCACTGATGTTCAAGACTCCTGGGAGTCCTGCCAAAATTCCCTAGATAATGTTCTGAAATTTGAGTGCTTCTAAAGCCTCAACCCGAGGAGAGTTGGAAATGTTATGAAATGGCAAGACTCTGGGACCAGTAGGATCTGCTGATATCCTGATCTTAAGTCCATCTTGGAGAACCAGCATGAGCAGGGGAGTTCTCCCACATTGTCATTGACCATCAGGTTCAGATGCCTTTCGGTTTTGATGGCCATATTAGGTATGAGCATATTTATGCATAATCCATAATTCTCAGGAAGGTTTGGTTATCTGGCCATGACAATGGATGAGTCCCACAGGGTAGGTCCTTCCATTTTTCCAATTATGTCTTTGGCTTTGAGCTTGTGGAGTTTGTCTCCACTTTGGGCCTGAGTTGGAAGGCAACCCGTCTGTGGTGCAGTCAACAGGCTGGATGGACTAGTTGATGTGCTGGTGGACAATTTGGACTGTAAGACAGCTACAGCCCTTGAATAGATGTTTAAACTCACCTAGAAGAGAATTTATTGAGCAGAGGTGGACTCCAAATGCGAACCGGATGTGCTGAAGACATTTAGCGATTTGGCAGCCTAGGATCATGCCAGACCCTTCTTTGTTGATGTATATCTTGGCCCTTGTTGAGCACTCCATATGCGTTATGTTGGAAGTAAAGACACTGACGAGGTGGGGGGCATTTGGTGAGTCCAAAAGCATACAGAGTGGATATTGAGTTACACAGCATCAGCGGGATTATATTAATTGAGGTCCCTGTGTCAATGACTGACATAAGGCGTTGGCCTTCAATGAATATCTGGCAGCAAGGTGCAGTCTGAGTGTGCTTCTGATTCGGCTCAATGGCATGGATCACATGTACGACTCCTTCTGAAGTGTTGTCGTCCATGTCTTCGTCTTCCAGCAGAAGTGTCCATATTTCCATGGAGTTGATGTACTTCTTCGCATGGGCCTCATGGCAAGGGAATGGAACAGCATTCTTTTGTGCTCATTTTTATACAAGCTGAGCAGTTGTTTCCTCTTGCCAGGCATTCTCCTCTATGAGAGGATTTATATACGCCCTATGGGCAGCACTTGCTAACCTGAGTGGTCTTTTGATGGTCTTTCTTGCCGCAGAGTGAGTCTTGTGTGAACTGGTTGATGGGTTCTGTTTTTTTGGATGATTGAAGAGCTGCTTCCCTTTGGTAGGCATGGGATTTAAAGAGTTCCTTCAATCTCCAAAAGTGAGGATGTCTACCTGGAATCCTGCAGTAATTGCTCCCTTAATTTTGCAGAGGAACAAACCTGTATGAATTGTACTCTGACTTTGTCTTGCTTGTCTGGAAGCGTGCATGTGCTCACCAGCTATTGAAGCTGGGCACATAACTCATCCACCAATTTGTCCAGAATCTGCCAGGCTTGTAGAAGAAGGAACTGTTCGTAATCAGGGTTGCCAAGTGTCTAGAAGTGCATTGTCAATGCCGCTTTGATGGAGTCATAGGTGTAAGCTGGTTCTGCTTCAACCACATTCTTGGAGAGCTTGTAGATGGCTCCTCCTGCGAAATGGAGGAGCATGGACCATCGTCTGTAACTGTCAATACCTACAGCCGCAAAATACATTTCAAGCCTTTCAACCCAAGCTCCCCATTTAGCAGCCTGGGAGGACAGGTGCCAGTCACCACACAGGGCTCTATGGGGGTGATAGACGCCAGTCGTGGTGTCTGGTTTCACTGGTGGGTAATGCTGGGCAATGGACTGCAGGCACTGTGCACTGGCCTGGCCTGGTTTGTGCCTTTGTGTGGTGGGCCGTGCCACTGATGACAGGGGTGATGTGGCGAATGTCTTAGTGGTGGTGCACTGACATCAGAGATGGCTGGGGCTCCAGCTGTGTTATCAGGCCTCTGTCCATCTTCAGGTGGACTGTGGAAGATCAACTGCTGGGTGCCATCTGTGGCCACCAACCAGCTAGGCTTGTCTTCTCTCTTCTGACAGGGTGATGTAGTATGCTGCATCAGTATGGGGTCTGCACAGACATGTGCATGCTCTTTTGCAGGGCCTTTGGCTGCGCTAGCAGTTACTCTCTGCTGTGTGTGGTCTAAAGTGGCAGGTGGCGGAGTTTAGGATGTGGTCCAGCCCTGTTGGGGTGCTTCGAGTCAGAGTTGCAGTAGGCGGGTGGGGTGAGGGTGGGCCACTGTCAGCACTCTCGCAGGAGGTCTGATGCGTCAGATAACCTGGAGGCCGCTGAGTGTGGGTGGTGTGTTATCTGGGATGAGTAGGGTTCAGGTGACTACCCTCCTTTGTTGCCAGTTGTTATGTCCCCGGCGGGGGACTGCATATACCAGGCAGCAGGTAGGCCTTGAAGATAATGCAGTGCCAACTTAGGACACACGTACACAAATGGGGTTTGGGCTGGATCTACACTCAAGGGCCGTCACACCCATTTATTTTTTAAGTCACCCTCTGCAGGCTCAACTAACTGATCTCTATTATCGGGGGTCCCATTCAGGACACCCCTGGTCTTCCACCATTACAGCCACCATGTTTGGAACTGTGAATCTCCCAATGATAGGTTTCTCACCAAAGAGCTCCATTCGATGTGCGTTCATTGATAAACCCTGATAAATATTCAGGTTTTAGTAGCACTAACAGCTTTCTTTCAGTACACAGGAGGTTGAAATAGACCAAACAAAGCCTGTTTAGCATTTCATTGGGTGGACATCACATTTAGACATATCGCTACATGTTAATTTACATGCAAACAGTGAACAAGCTAATGTTCATCACCTTTTTTTGGTTACAGCAAAGCCAGGATTGTGCCCACCGTACAGCTTCATATGTTACGGCAGTATCAATATTCTCTGCAAAGGTGATCAGGACTGCATCGGGGATGAGAAGTGCTGCAACTTTCGATGTAACATAAAGTGCACGAAACCTGTCCCAGGTAAGTGCATGTGGGCAGGAATGGTACACTTGTATGTCTGTAAGTGTATGTTGGTGGTATTTATATTGCACAAAGTTAGCTAAAAGGCAGCAGGGTGCTGTGCAGCGCCAACGACATCTATAAGGTCAACATGTGTTGGGCGGGTAGCACTAAGTTAATGCATTGAAATGAGGTGTTCTCTAAAGAGCCGCATCTTCAATTATTTCCCAAAATAAAGCCCTCATGTGATAATCCTGATGGATACGGGGATGTTGTTCCAGATCCAGATCCTAGGTGCATAGAGGGAAAAGGCCTTCTGTCTGTTTTTTGCACTTCTTAGTCTGCAGTCTGATGGTGTCCTGGCTGCACTTATGTCAGGAACCACCAGGGATGGTGAGCATTTCTGAAAGATATAGGGGATGCTGGTTGTGACCGCTTTGTAAATGATGCAGTTGGTTTTGAAAATGGTGCAAGCTGACAAAGGGAGCTATTGGCGTTCCATCAGGTTTGGAGGGATGTGATCATGTTTCGTCAAGTCCTGGATGAGACTTGCTTATGCACGTAGGATGCCCTTAATGGGTGCAATGTGAAGCCTGGGAGGCCAAGGATTAGAGTGTTTACAACCAATCCGAATGCTTAAGTCTGAGGGCTTGAACAGGAGTTCTGAAGTCATTTTTGAGAGAAATTGTTTCACTTCCTTTAGAAGAGAGAGCTGGTACAAGGCAGTCTTTGTGTTTTTTGGCAATGTGTTCCCTGAGGGTGAGGCTGCTATTCAAGGTGAATCAAAGTGACTTGGCATTTGGAGAAAGTTGGGGTTTGAAACCATCAAGGTACTGTTTCATGTTTGTTGTTCTTAGCAAATAACAAGAATTCTGTCTTGGTTGGGTTGAGCTTCAGGTAGGCAGTGGACGTCCAGGTCTGTATGATGTGCATTGGATGTCTGAAGCAGAGGTGAAAGCCAAGTGGAGTTGTGCATCATCGGCATTGTGGTGACTCTGGACGCTGGCATGTGTGAGTAGTATATAAAGAAAAACAATGGTTTGCTGGGGCATCAATCCCAATGAAAGAACAATATGCCTTCAGTTATTAAAGGCATACCAATAATAATGGCCCTAGGCAAGAAAGAAAAAGGCAGTTAATCAAAATTGCCTTATATAGCAATTTATTCATTCATTACATACCTACATCACTATTATGCACTTTTTTCTATAAGAAAGATCCAGCGCTCACACTTAAGTTAAGAGTGGTGCAGATGACATACAAGTGAATAAAGTGTGCATCACACATAAAAAGACATATGACTCCTTCAAATTATTCTTTGTAATATATGAAGAGTCTTCATCTGTCTATTGTCGACGGCGTCTCGACCTCTGGCAATGTGAGTCATCATCAGAATGGAGCGTGTGAACCAAGTATCCGGAATTAAAACATATGTATAAGAATCAGTGAAGAGCACATATGGCCCTGTAAAGGGATCAATCTCACGTTAGTTTGGAAAAATGACTTGCTCGGGGCAACAAGGAAAGTAGCAGTCAGTCCTAGTGGTAAGGACTCTTCAAAGGTTGATAGAAAGGGAAACAGGAGCATCAAGGAATGCAGAAGTCAGTCCCAGTGGTGTGACCCTTCAGTAGTATGGGGGAAATGAATCAGTGGCATCCAGAACAACCCTGAATGAGCATAGATATAGGGCCTGATTCCGATCTTGGCGGATGGAATACTCTGTCACAAATGTGACAGATATTCCGTCCGCTGTGTTGAAAACTCCATAGGATATAATGTAATCGTAATATGGAGGACGGGACATCCGTGACGGTTATTCCGTCTGTCATATTGGGAATGCCATAGGATATAAAGTAATTGTAAAACTGCAGACTGGATATCGGTTACGTTTGTGACGGAGTAACCCCATCCTCCAAGATCATAATCAGGCACATAGGGGGTCATTACGACCCTGACGGCCGGCGGTATGTTGGCAGTAACACCGCCAACAGGCTGGCGGTGTTCCGCCAGCAATTATGACCGTGGCGGAATTGCCACGGCCATACCGCCGGCCCCTCCATTTTCCCAGCAGGATTCCGCCTGGCAGTCATAATCCCCAGGGCAGCGTTGCAAGCACCGCTGCCCTGGGGATTATGAGTCCCCGACCGCCGGCCTGTCTGTGGCGGTACACACCGCCATTGAAAGGCCAGCGGTAAGGGGACTCGGGGTGCCCCTGGGGGCCCCTGCACTGCCCATGCACTTGGCATGGGCAGTGCAGGGGCCCCCAGGCATAGCCCCGTCGCGCATTTCACTGCCCGAATTTCGGGCAGTGAAATGCGCGACGGGTGCTACTGCACCCGCTGCACATCAGCATTGCCGCCGGCTCTATTACGAGCCGGCTGCAATGTTGATGTGACATTTCCGCTGGGCCAGCGGACAGTAACACTGTTCCCGTACGCTGGCCCAGCGGAAATGTCATAATAGGGAGACAGGAATACCGCCGGCAATGGCGGTATTCTGTCTCCCGCGGCCTCGGCGGTCTTTTAAAAAGACCACCGAGGTCGTAATGACCCCCATAGTAATTAACATGCTGGGAGCGCAGGAATTGGAAACAGGGAGCAAACCCCTGGGCTTTAAAACTCACCTAATAAAGGGTTAGGTGATGCTTAGCGGTCGATAGCCTGAAGCAGTGGTAGCTCGTGCCAGCGGTACTGAGCCATTGAGTTCTACAGCCTGGATAGAATCCTGAATGGTATTCATCTGAGAGGTTGTTACTTGGGTAAGTTGCATTGCTGTACAGCTTTCAATAACTTTTGCAAGAAATGGGAGATTGGAAGCAAGGAGAAAAGTGTAGCGATAGTTTAAATATGAGGAAAGGTTTTTGAGAAGTGTCATGACTTGTCCACTCATGAGACTGACCGGAATCACCCCTAGTGGAGCGAGAGATTCTCTAGTTTACTCCAGTACAGAACCATTATAGAGCAAGGTCTTTGGACATATTTACAGGAATTAGATCCCCAAAAAATCTGAAGGATTTGTCATCATAATGACTTTCAGGAGTTCATTCTCCCCAATTTTGTCTAAATGTTGTCATGTGTTCTTGGACTTGCATGATCATTTTGAGTTGGTTATCAAAAGGGATTACCAGTGACTGCTTAATAGCCAGTGAAGATGTTCCTCATAAAGAGGGATCTTTGTTGCTAAATGCTTGTCTTTATTGTCATATTACTAAATATTTACATAAATTGGTATCTTCCTCCAATCCGCCCCACAGCGCACTGTTCTTTTGTTTGTTCCTAATGCTCTGAAGCTCAATTAGGATGCTTGGGTGTGGGGACTGAGATCTGGTCTGGGAGAGAATGTTTTGAGCAGAGTGTAGAATGGATCAGAATCTTCTTCGAATTCATTTCCTGATGAATCAGAATCACTTTCCGTTAGACAACCTACTATGTTTTTCTTTTTTCCCTTTTTTGTACATACTTGTGTGTGTCTTAAGTTACCACACTCTAAACATTTTATTAGGCATTTGTGAAATCTGGCATGGTGCGCACTGCTAACACAGCGGTAGCATGTAAAAGTTGTAACCTTTCTATGGTTGACGTGAGTGTCTTTGAACGAGCTGTTATTGGAATTAGCTCAGTTGTAAGTATTCCTTGCGTTCACATTTTTCCCTTTTTTCTCTCCCGAGGTCTTATTTACTGAAGGATTTGAAACTTGAGGGGTAACTGCTTTGGCACGTCTTTCCGACAGTCCGGAAAGATAAAGAGGAAAAAATAATGAAAGAAGTGTGAAAAGAAAGAGAAAAATGAACATTAAAGAAAAAAGATATAGGTGGGAGAAACAAGCAGCAAAAGAACCAGGGCATCTAATCCCATAATATCTTTTACATTCAAATTCCCCTCAACCGAAAGCCTGTCTTGGATCCCTCTGTTCTCTGTGCACATAGTTATCTGATCCTGTATTGTCAGATCTTCATGTTGCAGCTAGATTTTAAGAATAGACACATACTCCTCAGTTCTTGTTTTGTTTGAAAGAATGTACCTCTGTGTAATTGCTACACACACTGTGGGAGAAGTGTTCAACCCAATCTAAAATAGCACAGTTGAACTAATCAAAGTCACCAGTTCTTTCCACTTTTTGCATTTGATTACAAATTCTGAGCCCATCAGGGCCCAGGCAGTGCATCAGTAACCCCTTCTTCCTTTCTACTGACAAGCCCGCCCATCGTCGTCTAGTGTAGCAATGTAGTTTAGAAAGTATTCTGTCCACTCTACTCATCTCAAATTAGGTTCTCCTGGATGAGTCAAAAATTATTTTGATATGTTCAAAGTAACTCCTACATTCATGGTACTGAAACTTGCTCAGTTTGTGTCCATAGTAGGTAAACATTTTAATGATGAAGATGGGTAAAAGAATGATTGTATACCCTTTTAAATGTCACTATGATACACACACAGAGACACATAAATAAATCAACACTGTGGGTTATAGCTTCAAACTTGTTAAATTGACTGTCACTTTTGTACAATTTCTAATTAGCACACCTTTTTTTGTTATGTAAAGTCTTGATGAAATATATATCAGAAATTACACAGTAACATAAATGAACAAAGCTTATTGTGAATTAGTCCAAATGAGTTCTTACTAGTGTTACTTGCCTTTAATCCAGGACAAGCAGTTGTTGTTTAGGAATCTGTGTAAAGCTCAGTGACACTTTGTGTAATTGCAAGAAGCCTATACATCGGATCTTTCCCAAACAAAATGGCAGTTCATAAAGGTCACGCAGCGTGACCTCATACATGTGTACGCATACCCAGAAAGGAATGCGCGGGGTACACGTGGGCATTGGAGAACGCACTCCACCGATTATTAAGCGCAGTGAACCCGCTGACAGCTCAAGGTGCGTTTGAATATACACACGGTACACATGGCTGCGTCACTGAATGCTCGCTGTGTGTTTGAATGCAAACATGAAGCAAGCATTTGCAATGTGTAGTGATGTATTTTATAGAATGTAGCTACATCAGGAGAATGTTATGACATGGGGTAGTGGAATGTGGAGATAGGCTGCGACGTGGGGATGGAATGAAAAGAGAGTTTGTTATTGATTCAACCGTGCCGGTTGGGTTTGTTCGTGTATCTCTGTTATGTGTACTGAAACTTACAAATAAATGTTAACTTGAAGAAAACGAAGAGCGAGTATACATCCTTCACAATGCAATAGGTTTTGCATTTTCTTGAGTTAGAGCTATTGGCATTATAAATTCATAACTGGACTTTTCTTGCCACATAAACTAGTCAACTCTGCCTCATAATTTCATCTTTTCCTGCCACATAATTCCAGTAGCTGTGCATGTAACTAAAGCACTTTCATTTCCCTTCTTCCTCTATCTTAAAACATATAAAATGATCATATAAACCTTTATCAGAAATCAACTTTTTGTATTAGAGTGTAATGCTCAAAACACTATAAAAAATTATAATTTGGAACAGATTGGAGGGTGAAAGGAAAGAGGGAGTCCGGAGTGAAGATGGAGAGGACAAGTGGCGTAGTAACGGCGTCATGGGCCCTGGAGTAAGAAAGGAAAATGGTTAACTCAAATGTCAGTAGGAAAATACAGGAGTAATTAGAGTTGAGTGAGGTCCGTAGGTCTCTGTGCACCAGTGCCACTGCACCTGTTGCTCCATCAATAGAAAGTGGATGGGGCAGAAGAAGAGGGGTGAAAGGAATACAACGGACAAAAGGAAGAAAGAGAAGGGGTTGCAAAGAAATAAAGAAAGGAGGGAAAGAGCAGAAATAGAGCAAATGTGTGAGACAAAATAAAAAAGGGAAGGAAGCTAGCGAACAAAAGATAAAGAGGAAAAAATAATGACAGAAGTGTGAAAAGAAAGAGAAAAATGAACATTAAAGAAAAATAAGATGTGGTGAGAGAAACAAGCAGTAAAAGAACCAGGCATGTATGTGCTGACAAATTTCCCAGAGACACAGAATGGGAAAACCACTTTGACACTTTGGTCCCGATAAGTAACATGTGGCTTCCACATACAGATGGGAAAAAGAGGGATTTATAGTAAAATGTGAATTGACAGATAAAGATAAGAAAAACACCAGAGAAAGAAATAGTGATAGAATGAACACCTGATGAAGAAAAAATAGAGCGACAAAACAAGGAAAGAAATAACCAAGGTTTTGTGACTTTGAAAGAGGAGGTAGAAAGAGGGAAAGAGAGAGGAGTAGAGATAAACAGTTGAAAGAAAGAGCGAAATGTGTGGATTTTAAGAGCTGGAAAGAGAAAAGCGGTGGAGAAAGAAAACATTGAGAGTAAACAGAGTAAAGGAAAGAACGGAGTGACAGGTAAAACAGACACTCCCAAATAAAGATGGTAGCTAAGAATGCATTTAATTGGCTCCCCCACATCCTCAAACAGACATCAGAGTGAGGAACAGCAGGGGGCACTGCAGAACAGCAGGAGGTGCATTAGCAGAGTTGTATGTGAACCCCAATACAGCAATATTGGGGCGCTTCAGATCAGGATTGGGGTATAGACGGAGCTGTGTCCCAGCCCAGTGCTGGAATAACAGAAAGGCAGTGGGCGAGGAATGAGAAACGGACCACTGTGTAATTCCTGATATTGGAATATTGGGGCGTTGCAGGTTAGGTTGAGGTGCACTGACAGAGTTGTATGTGGCACGCAGTACTGGAATAGTAATTAGGCACACAAGGTTAAAAGTGAGGTATGTTAATGAAGCTATATGTGGAACCTAGTATTGGGGCGCAAGTGTTGCTGATTGTTAGCCTGGAGGAGTCCTGGTGAAGCTGGAAGTGGGACCCAGCATGGCATGGCATTGCTTCTGAACCTCAGAAGCGAGAAGTCCGCCCAGTGCGCGGCCTAGGGCTTGGAGTGTGTGAACTGAGGTGCACTGATGGAGCTGTAAGTGGGATTCCAGTATGGAGCAGAAGTGGGCACTGTTTTTAAGGATAACGGAGCTCTGATAGAGTTGGTAAAGAAAATCCACGCCCAGGAAGGGTGGGAGCCAGGCAGCTGAAAGAGGGTGCAGACAGCCCACAAAGACCAAATGTGACCAAGATAACAGCCTGATTTATCGCCTTGTTTACAGCTAAGCTCAGAGCTTATGCAAATGCAATAAAGGAAATGAAAAGTGAAGCTTCTCTGGACAGGAGAAGGAAAGAAAGTAAAAAAAAAGTCCCCTACAGACTTGATAAACAGCACAAAGCATCATCATACAATAGTTGGTCCCTGCTTCCACACAGAGGAGGGACAAAGAGGCATGGCTGACCACGAGCAAGCAAAGATCTTTAAATTGCAGTGAAACTAACAAATAAAATTGCTTGAAGCCCACATAAGAAGTATACTTAAAAGAATACAAGAGGTTGTATGCTTACGCTCACCCTAAAAATGGAACAAGGTAAAAGTGCCCAGAAGACAGCTGAGAAGTAAACACATTTATATGACCTTACTGAGTCCAAGTTACGGTCCAGTCTTGAAATTGTTATATCCTGGAATTCTTGCTGTTTCACCTGCAATATTTTTTTTAGGAACAACAATTGAACATGGACCCAAGAAAATGCATACATCCATGTAAATCATTGAAATCCATATAAATCCACCTTTGATCTGCCTTTTTCTTACTGGTTAGTTGCCATCAGTTCTGCTGGAGTGCAGGGATATCAGTTTTTTACTTGTTTAAAAAGTCAAATTTACCATCACATCAGAGCCGTAACACCTTGGACGCAGATGTGAATAACCAGGAGCTGTAAATCAATCAATCAGTAATTTCTAAATCGATGCTAATCTCCCATGGGGTCTCAAGTCATTGTTTGCGGGTGCTCTGTGCAATCGATCCCAATCAATTTGCATTAAAATTTAAGTTTTTATTCCCAGTCAATGATGAGAATTTGGCAGGAGTTCAAAAGCTTTATTTAGAAATCTTTTAGTGGGTTCAATCTTTCTTGAATAGACGCCAGTAATCATCAACGGGGACGTAGCTTGGTCAGTCAGATTGTGGGGTGTGAGGTTCAGATTTTCCTACAATCAGGCTGGCACGTATTGTTAAAATACATTATACGCCAAGCAGGGCGCACAAGAGTGGCTTACGAGGCAACAAAAAAGGGAGAGCAATGCGGATTGGTAAGGGTACTAAGTGAGAGAAAGCACATTATTTTGTGAAATAATCAACGCTTTTTAAGTCTTTCTAAACAGAGAGGGAGAGAGTGTGTGAGTTTTTGTCTGAATATGTAACAAGTTTTGGTGAAATCTGACAGGGTCATACCCAACTGAAAACACCTGTACCCGACTCTTCATCACAAAATACTTTTATAAGAGGGCCCCCTGAAGCTACATCCCCTGATCATCAATCAATTAGTAATCAATATAGTCCAATGACATCAGAGTAAATGCATAAAGCGTGTTCCATAAAGGAAAAGCCCCTAGTCTAAATCTCAGAATGGCGTTGGGGAAAGACAAGGAAAGGGGTCAGCTAGAACACTTATGGAGCTCCAAAATCCAGAGGTGAAAGCTTTAAGCTTTTAACTTTAAATCTCAGATTTGAGTAGAACTTCCCATAGAGAGGTTCCAGAAACGCAGTAGAGTGTAAGAGCAGCATAGATTCAGGCAGAGAGAGAAAAATGTGCACAGAGACTCTGGCCAAAAGGTATGGAGAAATGAGCAAAAGTCTCTTTACTCTAGGAACACTCACCACTATAACATATCATCTCTAGACCTTTGCAACAGGTTTCAGCTTCCAGATTGTCTTCAGCCAATCAGCAAACAATGCCTTCATGAGAACAAGAACATGTTTTTCGTCATCTTCTGGTACAAACAATAGCCCACAGACACAATTTTTATTCATTAAATTTGTATCCAAAAATATATGCTTTTAAGTAGTTTCCCATTGTCGTCTTCTGCTTGAAGAAGAATTCAGTTCAGGATTAGGCTTTTACATCATTTAATTAAATCACAAGTTTCCTCTTGATTCACAGAGTAAGCCGTTGTGCATTTTTGAAACATTCAGCGGAATTAAGCGACTACATTTGAATACATTATTATAATTTTTTAACTGGCCTACTGGAAGGTTAGAACTCATTTTTCTACATTAAGGGGGTCATTCTGACCCTGGCGGTAAAAGGCAGTTACCGCCGGTCAGAAGAACGCCATAACACCGCCGCGGTAACCCGCCAGGGTCATTCTGACCCACAACTGCCAAACCGCCAAAAACCCGACCTCCACTGAAGTCCGCCACATCAGCGGTCAGCGATAAACTGGAGATGACCAAACCTCCACCGTCACTCCAACAGAAATACGGCCATGCCATTACGACCCACGAATCCACGCAGCGGTCTTTCAACCGCGGTATCCCATTGGCGGTACACACCGCTGCACTCAAAATACACACACATCTACAAAACACTGCCACATTGGACAGTTACAAATACACACACCTGATACACATACAAACACCACTCCCACACAATCAATACGATATAAAACACACACCCACATCACCCACAAACCCCCACAAATCGAAATTCAGAGACAAGGAGCAATACACAGAGAGAGAGCACAGGGAACGCAAACCACAACACACACAGGAACCCAACATCATCCCCCACACTACATCTACGCACAAAACACCACACACCACTACACTCATCACCACAAACACCACCCCACACCTCATCCACACCACCCTATGGCACCCCAAAGACACCCCAGGTTCTCGGACCAAGAACTCAGGGTCATGGTGGAGTAAATAATTAGGGTAGAGCCCCAGCTCTTCGGCACACAGGTGCAGCACACCACAATAGCCAGGAAGGCAGAGCTATGGCAAAGGATCGTCGACAGGGTCAACGCTGTGGGACAGCATCCCAGAAATCGGGAAGACATCCGAAAGCGCTGGAACAACCTACGGGGGAAGGTGCGGACGATGGTGTCAAGACACAACATCGCTGTGCAGAAGACTGGTGGCGGACCTCCACCCACTCCACCTGAATTCACAGCATGGGAGCAAGAGGTCTTGAACATCCTGCATCCTGAGGGCCTCGCTGGAGTATGCGGAGGAATGGACTCTGGTAAGTCTAATCTCAACTACTTCACCCCCCCCAACCACCAGCATGCCAACCCCCACCCCCACCCTCACCCCCAACCCCCCCAGCACATATCCTCCCTGCTAATGCCTCACCAGCACAACCCACCCAAACCAACACTAACCCCTGAATGCCAACACAAACCATGGACACCCATCACCTAAGCATGACCACTGCACATACCCATCCCCCCCCCCCAAACCACCCTCACAACTCCTCCCACAAGGGAATGCCAGCACTGGGGGACAAGGGCACCCACAAATCGCACGCCATGGCACACACAGAAGCAATAACCATACTCTTTTACACCTGCAGGGTCCGAATGCCAACACACCGGCCCGGAGGGTCCAGAAATGTCCATTCCACCCCCAGAACAGGCCCCCAGTGATGACAGCAGCTCTGTCGACCTAGGACCTGATGACCAGCCCGGACCATCGGGGACCTCTAGACAGTCGGTTCCCCTCAGGCAGCCACAGGCCCCAGCAGACCTACCCCCCTCTGGAAACCCCAGCACAGCACCCACCCAGCGGGCCCATGCCTCTGTCTCCAGGACAGGTCAAGCAGCGGTGTGTCTACCACTACAGGGCACCCAGGGCAACCCACCACCCCAACAACAACAGGGACCTGGGGGCAGTGGTAGTGGGCACACCGTCCAGGGGACAGAGGCCCAGGAACAAAGGGGAACTGGGAGGGCTGCTGTGCGACAGAGGGAGGAAAGGCCTAGGGAACCCACTGTCCAAGTGGCCCTCACCACCATCATGGGAGCGTACTACCACTCCCAAGAGATGATGGCGACGGTCCTGGCCAGGTTCCAGGAGATCCAGGCCATGCAGGAGGGCCAGTACATGGGGTTCCGGGAAGAACTGCGCAGCATCAGTTCCGCAATGGGTACAATCGTGGTGGCACTCAACCAGATTGTCACCACATTGCGGGACCATGTGGCCCCCCAAAGGGCCCCTGCCACTAGCATGGAGGAAGAACAGCCCACCACCTCTGCCGGCGCTTGTGGTCAGGAGGCCCCGACACAACAGCAACGGGCCACCCGGACCCCACCCCCTGCAGAACATGAACCACCCCGCAAGAAAGGCCTGAGATCTAGGAAGAAGACAGAGTAGGATGTCAAGACCCCCGCCATGCACGGATCCCCCCGGATGTCATCCCACTGTCCCACTTGTTCACCCTGTCCAACCTTGAACTGCCCCTGCTCCACCTTCCACAGGCATATGGACAATGCACCTGTGCGAACAAGAGTCTGGACTCTGCCATGGACATGCCTCCACCATCACCCATCACCCTTTTGGAACTATACACCAATTTTTGCACTGCAATAAACACAATTATTGCACAAAAACCATCTGGAGTCTGCTATTTATTTTTTTAAACCAAATGTATTCGATATAACCAACCAAAAATGTCCAAATACATTGTGATGACAACATACCAGTGTCACACAGCGGTAGTCCATGGGGAAATAAACCAGAGGGCACTCCGTGGGGACCAGATCACTGAAATAGGAAGGCAAATTCACAACTAAGTTACCATACATTGGGGTGAAAGGTCAGACAGTAGAGAGCCAGTACTGTTACAGATATAATAAAATGCAGGAGTCGATTCTTACCTGTGTGTTACTGGAAATACTGCAGTATCACTCTGTCCCTGTTGTCTGTGTCGTCCTCTTCGTCTTCCTCCTCTTCACTCTCCGCAGGCTCCACAGCGGCCACAACACCACCATCTGGACCATCCTCCTGCAGGAAAGGCACATGGCGTCGCAAAGCCAGGTTGTGAAGCATGCAGTAGGCCACGATGATATGACACACCTTCTTTGGTGAGTACATTAGGGATCCACCTGTCATATGCAGGCACCTAAACCTGGCCTTCAGGAGGCCGAAGGTCCGCTCGATCACCCTCCTAGTACGCCCATGGGCCTCATTGTACCGTTCCTCTGCCCTTGTCCTGGGATTCCTCACTGGGGTCAATAGCCAAGGCAGGTTGGGGTAACCAGAGTCACCAATTAGCCACACACGCTGTCTCTGTAGCTGTCCCATCACATAAGGGATGCTGCTATTTCGCATGACGTACGCGTCATGCACTGACCCTGGGAACTTGGCATTTAAATGGGAGATGTACTGGTCAGCCAAACAGACCACCTGGACATTCATCGAATGATAACTTTTTCGGTTCCTGTACACCTGTTCATTGTCTTTTGGGGGGACCAAAGCCACATGGGTACCATCAATAGCACCAATGATATTGGGAATGTGTCCAAGGGCATAGAAATCACCCTTCACTGTAGGCAAGTCACCCACCTCAGGGAAAATGATGTAGCTCCGCATGTATTTCATCAGGGCAGACAACACTCTGGACAATACCCTTGAAAACATAGGCTGAGACATCCCAGATGAAATGGCCACTGTAGTTTGAAATGATCCACTAGTCAAAAAATGGAGTACTGACAGCACCTGCACTAGAGGCGGAATCCCTGTGGGTTGGCGGATGGGTGACATCAGGTCTGGCTCCAGCTGGGCACACAGTTCCTGTATAGTGGCACTGTTGAGTCTGTAGGTGAGTATGACATGTCGTTCTTCCATTGTCGACAGGTCCACCAGCGGTCTGTACACAGGAACATTCCTCCGTCTCCTCGCAAGTCCCAGCGGACGGTGCCTAGGAAGGACAACATGGAGCACAGAGTCAATCAACCCACAGGTAAGTTCCCTCAGCCTGCACAGTACACAAATCTCTCTGGATTGAATGGCTTGTATGAGTGTCGATGCAAGGCCTAGCCATGTGTGACGCAGTAGGAATTAAGCCATGTGGGCCCTTGAAATGGCGGCTGCCTGACCTGTGAAGTGTGACAATGTGAAGTGAGGTCATTGCGCTGGCGTGGCACGCCATGGCGGTAGGCGGTCGAAGACCGCGGCGCAAAGCAGCATTGGTTAACATTGAACCCTATGGGTTTCAGGAGCCAATGACGATGTGCACCGGCGGTCGCAGTACGCACCGCCGCGGTACGCACCGCCGCGGGCGTGACCGCCATTTTCTCTATGCTTAATCACACGAGACCTGAGCATCCACAGGAGAGGACCTATACTGCAAGTGCTGCTGTGACCTCGGTCTGGAAGTGACAATGGCTGCTGCGACTGGGGAAAGGGCCCCCGCCTTCAGTTCCGAAGAGTTGGAGAAGCTCGTGGATGGGGTCCTCCCCCAGTATGCGCTACTCTACGGTCCTCCAGACCAACAGGTGAGTACACGGGGGCCAATGCATAGTGGGCAATGCCTGTGATGAGTGGGGTGGATGTACGATGGAGGGGAGGGGAGCGAATTACGAATGCATGGCATGACAGATGAGAGCATGTGCCACATGGCAAGTTTGGGGAGGGGGGGCCACTCACATCGAGCATGCAGAAAAGTGATGATGTTTCTTTTCCCCCCCTGTACATGTCACATAGGTCAGCGCCCATCAGAAGATCGATATTTGGCGTGCCATCGCCAAGGACGTCCGGGCCCTGGGGGTCCACAACAGACGGGGCACCCACTGCCGCAAGAGGTGGGAGGACATCCGCCGCGCGAACAGGAAGACCGCCGAGGCTCTGCTGGGGATGGCCTCCCAACCTAGGAGGGGTGCCAGTCGTACCTTGACCCCCCTGATGTCCCGGATCCTGGCGGTGGCCTACCCCGATTTAGATGGGCTCTTGAGGACATCACAGCAGACACAAGGGGGTGAGTACCAGCACATTCAGCTATATTTGCGCGCAGTGGAGGTGCCTGGGTGGGGGAGGAGGGCTGTGGGTATCCCTAGGCCAGGGCGATTTCTATAGGCTAGGCCCCTCCGTGAGGTATGGTCCTGTGCCCCCGCCCCCCACCTCTGTAGGGTGCCTAGTAACGCTATTCATGGACCTGTGTATTCTGTGTGGGCAGTTGTCGCCCATAGGCTTGTAGGGCATGTCCCAGTGAATGAGTAGTGTACCCCAAGTGCGCAGCGTAGTGCAGGGGGCTTCTGTGTCTGTCCTCTCCGCCAACTGTGTCCCCAATGCATGCACTCAACTTGTCTTTATTTCTCCACCCCCCCCCATTTTCTTTGTTTTTCTGTGAATGTGTGCATTAGCATCATCAGGCGGAAGAGAAGTGGCATTGGCGCAAGAGGGAGCTGCATCTCACATGGCCCCGGAGGGCCATGCAACGGACTCCGACATGACCAGTGAGACGGAGGGCAAGGGGGGCTCCACCACGGGGACCCGTGCAGACATCAGTGACACCGACACGTCCTCGGATGGGAGCTCCCTTGCGGTGGCGGCAACATCCGTGCCCACCGATACTACAGGTACAGCCGCCACCCAGCGCACCAGCTCCGCCCTCCCAGAAGCCCCTCGGCCTTCGGCCCGTGCCCGCACGGCCAGGAAGGCGGCCATCTCCTTCGCCCCAGGCACCTCAGGCCCTGCCCCAGTCACCCCTGCTGCCCTCAGTGAGGAGGTCATTGACCTCCTGAGGACCATCATTGTTGGGCAGTCTACCCTTTTGAATGCCATCCAGGGTGTGGAGAAGGAGGTGCATCAAAGCAATGCATACCTGGAGGGCCTTCATTCGGGTCAGGCTGCCCAGCAGCGATCGTTCAACGCTCTGGCCTCAGCACTGACGGCAGCGATTGTCCCTGTCTCCAGCCTCCCTCTTCTAACTCCCTCCACCCAGTCCCACTCCCCTGTTCCTCTGCCTATCCCATCCACACCTACAGACCAGCCTGCACACACCTCAACACCCAAGGGAAGCTCATCCAGACATAAGCACCACAGAACACACAAGCATTCACACAAGCAACATACAGATGCAGACATGCCACCAGCCACTACCTCCTCTGTGTCCCCCACCTCCTCGTCTCCCTCCTCCCTCCCTGTGACGTCTACACTCACACCTGCATGCACACCACCATCAGCCAGTACACCCATCACCAGCACACCCTCCAGACCAGTCCGCACACGTGCAGTCACCACCCCCACTGCCATGTACACGTCCCCTGTGTCCTCTCCCAGTGTGTCTGTCACCCCCGCTTCCAAACCACACAAACGCAGGCAGGCACCCAACCAACAGCCATCCACCTCACGTCAGCCTCCAGCCCAAGCACCTGCACCCAAAGACACCAGACTTGACTCTCCTACAACCACATCCTCTTCCTCCACTCCCATACCCACTCCAGCTACCCTTCCCATTGCTCCTAAAAAACTATTCCTCTATAAACTGGACCTCTTTTCTTCACCTGTCCCACCCCCTCCATCTCGTAAGAGTTCCAAAAACACCTCAGCCACCACCAGCCCAGCAACTCCCAAGAACGTCGTGCCTGGTTTTTGGAGTCTGCCCTTTCCTTGGGCAGGGACATCGGCCAGCAGCAAAGGCACAGCCAGCCCCCCCCCCGGGAAGAGAAGCAAAAAACTGAAGGGCAGGCGCGACAGGCCTGATACGCCTGCCCCCAAGGAGGGTAGCCTTGCACCGTCACCTGCCACTTCGGGTAAGGGAGCCAAGGGCCACGGAGAGTCTGCCAAGGAGGGCAAGGGCAGCAAAGCGCAAAAGGCAGGGAGCAGCCGACCTGGCCATGAGGGCCCCACCAGCCCCATTCCGGGGGTATCGGAGGAGACCCAGGGCCCCAGGACTCCATCACAGGAGGGCCCCGCAACGGAAAGGTCTGATGCTGACTGAGCGGGAAGTATTGGCCAGGTGTGGTTCACTCGAAACACAAGACAGGCACCGCTGAACAGGGCCCCGCCGTGAGAAGCACCGCTGAACAGGGCCCCGCCAAGACAGGCACCGCTGAACAGGTCCCCGCAGGGAGGAGCACCGCTGAACAGGGCCCTGCTGTGAGAAGCACCGCTGAACAGGGCCCCGCCGTGAGGAGCACCGCTGAACAGGGCCCCGCCAAGACAGGCACCGCTGAACAGGGCCCCGCCGTGAGGAGCACCGCTGAACAGGGCCCCGCCGTGAGAAGCACCGCTGAACAGGGCCCCGCCAAGACAGGCACCGCTGAACAGGGCCCCGCCGTGAGGAGCACCGCTGAACAGGGCCCCGCCGTGAGGAGCACCGCTGAACAGGGCCCCGCCGTGAGAAGCACCGCTGAACAGGGCCCCGCCGTGAGGAGCACCACTGAACAGGACCCGCCGTGAGAAGCACCGCTGAACAGGGCCCCGCCGTGAGGAGCACCGCTGAACAGGGCCCCGCCGTGAGAAGCACCGCTGAACAGGGCCCCGCCAAGACAGGCACCGCTGAACAGGGCCCCGCTGTGAGGAGCACTGCTGAACAGGGCCCTGCCGTGAGAAGCACCGCTGAACAGGGCCCCGCCAAGACAGGCACCGCTGAACAGGGCCCGCCGTGAGAAGCACCGCTGAACGGGGCCCCGCCAAGACAGGCACCGCTGAACAGGGCCCTCCTGTCAAGCACGGCTCCGCTGGGCCCTCATCTCAAGCACCGCTCTGCTGGGCCCTCCTGTCAAGCACCGCTCCGCTGGGCCCTCCTGTCAAGCACCGCTCCGCTGGGCCCTCATCTCAAGCACTGCTCCGCTGGGCCCTCCTGTCAAGCACCGCTCCGCTGGGCCCTCATCTCAAGCACCGCTCCGCTGGGCCCTCCTGTCAAGCACCGCTCCGCTGGGCCCTCCTGTCATGCACCGCTCCGCTGGGCCCTCCTGTCAAGCACTGCTCCGCTGGGCCCTCATCTCAAGCACCGCTCTGCTGGGCCCTCCTTTCAAGCACCGCTGGCCCATTGGCAGGCCCGGTTCTGTGTCGGGCAGGGCTTCACGAGGCACTCTGCCCACCATGCCTCCTCCATGACCAGTGGACTCTGTAATCCACCTGATGGACTGTGGCTTTGCACCCCCCAGGATGGCACAGTGGGCAATCCACCCACTGTAGAGACTTGAGAGACTGTGGCTTTGCACTCCCCAGGATGGCACAGTGGGCAATCCACCCACTGTAGAGACTTGAGAGACTGTGGCTTTGCACTCCCCAGGATGGTACAGTGGGCATGGAGGCCCTTCGTGGATCTGGCGTCGTGGACTCATGTGGCTGAGGTGCCCCCCCTTCCCTTTCCCCTGAGGTGCCAGTATTTTATTTTTGTGATGCCCCAGCAGTGTTCTCTCCAATGGGCTCGATCTCGTGTGTGGGCTTTGCCCATGTGTTGCTGCACATTGGCCCACGGACATTTGAACTTTGCAAAACTGTGCCGGACTTTTGCTACTTATATATATATAGGCCCGTATTTATACTCCGTTTGCGCCGAATTAGCGTCCTTTTTTTCGACGCAAATTCGGCGCAAAACTAACGCCATATTTATACTTTGCCGTTAGACGCGTCTAGCGCCAAAGTATGGGCAAATAGCGTCATTTTTTTGCGTGAACGCCTTCCTTGCGTTAATGAGATGCAAGAAGGCGTTCCCGTCTAAAAAAATGACGGCGACGCAAATGCGTCGTATTTATACTCCCGGGCAAAAATCACGCCCGGGAGTTGGCGGGTCAAAAAACCCCGCATTTGCGCCACTATTTAACGCCTGGGTCAGGGTAGGCGTTAAGGGGCCTGTGGGCTCAAAATGAGCCCACAGGTGCCCTCCCCTGCCCCCAGGGACCCCCCCTGCCACCCCTGCCCACCCCAGGAGGACACCCAAGGATGGAGGGACCCACCCCAGGGACATTCAGGTAAGTTCAGGTAAGTATACATTTTTATATTTTTTTATTTTTTTGGGTGGCATTATGGGCCTTATTTGTGCCCCCCTACATGCCACTATGCCCAATGACCATGCCCAGGGGACAGAAGTCCCCTGGGCATGGCCATTGGGCAAGGGGGCATGACTCCTGTCTTTACTAAGACAGGAGTCATTTAAATGGCGTCTGGGCGTCGAAAATAATGGCGCAAATCGGGTTGAGGCGATTTTTTTGCCTCAACCTGACTTGCCCCATTTTAAGACGCCCTAACGCCATTTTCCCCCTACGCCGGCGCTGCCTGGTCTACGTGGTTTTTTTCCACGCACACCAGGCAGCGCCGGTCTGCTAGCGCCGGCTAACGCCATTCCATAAATACGGCGCCCGCATGGCGCTTCAGAATGGCGTTAGACGGCGCTAAATATTTTGACGCTAAACTGCGTTAGCGCAGTTTAGCGTCAAAAAGTATAAATATGGGCCATAGTTCTAGATGTGTAATAATTCTTTATATATTGCTAAGTTCGCTATACTTAATTATTGCTATAATATAGTTCTATTTTTACAATCATTGCCTTTTGTCTTTGCATTTTTGTTTTGGGGGTTTGGGGGTGTCACTCTGACTTTTTAATCTGCATTGGTGTGTAGGTATTTCGGTGGGGGTGAGGGTGGGGGTGGGTGTGTGGCATATGTGTGTGCCCGTGACCTTTCCTCCTCCCCCCTCCCCTGTGTTGTAGGTGCAGTACTCACTGTTGTCGTCTGCGGCGACGTTTGTGATCCTGGAAGAAGAGCAGGAAGGCAATGGCTGGGAGGATGTGAAGTTCCGGTTCCATGCTGTCCCGATTCCGCGTGAAGTGTGTCGAGGTGAGCGTTTTCCATTGGAAATGTCTGTTTCCGCCGTGTTTTTATCGGCGGGCTCCCGCCCCGGAAAAGGTGGCGGATTGGTGAGTCGTGATAGGGTGGGCGGTACATTGTCTGCCGCCTGGCTGTTGGCGGTGACCGCCGCGCTGTTTGTTTGTGCCGCCGTGGCGGTCGGAGTGTTAAAGCGGCGGCCTGTGTTGGAGGTTCCCGCCAGGGTCAGAATTCCATTTTTTAGACCGCCAGCCTGTTGGCGGGTTGGCCGCCGCTTTAACACTGACCGCCAGGGTCAGAATGACCCCCTAAGTCATAATTTTCTGAGCATGTTAGCACAACACGTTAATATTGCACATTCCTCACCTAGGTCAGCTTCTGTAAAAAATGAATTCTGCAGATATTCAAACTTAAATACATACTTAATTATTGGTGACAGCCTAGTGCTCTCACTTGCTTTAAAATATGTTTTTTCATCTGAGGCCTACACGTTATTTCTACATTTAAATTGCATTAATTCTCATTTTTCAAAAACATGTTAACAGTACAAGCTTGTATTTTTAAACCAGGTGAGTTTGGAGATGGGTGGTGATTGTCTCAATGTCTTCTCTAGCAATCTCAGGTCTGCCCTTTTCTTGTAAAGATTTTCATTGAACCAGGGCTTTGAAAGCTTTGGTGTTTTCTTTTTTCCTCTGCAGTGGTGCTATCTTTTTGAGCAGATCTGATACACAATCAAAGTAGAGCTACATTGAGAGGTTGATGTTGGAGCCAGAAGTGATCTGTGAGAGTAAATTCTGAACACTAATACCAAAGATACTTATGTCTTAATTTTTGGTGTTGTGAAACCGTGATAACTTTTTTTTAGATGGGCCCTTACTAATGAAATGTGAGAGTTATGGAGAGAAAAGTATAAGATGCTGGTCCAACTGATCTCCAGGTATGGGGCCTTCTACTGGAAGACAGTTTTGTTTAGATATAATTAATTCTAGTGTGGTGTCATTTGTGTGGGTGGATCTGGAGTTCTTATGGATCAGATGAGTTTCAGACAGGAACAAGAAAGGAGACTGACTGCTGTGACATTTGTGTTGCCTCAGTGGAGATTAAGGCCTCCAAGAAAAATAACTTCAGCACATTGAAATGGTGTGTTATGAGCTCCATGAATTCATCGATGAAGGATGCATTATCACCAGGAGGGTGATAGAGAGCATTTAGTCTGAGAGGTGAGTTGTGTTGGTTGTAGTTGCAAGAGTCATTCATCAAAAAGAAATAAATGAACTATTTGGTGTTTGTTTGTACAGTAAGGCAGAAGTGTAACGCAAGCCCCGAAGCCTCTGCAGTGCGAAGGGGCCCCCGAGCTCCAGGGGGGTGCTCTCAGCAAAAGGTGTAGTATATTAGCAACCCCCACAGCCTCTCTTAATGGTCACATCTTGTGATAGAGTCATTCGAAGGGAGAAAACAGTTCACTGTCATATTATGGGAAATAATGTTGAACCAGGTCTCTGCCAGGACTAGTATTTCCAGATTATAGTGGGAAATAGTGCCAACATATTTCCAGCTTGGGCTCAACTGCTGACCTTACAATAATAATAACCCTATTAGCCTTCTGTCTTCATTAAGTCATATTTAGTCCTGAGGGATGTGGCAGTGGGTACGCTATTTTGATAGAGGTTCACCATGGAAGTGGGGATGGTGGAAGCTGTGGTGGAATTGGTGGGAACGTGTCTCACAGTCTGCAAGTGGGTTGCTGATGTCTACCTCTTTTGGAGGGTTGACTTTGAAAGGCCAAAAGAGCTGAAAGCCGTCAAGGAGGGATAACCCACTATAGAGGCTGTGTCAATGTTCATCGTTCTGTTCCGATTAGCTTGACCTTTGTTTGGAGTGATGGTGGTGTCAGCTACTGCTTCAGTGCAGAAGGCTGAGAAAAGTGAGAGTGATGGAGATGACCAATGGTTGAGTACAAACGTGGTGAGCGGTTGAGAGTTGTGGGGATTAACTTGGGGAAATGAGATTGAGAAGGAGTGTATGTAGGGATTGAGAAAGGTTTGGGAGAGAGGGAGAGTGCAAGTGGATCATCAATCATAACAGATCAATATGCGGAAGAGTTAGTAATTACTTTCGATGGAGCGACTGCTAGTTATGTCTCTGGTAATTGATTGAGAGATAACCAATTGAGGAAAAGGAGGGCTTTGTATGTACTGTGAAGCATCAGGTTTCCAAGGAAGAGTTTGGTGTACATGAGATCATAAGGGGTGCAGTGGGAGAAGAGTTCTCTAGGTGTTGCTTCAATAAGTCAGGAAAGTTCTGTTTGTGTGGGTATGAAGGGTCTGCAGAGGTGAAGGGTAGAAGAATACAGAGAGGGCAGCAACTCGCAGGAGGGTGAATGAAAACTGACAGGGGTTAGTGGAGACAAAGTATGGAAGTTATTGATGATGGTAGAGTGCCTGGTGTGCAATAAACTTAGGACTGCTGAGGGGAGGTGCATCCTTCATATGGTTAGTTAGTAGAAAGGATGGCACATTTAGGAAGCATGTCCCAGTGGGTCTAGGACTCGTAGTCGCTGGAGGACAGTTAGGTGATCTAGAAGCAGCAGTAGGGTGGGGTTCAGCAAAGAGAGTCAAGGTAGAAAAATGGTCCTGAGCAATGAATGAGTTGTGATTAGGTCTAGAGTTCAATGAGTCTGAAGTTGGAGTGAGCCCTCAACTGTCTGTGACAGACAAGAGCATAGAAGAAACAGTAGTGCAGTGTGTGTGGTTGTGGAGCAGAGGCACAGGTATCTATAGTGAGAAGGAAGCTTGTAGCGGATGGAAGGTTGTGACATGAGAAAGTTGCGACTGGACAAATATCAGTATATTAACTCAATCCTCCCGTTGTTATGTATGGAAATGGTGATTGATCCATTGAAAGAAATGGCAGCCACTTTTGGTATGCAGGGATGTTTAAGGCACAGGTGACATAGAGTTTGCTGATGAAAATGAGAACCCAAGAATAGATGTTGTGGGTTACGAAGATAAGCTCTGTTGAAAGCGTCCAGTACTATCCACTGTGGTATTGATCAGCTACGGGTTTGCTGGAGAACTCTTCTAGCAGTCGATGTTTGATAATTTCCCAGATGCTTTGGAAAGGTGTAGGGGGTCATTCCGACCCTGGCGGTCCATGACCGCCAGGGCCGGGGACCACGGAAGCACCGCCAACAGGCTGGCGGTGCTTCCAGGGCCATTCTGACCGCGGCGGTAAAGCCGCGGTCAGAAAAGGGGAACCGGCGGTTTCCCGCCGGTTTTCCCCTGGCCCAGGGAATCCTCGCTGCCATGGGCATTCCGACCCCCTTCCCGCCAGCCTGTTTCTGGCGGTTTACACCACCAGAGCCAGGATGGCGGGAATGGGTGTCGTGGGGCCCCTGGGGGCCCCTGCACTGCCCATGCCACTGGCATGGGCAGTGCAGGGGCCCCCTAACAGGGCCCCATGAAGATTTCCACTGTCTGTGAAAATCGCGACGGGTGCTACTGCACCCGTCGCACCCCTGCAACACCGCCGGCTCCATTCGGAGCCGGCTTCTATGTTGCATGGGCTTTCCCGCTGGGCCGGTCGGCGGCCTTTTGGCGGTTGCCCGCCGGCCCAGCGGGAAAGCCAGAATGGCATCCGCGGTCTCCTGACCGCGGAGCGGCCATTTGGCGGTGACCGCATGGAGGGCGGCGACCGCCGCCCGCCGCCGTCAGAATGACCACCTTGGTGATTGGAGTTTATTATTTAAAGTAGCTCCAACTTTCTCCACATTGTTCGACATGGTAATTTATAAGGCAATATTTTGAGGTAAGGGAGGAGACACATCATCAATATGGATAGAGAGAATCTCTGCTCGGGCAGGCTCTAGCTCTAGGAGTGTAAGACAGCAGGATGACCTCTTCCTCACAAAGTCAATGCTTCAGCCTAGGTTTGGATGCACCAACCCCGCCACACATGTACTACGTAGTATTCGATGAAAGGAAGAAGATGTTCTCTTTCAACTCCTACCCTGTAGTTAAGAAGAAGGCAAGCTTGAATTTTACCCACTAAATTGAGTCTTTAGTCTGGGCCTGGGTGTGACCTAAACTGAAGGTGGCCTCTTCTTCACCACGTCAAGTCATAAACATGGGCTTCGTTGTGACTTTTACTGCACATCTGCTATGCTCACAATGTGATGAAGAAGCTCTCTTCTCAGGACTCCTTCTCTGGGGTAGTGCCTTGGTACGGAAAGGCAGCAGAGGGTGGAATGCAGTACCCTTTCTGGGACCATGCTCTGTGACGACAGTCTTGAGATGGAATATGATGAATAGCAGTGTAGAGCAGTATCCGTTGTTTAGATTACTCCATGGATATATTTTCTATCAAGACAGTCTCAATAGGTGTGGCGATTTGAAGGACATGACCTAGTAATGAGCCAAGTACGCTGCTTAATCCCTGCTTGAGGCATGTTTGACACTGACCACTTGCTGTGGGATCAAGAGGAAAAAAATCTATTTCAATGTTCAATGTTCAATCTAGGCTTGTGTGATGAAAGAGTCATCAGTTAAGAGGTCAATGTCATCATGCCCTGGAAGATGACTTAAGTCTGGCCATGTATTGCTAGTTTATTTCTTGAGTCAATTGTGATGCTAGTGTATTATTTTGACAGGCGATAGGTCTCGATTCACAGCTAGTTAGAGAGAAACCAGTTCAAGAGTTAAATCTAAGGGAGGTGGGCCCTGTTTTGTAGACAGGAAGATAGTTTTACAGGCAATAGGTACTACACAACAAGAAGATCTTTTTCTCATTGGAGTGAGCCTTGTTTTTAAAGGCAGCAGGTCTTGTTTACACACCTGGTTGACCGTTTACCATTACGCAGTGGGCTTTGTTACTAGGTGCAGTGGGCATTAGGTGACATATGGTGCACCTTTCTCTTTAATTTTCCATGCAGGAACGCTTGCTGGAGCCTTGAAGATGTAGTAAATTATCTCAGTTTGGCCTCCTTCATTAGCAAGCCTGATGCATTCACCAGGCAAAGCCTCGGGTATGACTCAAGTGAAGATGTAAAACGACAACCATGAATTCCCAGCCCTCAGATGCCTTCCACACATGACCAACCAGAGCTTGGACCTACCACTCCCCTCATTCCTGTGGTTGGCATTGTCCTGATCACCTTCCCAGCTGTAAAGGACAAGAGATTCCCACTGATTGTGGGAACACCCAGAGGGAATGTCTTCAGACCTTTCAGTGTTACAAGATGACATTGAAGCATTGCCACAACTGACACAGCAGAGGGATGACAGCGTCCCACATGTGCAACAGCTGGCAACATTATGGACAAACTTCAGCTTCCTGCACTCAGTAAACATAATGTGGGCTGCTAAGATAACCAGACCTCAAAATTCTGTACTCTGTACCAAAGAAAGAATCCAGCAACATGGGTACACTGCAACAGAACACACTGAGGTCTGATGAATGAACCTTAGAGAGCATCACGAGGCAGCAAAAGAACAACCCACCATCACAAATCAGCCACCTGTTCAACCACCTGTATAGTATAGTATTCTTATGAAAACCCATGAATTCATGCACCTAATGGAATCTGTGGGGGGATGTGTCTGAACCCTTTTTCAAGCAAAGAACAAGAAGAGTCCTGAAAACCATTGCCTTCTCCATAGTGACCACCCTAAAGGAGGCAGAACTAGCAGAACAATATTGGTGAAGGCTGCCACCACTGAAGCCAAAGCAAGCATTGCCATAAAGGTCCAGACACCACATGAGCATGGGTACTGCTTGCCTTTAGTTCCTCTCCTACAGCAAAGCTATACATGAAATACATAGTTGTGCTACTGGACTGAACTAAAGACCAGTGCTTAAACTCCCAGGCAGCCAATAGCAGAGAACTCATCCATTGCATTCAAGAGAAAGAGAGTGCTGGTACTGTGGATCCCACACAATGTGAAAATATAGCAAGTGACAATGCTGATGATTTTGCAGTGATTTGTCATCCTTCCGGTGAAACAGAGGTATCTTTAGATGGTCAAACGTCCCTTGGCAGACTCTCAGACCAGTACAGTGGCTGTCAGATATTCTTCAAATTAAGCAAGAATACCACAAAGATACCAGATTGTCAAAAAGATGTCAGAAAACACATTCCAGTCTATCTCAGCAGGGATGTTAACAAACGAAAAAAGAGTTGCTGCTACCCAGAGGTAAAATGTATACTCCAGACCCTACTGAATCACAATGAGAAGACATATCAAAAGGCATCTGACAAAGTGTCATCATTGTTCCCACTGCAGATGTCAAAGTGCAAGCAAGAAAGAGTGATTATTAGACCCACTCTGACAAACATTGTCATAGTGTAGAGCGACCACTCGGAATAACACAGACAATCGCTTCAGAAAGTGCTTTAAAAGGGACAAAGAATGTATCTCTAGAGAGAACTGGACGCCTTGCTACAAAAACAAAAAATAAAATCCACTTTTAAGAAATGTGCTTGGATTGCTTTGATGTATATAGTGTCTTTTATCTGCATGTGTGCTTGTGTGTGTGTGTTTGTGATTGTGTGACATGACCAGAAGATCACTTGTGAGTTAAATGGAGTTTTACTGAGGCCACTCTGCTTGCCTGCACGAAAAGGTGGTTCTTTTTCAAGTTGCCTTCATCTTTCTGTAGACGTGATGATCTGCCTGTGCATGGTCCAAGGACCTCTGCCCTAAAGCTCCAAGGGTGTCCTGCCGCTGTATCTTAGCTCCCAACTCTCTTGCTCTGACATTGGGTGTCATCTATCAGTACTAAAGACGCTGGGTGCAGTTGTCTGGTATAGGTTAAAGTAAATGCAGAGATCCATGACCACATAGTATCAGCTGATCCCATTGCCTTTCTCCTGCTTTGCAAAAACCCTGGGCAATGAACTCTAACCTACTTTGCAGAGTGGACTTTAATGGAAGCTCATCATTTTGCGACATAGGAAAATATCCACTTTCTCCTTTAAAACAGTGACTCGAACGTCTGCCCAGAGAGATACCCACCCAGGAACAGCATTCCTTTTGCGGCAGTGCTCCTTCAAGCTGGGACCATGTGGAGACTCAAGACAACCCAGTGGTTGCAGTGCTTCTTCACAATAGCACCATGCAAAGCCTGCAGGCTTATTAGCTGTAGTACCCCTTCAATCTAGGACCATGCAGAGACTGAAGAAGCGCTAGTTACAGAGCTCCTTTAATCTAGGACCATGCGGGGACTGGAGAAGCCCAGTTGGTTGCAGTGCACCTTCAATCTGGGACCATGCAGAGACTGGAGAAGCCCTGTTAGTTGAAGGGCTTCTTCAATCCAGGACCATTCAGAGACTGGAAAAGTGTTAGTTGCGGTGCACCTTCAATCTAGGACCATGCAGAGACTGGAGAAGCATTAGTTGCAGCGCACCTTCAATCTAGGGTTGCAGAGACTTGAGAAGCCCTGTTAGTTGCAGTGCTCCTTCACTCTAGGACCGTGTGGAGACTGGAGAAGCCCGTTTTTTTACAGTGCTCCTTCAACCTGGGACCATGCAGAGCCTGGAGAAGCATTAGATGCAGTGCTCCTTCCATCTAGGACTATGCAGGGACTGGAGAGGCCCTTTTGGTTGCAGCGCTCCTTCAATCTAGGACCTTGCAGAGACTGGAAAAATATTAGTTGCAGTGCACCTTCAATCTAGGACCATGCAGAGACTGGAGAAGCATTAGTTGCAGGGCACCTTCAGTCTAGGACTAAGCAGAGACTGAAGAAGCATTATTTACAGGACACCTTAAATCTAGGACTATGTAGAGACTGCCGAAGGGTTAGTTGCGGGGCACCTTCAATCTAGGACTATGCACTCTGGAGAAGTGTTAGTTGCAGGGCACCTTCAATCTAGGACTATGCAGAGACGACTGGAGAAGGGTTAGTTGCAGTGCACCTTCAATCTAGGACTATGCAGACTAGAGAAGCATTAGTTACAGGGCACCTCCAGTCCAGGACTATGCAGAGACTGGAGAAGCAGTAGTTGCAGGGCACCTTCAATCTAGGATTATGCAGACCGGAGAAGGGTTAGTTGCAGGGCACCTTCAATCTAGGACTATGCAGAGACTGAAGAAGGGTTAGTTGCAGTGCAACTTCAAATTACAAGTATGCAGAGAACTGAGAACCTCTGTTGGTTGCAGTGCTCCTTCAAGCAGGGGAGACTGGGTAAGCGTTAGTTGCAGTGCACCTTCAACCTAAAACTGTGCAGAGATCTGAGAAGCTCTGTTGGTTGCAGGGCATCTTCACTCTAGGACTATGCAGAGACCATAGAAGCATTAGTTGTAGGACACCTTCAATCTAAGACTATGCAGAGACTGGAGAAGCGTTAGTTGCAGGACACCTTCAATCTAGGACTATGTAGAGACCTGAGAAGTTCTGTTGGTTGCAGTTCTCCTTCAAACAGAGGAGACTGTAGAAGCCTTTTTGCTCCCCCCTGCCATGGAGAAAGAGGAAGCTGAAGTTCCCATTATGAGGGGAGGAAAAGACCCCTGACCCTCAAGTGGAGATTGAAGTCCAGCTGACTGAAGCCTGCATGGAGTTTGTCTTGAGGGAATGAACCATCCAAGAACCAGATACGTGCAGCCGTCTGGCCAGAATCAGGTCAGGAAGCATCCTAGCGATCACAGATTGAGGATCAGCAGTAATGCGTTCTAGGACTGTGAGTTTGGTAACCTTTAGTAATTCATGATCACCAGATATCAGAAGCGATCAGCTCCCCACGTACAGCCACAGAGTGATGCAGAGGATTTTCATCATTGCCTCTGGGAGGTCACAATGTTTCTGGACTACTTGAACAGTTTCCCTAATCCTTACTGTATCCATGTGTATACCAACTAATGGACCTCTGCTAAACCAGTTAACTGGACACTGAAACATAGTGCTTCCTGCCTTTGGTATGCTTTGTAACGCTTTGCCTTGGACTGCGGTAGAAAACTTCTGCTTTGTTTGGGTGACTTGTTTTGAGGCTGTTTGGCAGAAAGCTCACAAACATATATTCATACCTACTGTATGCCAGACCTATGACCAGGTCCCCCAACTAAATCACCGGGCAGACATATGATAGCAAACTTTTGTTGTCCAATGCGGGACTCTGCCCCTTTAAAAGAATTGGGGATAGATAATCTGTGAACCAAAAAAACTCCTGTCAGCCCACACCAACATCATGCCTCCAAATTTACATGGTGCTTGGATTAAAGCACCTCACTGCCTTATTACTATAATTGGTTTTAACCCTACAGAGACATTCCTTTGGCATGTGCCTTTGTTTTAACTGCCCTACATGTTGTACATGGATGTGTGTGACTTTTCTATAGCACAAAACTATCAAAGGCAGCAAAGCTGTAAGTGCAGGGCCTTTGATAAGTATCGCTCTGACTGGGAGGTTTTTAAGTGCACTTGCTTGACTGATAAAGGATCAGAACTCCGATTCCAAATCCTGTGGAAACTCCTATTGTAAGCCCTTAGTGCTCGCTCACACTGCCCTTGGAGAATCAAGTGTACAAAAGAAGTAACTTGCCAGGTATAGGACTTAGGTGAACCTCGGAACACAGAAGAAAGACCACATATATACCGTGAACAGTTTGATACAAAACATCCATCAAGTACACTTAGTTCAACAACAATTTTTTTTTTTTTTTAAGTTATCTTCTTAGATCACATATGTCCATTTTCTTCACTGTTTAATCAAAATAGTACTAATTCACTTCTTTTTGCCATATTTGCAGTTACGGCTAATACGTGTTTCGCAGGAAGGACCCATTTTTCAAGGCTGATAAAAATAGTGCTGTCTGGAAATTTGAACTGCAGCTGAATCCTTACAGACTGTGATAAATTCTTATCAATGAATTACAAGAGTCCAGTGTCACAGCTGCCCAGAGTTTTTGCAGGCAAACATCCCTATTTATCCTTTAACAATATAAAGGATGATGAATTCACTGTCAAACCCACACGCTTTGAGTATGACACTCGGCTGGCTTTCATAACCAATTATATGGCCATAATCACTGGCCCTACATAATGAAATTGCTCATTCAATCGCTCTTTTGGCAAAGTCCGAGAGAGCTTAAAAACTTGATCTTAACCCATACTAGATACAAACTTCAGTACAACTGATTCATAGTGGGTGAGCCCTCGCAACCCCAAATCTTAGCGAATGTGATCATAGTGCAGGTACACCACTATTTAGAAGTTCACTAATTCCTGAATAAACAGCAATTAGGCTTCCAACCTCTACATGCAATGGAAATAGTGCTAGCCTCAGCAGGTGTGGGTAAATTAGAGCTACTCTTTCTTGCTCGCCTGTCTGCTTTATGTAAAATGCTGCAGGATGAACTTCTTCCGAGTCCATTACATACTAAAGCACCTCCTGTAAAAGATGCTAAAAGTTGGGTCTAGTTCACTGATAGCACACAGTATGAAAAATTGCCACCGTCATTTGAAACATCCATCAAGAGGCTAGAACACAGAGTTGTGTAGGAGTCTTCTTTATCATGAGATTCCTGTGGGCAAAGGAACCCATTCTGACTTTCTAAATCTGAAAGGTGGTCGAGAATAGGTGACCATCTTGATGAGTCATGGTGGCTTAAACTTAAATGCAGGAAAGACCACACTATTACTGATGGAGAGAACAATAGCAAACAAAGACAAAACCTCCAGACCTGCTTGAGCTGCTGACCAACTTTGCCACCCAAGCAAAAAGAGATCTTGATCTCATCTAGGATGTAGAACATAGCTCTGCTGCACACATGGGTTGGATGCTTGAGTCATCAGTCCACTGGCTGAGACTATTAAAACCAACCAGTCCAGATATGTCATGGGATGATTGTCAGATCATTTACCCCTTCAAATTAGAATATGTCAATATACCATTTGGTGGTCTTTCCCCCAAGTGAGCAAACTGTTTACAGTAAGTTCAACTTACCACAGCTAGATTGATGCTGAATGTGAAGTAATCGGGCAGTATTTCATCAGGATGTCAGGAAATTCATTGGGTACTGGTGACCATGCAAGCCCCCTTTAAAGTCTGAGACTGGTTCATAAAATGCATACATGAAACTGCAGCAAAATATCTCTGGACATATTGGATAAATATTGGCCAACCAGAGCCCTCAGATGAGCCAGCAGCTGGGAAGGACAAGTTGGTTCTCTGCATTTTCCCCATGGACTACCCTGAGACATTCACATCAGAGCCATACAAATCACATTTAGAACAGTCCTCCACTTTGCAAAGCAATTATCTTTTTAGTCTATTAGCTGATAGCCCAACAGTGACTGTTTTGTTTGTACAATTGATTAATGAATGCTGTGTTCTGATGTCAGTGCACCCTATAAATAAATAAAATAAAGATAAATGCATATGTGAGGGGGAAGTGTTGCTCGTGGGTGAACTGGTGATGGATGCGGTCAGTGTGGACAAGTTCTGCTTTTCATACAAGATGGTGGTCCTTTGACTGAGCTGACTCTGACATACCAGAGCCTATGAAATCCCTTCGCCTGAAATTGGTGTATGTGGTGGTTGGAGGAAGATCAACCCCCCCATTCCCTTTATTTCCGGTCCTAAGTGATGCTTGCCCCTTCCCATTTCCTGTGTTGTGGCCCCCTCTTATTGCAGTAGGAACAAAAGTGCAGGACGTCCGAGCAGCAAATGGTCAGGCAGCAAGGAACCTTTAAACTCAAGAGATTAGACATCACCTCCCTTTAAGCAAACGTCGGGAAGTATGAAAAGGTTTTTTAATTTGTGCTCCTCCCAATAAAACTGCAAAAAACAACAAGGTCATGGAAGGATTGCTTGAATTAATCTCAGGCACTGCCAATCTGTAGGGCTGAATACCAGATCATGGTTTTTCAACCACTGTGCCATTCCAGAGAGAGGCCTGCCTTATGCAAATCAGTCTTGGCCATGCTCCAATAGAAAAGATGCAGCCTGAACCTCCAAGCAAGGACCCCTCCAGATGAAAGTTGTCTGTGATCAGGTCCAGAGAGAACCTGGCTTGGCAAAGATCCTATTAGAGCAAGGTCAAGGCTGAGGTGGCAGGATGAGCAAAAAACTATGGACTGGGATGTGGCTCGGGTAATTACCAGTCACTGAGATTAATTGAAACATTTCATCCATCACTTTTTGTATTCATCGGCACATAATACAACTGGCCCAGCTGTAGAGGCAAAGCCTCCAAGACAGGGAGCAGCACAGGACAGAGAGGGTAAGAAAGAGGGCGGTGGAGCAATGAGAGTGGTAGAGGACTGGAAGGGACCAGGACAGGGAGCTTGAGGACCAGAAGTTCATACATTTCAACAGGATTGAGGTGCTGGAGATAGAGGCTGCTCAGACACCCTCTGCCCAAAGCAGGAGGTATTCAGCTACCTCCTTGTTTTATGCTCCTAAGTGACTGCACCCTCTGCACCATTAATAGAGACATTTGCCGCAGCTGGTGACATCTGACTTGGCGTGTGCAGCACATGACCTAGGCTCTGCCCAGGAGGCTGTCACTCCACTGAGGCATCACTTCCAATGGGGTAGTCAGGTTATGCTACCTTCATAGTATGCTGTCATACAGGATACTGCAACGGGATATGTCAGCTGACCCCAGCCCAATACTACAAAAGGATCATGGTAAGAAACCTATTTACAGGTGGCTAAAAGACAATGGAAGGGTTGGGTGAAAAGGATGTTGGCAAAAGACTGTCATTCTTTGAACCATCTACGGTTCGCCAGGCACCTCAATTGTGAGATTAGACTGTTTTTGGCTAACCTGAAAGGGACCGATAAAAGTAGCTAGGTAGCTAGCAACAGCTGACAGGAACACTGTTGACAGAGTTGACAAGAAGGACAAGGGGCATCACCACTAGAGTCCAAGGGACATAACTTTTGGAAACAATTCAAATGTCTGGATTTGGCCACTGTGGAAAAGATGTGGCCTATGGTATCCATACAATGTATCCCTCCCCTGGACCAGAGGTAAGGATAATTTCTTTGATAAGACAGGATGGTGCAGAAAGAGGAACACATGGGACCTAAGTACAGCAGGACACAGGGTGCTAAGCTTGGAAGAGGAGGGGCAAATTGGTGTTCACCAAATCTAAGCGTAACTTAGGTTCTCTTATTCCACTCTTGTCTTTTGTACAAAACTGCTTTGTCTGGCAAATTAGCACTATCCAGCTCAGAAACAGCCTTCAGAAAGACTGAATAATGAGAGGGAAGTTACTTGAAGGCCTGCAGGGATGGCAAACAATAGTCAGAAAGCATCACTGAGCAGAACTGAGAAGATGCAAGTCCACAACAGAAATGGAAGGTGATGATTGTTTGAAATGCTAGCTGTTCTAACTCCTGTGTTTGGTTGCTGTGGCTACAATCTGAGGGTATACCATAAAATTACATACACACCCCTACATGAGTGGCCCCAGACTCTTGTGTGGAGATCTTGCCCTCCAACTACAACAACCAACTATGACAAGGATACCTTGCCTTGTGTCCAGAGGCAAGCCACATGCACTAACATGTCCACATTCTCAGCAGCACTTGCACACGTGCATCTCCTGCTTCCAACGCTGACAACTGCCTGAGCAGGTAATGGAGCAGTGATGAATGTTTACACACAGTCTGTCAGTTCAAGCCATGACAGGAGCCATGTTGGCAAACCTTGCCCTAAACTCCCCCATCCACTATTTCTGAAACTGGAGATTGCTGTGTCTTGCAGATCCCTACCTTTGACCACCAGCTCACCAAAATGGCATTACAAAGCTGAAACCCAGCTTCCTTTTTGAAAACAAGAGCTACCCCAAAGTCACACCACACAGATGTTCCACTGAACTGCATGGTGTACATTAACATATATTGTTTTGTTGTGTAACACTTCCACTGGAAGCCTCTTCACAAATAGTGAAATTGAAAGCCTGCTATTCTCTGCTCTGACACAGGAGCAGAGAAAACCCTGTTTAAGTATGCACTGGTCACATTACAGGACACTGAAAAACCAGGACATTAATTTGGTGCTGAGGTGGACCTGAAATGGAACTAATGTAGATGGTTGAATGGTGAATGGTGATCAACTATCCCACCTGCCGCTGGTCAGTCCCAGCAGACCAGAGTGAGAGCGGGCAAACCAGAGAAAGATGAGTGACTGTGGGTATCACTCATGCCTCATCAACTGCTGTCTGCCCAATACGCCTTGGATCCATGCAGACCTTCGGCTCTGGGCAGACCCATCACTGACACAGTGTGAAGCACTATTGTGTAGGGCCAGCTGTGCCGGCTATTGTGAGGGGAGAGTATGGCCTTTGGTGGAAGGAAGAGGAGGGTATGTTTTTTGCATATTTAGACAAGGTGCAAGATGAGCTGCCAAAGGAGATAGGGTGATTCAGGATGGTCCATCTTTTATTTTATTTTAGGGCAGGAAAGGGGAAGGTGGAAGAACACCAGTGTGTTATTTTGATATCTCTGTTAGTGAAGCTGGTGTTGAGGGTGATCAGGAAGTGTGGCAAGGCACCATGCAATAGCCTGGGCAGGAGAGGGCGATGCTGAGGGGCTTGGAGGGGTGGCAGGACACCAGGTTCCAACTGACATCATAGACAACTCAAGCTACCTTCTTATTGTGTATGTATAATGTCACTTCATAGCCCTTGAAGAAAACAACCTTATTGTAAATAATTATCCATCTATAATTCTATGTGTGCTGCTTTGTAACTTTGGGAATATTTAGTAGCTGTAATTGTGTGTAATGTGTACTTTTTTCTCTGTTACAGTCACACTAGGTAAGTGTTCACCGGACACTTTAACGTGTACCCGTACGGAGGGTGACCAGTGTTCGCATGACACGGACTGCATGGGGTCCACAAAGTGCTGCATGCATAACTGTACAATGAAGTGCAGGTTCCCTGTGCGAGGTAAAGTATACAAGTGAGCTTTTTATTATACCACTCTTTCTGCAACTATACCATGATGTAGATGCAAGACAATGCAATCAGAAGGGTACCAGTATGATATATAGATATATATATATATATATGTAAAAAAACTATATAACTATATATCTATATCTATATATATATATATCTCTATATATATATAATAATAATATATATATTTATACACACACACACACATATATATATAAATAGAGATATTTATATATATATTAATATATATATTTACACACACACACATATACTGTATATGCCAGCATATATATGTATACACACACTAAATATGCAAACACATATATATGTATACACATATACATATGTGTACACACACACACACACACATATATATATATATATATATATATATATACATATATATATATATATATATATATATATATATACTCCAAAACAGATGAAGCAATATCCATCCAAACGACTGCACTAATTCCTCGGCCGTCTCATACGGACAAAAGAAATGTTCGTAAGTGAAGTTTCACCAATTTTATTCCATTAGATTATTTCACAGTTTCCTGCACAAAATCTTGCAATGTCAACGCGTTTCGGCAAACGCCTTCTACAGGACCATATAGGGTATAGATCCATCTCTCTCTCTCTCTCTTTCTCTCTCTATATATATATATATATATATATATATATATATATATATATAATTGCCACTGATGAGTAAATCGAGCAGTAGCTGGGGTGACTGTGCATGCCAACCAACCTGCAGTAGACTGTTGAGTATCTGTATGGTAGGTCTGGTACTGACTGAGCAGACCATATGTTTGGAAGTAACCAAGGCAACGCCAATATGTCCCACTATTTTAAAGAAGCTATAACATTCACATGTTGATGCCCTTAATAAGTTGCAACAGACTCTTTTCCACTGCAGGCTGGAGTACCGTAGGCAGTTACTTGAGGTCCATGAGTCAGACACACATCCTTGAGGTGCAGGCTAATGTATGCAGGGTAATTTAGGTGTGATAGTTATGGTAGAAAAGATTGATCGGTAAATAAGATTGATTGGTAATACAGTAGGTAACGAATGGCTTGTAAAGTTATGTAGGTGTTACAGGTAGATAATGAATTATAGGTATGGTAGGTGTGGAATATGGGTAGTAGAGATGGAGGGTCAGCTCACCTCATTACAAACTACCAGTTCTTCAGGGAAAGAGGAACAGGGCTTACTCTCAGGTGAGGAACACGTCTTACCCTCATGTGAGGAACATGGCTTACCTTCATGTGAACTACAGGGCTTACCCTCAGGTGAGGAACAGGTCTTAATAGGTCTTAACCTCAGGTGAGGAACAGGTCCTACCCTCAGGTGAGGAACAGGTCTTACCCTCATGTGAGGAACCTGGCTTACCTACATCTGAGGAACAAGTCTTACCCACAGGTGAGGAACAGGTCTTACCCTCATGTGAGGAACCTGACTTACCTACATCTGAGGAACAGGGCTTACCCACAGGTGAGGAACAGGTCTTACGCTCATGTGAGTAACATGGCTTACCTTCATGTGAGGAACTGAGCTTACCCTCAGATGAGGAACAGGTTTTCACAGGTCTTACCCTCAGGTGAGGGACAGATTGTACCCTCAGGTGAGGAACAGGACTTACCCTCATGTGAGGAACAGGTCTTAACAAAGTCTTACTCTCATGTGAGGAACTTGTCTTAACAGGTGTTATCCTCATGTGAGGAATAGGTCTTACCCTTATGTGAGGAACAGGTCATACTCTCATGTGAGGAACAGGTCTTAACAGGTCTTACGCTCAGGTGAGGAACTGGTCTTAAGAGGTCTTACCCTCATGTGGGGAACAGGTCTTACCCTCATGTGAGGAGCAGGTCTTAACAAGTCCTATGTTATGTGAGGACACTCTTCTAGGTGATTCAGCCACAGGGGGCAATGGATAAACATTCCCTTGCACTGGAGCATTAAGGGGCATAAGCCAAGACCATTTGTTTTTTATAAAAATATATGTACATTACATACTTACTTACAGGACTATTAGTCAGAACCCTTCAACCATTTGTCCATAGTAGTGTCATCCACTTCCGCCTCTATCCACTGCAGTGTACAGCAGGTGTCGACAGCCAATGCTGCAGCCAGTCCAGGATGTCCACCGTAACTGCTCATGACACCCCCAGCATGCCCAGGCCACTAGCAATGCTACAGCCACCCAATGATACCCTCAAAAACTGCACAGGATCACCCCACTGCCTATCTAGAACAGCCCCTCTGCATACCTAGAGCACAACCAATGGTGCAGCTAGTCCAGGACACCCCCATTGAATGCCCAGGACTACCACTACATATCCACAATACAACCAATGCAGAAGCAAGTCCAGGGCACCCCTCTGCATGCCTAGGACACTACCACTGCATGCCCACAACACGACCAATGCTGCAGCCAGTCCGAAACACCCCACCGAGTGCCCAAGACACCACTAATGCATGTTCAGGACACCCCCAATGCTACAGCCAGTCCAGGATACCCCCACTGCATACCCAGGGCAACATCACTACATGCCTGTGAGACCACTAATGCGTGCCCAGGACACCACCACTGCATGCCCACAACATAACCAATGCCACAGCAAGCCCAGGACACCTCAAAGCATGTCCAGGACACCATAAATGTGTGCTCAGGACACCCCCATTGCTGGTATCACTTCAGAGTACCCCACTGCATGCCCAGGACACCACTACTGCATGCCCACCACACAACCAATACTGCAGCTGGTTTAATACACCCCGCTGTGTGCCCAGGACACCACAAATGTGTGCTCAGGACCCCCAATGCTGCAGCCAGCCCAGGATACCCCCACTGCATGCCCAGAGCACCATCACTGCTTGCCCACGATGCCACCAATGTGTGTTCAGGACACCACCACTGCATCCCCACAACACAATGAATGCCGCAGCCAGTCCAGGATAACTCCACTGCATGCCCTTGATACCACCACTCTGTTCCCAGGACACGACCACTGCATGCCCAGGACACCACCACTGTATGCACAGGACACCCCCAAGTGCTACCAGTCAAGGGTACCCCCACTGCCTGCCCAGGACCCCACCAATGCGTGCCCAAGACACATCCACTCTTTGTCTAGGACACCACCAAGCACTGCCAGCCTAGGATACCTGCAGTGTGCATGCAGGATACCCAACTGCATGCCTATGACATACCCACTGTGTGCTCATGACACCACAACTGCATTCCCAGGGCATCCACAATGCCGCAGCCAGTTCAGGACACCCCCCTGTTCCTGCACAGGACGTCCTCACTGTGTGCCCAGAACAACATCACTGCATGCCCAGGACATCACCAAAGCTGCAGCCAGTCCAGGATACACTTAGAACCACAGCCATTCCAAGTTACCCTCCTTACCTGCCCAGGGCACTGCTGGTACCTCAGACTACTCTGGGGTTTCAGCACCTCTCTTATAATCCACACCACTCATCCCTTCCTTTGAAGTACAGTTTTATTGTTTGGGCACAGCCCTGGTGGCACAGATATTACATCTCTAACCCTTCATTTCACAACTAACAACCTCAAGTGAAATGTCATCATAGTAAATGAGGAATAACACCCTCCTTGTTGCTGTTCCCTCAGACCGTGATACCCAAGCACGGGAAATGTCCTAAACAACATGTCCTAAACAACGCAGACATTTCCCATGCACGTGGAACAACACTTGCATAAACAACGACTGCCTTTTTTTCTTCCTTAACCACGCATGTGTGGTTTAAGCAGAGAAAAGGCAGAGAATTGTCTAGTGGATCGTGAGAGGATGCGGTGAGGTACTGGGACTGAGGCATGCTTTGGGGGTAGCTTTTAGGGGTGGGGTGGGTTTAGGGCTTAGGAAGGATGGGGGGTCAGGGTAGTTTATTTTTTAGGGGCAGGTTGGGGGGTTAGGGAAGTTTATTTTTTAGGGCTTGGGTCTGGGTAGTATATTTTTTAGAGGGTGGAGTAGTTTATTTTTCAGGGGCTGGGGTGGTGGGGTGAGGTTGTTTATTTTTTAGGGGCAGGGAAGGTTTAAGGAAGGGTGGGAGAAGTGGGGAGAGGAGGATAGGGAGAGGATGCGGTGAGGTAAGTGGGGCTGGGGCATGGTTTGGGGGGATAGTTTTTAGTGGTGGTTGGATTTAGGGCTCAGGTTGGGATAGGACTTTATTGGGGTAGTTTATTTGTTAGGGGCAAAAGTGGTGGGTTGGGGTAGATTATTTTTCAGGGCTTAGGGTGGGTTGCTTTATTTAGGGTAGTTTAGTTATTATAGGTGAGGAAGGTTTTAGGGCTCAGGGCATGTCAGGCTATCAGGGTAGTTTCGTTTTTAGGGGTGGGGAGGTTTTAGGGCTCAGGGCGGGTGGGGGGCTTTGGGTAATTTATTTTTATGTAAACAGGGTCGAGTGTTTCTGGGGGTGAGGTTTTTAGGGGTGGGGGTAGTTTTGGACCTCAGGGCCTGTGAGGGGGCTTAGGGTAGTTTTTTAGGTTAAGAGAGGGGGAATGGATGACACAACCATGCATGCCGTCTCCACATATGCCTTTATTTAGCATGCTTTCACAACAAAATTCATTGTAAAGGCATGTGTGGTAAAGGCATGCATTAAAATGAACAGGTCGTGGTTCCAAACGCGTTGTTAAGGCATGCGTGGTTCCGGCATGCCAGGTTGTGTCATACAACCCAAAGCACGTTACTGCCCTCATTAACACCACTTATTTTTGTAGACTCATGGTGGATGAAAGGTCAAGCCGATCCAGTAGAAATGCCCGCAGATTTCAGCAGCATGTGCACATACCCACATTATTTTTACCCCAGTTTAATCACCTTCTGATGCAGTAATGAAATCTGCCGCCTCAGTCCCAGGACCTGAAAAGCGTTTGCTTTAATAAAGACCGACCATGTAACAGAAAATAAATGATAGGGGATGAGAGGCAAACTCTTCAGGGCAAAGGAAGGCCTTCCTGCCAAATGCCTTCTCCGCCTAGATCATGGAGGGGGGCGCTCATCTTGTACACGGTCCTCCATGCAGCTGTCACATGCTACCTGAAAACAAATATGACACTGAACAGAGTGCCTAGAGGCAAAGGGGACTAAGTACTCAGTGACAAAAACAGGAAGGACAGATGTGAATTCCTACCCTGAATCTCAAAAACCTGAAAACCAAAGGATACCCCCACATACCAGAGGTTACACCGATTTCAGGCTCCTCAAGAACAATCAATGTTTGATCCTTGACAGCCAGCCAAGTCTGTAAGCAGACATGAGTGGTGAAGAGTTTGAATAGTAGCAGGAACAAGAGTTTGAACGGAGCAGAAATCAAGACACATGTTGCTGATGATAACAACATGTTACACAGGACTATTCAGGCCCCAAAGACCAAACACCTGCAAGAAAGGAAAATCTGGTCTGTGGTTACATAGATTAACTTGAGACCTCCTTTGCCACAAATGTCTTCCTGTAACTAGGAGAACTGTCCAATGCAAGCAATTGTAGCACATTTTTTTAGGGTATGTGATAGTTGGTGTATAAGAAATTGAGCTACTGATTGAGAGAGATAGTAACCCTACTCAAGCAACAAATACAATCCTTGTTAGGATGAACCTCAAAAGCCACAAAATTAACCTGTGCGTAACCTTCCGGTATCTTGGCACAAAAGCACTCGGGCGTAACTTGGAGGCACTGTGTAAAGTATTTATACAACGCACAAGCAGTAATAAAGTGAACACACAAAACAAGAAAAATTTCAAACCAATTTACAGAAGTACAGAAAAATGTAATAAATTGACACCAATACCAAAACAAATTAAATCCAATCTGTAGAACCGTAGTAGTGAATTTAAAATGTTTTAGTGAAATATAGCGCCTAAAAAATCAAAACACCAACTGCAAGTATCTGGTCTCATAGGAACAGTGCAAAGTACAAAGTTTAGACTGACCACAATGGACCATGCCTCGGATAAATGAGATTGATTGGGCCTGGTCTCAGCTTACCTTGGGCCTTGGAAGAAATTTTGAAGAAAATTGCAGAGGAAGGTAGAGCTCAGGAGGCAGGGCAACACACTGTGTCTAAGGAAAGCCATAGACACCAGGGAGCCACTACGACAAGTCTCACTAAAGCGCTTGACGATGGTGGGAAAAGGTCTGAATGGGAAAAAAATGGAATTCCAGGTCGAGGAGGTTGCCATTGTCGATGGGGAGCCTCTCACAGTCGAGCCCGGCCTCATCTTAGACAACTGTTTGGAGGTTGAAACCCTCCAACGGGATGAAGCTGCAAGCTGTAGCCAAAGAGTGCACCACAAGGTCGAATGTCCTGTTGAGAAGACAATGCCGTAAGCACAAGTGAAATCAGAACAACCAGAGATGCACCTTGGTCACATTAGCTGGCGGTCTGTCCCGTTCGCCTGTTAGTTCTTCTGAGACCTTGTGGTGAAAAGTCCTAACTTTTAGGGTTAGTCAGGAGAAGCACTTTTAGCACCACTTCCAAGGTGCCAGGAATTGGAGAGTACCACTTGTGTGGATAGGACTCACTCCAGTTGAGGCCAGGCACACAGTTCAATGTCTCTTGATCTTGTTACATCCCTGTAGCTCAGAAATGAGGCCAGCCAACTAGCCCTCAGAGTCAGTCTGGTAGTCCTGGGTTCAAGCACCAAGGCAGTCCTCAAGCAGCAGAGCAGTTCTATGGTAGCAGCAGGGCAGTCCTCTGGGGGTTCAAGCGATCCTTCTGCAGTATTTCACAAGTCCAGGAGTTTACGGAAAAGTGGCTCCCAGGGTCCAATATGTATACCAGCCTTTAAAGTGTGGGAACACCCTGGTCTACTTCCGCATCTGGTTCTGGAAGATTCTCCTATTCCCCTGCCAAGACTCCAGGTGGGTGGGGTGACAAAAGACTAATGTCAGGTTCCTTTGTGTGTGTACTAGAGGCAGCCTTTCAAAGTGTATGTGGGGCAGAGAACAGCCCTATGCCATCCTGGCAGGTTGGCCGATCCTGCCAACAACTATTCCCCCTTCATCGCACAGTCTGGGAGGAATACACAAAGTCCAACAACTAACACATTTACAGTCATGTCACTGGCAGCAGACACCAAATGGTTAGGACAAGAAAATATCAACGTTCTAAAAGTGGCATTTTCAGAATACTGACATAAAATCCGAATTTACCATCAAAGAGGATTTTAAATTACAATTCATTTCAGTCCAAACTTGACATCCACATCTACTCCTAATCAAGAATTAACACTTATTAAATGTAACAAGGTAACCCTTATGTTATTCAATGGAAGAGATAGGCCTTACAGTAGTGAAAAACAAATGTAGGAGTTTTTTACTACCAGCATATGTAAAATGCAAAAACACATGCCCTACTTTTAAAATAAAATGCACCCTGCCCTAGGGGCTATTTAAAGCCTACTTTAGCGGCGACATATGTATTACAAAGGAAGGTTTAGGCATGGCAAAATGTTTGTTTTGCCAGGTTGAATTAGCGGTGTAAAACTGCATTACAGGCTTCAACGGACGGCCTGTGACTGGCTTTAATAGGCTACTTTAGTGGGTGTCACAATGAGTGCTACAGACTCACTAGCAGCAATTAATTAGAGACTTGTAAGTGAATGAAATGTACTAATCAGGTGTAAGCTAATTTTACTGTGTTTTAAGGAGAGAGAACAAGCACTTTAGCACTGGTTAGAAGTCATGATTCCAACCAAAACGAAAGTCAGAAAAAAGGAGGTGTGAAGGCAAAAGGTTTGGGATTGACCCATCAGAGTGGACCAAGTAAAACATGGTGCTACTGGGTCAAAGCTAGACTGCCACCTATAGCTTCTTGACGGTACCTGAACTCTACCAGCATGGGCTGCATTGAAGGGTTAATGCCCAAGATAACCGGTATCCCTGTAGTGCTTCAATTGTAGAGAAGGAAATTGCATTTGGTGCATGAGTTATGGTTTGCATGTCTGTTCAAGTTATGTACTTGGATCCTAACCATAACTTGCAAACTTCTGCAGTTTTTCAGTGTAATTTACAAACAACTCCACTTTAACTGTGTTTTTTTCATTGAATTTCTGTGTTTTTCTTAACCTGCATGTGAAGTTGAGGTAGCACTGGACACCAGGCGCAGGAACTCAAGCAGTGACCTTGATGAACATGAAGGTATGTTTTTTCCAAGGCCTCCTATCCACCGCAGCAGTACAGCTGACACTTGGGACCCCCCAGCCAGTTGCACACATTCCAGGTGGAAAGCGCACGCTAGGGAATTTCCAGACATCACACATCTTTCCTCTTAAATAAACAACAAACAAAATAACAAAACAAGATATCAGAAGGTACAAAGAAGATCTAGGTGACCTAGGTCAAAAGTTGCAAACAAATAGAACAACATGCAGACCAGGATAGATACTGATGGAGGGCATGTTCAACAATAGTAGTCTTAAATAACCTGGGTTCTTGATCTGGTAGGAGAGCATGAGGGCAGTACAACACCTTTCCCTTGTAGCACCCCCATTCAAAGAGAATTTCTTTGCAGCCACAAAACATTGACTCATATCATTACCTTGTTACAAGCCTCCCTCTTCCAGGCCGCTTAACAAGCCAAGTTCAAGATTCTTCCGTCCAACAGCATTATGAAATAGTTTGACGACATATACCCTTCAACTGCCTCCCCCAATATATTTATTTATTTATTAATAATTGTTTCAGCTCCATGCCTTACAATAGTATAAAAGATATCCTTAAAACAATAAGAGACTTAGGGGGTCATTCCGACCCCGGCGGGCGGCGGGCACCGCCCGCCGGGCGGAAACCGCCCAAACACCGCCCCGCGGTCAGATGACCGCGGGGGGCATTCCGACTTTCCCGCTGGGCCGGCGGGCAATCTGCAAAAGATCGCCCGCCGGCCCAGCGGGAAAGCCCCAGCAAAGATGAAGCCGGCTCCGAATGGAGCCGGCGGATTTGCTGCGGTGCGACAGGTGCAGTGGCACCCGTCGCGATTTTCAGTGTCTGCCAAGCAGACACTGAAAATCTTTATGTGGCCCTGGTAGGGGGCCCCTGCACTGCCCATGCCAGTGGCATGGGCAGTGCAGGGGCCCCCAGGGGCCCCACGACACCTGTTCCCGCCAGCCTCTTCCTGGCGGTGTAAACCGCTAGGAACAGGCTGGCGGGAAGGGGGTCGGAATCCCCAGCGCCGCCATGGAGGATTCCTTTGGCCAGGGGAAAACCGGCGGGAAACCGCCGGTTTCCCTTTTCTAACCGTGGCTTTACCGCCGCGGTCAGAATTGGCCAGGAAGCACCGCCAGCCTGTTGGCGGTGCTTCCGTGGTCGTTGGCCCTGGCGGTCGATGACCTCCAGGGTCAGAATGACCCCCTTAATTTGCATATAAAACAACTGGTCATTAATAAAAGACAAACAGTGATAAAACATCTCCTCATACCGGTTCCCTGATTCTAAAAAACACCTTGCTCATTCGGTCGCTCCCTACACCGCTGCCCGTGCCGCCTCCACTCAGCTGCCACTGTTCTTTTGCCGGTTCTCCTGAGCGCTTCCTGAGCGTTTCTGAGCAACCAAGCTGCTCCGTCCCCGGGGCCCCAACCCCCTCCCTCCACCTCGAATCTCTTTCCATTTTCTCCATTCCCGCCGCTGAGCCCCACGGCCCGCCCCCTCCCTACACCTCAAATCTTTTTCCATTTTCTAAATTCCCGCCGCCGAGCCCCGCGGCCCCGCCCCCTCCCTCCACCTCAAATCTCTTTCCATTTTCTCCATTCCCACCGCTGAGCCCCACGGCCCGCCCCCCCTGCTTTCCCATTCGCCGATCCCTCCCTCCTCCCAGCTGCCACTCCCTCCCACCTCCCCTCTTATGGCAGCCGCCGCTGCGTCCCCGCGGCCCCGCCCCCCTCCCTCCACCTCAAATCTTTTTCCCATTTTCTCCATTGCCGCAGCTGAGCCCCGCGGCCCGCCCCCCTCCCTCCACCTCGAATCTCTTTCCATTTTCTCCATTCCGGCCGCTGAGCCCCGCGGCCCCGCCCCCCTCCCTCCACCTTAAATCTTTTTCCATTTCCTCCATTCCGGCCGCTGAGCCCCACGGCCCTCCCCCCTCCCTCCACCTCAAATCTCTTGCCATTTTCTCCATTCCTGCCGCTGAGCCCCGTGGCCCGGCCCCCCCTCCCTCCACCTCGAATCTCTTTCCATTTTCTCCATTTCCGCCGCTGAACCCCATGGCCCGCCCCCCTGCTTTTCCATTTGCCGATCCCTCCCTCCTCCCAGCTGTCACTCCCTCCCAACCCCCCTCTTATGGCAGACATGATGCGGACGTGCGCAGCGGGTGCTCAGCGGGCGCACTGCTGGCGTGCTGAAGGCGGGCCAAAGGCAAGCCTGTCTGCACCTGTCCGCACCTGGACCGCGCCCAGCGCCACTCCCCCTGGCCCGCAAGGGCCCCACACCTCCCCACGCCGCTATACTGCCAGTGACATCCACGCCCTCAATCCAGGACGCCCACCTGCTTTAAGCCCTCCCCAAAGAACACCAAGGGACCTTTCTCCTGCCAAGCTTGCCGCTTCACCTGCACCCTAAAGCGCCGCAACAGACCTGCCAACAACCACCTCAGCTGCATCCCACTCAACACCCACTCCGTCCACAAACACGCAGTTGAACTATGGGACCTACTAACCTCAACCTCACTGGACATCGCCTTCCTTACCGAAACGTGGACAAACTCAGCCTCAGAACCCGACATAGCCATAGCCATCCCTGTAGGCTACAAAATTACCAGAAGAGACCGCACCAACAAACCAGGAGGAGGAATCACCATAATCCACAAAAGCACCATCAAAGTCTCGAGCAGCACCCTTGACACCCTCAACCTCGCCGAGCACCTCGCCTTCAAAATCCACATCAACGCCAACACCACCCTCAAAGGAACTCTGATCTACAGACCCCCAGGACACAGCTCTCAATTCTGCGATGCCATCGCCGACATCGTAAGTGCCAACGCCCTCAACTCCACAGAATACATCATCCTCGGCGACCTGAACTTCCACCTAGAAAACAACAACGACACCAACACCATCAACCTGCTGGACAACCTCGCCAACCTCGGCCTCAAACAACTCGTCACTTCACCCACCCACTCCGCAGGCCAAACACTTGATCCCGTTTTCTCAGCCAGCAACCACATCTCCTTCAGCCACACCACCGAACTCAGCTGGACAGACCACTGCTGCATCCTCTTCTCCTACCAGAAACCAGTCACTCATCACCACCGCACACTACCCCCCCAACGCAACTGGAGCAAAATATCAACGGATCAACTGATTTCCACCCTCACCCGGGCCCCACCCTTTGGGACCCTGGACCCCAACACAGCCGCCACCAACCTGCATCGCTGGATAGAAGACTGCGCCAACACCCTCGCACCGCTCAAAAAAAAAAAAAACACCCTCCACAGAATCAAGGCCAGCTGGTTCACCCCAGACCTACAGGAATCCAAACGGCTAGGTCGCAGAATGGAAAAAACCTGGTACCTTGAACCTACCAAATCCACCCACATTGCTTTCAAGGATGCCATACGCAAACATCACCAACTGCTCCGCACCACCAAGAGGACCCACTTCAAAAACCACATTGACACCCGCACTCACAACAGTAAAGAGCTCTTTGGCATTATCAAAGAGCTCTCCACTCCCAGGACCTGCTCCAACGGAACCCCGCCATCACAGGAGTTCTGCAACTCCCTCGCAACCCACTTCCATCGAAGGATAGAAGAAATCCACAACAGCTTCAACCCCCAGACCCACCAGCTGACTACAAACACCTACGAACCCAATGCCCCAAGCAACACCAACCTCCTCCACACCTGGACCCCCGTCAACATAGAAGACACCGCCAACACCATGGCCTCTATCCACTCCGGATCACCATCGGACACCTGCCCACACAATATCTTCAATAAAGCAAACATCATCATCGCTCCCCACCTCTGCAACACCATCAACAGCTCCTTCGAGTCAGCCACCTTCCTAGAAAGATGGAAGCACGCAGAAGTCATTGCCCTGCTGAAGAAGCCAAAGAAAGACCCAGACGAACCCAAGAACTACCGGCTGATCTCCCTCCTCCCCTTACCAGCCAAGGTCATCGAAAAAATCATGAACAGCCAATTATCCCGGTTCCTGGAAGACAGCAAGACACTCAACACCTCCAAATCCGGATTCCGCAAAAACCACAGCACCGAGACCGCATTAATTGCTGCCACAGACGACATCAGGACCATGCTCGACAAAGAAGAAACAGCAGCACTCATCCTCCTGGACCTCTCCACAGCCTTCGACATGGTATGTCATCACACTCTCCGCACACGCCTCCACAGCGCTGGAATCCATGACAAGGATCATCGCTCAGCCCCACGCTCTTCAATGTTTACATGGCCCTACTCGCCAACATTGCACAAACCCACCACATCAACATAGTTTCCTACGCAGATGACACTCAGCTCATCCTCTCCCTCACAAAAGACCATACAACCGCAAAGAACAACCTCCACAACGGACTTCATGCCATCGCCAGCTGGATGGAATCAAGCCGCCTCAAGTTAAACACAGACAAGACAGAAATCCTCATCTTTGGCTCCAACCCCTCAGCTGAGTTGAATTTCCTACAAGTCAGGGTAAAGTGGACAACATTGTCTACCTTCCCAGGCCTACAATCACAGCACTCCAGTCCAGCCTCTAACCTGCAGGTTCAGACCAGATAGCTTCTTAGTGGCAGCACGCCCAACCTATATTTTATATACATTGTGCGCTTCAGTTCAGGATACAACAAATCCAAATATTCTGGATGGCCAGGATCATAGACATTGTTAAAGTAGTAACTTACCATAGACTCGGGCCTTAGTTCCTGACAGACCCTTATCTTATTGACTTCTTGGTACCGATCTTTTTTCTGACCCACAGTGTCCCGTCCAACCCTACCGGAATTAGCCCACAGAGCCTCTAGATTATGTTTTTCTAAAGTCTTTTGGACATGAGCCCCCCATTATTGCCCCTCACATTCACCACTTGTGGTGACCTCTTCAAGGGTTTCCAAACACACTACTGCCTTGGGATTGTGCACTAACCTTACCCAGTATAACACTGACCTTAGCGCTGCCAGTTCTCATATTGACGTCAGAACGAGCTCTGCGAAAAGGTCCTTCAGGGGGGTTCCTGGTCCTAATCCCAGTAAAGATCTCAATAAGTTATTCTCGGCTATTTGCAGCACACTAGTGTTTGCATATCCCCAGAGCTCTGCCCCGTAAAGTGTGCTGCCGCCACTGCCTTTTGAGCATATATTTTCAGGATGGTACTAATACCTCTGGCTCCAGCCTTGCACTTGTACTTCAATATTGCTCCCGCTGCTTGCCTTAACCCTAAAGCTGCCTTCTGCACATGATTGCCCCAATTTAGACTATTCGAGAACCGCACACCCAGGTAATCAAAATGCTTAATTACTTTGATTGGTACATTATTAATCGCTAATTTCTGCCTAAGGTTTGGAGATGGTCTTGTTACAATTGTAATCAGTGATTTTTCCTCACAGTATTTTCCAAATGACCATGTAACCTGTGGGTTGCGCTTTCTGTGCGTGCCATAAGCACCTCATTGTTGGAAAATGGGCTATTGGTAAGGGCAGGTAGGAACCTACACTTAGCAATAGGCCACTAGCCTCCACTTAGGTCCAGTTAGGTCTCAGTAAAGTAAACCCAGCTCAACCCTTGGTAGCTTGGCAACGAGCGACAAGGCTTAACTTAGGAGACAAAGGGCCAGATGTATCAAGCGATTTTGCAAACGGTGCAAATCGCAAAATTCGGCCGTTTGCCAATGCAAAAATGCCTTTCAGAATGTATGAAAGGCAGTCGCAGTGCCATTTTAAGGAATCGCTAAAATAGCGATTCCTTAAAATTGCGACCCCATTTAGAGAGTCGCAAATTGCGATTCTCTATATAGGAAATCGCAAATAAGGAATCCTTATTTGCGATTTCTTAAGCACATGTATCAAGCATTTCCTAAATGCGAATCGGGCATTTAGGAAATGCAATTACCACCAACAGAAGTTTGGTGGTAACCATGTGCAAATTTTAAAAATGCATTTGAAATGCATTTTTAAAATTGACATGTAGCGCACACATGCCCCTAAGGCATGTGTGTTTCACATGTCCGTAAAAATATTTTTGGGGTGCAGCAGAGGGGGCCTTAGGCCCCCAGCACCCTGGGATTTGCATTTCCTAAATTGCGAATTCCTAACTGGAATTCGCAATTTAGGAAACGCAAAACCATTTGCAGCAGGCCCATAGGTGCAAATGGAGTTGGATTCTCTATTTGCGATTCGGTAATAGCATTTGCGAATTTTAAGAAATCGCTATTACCGAATCGCAAAAATCATGCATACCATTTTGCATTTCTTAAATAGCGATTTCTTAAAATTCGCTATTTAAGAAATGCAATTTGGTTTTTTGATATATCTGGCCCAAAAGTGTAAAGCATTCAAATATCACAAAACAGTAATTAAATAAAACACAGGAAACAGTTGAAAAATCCAAAACCAATTTATGAAAATAGGTTATATTTTTATCTTTAAAATGACCCCAAAACGAATAAAATCGGATAAGGGGAACCGGAGATATGAATTTTTAAAGAATTATTGTTTTTTTAGCGCCTAGAAACAAAAAGCACCAATCGGGTCATCTGGTTGCACCTCGACCGGGCAAAGTGAAAGTTTAAGGCCGACCGCGATGGAGCCCTGCTCGGCTACAGCTCATGGGAGGCCTCGGTCAAAAGTTTACCTTCGGACTTAGGGCCAGATGTATCAAAATATTTTGCACTCTCAAACAGCGAAATCGGCTGTTTGCGAGTACAAAATAGTGGTCTGCAATGCATCAAAGGCATTCGCAGACCACAAAATAGAAATCGTAAAAATTGCGATTTTTTGCGTTGCAACCTGGATTTTGCGAATCGCAATTTGCGATTCGCAAAATCCAGGTCGCAAGGCAATTCTGCAAATTGCAATTTTTCGCAGAATGGTATTTTGCACATGCAAAATACCATTGTCTGCAACCAGGTGGTAACCTGGTGCAAAATTAAAAAATGCAGTAAAACTGCATTTTTAAATTTAATATGTAAAGCACAAATGCCCTTTTGGCATGTGTGTACTTTACATGGTAAAAAATAAAAAATTGGGGTGCAGTAGAGGGGGCCTTAGGCCCCCAGCACCCTGGCCTTTTGCATTTCCCAAATTGCGATTTCTGGTTCAGAAATCGCAATTTAGGAAATGCTAAAAATTCGCAGCTATGGGCCAACAGGCCCATAGCTGCGAATGCGGCCAGTATCGCAATTTGCGATTCGGTAATTGCATTTGCGATTTTTAAGAAATCGCAATTACCGATTCGCAAATGTGATACATGGCCCTTTGCGATTACCGAATCGCAATGGGCCAGAATCATACATCTGACCCTTAGTCTCTTTTCTGAAGATTTTCTTCAACGGGACGAACCTGCCAGTCCAATCCGACCTCCTGGAACTCTTCTCTGGATACGCATCGCGGGAGCCCTAATGGAGATTTTTACCTTTGGACTTAGTCGTTTTTTCGAGGTGAAAATCCTTCGACCGGGGCAAACCTGGATCTTGATCCGACGTCCCTGGAGCCCTCCTCGGATACGCTGGCTGGGAGGTCCCGGTCAACTTTTTACCTTCGGACTTAGGCCCTCATTCTGACCCTGGCGGTAGAGAACCGCCAGGGCCAACGGGGGCGGGAGCACCGCCGACAGGCCGGCGGTGCTCCCTTGGGCATTCTGACCGCAGCGCTTTGGCCGCGGTCAGAACGGGAAAACCGGCGTTCTCCCGCCGGTTTTCCACTGCCCGTAAGAATCCTCCAAGGCGGCGCAGCTCGCTGCGCCGCCGAGGGGATTCTGACAATCCCTACCGCCATCCTGTTCCTGGCGGCTCGCCCGCCAGGAACAGGATGGCGGTAGGGATTGTCGTGGGGCCCCCGTAAGAGGGCCCCGCTAGTATTTCACTGTCTGCATAGCAGACAGTGAAATACGCGACGGGTGCAGTAGCACCCGTCGCACCTTCCCACTCCGCCGGCTCGATTACGAGCCGGCATCCTCATGGGAAGGGAGTTTTTCCCTGGGCTGGCGGGCGGTCTTTTGGAGACCGCCCGCCAGCCCAGGGAAAAACTCATAATACCCTCCGCGGTCTTCTGACCGCGGAGCGGTATAATGGAGGGCGGAATCCTGGCGGGCGGCCTCCGCCACCCGCCAGGGTCATAATGAGGCCCTTAGTCTCTTTTTTGGAGATTTTCTTCACCGGGACGAACCTGCAAATCAGGCCGGGTCGCGGTTGAGGCAAGCCGGCTAGAGTTGCCGCGGCGGGTCGGTCCCTCTATGGAGCTTTTTTTCAAAAGTACTACAAACTTCTGGGGCTTCTCCCAGATGTTCTTTTAAGATTCTTTTGGGGTCCACAGCTCACCCCAAGGGTCCAGAAGCTCTGATATGATCCTTTGGAGGTGCGGACTACAACTCCCAGAATGCACCTGGCACAAGCTCCTTTTTGGCCACTGGGCAGTGGTCAGCTGGTTGATTTCTTCAGGAGTTGGTGCAGGAGACTCTGGTTAGAAATTTTTCACCTGTAGCAAATAGGGAGTCCCTCCTTGAACCACTTGAAACCAGGCAAAGTCCTTCTTGTGGTAAAGCCCAAGTGTGCAGCTAGTGCAGTCCTTCAGAGTACAGGTTCCAGGTGCAGGCCAGGGGTCCAGCAGGGCAATCTTTCTTCTCCTTTGGTTCTTCCTTGTTGGATATGTTAGGGAACCGAGGTGTGGGTGCAGGTCGGCCAGTTTTATCCTTGCTCCTGGGTGAAAAACAGGGGGTCCTGATTCTCCAATCAGGTGCAGGGTCCTTCCCCCTGTGATGACCACTTCCTGGGAAGTGTGGCAAAAATCAATCCCAGGAGGCAACATTCTTCAAAAATCCATTATGGCTGAATCTGATTTTTGGAGGTTACATCTGGCTGAGCCCACCCACTGGTGTGTCTAAAAATCATAAACACACCCCTCTCCTGCCCTCTCCTAATCTAATCAAGGGGGCACCTAGTTGTCTGGGGTTGCAGCATGTGGGGGTGTTGCTGAGTTGCTCCAAATGTCCTTCTCTGCCTTTGAAGACCAGTTTGGCAGCCCTCCCCCTTCCTGCCTCACCATTTGCTGAAGGGAAATTCCCTCCCACAGGCACATCTCTTTGTGTGAAGCCAGGCCACTTCACACCTCATCAAGGCAGCCTGGCCAGGCTGGCCAATCAGAGCACAGCAGCAAAAACAATGCAGGGCTGAAATTGACAACTTTTCAGGTAAAGTTTAAAACTCTTTAACTGAACAAGTTATATTAAATCCCACAACTGGAAGTTGTGGGATTTATTATAACAATTAATTTGATACCAAACTCTTGGTATCCATTACTTAAGGGGACTTTTAAAATTAAAATAAAGTCTCCCCATTCTACCCTATGGAGGCCATTCACTACAATGAGGGCAAAATGAATTTGGCTGTTTTTACCTCACTAGGGCTTATAAAACTACTTTTATAAAGTCCCTGCTTATAGTTACATGGCACCCAGCCCTAGGGGCACATAGGGCACACCTTAGGGGTGACTTATATGTACAAATAAGGTAGTTTAAGACTTTGGAACTACTTTAAATTCCAAAGTCGAATTTGCATATAACTTTACTTTAAAAGCAGCCAGCAAGGCAGGCCTGCCTTTAAAATCACACTAGGCACCTCAGCAGTGCACCTATGGGTGCACTACCTATGCTGTGGTCCCTAAACCTACATGCCCTACCATATACTAGGGACTTATAGGTAGGTTAACTTAGCCAATTATAATTAGCCTAATTTGCATATTGCTTTTACACAGAGCACAGGCCCTGGGACTGGTTAGCAGTACCCAGGGCACCATCAGAGTCAGGAAAACACCAGCAAAAAGTGGAAAATGGGGGCAAAAGGTTAGGGGGCCTCTGCAATCAGCCCTGTTTTCTCACACTCATCATCTGCAAATAGTTATATTGGGATCCTCCTACCAGCTACAACAGGGACATCTAACTGTTCTTCTAGGAGGTAGTGGGCCACATCATTCAGGAAAAGATGTGGCCCAAGAGAAGCCTCACTCTGACTGTGCTGTCTGAGTGCAATGCTGCTATAGCTTTAGCTAGAGAAGCATCCGCCCCTAGATCCAGCAGTGACCTCCGGAGTTTCCCCCTATCTACTGAATCAAAGGCAGCTTTTAGGTCTATAAAGACCAAATACAGTGAAGACCTCCTGATTACTGTGAATTTATATATTCGATCACATAGAGGCAGATAACCTGATCAATTGTTCCCACTCTAGACCGAAAGCCAGCTTGCACTTCTGTCATAACGTCCTGGGCATCAACCCACCCCTGCAGCCGGTTAAGCAATACTTTCCCTAAGACCTTCACAGCTCCATCAAGAAAGGAGATCGGCCGATAATTAGCAGGATGGCCTCAATCTCCCTTCAATAATAGCAGAGCGCCAGGACTGAGGTGCTACATTCCCCCCAAGGGCTGCTTTGAACACCTTAGTGAGGAGTCTAGCCCAATAACAGAGTGCCTTACAGTAGAGGTCAATGGGAACCAAATCAGGGCCAGGAGCCTTATAATTTTTCATAGCTCCCAGTGCTCTGATTACTTCCGGAATTAGTATTTCTATTGGGTTAAGGCAGGTGGGCAGGGCTTCTTGAGTCACATTGAAATCTGAGGGTCCAGCCGGACCAGTACTGTAAAGGGTACTAAAGTGATGGACCCAGACAACTGGACCTATAAAAGTTTCTACAGCATTCACCGTTCCCTTCCCTATTCTGGCTACCAAGTCCCAGAATTTCTTGGAGTTGTTCTCAACTGCGGCCTCCCTTAGTTCTGCCCGTAGTGTATTTTGGTACAGCAATTTCTTAGTAGCCAACAGGCACTTATAGCTTCTTCTACACTCTCTGAATTCCTCTTTATTGGTACGGCAATCATGGTGCTGTATTAAGGCAAGGGAGACAGCTCTCTTTGCCCTCACACTTTCCTCATCGAACCAACCTTTCTCCACAGTCCGCCCCCTTCTATTATTGTCACCTAGCCTGGCTGCAGGGTCCACAGGGCCCTCAACTCCACGTACCATAGTATCATATGTGGTTAAGATCGACGGGCTATCACTAGTCGGAGCGTCTAAAATAGATTGTCCACAGTTAGCCACTATATGTTCAAGGAGCAGGAGTTGTCGCAGGTACTTATCATCCCACCTTCTTCTCCTTCTACAATTTGATAGAGCCCTCATAGTACCCCAGGACCCTTCCTATCTCATTATCTGTCCCGAAGGCACTAATGCTGAAGATAAGTGGGTTATGGTCACTTTTCGCTCTGCTGATCACGGCCATATCAAGGATGGTCTTCCATGCTTCAACATTAATAATGACATAGTCAATGACCAAAGAGCATCTTCCATTGTCGTAGGGTGCTTTGGCAGCATCATCCAACAATGTTGCCCATTAGCAAAGCGAAGGTGGTTATTTAACAACAGATCAGTAAACTCTTCTGCTTTTTTGTAGACTTGAAGCTGCATTACCTGACACAGGAATCCCTAAACTGCGATCTTCCATCGCGATTCCACTATTATTGATGGCATCGCAGGCTGGGGTGTTGAAATCTCCACAAATCAGCAACAAATTTCTGCCTCCTTTATTACCCCTTGCTAATTTGTCATCTATCACAAACTGTCTAGCATTTCCAATATATGTGGAACAATCTTTCCAGAGCTTCTTGACCTCCGATGACCATCCTGGCGGGATGTATACATTCTAGATGTCTATCTCCCCCCCCCCCAAACCTGAGTTTCATATGCTGGATGTTAGCAAAAAGCAACATAGGTAGCGAGTCTTTCTGCTCTGCTTTGTAATTTAGCTTGCCCGAAACCCATATCGAAAGGCCACCAGATGGCCTCCCCTTCCTAGAATGGGCGGCCATGTATCAACCCCCAGAAACCCATTTGCACAGATTGCACCTAAAGCCCAGGTTTCTTGAAAGCAACAAATGTGATATGAACTAACAAATTCTAGCTAATCCTTATCTTCCATTTTGCTATCGAGGCCCGCTATACTCCATGACAATGCTTGCACACAACCCCCTTTTGAGTTATTGTGTGAGCTGGGTGTACTGGGTGTACGAACAATATGTGTAGAGGGGGTAACAAAATAACGAGGGAGTTCCTTCTCTACTCAGTCAAGTCTCTCTCTAGGAGGGGCTCCTCAGTCGCTGGCAAGTACAGCTGCTACCCATGACCAGTCCTCACAATTATTCGCAATCTATTACCATCAGCTAGGGCCCCCCTCATTTTACCCTGTAGTGCAGATCCGTGCCCAGCTGAGCTGCCACTACTCAGGGATCCCTTATTATTCCTCCCAATCATTTTCCCTATCACACAACCCATTCCCCCAACGCAACCAACCTAGAATAAATATACAATTAGGTCTTCAAACTGTGAAGAGTTAAAAAAACGTACTGCCCATGGTCTAATAAGAAGTGAGATGGTATGCCACCACAATGTTGTGCAGCTCCATCCTTCTTTTAAGGTTTTGTGAAACCTCTCCATTACCTTGTTGGTCTTAGAGTGGTAGAGGGCACAATTCTTGTCCAATCACAAAACCACAACCTTCCAGAAATGCCTCCATTTCTGGAGAACAACATTGGGTTCCAATATCCAATAATAGCACTTTGAAAAACCCTTCACTATCAACAATGGCATCCAAGAACTTGATTACACTCTTCATACTATTGCCTTCCACCCTTTGGACCACAGAAAACCTTGCGAAAAGATCTCCCAAGACAAAAATATGATACAACCAGCTCTCTTCTCAGTAGCTGCACAATATCTAATGCCACCATCTCCTGCCAAGGTTGGTCCAACTTTTGCCTTACACACATGGTACATGCGTCCTCAAAACCTGGTCATTATTAACACACCCTAAACCTTCTTTTACAGCCCTTTCCACTACAAGGCAGAATTTCGGACACCAACAATCTGCCCAAATTCCCTGGCCACCCCCAAATATCCCATATCCCAGCTCTAACACAAGAAGCTGAGAACTACTAGTCTTGAGCCATGGAACATCAGGTCATCCCTCTCTGAGAGCTCATCTTTGACCAAACCATAGAACTTGCAGTCACACACTAAAAGTTTCCTTTGGGAACCTCCATCCTTTAACCACATTAGCATACCAGTCAAAATGAGATCCCCTTGGACCTCATCCTTCCACTCATACTCCTGCACTGCCCAATCAGTCACCTCATCCACAACAACCCATGGATCATTTTCCAACTTGCCCTGAACCTTTGAGGTGTCCACAGCCATTAAACATGAAAGGTTGTCTGCTGCACAATTGAGAACTCCGGGTAAGTATGAAATACTAAACAAAAAGCACTGGAGTGCCATTACCCATTTCTTAATTCATGGAGACCCCGTCCAACCTCTTTGAACTAAAGATCTCACAACGGTGTGTGTGTTCAGTCCTGACTTCACACCTTTCACCCCTGAAGAAAAGTTTAAACTTGTCTACGACTCACTTCACCACTGCCTCAGACTCAATTACAGAGTTATCCTGCACTTTTTGAAAAAAATAATTGTTCAAAATCTTACAGCTTGTATCGGTGACAGCCACACACTCCTCTCCTGGCAGACAAGCCTTAAGGCATGGGACATTCTCCATCTCACTTTTGATCAACATGAACTCCATGGTACAATACTCTGTCTAACAGAACTCCATGTTTCAGCCCTGAGGATCAAAACATGTTTCTCAAAAATCCATAACACAGTTCTAACTCTGTGATTGTGCTCCTCCCAAACCACACCATAAACCAGCACATCATCCTATTTAAATTCAATGACTGGGAACCCACCTAACATCAAGGAAATGGCCCTCTGAAATGCTGAGGCTACTGTTACCATGCCAAATGGTATTCATATTCATATCACAATGAATGCCGTTAGTGTCTATAAATCATGCAACCATATTTGATTATACATTGATGCCAGATAAAGAGTTGTAAAAATCTTAGCACCTGCTAGCATGGTGTGCATCTCCGTGAGGTTGAGAACGGGGAGATAATACTCAACTACTACTTTGTTGAGGGCAATGATGTAAACGCATAAACACAACTACCCAAAGCCCACTGGCCTTCCAGGCCACGATTACATGGACCAGTCAATCTGTGGTTTCCAGTAGTGTTATAATTCCAGCACTACAAAGTTTTCACAACTCCATCTTTTCTGCCTCAAGAACTGCCACAGGTAACCTTTTAACTTTTCTATATACAGGCTGGGCACCACACCATAGTATTATTCAATGGACAACCCAACATTTACTTAACACCATCGGAAACATCCATTCACATGTCCTGATATCCATTGCCTTTAACACCTCCTGCAAACAGCTCCTCAAAAGACTTCATTAAAATAATTATTATATTGGAACACAAGTTGAACATCATTTTGTTCCCCTTGTCTCCAGTTGTCATCTACTTCTCAGGATTCTCGTCACTCCTAGCACCCACTTGAAGGATAACGTCTTTGCATGCCTCATTCACCTCCAAGGCTTTGCTGGTCACCAGCTCAGGTCACCTCATGTAATGACCTATTCTCCCGCTTTTATTGCCTGAAACTGGTAAAACGAGACACAGACACTATACTGTTTCTGAAATGCCCCATCAGAAGACACAAGAAGCACTGGACCTTTAGTCTCCCTTCCCTATCTTCTGTTTTGTTACTCTTCTCATTTCTAACCATTGACACCACACAAAAAATTGTCTTTTTGCCCCCCTCTCACTCACTTCATTTATGCATTTTGCTTTAAGTACCACCCTTTCTACCACAATGACAACCTTACTCATTGGTGGGTCATCTTTGAGCCACAACACTTCACACAGATGTTGAGAGCTTCAGTTTATCATGTCTAAGTCTCATTGGCTTTCAAATAAGCTACACACTGTGGACAGATTTCACACAGCATTCACTTGCTTTTTCACAGAATCATAGTCCTCCAGCTTTTGTCTGCCAAAGTAGTATCTTTCCAGAACTGTGGACACCCATTTCAGAAAGTGTACAAATTATTTCATCACACATAACCCGTACTCACTGAGCCCTCTCATCATCTTTCTATCTGTCTATGGGAGATTGTCAAGAACCTTGTTCCGCCGCTAAGTTGTGCATTAGCAAAGACACCTTCTTGTTAATTCCCATGTTGGGACCACATACTTTAGTGTAGTTATCCAATACCTTAGTATTGGAAGATCCCCAAAACTTTTAAAAAAGAAAGGCCTTGGTAAGATCAAGCCAGGATTTCACTTTAGGTTGTAGAATGTGCTCAGCAAGATGAGAAAAAGCAGTCTCACAGACTCTGACAACAACTACCTGCACAGGTCTATAATTCCTCCTAACGCAAGCCCACAAACCCACCATGAAACATTAGGAAATGTTTCCTCCTGCCTTCCTGTAAACAAAAAAGTGCCATGCTACAGTCACATGCCTTCAACTCATGCCCTTACTCTGGTTTAAAGTGACAAAGGTGTGCCCATCACCAACAGGCTGACTTTCCCCATAACCATATTCCTCAGTTATTGACAAGATTCCCAACAAATCTATTGTTCTTGCTTGAACCCCTGCCTGTTCTCTGCTGTTGTGCCTACACCGACAGGAGTGTGTCAATAAATGTGTTCTCAGCTAGCTCCAGGGAAAAGTAGAGGTGTGTGCAGACCAAATTTAGAAGTGCCTTAGTCACAGACAGGCAGCTGCACTTACTTGATCATGGTTCCATGAGTGAAGTCTCTCTCCTCACCACCCCTGGACACTCACTAATCCATTTAAAATAATCTGCATCAATGCTGGTCTCCACCACCAAACCCTCCTTTGTGATGCTAATAAGCCACTTGAAAAGCACACTGTGCGTCTTCCTGGGTTACCATGCAAACAGTGATTCTTAGACGCACAGCTATGGCATACAGTTTTCCTGCATGGGGGAGGCAGATGACACCTTATGTTCCACTGGCTGCTTCATAGCCCATCATAAGGGCATTCATCTACCATTTCAAGACCCATGAGGAGTTATTCCTGCCTCACCGCCTTCGATGCCAGACCGCTCGTTAGGGCCCAGATATACTAACATTTTGCATCCTGAGCTGTGGGCTTATCTCCTGGGATCACATCCTCACAATATTCTAGGACTGCAGAGACATGACTGAGGCTCACAGAGTGGCCCACACCATCTTACCAAAAGTCTGTTTATCATATTCTTCGGAGGTACATAAAGCTTGGAGGGGGACATGTGGTAGCAATTTCTTTTCCTCTCACTTCCTCCAGGGTTTGTGTTGATACAAGTTAACAACTTCAGAGGAATGCTGGGTTGAGCTGACCTTCCAGAATCATTTGATCACTGTTCAAGTAAAAGTTAGCGGGGAGTGTGTGGGGAGGACCATTGGAAGACAGCTCCTAATTGGGACCTTTACAAAAACAGGCCCACTGACCATTTGTACCTATATTCAAACTGTCACTAAGGTGGAAGTGAGCCCTAAGGCATTGAGTTTATACTACTGGAACTAGAGGTACAATGAAGGCAAACAGGCTTTTACAGTATCAAGAAATAATGAGTACATCAAAAGTAAACATTTTATGGTTTTAGAACAATCCTCAATGTTATAAGGCAACCCAACAGTTTCAAGACAACTAGTAATATCCACATTTAAATGAGAAGTTTATTTTTGAAATGTTGGCCCTTTTTGCACATGACTGAATAAAGTTGTTCCATAATGAGCTGTGCAGTTATTTTTTATTTCTTTTGAGTAAAAGGCAACATTGGTTTGTAAGCCACTTAATATATCAATTGTACTTTATTGCAGCAAAACTGGGAACTTGTCCCGAACATACTTCCTTGTGCCCCCCTACTGAGGAGATCCCACCGCCAAAATGCACCGCCGACAGCGACTGCCCCGGCAAGATGAAGTGCTGCGTTGTGCGCTGTAGCCAGGAGTGTGTAGGGCCTAAAACTCCAGGTACTCTACGCATGCAAGGCATGCCTCAGGATTACTGTCTGCACAAGTGCTGTGCAGCCAATTAGAGGAGTTGCAGTGCTGGTTTAGAATGTTTGGTGCTGCACAAGCCCCCTTCCCACTGGCCATTCCCCACTACTTGTTTACCCCATAACTTTAGCACATAGATAAACGCTGAAAATATAAAGTGCTGTTGGAATCGCAAGTATGGAGGTGGTCAGTAAAGGAGGCTGCTTTTACTTGACTTGCTTCCCTGCTTCTGGCTAGACCTTATTTTGTGCAATAAAACTCTGAGTTCTGTCACATGCGCCACAATGGTCTCACCTGGGCCCATAACCCTCCTGTGCCTCAGGTCCAGTAATCTTGCACCGCATGCTGAGTATTATCGACTAATACCAGCTTCCCCCTCCCACACAGTGATGTCAGAGTGCTGTACAAACTGGTTTCCATTCATTCATTCAACACCCTGACATTAGAGTTCAAAGGACTTCACATGTATATATTCATCCAAACGTACAGATGTTGACTTCAAATGTAAGTACATAGGGCCTGTCACTACTTTTGGAACACTGCTGTCCATCAATGAATATATCTGCTACATGCTACATCAATCATAGTTCCAGTGGAAGAAAATTTTACGTTTTGATAATAACTTTGGCGCCATTAGATTGACCTTCAGAAAATGTTTAAAGTTCATCTACCTCAGCTCCTTACTAGAAAGTTTTGGGGTGATCTATCAAGAGGGGGGTGAGAAAAAGGGAAGATCCCCAAAATGTTTTCCATGCAATTTCCAAGGGAAAGTTTAGATTAAGGTAGAGAAAAAACTGCTTAACAGAATTATAGCAAATTTGGCAGAAAACTACATATTTACCCCGAAAGCGTGTTTTTTTGTGATTTGGTGTAAAATTGTTAGATGTTTTTGAGAAAGTAGGTTTAAAATAATAGAGCTATATAGACAGTTGACCCTATAGGAAACCTGCAGAAAACATGAACGACCGCAATTTAAATACATAGAGGAATCAGATTGGTCATGAGAGGGGTCCTAAAACGGGTTTTCCCCTTGTTAATTCACATAGGGTTTTTGAACAGGTCTACAGCCCGAACCGCCGGATGGAATTACACCAAATTTAGCAAAAAGGTCGCTCTTGGAACAGAAAGCACCATTTTTGTTATTTGGTAGTTTTGAGATATTAAACAAAATTTAAATTTGTATATGTAAGGATGTGAAGGCTCTGCAAACCCTCCCAATCTTGTGCAGAGATCTGATTGGCTACCAACACTTCAACAAGGAAGTGTTGGCTGCCATCTTGGAACTTGACTTCAGCAAGGAGCCTCCCTCTTGGGCTTATTTATGCGCCGGGAATCACCACCTCCATGGGCTTAAGTTAAATAGTATGTAGGGGCTGCATGGTCCCTGCACCCTGGGGACCACCACCTCCCCACAGGCAAAATATTTTAAGTCCACCTGGGAACGTGGGACATTCAGGCTCTCCAGCAGTCCCCAAAGGTGGTGACTGGGTCCCCTTAGGGGCACCCAGGTGACAAGGCTAGGCCCCGGGTGATGGGATCCAGATCAGCAGAGGGAGGGGGACCCCCTCCCCAAATAACATTAAATATATACAGGACCAGCTTTAGTGCTGGTGGTGCCCTGTGCGACAATGTTTGTTGGCAGCCCCCAATGACCACTACGGCCATGGATTCCTTCACTACCACCCTTTTACAGCGCCCGTCAAGTCTCCATAACTACTCTCTCTCAGATGCATTTAATTTTATTATAGCACCACTCATACCAGTGTAGGGTGTCAGAGCGCTTTACATCACACACACATCACACTGAGACAATCAATCATAGGTGTGTAAATCAGTGTATGGGAAGGACCATGGGGAATGTTAATAGGACAGAGGACAGAGGGCTACAGAGGACAGAGGGCTACAAGGTGTAGGACTCACATCATTCATACTAGTAGGCAGTATACTGTAAGAGTGCTTAGTTTGGAGAAGCTCAAATTCAATATTTAAAATGTATCTCCATGGTTGGGGGGTCTCTTTATTAATAATAATCTACTCAAATGAACCCATTTTGCGACATTAGGTTAATGAAAGACTGGGGAAAAATCATAACGCTCTAATCTATGCTTGAAGTTTGCATGCAACTCTTTGACAACAGTTAATTGCTCACTGTTCTATACTAGGATTTCAACTTCTAAACTGCAATCAACAAATGGATCTCTCTGACAAAAGCAGTAAGCAACTGACCTATTCACGGTACATGCACTTTGTGATTTGCATGGTAGATGTTCTTTGCAGCAGGCATATTAACCCTCTACCTAATGATGAGTCAAAACTTCCACTAGACAAAACTCTGATCTCTCTCCAGGAAGAACATTATTTACAGAGTTATCTAGCTTGAAATTGTTCTTGTTGCCTGAAAACTGCTAGAGGCAAAAAATGTGGCACCAGGTGCATTTGAAACCATAATAAACCTGCAAACACATCATCTGCACCTGATGTCAGCATATAGTGCTATGGCATGGTTCGCACCACCCTAGACCCGGCCCTAAATATGTATTAAGGTCAGGCCCAAAATCAGCCAGGCGAGGGCGTCATTGGGCCTCCCTCCCCAATATGAATCCCCAGAGACACCCTCTTACACCCAGAGACACCTCATAACACCTATTCTCACACCCAGAGAGACGGGCCCTGTGGCCAAACCCTGCCGTGCACAGCCTTCTGTGGTGTTTGGATTAACGTATAGTAATTAAAGTTACTTGACATTGAAAAAAACATAGAAATTCATTGAAAAATCCAACGGTTACAGGATGTTATAGTTAGGAAATAGAATTTAAAAAAAGATTCACATTTACTTAAACAACCAAAGGTACAGGGACTGTATAGTTTGGTTCTGAATTTACTTGCACAAAACCATAGAAATTCAGTAGTTATAGTTACAGTTATTTCAGGTAACTATAACTCACTCCCTAAGGTACCTATAACTCACACCCTCGCCATACACTGTTCATTACCACAGATATTGCAGCATTTATGACAACTTCTATAAAATCATAAAAAATACAAATGAAACATTAGCAGTCAAATTACTGAAGAAAAAACTGTGCATGGTTGGGGCTAGAGTTATAGTTACCTTAGAGTGTGTTATAGCTACTATAGTTTCCTGCCCTTTTCTTTTACTGAAGCCCCCGGGTGGGCCAGGTGCTAGAGGCATGCCAAAAATGTCTGCCCCCTCCTGGGCTTGCTGAAGCCCCTGGGACGCCACCTCCCCAGGGTGATTATTAGACTGCATGAAGGGGGGGCCACACAGCCTCCGTGCACCCTGGCCACCACCAACTCTATGACACAAAATGCTTTAGTTAATGGAGGGGTGTCCTGTGCACTCCCCTATGCCCTGCGGACCATCACCTCCCCAGAGCCAACTTTCAGTAATATGCGGGGGGCCATGTGGGCCACTCCCCTCACAGCCCCGGGGACCACCACCTCCCCAGGGCCAATGTAAAGTGATATGTGGCGGGGCTGTACCCCTCCTACAGTCCCAGGGACTGCCACCTCCCCAGGGCTAATGTTTAATTAAATGTGGGGGAACACTGGCCACCTCCCTGGGGCACAATAGTATTGACATGTGGGGGGGTGCCCTGTCCCCCTGCGGCCCTTGGTCCCCTAGCTGTCTGGGGAACAATAGTGATGACATGTGGAGCCGTCTGCCCCCACCCCGCAGCCCAGGGGCTAACATAAGACAAAGAGGGTGGGTCCATTTTTGACCTGCATCCATAGAGACCACCACTTCCCCATACATGCACAATACATGTTGCAGGGGGGGGGCGCGCAGCCCCCCTTGAGGAGCCCATGATGGCCATGGGGACAGCCACCCCCCAGGATCTGTTCCTGCTATGTTCTGGGGTCCCACACCTGGGACATATCTGTTTGCTTTTGCTTGATGGGAGCTGATAGCTCCCACTAAGCAAAAGCAAACAAAGTCCTCTTTCTGACAGCGGGAGCTATCAAACAGGTCCCCCTGGCAGAAAGCATAGTTTTTATCAGTTTCCCTGCACACAAATATGCGGGAGAGACAAATGACACATCACGACCCGACTGCAGAAGAAAACGATGCACGGCCTCACTTGCGAGTAAGGAATTGATGCATCATTGACTTTTCTGACGCAAGCTCGTCCATGAGGCTTCATTTTTGACGTACACCGGGTACGTTGTGTAAAAACAACGTTTCCATTGTTTTCTATGGAGTAAGACTCATTCTTTTGAAAATTCATATCTTGAATTGTATATGTTGGATTCTTGTTGTTTTGGTCTTGTTTTATTTAGATAAATATTACCTATTTTTCTAAACTGGTGTAGTGTCCATTTTGTAGTGTGTTCACTGTATTACTGTGTGTGTTGGTACAAATACTTTACACATTGCTTCTGGGTTAAGTTTTACTGCTCAATCCAAGCTACCAAGGGGATGGGTGGGGGTTAACCAGGTGTGTTTCTCCTTTTCTCTGGCTAGACTGAGGGTCCTTGCTTGGACAGGGGGTAACCTGACTGCCAACCAAAGACCCCATTTCTAACATTGGTGATCAATGGTGAGGAATGGACTTGTATTTGTACTTGACATACAGTGATTAAGTGTACACTACTGCTTTCAGTGCAGACCATTGCGTGACCACATACTACCTGTCTTTGTGTTTTTGCTTTTTCTCTTTTTGGACTTTTTTCCTGCTTCCATAATTTTTGGTGATCTTTTTTTTAACTTCTCTTGGGAACTCTCTGTTCTTTTTGCGACTGTGAGTGTACCTTACCAACATGTCTCAAACTGGGGATGCACCAGCTGTGTCTACAAAAGCTGTTTTTGAGTTGGAGAAGCTGGAGAAGTACACAGTGGCTCAATTTAAGCAATTTTGTAAGGATCTTGCCTGCCCAATCAAGAGCTCCGCCAGGAAGGAGGAGCTGTAAATGGCATTAAAGACCTGAATGGCAGCCAAGGAGGCTGGGAGGCACACAGAGTAGGAGGATGAGGGTGAGGAGGTGCAGGGTATTCATAGTGTGGTAGTGGATGTACCTGTTCTGCCTGGGGGCACGGTCTTCAGAGCACGTAGCAGTGTGTCATCTAAGGGTCTGACTCCTGAGGAGTTGCAGGACAGACCGACAGAGAGGTTGCACCAGTTGCAATTAGAGAAGCTTAAATGGAGATGGAAGAGAGAAGGTTGACCATAGAGGAGAAAACAATGCTCTTGGGTCATGAGCTCAGTTTAAGGGAGCTGGGTCAGAGGAGCCAGTCTAGCAGAGACTGTGGCAGCAGTACCTCAGTGCAGCCTGAGAGGAGGGTACACATTCAAAAGGACTTAGTAAAGAATTACAAGAGGGAGGATGACATCTATTTGTGGTTTAAGGGGAATGAGTCAGCTCTCCACATGAACATGGTCCCTGAAGCACATTGGGGAGCGGGTCTGTGGAAGTACTTTGAGCTAGAGGGTAGGGACGGTCTGACATCCTTAGGGGATACTCAGGGACTCACCTACTCTATTATGAAGGACACCCTACTCAAGAGATATGGTTCTCACTCCTCAGCACTATAAGGACAAGTTTAGGTCCTACGAAAAGAAGGAATCCCAAACATGGTTGGATGGTTGGGTGAAGGGCAGTAACGTAACAACTTTTGAAGGGCTGTACAATCTGATTGCTTGGGAGCACTTGTACAGTTTATGTTTTCCAGAGCTGCGCCAGCACCTGATTTACAACAAGATGACTGACCCCAGGAAGCTTGTGCAGGAAGCAGACCATTGGGAGAGCAGGGTCTAGAAGAGGTATGGGGGAGACCACGCCAAGGGTGAGAAGGGTCTCTCAAAGAAGAATAAGGGTGGTTAAGGTAAACAGGGGGAGTTCTCTAAAGGACCCCACCCTAGATCCCAGGGAAAGGATTTCCAGCCCCCAGCTAAAAAGAAGCCTTGGTTTTCTAAAGGGAAACCTGCAGAGGGAAGGTTCCCGTAAATGTTATGCATGTGACCAGGTGGTTCATGTGTGGGGGGACCCCAAATTTCCCATGTGGACCGGCACCCATTGGTGCTCAGTCACAGGGTTTGGCCAGTGTAGCGCTTGGGGAGGAGTTGCTTCCAGGTGGGTGGGAGCCAGCTGAGATGACCCTCGTCTCACTAGGGGACAGTGAGAAGGTCCAGAGAACCCTTGTGCCTGAAAACACTAAGAAGTATAGGTAGTTGGTGACCATCAATGAACAGAGGGTGGAGGCTCTGAGAGACACAGAAGCCAGTGTGACTAATGTGAGAAGTCACCTGGTGTCTGAAGAGCAGATAGATCCCCATGTACTTCACCAGGTAGTTGCGGTAGACAACTCAGACTGCCTGTGCAGAGTGGCACAGGTTCCCTTTGAATGAGGGGGAGGGAGTCTCAGGTGCCTTGAGAGTAGCTGTGAGTCCAACCATGCCTGTAGATTGTCTGCTTGGCAATGGCCTGGAGGATTCCCCTTGGAAGGAGGTGTAACACAGGTCTTACTTAGAGATGTTGGGTTTGTTTGGGTGGATGTGTGTGTCCACCCGGTCAATGGCAGCCTGTTAGGATAATAAGGAGACCTTGGAGCCTTAAAGAGTGGCCCAGGTGACTGCAGGAAGGAGGAAGGGTAAGGGGTGTGGGAAACCCGCTCCAGATGTTCCCACGGTCCAGGAGGAGGCTGAACCTGAGGGGGAAGCCCTGGAGCCTACAGGGAAAGAGGTGGCTGGGCTGGGGGGGGAGGGGTCCCTAGGCTGACTCAGCGGCAGCAGAAAGAGGGATCCACCAGGAAGGCATTCTGTGAGGCACAGAAAACATGCCCTTCTCTGGAGGGTTTGCAGCAGCAGGTTGCAGACCAGCCATCTGGCAAGGAGCCTTTATCACACTTGATTTACTGGGAGGATGGCCTCCTCTGTAGTGAGCCTAAGGTTACTGAGCCTGGGTGCTGGTGGCACCCAGTACTTCAGACCCTTCCTACTGCTCATGATGTGCCACTCCACTCTTTGCCACATCATTCTACTCCATTCGATTGGACCCCACTCCAGTGTACAGTACTCCACTGTATGTTATTACACTCTGCCCCATGCCACTGTTCATCACTCCAGTCTACGCCAGTCTACTCTACGCTATTACACTGTATGCAGTTCCACTCTACGCCCCTTCAGGGTATGCTAGTCTGCTATACGCTACTCCACTATGCTATTCCACTCTACTCCATTGCACTCTATGACACACCACTCTGTGCCATTCCAGTGAATGTCACTCCACCCCACTCCATTCTACGCTGTTCCATTGGACGCCACTCTACTGTACACTATTACACTCTACCCTTTTCCAGTGTACTCCACTCCAGCCCACACCACTTCATTTTATGTCACTGCACTGTACACTACTCTATAATACGCTATTCCAGCCTACACCACTCCACTCTATGCTATTTCACTGTATGTCACTCTACTGTACGCCACTCCAGTGTACACCACTCCACTCTATGCCACTCCATTCTACGCTAGTCCATTGAATGCCACTCCATTCTACGCCACTCCACTATATGCTATGTGTATGAAAGTACCATCTTGCCTGGCATGTTACCCCCATTTTTACATGTATGTAAGTTTATTTTTGCCTGTCTCACTGGGATCCTGCTAGCCAGGACCCCAGTGCTCATAGTGTGCGGCCTGAATGTGAATACCTGTGTAGTGACTAACTGTGTCACTGAGGCTCTGCTAACCAGAACCTCAGTGCTTATGCTCTGTCTGCCTTTACATTTGTCACTATAGGCTAGAGACCACTTTTACCAATTTCAATTGGCACACTGGAACACCCTTATAATTCCCTAGTATATGGTACCTAGGTACCCAGGGTATTGGGGTTCCAGGAGATCCCTATGGGCTGCAGCAATTCTTTTGCCACCCATAGAGAGCTCAGACAAACCTTTACACAGAACTGCCTCTGCAGCCTGAGTGAAATAACGCACATGTTACTTCACAGCCATTTTCACTGCACTTAAGTAACTTATAAGTCACCTATATGTCTAACCTTCACTTGCTGAAGGTTAGGTGCAAAGTTACTAAGGCCCATATTTATACTTTTTGACGCTAAACTGCGCTAACGCAGTTTAGCGTCAAAAAATTTTGCGCCGTCTAACGCCATTCTGAAGCGCCATGCGGGCGCCGTATTTATGGAATGGCGTTAGCCGGCGCAAGCAGACCGGCGCTGCCTGGTTTGCGTGGAAAAAAACCACGTACACCAGACAGCGCCGGCGTAGGGGGAAAATGGCGTATGGGCGTCTTAAAATGGGGCAAGTCAGGTTACGTCGAAAAAATCGTCGTAACTCGACTTGCGCCATTTTTTTTCGACGCCCATCCCCCATCAACATGACTCCTATCATTGTAAAGATAGGAGTCATGCCCCCTTGCCCAATGGTTATGCCCAGGGGACTTATGTCCCCTGGGCATGGTCATTGGGCATAGTGGCATGTAGGGGGGCACAAATAAGGCCCCCCTATGCCACAAAAGAAAATTGAAAAATAACAAAAATTATACTTACCTGAACTTACCTGTACTTCACTGGGATGGGTCCCTCCATCCTTGGGTGTCCTCCTGGGGTGGGCAGGGGTGGCAGGGGGGGTCCCTGGGGGCAGGGGAGGGCACTGTGGGCTCATTTTGAGCCCACTTGTCCCTTAACGCCATCCCTGACCCAGGCGTTAAAAAGCGGCGCAAATGCGCCGTTTTTGGCCACGCCCACTCCCGGGTGTCATTTTTGCCCGGGAGTATAAATACCACGTAAAGGCCTGGGAGTCATTTTTTTAGACGGGAACGCCTCCCTTGCATCTCATTAACGCAAGGAAGGGGTTCACGCTAAAAAATGACGCTCACTCCGGGCACTTTGGCGCCCGAAGCGTCTAACGCCATAGTATAAATATGGCGTTAGTTGGCGTTAGTTTAGCGTCGAATTTGCGTCGAAAAAAACGACGCAAATTCGGCGCAACCAGAGTATAAATACGGCCCTAAGTGTGAGGGCACCCTTGCACTAGCAAAGGTGCCCCCACATAGTTCAGGGCCATTTCCCCGGACTTTGTGAGTGCGGGGACACCATTACACGTGTGCACTACATATAGGTCAATACCTATATGTAAGTTCACAATGGTAACTCCGAATATGGTCATGTAACCTGTCTAAGATCATAGAATTGTCCCCTCATTCCAAATCTGGTATTGGGGAGTCAATTCCATGTATCCCCGGTGCTCCACTATGGAACCCGGGTACTGCCACACCAGCTCTACGGGGTTTTCTCTGCTGCCACCCCACAGACAGGGTTCTGCCCTCCTGGGGTCTGGGCAGCCCAGGCCCAGGAAGGCAGAACAAAGAATTTCCTCTGAGAGAGGGTGTTACAACCTCTCCCTTTGGAAATAGGTGTTAAGGGCCTGAGAGGAGTAGCCTCCCAGAGCCTCTGGAAATGCTTTGAAGGGCACAGATGGTGCCCTCCTTGCATAAGCCAGTCTACACTGGTTTACAGAACTCCTGGTCCCTGCACTGGCGTGAAACTTGACAAAGGAAAGGGGAGTCACCACTCCCCTGTCCATCACCACCCCAAGGGTGGTGCCCGGAGCTCCTCCAGTGTGTCTCAGAACTCTGCCATCTTGAATCAAGAGGTGTGAGGGCTATTTGGAGGCCTCTGAGTGGCCAGTGCCAGCAGGTGATGTCAGAGACCCCTCCTAATAGGTGCTTACCTGACTAGGTGGCCAATCGGCCTCTGAGGGCTATTTAGGGTCTCTCCAGTGGGCTTTTCCTCAGATAACGACTTTCAAGAATTCACCAGAGTTCCTCTGCACCTCTCTCTTCAACTTCTGCCAAGGATCGACCGCTGACTGCTCCAGGACACCTGCAAAACCTCAACAAAGGAGCAAGAAGACTACCAGCGACATTGTAGTGCCTAATCCTGCCGGCTTTCTCGACTGTTTCCTGGTGATGCATGCTTTTGGGGCTGCTGCCTTCATCCTGCAATGGAAGCCATGAAGAAATCTCCCATGGGTCGACGGAATCTTCCCCCAGCTTCAGTAGGTACCAAACTTCAGCATCACTGGTACTCTGGGACCCCTCTCATCCTGACGAGCGTGGCCCCTGGAACACAGATGGTGGACCCAAGTGACCCAGACTGTCCAGTGGTCCAACTGTCCAAATTTGAAGGAGGTAAGTCCTTGCCTCCCCTCTCCAGACAGTAATCCTGTGCACCGCGTGAACTGCAGCTACAAGGGCTTCTGTGCACATTTACACAAAATCCTGCATGCACAGCAAAGCCTAGGTCCCCAGCACTCTGTCCTACGATGCTCAGCTCCTTGAGTTGATCTCCGGTGTTGTGGGACCCTCTTTTACAGTGTTGAGATGACCACCATGTTAACACTTCTTGAACCTGTGTTCAAGGACTTCTGTGGGTGCTACCTTCTTGTGCGTGGGCTCTCTACATTGCTGAGGGCCCCCTGTGTCATCTCCCCCAAGTGGCAACATCCTGGTCCTTCCTGGACCCAGACAGCACCCTTTAGCCACGACTCTTGCAGCTAGCAAGGCTTGTTTGTGGTCTTTTGCCAAGGAAACAACTCTGCGTCCTCCAGCACTCCGTGGGACATCTTCTGCACAAAGGAGAAGTTCCTAGCACCTTCCATTGTTGCAGAATCTTCAGCTTCTTCCATCCAGAAGCAGCCATTTTGCACCTTCATCCGGGGTTTAGTGGGCTCCTGCCCCCCATGGACACTTTTGCTACTCTTGGACTTGGTCCCCTTCCTTTGCAGGTCCTCAGGTCCAGGAATCTGTCTTCAGTACTTTGCAGTCTGTTGTGGTCTTTGCAAAATCCTCTATCACGACTTTAATGTGTTTCTGGGGAAATAGTAGTACTTTACTCCTACTTTCCAGGGTCTTGAGGTGGGATATCATGGACACCATTAGTGTTTTCTTACACTCCCAGCGACCCTCTACTCACTACACTAGCCTAGGTGTCCATTCGCGCTTCACATTCCACTTTCTTAGTATATGGTTTGTGTTTCCCCTAGGCCTATTGCATCCTATTGTATTCTACAGTGTTTGCATTATTTTCTGACTGTGTTTATTTTGTAAAGTATATAGGAGTATATCCCCTGAGATATTTTTGGCACATTGTCACTAAAATAAAGTGCCTTTATTTTTAGTAACTGTGAGTATTGTCTTTCTTATGATATAGTACCTATATGATATAAGTGGTATAGTAGGAGCTTTGCATGTCTCCTAGTTCAGCCTAATCTGCTCTGCTATAGCTACCTCTATCAGCCTAAGCTGCTAGAACACTACTAATCTACTAATAAGGGATAACTGGATCTGGCACAAGGTGTAAGTACCATTGGTACCCACTATAAGCCAGGCCAGCCCCCTACACTATTTCATTCTACTCCACTTCACTGTACACTAATCGGGTCTACACGATTCTACTGTATGCCACTCCACTCTATGCTATTTTGCTCTTCACTGTTGCACTCTAGGCTATTCTGCTCTATGCCGCTCCACTATTCTCCACCATATGCTATTTCACTCTACGCCACTCCATTCTACACTATTACACTGGACCCCACTTCGATCTTGGCCCTCTACATTCTGGTATTCCACTGTACCCCACTCTACTATGCATCACTTCCCTGTATACTATTATATTCTACCCCACCCCACAATACACCAAACCAACCTAAACCACTTCACTGTACTCCACTCCACTGTATGCTACTACACTATACGCTACTCACTCTATGCCACTCTAGTGTACTCTTCTCCACTCTATATAACTCCACTCTACAAAACTTTACTACGTTCTATTCCACTCTTTTAGACTCTAGTTCACTCTATCCCCATACACTGCACTGTCCACATTTGCACTCAACTATATGTCTGTACACACTATTGTACAACACTCATATTCACATCAGAATAGTTTCCTAGTATGACACAACACTCCACTCTACTGTATGAGATGCCACTTCAATTTGTAACTTTTTCCTCAACTCTACGCTACGCCCCTACAATGTATGCCACTGCACTCCACGCAAATCCACTGTACCCTTCTCCAATATACACCACTCCACTGTACACCACTCCACTCTGCGCTTTTCGACTATATGCCACTCCAATCTTCTTCACTCTTCTTCACTTTACTGTATTCCACTGCACGCTATTCCACTGTATGATATTCCACTTTATGGTAATCCACTCTACGCTACTACAGTGCGCCCTACTGTACTCTTCACCACTCCATGGTATGGCACTCTCCTCCACTCTATAAAAGTCTACCACCCTTCATGTCATTCTATGACTTTATACTCTACTCTATCCCCGTACACTCCATTGTCTAACTTCATACTCCACTCTGTGCCTGTACACTCCAATATACAACAGTCTATTTCACTTTGCAAAACCTTTCTATAAAAAGTAGTACTCCACTTTACTCTACAAGACCCTACACTAATTTATAACAATTTACAACCTATGCTACCCAGAACACTTCACTCTATGCCACTCTACTCTATGACACACCAATACACTCTATTGCACTTTACTCCACACAATGTTACACCACTTTTCTCGACTCTAACCCACTGTTTGAGACTTTACCTTACTCTACTACTATACAACAATCCACTCTATGCCCCTCCACTCTTTCACACACTACTTTACTCAATGCAGCTCCACTCTACAACACTCTACTGTACTGTATGCCACTATTTGACACTTTACTCTTGTCTAAACCACTTCACTCCACTGTACAAGACTGCACTATACTGAATGCCACTGTGCAACACTCTGCTCCACAGTACGATTCTCCAGTCCACTTATAACACTGTACACAAGTCTTTGCATGCCACTGCACCCCATTTTAGTCCACTCAATTCTGACATAGTACTCCACTCTACTCCACTACTCCACTGTATTCCACTCCACTCTACGTCACTCAATGTCATTTTACTCTATAACACTGTATGCCAATTCACTGTGCCACACTCTACAACACTGTACTGTATTGTACACCACTCCTCTCTACAAAAGTCGACTAGACTTTATTTCACTCTACTCTTTTGTAGTCTATATCACTTTCCAAAACTGCACACTCTACTGTACAACACTGTACTCCAGTTTATGACACTTTACTTGACTTTATGGTACGCCTCTCCACTCTACTGCACTGTATACCACTATAGTCTATGACATGCCACTCCACACTACAACACTTTACTCCATTCTGCACTACCCGACTCTAATGTACTCCACTCCTCTATACTCCACACTTTATCCCACTCTAAGCCACTGTACTATACTCTGCTCTATACAGCTCCACTGTCCAACACTCTATTTCACTATATGCAACTCTACCCTACAACACTATACTACACTCTATGCCACTCTATCCCACTCTATGCCCATTCACTCTACGCTCAACTGTACTAGACTGAATGGCTTTCGATGGCACCCATCTCAACTTCTCCCTACATTACGCCACTACACTATATGGCACTCTCCTCCATTGTCCTCTATTGCACTCCCCTGTGCGATACTCTACTTGACCCTACCCTTCTCTAAAACACTCTACTCCACTCTATGACAGTCTATGACACCCCACTCTATGGTTTGACATGCCATTCCACTGTACAAGTCGCTCCTCCAGTCTCCGATACTTGACTCCACTATATGAGACACCATGCCACTACACCATATAAAACTTTACTACACTCTACGATACACTATTACAATCTACAGTACTCCAGTCAATGACAACACTGTACTAGAGAACACTCCACATCAGAACTCTCCACTTGCAACACTGGACTCTAAGCTTTGAAACAGAGTTTTATTAAAAATTAAAATGAAAACATTGAAATTCAGTTAAAAAACGAAGGCAAAGCTTAATTATAATTAGGAAAACTTATTTTCCCAATACAAACCTAATTTAAACTACACAAACCTTAAAAATTCTAAAGTTATAGTCATAACTTTCATTTACAATTTATCCACCATCTTCAAATTATTATCACAACACAATGCATGGTAGAGCGGCACGTTATAGTTAGTGCTGTGTGCGAGCTGAAAAGTGTATGTAACGAGGTCAGCTATTTATATTAGTTTGAAGGTGATGGATGAATTGTAAATGAAAGTTATAATTGTAACCCTAGCCTTGGCTTTGTCATTGAATATATATTATATTATATTAATATATTACCTACTGGCGCTTGCCAGTAGGTAGTTATAGTTAGGACTGTGTTTCCATAGAAAAAGCTGTTTTGATTCGCCTATATCTTTGGAAGCGTTTGCTGAATCCTCACAAAATTGTGCCTGTTAATCATGTTTGCGCATAGGAAGTTTTGGGGTGATCTGTCAAGCGGGGGCCGAGAAAAAGGGGAGTGGTCAAAAAAGTTGTGTTTCCCATTTTAATTCCCATAGGACCTTTAGACGCGAATACAGCCCGATCCGCTTGATGGAATGACACAAAATTTGTCAGAAAGGTAGGCTTTGGTATGCAGATTACACTTTTGCATATTTGGTGTAAATCCGCGCAGTAGTTTCTGAGAAATTGAAGAAATTCCAAATGTCTATATCAGAGGTCACAAATAGTTTGCTTATTTTCATGAATGCGTGTGCGCATAGAAGCACTGTAATTGACTGGCCACAAACTGAACAGAAAGATGCAGCCAACATTTTAAGGTCCCGGGAGACAGTCCCTGGGCCTGAAAAACAAAATGAAAAGTAGCAAAAGTGGTCAGAGAGGAGATACCTTGACCCCAGGGTTGTGATATAGGAGTGTTTGAGGGTCGAATTATGGGTTTAAAATGATTTTTCTTCACCATGTGCAATATTCGCAATTAATCAAGATTAATCAAGATTAATCGTGAATAAGCAAAAGGAAATTAAAACAAAGATTCACAGACCCATTCACACACTAATTGATTCACTCATACATGGACACAGAGATTCGTGTGCCCAGTCACACACCCACTCAGACACTTTTGCACCCACTTAGATCCACTCATAGACTCCTACACCCACTTTCAGGCCCACTCAGACACTCATGCAGCCAATCACAAACCCACTCAGATGCTCATGAACCCACTCACACACCCATTCAGACACTGACACACCCACTTACAGACCCACTTGGACCCTCATGCACCTACTCACAGACCCACTCAGACCTTCATGCACCCACTCACAGACCCACTTAGACACTCATGCACCCACTCACAAACCCACTAAGACCCTCATGCACCCACTCACAGACCCACTTAGACACTGATTCACCCACTCACAGACCCACTCAGACACTGACACACCCACTCACAGATCCACTGACACTCATGCATCCACTCACGAATCTACCCAGACCCTCATGTACCCACTTACAGACCCACTCAGCCACTGACACACCCACTCACAGACCCACTCATACACTCATGCACCCACTCACAGACCCACTCAGACCCTCATGCACCAACTCACAAACTCACTCAGTAACTGATGCACACATTCACAGACCCACTCAGACCCTCACACTCACACTCACAGACCCACTCAGACACCCACCCACTCACTCAGACTCTCATGCAACCACTCACAGACCCACTCAGACAATGACACACCCACTCACAGACCCTCAGATCCTCATGCACCCACTCAGAGAACCACTCAGACCCTCTTACACCTTTTCTCACACAAGACAGACAGACTGTTTGGCTGTGCATGGTGTGGGGTTGGGTGGTTATGGGGGTTAGCTGCAGGGCATGGCTGCACAGGTTTGGGTGGTTTTCAGTGTTGGGTGCAGGCCAGGCCCTGTGGCTAACCCCCAGTGTGCATGGTTAAAGGTTGTGCGTGCATGGGGTTGGGTGGTTAAAGAAGTTGGCCTGCTTGGATCTGGCCACAGGTCAGGCTCTGCTGCCCAACTCCTGCCGCGAACGACCAAAGGCCGTGCGCAGTGTGGGGTTAGGTTGTTATGTGGGTTCGCCGCAGCGCCTGACCGCACGGTCTTCATGAGTGGGTGCATAAGGATGTTAGTGAGTCTGTGAGAGGCTGTGTGCGGTGGTGGTTGGATTAACATATGGTAAATAAAATTACTTTACGTTAAAAAAAACTAGAAATTCACTGGAAAAAACTAAGGTTACAGGGACATTATAGTTCAGAAATAGAATTTTAAAAAACATAGAAATTCACTTAAAACACCAAAGGTTTCAGGGACGTTTTCGTTCGGCTGACATTTTAAACATACAAAACCATAGAAATTAACCTGATATAGTTAGAGTTATCTCAAGTAACTATAACTCATGCTCTAAGGTAACTATAACTCGCCATGCATTGCGGGGGCACAAGTTATGGTTACCTTAGGGCACGAGTTATAGTTACTTGAGATCACTCTAACAATAAAAGGTGAATTTCTATGGTTTTGTTTGTTTAAAATGTGACCCTTAACTATAATGTCCCTGTAACATTAGTTTTTTTAAGTGAATTTCTATGTTTTTTTAAATCTACTAATCTATTTCCTAACTATAACATCCCTATAACCTTTTGTTTTTCAGTGAATGAATATACACACACACATATATATTTATATCTATGCTTCACTGAAAAAACAAAGGTTAATTGATGTTATAGATAGGTATAGTAACAACATTTTACATTTACATTAAATTAGACTCCAAACCTCAAACAATCGCTGAAAATGCCAAAGGTTAAAGTTATAGTGAACATCTCAGTTAAAACCAAACATTTTAAACTCTAAAAGGCACTGAAAGTCACCAGTCATAGTTAGCTGAAAAAGCTGTAACTCATGTCCTGCCATGCATAGTATTGTCATTAATGTTGTAATTTCAGATGTTATCAGTGATGTTATTACTGATGTTACAGAACATGTCATGAGTTATGTAATATGTAAGGGCATAAGTAGTACATGGCAAGGACACAAATTATAATTAGTTTAATATAACTATAACTGGTGAATTTCAGTGTTTTTCAGAGTGTAAAATATTTCTCTGTAGCTGATATTAAATATTTCAGGTTTCTTTAACAATTAAAAGAGGTGTCCTATTAAGTAAGGCAGACCTACTGGCTTTGTCATAAGGCCAGAAGTCTAAAATATGACAGGCATGCCTATTGCATTTATCAGGAGATCAGTCAGTTTATCACCATATATAAATCAGACCTATTGGCTTTGTCAAAAAGTCACCACAACAATTTATCAATAATGTTCATCCTTTATTAATCAATAGTAACCTTATTTCGGCTAAAAGCCATAAAAGTGAACAATAAAACACCATATCATAATTGAGAAACATATCAGTTATAAAAGGAAATAAACAAGAAATGCCACATTATACATTAAGAACCCTGAATAAGTTATAAAATCACATAGTTATAAAACCAGTGCAAACAAACATTGGGCCAGATGTAGGTAGGATCCAAATTGCGAGTTGCAATTTGCGACTCCCAGCGACTCGCAAATTGCAACTCGCAATTTGGAATGCTGAAAGGTGTCTCAGACACCTTCTGCGAGTCGCTATGGGGTCACAAAGACCCACCTCATTAATATTAATGAGGTGGGTCGCAATTTGCGACCCTATAGCGATTCAGGGCACTCACGGGGATGGTGGCCTGCTGGGAACAGCAGACCACCATGTCCGTGACTGCTTTTAAATAAAGCAGTTTTTTTTTTTCTAAGTGCAACCCGTTTTCCTTAAAGGAAAACGAGCTGCACTTTGAAAAAAAAACCGAAACCTTTTGTTTTGGTATTTTTCAGGGCAGGTAGTGGTCCATTGGACCACTGCCTGCTCTGAAAAATACATTTTTGTGCCAGACACAAAGGGGAAGGGTTCCCATGGGGACCCCTTCCCGTTTGCGCCTGGGTTACCATCCAGTTCAAGTGGATGGTAACTGCGCTTTCATTTGCGACCGCAATCGCGGTCGCAAATGAAAATGCATACCAGTGTGACTCGCAAATAGGAAGGGAACACCCCTTCCTATTTGCGACTCGGAAATGCATTTTGTGAGTCGGTTCCGACTCGCAAAATGCATTTCTACATCTCAAAGTGGCTTTAGCGACTCGCAAACGGCGATTTTCGCCATTTGCGACTCGCTAAAGCTTTGCTACATCTGGCCCATTGTTCTTAAAATCTTAAGATCCTAATATATTATATATAAAATGTAATAGACCATTCTATCTTAACTCCAGTCAGATGACAACTTGTTATATTAAATAAGTAAAATCTGAAACCAATGTGTTAAAACACACAATTATGGCAATTCTCTAGTTCTTATAGCCCATGCACTTTGCAGATATCTCGCAACTGAAAAAACTATTTTGTCATTTGTATCAGTTGTCAAGAGGCGTAATGCTGTATTCCATTCCCTTATCCCCATTAACCTACATAACGGGACAATCCACTTCTTCCTAGGTGCTAAATATCTAGGGCAAAAAAACATAAAGTGCGCGAGTGACTCTATTGCCTTTTGACAATAATGACAAAATATTGAATTACAGTCCTCCACTCTCCATCTCGCAGTAAATGTCTTGAGCAGGAGGATCCCTAACCTGAACTTAATGAAAAGTGTTTTGGTATAGGGAGGGTTTACGTTGTCCATATAGGCCTCAAATTTGGGGCTACATTTATGGTCTAGAAACTGTAGGGTCCGACTACCTTGGTTTCCAGACCAAATTTGCACCAAGATGTTCTCCCAATAGCACCTATTTACACGCTCTTTTACTTCCTTGGTCAGGTTATGAGGAGCACTCCACACCTCCTCCATTTTAAGGAGTTTACACACATCTCTAATGTGTCTAAACCAAGGGATCTTTAATGCACGGTCACCTACAAGAAACTCATCTAATACTATATGGAGGGTGGACAGATACTCAGAAGTCCAAAGACGAACCCAATACTTGAGCGGTCTTAGTGCAATTTCGTTGTGGATCTCATTTAAGGCTAGATCGAATCTAAGGGGGGTGAGAGGGGTACTCATCGGCAGTCGCAGAAAATTTCGTAGGAAATGGTTTTCTACCGTATTCAAACACCTAGAATTAGTGTGTCCCCAAAGTTCAGCACCATAGGTTGAAGCTGCAACTGCCGCTGCTTTGTAGACAGTAATAGCGGGTGATATCTCTCCTTCCGAAATATTAGCAATTTTCCTCCGTATCACTGTTGATCTCTGCCTAAGAACTGTCAGACTCTTCCCAATCTGCGCTGACCATTTTTGGTCATCACTTAGCCTAATCCCCAGGTAATCGAATTGGCTGACTCTCTCCACTGGTTGGCCTGCTATGGACATTTTCCCCCTAAACAATTTATGCGGATTAAAAGCCATGAACTTTGATTTTGTTGGATTTATTTCAAGTCCTCTATTAAAACAAAAGTTATAAAAAGCATCCAATTCATTTTGCAAGCCCATGGGTGTTCTCGAAATTAATAGGGTATCGTCAGCAAACATTAAAATGGGGACAGGGGCTCCAGCTAGCTTTGGGGCATCATGGTTGCAGTGTAACAGTTGGTCCGCCGCACCATTAATGTAGAGATTAAACAATATTGGGGCCAGAATAACCCCTTGCCTAACCCCCCTATTGACAGGTATAACTTCTGTTAAATCGCCACTTTGGGACCAACATGCTTGAGCGTAAGTCCCCTCATGTAGATACCTAATCAGTCTTAGTAATTCTCCATCAAGTTGGTAACTCTCTAAGACATTCCACAATAGATCCCGTGGAACCATGTCAAAAGCAGCTTTTAAATCAATAAAAGCTACATACAAATGACTCTTATTAAGTGACAAATATTTCCAGCAAAGGAGGTTAAACCTAAATGCCTGATCTATTGTGCTCATTCCTTTCCTGAATCCTGCCTGGAAGTCGGAAAGAATGTGGGAGTCCTCTATCCATGCCTGTAGTCTATTCAATACCTGCTTGCTGAATATTTTTTGACTGACATCAAGTAGGCTAATAGGCCTATAGTTAGTAGGTTCTTCCCTTGGCCCTTTCTTGTAAATAGGGATTATAATTGCTCCTTGCCACGTGGGGGGAAGACCTCCCCCCCCTCAATATCACATTACTGAGCGCTTTTAGATACAGAGACCAAGTTGTCGGTCGGGACAGGTATAAATCACCTGGGATGCCATCCAACCCAGGAGCCTTCCCTTTACGTACTGATTGGAGAGCCAAAGTTGTTTCTTTTAGGGGAAAAAAATCCAGCGCAAATTTAGGTAGTATAGCTCTCCCATCAGTTGATGTTTTAGCAAGAAGCTCATTAGATTTTAATAAAGGGATAGTAGTACTACTAATTTGAGGTTTTCTGTATACATTTTTAAAATGTGTCACCCAGGTTTCTGGCTGGATTACGGGGTAATTCTCCACACCTTGAGAGCTGCCTTTGTCTGCCACTAATTTCCAAAATAGTTTAAAATCCTTCTCATGGAGTGCATCTACCAGCCCATTCCAGTATTTGGTTTCCCACTCTTTTTTAGCGTTTTTTAGTACAACTTTGTACGCAGCCCTGGATTCTCTTATCTCTCGGTAGTTCCCTGCCTTCAGTGCTCCCAATAACTGTATTTTGGCCTAGTGACAGGAGTTGGAAAACCACCTTAACGTTCTAGTCCCAATCTCTGTCCGCCTCCTTATTACCTGGAAATGTGATTTTAGCCGGTTGGTCAAAATGCTATGCAAACTGATCAAATCCACCGATATAATATTTGTATGCTTCAATGGGAAAAGCGTTGTTGCAACTATTCTATAAATTAATAACTGGAAGTTTACATCATCTTCCACCCATTCCCATTTCACATTTTTGTAATCGTTCGTCATAGCTAGGACATTGCCTTTGGCCCATGTTGTCAGTGTTTTACAACTAAATAGAATAGTAGAAAAGGCGGTACTCAGGGCTTGATGTTCACTGTCATTATGAGGGAGAACAACCATGTCGATAAGAGATTTCCAGAGAACGTCGTCTACTAAAACGTAATCAAGATGACTAGAGTATGGACCTCTCCTATATGTGGGCGACGCAGGGGTATCTGACCTGGTGTTCCCATTTACTATTCTTAACCCCTTTGTTATTATTTGGTCTTCTAGTAAATCTAATGCACCCCCTTCTTTCTTAGTTGTAAGTCGAACCGGCCCAGATCTATCCCATGGATCTGCAAACTGAATTCCTTTTTGCTGATTGTCATCTCTGGAATTCAGTTGCATATTGAAATCGCCTGCAGCGATTAAACCCTGTCCTTCCCGTAGACAGTTAAGAAAGTCTGTTAGGATACTCATCAGTACAGTCTGGGTCCTTTGACTGCCAGGTCTAACATATATGTTTACAATTACTATACTAACGGGCCCCCTAGCAGTGCTAAGTTCAACCTCAACGGCTAATAGATCCCTTGTAGGGGTTATTAGCTCCTTCACCTTTGGGAACAGATCGTGTTTTAACCAGATTATCAAACCCCCTGATGCCCTGCCGGATGGTTAAGGAAGCGCGGTCTTCTGGAAGGTCCAGTAGCCTTCTCTATTAATCGCAGATGAAGACCATGTCTCCTGTAATAAAATAATATGGTGTTGATCTATAAAACTACACCAGTCCGGGTTAGCTGTTTTCTGAAGCAGCCCTGCCACATTCCAAGATAGAAACCTAATCGGAAGGTCAAGTCCATCCCCCATGTCTAGCGGCTTCTCTCTGATCTCATTTAAACAATGTATTACTCCATAGTCCATCTCCTCTAATAGATCACTACAATGTGTTTTTGGCTCCGCTCCCAGGGTGTACAATATCTGGTTACTTGGCATAAAAGGGTCTTGGCTGAGTATACCATCTCTCCCAGCCTTCACCGTGGGGCTTCACGTCAATCTATAGCTGAGGTTGGACTACTCTTTTGGTCCCTTCTAGGAGTACGCAGGGCCGTTGGGGTATTATATCTCTCTTGGAAAAACAGATTTGCCAGTGATTGGGGGATTTTTTGGGCAAGTGACACTTCTGATGAGGTACCGGGTCTCACTCTTAAATCAAGTGCCAGAAGGCCCTAAACTAGGGTCTGGCTGCTCAGTTTAAACCCTATAAGGTCTGTTGTTAATCCTGCTCTTGTGTATCTCTGAGCGGTGACTATGTCGTCCCTTATAATAGACCTGCACTTCTTGGTCCCTCTCATCCAATGGATTACTTTGTTTTTAAGAGAATCCCCTTGCTCTTTTTGACAGTTGCTTAGCTTGGGGACATTAGTCATGTATATATCATAATCACTATGTCTGATCTGACTTGGGGGGACATTTCTCAAAGGGCCTATAGACCTTTTATCTAAATATTCATTTCTGTGCACGTCACAGTTAGCTCCTCTGTTCCAGATTGTATCACGTTTGTTAGAGGCACCCACAACAGAAGGTACACTTTTGCCCCCATGAGAGATCTGCGTTTCCACTTCAGTCCTTGTTCCCCTAAGCATTCCTGTCATAGATGTTTCAGCTAGTTGGGTTTGCTTAGCCAGGGAATTAGGATCAGGTTTGGGTGATGATTTCCTTATGTCCCCAATTACAGCAGATATGCCGTCCAACTTCTCATATATCATATGGCTAAAGGATGTGAGGTACTCTCTAAGGCTCAGAATTTCAGCTCTTATTTGTACAAGCTGTGATTCAGCAGGTTGTTCCCTCTGGATAACTGAAGATGATAGTGGCTCCTCTATCTCCCTTGGGATACTCCTCTCTGATTCAAGTGGCGCCAATAAGGCGAGAGGTGAAAAACGGTTATTACAATTTATAAGAAGAGACACACCACCCTGCTGGCTAGGCAGGCTCAGTTTAGGGCTCTTGTGAGAAAGTAGCCTCTTTCTAGCCTTGTTACCCCCACTTTTGGCCTGTTTGTGAGTGTATGTCAGGGTATTTTCACTGTCTCACTGGGATCCTGCTAGCCAGGGTCCAGTGCTCATAGTGAAAACCCTATGTTTTCAGTATGTTTGTTATGTGTCACAGGGATCCTGCTAGCCAGGACCCCAGTGCTCATAAGTTTGTGGCCTATATGTATGTGTTCCCTGTGTAGTGCCTAACTGTCTCACTGAGGCTCTGCTAACCAGAACCTCAGTGGTTATGCTCTCTCATTTCTTTCAAATTGTCACTAACAGGCTAGTGACCAATTTTACCAATTTACATTGGCTTACTGGAACACCCTTATAATTCCCTAGTATATGGTACTGAGGTACCCAGGGTATTGGGGTTCCAGGAGATCCCTATGGGCTGCAGCATTTCTTTTGCCACCCATAGGGAGCTCTGACAATTCTTACACAGGCCTGCCACTGCAGCCTGAGTGAAATAACGTCCACGTTATTTCACAGCCATTTTACACTGCACCTAAGTAACTTATAAGTCACCTATATGTCTAACCTTTACCTGGTAAAGGTTAGGTGCAAAGTTACTTAGTGTGAGGGCACCCTGGCACTAGCCAAGGTGCCCCCACATTGTTCAGAGCCAATTCCCTGAACTTTGTGAGTGCGGGGACACCATTACACGCGTGCACTACATATAGGTCACTACCTATATGTAGCTTCACAATGGTAACTCCGAATATGGCCATGTAACATGTCTAAGATCATGGAATTGCCCCCTCTATGCCATCCTGGCATTATTGGTACAATTCCATGATCCCAGTGGTCTGTAGCACAGACCCTGGTACTGCCAAACTGCCTTTTCTGGGGTTTCACTGCAGCTGCTGCTGCTGCCAACCCCTCAGACAGGTTTCTGCCCCCCTGGGGTCAAGCCAGGCTTGTCCCAGGATGGCAGAACAAAGGACTTCCTCTGAGAGAGGGTGTTACACCCTCTCCCTTTGGAAAATGGTGTGAAGGCAGGGGAGGAGCAGCCTCCCCCAGCCTCTGGAAATGCTTTCTTGGGCACAGATGTGCCCAATTCTGCATAAGCCAGTCTACACCGGTTCAGGGACCCCTTAGCCCCTGCTCTGGCGCGAAACTGGACAAAGGAAAGGGGAGTGACCACTCCCCTGACCTGCACCTCCCCTGGGAGGTGTCCAGAGCTCCTCCAGTGTGCTCCAGACCTCTGCCATCTTGGAAACAGAGGTGCTGCCAGCACACTGGACTGCTCTGAGTGGCCAGTGCCACCAGGTGACGTCAGAGACTCCTTCTGATAGGCTCCTTCAGGTGTTAGTAGCCTATCCTCTCTCCTAAGTAGCCAAACCCTCTTTTCTGGCTATTTAGGGTCTCTGTCTCTGGGGAAACTTTAGATAACGAATGCAAGAGCTCATCAGAGTTCCTCTGCATCTCTCTCTTCACCTTCTGCCAAGGAATCGACTGCTGACCGCGCTGGAAGCCTGCAAAACTGCAACATAGTAGCTAAGACGACTACTGCAACTCTGTAACGCTGATCCTGCCGCCTTCTCGACTGTTTTCCTGCTTGTGCATGCTGTGGGGGTAGTCTGCCTCCTCTCTGCACCAGAAGCTCCGAAGAAATCTCCCGTGGGTCGACGGAATCTTCCCCCTGCAACCGCAGGCACCAAAAAGCTGCATTACCGGTCCCTTGGGTCTCCTCTCAGCACGACGAGCGAGGTCCCTCGAATCCAGCAACTCTGTCCAAGTGACCCCCACAGTCCAGTGACTCTTCAGTCCAAGTTTGGTGGAGGTAAGTCCTTGCCTGACCTCGCTAGACTGCATTGCTGGGAACCGCGACTTTTGCAGCTACTCCGGCCCCTGTGCACTTCCGGCGGAAATCCTTTGTGCACAGCCAATCCTGGGTCCACGGCACTCTAACCTGCATTGCACGACTTTCTAAGTTGGTCTCCAGCGACGTGGGACTCCTTTGTGCAACTTCGGCGAGCACCGTTTCACGCATCCTTGTAGTGCCTGTTTCTGGCATTTCTCTGGGTGCTATCTGCTTCAGAGAGGGCTCCTTGTCTTGCTCCCCATCCTCTCTCTCTCCTGGTCCAATTTGCGACCTCCTGGTCCCTTCTGGGTCTCAGCAGCGTCCAAAAACGCTAACCGCACGATTTGCAGCTAGCAAGGCTTGTTGGCATTCTTTCAGCGAGAGAACACATCTGCACGACTCTCCACGGCAAGAGGGATCCGTCCACCAAAGAGGAAGTCTCTAGCCCTTTTCGTTCCTGCAGAAACCGCAGCTTCTTCTGTCCAGTAGAAGCTTCTTTGCACCCGCAGCTGGCATTTCCTGGGCATTTGCCCATCTCCGACTTGCTTGTGACTTTTGGACTTGGTCCCCTTGTTCCACAGGTACCCTAGATTGGAAATCCACAGTTGTTGCATTGTTGGTTGGTGTCTTTCCTGCATTATTCCTCTATCACGACTCTTTGTCTTTTGGGGAACTTCAGTGCACTTTGCACTCACTTTTCAGGGTCTTGGGGAGGGCTATTTTCCTAACTCTCACTATTTTCTAATAGTCCCAGCGACCCTCTACAAGGTCAAATAGGTTTGGGGTCCATTCGTGGTTCACATTCCACTTTTGGAGTATATGGTTTGTGTTGCCCCTATCCCTATGTGTCCCCATTGCATCCTATTGTAACTATACATTGTTTGCACTGTTTTCTAAGACTATACTGCATATTTTTGGTATTGTGTACATATAACTTGTGTATAATTGCTATCCTCATACTGAGGGTACTCACTGAGGTACTTTGGCATATTGTCATAAAAATAAAGTACCTTTATTTTTAGTACTGTGTATTGTGTTTTCTTATGATATTGTGCAAGTGACACTTGTGGTACTGTAGTAGCTTCACACGTCTCCTAGTTCAGCCTAAGCTGCTCTGCTAAGCTACCATTATCTATCAGCCTAAGCTGCTAGACACCCTATACACTAATAAGGGATAACTGGGCCTGGTGCAAGGTGCAAGTACCCCTTGGTACTCACTACAAGCCAGTCCAGCCTCCTACATTGGTTGTGCAGCGACGGGATAAGTGCTTTGAGACTACTTACCACTCTTGTCATTGTACTTTTCATAAGAGAAAAATATACAAAACAAGGTCAGTGTATATACACATAGCCAAAAAGTTTTGCATTTCCTCTTTTCACTCTTTTCTAAGTGCTGAAAAGTACTTCTAACTTTCTAAAAAGTTCTAAAAAGTTTAAAAAGTTTTTTTCTCTGTCTTTCTAAAAGCTCTGACAAACTTTTTATCTTTTACTATCACTTTAACTCTCTCTAAAAATGTCTGGCACAGGCCAAAATGTTGATCTGTCCAAACTTGCATATGATCACCTTAGCTGGAAAGGAGCAAGGAGTCTCTGCATAGAGAGAGGTTTGAGTGTAGGGAAGAATCCTTCCTTAGAACTGTTAATTAACATGCTTAGAGTACAGGATAAGGCCATAAGTGCCCAATCTGTTGAAAAAGTAGCTAATGGTTCTCAATCTGATCCAGGGACTCCCCCAGGAAAAGATTCAGCAAAGAAACTTCTCAGCCTGCCCATTACTAGACAGTCTAGCATAGTTGGTACAGAGGTTGAATCACACCATACTGATGGTGTGCTCTCACATTATACTGTTAGCCAAGCTGTTAGGGTGCCCTCTGTAAGGGACAGGTCTCCTTCTGTTCATTCCCATCATACCTCTGTATCTAGAAATGTCCCTCCCACCCACCCTGATGACAGATTGTTAGAAAGGGAACTCAATAAGTTGAGGGTGGAACAAACCAGACTGAAGCTTAAAAAGCAACAGCTGGATTTGGATAGACAGTCCTTAGAAATAGAGAGGGAAAGACAGAAATTGGGTTTTGAAACCCATGGTGGCAGCAGCAGTATTCCTCATAGTCATCCTGTAAAAGAGCATGATTCCAGGAATCTGCATAAGATAGTTCCCCCTTATAAGGAGGGGGATGACATTAACAAGTGGTTTGCTGCACTTGAGAGGGCCTGTGTTGTACAGGATGTCCCTCAAAGGCAGTGGGCTGCTATCCTATGGCTATCATTTAGTGGAAAAGGTAGGGATAGGCTCCTTACTGTGAAAGAAAGTGATGCCAATAATTCTACAGTTCTTAAGAATGCACTCCTGGATGGTTATGGCTTAACCACTGAACAATACAGGATAAAGTTCAGAGAGACCAAAAAGGAGTCTTCACAAGACTGGGTTGATTTCATTGACCATTCAGTGAAGGCCTTGGAGGGGTGGTTACATGGCAGTAAGGTTACTGACTTTGAAAGCCTGTATAACTTGATCCTGAGAGAGCATATTCTTAATAATTGTGTGTCTGATTTGTTGCACCAGTACTTGGTGGACTCTGATCTGACCTCTCCCCAAGAATTGGGAAAGAAGGCAGACAAATGGGTCAGAACAAGGGCGAACAGAAAAGTTCATACAGGGGGTGACAAAGATGGCAACAAGAAGAAAGATGGTGAAAAATCTCAAGATAAGCATGGGGATAAGGGTAAAACCAAAGATCCTTCTTCAAATCTTAAACACTCTTCAGAGGGTGGGGATAAAACAAATTCTTCCTCTTCTTCTCAACCCACACACATTAAAAAGCCTTGGTGCTTTGTGTGTAAAAACAAAGGCCATAGGCCAGGGGATAAGTCCTGTCCAGGTAAACCCCCTGAGCCTACCACCACTAATACATCAAGCTCTAGTGCCCCTAGCAGTAGTGGTACTAGTGGTGGGACTGCTGGCAACAGTCAAGTTAAGGGTGTAGTTGGGTTCAATTATGGGTCCATAGTAGAAACTGGGGTAGTCACTCCCAAGACAGTTTCTGTCACACCTAGTGGCATTGGCCTTGCCACACTGGCTGCTTGTCCCCTTACAATGGATAAGTACAGGCAGACAGTTTCAATAAATGGTGTTGAGGCCTTGGCCTACAGGGACACAGGTGCCAGTATCACTCTGGTGACTGAAAACCTAGTGCACCCTGATCAACACATCATTGGACAACAGTATAAAATTATTGATGTCCATAACTCCACTAAGTTTCTTCCCTTAGCTATAATTCAGTTTAGTTGGGGTGGAGTTACTGGTCCTAAGCAGGTGGTAGTATCACCTAGCTTACCTGTAGACTGTCTCTTAGGTAATGACCTAGAGGCCTCAGGTTGGGCTGATGTAGAGTTTTATGCCCATGCAGCCATGCTGGGCATCCCAGAGGAATTGTTCCCTCTCATTTCTACTGAAATGAAAAAGCAAAGGAGAGAAGGCCTAAAAACTAAGGATCCCCCTCCATCAACAGGTAACAAGGGTATCACAGTATCCCCTAACCACCCTACCATTCAGGATACCATTCCTGTGGTAGGAGGAACCTCTCCTGGGGTGGCACCTGTTGCAAGGGAATCATCAGCTAGCAAAGCTGGACTCCCTGAGGTGGAAGTACCTCTCTGTGGGATAACTAACATTGGTGACAAAAAGAGCACCATTTTAGTTAACATGGAGCATCCCTCCAACCCTCCCAGAGAAACTTTAGTGTAGAAACCCTGCACTGCCTCACAACACTTAGGACAGCATCCCTGCCCTAGTGTGGAGCTTATAGGACAGCATCCCTGCCCTGCTCCAACTCAAGAGAAACAGCATCCCTGTTCTCTCTTCCAGCCATATGGACAAAGTGTTTGCCCAGCTATGGCTTTACTGAGACAGCATCCCTGTCTGGCATTTCCATCACTACAAATAGGTTCAGTGGACAATTCCCACTGCTCTAAACTAAAACTTACTGATAGAAACTCTGAAAATGCATCTTCACATTGTTGCTTAGCTAAAAAACTTCAAACAGGGTGGTTTACATCCCCACAGGGAAGTAACCATATAGTGGATGATAAAGGGAGTAACCAGTCTATTGCAGAGCTACTCTCTACTTATCACCACTTAGACAATAAAGTCTCAACTGGCCAAGGTTAGCCTTATTGTCCTTCGTTTGGGGGGGGGTTGTGTGAGAAAGTAGCCTCTTTCTAGCCTTGTTACCCCCACTTTTGGCCTGTTTGTGAGTGTATGTCAGGGTATTTTCACTGTCTCACTGGGATCCTGCTAGCCAGGGCCCAGTGCTCATAGTGAAAATCCTATGTTTTCAGTATGTTTGTTATGTGTCACTGGGATCCTGCTAGCCAGGACCCCAGTGCTCATAAGTTTGTGGCCTATATGTATGTGTTCCCTGTGTAGTGCCTAACTGTCTCACTGAGGCTCTGCTAACCAGAACCTCAGTGGTTATGCTCTCTCATTTCTTTCAAATTGTCACTAACAGGCTAGTGACCAATTTTACCAATTTACATTGGCTTACTGGAACACCCTTATAATTCCCTAGTATATGGTACTGAGGTACCCAGGGTATTGGGGTTCCAGGAGATCCCTATGGGCTGCAGCATTTCTTTTGCCACCCATAGGGAGCTCTGACAATTCTTACACAGGCCTGCCACTGCAGCCTGAGTGAAATAACGTCCACGTTATTTCACAGCCATTTTACACTGCACCTAAGTAACTTATAAGTCACCTATATGTCTAACCTTTACCTGGTAAAGGTTAGGTGCAAAGTTACTTAGTGTGAGGGCACCCTGGCACTAGCCAAGGTGCCCCCACATTGTTCAGAGCCAATTCCCTGAACTTTGTGAGTGCGGGGACACCATTACACGCGTGCACTACATATAGGTCACTACCTATATGTAGCTTCACAATGGTAACTCCGAATATGGCCATGTAACATGTCTAAGATCATGGAATTGCCCCCTCTATGCCATCCTGGCATTATTGGTACAATTCCATGATCCCAGTGGTCTGTAGCACAGACCCTGGTACTGCCAAACTGCCTTTTCTGGGGTTTCACTGCAGCTGCTGCTGCTGCCAACCCCTTAAACAAGTTTCTGCCCCCCTGGGGTCAAGCCAGGCTTGTCCCAGGATGGCAGAACAAAGGACTTCCTCTGAGAGAGGGTGTTACACCCTCTCCCTTTGGAAAATGGTGTGAAGGCAGGGGAGGAGCAGCCTCCCCCAGCCTCTGGAAATGCTTTCTTGGGCACAGATGTGCCCAATTCTGCATAAGCCAGTCTACACCGGTTCAGGGACCCCTTAGCCCCTGCTCTGGCGCGAAACTGGACAAAGGAAAGGGAAGTGACCACTCCCCTGACCTGCACCTCCCCTGGGAGGTGTCCAGAGCTCCTCCAGTGTGCTCCAGACCTCTGCCATCTTGGAAACAGAGGTGCTGCCAGCACACTGGACTGCTCTGAGTGGCCAGTGCCACCAGGTGATGTCAGAGACTCCTTCTGATAGGCTCCTTCAGGTGTTAGTAGCCTATCCTCTCTCCTAAGTAGCCAAACCCTCTTTTCTGGCTATTTAGGGTCTCTGTCTCTGGGGAAACTTTAGATAACGAATGCAAGAGCTCATCAGAGTTCCTCTGCATCTCTCTCTTCACCTTCTGCCAAGGAATCGACTGCTGACCGCGCTGGAAGCCTGCAAAACTGCAACATAGTAGCTAAGACGACTACTGCAACTCTGTAACGCTGATCCTGCCGCCTTCTCGACTGTTTTCCTGCTTGTGCATGCTGTGGGGGTAGTCTGCCTCCTCTCTGCACCAGAAGCTCCGAAGAAATCTCCCGTGGGTCGACGGAATCTTCCCCCTGCAACCGCAGGCACCAAAAAGCTGCATTACCGGTCCCTTGGGTCTCCTCTCAGCACGACGAGCAAGGTCCCTCGAATCCAGCAACTCTGTCCAAGTGACCCCCACAGTCCAGTGACTCTTCAGTCCAAGTTTGGTGGAGGTAAGTCCTTGCCTCACCTCGCTAGACTGCATTGCTGGGAACCGCGACTTTTGCAGCTACTCCGGCCCCTGCGCACTTCCGGCGGAAATCCTTTGTGCACAGCCAAGCCTGGGTCCACGGCACTCTAACCTGCATTGCACGACTTTCTAAGTTGGTCTCCGGCGACGTGGGACTCCTTTGTGCAACTTCGGCAAGCACCGTTTCACGCATCCTCGTAGTGCCGGTTTCCGGCACTTCTCCGGGTGCTACGTGCTTCAGATAGGGCTCCTTGTCTTGCTCGACGTCCCCTCTCTCTCCTAGTCCAATTTGCGACCTCCTGGTCCCTTCTGGGCCTCAGCAGCGTCCAAAAATGCTAACCGCACGATTTGCAGCTATCAAGGCTTGTTGGCGTTCTTTCAGCGGGTAAACACTTCTGCACGACTCTTCACGGCAAGAGGGATCCGTCCACCAAAGGGGAAGTCTCTAGCCCTTTTCGTTCCTGCAGAAACCGCAGCTTCTCCTGTCCAGTAGAAGCTTCTTTGCACCCGCAGCTGGCATTTCCTGGGCATTTGCCCATCTCCGACTTGCTTGTGACTTTTGGACTTGGTCCCCTTGTTCCACAGGTACCCTAGATTGGAAATCCACAGTTGTTGCATTGTTGGTTGGTGTCTTTCCTGCATTATTCCTCTATCATGACTCTTTGTCTTTTGGGGAACTTCAGTGCACTTTGCACTCACTTTTCAGGGTCTTGGGGAGGGCTATTTTCCTAACTCTCACTATTTTCTAATAGTCCCAGCGACCCTCTACAAGGTCACATAGGTTTGGGGTCCATTCGTGGTTCAAATTCCACTTTTGGAGTATATGGTTTGTGTTGCCCCTATCCCTATGTGTCCCCATTGCATCCTATTGTAATTATACATTGTTTGCACTGTTTTCTAAGACTATACTGCATAATTTTGGTATTGTGTACATATAACTTGTGTATAATTGCTATCCTCATACTGAGGGTACTCACTGAGATACTTTGGCATATTGTCATAAAAATAAAGTACCTTTATTTTTAGTATAACTGTGTATTGTGTTTTCTTATGATATTGTGCATATGACACTAAGTGGTACTGTAGTAGCTTCACACGTCTCCTAGTTCAGCCTAAGCTGCTCTGCTAAGCTACCATTATCTATCAGCCTAAGCTGCTAGACACCCTATACACTAATAAGGGATAACTGGGCCTGGTGCAAGGTGCAAGTACCCCTTGGTACTCACTACAAGCCAGTCCAGCCTCCTACAGCTCTCTATTAGGTTGTTTGAATTTCCTAACCTAATAAATTCTAAATTAGATCCCTGTGATATAGGTAGCTGTGATTCTCTACTCGCAGGTGCAAAGAAGGACTTTATGTCATTAGTAGTAGCAGGAACACCTTTCTTGTGGGATTTTGAAGGCTTAGTGGCTAACAAACTTTCCACTTCCTCTATAAGATTGTCAATTTGGGTCAGGGTACAGTTTTCGGCAGCATGTCGAGGTACTTTCTTTGCCCCTCCCTGCTCAGTGGGATTACCACTGGCTTTCCTCTTCCCCATCCTGATAAGTTGTTAAAATTCTTCAGGTTGGTTGTCCCAAAAGGAAGAAGGGGAAAAGAAAAGAAATATAAGCGCCGAAGCAATGTATAGAAATTCAGCCTGACCTAGTTGCAATAATCAAATGCTGCTGTAAAATTTTTGCTTCGCTTAGACTAAGAGTTGGATCCAATCACGAGGTGGCATAAAAAGCAAGAAGGAAAACACCAAGACAGTACCTCCAGGCAGCCACGCGCCTATGTGCCACCTAATCCTGAAGTCTTTGGAGGGATGTCGGGGGGGGGGCCCTGTCCTGCCTCTTCCTGGCAATGACGGGCCCGCCCTTTGCCCGGGCTTCGCCCCGGCGCGGCCCGGGCGCGTCCCGCGAGCAGGAGCGCGAGGGCTCAGATTTAAAGGTCTCCTGGGCACTTGGCAGCCCCTCCTCCTTGCAGCGTCAGAATCGCGCTTCCCGCGAGCGGGAGTGCAAGGGCTCAGATTTAAAGGTCTCCTGGACACTTGGCAGCCCCTCCTCCTTGCAGCGTCAGAATCGCGCTTCCCACCTTTATATTCCTTATTAATAGAAACATAGCAATAGTCATTACCAATAATTGTCATCTTTTTTTTTTAATTAAGCATGTTTATTCAAAACTACCATAAAGGTAGTCACTCTTCGTGACGCTCCTGTGGCCCTAAGCACTGCTCCATATTTACAAGGAGGTGCAACGCCACTTTTTTGTGGCATTACACCTCCTTGTAAATATGGGCCCCTCTGATGCATTTTTCTGCATCAGAGGGGCGTGCAACGGATATTGCGGTGGACGTTCCACCCCAACACCCATTGCTTTTGACGCTGCCTCTGATTTACGAGGTTTTGTAAACATGAGCCAGCACCAAAAACCTAAAGCCACCCCGGGGGTGGCATTAGCTTGGCAAAAAAGGAGGAATGCTTTTATTCCTCCTTGTTTTTTGCTTTTTTCTAAAGAGCAAAATACCATGCGTGATTGTTTATGCGCAGGAAGGGACACCTTCCTGCACATAAACAATCATTCGAAATGACGCTTTGGTACTTGTATGTGTGCTGCGTTTTGCAGCATTTTGCAGCATACATAGAAGTGCCAAATCGCCATTATAGATTGTTTATGTGCAGGAAGGAATACCTTCCTGCACATAAACAACCTATCCCCTCACTATTGTGCAAGGATACCTGCGTTGGCACAGGCAGCTTAATTCAGCGCCAGCACAAGGAGAAACACAGGGGTGTGCCGTATTCGTCTAAATACGGTGCACCTCTGCGTTCCTAATGTGGTGCAGCGCTGCTATTTTGAACTCTTAACATAAATCTGGGCCCAAATGTTACAGGGATGTTATAGTTAGGTTCAGATTTTACACACACAAAACCATAGAAATGCAGCTGTTATTGTTAGAGTTATTTCAAGTAACTATAACGTGCCCTAAGGTAACTACTATAGCTTGCGCTCTCGCCATGCAGTTTCTTCATCAATATTTTTACTGCAAATGTTATGGTGATATGATCAACGATGTAATAGAAAATGTCACGAGTGATGTAATATCTGGAGTAATTAGCAGTGCATGGCGAGGGCGCGAGTTACAGTTACCTTAGGGCATGAGTTATAGTAACTTAAAATTACTCCAACTATAACAGATGAATTTCTATGGTTTTGTGTGTGTAAAATCTGAACCTAAATTTAACATCTCTGTAACCTTTGGGATTTTAGTGAAGTTTTTTTTTTTGTTCTATTTTCGAAATATAACACCCCTATAACCTTTATATTGTTCAGTGAATGTCTAGGGTTTTTTAACATTAAGTAAGAATCCCATCACAATGCGCGGTGGGGGCGGATGGACACCAGGCCTGAACTGGAATTGTGCTCCCCCACCAAAGCTTGCTGCTCCTGCCCCCTCTTCCTTTCCATCCATTGTCCAAGTCCACGCCCCTGCTCCCTCATTACAGTACCATGTGGCCGTTGTTTTGCCACTGCCCTTCCTGTCTGCTCTGAACAGTTAGCTTGCTGCAACATCCACCTCCTCCCTACAGTCCGTTGACGGAGTCTTAGTTCATGCAGCAACCCCCTCCCTCCTGCCTTACATGGTCCGATGACCTGCTACTACCCCCTCCCTCTGGCCCTTCATGCAACTTTCCCTCCTGTCTGTCCAGTATGGTCAGCTTGTTGCCCTTGCCTCTTTCCCGTCTGCTCTCTGTTGTCCATGTGCATGGCCCTGTTCCCTTCCTATTGCTTTCCATGGTCCGTTGTGCTACACTGCCAACTTGCTTGCCCTTTGTGGTGTATTGTGCTGCTGCAACCCCTGACGCCTGCCCTGTAAGGTTAGTTTGGTGCCCCTGCCCATCCCCCTCCTGCCCTCTGTTATCTTACTTTGTGTCCCTACCCCTTTCATCCTGCCCTTCGTGATCCAATGTACCATACTTGTCAAAATTTTGAACTTGGTAGGAGGGAGATTTTGAAAAAAAACCTGCGGAATTTATTTTCCCCATTGACTCCGATTGAAAAAGAGGATATTTTAGGCAGGATGCAGATAAAATAAAGCCCCTTTGGGCTTATAAAACATCGGGAGTCTCCTGCTGAATTGGGTCTGTTGGCATGTATGGTTGTATTGCCTCTTGCTCCAGCCCTCAATGGCCTGGTATATTGCCACAGCTTCTTTTGCCTGTCCAGCATGGTTGGTTTGTTTCCCCTGCCTTCTTTTCCTATGCCCTCCATGCTCCTCCCACCTGCCCAGTGTGGTCAACTTGTTGCCTTTGCACCCTCCTCCGTGCCCTCATCTGAAACTGTGCCCCTGACCTTTGCCTCCGACAGTATTAGAAACAAACAACTAGATTGCTAACATAGTATATTTATTACAAACGTGTGGCACGCGTAACGCCGTCTTGAAGTAACCAAACTGTTATACTTAAAGAATTTCCTTTACCAGTGATAAAAACGAGAGGTTCTCATTCCCATAGAAATTATGGTTAGAGGTGTAAAAAACCTAAAACGAGGACACATTTTCTGAGTTCTTATCTAGCGACAAAGCACGTTTAAATTATTTCCTATCTTTAATTGTCTTTTTATCCAGTTGATCACTTGACTATTTGTTACACTTAGGGGTTCCCGTAAAGCACTCCAATACCTTCTGGTCGAGTCTGCTCTACATAAAACTGCAAAAAAAAATGGACGTGTTTTGCATACTTCTGTCATTGGGTTTTACTTGGGCAACATATGGATGATATTTGTGCTGCAGTTGGGCTCTTTTTTCTCTGGTGAGATTTTTTTGTTATGAAGCTTGCTAATTCTATGTCAGGACCAGTGGACTCACAGCGCGCGCTTGGGATAATGATCCAGACCCTTAGCCCTCATTTGAGTCTTTTGGGATCATTTTTCCTCCCTACCAACCCTCACTGACACCACGCCCAGCTGTAAGGTTCAGCTATCGGCCTGTTATTAGAGCACCCTCTAGGGGGCATATTAATAATTTTTTGACTGCAATAAAATATTGACAGTATAAGAAGCACCTGCGAGAGGGCTGCCCAAGTGTACACATTACAGGGATTTTTGAACACAAGTACTCTCACCCCCCAAAATATTTGACTCCTTTGAGGACCACACTTAGGCCCTCATTACAACTTTAGCAGTCTTCCATGAAGTCTGCCAAAGCTACGGGCGCCACAGACTGCCAGTGCTGGTGGTAACCCGCCCACCATATCACAGGTACTGCCGGATTTCTGCCACACATTGGCGGAAATCCAGCAGTAGTCGTGCTGGCAGGAGGACGGGCTCTGGTGGTTCCGCCACCAGCCCCCCGCCAGTAGTACACCACCTGCCATGTTATAGGCCATAATACAGCCTGGCGGTGTCCTGCTGGCGGGGCGCTGCTGGCGGGGCGCTGCCGGCTGCGGAATCGCCTCTTCCCTGCCAGACAACCACCTCCCTGGACCAGGTAAGTTGATCGTCCGATAGGGGAGGGGTGGGAGAGTGGGGGGTGTTGTGTGTGCGTGTATGAGTGTGTGGTGTCTGCGTGTGTGCATGAATGTGTGAATGCCTCTTGTATGCATGCCTGAATGTTGAAGTGAGTACGTGTCTGCAAGTGTGTATGCGTGTGAGTATGCATGTTTGGATAGGTGTGAGTATGCAAGCTTGAATGAGTGTATGAATGTAGTTGTGAATGTGTGTATGTGTCGTTGTGAATGCATATATGGATGTTGTGAATGCGTGTATGGATGCGTGTGAGTTGATGCATGTGAGTGGATGCGTGTATGCAAGTGTCAGTGAATGGGTGTATGCGTGGTGCGTCTGGGCGTCTGTGTGCATGTACGTAGGGAGTAGGGGTAAGGGATGTGGAGGGAGGCAATGTGGCTGAAGGGGTGGTGTGGGCAATGTGGCTGAAGGGGGGATGTGGGGAGGGAGGGTCTAGTGCTTGGTGAGGGGGAGGGGGAGGCATCTACCGGTGACACCCTCTCACTGCTAGCTTTTCCGCCATGGTTTTCATAGCGGTGCTACCGCTGCGGAAACCATGCCAGATGGCCGGCTCCTAATACCGCCGGTGGTCTTCTGTGGACCACCGGGTCGGAGGTAATCATCTCCAGTCCGGTGGTTCCGACAGCCATGGGGGTATGAGTGGAGAGGTGGCAGGTTGGCAGAGGCCAGCCTGCCACACTCATAATGTGGCGGTCTGCAGCGACAGCCTGTTGGTGGTGGGACCGCCACATTTACCCTGGCGGTCAAAAGACGCCAGGGTCAAAATGGCCACCTTAATCCCCTAACCTGACATCAGAGGAGGAATTCCCCCCTCAGCACCACATTCCTGCAGGGGTGGACAGGCTCATCTCACAGGCGATTTCCAAAGCTCTGGCACCCCTGCAGGACAGGATGGACAAAATTATAGATCAGGTCTCGAATTCTCCAGGAATCCTAAGGGACACAGGGGCAGGCACTAGTGCCTCAGCTATCACTACCTCTTCAAGGCCCCTAAAACATGATGCAGGGCACCTGGAGGGCTTCAGCTGATTATGGGAAGCTTTCCGCAACACTGTGCGCACGCTAAAGAATTTGCCCTGCCAGGAGAATGTGTTGCTCAGAGAACTTGGCAACAAGGTAGCCCAGAATTCGATCCCAACCAAAAGGTCTCCCCATTTCAGGGGATGGGGATACCGATGATGAGGGCTCATCGGATGAGGGGTGTGACTTGGGCATGCCTTGGTGCCCGGCTTTGGCCACTTCAGGCTATGGTGAATGGGATTAAGAGGCTACTGATATGTTCAACCCAGAAGACATCTACCACCCTAGGTCTTCAAAGTGGGTCCCAGATCAAAAGGTGGCAAAGTATGTAGCAAGTAAAATCGGTCACCCCTTGGATAAGGAGGTGAGAGCCCGGTTATGCGCGGGCAAAGTGGCGGCCACTCCCTCTATTAAACCAAAACTTTGTGCTTGCTTTTCCTAGTATATGAGGGACCCTAAAAAAGGGATTGATCACTCCTGGACGTTTTAGGACCTCTAACCAACATAACAGAGCTTGCAGAAATTTCCAAGCAGTCGGAGTCCCCAATGCCCACCGACATTGTGGTGGGCTGGGCACAACCGGCGGTCTGTATGCTCAGAAACGCCAATTGTGCCCTTTCTGTGGAGAGCCAATGATTTGTCTTGATAAAGATTGACCTTAAGCTTGGGGAACTTTCTTCTTCCAAAGCAGGCCCAAAGGCACAAGCTACCTTTTTGGGAAACCTGTCGTGAAGGACCTTGGGAAGTTTGTGGCTACCATCTCCCACTAGATAAGGCGCAGTCATCCATTAAGAAGATTTTCCCTGCAAAGGTTTTCTATGGGGCAAGAAAAGAGCCAGGGGTCACTCCTCCAGCCGTGCCTTAAAATCTGGCCATTCCAGAGGACCACCCAGCCTCAACAATGGCGGGCAATATGACAGACAGAGAATCTTCTTCCCCAACCGAGGAGGTGGTAGGGGCAGGTCCAACCACGCTGCCAGAGGAGGAGCGAATACCCCAGGAGCTTCTAATGGTAAGCAGTACAGTTTTTCCCCTCTAATACTGGGAGGGAGACTGACATTGTTCTCCCACAAATGGACCCAGATCACTTTAGACCCTTAGGTACTCGAGGCGGTCAAGGGCTTCCACATAGAATTCTTTGGGACTCCAGTTCAAAATAGGAAGCCACGCCCAATGCATTTTTCTTTATAGGATTGAGAGTTTATCAATGCAAAGATGCAGGAACTGCTCTCTAAGGCAGCTATATCCCAGACAAATCTACATCCGAGGGGTTTCTTGCTCAACCTTTTCCTGGCGGAAAAGAAGGACAAAGGATTCCGCCCGGTGATAACCCCCAGTGAGTTCAACGGGTGGCTAGTCTATCGCCACTTCAAGATGGAGGGCATTCACCTCCTTTGAGACCTCTTCCTTCAGGGTTATTGGCTTGCTCGACTGGACTTCAAAGATCCCTACCTGACAGCCCCCTTTTTCCCACCTTATCATTGTTTCCTCCAGTTCTAGTGGAAAGACCAGATCTACGAGTTCCAGTGCCGACCGTTTGGCCTCTCCTCTGCTCCACAGTGCTTCACAAAGCTCCTGAAACCTGTTGAGTAGATGCTAAGAATGCAATCTTGATGATATTCTGTGTATGGATCCATCGCGCACGCAGCTGGTAGTCCACCTGAATGCAACTTTTGCCTTACTGCAGGACCTCTGGTTAGTCATCAATGGGGAGAAGTCAGAACGGATCCCGCCCCAATCCATGATTTTCCTCGAGGTTCCTAATAGACACCATCTCAGCCACGTTGAAGCTCCCGGAACGCAAGATTACCAAGATCAGAAAGGAACTTCTAAAAGTGATCAGGAGGGGAAAGATATCCCTCAGACAACTAGTGAGGATAGTTGTACTGTTGTTATCATCAATCCAAGCTATCTTTCTGGGACCCCTGCATTACAGGGCCTTGCAACGAATAAAGGCATCCCAACTCAGGAGAGGTCTCACATACTCGGAACTGGTGACTCTAGCCCCGGAGGCCAGTACAGAGATTCAGAGGTGGATAGACCATATGGAGGTGTGGGACCAGAGAGCAATCTTCGTCTCTCTTCCGTACCTGATAATAGAGTCAGATGCCATCAGACTAGACTGGGGAGCCCGATGTGGAGACATCTCCATGGGAGGACAATGGACACAGGAGGAGTTGAATCTGCATATCAACTGCCTAGAAATCCTTGTGGGTTCATTCGAGATCCATTCCCTGACCCAGGACAGGGTCTCCTGTTGTGTCCTCCTGAGGATGGACAATACGGCAGCAGTCCAGTATATCAACTGACTGGGGGGGGTACCCAATCTTGAGCCCTGGCAGAACTGGCCAAGGACTTTTGGCACTATTGCCTACAGACACAGATCTCAGTGCCGGCGGAATACCTTCTGGGGACTTAAAACATGGGGGTGGAATGGAATTTCAGACATCTCAAGGATTCCAGTGATTGGCAACTAGATCCATCAATTTTCTAAGCCCTAATGGAACGATGAGGACTTTCCAGTGTAGACCTCTCTGTGTCCAGGTTGAACAGGCAGCTTACCAGATACTTCAGCTGGAGATCGGACTCGGGAGAAGCAGCAGTGGATACCTTCCTACAGGATTGGACAGAGGGACAGGGCTACGCATGCCCTCCTTTTCTTCTGATCCCCAGAGTGGCAGACCAAGTTCGGAGGTTGAAAGCATCAGTGATACTTGTCACCCTGATCTGGAAATCACAAGTATGAATCCCTATGCTCCCGGAACTATCCTGGATGGAGGCGTTGAGACTGCTGTCATCGCTAGGGATCCTGTGGGATCCAGCCGGACGTCCACTTTACTTGGTGACGCAGGGACAGCTGATTCTCATGGCCTGGAGGATTTCAGGGGATGATGGAAAGACATCGGACTTTCAGAAGAGGCTGTAAAACCAAGAAAAAACAAGTACACTGTCTTTGGATGACACCTGGACTGATGCCGCTGCTTGACCCTGCAATGCTGACTGCAAGTGAAGCTGTGGTCCACGCTGGAGTGCGACAACCACTACCGACATTGCAGGCCTCGTTGAAGTCCATGACTCTGTGAGTTCCGAAGTGCTGAGTCACCGACGTCTGTGACACCCGACTCTGCCACGGGGCCTGCAGCCTCGTGGTGTGACTGCGACCTCGTGAGGTCACCCAAACGCGTCTTGACAGCCGGACATCAACCCTGCCGGAAGTGTAAGGAACTAACGCTTTGCACCGCCACTGCCTCATCTCCCCTGCTCCGCAGCAAGGACCCGACACCTCGCACCGATGCCTCCACTCATTCTGCTCAGCAGCATCGGAACTGATGCCGCACCAGATCCAGTGCACCGGCTTTTTTCCTCATTTTCACAAGGTACTTTACCTGGTTGTTCATGCAACTCCGTGACTGGTGCCATTGGTGTTGGATTGTTGGGAATGACTCCGTCACAACACTGTGATAACACCAAATTAAAGCATTTATGTTTCTAAGCGCTATATTGAAGTTTAATCATTGAAAATTCATAACTTTGCTTGTATATGTTGAATTTTCATCGTTATGGTCTTGTTTTACTCAGATAAATATAGGCTATTGGTCTGAACCGGTGTTGAGTCCTTATGTGGTGTTTTCACTGTGTTACTGTGTGTGACTGTGCAAATACTTTACAAATTGTCTCTGAGATAAACCTGACTTGTGCCAAGCTACCAAGGGGCTTAGCAGGGGTTATTCTAGGTGTGTATCTCCCTTACCCTGACTAGAGTGAGGGTCCCTGCTTAGACAGAGTGCAAACTGACTGCCAACCAGAGACCCCATTTCTAACTGAACCACACACAGATGGCCTAGTAACTGCGGCGTATGGTCTTCACCTTGTTCTACACCCTTTACGGAGAGCCCACCCAGTCTGGACACTCAATGCCCTTTAGGTGACCAAGCCCCTAGTACAGACTCCCTTTGCCCTGTACCAGACTGTTTGTGGGTACCTGATCTCTCATGGCCATTGAAGGTGCTACAGATGGGTTAGCTCCTCCTGTGCCCAGTCTTTGACCTATGCACAGCTCTTTACAGAGAGCCCACTCCCTCTAGACTCCAATGCCCAGTTAGGAGGGCGGACCCCCTACAATGCTGTCTTTGCTGCTTTGTACAAAGCTCTTTGTGGTTAAACGATCTCTTGTAGGAAACAAACCACACATGTGGGCTATACCCTTCTGCGTACAGTTTTCACCGTGTGCACAGCCCTTCATGGGAGCGCACTCCCATGAAATATCCAAGCCCCATTATGTGTCCAAACCCCTATTGCAAACAGTATTTGCCCTGTACAGGATCCTTCTTGGATAGTAGATCTCTAGTTGGGAAACTAATCCGACATGGGTTGGCAAATTGGTACTGTGAATGGTCTTTGCTCATAGGCAGAACCCTTGATGGAGAGCACCTTCTCTTCAGACAGCAAAGCTGTCTTAAGTGGTGAAATCGTTTGAACACACAGTCTTTGCTGCATCCCAAATTATTTACGAGTAGCTGAGCACTTGTGAGTAACCAACTGCACATGGATGGGTAAGTGGCTCTTGTGTATGGTCTTCCCCTGTGCATAGCTCCTTATGGAGAGCACATTACCTCCAGAAAACTGTGCACAGGCTTCCTCTTGTGCACAGCCCCTCAGCAATAGTCCACTTCTTCCAGACACATAAGCATCCCTAGGAGGTAAAGCCTTTACTACACACGATCTCCGCTGTGAACCACAGCATTTGCAGATGGGAGGCCTCTAATAGGCAACCTATGAGACATAGGTGGGCAAGCCCTTCTGTGCATTGTCTTTACTATGCACAACCCCTCATGGAGAGCACATTTCCTGTGGACACTCTAGCTCTCTTAGGTGGTGAAGTCCATATGCACAGCTTTCCCCTGTACTGACCTTTTTCCTGATAGCTTATGTGTTGTGGTTAACCTATCAGAGACAGGTGGGCAAGTATCTCTGCACACAGCTTTTGCCAAGTGTACAACTCTTTAGCCCACTCCCCCTAGGCACTTAAGCCCCATTAGATGGCCAAACCACTACTATGTACAGTGTGTGATCTGTACCAAACCCATTAGAAACAGCTGACTTCTTGTGGTCAATCTATCAGATACGGGTGGACAAGATACCTTTAATCAACTCTTCTATTTATTTATTTTGCTTGACTATGAGAAATTTTATTTTCAATAACAAGATTGAGTGACTTTAATCCTTTTGGAGTTTCAAAAACTTGCAACATTTATGTTGTTTTCAGTTTGATTTTTGGCAACATTCTTCCAGGGTAAATTTTTCTGCCAAACGTTAATTTGAAGTGTTTTTCTACAGCATTATATTTTGCTGGGAATATGAAAGCAACAAAAAATATGCAGGTTTTTTCCTGCTGCAAATCCTATTTTTGCAAATGTATTCTCTTGCAATGTTTTTCACAAGCACACATTTTAATGAATCTGTGTGCTGCTGGTAGTAAAGTCGAGTGTTTGTTTGGGGATTGTTTAATAACATGGCTCAAGGCATTGCAATGCACTGCACCAGTTTACTTACCATTCCAAGGCCCTGATTTATGCCAAAGGGGCACAGCACGGTGCTGCACCAAAAATAGCAGTGTTGTGCTGTGCCATTTTTGAAACGCAAGGATGTGCCATAGTTACAGGAATGCAGCCCACCCCTGCGTTTCCCCTTGTACCAGCACTGAATTAATCTGCCTGCGTCAACGCAGGCTTACTTGCACCATAGTGCATCTGCTAAGGTGTTCCTTGCTTCACATAAACAATCTATAATTGTGATTTGGCACTGGCAAATGCAGCACACATAGAAGTACCAAAGCATAACTTTGGAATGATTGCTTATGTGCAGGAACAGACAACTTCCTGCACACAAACAATCATGCATAGCATTTTGCTCTTTCTATGTGTGCTGCAGAATGCAGCACACATGGAAAAAGTAAAAAACGAGGAGGAATAAAAGCATTCCTCCTCGTTTTGCCATGCTAGCGCCACCCCTGGGGTGGCATTAGCCTTTGGTGCTGCCACAAATAAATTTAGGATTTCTCATAAATCTGGTGCTGTGTCAAAAGCAGTAGGTGTAGCGGTGGAACGCTCAAAGCAAAACCCATTGCACACCCCTCTGATGCAGAAAACTGCGTTGGAGGGGCCCATATTTACAAGGAGGCATAACTCCACAAAAGCTGGTGTTACTCCCCCTTGTAAATATGGAGAAGTGGTTAGCATCTCCGGAGCGCCACGAAAAGTGACACTCCGGTGGCACTAGGGCTCTTAAATCTGCCTTAAAAGCCTGACGACACAGCACAAAATTGAGCAGCACCACTCAAGCCCCCATAGAGCCATTAGTAAGTAACTGACATTGTGTTAACTGAAACTTTTTATATTACAGACAAAGAGGGCTTGTGTCCCCCTGAAGACAGTAAAATAAAATGTACCTACCCATTAGAACCCGACCAGTGCCTAAGTGACGGCAACTGTCCTGACGATGAAAAGTGCTGCGGAGCCTGCGCAAAAAAGTGCACCAAACCTCAGCGCGGTAAGTTGGTAACCTCCTGCTTGGGGAATGTATCTTTCATAACACAATTTTCTTAAATCTCAGACCTCAGGGTTTCATAACTCACAGGTGAAACCAACCACATACATGATAAACCAAGCATATAGATAAAAGGAAGCAGAACAGGGATTGTGCCTTGTAATTTATCAATAAGGTTTAAGTTTTTAGCAGGTAGTTTTCTATCAGAAATGTTGTATACAGCATCAAAAAGGCTGGAATGGTAGTGTCAACGCAAGCATATACGTAATTTTAAATAGTTGATATTAACATTATTCTGGGTTCCCCGGACTGATCGGCCAAGGATGTGAAGATGGGCTCGAGGCTTTTTTTACAGGTGAAAGTTGTGAGCCGGTGAGGGGGGAATCTACCTGACAGTGGATGGGATAAAATACACTGTACACAACCCAGAGATACTACTGGGTCTGGTTCCAGTGGCATAGATCCCTTTTTTTATACCCTCGGCCACGCCCAGCCAGAGAGGTGGTGCTTCACTCACCACCCACTGTTTAGAGCCCAGGTGGTTCACTACAGATGTGTACAGTCAATGTCAGTGTGAGCTGTCCAGGAGCTGAGCCTCAGACTTTCTTAACAGGATCTGAGGGCCTCATTATGAATTTGTCAGTCTTTTGACCACCAAACTCATGGTGGCAGTCAGACCACCGTACCCTTGGCAGTCCGAACGTCAGATTACATCATTGATCCTGGCAGGTTGCCGGCAGTCGAAATTGTGATTAGCTACAGTGGTGCCCATTGCAGCTCCGCCGTGCTGATCACGGGTTTGCTTTCCACCAGCCTTTCCATGGTGGTGAACCGCTGTGCTGATCACGACTTCGCTTTCTACAAGGCTTTCGGCTGGCAAACAGCCAGTGTTGGTGGTCCTGCGAGCACCCTTGGAATGTGCACTCTTTGCTGTGCAGAAGTTGTGCATTCCGAGGGTGCTGGTGTGCGACGGCATTGGCCTCGGATCCCTTAAGAGAGCCAAGGGCAATGCGGTTGCACTGTTTCCACCTGGCTGACCGGCGGAAACATCGTAATCTAACAGGGGTGAGGCCGCCGGTCTGATGGCAGTCTCACCCCCACGGCTTTGGCGGCCCATCTTGTTTCAGGAACAGCCATTCAGCTTGTTGCCAGTAGGGGTGGGAAGATGATGATAAGTCTTTGACTTTTTTGTGTGAGGAATATTGCGGTGCACTGAGAAGGAGACAGTTGCCTGCAGCCTGCACAGAGTCTGCTCACTGCAAAGGTTTTGATCACGGCTTTGGCTGTATAGAAAGGAGGCTAAGGGTGGGTTTTGTTACTACTCAATGCTTGCATTGTTGCAGCAGTAGCTGCTCATAGAAGCAACATCCTGCGGTTAGAGGGTACTCAGGCACTTCTGGTGAGAGGAGAAATGGTTGGAGTATCAAGAGATAGAGGAAGGGTCCAGGAGTATTGGCAGAGTTGTACATGGGAAGAAGCAGTAGATCTTTTTTTATTGGGAAGTGAATTCATCTAAAATTACTTTTCATAAGAGCAGGAATAAAAAACTCAATGTTCATTATATATTGTGTTGGTGATTAAATATGTTAAATAGCAGTTCAGAGAAGCAAACATTCATCAATAGTTCACCCTTAGATCCACCCTAATACTTTTCAAGTCTTTTACATAAACCATTCCTCATATGGTAAATTTCTTCCAGTTCCTGTGTATTTTCCATTTTCTGTTTCAATTCTTCAAAGGTGAGGGTATTTGTTGATCTCCATTTTTTTGCTGTTAAAGATCTTGCCATTGATGAGATGTCCATTTTAATCTCTTACCCTAGGCTCCTGCCACTAGCCCGACATGCTACACAGGTCTGAGACTAAAACTTAGGGGCAGATTTGAGAAACGTGGAGCTGCACCCAGTGCAGCGCCACTTTCCTTGCACCCCTTAGCGCCCCCATATTGCCGCTCTGTGTGCGCCGTACTTAAAATACTGTGCACCATGGCGCAGGGGCAATGGGGTCAGAACTTGTTACGCTATTGATGTACTGTGCAGGTTTAGCACCAACATTTTGGCACTAACCCTGAAGAGTACATAGAGGCCCATTATAAATAATGGTGTGCCCCCTTTTAACGCCTGCTCTAAGCAGGCGTTAAAAAGGCTGAAACAAATGACGCATAGAAATCTTTTCGATTTCTTTGTGCCATTTTTTTGGCCCCTCTAACGGGTAAACGCCGCCTTGCATACATTATGCCTGGTTCAGCCATAGTGTGGCACAAGGGTTTACAAAGTGGCAGCATGCATGCATTGTGCCACTTTGTAAATCTGGTGCACTGTTTTTGCCATAACATCTCCACATTAGCGTCAACAAAATGTGGCAATATTATGGCACAAGGGGCACCTAAATATGCCCCTTATTCTCCCGCAGCCATTTAAATACTGACTGCCAAAAGGGCTTCTACTGCAACATAAGCTTCCAATTCCTAATTTCATTACAATATCTTTTGTTGGTAGATGGGATAAGTTCTGTAAATTTGTAAATCTGCTCTGGGGTTATGTACAGCTCACACATTGAAAAATACAGAATACAGCGGAGGTTGAAACTTAAAGGCAAATAAATTTCTTTGATTATCCTCCCCCATTCTTCCTTGGAAAGCCGAAAGCCGTGATCTGATCCCCAAGCTGTGTTGTAGACTTTATTGTGATTTCCAACATCCAGAGTGAATGAATGAATGAATAGCAGGTTTTATAAAGTGTGTTGTTACTCCAGGGAGTGTCCAAGGAGTAACCACAAAAAGTAAGAGAAACCAGAGGATGGTCGCAGAGTACTAAGTGGAAGTAGAATTGAATCCTAGAGGACAGACTGGTGGAGTGCCCTTTGCGTGAGTGTTAAGGTTTTGAACATGATCCTTTTTAGGGTCGAGCTTGCGTTGCATGCGCTCGCGCATGCGTATCGCAGCGAGGCGCTTTAGTGTTTAGAAAAGGGCTCGGAGCCCTGTCAACTTCACGTCGGTGTTTTTTATTGGTTCGTGGGCTTGCTTAATAAAATCTGCTTGCTTTCATTAGTGGAAGGCACGCATACGTCATGCCTTTTCCGGTGGATAGCCCTCCTCGAGCGCAACGACCAATTACAGAATACATGCGAGGCTCGCTGTTTTACATCAGCTCGTGGACTACTTTTTCTCTAATTTACGAGCGCGATCTCGCTTGGCAGAAGTCGAACACTTTACATAGTTAATTTCACTTTTTCGGGTTATGTACATAAATGCACTTTTGCCCGATAGGTGAAAAGTCGCGTTAGGAGTTTACAACGCGATCAGCTCTAACATGAGCAAACGCGAGACCCGATGCATTGTAAATGCTTGTGTTTGCCATTCTCTCCCCTTCAGCGGCGCACGCAGGGCCGGGGATTCCCGGGAAGACCTTGGCAGCACCCCGAAACGGTGCATTTACCAGTGCTTGCAGATTGTGCCCTCGGCGCCTCATTCATTGTTGTGTCTGTGTTTATCGTAAGGCGCTGTTTTTACGTTGTCGACTCTTGAAACATATTTCATTCTCTACAGTTGAGGCATTGGATTGTGTGATACCGTGTGCAGGAGGAGCATATCATCACCCCCTGCTGGCGTGTGAACAAGGACCATTTGCGCTCTCGGACTGTCGACTTATGTATTTGTGTTTTTCTTGCTCACTGTTGATTGTCTCTCATGCGCTGCCTTTGAGTAGCGCCCTATGCGATGCTACGTTGCTGTATTAGCCAAAGCGAGGCAGAGGTAGCGACCACTGACCCTCGGGTAGGTCGCTCCCCTGCTCACACAGCGCCACCAGTCCCTGACTGCCCTCCTCTCCGTTCTCCTCCTATGAGTGTGTGCGAGTGTGCCCTTCTTTGCCCGTGTACCCCCCGAGTGCCTGTGTGACGAACTGACTGGATTCCTCTTTTTCCCCGTGTATCCCGTGCGTGTGCCCCTGAGTGCGCCTGAGTGCCCCTGAGTGCCGTGTGCCCCCCCCCCGCCGTCCTCCCTCTTCTCTTCTCAACCCCTCCCTTTAGAGTTTTTCTTGGCCTCTCGCCGTTCTTTTACCGCCGCTGCTTCGCCGCCTTTTGCCGCGTTTTCTTTCCCCAGGCCTCCAGGCCTCCTCGACGCTCTTTTCCCGCCTCCAGTTTCCCCCGCCTCCCGCCTCCCAGCTGACCCCTCCTCCCCGGCTACCCTTAAATGGCGGCCGCTGCGAGGCAGAGGTAGCGACCACTGACCCTCGGGTAGGTCGCTCCCCTGCTCACACAGCGCCACCAGTCCCTGACTGCCCTCCTCTCCGTTCTCCTCCTGTGAGTGTGTGCGAGTGTGCCCTTCTTTGCCCATGTACCCCCGAGTGCCTGTGTGACGAACTGACTGGATTCCTCTTTTTCCCCGTGTATCCCGTGCGTGTGCCCCTGAGTGCGCCTGAGTGCCCCTGAGTGCCGTGTGCCCCCCACTCCCCCCGCCGTCCTCCCTCTTCTCTTCTCAACCCCTCCCTTTAGAGTTTTTCTTGGCCTCTCGCTGTTCTTTTACCGCCGCTGCTTCGCCGCCTTTTGCCGTGTTTTGTTTCCCCAGGCCTCCAGGCCTCCTCGCCGCTCTTTTCCCGCCTCCAGTTTCCCCCGCCTCCCGCCTCCCAGCTGACCCCTCCTCCCCGGCTACCCTTAAATGGCGGCCGCTGCGAGACAGCGACCCCAAGACCACCCTCAGAGGCACCCTCATATACAGACCACCAAGACCACGCACAAAGTTCAGCGAAGACATCACAGACTTCATCAGCCCACACGCACTCCCGTCCACCAACTACATCCTCCTAGGGGACCTCAACTTCCACCTGGAGAATCGCACCGACAACAACACCACCGCCTTACTGGACAACCTCGCCAACCTGGGACTGAAACAACTAGTCAACACCCCCACCCACTACGCCGGACACACGCTGGACCCCATCTTCTCCTCCAGCAAACACATCTCTTTCAGCCACACCACCGTACTCTCCTGGACAGACCACAGCTGTGTCCACTTCAGCTTCAAGAAAACCAACGTACACCACCACGCCCAACAGCCACCAAGAAGACAGTGGAACAGAATCTCCTCGGAACAACTCACATCGACCCTCTCTCAGAACCCACCCACCAGCACTACAGACCCCAACGAAGCCGCCAACAACCTCACGAGCTGGATCTCAGACTGCGCCAACCTCCTGGCCCCCCTGAAGACCCAAGCAAACAGAAACAGCCACAAAAAAAATTCCTGGTTCACCCCCGACCTCAAAGACTCCAAAAAAGAATGCCGCACCCTCGAGAAGACTTGGCGCCTCAACCAGACCGACGAAAACATGTCTGCTCTCAAAAACGCCACCCGCAAACACCACCAACTCCTCCGCGCAGCACGAAAATCAGCCTTCCAGAACAGACTAGACAGCAACGCCCACAACAGCAAGGAACTATTTGGCATCGTCAAAGAGCTCTCCAACCCCGACGCCGAAAACAACTCCATCCCTCCCTCACAGGACCTCTGCGACTCCCTCGCAGCCTTCTTCCACCACAAGATCACCGACATCTACAACAGCTTCACCACAACCAACACGAACCCTCCACCGGAACCCGCCACCGACAACACCACCATCCACACCTGGAACCCAACCTCCACTGAGGAAACCACCCGCGTCATGAACTCCATCCACTCAGGATCACCATCCGACCCCTGCCCGCACCACATCTTTAACAAAGCCGACAACATCATCGCACCCCACCTCCGAGACGTCATCAACACATCTTTTTACACCGCCACCTTCCCGGAGAACTGGAAGCACGCCGAACTGAACGCCCTCCTAAAGAAACCAACAGCAGACCCCACCGAACTCAAAAACTTCCGGCCCATCTCGCTCATACCGTTTCCCGCCAAAGTGACCGAGAAAATCGTCAACGCTCAACTCACCACCGCCCTGGAAACCAAAGACTCACTCGACCCCTCACAGTTCGGCTTCAGAGCTAACCACAGCACCGAGACCGCCCTCATCGCAGCCACGGACGACATCAGATCCCTGACCGACAAAGGAGAAACCGTGGCCCTCATACTCCTGGACCTCTCTGCAGCATTCGACACGGTCTGCCACCGCACCCTGATACGCCGCCCAAGCAACGCCGGCATCAGAGGCAAGGCCCTGGAATGGATCACCTCCTTCCTCTCCGGAAGAACTAAGAGAGTCCGCCTCCCCCCCTTCAGATCCACGGCTACGGAGATCATCTGCGGCGTCCCCCAGGGGTCCTCCCTCAGCCCCACCCTCTTCAACATCTACATGACCCCCCTGGCGAACATCGCACGCAAACACGGACTCGACCTCATATCCTACGCAGACGACACCCAGCTCATCCTATCCCTCACCAACAACCCCACCTCAGCAAGAACCAGACTACACGAAGGCATGAAGGAAGTAGCGAACTGGATGACAGACAGCCGGCTTAAACTGAATACAGAGAAAACGGAGGTCCTCATCCTCGGCCCGACACCAACCGCCTGGGACGACTCCTGGTGGCCTCCCGCCCTAGGCAGCACTCCCCAACCCACCGACCACGCACGCAACCTCGGTTTCATCCTGGACTCTTCCCTCTCCATGACCAGACAGGTCAACTCGGTGACCTCAGCATACTTCAACACCCTCCGCATGCTCCGCAAGATCTTCTGCTGGATCCCCACCGACACCAGGAAGACCGTCACCCACGCCCTCGTCACCAGTCGCTTGGACTATGGGAACGCCCTGTACGCCGGCATCACCATCAAGCTGCAGAGGAAACTTCAACGAATCCAGAACGCTGCCGCACGACTCATCCTGAACATACCCCGCCACCACCACATCTCCGGTCACCTGAAGAAACTCCACTGGCTCCCAGTCAACAAGAGGATAACCTTCAGACTCCTCACCCACGCACACAAAGCCCTGCACAACCGCGGACCAGAACTCATCAACCACCGCGTCTCCTTCTACACTCCTCCTCGCACCCTACGCTCGACCAGACAAGCCCTGGCAGCCGTACCCTGCATTCGCAAAGCCACCGCCGGAGGCAGGTCCTTCTCCTACCTAGCAGCGAAGACCTGGAACTCCCTCCCCAGCCACCTTCGCGCCATACAAGACCACCTTCACTTCAGAAGGCAGCTCAAGACCTGGCTCTTCGAGCATTGACCCCGCCCCCCCCCCCCCCAGCGCCTTGAGACCCTTACGGGTGAGTAGCGCGCTTTATAAATGCGACTGATTGATTGATTGAAAGCAGAGTGAACGTGCGCTGGAATTATAATTTGTTTCCACAACGAGCGATGTACCCCTGTAAGCAGCCGTTGTGAAAGGATGACGGCAGGTGTTTAGTGGAAAGCTCGTATTTGCGGTGAATGTCTTTTGAAGTACCTAGATTCTTTTCATAATAAAATATTGACGTGATTAGGAGACTTTTAGTTCTGCCTCTAATAATTACCCAATTTTGCCTACCTGAACAGAGAGATCTGTTTGTCTTCGACAGCCGAGTGATGCACAAATGCCAGAGGTTTAGGGTTTTTACTATTTTTAACCGTGGCTTAGCCTGCTCGTGTTTTTCAATCGAGGTTGATCAGCAGAGCATGTTATGATGTGGAGATCTGTCACCAGACCTCATTTTTCGTTCCACATATGGACATGAAAACCGAAACCATCTTTTGGATAGATTGTTTAAAAGAGGTGGCTCAGTTGCTGTCATCGAAACATTCCCACCTTTATCTTTTCTATGTTTCTCATTGAAAGTGTTTTAAATCTGCCTGTTTGTTATATATTTCTGATATACAGTTGTTCTCACATGTTACTTCCGATGCTGGGCTAGAACGTCTACAGCGGCACAATAAGTTAGAAAAAAAGAGTTCTTTGGCGTATTTTTGATTCTTGAGACAGTCAGTTCACACATTGAAACGCATGTTGCGAAAAGCACACAACTTACACTGATGAACTTGTGGCTTCACTGATTAAATTATAATATTTTATGGCCCATGGTTGTTATTACTATGCGTGGAATTCATAGCCCTGTGCTGCAATAATATGCTTCTGTATTGAACACCACTTATATAGGTCATTGTTTATGCAAAACACATTTTTATACAGGTACTTCTCTACAGACCATTAACGTGGGTACCATGCTCTGAATTAAAATGATTCTAGTATGTAGGATTTTGAACAGTGAATCAAAGTTTTGTATGGAGGATTGACTAGCACGCAAAACAGGATTTGAGTCTAAAATGTGACACAACCACTCTGATCTTTTCAGGATCTTATTTAAACACCTTATTCTTGTTACAGTCTTCCGCTCCATACTTTACCTCACCCTTATTGTTCTCCCTGGTCCACGATTTAAAAAAAATTAATTTACTATTGGTCCACACCGTTTCACTAGAGATGCATTCCAAGTACTAGATAAGGTTTCTATAAAAAAAACTCTTTAGTTGCTCCCAAAAGAAGCAGTCCAAATGTTATGGACAGTATGTGGAAATCTGTGTGTAAAATCATTACAGTTTACTTGGCACTCACCAGAAATTACACCCCAAAGTTATGTCAATATAATAGCAAAATGGAACAGTGCACCAAACTCAACCCTTTGTATTTGTTTTCAGCGTTCCTGAATATTTGATATATGTAATTGAAATGTGCTGGATTCCCATATCCCTCAAGGGCATTGGCCACTTAGTCCCGTGATTAGGATCTTTGTGCTCAATATCTTTTCAGCTATTGTTTTGTTTGTTAGTCACTTAAAGACTGTACACAGGTGATTGCCACTTTAAGCCTTGGAAAAGTGGAGGAAGCCTAGGTGACTGAGTGACCTCTTCCCAGGGCCTTTCCTGCAAAGACTCAACTTGCACAGCCCCCTCCAGCCAAACGTGCAACTCAGTTGAGCAGAAATTACAATAAATTAATACCTCTGTCTGTACCACCACAGTTTCTAGCCTTTGCTAGTTGAGGCTCCACCACCTTGGCCTCTCTAAAGCCTCCATTCCTTTTGGGTCTCAGTATTGTTTTACCACAGTCTGGAGATTCAGATAAATGCACACAGTCTGTGGACTAGTGCCGCAAGAGGAGGGCTTGATGGTTCTACACAGATACCCATCTGAGCCTCTTGTACTTCCAGTTTGATAACATAGGAACCACTACATTGCATGATAGGTGCACCTGTTTGCACCGCTTTGTAACCACAAGATTGTCAGCCAGTACTATGTAAACAAGTTGGTGGTTCTTCAGCATTTGTGATTCATGCATTGCCAACAGAAATCCCTTAACCACCTGGTAGTGGAAATTGCCCAGTCTCTATTAATACTGCAGTGTTAAAACTCCTATCTAAAGTGAGCTCCTGTTCTGCTTGGAAAAGTGTCTAGGCTGTGCTTTTTAGACCCGGCCTGACAACACAGCCTCAGTGTCTTTATGTTATCAATGCTTTCAAATATACACATAGGAGGATTTTTCTCCCCCTAAGGCATATTTCTCACTCACCTCACATTTGTGTTTACTTTGCAGTCTTTTACGGGCTGCTTTACATTGCAAAAGTACACTTAATCATCATTCTTTGTTGTCCTTCTCATAGATGATCTGTATACGAAAGTCATTCTGTTTTGTAATGCAGTTAGCTCTTTAAAATATGTTTTGCCGAGGCTCAAAATGTATGGCAGACAATGGCTTTTATTATGCTGGTTAAAGTTAGATCCTGGTGTACATCGTCCTACTATCTAAAGCGCTTGCTGCCATATCTCTGCGACAACCCCCTTCTGGCCCTGAGTTGAAGCACAAAGGGTTGCCTGCAGAGAAATCTGCCATGCATATTTTTAGGTCGAGCATAGTAGAGTGCAAGCACTGCTTTTCTGACATGTTGATATGTATCTGGGCTTTTAACAACGCCCACTACACGCCCATCACTACCACTCGTTGGGGGGCTTGCCCTTAAAAAATCCTTTGTTGACATTGGTAAATGGTTTATGTTTGTCCCTCCTTGGGGAGGCTTTGTTACCACCTTGGCCATCGCCTGCTATTACATGGCTAATTGCACTTTTCCAGATAAGTTTGACTGTAAGCGAACTTCTTTTTGTTTCTTTGTCTCTCCTTTGTGCTCATTCTCATGGCGGCTGTGACGCTGTGAATTGGCTCGCATATGTGAAACTGTTTTACTTTTCATTTTCAATTTATATGTCAAGAAAAGTCCGGTTAGGAGTTTACAACTCTAATAACTCTAATTCGAGCAAATGCGAGACCCATCGCATTGCAAATGCTTGTTTGACAGGTAATCAGTGCAGGTCCTTCAAATGGGTCGCCATCAACACTCATCTAGGTAGATGAAGCACCAAGTGAGCTTCTGTGTTCTGAACAGTCTGAGGTTTCTGCAACAGGTATTGAGGAAGTCCTGTATAAAGGGCATTGTTGTAATCCAGCCTGGACACTACCAGGGCAAGAAGATCGGTAGTCCTAACTAGTGGGGAAAGGAATTGTAAGAATTTTTTGGCCATGCGCATCAAGCCAAAACAAGTGGCGACAACTGTGTTGATTTTGGTTTGAAAGTTCAGCTGTTTGTTAGTCTTAACGCCCAAGTTCTTTACATCTTAGACGTGGGCATTAGGGGGAGGAGTGTCATCCGGCTAGTGAGCTTGTAGGTTCAGAGTGCAATCATGACCAAGGCAGAGAACCTCAGTCTTATCTGGGTTGCATTTCAGTTGGCTAGAACCCATCCACTGAAAGACTGCTGATAGGCAAGGATTGGTAGCCGCTTGATCCGATGTCTCATCTTTTCTAAATGAGAAGAGTAGTTGAGGTCACTATCTTGGCCCAAAAGGACTTGACCAGAATAACCAAAGGAGTAAGGTACATGTTAAACATCATAGGACTAAGGGCAGTGTCCTGGGGCACTCCCACCTAGACAGTACTCTTACTAGAAGAGAATAAAGACATCCAGACCTCTTGAGATCAGTCCTCTAGGAAACTCTTAGCCAATTTAGCACCAGGCCCCTAATGCTAATGTCAAAGAAGTGGGCAAGCAGCCTGGAATGCAGAACCTTATGTAAAGTGGCCGAGAGATCTAACAAGACCAGGACATAACTAAGGTGTATTTAATCTGCTCGGATACTTCCAAAAGGGCAGTTTTGGTTCTAAATTTAGGTCTGAACCCTGACTGGCTGGGGTGGAGGAGCCTGTTGGACTCAATGTAACTTGAAAGCTGATAATTCAGAATCTTCTCTGAAATTTTAGATGAAGCTGGCAACAGGGGAATATGGCTGTAGTTACTTAAGACATTGGGATCAGTGCTGGACTTTTTCGAATCTTGGCCTGCTTCCAGGTAGAGGGGACGGTCCCAGATGCCAAAGATCTGTTAATAAGGGAGTTTAGCACAAGGTTTATGGCATCCACTCCCTTCGCTAGGATACATGGAGGGTAGGTGTCAGCGGGAGATCACGATCTTAGATTAAGTATGGCAGGTCTCGACTCCTCGAACGAAATTGGGTCAAAAGAAAAAAGAGCGCAATTAATGCCAGTGGGAGGGGAAAAGCAAGAATCAAGAGAATTCATTGCTGCAAGACTACTTTGAATTTCTGCAATTTTTTTTTTTTTTAAAGAAGCCAGTTGTGGCTCAAGGATCTACCTTGTGCTGGTATGCGCCGGGATCAAGAAACTATTTAACAATCTTAAAGATTTCAGTTGGCTTGTTATTTGCATTTTCAATTTTCATCCTCATAGAAGTGTTTTTAGTAAGTTTGATTAAATTAGTGAAGCTTTGAAGTGCTGAGTTGTATTTCAATTTATCCTCTAGACTGCAGTGACTTCACCAGGCTCTTTCGGCCTTCTTCCAAATTTTCTTGGCCTACCTAAAATGTTTATTGAACCAGGGGCAGGAGAGCTTAGTCCTGCCAGTTATATGACTGGGGAGGGGAGTCAATGAAGGGAGTGGTGCCAGTTGATCTTCCATGTAGCAAACCCAATCGACAAAAACAAAGATGTCTCACTCAAGTGGACCGGGGAAGGAAGGTAGCAAATTCTCCAAGGCAGTTAGCAAACTGGTCTGGAGGATGTCAGAAAAAAGCCTAGGTTTGGCGGTGGAGGCAGGAATTTTCCGACAACCCTGTTGAATTACCTTCCAGTCAAAATAGATTACATGGTGATCGGTCCATGGAAGAGGGAGGGGATCAGATGTACTTAAATTAATGTTAGAAAAAATCAAGTCAATAGTGTGAACCTCAATGTGAGTGGGGTTCGAGATAAATTGATGAAAGCCTAGCGGAGACAGGGTATTCGTGAGGCTACACATGTCTATATTGGCAGGGGAATCCCAATGAATATTTAGGTTCCCAAATACGATGCAGTGAGCAAAACTAAGTAGGGCCTGCCCTGCCACCTCATTAAGGAAATCCAGAAAAGGGTCATCTGGGCCTAAGAGTCGTTAAATCAAAAGGTCCCCAACTGATTTTTTGGGCATTCAAAGCAATGGAGATGCCACAGGCTTCCGCATCTACAAGGTTGTTTACCAAGAACATTGAACATGGATTTATGTCCTGAAGAATAATAGCTATACCTCAGCCTCTTCTGTGCATACATTCAAAAATTTCTTCTAAACTCTTGCTATGTGACCCGTACTAGGCTGGCAACGCAATGTCTCCCTAAGGACTTCCTCTCTCTCACTAACCTGCCTGTCCAAAAAATAATTTCTCACCTGCACGTACTTGAAGATGCAACTTGTGAAATGAATATTAACCTTTAAATCAATTCTCACAATTTCATAAAACTTTCTTGGGACCATGGTTGTTTAAGTTCCCATTTACCATTTCAGCCCATTCTGGTATCATGTTAGAAAATTCTTCGGGGAAGTCAGATTTGCTCCACAGCAATAAGTCTTCCCTTGGGCTATATGTCTTAGCATATCTTATCAATAATGCATATATTTAACAAAGGTCTCTGAGAGTCTGAAACGTAATATTTTTTTATTTTTCAGGAATGAAACATTTACAAGTGATGTAATGGAATCCAGACATCCCTATTATTTCCTCACAAGGATTGTATTATATTGAAATATTTTTTTCTGTTATCATAGGCCGTTGGAGTATCTGAGATGAAGCAACTAAGTAATATATTTATAGGGTGGGCAGTAGGCAAAGTTTTCCTTGCATCTCTTTGGACCTGATTTAGATCTTGGCGGTGTTACTGCCAAGTCGCTTCAACAGTGGACCCTAGAAAACCCTCCAAGTCAACAGTTTTCCTCCCACTGTATTTAGATGTTACAGCTCTGCAAGCGGAGAGCTGGCGACAGATTGCTAATGGAGGGAGACGGCAGTAGGACCAAATGCAAGGGGCTAGGGAATTGAGATAAATGACCTACACATTGTTCCTTAGCCAAAGGTGTCCCCTGCACTTCACACTACACACCACACCACATACACACCATCATCCATTACAATTCCAACACATCACAACCCGAACATACCGAAAACACACATTGACATACATCCATTACACAACATACACACACCATTGACACTACATCCACACACAACACAACCACAACAGCCAACACAACTACACACTCAGCTACACAAACACACTCACACAACTACACACATCATGACAATGTCCACCACACAACCACGACACTCAACATTGATCTCACAAGCAAGTGACAAGCAAGTTACACACACACAGACACAACCACATCACCCACTCCTTCTTCCTCCACCTCAACCAGCCAATCCACACACACATCCCCGTACCCTTGCAATGTGCACACATGGACACCATTGTTCAGTGTGACTGTACTGTCATTGTGGTGCCAGCATTCATCTGTCAATAAATGATGACACCACAATGATCGTTGTGTATGTTTGCGATATGCAGCCATGTATCACACCACTGTGCTCCCCACATATGCAAGTCACAGTGATTAAAAAAATTATTGTTACATGTATGTGCCTGCAGTGGTCCCGACCACATGTGCAGTGCCCACCCAATGCACCCTGGCAATGCGGCGGTGCTACCTTCGAGTCCGGCGATGCGGGGTCTCGGTTTCTCTGTGGGTCGGTGGCAGCAGTAATGGCAGGTGTTGTCCAGTTGTGTCCAGTCAAAGATGTGAGTGAAATGGGATAAAAAGGTGAGTTTTAACCCTTTCCCCCCAATGCGCCACCTCAGACATGGAGGTCAGACCACCAATTTTTTCATGGCGGGAAGGCACATCCAAATCTGCTTGGCGGAAAGTGTGGCTGGGGTCCCACCGGCATCCACTTTTACCTCTTCCACTGTCGAGGCAGGAGGTTTTTCTTGGCAGTGGTTCCAGTGCACGCTTTTATCTATGGGACCGCCAGCATCTAAATACGGTGGACGGACCTTCACAGAGGAAATTAGACAGCAGGACCGTTGCAACAGAGATCTAAATCAGGCCCTTGGTCACCTACTTTCCCAAATAATTAATGTAACCATCCATTTGTCAAAAACCAAGTATATTCATGTGACATGAGAGTGTCTGAAACTAACCATTTTAATTATATTGATTTCCGATACTATAGAGAGGGAAATATGGGGCATTTATCAAAATCTTTCTTTAATTTAGCTTGAAACTTATTATCATTTAAGCGAGAATTATCACCTAGGCATGTGAAAACATATATTCTCAAGCATCTAATTGGGCATGATGTTACCACACTTTGATGTATAATGATGTGAATACACTGGATAAATAATTAATTTAGGACTTCTTTTGTTACAGAATATGATCCTGACCTGGACGGTGTAGTTAAACTCCTTGGTAGAGAGGCAGAGGATGAAGCTTTCTTTGCTCAAATGTATGACTCTTGAAGCTATTCCACTGATTCTCTTCAAAAGACCTTCCCAGATGACACTGCTTCACAGCCTTGGGGGAGCGCTTCACAGGTGTGACATGGGGATGGCAGGGGAGGGAGTGCATCACAGGTGGGCTGGAGAGGTGGGGGGCATGGAACTTGTGTTACTTATGTTTACAGTTGCCTGCTTAGAACACCTCTTCTGGTAGAGGAGAAGAAGAGGAGAAAATGCTTAGAAATGGAAGACACGGACGTAGTAGATTTCAACACAGGCTGGGAGGCTTGTTGCTGGTCATGCATGCTTACATTTGACACAGCATGTTTGGTTTCACCATTGCCTTTCCTTACACCCCATTATTTCTCTGTTGCATTGTTTATTGTCATGTAAAAACCAACCTGTGGAAGTCTTTTTCATCTTTTATTAAAGGTTAAAATCTGTCAAAAACTGGAGCTTTCAAAACCTCCTACACTGTTGGGTATAATGTCTAATCTCTTACTCTGTCTGAGGGAACCTCATGCCAACATTCTTCTCATGGTAAAAATAAAATAAAGCTTTGCCTTCATGTGTGACCTGTTGTGTTCTTACTGCTTGGTTAGAGACAATGGATCTCCTCTATTGTTGGCCACCTCATCAGAGGCCGATCTTAAACACCCCTCAACAGGTCTGGCTGTATCAAATACCCCGATTAAAGCTGCTTCGCTTTGGTGTAGACCCAGATGTTTATGGATAGATGCACCTGTTAAGAGGTTATTATCATCTGCCCATATGCAGCCACTGAGTCCCAGGTATGGCCTCATATACCCCTCCTGAAGCCATGCAAAACCCAGATATAGTATCATATGCCATTATATACACTATGCAAAGATCCTGACTGCATGCTAAAGTACCACCATCACATGCCCAGAGAGCTGCTACGTTGTAAGCAAAAGGTGATGGGAGGATGCCAGCAAATAGTGTACTCCATTGGAAATAACTTTGAGTAGTATCTAACCCATTGATTTTCACTCCCTGTGCCACTCCAGACAGATACCGCCGTTATGCAAATTAGTACTGAGCCTCTTGGGAACAGTCCATCCTGAACTGCCAGGCAAGGCCCCCTCCAGAAGAAAAGACTAATCTCAGAATGCTTTTGGCCTTGTAGGGCCTAGTCAGGAAGGTATTGCTTGGATCCTGTGGCACAACAAGTAAAGAACCCACACCTGGGCATACCCCTGGCACATGCGAGGAATACTTGCACAAATGAAAACCACTTGCAATCACCCTGGCCAGCATTCCGACTCATTGTTCTGCTACCACTGTGTCATCCTAAACAGAGGCCTGTCTTATGCAAATCAGTACTAACCCTGATCCTCACTGGAACTACAGTATATATTCTGTGCTGTGAGACAAGGCCTCATACAGCTTCAGACAGCCCGGTGCAGCCATTGTATTCAACATGTGCCTTTTATATATATCTACTCCTTCATATCCATAACATACTGCTGTACATGACCACGTGCTACCATCATTTACTTTCTCCCATACCTAGGCCCTATCATCGCATGTGCAGGAGCAGCCACAAATACCATATATTACCATCCCATACCAAAATGCTTCCATCATTTTCCCACATATAGCCATCATGTACCCCATGCCGGGGTACTGCCATCGAATGCCAAGGGATCACATCACATGTCCAGGAAGTTGTGTCTTTTCAGGTGCAGCCACTGTACCACAAGTATTACATCACATGGTTAAGTGTTGTCCTCTTATAAACATATGCAGCCATCTGGCAGCATCACATGCCCAGGAGGTGTCATATATCAAGTGCAACCATATCAGTGCAAGTATCACTATTGCCTGGCCAGACGCTGTCACCTTATACCCTTATACAGACATAATGTACTCTATGCCAGGTTCCCATCATCGCATGTCAAGGCACCATATCATGTGACAATTTGCTACAGTTAGCTGTCACATCCAGCCACATATGCCCAAATATTACCATCACGTGTCCATGTACCTTATTGCATGCCCAGGTATTGGCGCCATGTGGTCAGGAACAGCATTCATATCCTAAGGTATAACTTTATTTACTGCCTTGTAAATAATGGCACCATATGCAAAACAGATCCATCATATGCCCGGGGACAGCCAGATGTGTCCTGGTCACATTTGGGCAGGATTACATTAGACAAGGACTGGTTTGGAAAAATAAAGAAAGATGTTGCTTGTGTTGAACTCTGTATCTAAGACACCAATGGGCAGCACGAGGAAGATTGACAACTTTGAGAAAAAACTTGAACTCACCCACACAATACACGTAAGACATGGTCAGTTGACCACTCTACTGTGGAAATACTTCATGTATGAAAAGAACATTTCAACCCACCTGAGAGTTGATCAACTAAAATGTTGACGGTTCAGAACATTTCTACAGTGATGAATCACCAGAAGGAGTGAGTATCTCATTCGAGTGAGCTACATTAAAGAGGACACAGGAGCTGAAATGGATACCTGGGGGGGGCTGTGATAATTAGGATCTAATGTCAGAAAGTTAAAAGAGATGCTCCAGAATTTGTGCAGATGGGTGGATTGTCTGTTGCACTTATTTCTCCAGAATACTTATAAAGTTCCCTTCAGCGATACCACAGCAACAAACCGTCCATTCTAGGCTCGCACTCTGACTGATCATCCCTCCACACAAGGAACTCATTGATGGAACCTTCTTCTCCCCAACAGCAGAAAACCTTTACGCCCATATTTATACTTTTTTTGCTTCGCATTTGTGCCTTTTTGTGATGCTAAGGCGGCGCAAGCTTACAAAATACAATTAAAATCCAACATACACAAGTCAAGATTTGGATTTAAAAAAGAATAAGAGTCTTAAATCCTTAGAAAACAGTGAGAATGCTGTTACTGCGCAAAAGTACCTGGGTAGCGTCAAAATAAAACTGCGAGTGCGCGTCAAAAATGCCCAGCAATGCGTCGATTTCTCACTCACAAGTGAGACCGTCTGTCGTTCCTTTTCCAGTTGGTTCGGCGTGGGTCGTTTTGTCTCTCCGAGAGCGATGCGGTTACAATCTACAAGCAACTCATGACATAACAGGAGCAGAATCAACTGCTCAATGCCTTCCAATCTGGCTTCTGCAGCAATCACAGCACTGAAACTGCCCTAATGCCAGCCGCCAACGATATCCAAACCCTCTCCAACTGGGGACAAACAGCAGCTTTGATCTTCCTTGATCTCTCAGCAGCCTTCAACACTGTATCCCACTACATGCTTATTGAAAGACTCCACCACATCGGCATCCAAGGGGATGCACTCAGATGGATCACCTCCCTCCTCACCAGAAGAACAAAGAAGAACTACCTCCCACCTTTCATGTCTGAACCCAAGGAGATCACCTGCGGTGTCCCCCAGGGCTCAACCCTCAGCCCTATGATCTTCAATGCATATATGACTCTGCAGGCCAACATTGTTAGATCCCACAGTCTCAACATAGTTTCCTACTCAGACGACACCCAACTCATCCTCTGGCTCACTGATGACACGCTCCACCACCAGACCCAGCTTCCACATATACATGACAAGTGTTGCTGACTGGATGAGGAACAACTGCCTGCAGCTGAACACAGTCAAGACATAAGTACAAATCTTTCGCAACAGCAGCAACACATGGACTTATTCCTGGGGGCCCTGAGACCTAGGACCTGTACCCACTCCCTCTGACCATGCAAGAAACCTCAGAATCATCATTAACAAGCTCACCATGAAATCACAGATCACCACCATCTCATCTGCATGCTTCCCCACTTTGCGCATGCTACGTAAGGCCCTCATCACCAGCCGAATGGACTACGGCAATGCCCGCTATGTTGGAATCAAATCGCACGCCCTACAGAGACTTCAGACTATGTAAACAGCGTAGCTAGACTCATCCTCAGCCTTCCTCGACAAACCTACATCACACCCCACCTCAGGCAACTCAACTGGCTCCCGGTACAGAAGAGATACCAATTCATGTTGCTGACCCAGACACAAAAGGCTCTACACAACCAAGGACCCGCGTACCACCGCCTGACCTTCCACCAACCATAGAGAAGGCTAGGTTCTGCCTCCCTTTCACTTGCCCATACTCTGCCATCTACCGAAGCAGAAGTCTAGGATGCTTCTTCTCTCACGTCGCAGCAAAAGCCTGGAGAGGCCTCCTGTGAGAAAGTAGCCTCTTTCTAGCATGGTTACCCCCATTTTTGGCCTGTTTGTGAGTGTGTGTCAGTGTGTGTTTACTGTGTCACTGGGATCCTGCTAGCCAGGACCCCAGTGCTCATAGATAAAAACCTATATGTCAGTGTGTTTGCATGTCTCACTAGGATTCTACTAGCCAGGACCCCAGTGCTCATAGTTTGTGGCCTAATGTGTGTGTTGTTAGTAGTGCTTGACTGTGTCACTGAGGATCTGCTAACCAGAACCTCAGTGCTTATGCTCTCTCTGCTTTTAAACTTGTCACTGTAGGCTAGTGACTTCATTTACTAATTTCAATTGGCACACTGGACCACCCTTATAAGTCCCTAGTATATGGTACCTAGGTACCCAGGGCATTGGGGTTCCAGGAGATCCTTATGGGCTGCAGCATTTCTTTTGCCACCCATAAGGAGCTCAGACAAACCCTTTCACAAGCCTGCCATTGCAGCCTGTGTGAAATAGTGCACACACACAGCCATTTTCACTGCAGTTAAGTAACGTATAAGTCACCTATATGTCTAAACTTCACTTGCTGAAGGTTAGGTGCAAAGTTACTAAGTGTGAGGGGACCCTTGCACTAGCAAAGGTGACCCAACATAGTTCAGGGCCATTTCCCGGGACTTTGTGATTGTGGGGATGCCATTACACGCGTGCACTACATATGGGCCAATACCTATATGTAGCTTCACAATGGTAACTCCGAATATGGCCATGTAAGGTCTGGACTCCATCAACACAGACTATCCTGAGGTCCGGCAGGCGTAATTTGGAGGAGGTAAGATCTTGCCTTCCCTGAGAGTGACGGTACCCCTGTGCACTGCGTCTTCTTCACCTCCTGAGGCCTCTGTGCATTATATGAAAAATTACTTCATACACAGCCTGGCCCAGGTCCCCAGCACTCTATCCTGCGATGCTCAACTCACTGAGTTGTTCTCCAGCGGCGTGGGACTTTCCTTTGTTGTGCTGCACCAACCGTGTTTTGCACCTCCTTTGTTCCCATGTCCTGGGACTCCTGTGGGTGCTGTCTGGCATCCTGAGGTCTCTCTAAAGTGCCGAGAGCCCCCTCTTCCTCCTCACACAGAGTTGAGGTCCACAGGTCCCTCCTGGGTCCAGCCAGCCCCATTTTGATGCAAAAGGTCTATTTGTCGTAACCAAGGCTTGCTGGCGACTTCCAACACAAAATCACATCTGCCTCCATCTTCACGTCATGGAACATCCTTCGCATCATGCCGGAACCCGCTGGCATCTTCCTAGGGTGCATTCCCGCAGTCTTTGTCCAACCGGGGACTCTTCTTTTGCACCCTCTTCTGGGTTGGCAGGGGCTCCTGCCCTTCCTGGATCTTCTTTAGACTTCTGGAATGGGTTCCCTTCTTTTGCAGGTCTTCAGGTCCAGGAATCCAGCAGTTGTTGTTTGCAGACTTGGTTGGTTATTGCAAAATCCCAATCACAAGGTGTAGTGTGTCCTAAGGAAACTTGCAGTACTTTACTCCTGCTTTTCTGGGCTCTGGGGTGGGGCAATTTACTTACCTTTACTGTATTCTTACTCTCCCAGCAATTCTGCACACACTACACTTGTCTAGGGGGGAACTCGTGATTCGCATTCCAATTTCTTAGTATATGGTTTGTGTTGCCCCTAGACCTATTTTCTCCCATTGCATTCTGTAGCATTTCCTATTGATTGCACTATCCTATGACTAATTACGTATCTAATTTTGGTGTCTAATGTGTATATTGTGTATAATACTTACCTCCAGAAGGAGTATTGTATCCAAGATATTTTTGGTACTGGGGCACCCAAATAAACTACCTTTATTTTTTGGTAACACTGAGTATTGTCTTTACTTGCATGAGCTTTACATGTCTCCTAGTTCAGCCTGAGCTGCTCTGCTATAGCTACCTCATTCAGCCTAAGCTGCTAGAACACTACTACATTTCACTAAAAAGGGATAACTGGACCTGGTATAAGGTGTAAGTACCCAAGGTACCCACTACAAACCAGCTGATTGATTGATTGTATTATTAATTATATAATTGCTAATTACCTAAGCACATTGTGGAATTATTATATCTTTTGAGTTATATTTTAGGTGTGGGTTGTTGGTTTTGTGGGGGTGTAGGATGGGAAGTTAATTAAGTAATAAATAATTACCAATAATTATTAATGTATATTAAAATATGTATTTGATTTATAATTATGTAAGTTGTTTAATAATTAAATTTTTATGTTACATATTAGGTGCGGGTTGTTGTATTTGTAGGGGAATAGGGTGAGAAGGTATTTAAGTAATAATTAACAATGAAATATGTGTGTATTAATAATTATTTTATCGATTACTTAACATGTTAATTGAGTTATAGTTTTTATTGAAATTATTATTTTCGTGTGGGCTGCTATGTTTGTGGGAGTATAGTGTGGGAAATTAACTAAATAATAAATTATTAACATGTTTTATTTATTATTAATTGTGAAAATTGTTACCAATTATGTGAATTGTTTTTTTTTTAATTTACACATATATATATATATATATATATATATATATATATATATATATATATATGTTAGTTTTATAATTTTGTTCAACTAATAAGGTTATTAAAATATGTTATGTGTTTGAAGTTAAGTACTTTCTCTACTGCAGTGGATTGGTGATAGTAAATATTAGCCCTCTGAAGCCCAACACTTTCCTTTCTGTTGCACAGACTGGAGTTGGCATAGTAAATTGAGCCCCTGTGAAGTCCAACGTTTTCTCTACTACTGCACAGATGGCAGTTGCAATACTAAATATTACATCTTTGAAGTCCAATGCTTGCCCTACTGTTGTACATACTGGATCGGGAACAGTAAACTTTACCCCTCCGAAGTTCAACGCTTTCCCTACTGTTGCACAGACTGCAGTGCGGATAGTGTATAATTAATATTTTGATTTAAATATTTATTTTTAATATTGCGTGTGTGTGTGTGTATGCGTGTATATATATACATATATAATTTGTTCGTTCAATTTTATATTATTTGTTTATATACAGATATGTTCTAACTTTTGAAATGTATATATATATATATATATATATATATATATATATATATATATATATATTAATGTATAGTTGTTAATATGTAATTAGTTAGAAAATGTCATTTTAATATTTTGTACTTTTTATTTTTTTGTGTTTCATTTAAATATATAACTATCTATATAAGTATATATTTACGCTTTCTAAAGTAGTAAATTAAAAACATAATTACAAATTATAAACTAAAATATATTTTCCATTAATAATGTTAAATTATATACATTTAGAAATATATGTGTGTGTGTTTTTTTTTAAGTTTTAGAAAAAAGACACCGCCATATTGACCAGGAATTATACATCGGATATTGAAAGTAGCATACCAAGTAACAGAGACAAACATCTTGCACAGTCCATCCCACCCATCCCAGCCCGACACCCATAGACGATCCACAATTACCACCGTACCTTTATTACTGTGTGCTATTCCCCAGTCTGTCAGTACCATATCCTCTTATTTCTTCATCAATACAAGAGTCGATGCGGCGAGCAGTTTCCAGCAAAATACATCTATAATCTGCCAACCTCTTTTGGGGACATCCCCTTGCAAGGTAAACCCCGTCTTCCATCCCCATGCAATGACAACACCTCTTTTATGCACCGCTAAGGAAGGGGGAGCTTCTGCCTTCCATGCCCTTGCTATGTCTTTTTTAAGCAACCGTTAGGCCCAGAAACAGGAGTAGTAGTTTGTTCTGTTTCGCCCAAGACTGTCAGTGCTATGGAGAAGGACCAATTTGGGATCCCCTGGGATTGTCCATGAGAGCATGTCACTCAGGCATGAAGTCATAACCCGCCAGAACCGATCCAGCGGTGAAGGTGTCTTCCTCCACTTCACAGTGAAGGCATACCAAGGAGGCAATAAGACCCATGCGATGTCTCGTATAGTAAGCTGGGTGGAGGTATTTAAATTGTATCAAGTAGAGGCAGGCCAAAATTGCTGCCATGTGAGGAGCGTCCAGTGCCTCACTCCATCCTCATTGTCTAAAGTTCCAAGATCTGCCTCCCATGCCGCCCAAAGGGTGGGTAAAGTGTTAGATCAATTTGTTACAAGTGTTTGATATGTTTTCATTATTTTATGGATTCCTAGCTCCCCCATGAGGAGTTTACCCTCTAGAGGGCTGAATTCAGAGAAATCTGCGAGGTTCCTCATGTACGGGGTGAGGGTGTGACATAGTTGTAAATAATGATGGAATTGACTCCGATGCAGGTCACTTTGCATGTCATGAAACAATTTTAATACTGGGTCCTGCATCACATCACCCAGGATGAAGATCCTGATGGTGTCCCATGTCCGACATCCCTCAAGCTGGCCTTCTGATGGAGCACACTACCCTGCCATAGGGGAGTCTGTTCAGTGAGTCTCTCCCACCACCCCATCTGCCTCAAGGAGCATTTCCATACCCCCAGGACCACCTGTGTCACCCGTGGAAGGGACCCCATCCCTGTCCCATCATACAGATAGTCAAGTACAGGGGTAGTACCCATCGCCCATATTTCAATCGCATATGTGGGGTCACCCGGAGGGCCATACCACCAGTAGTTAGTGATCAGGAAGTGGGACACAGAGTAGTAGAAGAAAATATCAGCTGCAGTGAAACCCTCACAATATGTGGACTGAAAACAGGTCCTGAGGGCAACACAAGCAGACCACCCCAAAGTATCCCCGAAGAATGGTGCTAATCTGCTGAAACCATGACTGGGGAATGGAGTAGGGGTAGTTCTGCAACTGGTACAATTGGGGCAGGGAGCCCATTTTAAAGATTGCTGATCTGCCTGTCAAGGACAGCCGCAGGAGTGACCAGATCCTTACCTCCTTCCTTACACCGGTCAATGCTGGTGCCAGTTTCTTGGTCTACAACAGAGTTGCATCTGGGGATACAAACACACCTAGATATTTAAAGCCACCTTCAGCAAGTATCAGGCATGGCTCCCATTCTATGGTCCCAGTGTAGCCATTCACAGGGGAAAACTTTGGATTTTGCGATGTTCTTATAGAGGCCAAACACATAATCTGCATGATTCATGGCCCTGTGAACAGGACAGAACATCATCCGCATATAGGGCAATTCTGCCTGACAACCCAGCACTCCACTCAAAGTCCCTCACCAGGGCATCCATCCTGACCCCTCTGGCCAGAGGCTCCATGGTCAGTGCAAATAGAATTGTGGATAGAGGGCACCCCTGTCTCGGCCCCCTATGAATCAGGAAAGTATCTGATAAGGCACCCTAACTGTATACAAGAGCTGGGCATAGGAGAGGGACTGGGGCCAAAATTCAATCTCCAGAGAAGAACAAGTAAGTAATCCCAGTTAACATAATCAAATGCCCTGTCCATGTCGACCAGGAGCATAGCCACTGGTGTCTCAAGGCAATCTGCCAGGGCTAGCACATTGTAAACACGACTTATGTTATGGCACATGGCACGGGAGGGCATAAAGCCTGTCTGGTCCAGGTGAACCAAATCTGGATTGTAATCCACTAGCCTGCTGGCAAGTGTTTTCGCTAGGAGTTTCACCTCCATATTCAGGAGGGGAATTGGTGGGTGGTCTGGTTTGGGAAGACCATACATTCTGCATGTGGCCAGTCTGGTGGGAGTGGCTCTCCTTCAAGTGCCGAATTGATCACCCCTAGGGGGTGCCTCCCTAATCTCGGCAGGAATGTTTTAAATATTTTGCATGGGAATCCATTGGGACGAAGGGCCTGCCGCATTTGCATTGCCGATTTGGCGGATGCAAGCTCTTTTTCAGTAATATCCTCATCTAGTTGGGCCAGAGCTTTGGAGGGTCAAGACTTCTACAAAGTCAACTATTTGATCCAGGGTCAGTGTCTCTCTGCAGGCATACATCTCCCTGTAGTATGAGGTGAAATTCTGTGCTACCTCCTGTGAGTTAACCAACAGTTGGCCCTGTTCATTAGGAACCACAAGAGCCATGTTGTGGCTGTAAGCAGTTTGACACAGCTTCTTGCTCAATTTATCCCCCCACTGGTATAGACGACACTGTGCTGCCCATCAGGCCTGCTTAGCCACCTCAAGGAGGGCAGCTGCTGGTGCTGTTATTGTCCCCACCACAGCTGCCACCACACTCTGTGCCCATCAGCCATTCAGACGCAATAATCCAGCAACCGTATCGGATGTTCTAGATCCATAAGGCCTGATATCTATGCTGGCACTCCCCTGTCCAACAATTTCCCTGCCATGCCAGATATCGTTACAACCAGATATTCCACTCTGGGTTCACAAGGAGTTCACCTTAAGATCCAAAGTCCACTCCTATAAGTCGCTGCTAAGTACCTGAATACAGTTTCCCCCCATAGGATAACATTACCGCCCCAGAAATTGCACTATTAACATTTTTATAAATTGATATCTCGAAAAGTACTAACCAAATTCTGATGATCTAGGTGTCTAAATTCATGTACAAATCTGTGCTATTTTAATAAATTGGTGTTGGATTTCATTATTGAGTGTCTGTCTCACTTGCTGCCTCTCTGTGTGCAATAAATGCTTACACATTAACATTATCATCTGATAAGCCTAACTGCTTGCCCACACTACTATAAAAAGATAGCTTTTAGGGTTATTATTTTAACCCATTCAGCCATTGAGTGTTGCCCTGGGCTATCTGCATAGTGTCCCCTTACATTGGGATACTACATAGATAACCAGCTTCATACATCGCACAAGTTTAAGGATTGCATCTCTGTCCATGTAATTTAGGATTTTGGCTACCATCAGTCTAGGCCGTTCCTGGGAGGGGATTCCTTCAAAAGTGCTCTATGGGCTTGGTCAACCACAAAGCAGGATGAGGATTTCTCTGCCGGCACCAGCGATTGGATCCATTGTGGCAAAAACATAGCCATGGACGAGCCTTCACATCCTTCTGGGAATTCGACGAATCTCAAGTTGTTGCAGAGAGCTTGTGCCTACAGTTCCTTCATCACTGCCATAAATGTGTTCACCTTTTGCTGCAAGTTTGTGACTGAGCGCTAAACTCCAGAGACCCTCGTCTTGGCCTCCATTATCCACTCCTCTTCTCATCTGAGATCTTGATGGAGCAAGGCGACATCTAAGCTCACAGCTCCCATATTAGCATCAAGCATATCGTGATACACAATGCCATAGACTGGCTCACCTCCTTCCTCACCGACCGGACCCAGAAAGTCCGCCTTCCACCTTTCCACTCCACTGCTACCAAGATCATCTGCGGAGTCCCCCAAGGGCCCTCCCCCAGGCCCACACTCTTCAACATTTACATGATCCCCCTAGCCAACATCCTCCGACCACACAGAATTACTATCCTCTCCTACGCAGATGACACCCAACTCATCCTCTCCCTCACCCGCAACCCCACCACCGCTAAAACCAACCTACACACTGCTCTCCTCGACACCGCCAACTGGATGACAACTAACCACCTCAATCTTAACTCCAACAAAACCGAGATCTTCATCTTCAGCCCCAACAAAACCATATGGGATGATTCCTGGTGGCTCACTGCCCTAGGCCCCGCACCCACCCCCGCAAACCAGGCATGCAACCTCGGCATCAACCTGGACCCCTCCCTCTCCATGACACAACAAATCAATGCACTAACCTCCTCCTGCTTCCACACACTCCGCACTCTAAAAAAATCCTTCAAATGGATTCCCCCAGAGACCAGGAAAACAGTCACCCATGCACTCATCAGCAGCAGACTTGACTACGGTAACGCCCTCTACGCCGGCACCACACTCAAACTCAAACACAAACTCCAGAGAATCCAGAACACAGCCGCACGCCTCGTCCTTGGCCTCCCCCGCCACGAACGAATCTCACCACACCTCAAATTTCTTCACTGGCTCCCCATAGACAATAGAATCACTTTCAAGATCCTCATCCACACACAAATCCCTCCACAACACCGGCCCGACCTACCTCAACGAAAGAGTGAACTTCCACACTCCCACTGCAACCTCCGATAAGCCGACCTCGCACTAGCTACAGTCCCCTGCATCCACTGAACCACCACAGGAGGCAGGGCCTTTTCCTGCCTCGCCCACACAACCTGGAACTCCCTCCCCACCAACCTTCGCAAAACCAAAGACCTCCTGCTCTTCAGAAAAAACCTCAAGACATGGCTGTTCGAACAGTAACCCCCCTCACCCCCCCACTAGCGCTTTGAGACCTTCACGGGTGAGTAGCGCGCTGTATAAAAAAAATGGATTTATTTATTGATTGATACTGGGTTCTGTGGGTGCCAGGAGCGCCATATTATTTGGCACCTCTGCCGATGATCCACCAGCCATGATCACCATCACTGACCTCCCAAGCTGGGCATATTTGCACATGGTACTTTACCTGGTGGTGGGAGGGGGAGCTTTATCCTTTGTCATTGTGGCTGGTGCCCCCATCACATCCCTTAGGTTTTTTGGCTGTCCTCAGCAGTGTTCTGAACCTGCCTGAACCCCCCGAGGGTGAGTATGAGAGGCGGCATGAGCAGTCGGCTGCTGATAGGTCTACAGTGCATGCTCCAAAATAAAAAGTGGGGCCCCAGCGGGGGCTAGGAGCAATCACCCTAGTGGATTAGTATACGTTGAGTCACAATTCACACCAGGACCGAGTCCGGCCGCCCACACTCAAGACACCAACCCCAGGCAAAGTTCTTTAACAGGGCCCCACTCTGGCGAAGTCTAGCAGTACGGCTATATACCAGGGCTGGCTGCAAGGAGCAAAGACCATGTCCGGAGGGCTCTAGTCAGATTCGTATGAACGAAGTCAATCAGTCCTCAGTCAATAGGCAAACAGAAGTGGGCTCCATAAAGATGTGTGGGAACAGGGGGCCTTGCGCCACTGACCTGCACCCAGCACGTATAATGGCTAGCCAATGGACATAGTCCTTGTGGTAGGTTATGGAGCCTCATGGGGGACGATGTCTACATGAGCACCCCCAATCAGGCCAGAGGCTCACCTGGAGACCTCCTGGCCCTTGCACGCAGGACTATATAAACAGCCCCCTCACAGTGAGTGCTACACCTGGCATGCCCTAGCAAAGCAGTCATTTATTTCATATGGCTAAGGCGGTGTGGCTTTTAAATCCGGACAGCTCTGTACAACAGTACCCCCGCTGCTGGCAGGTTCTTAGAAGTTCACCTTTGTGTGCTGATTTATCTCAGGCGGCTCAGTGTCACCATCTGCTCCTGGCCTCAGATAACTTCTAGAGGCCCGTGGTACAACTTCACGGTCCAGCCAGAATTGCCCTGTCAACCTCAGGAGAAAACCACTTTGCTTCCAGAGGCACTGCCGGCCCCACTGGTACCAGAAGCCATCACCTCCACATAGCCTAGGCAAGGCCCGTAACTCCCAGGCCCGAGATGCACTCACCTCAGTGCCGGCTCGGCCCAGTTTCAATCTGGGCTGCATGCCAGAGCTGCTTCCAATGCATGTGAGTTCGGCTGGGTCACTGCTACTCACGGTGGACTTGGGGGAGACAGTCAGGGAGCTCCATCTGAGCCCCTGACCTGCACACTGCAGACCTCGGCCAATCTTGTGGGCTACTGGCTCATCTCTACACCACATGTCCACTCAGAATGGCTGATGACAAACCAAGTATGCTGCTGGAGTTATCTGTCAAGCCCACCTGCATCTGCAACCCCCAGTCAATTCTGTGATGCTGAATGAGACTGGAACCTAGTTTTGGTGCAGTGGGGAGCAGGATAGTGCCAGATGAAGGAGCGACGCCGGGCTACGTTACAGTGCGGCCGTCATGTTCTCCAGTCAGGCCAGGCCCCGTGATTGTTTTTTATGAGCATACATTAATTTAAAATTATTTATTTACATTATATTGATGGTATATGTTAAAATATCTAATATTTAATATTTTATTCTCTATATATATATCATCAAAATGCAAATGTTGTATTAATTCTAATGATATTAGTGTGAATCATATTTTTGTCTGAGATTTTTGTACTTACCATTATAAGGATAGGTAGACAATATTTTTGTCATTAATATTTTTGACATGATATATATGTGCCACGATTTTTATGTGATCGATAATATGGGCCTTATCACAAATTTGGCAGATGGGAAAGCCCGTCTGCCAAACTCCCGACAGTGTGGCCGCCACCTACGCGGTGACCTCCCCGCCGGAGAAATTGTCACGGTGCTGGCCAGGGGACACCTGCACTGCCCATACCAAGTGCATGGGCAGTGCAGGGGTCCCCCTTGGGCCCCCTGCATCCGTTCTGCACCAGCCTTTTCATGGCGGTGCTACTGCCATGAACCACTGGCAGAGTAGGGGATCCTAATCCCCAGGGCAGAACCGCCAACATCCTCCAGACCGCCGGCATGTAAGATCCTGGTGGAGCTGGCGATTCCCTGGCTGTCTGACCCCCAGGGTTGTAATGTGGCAATCCAACCACTGCATTGGCGGCAGTCCAGACCGCCACCGTGAGTGTAGCAGTCTAGATACTGCCACACTTGTAATCGGTCCCCATGTCTCTGATCCAATTGATGTGAGGACATTTATTCTGGAGGCATCTGTATACATAGTGAGCTTTGTTGTCACAATCCGGACTCCTGAGCCTTCAGGAAGCATCAATGTATCCCACACTCAGTGACGGAGGATAACACCGCTCTTTACGCTGGAATGAAAGTTCAGCTGCAAACATGCTGGTCACTATACAGCAACATGCAGTGAACAGTGAACCCGAGGCTGAAAGAAGTGAACCGATGCCCATAACAGGAGTGAAGGTAGGTCCTTGGGGGTCCACGGTCCGCCCACAGTCCTTACGGATAGTCAAAAGACAGCATTATGTGGCCTCAAATTGCTTAAGTTGGCCATAGCAATAGCGCACATCACAGAAAACTGCTACAAAGTAGTGTACACCAGAGGACACTAAAGTTAGTAAAACACCACAAAATCCAGTGTTTTCAAGGTTTCAACTGAATAAGCAATTCATTAGCATTTTTACGGTTATAATCAGTTTTAACTAAAACCATAATTCCTAGACATGAGCTTGCCATGGCATAATGTGAATCAAAGTGACCCACTTCCATAACTTGAGAGATAGAAAGACGTGCCCCAACCCAGTGTGTACGCATCCCCTTTACTACACAGAACAGGTAGGAAACTCCACCGTCAACAATCCTGTGCTCTACATGCTGCAGGTTCTGTCATTCATGGTTTGCACTGATTGCTGCCTGAAAATGCTAGTGCGTGTGGGTTGGGAGCCACATAAATTCCCCTATTGCCCTTTACTGGTTGTGGGGGTCTACCTTTGCTAGCAATTGGACAGAGTTTCAGTTACTTCAGTGTGCGGCCACTAACTGATGCACTCACCTATGTGCAAGGGGAGGGAGGTGTTGCATCTAGGAACACAGACACAGAAGGGAAGTCCGCACAGAACAGATTACGCTTTTTAGACTGAGAACTAGCTCCCACTGAAAACATACATGTGCATATCATAGGCACCTACATAATAATGAGGTGGAGTGCACAGAGCCTGAGCAACCATGTTAAAAGACGCAAAGGGCCTGCTTTAGATCTCGGTGGATGGAATACTCCGTTACAATCTCAATAGGATAGAATGGGATATGATGCAGCAGACGGGATATTGGTCACATTTGTGACAGAGTGTTCCCCTCCGTCAAGATCTAAATCAGGCCCTAAGTGATCTCATAGGTAAGGCAGGATGATGCTACTGTCATTTCTCCTGGAAACTTATCCAGTTACTTATGTGCAAGAATGGTTGTTGAAAGGGGTGGAAGGGACAGGCCTGGTTAAGCTCTTCTTTGTCATGCACAAGGGGAATCCTGGTATGAGATCAAGGCAGGACCCTTTAAAGCCCTGTGAAGTCATCAGACCCCTGTGGTGGTTAGTGCCACATTTCTCGATAAATTAATGAGAACATGTAGCAGCTCAGTGGTGATATTATGGTGTGATGTGGGAATTACAACTATGGGCTTGGACACAATTAAACTGAACCCATTCGAAACACCCCTCAACTCCAGCATTCCACCCAATTGCTGAAAGAAGTCATGAAAAGCCTACTCTTGTGGGGTATATGCAGCGCACGTTACTAGGGAAGGAGAGGTAACTCATTCCACTCTCCAGTCCACTACATGCGTGAGAGGCACAGCATGACCTTTATTTAGTAAGAACATACCAGGGGGTTTAGAAGACCAAGGACTGTACTTCATTTGGACCAATTTCTTTTCCATCACATCCCCTTGAAGCTCTGCTAACTGTTACGTACCTTTTTCTGGGAGTGACCCTCGTAAGGTAGATGAGTAAATCCCTTGTAAGGTACAGGAGTCTATCATGGTTTCTCAGCAGACATATCAGGGTGCTTAGGGGCCTAGGAAAATATCTATTTCAGTTCAGTAACTCCTGCTGGCTCTCCTATATAGATGCATATGGATAATTTGTTTCCTATTTCCCCCTTTTCTCAGAAAATCCTCTCAGTGTGTTCCCACCTGCCATGATCCATGACCCATTCTCACCTCTATATGCCATGCAAGCACAGACACGCAAGCCTTCCAACTTCTTAGGTGCTCAATTTTTCTGTTGCGGAAGAGGTCAGCAGTGCATGTAGAATGTGAATGCGGCTGTGTGTGAGGCATCATGGCAGCAATGTTTGCAATGTGTGAAAGACACATGTGGAGTCAGGACTGACTACATGCCCCAGAGCACCATGGACTGTCATGAGATTTGCATTGACTGTAGCCATTGTGGATTCATACAGTACACGTTCCTTGTGTTTCAGACCATTCCTTGCTAGGCTGTCAAGATACTTAGGGCCTCATTTACAAGAAGCTGATGCATCAGCTACGATGAGTTACATTTTGTGCACTGCCCTGTGACCCCCTAAAAACCCCATGGATGCTCTTTATTTACAATACAGAGTTCCATGGTGCATGTTTACCATAGATGCGTTAGACGTTCCGACGCATCTGTGGCACTAAACTCATGCATAGCTGGACTAGTTTAAAAAAATGACGCTACTCTAGCAATGCAAGGAAAACTCATGTGTTAAAAAGCCCTGCATTAGTTTAATGCCTGCTCTCAGCAGCTGTTAACTTTTTTAATGCAGTGAAGTCGCAGAACGATGCAGTGAAATGTAGTTATTTCACTGCACCAGTTCTGTGTGGCTTTTTGGCCGGGAATGCCTACCTTGCATACATTATACCTGGTGCAAATATAATTTGATGCAAGGCTTTGCAGACTGGCACAATGGTCCCGTTGCTCCAGTTTGTAAATGTGGCACAGTGCAGGGGACTGCTTGCACCACCACAGTGCCAAAAAATGTGGCGTTACGGTGGCACAAGGGGCTTGTAAATAAGCTGCATCCAGAACGTTCTTACCAGGAGAGTGGAAGTCACTGGTCTTTCATCTTGAGTTATCAAAGTCTATTGGATATGTAGAAGTATTCTGCGATAACCCATGAAGTAGAAGATATTGACTTATGATTTGCAAGCCAGTACTGGAGTCATCTTTTCTAAACATTCCAATATGTATTGCACTTATCATTTCACAAGAGGAGTAGTAGGAATCCTCAGCTTGTACAGATATTATTTCTATTACTTTGGGGGTGTTGAGTAGGAAAGCTGCGTACTCTTGATTCCAGCCCATGCCTCTTCCATCCACCACCATCCCTGCCTCGCACTCTTGATTCCAGCCCATGCTTTTTCCATCCACCACCATCCCTGCCTTGCACTCTTGATTCCAGCCCATGCCTCTTCCATCCACCACCATCCCTACCTCGTACTCTTGATTCCAGCCCCTGCCTCTTCCATCCACCACCATCCCTGCCTCGTACTCTTGATTCCAGCCCACGCCTCTTCCAACTACTACCATCCCTACCTCGTACTCTTGAATCCAGCCCATGCCTCTTCCATCCACCACCATCCCTGCCTCGTACTCTTGATTCCAGCCCATGCGTCTTCCATCCACCACCATCCCTGCCTCGTACTCTTGATTCCAACCCATGGCTCTTCCATCCACCACCATCCCTGCTTCGTACTGTTGATTCCAGCTCATGCCTCTTCCATCCACCACCATCCCTGCCTCGTACTGTTGATTCCAGCCCATGCTTATTCCATCCATCACCATTCCTGCCTCGCACTCTTGATTCCAGCCCATGCTTCTCCCATCCACCACCATCCCTGCCTCGTACTGTTGATTCCAGCCCATGCCTCTTCCATCCACCACCATCCCTGCCTCGTACTGTTGATTCCTGCCCATGCCTCTTCCATGCACCACCATCCCTGCCTCATACTCTTGATTCCAGCCCTTGCCTCTTCCATCCACCACCATCCCTGCCTCGTAATCTTGATTCCAACCCATGGCTCTTCCATCCACCACCATCCCTGCCTCGTACTGTTGATTCCAGCCCATGCCTCTTCCATCCACCACCATCCCTGCCTCGTACTGTTGATTTCAGCCCATGCTTCTTCCATCCACCACCATTCCTGCCTCGCACTCTTGATTCCAGCCCATTCCTCTTCCATCCACCACCATCCCTGCCTCGTACTCTTGATTCCAGCACAGCCTCTTCCATCCACCACCATCCCTGCCTCGTACTCTTGATTCCAGCCCCTGCCTCTTCCATCCATCACCATCCCTGCCTCGTACTCTTGATTCCAGAACAGCCTCTTCCATCCACCACCGTCCCTGCCTCTTCATCTCACTCTGGAGGGTATTTTTCATTCTTGCTGCTCCAGTTGCCAATTTTGAGATGTGCTCCTAGAGAGGTCATGAGACTTATGCAGGTGTTGGCACTTTCTGAATATGGAATTGCATATGGTGTAAGGCAATGAAGAGCCAGTCACTGCATTGCCTTATATGGCATCAGGGAGGGGTTACATGGGCTTTGTGGGGGGTTTTCTCACACAATACCCATGGGTTTTGATGCATTCCCAGATTTACTCGAATCTGTGAACCTGTCAAAATCTTACACAATGAGGAGAAATACGCAGCACACATAGAAAGAGGAAAAAGCCTCCATGGTAATCAGTTACTCCTTTGCAGAAATCCTCAAAACAAGCACCTCCACTCTTTCGCCGGCCGACGGCCTGTCTGTGCTGGCCTGGCCTGCCCTGGGGATTACAACTCCTATGTCCTCCAGCTTTTTCTCGGCGCTTCCACTGCCGTGCAAAGGCTGGCACAGACGGGGTGCTGGGGGCTCCATGGGTGTATGCACCTACCACTGCTAGTGGTAGGTGCATACTTTCAACAAAGGTCTGCTGCATTGTCAACAAAGTCATCACAACTGACCAGCATAATGCATCAATAGTCCACAAACCAGCCAGCTCTCCTATCGCTCACAGACTTTATCTTTGTTATTGACACAGTACAGCGCTTTGCTGCCTTTTGACGAGGTTCATGGTATAGAAATACCACATACATATGGATGGCCTACTTCCTACTTGAATGATAACCTCTAGGACCCCGGTTGGTCACCCCGGTTTGAGCTTAGTTTTACAATTCATGTTTTATTCACATTTTTAACAATGGATTTTACTTATTTTCTATCAGCTTGCTATTATTCTAGGGAAGCGAAGAACATTTGGCTCATTAAGTTACCCTTTGCACGACATATAAGCAGTACTTTCTGTCCAAGGCTATGGAAGGTGATACATGTAATGCTAGCTTGTGTTGCCCTTTCCGGAGAGACAGCTTCTATTACACAGCACTGCATCGGAACTGTACTTTCAACATGGTATGGTTCATTATATAAACGGTGCACTGGCCCAGGGAGGGTAGATGTCATTCCGGCCACGTCTGTCCTGGGACACGTACCGTAGGACATGCAGCTTGGCTTGCGCTAATCAGCCAGCTACCTGAGAGGATTGCCATCTACATAACAGGCTGGTTCCTGATACCATATCCACGTATGGGGGTGGGGTAAACCCATAGCTCAGGCCAGGCAGAGGATCACAACCAGAGTAGACGTAGGGTTAGGTAGGAACCTCTAACTCATCTAGAACCTCATAGATCATAGTTGGATTGTTCATCCTCTTTACCATGTTTCTAACGCTGATTACTTTGTTTTGTCTCATATGCTTAATTATCGCAGCTCACTCTTTATATGCCAAATTAAGATTGTTTCAATAAATACACTGAAAACCTATGTAGCATCTTTTTGTTTCAGCTTGGCATGCATGAGTAACAATTCGACACAGGTAATATCTGTTTCCATGGCTTCCCTGGGGAGCCAGAATGTCATGGTCAGGTTGCCATAACCTTCTTTTACCCCGGTGGGCTTGGAGGTTTGGGTGAGGCACTGTGAGCTTTCTGCCATCTTAAACACACAGTTCTATTACCAAAGTAGGAAATGCATAACAAGCTTACCACCTCTAGTGGCTTGCTACACATTGCAGCATGGTTACCTTCAGATGAACGACCAAGAAGTGCAGAAAAGTAAAAAAAACACAAGGCAAATGTTTTCCCTATCTGACCACCAAGGATCTGGAACAATATTCACATGTTAATGCTAACAGCCCCAACCCAGCACCAATGAAGGAAATTATGAATGAGTAACTCTTTCAAAGAACAATCATCATGGTGCAGTAACAGTCCTGCTATCACATGTTGACTGTGTCTTTGACCCTGCACAGGTTTATTCTGCCTTTTAGGTAGTTTTGTGCCACGTAAATAGCACATACATAGACACATGGGGGCATATTTATGAACCCCCGGCGCCATTGGAGCATCACTTTTCGTGACACTACGGTGGCGCTATGCTCTGCGCCGTATTTACAAGGTGGCATTAAGCCACTTATTGTGGCTTAACTCCACCTTGTAAATAGGCCCCTTCACACGCAGCACTTTGCGTGGAAGGTGCGTGCAGTGGGTGTTGCTGGGGGCGTGCCACAGGAACACCCATTGCATTTTGACCCTGCCCCAGATTTACAAGTTTTTGTAACCCTGAGGTGGCGTTAGCAGAGCACAACGAGGAGAAATACATACATTTCTCCTCGTTTTTTGCTCTTTCTATGTGTGCTGCGTTTTGCAGCACACATTGAAAGAGCAAATCACCATTTAGGATTGTTTTTGTGCAGGAAGGTGTTCCTTCATGACACAAAAAACAATCACCCCCTCAACGCAGCTATTGTTGCACAATGGTGTAAAGGTTTACTGCGTTGGCGCACGGCAGCAAATTCAGCAGCGGCACAGGGGGCAACACAGGGGGGCGCTGCATTCTATTAAATATGGCGCATCCCTGCATTGTGAAAACAACAGTGCACGACGCTGACAAATTTGGCATAGTAACGCTCACTGTCATTTTTCCTTAAATCTAGCCCATAATGCACTAACTTCAAAATAATTTCTTATTATGTTATTAAAGATATATGTTTTAGAAAGGCCTAGGCCAAACCATTCCTTCAAATGTGGTAATATAATGCATTTCCAGTTCCTATAACTTTAAAATACATGTACTTATGTTTTTATTGTTTTACTGATATCCGCACCAGAATAGCTGCTTCAAAAATGCAGAGGACTAATAGTCAATTCATAGATTCAATGAGTGCCCCCACATGTCAATAATCAGTCCTCTGGGGCGTACCCCAAGTCATCAGTCCTTGCGCACAACATCCAATGCTTCTCTTGAACTTTTACTTAATTTCGCCATTCCAGTTTTAAGTCATCAGTACTCAGGATCAGGCAGGTGGAATTGCATTTCTGTTTTGTCTTTATGTAATGTTTGATTTACACGAGGGACTCCTGATAATTAGCGGCGTGTGTTCAGAGTTAAGCTGTTTACAGGGCTCTCTCCAGATATTGGTGTTTTAATGTGATAAAGCAATCATTTTATTTGTGTTGCTTTGTGGGAGTCCAGTGTACGTCATGTGCTGTCTCTGCAAATATACTGCATACTCGTGTCGTGCAACGTGCCTGAGTTGGAGTATTGGTTGATGGTTAGATGCGGGCACTTACGGAATCTGTTTATATGACCCATCTCCCGCTCACCGTTAATAGGATGAATTGTAGTTTTGTTATAATAGTCACTTGATGGCACTTCTGATGTCATTGCATGTGATGTCACGTAACATTCAAATTATAGGGGACTCGCACATTGGCTTTCTGCCCAGGGCCCAAAAATCGTAGAAGAAACGTGTCTATGTATAGAGGCGGTCTCCAAACTTTTTAATGCCGCACCCCCCAGGTGACAAATAAAAATCATTGGGCCCCCCTCAGAATTTTTCACAAATATTTTATGAAGATGGCAATGTTTAAATATGTCTAGATGCATTTAAACATTGCAGTTAAGTACTGTTACCTTTTTAAAAAATGCAATAAGATGTTTCTGCTTTAAACAAAACATCTGTGTAACGCTTCCTTTGGCCAGCGCCTGGCGCCCCCACTGGGATCACTTGAGGACGCCATAGGGGGAGCTGCCCCCCAGTTTGAAGCCCCCTAATGTATAGTGTCACGGTAGACCTTAGCAAACCACTGCCCAAAGCCATCAATAGTTTTGCAACCTGCAATTCCCACTGTATCCGCTGGATGTCGCCCTCAAGCTGTGCTATGATGCCCCAGCCGCCCTGTGGCACCTCTTGAAACACCCCCGAAGCTGCGCTGTTACAGATTCCAGTTTAGAGCACGGGCAGACTCTTATTTTATTTAATAACTAAAGACAACTCGTTTGCATTGCTGAACGTTGTGGTCTGAAGCAGTATATTCCAGCGTCATTTTCCTCCCGCGGTTTCCAATCTTACGCAGCGCCCACGTGCGCATGCGCATTCGAAGCGCTCTACATCAGAAGCGGATTCCATGGCACGTGCGCTTGTACCTTCCCAGGGTGGAGCAAGCAGCATGAGGGGCGCGCCTCACGCACCGACAGTGAAACCACCACCGAGCCGAATAAACGGGTGGCTGTGCCAAACCAATGGTTAACATGAGGCAGGTTAATGATTCACGTGATACAACAATGAAGTGAATCTGAACTATGCCTCAACACTTATTGAAACACACACACTGAAGCGTTTTTATTAATTACAGGCTGTTTATGGAAGCGACATTATTAGGGCCACGAGTGCTCCATTTGTGGCTCTGATATCAAGCAATTTCCTTAGGGTAAGCAAACTTTGACGAAGCTTCCACGTCTGGTCACTGGGGCACATAATACATTTTTTGTGGTCTCATTGCGGCGATACTGATAACATCGTATCACATACTTTGGCATCGCCTTTCTGCTTGCTCATTTGATGGCTGTCCTGTCAATATCTATATCACTGCTGTGATTTGCTGCTTTCCTTGCTGCAGTGCGATTGCCCTTCCTCTGGAGCTTCGCCCTTTTACCATCTTGATTGGACGCTTCACAGCTAACGTGAGGGGTCGTGGTCTACTTTCTGCATTTTTGGGCATATTTACAAGCCCCTAGCGCCAACGGAGCATCACTTTTTGTAAATTCGGCCCCTTCACATGCAGCACGTTGCGTGGAAGGGACGTGCACTGGGTGTTGCTGTGGGCGTGCCACAGCAACACCCATTGCATTTGAAAGCTGCCCCAGATTTACAAGAAATCGTAAATCTGTGGGAGCCCCAAAATCTAACGCCAACCTAGGGGTGGCATTAGCAGGGCGCAACAGGGAGAAATGTTTTTATTTCTCCTTGTTTTTTGCTCTTTCTATGTGTGCTACATCCTGCAGCACACACAGAAAGAGCAAATCAGCATTGAAGACAGTTTTTGTGCAGGAAGGCGTCCCTTCCTGGACAAAACCAATGTCCCCCACAATGTATCCTTGCACCAAGGGGTATGGCAGGCTGTGTTGCTGTTAGCCAACTATTTCAGCGCTAACTCAGGAGGAAACACAGGGATGTGCCATATTTTTGTAAATACGGTGCATCCCTGTGTTTCAGAAGTGACTCAACACTGCCAAGCTACACCAGTCCTTTGTAAATATGCACCTTAGTGTCGTTTTTAGGTCTCACCAGAGGCAGCACACATGCACTGTCTCTTCGAGATATATTGTATCTTAAACAAACACAAGAAGGGGTTTGATCCACCCTTAACTTACCATTGGCTGGCATCTTGATCACTCTCACTTCTTGTCTCTTCATTGGTCAGCGGCAGCCGGGCTAGCTTAATTTTCCTGTCCTGTCTCTCTCCACAACACACCCCATGCGCGCGCATACACACACACACACAAGATTTTTTGGTTTCATCTTTTTAGCTTCAACACACACACCAACAGCAGCTTCAAGCCAGCACATATCACATGAATCAATGCACTCCACACAGTACTACTCGATCCCACTTTACTCCACTCTACGCCACTCCATTCTATGCCACTCCAATCTACTGTATTCTATGCCACTCCACTCTGCTGCACTCTACACCACTTCACTCTATGCCACTCCACTCAATGCCACCACATGACATTCCACTCTATGCCACTCCACTCAATGCCACTCCATGACAGTCCATTCTATGACACTCTACCTCACTCCACTCAATGCCACTCCATGACAGTCCACTCTATGACACTCTACCTCACTCCACTCTATGACACTCCATGACAGTCCACTCTATGACACTCTACCGCACTCCACTCAATGCCACGCCATGACAGTCCACTCTATGACACTCTACCGCACTCCACTCTATGACACTCCATGACAGTCCACTCTATGACACTCTACCTCACTCCACTCAATGCCACTCCATGACAGTCCATTCTATGACACTCTACCTCACTCCACTCTATGACACTCCATGACAGTCCACTCTATGACACTCTACCTCACTCCACTCTATGACACTCTACTCCACTAGACTACATTTACTCCACAACACTTCACTCCACTGTACTACACTACACTCTTCTGCCACTCTGCGCCTCTCCACTCTACGCAACTCCACTCTGACACTTTACTCCACTCTCTGAAACTGACACTCCACTCCCCTTCAAGATACTCCACTCCACTCCTCTCCATGGCACTTCACTCTACACCACTAGTGTTCAGCCAGGCTGAACAGCTGCCACCAGTGCACAACATGGCTAAAACACATTCCCAGACCCAATAGGTCTCACGCTTGAGTGACCCATTGGCTTTGCCAATGCAAGTTTAATGGTTGTGTTGTATTGCTGTGCCCTGAGAAAAATGCATATGTTTTTGGTGGTTGTGGGCAACTTTCTTGCTTTCTTGGCATTAAGCCAATTGGTATATATATTTTTCTTGTAAGTTCTGTAGCACTTATTGTGCCACCCTTCTAAGAAGAACTCAAAAACCTAACCCAGGCCTGTCACTGCAGCCTGAATGCAGAGTTACACTGCCATGTTAAGCTGTCACTTAAGCCCCTTGCAAAGCCTTAAACTCCCCCTTTATTACATATACGGTACCCCTAAGGGAGGGTCTAGGTAGCCCACAGGGCAGAGTGCTGTGTAATTAAAAGGTAGGACATATACTTTTGAATTTCACATATCTTGGTAGTGAAAAACACCGAAATTCGTTTTTCAATATTGTGAGGCCTATCCCTCCTGTAGGATAACATTAGGGATTCCTTATCACCCTTCTAAAGCTGTAATTCCTAATTTAGAGGAGCTGGATATATCATGTTTGGTATCTACGGAATTGTAATGATAAACCCTCTTTAAAGGTAAAGTCAGATTTGTCATTACAGTTTTGAAAATGCCACTTTTAGGAAGTTGGCATTTTCCTGCTCTTAGTCCTTTATGTCTGCACGCTGTCTTGGGTCATATAACTGGGTGTAGCTGACAGTATTCCTTCCAGACAGTCACACAATAGAGGATGAGGTGTGCCCCAATGGGCCATCAACTGGCAGGATAGGGGGTTGAGCTGAGCACAGTCCTACCTATGTCTGAATAGGCTGTACCCTGTCTCCACACAAAAGGCCTAACAGCCCTCTATTGTCACTCTAGCAAGCTCAGAGCCAGGGCAGGAGAGTCAAGAAATTCCACGCACTTCAAAGAATCTTTATAGACGCTTCTCACACCTCCCTGGAGATGGACACCAGGGTATAAAAATAGGACTTTCAGACCCATTCTTCCATTCACTACTGGACCTATGGAAGGACTCTCAGAGGACTGCTTGATACTCTGTCCTGCTGTGCACTCTGCCAGACTGCTGCTGTATGTGGAAGGACTGCTTTGCTGCCTGGAGCCTGCTTTCAACCCTCAGAGGCCAGCTCTGCTGTTTGCGCCCTGCATTTACACCTGCACCCAGAACTGCCAGAAGTGACTTCAAGGGCTAGTTTGCTGGCCTCCTGTTAGGAGCCGCAGGGGAATAACAGGCTCCCACCATCTTGAACCAGTACCTAGACCCAGCCTGAGTGAGTCCTGAGCCCCCAAGAGGTCTCTATTGACTGCCAGTCCCTTGGCTGTAGTGCTAAATGTGCCCAGGTGGGCAATTTCCAAAACTGAGGACTTGAACAAAATTTGTACAAAAAGTGCCCTGAGAACCAGGAGTAGACCGGGACCAACCGGCTCACCTATCTGCCTGAGGTGAATCAATGATCTGATTGACTTTGTGGCTTCTCCCGCTATGCTCTTATCCGCAATAGCAAATCAATGTCAACGGACCTTCGCCAAAAGGGTATCCGACTTTATGGGACTGTCCTCGGCTACAGCCCTCTGCTCTGTCCGCTTGAATTTTTCAACTTCCATTTTGACAACTAACTCTGAAGGTAAAACTCTTCACCATGGCTTTGCTCCACAGCCATCCAATGATGACGTTCCCTTCTTGGACACTCAAGCAGCCTTGCTCTGCTGAAGTGCTACCTTCTCAGACCTTTTTCTTCCAAATTTGTTTTTTAAATCTGGAAGTAAGGGCTGACCGGGCACAATCCACTTCTTGTGTCTGAAATGAGGTCCATTGCGGTCAGCCTTAACTTTTGACTTTGACCTGGTGTAGGAGGCTGGCCTGGCTTATAGTGGGTACCTTGTGGTACTTACACCTTGTGCCAGGTCCAGTTATCCCTTATTAGTAGATTAGAGGTGTTCTAGCAGCTTAGGCTGATAGAGGTAGCTATAGCAGAGCACCTTAGGCTGAACTAGGAGACATGCAAAGCTCCTACTATACCACTTATATCATATAGCACTATATCATAAGAAAACACAATACTCAGAGTTACTAAAAATAAAGGTACTTTTTTTAGTGACAATATGCCAAAAGTATCTCAGACGATATACTCCCTTAGGAGGTAAGTAATATACACAAATTATATGTACACAAACCAAAAATCAGGTAAGTAACAATAAGAAAAGTAGTGCAAACAATGTAGAATTACAATAGAATGCAATAGGTAGAAATAGGCCTAGGGGCATGTTGGAAAATGGGTTATTGGTAAGGGCAGGTAGGTACCTACACTTAGCAATAGGCCACTAACCTCCACTAAGGTCCAGTTAGGTCTCAGTAAATTAAACCCAGCTCAACCCTTGGTAGCTTGGCAACGAGCGTCAAGGCTTAACTTAGGAGACAGAGTTTAAATCATTCAAACATCACAAAACAGTAATTAAATAAAACACAGGAAACAGTTTAAAAATCCAACATCAATTTATAAAAATAGATTATATTTTTATCTTTAAAATGACACAAAAACGAATAAAATCGGATAAGGGGAACCGGAGATATGAATTTTTAAAGAATTATTGTTTTTTAGCGCCTAGAAACAAAAAATGCCAATCGGGTCATCTGGTTGCACCTCGACCGGGGCAAAGTCAAAGTTTAAGGCCGACCGCGATGGAGCCCTGCTCGGCTACAGGCCGCAGGAGGCCTCGGTTAAAAGTTTGCCTTCACACTTAGGCCCTCATTATGACCCTGGCGGTGTTGCACCGCCAGGGCCAACGGGGGCGGGAGCACCGCCGACAGGCCGGCGGTGCTCCAATGGGCATTCCGACCGCGGCGGTAAAGCCGCGGTCGGACCGGCAACACTGGCGGTCTCCCGCCAGTGTACCGCCGCCCATTTGAATCCTCCAAGGCGGCGCAGCTAGCTGCGCCGCCGAGGGGATTCCGACCCCCCCTACCACCATCCAGTTCCCGGCGGTCTGCCCGCCGGGAACCCGATGGCGGTAGGGGGGGTCGCGGGCCCCTGGGGGCCCCTGCAGTGCCCATGCCACTGGCATGGGCACTGCAGGGGCCCCCGTAAGAGGGCCCCTAAATGTATTTCACTGTCTGCATAGCAGACAGTGAAATACGCGACGGGTGCAGTAGCACCCGTCGCACCTTCCCACTCCGCCGGCTCGATTACGAGCCGGCTTCATGGTGGGAAGGGAGTTTTTCCCTGGGCTGGCGGGCGGTCTTTTGGAGACCGCCCGCCAGCCCAGGGGAAAACTCTGAATACCCGCCGCGGTCTTCCGACTGCGGTGCGGTATTCACGACGCGCAACTTTGGCGGGCGGCCTCCGCCGCCCGCCAAAGTTGTAATGAGGGCCTTAGTCTCTTTTTCGAAGATTTTCTTCAGCGGGACGAACCTGCCAGTCCAATCCGACCTCCTGGAGCCCTTCTCCGGATACGCAATGCGGGAATCCTCGGTGGAGATTTTTACCTTCGGACTTAGTCATTTTTTCGAGGTGAAAATCCTTCGACCGGGGTAAACCTGGATCTTGATCCGATGTCCCTGGAGCCCTCCTCGGATACGCTGGCTGGGAGGTCCCGGTCAACTTTTTACCTTCGGACTTAGTCTCTTTTTCGGAGATTTTCTTTACCGGGACGAACTAGCAAATCAGGCCGGGTCGCGGTTGAGGCAAGCCGGCTAGAGTGTCTGTCCCTCTATGCAGCTTTTTTCAAAAGTTGTCCAAACTTCTCCAAACTTCTGGGGCTTCTCCCAGATGTCCTTTTAAGGTTCTTTTGGGGTCCACAGCTCACCCCAAGGGTCCAGAAGTTCTGAGATGGTCCTTGGGGGGTGCAGACTACAACTCCCAGAATGCACCTGGCGCACACTCCTTTTTGGCCACTGGACAGTGGTCAGCTGGTCGCTTTCTTCAGGAGTTGGTGCAGGGGACTCTGGTTAGCAATTTTTCACCTGTAGCAAACAGGGAGTCCCTCCTTGAACCAGTTGAAGCCAGGCAAAGTCCTTCTTGTGGTGAAGCCCAGGTGTGCAGCTGGTGCAGTCCTTCTGAGTGCAGGTTCAAGGTGCAGGTCAGGGGTCCAGCAGGGCAGTCCTTCTTCTTCTGTAGTTCTTTCTTGTTGGATGTGGTAGGGAACTGAGGTGTGGGTGCAGGTCTGCCCGTTTTATCCTTGCTCCCTGGTGAAAAGCAGGGTGGTCCTGGTTCTCCAATCAGGTGCAGGGTCCTTCCCCCTGTGATGACCACTTCCTGGGAAGTGTGGCAAAAATCAATCCCAGGAGGCAACATTCTCCAAAAATCCATCATGGCTGAATCTGATTTTTGGAGGTTACACCTGGCTGAGCCCACCCACTGGTGTGGCTAAAAATCATAAACACACCCCTCTCCTGCCCTCTCCTAATCTAATCAAGGGGGCACCTAGTTGTCTGGGGTTGCAGGATGTGGGGGTGTTGCTGGTTCCTCCAAATGTCCTTCTCTGCCTTTGAAGACCAGTTTGGCAGCCCTCCCCCTTCCTGCCTCACCATCTGCTGAGGGGAGATTCCCTCCCACAGGCACATTCCTTTGTATGAAGCCAGGCCACTTCACACCTCATCAAGGCAGCCTGTCCAGACTGCTAGAGGCTGGCCAATCAGAGCACAGCAGCAAAAACAATGCAGGGCTGAAATTGGCAACGTTTCAGGTAAAGTTAAAAACTCTTTTACCTGAACAAGTTATATTAAATCCAACAACTGGAAATTGTGGGATTTATCACAACAATTAATTTGATACCAAACTCTAGGTATCCATCATTTAAGGAGACTATAAAAATTAAAATAAAGTCTCCCCATTCTAGCCTATGAAGGCCATTTACTACAATGAGGGAAAAACGAATTTGGCTGTTTTTACCTCACCAGGGCTTATAAAACTATTTTTATAAGGTCCCTGCTTATAGTTACATGGCACCCAGCCCTATGGGCACATAGGGCACACCTTAGGGGTGACTTATATGTAAAAATAAGGTAGTTTAAGACTTTGGAACTACTTTTAATTCCAAAGTCGAATTTGCATATAACTTTAATTTAAAAGGAGCCAGCAAGGCAGGCCTGCCTTTAAAATGACACTGGGCACCTCAGCAGTGCACCTATGGGTGCACTACCTATGCTGTGGTCCCTAAACCTACATGCCCTACCATATACTAGGGACTTATAGGTAGGTTAACTTAGCCAATTATAATTAGCCTAATTTGCATATTGATTTTACACAGAGCACAGGCCCTGGGACTGATTAGCAGTACCCAGGGCACCATCAGAGTCAGGAAAACACAAGCAAAAAGTGAAAAATGGGGGCAAAAAGTTAGGGGGCCTCTGCAATCAGCCCTGTTTTCTCACAGGGCAACACAAACCATATACTCCAAAAGTGGAATGCGAACCACAAATGGACCCCAGGCCTAGTGTAGGTTGTAGAGGGTTGCTGGGACTGTCAGAAAACACTAAGGGTGTCCAAGATACCCCACCCCAAGACCCTGAAAAGTAGGAGTAGAGTTACCCTAGTACCCCAGAAAGGCAGTAAAGTCGAGATAGGAGATTCTGCAAGAACAACAACTGCCAGCAAAACACTGAAGACGGATTCCTGGACCTAAGGACCTGTAAAGGAAGGGGACCAAGTCCAAGAGTCACGCAAGTGTCCAGGGGGGCAGGCGCCCACTAAACCCCAGATGAAAGTGCAAAAGGGCTGCCTTTGGGTGGAAGAAGCTGAAGATTCTGCAACAATGTAAGGTGCCAGGAACTTCTCCTTTGGTCAGAAGATGAATCACGGCGTGCTGGAGGATGCAGAGTTGTTTCTACGCAGAAAGACTGCAAACAAGCCTTGCTAGCTGCAAGAGTTGCGGTTGAGGATTTTGGGTGGTGCGGGGGCCCAGGAAGGACCAGGAGGTTGTCCCTTGGAGGAGGAGACATAGGGGGCACTCAGCAACTCAGAGAGCCCCCACAGAAGCAGGCAGCACCCGCAGAAGTACTGGAACAGGCACTTAGAATATCTGAGGACAGCAGTCAACTCAGAGTCACAAAGGAGGGTCCCACGATGTCGGAGTCCAACTCAGCGAGTTGGGCAAAGGAGGACGGAGTGCTGGGGACCTGGGCCAGGCTGTGCACAAAGGAAGTCTTGGAAAAGTGCACAGAAGCCCGAGCAGACCGGTGATGCAGAAGTTTGGTGCCTGCGTTAGCAGGGGGAAGATTCAGTCGACCCACGGGAGATTTCTTCTTGGCTTCCAGTGCAGGGTGAAGGCAGACAGCCCTCAGAGCATGCACCACCAGGAAACAGTCCAGAAAGCCAGCAGGATGAGGCGCTACAATGTTGCTGGTAGTCATCTTGCTACTTTGTTGCGGTTTTGCAGGCGTCCTGGAGCAGTCAGCGGTCGATCCTTGGCAGAAGTCGAAGAGGGAAGTGCAGAGGAACTCTGGTGAGCTCTTGCATTCATTATCTGAGGAATAGCCCAGAAGAGAGACCCTAAATAGCCCACAGAGAAGGATTGGCTACTGAGAAAGGTAAGCACCTTTCAGGAGGGATCTCTGACGTCACCTGCTGGCACTGGCCACTCAGAGCTGTCCATTGTGCCCCAACACCTCTGCATCCAAGATGGCAGAGGTCTGGGACACACTGGAGGAGCTCTGGGCACCTCCCCTGGGAGGTGCTGGTGAGGGGAGTGGTCACTCTCCTTTCCTTTGTCCAGTTTCGTGCCAGAGCAGGGCTGGGGGATCCCTGAACCGGTGTAGACTGGCTTATGCAGAGAGGGCAAAATCTGTGCCCAGCAAAGCATTTCCAGAGGCTGGGGGAGGCTACTCCTCCCCAGCCCTTCACACCTATTTCCAAAGGGAGAGGGTGTAACACCCTCTCTCAGAGGAAATTCATTGTTCTGCCTTCCTGGGACCGGGCTGCCCAGGCCCCAGGGGGGCAGAAACCTGTCTGAGGGGTTGGCAGCAGCAGTAGCTGCAGTGGAGACCCTGAAAAGCAAGTTTGACTGTACCCGGGTTCTGTGCTAGAGACCTGGGGATGCATGGAATTGTCCCCCCAATACCAGAATGGTATTGGGGTGACAATTCCATGATCCTAGACATGTTACATGACCATGTTCGGAGTTACCATGGTGACGCTACATATAGGTATTGACCTATATGTAGTGCACGTGTGTAATGGTGTCCCCGCACTCACAAAGTCCGGGGAATTTGCCTTGAACAATGTGGGGGCACCTTGGCTAGTGCCAGGGTGCCCACACACTAAGTAACTTGGCACCTAACCTTCACCAAGTGAGGGTTAGACATATAGTTACCTGAGTGAAATAGTGCACACACTATTTCACAGCCATTTTCACTGCACTTAAGTAACTTATAAGTCACCTATTTGTCTAACCTTCAGTTACTGAAGGCTAGGTGCAAAGTTACTGTGTGTGAGGGCACCCTTGCACTAGCAAAGGTGCCCCCGCTTTGTCCAGGTCCAATTCCCCAGACTTCGTGAGTGCGGGGATACCATTATACGCATGCACTACACATATGTCAATACATATATGTAGCTTCACAATGGTAACGCAGAATATGGCCATATGAGGTGTCTAAGATCAAAAATTGCCCCCCATTCCAAATCTGGTATGGGGGGCAATCCCATGCACCATGGGGGCCCCACCATGAACCCCCATTACTGCCAAACCAGCACTCTGAGGTGTCCACTGCAGCCCCAGCTGCTGCCACCTCACAAGCAGGTTTCTGCCCTCCTGGGGACTGAGCAGCTCAATTCCATGAAGACAGAACAATGCATTTCCTTTGGGAGGACGGTGTCATCGCTTTGGAAATAGGTGTTACAGGCTTGGGAGGGGTAGCCTCTCAGAACCTCTGGAAATGCTTTGAAGGGCAGAGATGGTGCCCTTCTTGCATAAGCCAGTCTACACCGGTTCAGGGACCCCCAGTCCCTGCTCTGGCGCAAAACTGGACAAAGGAAAGGGGAGTGACCACTCCCCTGTCCATCACCACCCCAGGGGTGTGGCCAGAGCTCCTACAGCGTGTCCCCGGCATTAGACATCTTGGATTCCGAGGTGTGGGGACACTCTGGAGACCTCTGAGTAGCCAGTGGCAGCAGGTGACGTCAGAGGCCCCTCCTGATCGGTGCGTACCTTGGTACGTAGCCAATCCCCTCTCAGGGCTATTTAGGGTCTCTCCTCTGGGTGTTTCCTCAGATTCAGCTTGCAAGACTCCTCCAGGAATCCTCTGCATCCTCTGCTTCAGCTTCTGACTGTCGGGTCAACCGCAGACTGCTCCAGGAACCGCTGTAACTGCAACAAAGTATCCAGGACGACTCCTGTGACCTGCAACTTCAGCTCCAGCCAGCATATGCAACAGTTTCCAAGATATGCACACTCTGAGGACTGTTTGTCTTCATCCTGCACCAGAAGAACCAATGGAATCTTCAGTGGAGTGACAGAGTCATTTCCCTGCTTCTGCAGGCATGCTTCTGCAACAATGACCGGTACTCTGGGACTCCTCTCCTGGAACACAGGTGGTGGACCGACATGACCCAGACTGTCCTAAGGTCCAGCTGTCCAAATTTGGTGGAGGTAAGAACTTGACAGTACCCATGTGCACCACGTCTTCTCCAGCTCCTTGGGCTTCTGAGCACTTCTTCCAAGAGTTCTTCATGCACAGTGTAGCCAAGGCCCCCAGCACTCCATCCTGCGACGCACAACCCGCTGAGTTGTTCTCCAGCGGCATGGGACCTTCCTTTGTAGTGCTGCGATGACCGCACTTTGCATCTTCTTTGTCCCCGTGTTCTGGAACTCCCGTGGGTGCTGTCTGTTCTTCTGTGGGCTCGCTGAAGTGCTGAGAGTCCCCTCTGTCTCCTCAGTCCGAGTTGAGACCCCCAGGTCCCTCCTGGGTCCAGGCAGCTCCTTTTTGACGCAAACCGTGTACTTGCTTGAACCAATGCTTGTTGGCAGAACCCAGCGATGCAAACAGTCTGCATCCAACAACTCGAGGTGGGACATCACCTGCACCAAGCAGGAACCCGCAGCCATCTTCCTTGGTGCTCTTCTGTACTGTTCTTTCTACAGGAGAATCCACTTTTGCACCTTCTTCTAGGTTGGCAGCGGCTCCTGTCCTTTCTGGACTCTTCTTTGACTTCTGGACTTGGCCTCCTCTCTTCACAGGTCTTCAGGTCCAGGAATCCTTTGTTTGTTGCTTGCAGTCTTGCTTGGTTCTTACAAAATCTCTTATCATGACTTGTAGTGTGTCCTAAGGAACCTTGCTGTACTTTACTCCTGCTTTCCTGGCCCCTGGGTTGGGGTACTTTACTTACCTTTGGTGTTTTCCTACACGCTCAGTGCCCCTCTACACACTACACTTGCCTAGGGGGGAATTTGTGATTCGCATTCCACTATTGTAGTATATGGTTTGTGTTGGCCCTAGACCCATTGCAATCTATTGTATTTTCTACTGTTTGCACTATTCTATGACTGTTTACTTACCTGATTTTGGTTACTAGTGTATATAGTGTGTGTAATACTTACCTCCAGAAGGAGTATTGCGTCTAAGATATTTTTGGCCTTGTGTCACTAAAATAAAGTACCTTTATGTTTGGTAACACTGAGTATTGTTTTTTATTATGTATAATTACAGTGTAACTATAGTCGTATTACAGCAGCTTTGCATGTCTCCTAGTTCAGCCTAAGCTGCTCTGCTACAGCTACCCCTAGACAGCCTAAGCTGCTAGACCACTGCCTACATTTCACTAATAAGGGGTAAGTGGACCTGGTATAAGGTGTAGGTACCTTAGGTACCCACTACAAACCAGGCCAGCCTCCTACACTTGTGAGTTAAAAGTAAGCTGTGTGGAATAGGGTGGTACTTAAAAGGGGGAAACCAGAGGCTCTGCATCTCCCCTCGCACCATGGAGGTCCCCACAGCCCCCATGCTGTGGGGGGGAGGCAGGGTTCCTTGTTTTGGAGGAACCCCTTTCTAAACCATGCCACTGCATGACTTGAAAAATGTGTGCAATGGCTTGGAATAAGTATTCGTTTATTGCTCTGGAAAGCCACTCTGCTTTCCTGAAGAGATCCATGCGGTTTAGGGGAGCGCCAACCATTCATGGGGCCCCCATTGAGCCAAAGACCAATAACTGTCTATGCAATGTGGGAGATGCCGGGGTACCTCATCACATTCTTCAGAGTGGCCCCATCATTTTGCGATATGCCACTGGCGCTAAAGGCACCCAGTAAATACTGTTACCACTTCATGAAGTACCCAAAGGGTCCAGGTTTTACAAGTTGGAATAAACAATAACCCATACGGCGGTGTTAACTACAGTGATTTTCGCAAGTGTTGCCCTTTTTCCTGCTGTTTACCCCAATAAGTGGTGGCCCTGCATGGCTTCATGAATCTGAATTAAGGTTAGCCCTGCTCTTGCACTGCGTTGCCTGGTTCAAGAGCAATGCAAACACGGTCATTAATGTGGTCCTAAGTGATAAACATTTTATGACAGCTGTTTGATAATATTCATAATTTTTCCAAAGACAAAATACTTGTTGGTCACAAAGATTAAACCCAGAGTCTCACAAAGGCTAAATATCTTCTGACTTTCTTCTTGAATGTCAGACCTGGCCGTGGTCCAGGATTCACTGAAGCTCTGATATGTATAGACATTCACTGTTATTATTTTGTTCCCATTAGGCTCTGAAGGATCCATGTCAGGTACTGTGCATTACTGTGGGTAAATTACAGTAATTTCACCTTCCCTGTCCATTGACCTCTGGCATACCTCAAGATAGACGTGCCAATGAGGCTGCTGACAACAGTGATTGCAGAGAGAAAGGACAAAGGTGTGTCCCAGCATGCATTGCGTGACTGACCTGGCACCATGCCTTGTTGTGTCCCATGGGATCAATGACAGAGGGCCCAGTGGAAGATGACAGGACAAACACTGAATCCCTGTCCAATCAGCATCTGCCCAATAGAAGTACATCAGGTTTACCTTCCCCCTCTTGGAGCACCGAGTGTTGCTTAGCAACCAGGAGGGCTTTGCCTAAGACCAAACTTCTCTGAGGCAATCCACATTCTACTGACATGTTGGCACCAGCTTTTACTCCTGCCCTGAATAGGAAACAATGAATCTCTCATGAAGGAGCAAAGGCAGAGAAGATCCTGCCTGGGTGAGTGGGTTATTTTACTTTTTGAGGTAGTTCGCCTTTTGGTTCCTCTTGGGTTCCAGCCACTGTTACTAAAGCAACATAAGCACAGGCTTATCCATGTGTTTGTGTGCGTGTTGTGTATACGGGTATTTTGTTTGTGGACATGTGGTGTGTGTATGTTGCATGCATGTATGTGCTGTGTGTCTGCCGTGCACATCTGTGTTGTCTACGTGTATATGTGTGTGTGCCTCTGTGTGTGTGTGTGTATCCGTGTATGTAAGTTGTGTTTGGGTATATTCCATCCTAGCTCTAGCTTATAACGGATGATGTCACTGTGGGTTGGTGGGATGTTAGCCCTCTCTTTTAAATATATATTCCTTGTTCATGTGAAAGTCTCTGTATTGAGGCTGCCAGTGCCTCCAGTGTGGGGTGTGGTTGTGTGCATCATCCCAGGATTTCTGCAAATCCCATCAGCCCTGAGAGACATTTGCTATGGACTGGGCTGGGTCCATACACCATGTCAAGGACTGGAACAGATCCACAATCTAGCTGAAGAGGAAGGTGTACTGTCCAGTGGGGAGGTAGCCTGACTACTGCCCAGAAGATGGAGTTGCAAGGCCCAGTGGATTGAAGCCTCTGTGGAGGAGGTGAGCCGGATGAGATCCAATGAGAAATTACACCCGGACAGCTGTAACTGATGTAACAACTTCTGGTTAATTAAGTAACCTTTCCCCTCAACTATTTAAATTGTTACTCATCATCAATGATGTAATGAGATGCTGTATAGTGCAGGTTATGTAGTGGACAGGTGATTTGCTGGAGGCGATGTAGTGGTCAGGTGATATAACTGAGATAATGTAGTGGTCAGGTGAAGTAGTGCAGGTGATGAAGTGGTCAGGTGATAGAGTGGTCAGGTGATGTTGTGGAGGTGATGTAGTGGTCAGGAGATGCAACGTAGTGGTCAGCTGATGTAATGGTCACATGATGTAGTGCAGGTGATGTAGTGCAGGTGACATAGTGGTCATGTGATGTATGGTCAGGAGATGTAACTGAGGTGATGTAGTGGGCAGGTGAAGCTGTGGTGGAGCTAATGAAGTGGGTGTACCCTGCATCAACCATACTCCATATTATCACTGACTCTGTGGGATCCCATACATGCTCCTTTACAGTCCAAGACGTAAACAATGTTTCTTTATTTTTTAGCCTAGGTCTTAAGGTCATGCCAAGAGATAAGGCCCACATGACCCATTATTGTTAACATCACCAGAGATCTCTCATTTGGAAGTCACAGTTGAGCTCCAGTCGTAAAGTTAGGCTCCCAGTTGGTGAGCACGTGGGGTAACCTTTGGCTTGTGTGTGGGCTCTGCCTTCTATAAAGCTTGAAAGTGAGCTGACAAGTGTTTTTTTTCTCAGGAGATTAATCACTGTTTTTTTCAAAATAGATAGCCGAGCAATCTGCTTCAGCTACTTGCTGCAGACCAGTGGATCCTGTAATTGGACACCCCTTGAACTGTGCCGGGCGATCTCAGATCCTATCCCTATTAACAAGACATGGAATCTCTTCCCTTTTAAAGTTACTTCCTGGAACCGTGGGTACTTCACTCTTAGTCTGAGCGGGCCAATTCTTCATTTTGGATTGCGGTATCTTGGGTGACTACCTTTTGAGGCTTTTTTTGTGGATTTTCATGCACTTAGGCTCAAACCGACTGAATTATCCAATCTTTTACCCAGTGCTGCTGAGAAACGACAGTACAAATGCAACATAATTTGTAAAGATTGGTAAGTAATAACATCTTGCCTGGTCCATTTGTTCCATTGACTCAACTCTGTGGCCATAGTTAAAAAACAGTGGGGCATATTTGCAAGCCCCATGCACCACCAGTCTGTCACTTTTTGTGATGCACCAGCAGACCATAGTGCAGGCATATATCTACAAGGCCATGCAAAGCCACTTTGCGTGGCTTTTCATGACCTTGTAGATATGGTGTAAAGCAACGGAGCACCCCATGAGGCTTTCCATGGGTATGTCAGTTGGTGTTCCTATGCAACTCCCATGGGTTTTGACGCATTGCCAAATTTACAAGAATCTGTAAACCTGGGTATGCGTGAAAACTGTACGCCTCCCCAGGGCAGGTGCAGCAAGGACAAATATCTTTATTTCTCCTCGTTGTTTCCTCTTTCCATGTGTGATGAATTCTGCAGCATAAATAGACAGAGGAAAATGCCTCTCTGGATTGTTTTTGTGCAGGAAGATGTTCCTTCCTGCACAAAAATAATCCTGCTGACAAGGCAGACACTTTTGCACCCTGGAGCAATGGTGCCTGCATTGGCACTAGGCAGCAATTTGTACACCAGCGCAGGGGAAAAGAACAGAAATGCCCTGTGAGACTCAAAAATTCCCAAAGTTTGTCAGGGAAAATCCAAACCTTCCACAGAGTATTAAGGGGCATATTTAAAAGCCCCGTAGCACAGGGCAGCACAGCAAGTGGCCTTGCTGTGCTGCCCTGCACCACATGGAAAGGGCAGAAATGCACCGTATTTACACGATATGGTGCATTTCTGTTCTTTTCTCCTGCGTTGGCACACAAACTGCTGTCTAGCACCAACACAGGCACCCTTGCACCGGAGAGGCATTTTCCTAATTTTACTTGTGTTGCAGAATGAGTAAACAACAAGGAGACATAAATATATTTGTCCATGTTGTGCCAACCCTGGGGAGGCATACAGTTTTGACGCATTCCCAGGTTTACAGATTCTTGTAAATCTGGGAATGCGTCAAACCCCATGGGTTTTGTGTGGGAACACCCACCGCAACACCCATGGTACGCCTCCCTGGAGCAGTGTAAGGCAACACAGTGACTTCTATTGTGTTGGCTTACACCATATATACAAGGCCATGAAAAGCTACACAAAGTGGCTTTGCGTGGCCTTATAAATATAGGCTTGCACTATGCTCCGACTGTGCATCACAAAAAGTGACACACCGGCAGCCTAAGGGGCTTGTAAAAATTCCCCACAGTTGCTAAGAGGTTCCATGTTTTTTGCATGGTAAACATCCTTTATGCTGAATTTTTTATAACGAAGTCCTGGTTAACGAAAGCGGAACAACGCTTTCTTTAACCACAACTTTGTTATTTTGTGCCTTAACCACGCATGTCCTGATCAACGAACATGCATGGTTAAGGTACAAACAAGGGAGTCGGCTGAGGAGGACGACGCAGATGACAAGGTGACGACTCAGGTAAGTGGGGCGTTTTTGGTTTTGGGGAGGGGGTGGGGGGTCGGGGGTTTTAGGTTTTGGGGTGGGGTTGGGGGGTGGGTCGTTTTTGGTTTTGGGGAGGGGGTGGGGGGTCGGGGGTTTTAGGTTTTAGGGTGGGGTTGGGGGGGTGGGGCGTTTTTGGTTTTGGGGAGTGGGTGGGGGGGTCAGGGGGTTTTAGGTTTTGGGGTGGGGTTGGGGGGGTGGGGCGTTTTTGGTTTTGGGGAGTGGGTGGGGGGTCAGGGGGTTTTAGGTTTTAGGGTGGGGTTGGGCGTTTTTGGTTTTGGGGAGTGGGTGGGAGGTCAGGGGGTTTTAGGTTTTGGGGTGGGGTTGGGGGGGTGGGGTGAGGGATGTAGGGTGAATGGTGCCTATTGCTAATGATTTTATCAGGAATGCCTTTACAACGAAATATTGTTGTTAAGGCATTCGTGGTAAAATCATTAGTAGTAAAGACGAGGTCGGTGTTCCGACCTCGTTGTTAAGGTTAGTAGTAGTTTAAGATTCGGTGTTCCGTCATATAACCTTTTTGCATGAAATCATCTTACAAGGTCAACAAAATATTTGTATTTGAAGTTACATCTCAGTCCCAGACTGTGGTAGGACTGTCTAAATGTTTGTGTTCTCCAGTTTTACTTTTCTACAGGTAAACACAAGTATTATTTTTAAAATATTTATTTATGACTACACACAATGTATTTCATGTAATTACTTGTGACATACAGTAATTGAGCTCCAAACCATCTACCACCTTTGGATGTCTACGCTTGCTACTTTTGGTGAGGCAAGAACACAAAGGAAATAAGTTTGGCCTTGTTTAGAATATGGTGGATGAAATACTCCATCAAACATGGCAGATATCCTGTCCACCATAAGACATATACCATAGGATATAATGCACTTGTAATATGGTGGACAGGGCAGCAGTCAAGTATCCAATCCACCACACTCTGAATAAGGCCCAGGGTTAGTCACCTGAGGTCTTAACGAAACTTGCCCAAAGATAGTTAACAACACCATGGATATTCCCTAAACACCACTGACTACATCAGGGCCTAGGGTCTGAAACAAGGACCTGCTACGCACAAGGAGTTTCCTGAAGAGATGAAGTCTTTTTGGCCCTGAGACTTCAGGAAACAGAATCCAAGCCCTTGGAGAGCACTTTTAGGGAAGGCAGAGTCCTTCCAGCAAAGTCAGAGGCCAGCAGGGCAAACAAGCAGGGCAGCAGCCCTTCTCAGCAAAGCAGCCAGATGAGTCCTTTGGGCAGCCAGGAAGCCCCTCTGACAGAGTGCAGGTGTAGGTCCAGAAGTGTCTGAGTTGGTGGGGTCCAGTTTATATACCCAAAAATGCCTTTGGAGTGGGGGAGACTTCAGAGAGTGGTTTTGAAGTGCACAAGGTCCCATTTCAGTTCAGTCCTGTCTGCCAGGGTCCCAGTAGGGGGTTTAGCAGGCTATTGTGTGTGAACAGGCCACTGGCCTTTGAAATGTAAGTGTCAGGTCCTCCACCCTTCTAGCCGAGGAAGACCCATTCAATATGCAGAAGAATGCAGCTGTGACTGAGTGTCCTGTGTTTGTCTGTGTGAAATACACAAGGGAGCTGTCAACCAGGACAGACCAGACATTGACTGGAGACAGGCTGTAACGCACAGATGGCTCTAAGTGCAGAGAAATGCTCACTTTCTAAAAGTGGCATTTCTAAAATAGTAATATAAAATACAACCTCACCAATAAGCAGGATTTTCTATTACCATTCTGGCCATACTAAATATGACCTGGTTACCCTTTTCAGATCATAATCTACCACTCAAAAAGTACATGAGGGCAGTCCTAATGCTAGTCTATGAAAGGAGCAGGCCTCATAGTAGTGGAAAGGAATTTAGGAGTTTTTCACTACCAGGAAATACAAAACACATGTGTACATGTCCTCCCTTTTACCTACATAGCACCCTGTCCGATGGGTTACCTAGGGCCTACCTTAGGCTTGACTTATAGGTAGAAGAAGGGGAGTTTAAGGCTTGGCAAGTACTTTTGAATGTCAAGTAGTAATGGCAGTGAAACTGCACACACAGGCCTTGCAATGGCAGGCTTGAGACATGGTTAAGGGGCTACTTATGTGCATGGCACAATCAGGGCTGCAGGCCCACTAGTGGCATTTAATTTGATTTACAGGCCCTTGGCACATGTAGTGCTCTTTACTAGGGACTTACAAGTAAATTAAATATGCCAATTGGGTATGAGCCAATGTTACCATGCTTTTAGGGAGAGAGCATATGCACTTTAGCACTAGTTAGCAGTGGTAAAGTGCCCAGAGACATAAAGGAAGGCAAAAATTTTGGGGTCGCCCTTCAGAGAGGACCATTTCCCAACAATGGCTATGCCTCTAAGGATTGTTCTGTGGCATAACATAGAGAAATATCTTTATTTCTTCTTGTCTCTCCCTCCTTTCATGCATATGTCATTTTGCAGCACATATAGAAAGAGGACTATGCCTATAAGGATTGTTTTTGTGCAGCAAGGTAAGCCTTTCTGCACAAAAACAATTCTGCCTGTAATGCAGGCACCGTTCCACTAACGAAGGACTCACAGACAAACAGGTGACAAATGACCTAACCTAGAGATTTATCACAGTCAGAACCTAACCCCACTGACTGTACCTGCAAGGTGCATGAAGATGACAATGGTGCTCCTTTAGGCCTCTGTAATCACAAGCAGAAAGAGAGGCTTCCTGCCTTTGAGAAAGCATTTGTATCCGTTAAACTAGATCTACAGGGACATTAACCTACGTTTTCTGCCTAAATGAGACCTTAAACAGCCTTCAGGTAGATTTAAACAACAAGGTGATGGATGGAATGCTTGAATTAATCTCATCCACTGACGATTGCTTGGGTCTGGATTCCAGTCCATTGTTCTTCACCCACCATGCCACATCAGTTTGGACCCAGCATATGCAAATCATTTTTGACCTTGCTCCAATGAGAACAGTCCAGCCCGAACTGCCAAGCCAGGTCCCCCTTGAACCAGAACACAAACAACTTAAGATGTGTTTGGCCCTAGTTAGGGCTCCTCAGCCAGGTACAGCTTGTTTCCAGTGGCACAGTGAGCATGAGTTCATACTGAGGTGGCATGATGGACAGAAAACAATGGACAGCGATTGCCAGAATCTGACATTAATTCAAGGATTCCATCTATCACCTTGTTGTTGTTGTTGCAGTTCACATAGACTTAATGCATTTAAACACTAACAATGATTGCCTACTATAGGAGACAAATGTATACATTTGTCCATACCTTAGATTATGCACTCTACCATTAACAATGAGCTTTTGACTGCTTGCTAAGCAACACTCCAGCTGCACTCTGCGTTTTCACTACAAGAGCCATGATTCCTCTGTGACTCCCTCTTGTGTACCTCTATTGCCTAGCAGTCCTTACAAACCTTGCCAGGGTCAGGACACCCCAAGATAAATCCTGACAGGCAACGATGAGCAGGTACACTTCTGTTTCAGAGCACCTGTGTTCTCTTCCTGGCGGTGGGCTCCTGCCACCAGCAAAACCTTCCTGGGGTCTCCTGGTTGATCTCAATTCTTTGTCCTTCTTACACAGCTGTTGTATCCCTTTCTAGATGGCGTCCTTCAAAGCAGTCTAACACCATGAATGTCTGCATTCTACATACATGTCCCCTGTAACCTATCCAGAGACTCTTTGATATGAAAAGGTGGGTGCTATAGATTGTAGCTCAATCCAATTTAAACTGAAGTTATTGTGGGTGGGACTTTATTAGGGGGACTCAGTACACAGCAGGGGTACAACCTTCAGAGGTCAGAAAACAAAAAACTGGGAGTTATTCACTGTTTCTAGCAGTTGCTATCAAGACATACATTCCTTTTTACATAAGTCAAAACCATGACAACAGTGGATGTACCATGAACAATGTGGTGCAGAAGTAAAACCTATTTCAGAAGCATTACACTCAGTCACACACTCAGCAACTGCACAAACTACACTATATGTTCTTTTTTTGTACCTCAAACAGCATCTGTCAAATAAATGCCAAAGTACGGTATTCATAATGCCAAACCTAGAAATGGACACTGAACCCAGGTCAACATGCCCTTTTAACTTCTGTCCAATGCTTAATTTGAGGCAGGCGTTTCCAGTGCTCAGCACTTTATTGTCAACATCAGCAATTATGACAGCCGGACACATGGTGGCGCTGTTTGTGTAATGTTGTGATGAACACAACAACAGTTATTAATAATTCAATATACGTTAAAAATGACTAATACTTGCCACCCAAAAGCCATAGGAATAGCATGAATAGCATGCGTTAGTCATTTTTAATGTATATGTAAAGTCTGAAGTGTCACACTTGCGGGAGTGTGGTCATGAGTAGTTGTGGTGGTGGCGTCACTGGCAGTGCTGGAAGGGGGGAATGGATGGTGTATGCTGTAGTGGTCTTGTGGCGAGGGCTCCGACTCTTATTTGCTTTTTTTGCAAATCAAGCACTTCCTCTGACATTGGAGAATCACCATGAGCTAGCAGTCATTTATATTCTGGAGCAGGCAAAGTGCCAACCAGACGCAACCTACCCTGACCTTCAATGTCCAGAGAACAGACCATGTCTGGTGACCTAGATCATTTACATGGAGAGAAATAAAACAGGCTGGAGTGGTGAAATGTTTGTGTGACTTTCTCTTCCTGTTATGATTCAAACACTTGAAGGGATTCTGCTGTGTTTATTTTGATTCAATTAAGCTGCATTTACTCATGGCAAGAGGCAGTTTCTTTATAGCCTTGTAGGTAAACTAGTTCCCTGGAAAATATTGAAATGACCCATCTAAACTAAATAGTTTTAAGGATTACCTCAGCACTTTTAGATGATTACTCCAGGACAGTAAATATGTTTTTAAATATGTGTGATTATTATACAGGAGGGTATGTTCCAAGTTTTGCACAGTATGAAACCAGCAACCTCCTTACTAACATTATCTGCATTACTTTAGGTTTCAAAGCCGTTTTCGCTGGAGTGTCGTGCAGTAAGTCTGTTCTCCCCCCACACCAGGCAATGGCTGCCTTTAGCCAGTCCCCCAACCCAAACTAGGCCCTAGCAGACCTAAAGTCGGCAGAACACAGGCCTAATAAATTAGTCGACCGATCACAGGAAGTCTACTCAGGGCGGGAGGGGTCAGTATTCAGACCATATACTGGAACCATCAGAAACTATCTTGCCAAGGTGGCTGCCTTATTCAGCAGCTCCATTCTGCCTGAAAATGCTCTGCGCTATTTCATTGGCTACTTTGTAGGACCGCATCTTATGGAAACAGAAGCCGGATGGTTGTTCCTAACATATTAGAAACTCCTTTTGAGTTGCTTTCCACACATGCCCCTAGCCAAAGAGAGAAGATGGCTGTGAAAAACAGGGTTGTTGTGTGAGTGGAGTGTGAGCCCTGGTCAACCAACAGCCACAATCCCTTGCAGGGTGAACCACAAAAAGTCACTAATTTAACCTGTGCCAGAACCCTGAGTAGCTTGACTCAAAAAATAGTCAGGCTAAACTTAGATGCAATGTGTTAAACATTTATGTAGTTCACAAACAGCAACACAGTGAAAACACAACATAATAAAAATCTCAAACCAATTAAGAAAAATAGAGTAAGTATTGTTAAATTATTTGACACCAAAACCATCAAAATCCAATTAGTAGAATCAGATTTATGATTGTTTAGAAGTTGAAGAGTGGCTTAAAGTTTAAGGTTCAAAATATCAAGTCCTCAGTTTTAGAAAATGGCCACCTGGGCACATTTAGCACCACAACCAAGAGTCCAGGAGTTGATGGCGACCTCCTGGAGGTACTAGGCTCACTCAGGCTGGGTCCAGGTGCAGGTTTAAGATGGTGGGAGCCTGTTATGTCTCTGTGGCTTAGAACTGGAGACCAGCTAAACTAGCCCTTGGAGTAACTTCTGGAGTCCTAGGAGCAGTTGGTGATGAAGGGCTCTACAGCAGCATTAACCTCTGAAAGTTCCAAGCAGGCTCATGCAGCAAAGCAGTCCTTATAGGTACATCAGTAGTCTGGCAGTGTGCACAGCAGGTCACAGCAGCAAGCAGTTCTCTGAGAGTTGTTATGCATGCCCAGTAGTGAACTGAAGAGTAAGGTCTGAGACCCCGATTTTCTTACCCTGGTGCCCTGCTCCTAGAATTTGGGTGAAGTTTCCAGAAAGGTTCTCTGACATTCCAGGAACTTCCTGCCTCCCCTGCCGTGACTCCTAGCTGGCTGCACTGAAAATACAGAGTTGTTAAGCTTATTGTGTGGTGGCACAGCCCAGCCTATTCAGTTGAAAGTGGGGCTCTGCTTAGCTCCGCCCCCGTCAAGTCAGTTAATGGACCATTATTGCTCTGCTAATCCTCCTGTTGTGTGACTGTCTGAGGTGAATTCACAAAGTCCCAACTGTCAGTTACACGCAGTCAAGTGACGTACGGCAGGTAACAGGCACGGAGGTCTAACAGCAGAAAAATGCCAACCTTTTAAAAGTGGCATTTTCAAGCTTGTCATGATAAATCCGACTATATCATTAAAGAGGGTTTATCATTAGAAGTTCATAGGTACCAAATATGACATATCTAAAACCTCTGGTTTAGGAATGACAACATATTCATTTGAATAAGGAACCCCCAATGTTACCTTATGTGAGGGGTAGGTCACTCAGTAGTAAGAAAACAAATTTGATAGTTTTTCACTACTAGGGCATGTAAGACTAACAAGTACATGTCCTACCTTTTAATGACACTGCACCCTGCCCTGTGGGCTACTTAAGGCCTATCTTAGGAGTGACATACATGTAATAAAAGGGGAGTTTAAGGCTTGGCAAGGGGTTTAAATGCCAAGCCCTGGGTAAATGTTATTCCACTCTACAAGGAATTTACATGTAAATTAAATAATCCAATCAGGTATATGCCAATCAAACCATGTTTAGGGAAATGAGCACATGCACTTTAGCACTGGCTAGCAGTGGTAAAATGCACATAGTCCTATGCGTAACAAGCGAAAATTCCAGCAAAAACTAGGAGGAGGAAGGCAAAAAGTTTGGGGGTGACCCTGTAGAGAGGGTCATTTCCAACAATGGTGCACAAACACCAATGTTGCTTTCCACCCACACTGCTAACCATGAAGAGAAGATGGTGCAATCTCTGTTGGTGCTCAGAGTATGAATCTGTTTAGCAATAAAGACATTGCCTCTAGGCCCCCTGATGTTCAACAACAGATGATCCACCCACAGGAATGATTTATAATCCGATCACCAAGTGCATTCGACCCTCTAGCCATGATATTGCACAGCGGCTGTAAGTGGCGCCTTCCTGTACATGCCTGTGACCTGCAGAGCGTGGGTGGGGCAGATCTGAAGTCTAACAGGTTTGATGTCAGCCATTGGGTCTACAGATGCTTTTCTGTTGTTTGATGTTGAGCATTGACTTTAGAGTTTTGCTAACATGCAGATGCACTGTAGACACAATATGGCACAACCGCTATGCTGGTTTGGATTAGGCCTCCAGTGGAGAGCTTTGGCTTGTGCATACCATTCTAGTATGATATTCTGACAATCTGTTTAACACAGAGTTCTGATTAGGATTGTGCCTTCATTTGTAGTCAGCTGCACACAGTTGTTGACAGGGAGTTTGCAGGCAGGATATCCTCCTGGACAGGCCACCTTCATGGAGACAGAAGTCCCACCTACGTTTCTCCTGGTCTGGCAGTACAGACTGGGCTCACAAAGGAAGTGCATTACCATAGTACCCAAATTTATCAAAGTGCTGAGGTACTAAGCTCCTCAACCAAAAAGAAAGATAGCGAGACAGACAGACAGCACCACCATCACCTGGCTCTCGAGGGCTGCTTGATAGCTGCTCAGCAACAGCTTGGTAATTGACCTGGGTTTCTGGTTTTTATACCAGCCCCAGCTCCAACACGTAATCTCTGACTGCTAGAGTGCACTATACCAGCCTAGAGACATGACATTGATCAACCAACCTCATACCGGAAACATATCTTTTTGCAACAGAAGTGACTAGAACAAGCCAAACACCGATCTTATGGGAAAGGAGATCCTGGGTATTCAGAAAAAAATAGGGCGCTGACAATAAGAGGCTGGAATCAAAACTGAATCAAGGACAGTCGTATATATAATGGAAAACCCTTCCTTGGAAAACAAACCAACCTGGTGACCACCGGGATCTTAACATTAGAGGGGTCACTCACCTTGAGCATTGCAGAGGGAATAGGGGGGGTTTCAACCTAATATAGTGTTCGGAGGATGATGCAAACTCCTGTCCAGAGTCCTTAGAAACTGGTTTTCCGAAGCGCTGAGTATACATTTTATCAAGGGCTTCGAACTAGAGAGCACACAGGGTTCTATCCGGCAAGATCGCGATAGGGAAGGAAATTTATGTCGTGCAGTAATATTTCTCATGTTGAACCTTGTTGTATCTACAGAGAGATTGACTGTGAGTAGACTCTTATCAAACGGAAAGCGGGCTGTCCCCTTCTTATTCTTTTATTAAACTGGGAAAATGGTGGAATGTGCTAGAAAGCATCACATTGTTCTGTTGACGTTCTGCAGGGCGGTAAACAGAGGAGAGGTGAGTGGTCCAAAGGTGCAGTGAGCAGAGCCCTAACTAACGCAAGACTTCTATGACCTTCATTATCAGAGGAGACAGTGACAACGAGTGTTCAATGCCCACATCTCAACAGGTTTGGTTACAGACTGACTGCTCAAGGTCACCGCTGCCCCAAGACTCATTTCAGGGAGAGGTGGGTTAAAGATGGGTAGGGAGAGAGATTTGAGATTAGAGTTCTCTTTCTCAAGTTCTCCCGATTCATTCTCTTCGCTCTCACTCAACCATCTCTGTTGATGCTCTTGTCAAGGTGACAACCACAAGGGGCCGAACCCAGCAGGTAAAGAAGGAGCCATGAAAAGTGCTCTTACTAAACAAACAGACCCATCAGTGCGGTAAGCAGGAGATGGGGTACAGTATTACTACACATTGGGTCGGGCTGATAAAACATGCAGCTATAGTCAATCCTTCTTTACAGCTGTAGAAACTACTAATAGAAGAGATCAAAACTGATGTTCGAGAGACAACATAAATGAAGAATTAATGGATGGCGAAATCCACATGCTCACCGGCCCACGGGAAAAAAGGAGGTAGTTACCCTGCTGTCCAAGAGATCTGGTTGACAAAACGAGCACAACCCCCTGGGCACCTGAGTAACAAAAGAGCACACTTCTCGCACTCACTCAGTATCATTCAATCACTCATCCTAAATATACCCACAAAGGCTACAAATATTCACCATACAGGTTTTTAAAATATATATATACATACACACATTTTAATATAATATACTATAAAGATCTCTCTGAAACAAATGTTTCACATATAGGCATATGTTTCTCATATAGGCATCTCACAGTAAAGACTTTAAAAACACTCCTTACATACAAGGCATACAGGTGAAATATTCATAGACAAAAATACATTATCTTTGTGAACAGACTCATTTACTTAATACATCACTAGTTGATTATGTATCCCTTAAGCATATGTAAAACAACCAGTATGTTGTAAATTGTGGCTCGAATGAATCGTCAATGCGTTTCAACGCTATTTCAGATTTCCAACCACCTTCCTCGGGACCAACTTAATATAATTTTCCCAATAATCAATTCATATCTACAAGACAATAATCAAACAAAATGTACAGTTATTATAAAACACAAGTCCCTAATAATCAAGACAAAAATCTCATAACTTTATCAATATTTCCCAAGGAAGAACCATCATTACAAGAGACCTGCTCTGGAACTGTTGTCCTTGGCCCTGGTCATGGAAGGGAGATGTCTAATGAGAAGGTTACAGTAGGATAAAGATATTTTTGTGATTTATGTTTGTTTTTACTACTCACATCCCAAGCTTGTGGTCAGATCTTAGCAAAAAATTAGCAAACCTTCAACAGAGTGCATGGATTATCATGGGATGTTTGTCAGTCGCTGGCGGGATGGCACACTAAAAGGGATATCATCATGCAAATTCATACCTCACAGATCTCAGGCACAGATGTTACATCTAAGTAAAACTCATAATATGAGAGATGTCTTGTGTGTATTCAATGCAACAGGTGGAGATGGTATGTTCTACTCACACCCCTATGATACCTTTTCACGAATAGACTACTTATCAAATGACAGCAGTCATACGCCCTAAAACTGATAGTAATCTCTGATAATGCATATAGCTCATTTGAGTATCAATCAATCAATAATTTGTTAAGCATGCTACTCACCCATTGGGTCTCAAGGCGCTCGGGGGGTGCTACTGCTCGAAGAGCCAAGTTTTGAGGCACTTTCTGAAGGTTAGGAGTTCCTGGGTCTTTCGTACGGTGGTGGGGAGGGAGTTCCAGGTCTTGGCGGCGAGGTGGGATAAGGATCTGCCACCGGATGTGATGCATTGGATGCGAGGGACTGTTGCGAGGGCGAGGTTGGCGGAGCAGAGTTGGCGGGTCGGGATGTAGAAGTTAAGTCGTTCACAACAATACAACAATGAGGGCCTCATTTACAAGCCTTTTCCGCTACCGTTACTTCATTTATTTTGACACAGTGGCGGAGCTAGCAGTGCATTACACTGCTCCATATTCACAAACTGATGCATTGGGCCTAATGCGTAAGATCGTAAAGCCCTGCATCACATAATACCTGCCCAGGTACAATGTATGCAGGGTAGGCGTTCCCACGGAAAAAGCCATGTAGAACTGATCCAGTGAAATTTAAAACTTTTCAATGTGTCACTCTATGACTTCACTGCATCAACATTTTACTGCCTGCTCAGACCAGGAGACAAATTGATGCAGGGCTTTTTCAAACTGTACTCTCCTTGCATTTCTGGAGAGGCATCAGTTCAATGATAGCGGCAACAGATGCATCAGAATTTCTGATGCATCAGTGAAAACGTGTGCCATGGAGCTCTGTATTGTAAATACGGCACATCCATGGCATCATCAGGGGATGTGCAACTGGCGCAAGAAAGCACAGGGAAGACACTAATTATCAAGGTACACTCACCTGAAAAGAGGGCTTGTTCTCATTGAGTGCCCGAATTGTACCTCATATTGCGTGTTGGCATCCACCACTCTTGGAACAGGGTGTGTTAGTAAGAGGAATTAGAACACTGATTTGGTCTTCCATTTGCTTTTGGGTCATCATTTTCAGTTCTGATCTCTCAGGTGTGTTGAAGGTTGACCTTTCCTTTCACATCAGGGAATACCAGGAACAGATGGAACAATAAGAATAATAGAAGCAATTATTGACTTTAATCAGCACTAATTGACTTTTACAATGTAGCGCAAGCTACATCATACACTCACTTTACCTTATGTAAACATCAACTTTTTCACCTATGTTGTAACAGTTTTAGTTCCAGTAGAATTTGCTTTATTTTCTGCAAAAAGTGCTAAAACTCAACATGTTCTTGAAGAAGAAGAAAGTCTTGCTAGTATTGAAAGATTTTGCAGAAATGTGTAGATAACTCATTCACCTTTAAGTTTTTTAAAGTCTTAAGAAAGCTGTTGAAATGCCACTGTTTCCATTAATTCCTTGCTATTGCCTTGGAGAGGTCAGGCTCTCACAAGAGTTAGCAAACTAACCTTGTGTCTCAAGATTTACAATCAACTTCATATTGTGTGCTATTTTTCAAGCTGCCTGGATGCAGACTGTGCTTGACAGTGCGGAATAGGCGCGTAGACATGAAGACATAAGATCTAGAAGCTAGTAAATGGGATTCACCCCACAATCTTGTTCTCCAGGAACAAGAAGTCAAGCAGTCCTAACTGGGCAGTTAGGGCACAGCATTTATAGGACTGCACCCAAGATGGCCGCCAGGACATGTGCGTGCTCAAGATCTCGCTGAAAATAACCCAAGGTTTCCAGTTCAGTGTCTTATTTTTAGAAGGATTCTGAATGTAGGGATTCAAATCTGACCATGATAGCATATTGAGGGCCTTGACCAAGTACATAATGAGTTATATTTAAGGGCACATTTCAGGACATCGCTAGGCAAGGCGGGGTACCAAGGTGAGGGCAATAGAAGGAATAGGAGAAGCATTAGGATCTGCAACAAAGCGCCTGACTGGCAGAACTGGGACAAAAATGGGTGCTGCAGATAGAATGAGGGGAACAAGAACACAGGCATGACAGACACAACAACAATATCTATCATCAAAGGCATACAAGGTAATATGCAGACCTCAAGGCCATACTAAACATCTTCTACTCATTTTACTCATCACTGTACAGATCTAAGAGTCCAACATCCCAAGTAAAATTTAAGAATAATCCTGTTGCTCTCCCGCCTCTTCCCTCTCTGAATGCAACAAACAGATGAAACAAGAACTAACCAATAGTGAAGCCAGGGAAGGCACCGGGGCCAGATGGCTTCATAGTGTCATTCTATAAGGAATGCGTACATTCACGTCTACACCCCCTTGAATTGCTCCTCCATCATTATGCTAAAACTGAAGAGATTGCAGGACCTACCTTGAACGCTACCACTGTACCATAAACGTCGACTGCAAGATGCTTGCATACTTTATGGTGCCAAGATTGGAAACTATCCGACACCTAGTACACTACTCCCAAGCAGGCTTCTTCTTAATTAGTAAGTGATTACATCCACCAGTGGTTTCTTCATGAAGGTTGGGGAAGACCCACCCACCTCCCCCGTCCACTGCGAGGCACATTTAATGTGAAAAATAAAAAGGCAATGAAATGAGGCATGTCCTCTGCTGCTGATTGGTAGGATAAACGACTGGAGCAGTGGCTGACTGGACGCACCAAAGTGCGCATGTCAGTTTTCCCCACTGGCTTACGACGGCCATCCTGACATGTGCACTTTGCAGTTCTCCAACCCAGCTATCCTAGACAGCAGGGTGGAGAGCAAGCACAGGCCCAGGGACTGAAGGAAAGTCCAGCTAACTCATTCCATCCAATCCTGGTGCATCCCTCATGCTGGTTAACACCATGAGAGCAGCATCTGGATTGTTTGGGGAAGCTCTTCGTGCATCAGACAGCAGAAGTACACAGAGGAAGACCTGCAGACTGTGGGCAAGTACAATCATATTTTATTTAGTAGAAATGTGTAATGCATGTAAGTGTGGTGGTTATGTTTTACTTTGTAGTTAGTTTGAGGGTACCTTTTTATTTGGGCTTTTGGAGGGAGGGGGTGTGTTATTTTGTTTTTAGCAAGCGTTGGGGCACTTCGTTGCCCCACCACTTTCAAAGGCTACCAGCCACTCCTGATTACATCAGACTTTATAGTCACTCTTTGAAAAAGGCAAAACTGCTGTCCACCCCTTTGGGATGTTCCAACTTTCAAATAGGTTTGAAGTTGGTGAGAGACAACCTATTTGCTCTGTCCATTTACCAGTGATGACTGGTAAATGACAAAAGATACTCAAGGCACAACAGTCAAGAAGAAGGGGGTGGTGAGTCCAGTTTTTAATGCAGTGGAAAAAGATGCTCATTGCATACAGAGGTGCAAAGGACTAAACTGAGAGGAGTTTAAAGAACAATTTAGCAGGCATGAGGTCATCGCCTATTAAAGTAGGGTTGAGGTGGATGGAGTGTTCAGGTATTGTGCAGGGGGCCACTTTTACCCTTTGAAAGTGGTGGGGCGAGTGACGTGCCCCAGAACTTCCACACACAAAAATAAAACAACCCTTCTCTCCAAAACTCCAAAGTAAACCACTCCTCCCTCCAAACGACCAAATAAAACATAACACTTGCTGCAAAATAAACACAACCACTACACTTACATGCATTCCACACCTACAAGCATTACACATTTCAAACAAAATAAAACAACACTTACCCACGAGCTGCGCGTCTTCCTTGGGTGTTCTTCTGCTGTCCAATAGAGGACGGGCTCCCCTAATCATTCCAGACACTGCTCTCATGTAGTTAACAAGCATGAGAGAAGCACCTGGATTGAATGGGGAGGGCTGGCTGGATGCTCCTTCAGGCCCTGGATGCCTGTGTTGGGTCTCCACCCAGCTGTCTTGAGACAGTTAAGAGGATAGCTTCAAAGTGCACATGTTACTTAGGCCGGAGCAAAACAGCCGGCCACAGTGACATGCGCACTTTGGAGCATCCAGGCATCCCTGCTTCTGTCCTCTGTTGCCGACTCATCCAGCATGTCTCTGGGCTCGGGCTTGTGCTGCTGCAGTGCGCACTGCGCTGGTAAAAATAAAATGGTAATGAAATCCTTTCATTGCCATTTTATTTTTCCCTGCGTGGCTTGCAGTGGGTGGAGGGACAATGCTCCCGTGCCATTGAGAAGAAACCATTGCTGTTATGGAGGACTCTGACCACATTGGAACTGGCTGACATAGTGTAAAGAGAGCTGAGGGATGGATCTGCGGAGTGTACATCATCCAGCATTGACAGGATTTTGTCAATAAAGCGTTGATTACAAACAGTGCAGATGTCATTTGTTATTTGAGTGGATTGAAAGGTGGTGGGTGCAAAGGCTTCGGAAGCCTTATCAGTCTGGCAGGTACGATAGTTTCAAAAGTTTGGTAAACACGAATTGTTAGATATTGTCAAATGTAGATGTGGACTGCTGGATGCGACCAGTCACAACAGACTCACAAATCCCATTTTAGTTTTCTATATTTACTACATTATTTCAGTCACAATAAAAACATTTACCCCTATTACTGTTGAGCATAGAGAGTATAGTGTATACAGAGAAGAAAATACTCATTTAAGTGATGCATTAATACAATTGATAAACATATTCCAGTGGGTATATACATTTTATAGACACTGTATTTTCAATGTTGCAGATGAACATTTATTTTGCATAGCTTCACACTAGGGCCTAGATGTACAAAAACCTTACATCAGGTGTGTGTTACTTTTTTTAACAAAGACTTGACACAAAGTCCACTGGTAGCCTTTAAAATCCAACACAAATCTTGATTTGCTTTAGATTGCAACCCAGTGTAACTCATCTTAGCAAAATACACTGACTTGTGTTTCTTTGCATCAAGGAGGCGTCAGTGATTGGTTCATGGGAGTTGCCATGAGCCACTGATGGGTTTTAACACAAATTGTTATCTCAATCTGCCCTTAGGAAGGCATAACAAGGATAATTGCTTTAATTTCTTCTCTTTTTTCCCTCTCTGCATGTGCACTACATTCTGCAGCACTCAAATAAAGATCAAATCGCCTTAAGGCATTGTTTTTGTACAGAAAGAGAACCTGTTAGTGCCCATAAACCATGATGACCACAACGCAAACACCCTTACACTGTGGCTCAATGGTGTCTGCATTGACGCATGGCTGCCAAAGTGCACCAGCGGAGGGGGAGACCTGAACTGCACCATTGCTTAGTCAATTTGGCACAGTCCTGCTCACTCCCAGACACACAACGCAACTCCTCCAGAATCAGAGTACACGCAAACTACGCCCATGGGTAAACTTCGAACCTGTTTGCTTTTAGCAGCAAGGCTCACTTTGAAGAACCCCAGGTGTCTGGGCTTGGCCCTGTGGTGGACTTAGATATGGCCTATTCATGCAACGGAACAGTTATCAGCCGCAGTGGTGGAGAAGATGTGGCTCCCTTTTAGGAGATACATTAAAGGGGCAAGAGACTTGATCATTCCTGTCACTGTCATATCAGAGACTTTGTGCATCGCCTGATTCCTGGGGCTCTAGATGTCTGATAGCAAGACGGAAGAGGAGACTTTAGATATGTGATCCTAGCACAGACCAGTTAAAGTAAAAGAAAAGCATGCGCTATGACGCGGTCAGCGCTGAACGCATCATGTCATTTTTTTAGGGTTGAGCCTGTGAGTGCATGCGTTTGCGCATGCGTCTCGTATGTGAGACTTTGTTGTGTTAAGTAAAGGGCTTGGAGCCTGCCTGCCGCTCACCACTTGTTGGTTAGCGTGGCACTCTTCTTTACAGCCTCCTAATTTGCCACGGCATGTCTGGCATCATTTCCGAGATAATTGATGCAACTTAATTAGTGCCCTTCCGCTCTCTCTACGTGATCGAGGTACTATTTTGTTCTAACTTCCGGTGCCCCACAAACAGAAGGCTTGTGACTGGCAAAAACGTACCCGGCGGATATACAAAACTGTGAAGTTTTATTTTGTAAATTTAAGTTTATTTTATTTTTTTAAGTCATCTTTTCTCAGTTTTCACTCGTTCTTTTTTTTTTTTTTTTGCTCAGGGGCGCTTTTGTCAAAAGATGACAATTAACTTGTTCAAAATATGCAAGATCTATCACGTAACAAATGCTTGTTTTTATTTGTTGTATACCAATGTGTTCATAGTCAAAGCCTTCCTATTACAAGTAGCGCTGTGTACAGCCTCTTGGAGCTCTATCTTATTGAATGGTGATGTCTGCAGCAGCCCGGACGCGCATTGGAGGTGCATAAATAAATAAAGCACACAAGCAGAGCTATATTTGGGTTGAAAGACCTACCAGTTTTCTTCTCTGGCAGTCAGATTCCTTCTGACAGCGGTGTGTTTTGCATACCGAGACAGTAGCCTCATTACTCCATATACATTTTGAACTTCTTAAATCGCTGTTTTGCTTGCTTATTGATCTGTGACTCTTTGTCAGAGTTGAAGTTGGTTCACAAGGTCGGCGCTGTGATGGGCCACAAAAGACCTTGTGCGGTCTTCTATTATATAACTTCTGGCCACGCTTGGCCAGAGGATGTCGTGGACTCCTTCTGGTGTCAGAGAAACAGGCTGGTCAACTAGACCGGAGCCTAACAACTCATTACAATGTAATTCTCACAGTGCTTTGCTATTTTCCTGGATTTAAAACTTTAAAAAAAAATCTTACTTTAGATAAAGAATTTATAAAATAATAGAAAAAATATATGAAAAGTTGCGCTGTTTGGGCCGCGAGGAAGGCGTCACCAGTAACTAAGGGGGCAGGAGCCCTTTAAATTGAACTACGCGCTCCCGCTTCCGCGGGACGCGCGCGGGCGGCGCCCGGGCAAAGCCCGGGCCAAGGGCGGGCCCGTCCTGCACCCGTCATCGCCCGGAAGAGGCTGGGCTGGGCCGCCCCTCTTTCGTTTATAGTAAGGAGTGACTGCTTAATTTCCCAGTGCGTAACTGGGAGTTTTCTTTTGTTTTTAGTGGGCTTCTTTAGTGTTGTCTTGCTTGTTGCCACGCTGCTGCATTCTTCTCATTACTGTCATAATGGGCAGGAAAAGAGGAGCACTACCTGGGCCTCTGGGGGGGGTGTAGGCAGCAGCAGACAAGGCTGTGGCACCACCACATTAGACTCCTTTCTTGCAAGAGCTGTTGGGGTTGTTACAAAAGAAATTGATTTGGCACAGAGGCGGTTATCCATGGAATTGGAAGATTGGCACCAGGCCCCAGCAGATAATGGTCCTCGTGAGGCCACAGATGTGGAGGTGGATTACCTGGGGGGGGGGCAAGGCGCTGGTATGGCTGACGTTGAGGCTGTCCAGGCTGAGCCAACAGAGTCAATAGAGGATTCTGGGGGCCAGGGGTCCCTCTAGAAGAAGCAAAAGACTTCTACTATCTACTCCCCCGGCCTGTCCCGTGGATAAATGTAGCCCTCCCCCGAGGAAAAAAAAAGCCTTAAAAAAACTGATACCAAAGGCGAAAACATCTCTCCTGGAGCTCCCTAAGGATGGGAGCAGTAATCTTGCACCTTCTCAGCACTTGGGGTACGACAGAACTAATATATTGACTAAATTTCGGGAGATTATTCAGGAGATTCTGTCTCCCGTGGTGGCGAAACTATCTGCCATAGAAAAAACAGTATCCCTGATTTGTGCGCAAGGAAGTCAAGGAAGGCATGGTGTAGGTAGTTGTGTGGCTTCGACTAGGCATTCCTGTGCCAGTGAGGATTTGTCCCATCCAGAGGTAGCCGCAGGACCCTTGGGGCCCATGGGAAATTCATCTTATCTACTGGTGAATCCTGTAAACCGTGGGGGTCAGGGTGTCTGTGTTAAATCTGCTTCGACTGCACCAACCTCTTCATTGAGGACAGAGAGGACAGTCAATATGTTTAGTTGCAGTAGGCAGCCTGACACGGATTCTGTGGCAGCCAGTGGGGTGGCCAACTGCCGTCTGGAAATGATAATTTGAATCCGCCAACGGCCAGGCCCTCCCTGGCCTGTTTAGATCTCCCTCCTGCGTGTGCCCCCTATGTGGTAGTGCTGACAAATGTGCCTGCTCTTGTTCCTGGGGTAATTGAGTCTACAAACCAACTCGTAAATAAGGTTGGCCATTGGCTGAGCAACCACTGTGATTTTTCATGTAAGGACTTCAAGGATATCTTGTTTGCCAGAAGAATTGGTTGGGTCGGTCCTAAAAATAAGGTGGGGAAGGACGACTGTATTATTATAAATGTCATATATCCCGCATTGACTAAAAGGCTTCTTTCTAGCCATCGTTCTCCTGTTCCTGGTGTAGGTTCTATGAGGATGGTTCCTTTGGGCTATTTTTATGATCACATGCGATTGAGTACTGGGGTGTCTCTTGGCTCTGGTAGGAATCTCCCCCTGGGTCAGGCCAGCCTGCAGGTAAATAGTAGAAGAACCAACAGCAACCTATCCCTGGAAGGGGTGGACTGACAATGCGCCAAGGTGCTGGCTATACAAGAAGAGGTGCCCTCACAGTGTAATTTTATCTCATGGAACATTGCGGGCTATGATGCTAAGTTATCTGATCAAGCATGGGTTGGGTGTGTGGCTAGCTATGATGTTATCATGCTTCAGGAAACTTGGTCGGAGGGGCTGTCTGTGTGGGATGGGTATGACAGATATGCAATTCCAGCTGTACAGTCTCTTGGTGGTCGCTCGAAAGGTGGCCTGGTAACCCTAATTCGCCTTTCCAAGATAGTGGGTGCTTTCCAAATTAACTGCAACCATCAAGGTATATGGCTGGTATGGGTACTCTTCTCCAATCATTTAAATATATTATTGGTCAACTTCTATAATGCTGTGTGGGATGTGGGGTGCTAAATTGGGGTCTTGTTCTCCGTTCTCCAGGTTATGAAATATAGAATGGAGAAGGTGGGATTGGAATTTCGTGCCATCATCTCTGGTGACTTTAATGCCAAGTTGGGCAGGTCCAGCACTGTGGTGAATCCTTTCATCCGTGACTGCGAGGACTACTTAGCACATGGTCCGCAGGATTCTAGAGGCAGGGATCTACTAAAGGAACTCAGGGAGATGGGCCTCTTGAATTTCTATGATATTGAAGCAGTAGGCACCCACCAACTTCCAACTTATGTGGGAAGAGGGTCTGGATCCACCATCGACTATATTTTTGTGTCTCCTCCTATGAGAGACTTGGTGATTGGGGGTAAAGTGTTAGGCGAGTGCTTTAGCGATCATAATCCCCTTATACTGTCCCTTAAACTCCCTGGGGCTTTACGCAGATTAGGACGAGGCAGGCCTGTAACGGTGGTGACAAAGGACCAGGGTAGGCGGCTTGGGTGGAAGCAAGTAGACCCCCATAAAGTTGTAGGTAGGGTTGTGGGGGATAACTTACAGCTTTTTATGGAAATACTCCTGACAGAAGCACCAAATCCCACGATTGTTATGAATGCAATAACGATAGTAAATGCAGCAGTCAGAGACTGCCTCCTTTCAGTAGGCAGCCACCTGAGTAAACGCAAATGTGGCTGGTATGACAAAGCCTGCTATGATGCAAGAGCAAATTTGAAGATGGCCACTAAGATTCACCCTAGAGATTGGGTTCTTGTAAAAGAAGCTAGAACAAGCTATAAAAGGGCCCTGAGGGATAGTAAGCTAAAATATAAAGATAAAGCTTGGGAAGAGCTAGAGCGTGCTACAGCTCTGAAGGACCCTGACCTGTTCTGGAAGGTGGTAAACAAAGGTTCCTTTGATACAGAAACTTCTGAGGGCCTTGGTTGTAACATCGCCCCGGAGGCCTGGGTAACACATTTCTGTAGAATCTTTGAAGGTACCCCCCTAAGAAATATTCAGGAGAGTGTGTATGATGTGGCTCCTAACCTAGCAATCAGGTTTTCACTCCAGGAGGTTATTGAGGCGATACATAGTAGCGCGTGCAATAAAGCTCCGGGCCCGGACTCGATCCCCATGGACTTGTATAAAGCTAACCCTCAACTATGGGCACCCATTCTCCTAAATGTCCTCAATGCAGTAGTCACGGTGGGTATTCCTGCCTCTTGGAGACTGGCATGTATAGTCCCAGTGTTTAAAAAGGGTGATCGCAATGATCCTAAGTCTTATCGCCCTATATCACTCCTGGATTCCTCTGAGAAAATTCTGGGACGGATTATCCTAAGGCGCCTGGAGGCCTGGATGATGGGAAATGCTATTTTAAGCCGGGAACAGTAGGGCTTTAGGGAAGGCCTCGGCACACAAGAACAATGTCTCAATTTACTTATGATGATCGGTAAATACACGCAGGCAAGGAAAGGTACACTTTATCTTGCATTTATGGACCTTAGTTGTGCTTTTGATAAAGTGAACCTGTCCTTATTATGGAAGAGGCTAATTCAGTTAGGGTTGGATCCTAATATTGTAGAGCTTCTCCGATATCTCCATTCTGGGACAGTTGCAAATGTGAGGGTGGGCCCAAACGGGGAATGTTCGGAAGCTTTTAAGCTTTCAAGGGGTGTGCGCCAGGGGTGTGTCTTGGCCCCTACCTTGTTCCTTCTATACACAAATGGACTGTCTGATTTTCTCATGGAACGTTGTAGGGATGTCCCAAAGGTGAAGGGTATTGATATCCCTGTGCTGACGTATGCGGATGACGCGGTTCTCATGGCCCGTACGATGAATGGTCTCCGAGAAATGGTTAGAGCATATGTTATCTATATGACAGCTTTGGAGGTCAACTTCAAGAAATCACATTTTATGGTCTGCGGAAAACCCATGAGCAGGGTGGGGGAGTTAAGGGTGGAGGATCAAGTTATCAGCAGAGTCCATGAGTCTCCATACTTAGGGGTAATTTTTGATGAGAAAGGATCTTGGAAACCCTGTATTTCTAGAAGGGTTGCGCTTTTTCATGCAACAGTTGGTGCAACCTTTGACTTTGCAGCTAGGGTAGGCAGTAAACCTATTAAACCCTTGCTTGAAATTTATAGGTGGAAATGCCTACCTGTCCTTCTGTATGGTTTGGCACTCTGGGGGTTTAGGGATACCCGAGCCCTTATGGTGGAAGAAAACCGTTTTTGCAGAAGGCTTCTGGGAGTCGGACAAAATATCCCTGGTTTTTGCCTTCACCTGGAACTTGAACTTGAGTTTATACAGGACATTATTCTATTGGCTCCCCTTCTGTTATGGATCTCAGTTTGGAGAAATGAACACGCCACTCTCAATAGGGATATCCTAAGGGAATGTCTGGCTTGCGATAATGCAAAGCATATTCCCTGGCTGTCACACATAAGGAAGATGGCACATGACTTGGGGCGGCCTGAATTGTTCGACTGCCCCGAGGACCTGACTAGCTTCAATGAGAAATAGGTCAAGGAAAATTTTCTTAGAATCCAGGAGACCAAGAGGGAGGGGGTGGTTCTAGGGAAAAAAACAATCAGGGATTTTATTATGTTAAAGATGTGGGTGGGTCCTGAGCGTTATCTTTTAGAAATTAAGGATGTGAGGAAAAGGACTCTCATAACCCGATTTCGCTTGGGGATCATTAGAAGCAATTTGTGCTTCCCTTTAGGTCAGTATCGGGAAAAATGTATTCGACCCTGCCCCTGTGATGGGGTGTCACATCAGACCTTGATCCATTTTACATTGTTCTCTGTCTTTTATGCACCATTTATTACCGCTTTTAAGGTCCAAGGGTTTTGTGCAATATCGTCCTGCTTTTATGTGGTTGCAAATGGCCTCAGATGCTTTGGTATGGAAGGGCCTGGGATCTTTCCTGAAGGGAGCTACTACTTGGCACAAAAATGTAGAATTTTTAGAATGATTTTTCATATTTAATTGTTTTTATGAATGAGGTTTTTATTTCTTTTTTCTCTTCTTTTTATCTTTTATTTATATGTATACGTTTGTATTTATGATGGGTATTTTTAATTATATATGGTTTTTATTGGTATATTAATAATGTATTGGTGATTATTTGTTGTAATGGATGAATTTTTTCATACCGAATAAAGTTTACTTACTTACTATATGAAAAGTTGCATTTTTTATAGTAGGTAGCGGAACAAAAACCTAAATGCATTTGTTGTTTCTCTTCTACCAAAAACAGATAATGCACTGTAACTCACAAGGGAAACAGAAAAAACATTAAATAGCTCTATTTCTATAAGTGAATAATTCTATAGAAGCAGAGATTGAAAACGTGCCTCAGTTGCACTATGGCTTGAGCAGGAACTGGGGTAAAATAAATGTCCCTTCTGCGTAGCTCTCTTCCTCTGCAGGGGGTAAGGTGCTGCCCCCCAGTTTGTCCATCTCGCCTACACAGGGGCTTGGTGAACCCCCACTTTAGCAGCTGCAGCAGGGGTGGGGTTCTTTGGGCCTCTCCTGTCTGCAGCTCGGCAGACAAAAGCTGATCACTAATGCTGGAAAACAGCAATATTAGTAGAGCGAGCGTGGCAAGGAAAACACCAGCTGGGTACAGAGAACAGGGAAAGAAGAAAGGGGAAAAGCAGGAGCTATGGGTCAATGAGTGGGTGGATGCATGAGTGAATGGATGATTAAGTATGTGGATAAAGAGTGGCTGGAAGGATGAGTGAATGCTATGTGGATGGATAGGTGAAAGGATGGAAAAGTAAAGGAGTGGGTGGATGGATGAGTAGGTGTACTGATGTGTGCCTTTGAAGTTGAGGCAGGCTCAGAGGGTTCCCCTTTGAACCACAGATGTCACTCTTAAATTTCATGGGGCCGGGGAATGCAGTGCTTATTCTTTAGTGGGGACAAGTGTCAAAAACTGTCCATCTAATTTATCCAGCCAGGCATACAAATGGCAGGGGTCTTTGTTCCAGTTGCCCACGTTTTATAGCTGTCGCTGGGGAATGCACAGATGTGGACGCGAGTTGAATTAAAAGGCACACAAAGCGTTTTAGGGCGGAGAACTGCTCACTTTCTAGAAATGGCAATTCTCTATGATCGTTGACAAAATCACCTTTACCACAGAAAGGGGTTTGTCAGGACTAATCCAACGATAGTAAACATAATGAGGCTGCTCCGCTGCAACCACTGGTGCAGCTAGGAGTAACTGTACACATCCCCCATGTTAACCTATGTGCAGAGCAGCTTTCCTGTGCAGTGAAAACACACGAGTATACTTCACACCTTGGGCATACGTGCCCTTCCGCACATACAAGCCTGCATTGGCACATGTTTGAAGCACCATATGTGCTAATGCGCATGCCTAGGCCTGCGCCACTTACCAACATATGTGGGAAAGCACATGTGCACTTTCACACTGTACTTACAGTGGGAAAGTGACCAGGGCCCAAAGAGCAGTAAAGGGGGAATCATCAAAACCTACTAGAAAAAGCACAAAAAAATGGGGAAACACCACTGCAGTGTGTCATGACTAGTATGCTGGCTCTGCTCTGTTTCCAGGTGCATCAATCGCCGCTCCCTCAGCACCTTCGTGCAGGTGCTTCATGGAGAACTTATGCAACTGATCCGTCCCTTTTGTGTCCTCACTCACTTTCTCTTTCTCTTGTGATTCTGTGATGTGTGGAAATAGATATTAAGCAGGCAGACCATTTGGAGAATAAGCCCTATCTCTGTCCCCAAGGTAACCAATTTTGTATTTGAATTTCTCCTGGGTATGTCTCATACCTCTGACTTTGTGATCTATGCTTATGTTTGTGTGTCTCATCGTGCCATTGTATGAAGAGACCCCATTCTTCAGCATCTACCTCATTTTTAGGATTCTTCAGTTTCTTCTGTAACTTAGCTAATCTTTCATTATCAAAGGTACTTTGTTCAGGAAATTACTTCTTCCCATCCTCATTACTGAGTCCTACCCACTCATAAATATTTGCAATTGGTATGAGTGGTTGTCCCTTTCAGCTGGGGCTCACTACGTTTGGGTTTCTTGGCCCCATGTCTTCTCTTAATTGTGCACTTTTACCTGTGTGGGAAGGAAGGGCTATGTTGACTTTATGCCCTCCGCTCATCCTGTGGAGGAACAGGAAAGGAGACATGTGTAGGAAGTTGGCTCTGTATATACTATTTCAAAGTAAGAAATAGTGTGCACAGAGTCCAAGGGTTCCCCTTAGAGGTAAGATAGTGGTAAAAAGCGAAAATTCTAATGCTCTATTTGGTGGTAATGTGGTCGAGCAGTAGGGCTTATCAGAGGGTAGTGTTAAGCATTTGTTGTACACACTCAGGCAATAAATTAGGAACACACACTCAAAGACAATTCCAGGCCAATAGGTTTTTATAGAAAAATATATTTTCTTTGTTTATTTTCAGAACCACAGGTTCAAGATTTACAAACAATACTTTAAATGAAAGGTATTTCACTCAGGTATCTTAGGAACTTTGAATCATTACAATAGCATGTACAGTTTTGGCAAAAATGGCAATAAGCTATTTTAAAATTGGACACAGTGCAAAAATCAACAGTTCCTGGGGGAGGTAAGTATATGTTAGTTTCACAGGTAAGTAAAGCACTTACAAGGTTCAAAGTTGGGTCCAAAGTAGCCCACCGTTGGGGGTTCAGGGCAACCCCAAAGTTACCACACCAGCTGCTCAGGACCAGTCAGGTGCAGAGGTCAAAGTGGTGCCCAAAACGCTTAAGCTTCAATGGAAATAGGGGTGCCCCGGTTTCAGTCTGCCAGCAGGTAAGTACCTGTGACTTCGGAGGGCAGACCAGGGGGGTTTTGTAGGGCACCGGGGGGGACCCAAGCAGGCACAGAAAGTACACCCTCAGTGGCACGGGGGCGGCCGGGTGCAGAGTGCAAACAGGCGTCAGGTTCGCAATAGAATTCAATGGGAGACCCAGGGGTCTCTTCAGCGATGCAGGCAGGCAAGGGGGTGGGGGGGCTCCTCGGGGTAGCCACCACCTGGGCTAGGAAGAGGGCCGCCTGGGGGGCGCTCTTGCACTGGAGTTCGGATCCTTCAGTTCCTGGGGGCTGCGGTGCAGTGTGTTTCCCGGGAGTCGGGTTCTTTGAAGCAGACAGTCGCGGTCAGGGGGAGCCTCTGGATTCCCTCGGCAGGTCGCTGGACCCTGGGGGACGCGTCGCTGTTGTAGTTTTTCTCGAAGTGGGGAGGCAGGCCGGTAGGGCTGGGGCCAAAGCAGTTGGTATCTCCGTCTTCTCTGCAGGGCTTCAGGTCAGCAGTCTTCTTCGTCTTCAGGTTGCTGGAATCTATCTTCCTTGGTTCTGGGTGCCCCTAAATACTCAATTTAGGGGTGTGTTTAGGTCTGGGAGGTTAGTAGCCAATGGCTACTAGCCCTGAGGGTGGCTACACCCTCTTTGTGCCTCCTCCCGGTGGGGAGGGGGTCCCATCCCTAATCCTATTGGTGGAATCCTCCACTTGCAAGATGGAGGATTTCTAAAAGTCAGTCACCTCAGCTCAGGACACCTTAGGGGTTGTCCTGACTGGCCAGTGACTCCTCCTTGTTTTTCTCATTATCTCCTCCGGCCTTGCCATCAAAAGTGGGGCCGTGGCCGGAGGGGGTGGGCAACTCCACTAGCTGGAGTGCCCTGGGGTGCTGTAACAAAGGGGGTGAGCCTTTGAGGCACACCGCCAGGTGTTACAGTTCCTGCCGGGGGAGGTGAGAAGCACCTCCACCCAGTACAAACTTTGTTCCTGGCCACAGAGTGACAAAGGCACTCTCCCCATGTGGCCAGCAACATGTTTGGTGTGTGGCAGGCTGGTAAAACTAGTCAGCCCACACTGGAAGTCGGGTATGTTTTCAGGGGGCATCTCTAAGATGCCCTCTGGGTGTATTTCACAATAAAATGTACACTGGCATCAGTGTGCATTTATTGTGCTGAGAAGCTTGATACCAAACTTCCCAGTTTTCAGTGAAGCCATTATGGTGCTATGGAGTTCGTATTTGACAGACTCCCAGACCATATACTCTTATGGCTACTCTGCACTTACAATGTCTAAGGTTTTGCTTAGACACTGTAGGTGCATAGTGCTCATGCACCTATGCCCTCACCTATGGTATAGCGCACCCTGCCTTAGGGCTGTAAGGCCTGATAGAGGGGTGACTTATCTATGCCATAGGCAGTGTGAGGTTGGCATGGCACCCTGAGGGGAGTGCCATGTCGACTTAGTCATTTTCTCTCCACCAGCACACACAAGCTGGCAAGCAGTGTGTCTGCGCTGAGTGAAGGGTCCCCAGGGTGGCATAAGACATGCTGCAGCCCTTAGAGACCTTCCCTGGCATCAAGGCCCTTGATACCAGGGGTACCAGTTACAAGGGACTTACCTGGATGCCAGGGTGTGCCAATTGTGGAGACAAAGGTGCAGGTTAGGGAAAGAACACTGGTGCTGGGGCCTGGTTAGCAGGCCTCAGCACACTTTCAAATCATAACTTGGCATCAGCAAAGGCAAAAAGTCAGGGGGTAACCATGCCAAGGAGGTATTTCCTTACAACATGGGACAGGGGTCATCCTTTAAAGTTCTTTTTACTCATCCTGTGGAGGGGAATGTATTGGACATACACATGCAAAGATCCCCTTGTGTTTGAAAAACCTTCAACACCCCAAGGGATTTGTGAGGTGGTCAGGGATCCTAGATCAGAGGGCCTCCCTCTCACACACATTCATCCTTCAAAACTCTGCTTCAAGTGTGGCACTCTTGTCTATCTTTCTCAATATCACATTATTTCTAGAGTCTGCTCTCTCTAGCCCCTGGATTTGCACTCATATGCATTTTCTGTTGTCTGGACTCCTCCCAATCCTACCTGTCTAACCAACTTCTCTTCCCTGTCCTCTCCTCTGCGGAACACAATTGTGTACACCCTTTTAAAACACACATTTACAGCCATTAAATAATGCAGGTCTTGCAAAGCCAGCAAGCAAAGAAAATACAGTGACTGCAGTTACACTGCGCCTAAATTTTGGTTCGGTTGTGCTCACGCTTTTTGGAAATTCTCCGAGTCCATTTCTGGGCAATGCTTCACCCATGTCCCCCTGTAAAACCCTCTCCCTTGCCTCTGGCACCTGGGTTTGTCCAGCACTCTCCAGTCTCTTGCTTGTGTAGGGGTTTTCAACCACCAATCAGCTGTTATAAGGAAAACACAACATGTCACAAAGCCCTCCAGTCTGTCATGTCGTGCATTTAATGCAAAAATAGCAAGTAGAGCAGCAGAGAATAAAATAAACAATTGTCATTTCAACTGACCACAGCTGTCGCTGGAAAAGAATCAGTTGGAACCTGATGCTAAAACACATGACATTTATTAGTGTGTATGTTTGCTCTCAATAGAAGTCTATAGAACCTAATCACGTGACCGAAACTTGTTACTTTCAGCAAACAAATGATGAGCAAATTATTGTATCTTGTCCTGGAGGAAGCGCAAGACGTCATTGAGGCGAAGATATCATTTGTAACTACAATACTGAGTTTATTATTCTCCTAAGATCCTTCTTCTAGAGCCAGCACTGAAAACGAGGATACGTTTTTGCAGAAATATGACAATGTACTAACCTAAACAAAATGGCTTCTGGACCTAGATCCAATAAACTTCGCAAGCGTAACTGAGGCTAAAGAACACTTTACAATAATTAGAAACAACATCCATTATTTTACATTACATAGGATTATATATTATTATGTTTTCAAAACGCAGAACCCAGGTGACCTTCTAGCTAGACAAAGATATACACATTACACGGGCGCCTTACTACCTAGACAAAGATGTAACCATTACATGGGCGCCTTACTACCTAGACAAAGATATACACAATACACGGGCTCATTACTACCTGGACAAAGATATACACAATACACGGGCTCATTACTACCTAGACAAAGATATACACATTACACGGGCGCCTTACTACCTAGGCAAAGATATACACAATACACGGGCTCATTACTACCTAGACAAAGATATACACATTACACGGGCGCCTTACTACCTAGACAAAGATATACATATTACACGGGCTCCTTACTACATAGACAAAGATATACCCATTACACGGGTGCCCTTCTACCCAGGCAAGGATATACACATTACATGGGCGCTTTACTACCTAGAAAAAGATATTCACATTACACGGGCGCCTTACTACCTAGACAAGGATATACACAATGCACGGGCACCTTACTACCTAGACAAAGATATTCACACTACACAGGCACCTTACTACCTAGACAAAGATGTAACCATTACACGGGTTCCTTACTACCTAGACAAAGATATACACATTACACGATTGCCTTACTACCTAGACAAGATATACACATTACTCGGGCACCTTACTACCTAGACAAAGATATACTCATTACACGAGCTCCTTACTACCTAGACAAAGATATACCTATTATACATGAACCTTACTACATAAGCAAAGATATACACACTACACAATTGTCTTACTACCTACACAAGGATAAACCCATTACTACCTTGACAAAGATAGACACATTACACATGCTCCCCACTAGTGGGACTAACGTGTATGTGCATTAGAGAGGCGCCCTACTAACAAGACAAAAATATACATATTACACAGGGACTAGACTACCTAGATTATGATATATGCTTTACGTAGGAGCCCTAATAGTGAGGCAAAAATATACACATTACACCAACATCTTACTACCTAGACAAGGATATACCTATAACGCAGGCGCCTTGTTACCTAGACAAAGATATACCCATTGCACGGGTGCCTTACTACCCAGACAAAGATATACACATTGCACGGGTGCCTTACTACCCAGACAAAGATATACACATTATGCAGGCGCCTTACTACCCAGACAAAGATATACACATTATGCAGGCTCCCCACTAGTGAGACAAACATATATACGCATTACAGAGGTGCCCTACTAGCAAGAGAAAGATATACACATTACACAGGAACTCGACTACCTAGATTAGGATATATGCATCACAGAGGAGCCCTAATAGTGAGACAAAGATATACACATTCAATGGGTGCTCTACCCATTACACAGATTACCTATTACCTCCACCAAGATATATGCACTACACTGGCATGGTCACTAGTGGAACATCCGCAGGTGCCTGGAAAATGGCACAGGTCACATCTACTGAGCATTCTCAGACTGTTAACACTTGGGAAAGTGTAATTTCAAGGGTCTAGAGACCTTTTAGCACTTGAGAAGGTGTACAATGCCAAGGTCTAGAAAGCTGTCAGGGAAGGTGTAAATTGGAAGCATCTAGAGGCTTGTGAGCACTTGTGAAGGTGTAGTTTGCAAAGTCTGGAAGTTTAGTAGTGCCTGGGAAGGTTAAATTTCTGTACTTATGGCCACCTGGTCATAGAGAAGTGAAAGATGGTAGATTACCCAGTGTACCTATATAGAAGGTAGAAGAAGGTTCACAGTTACACGGGTCACGCTGACAAAAAGTCAAGTGCACTTACAAAGTTACTTACAAGCGACCAGTGGCAGGAGAGTCACCCTCCAGATTTCGCCGGGGAGGGGAGCTGAACTTTGACCTCTGTGACTTTGCTGAAAGTGACATTACCAGAAGGTATCATCAGAGGTGAATTCAACAAAATAGATTAGGCAATGAGTAAACCTCTTGATAGATAGAAAAGGAGTTTTTAAAGTCCCGTAACTTGTCCCTGTTGTTCACTTTCTCCAGACTTTATTATGTCACTGGGGGAGGAGGATGTACCTTTGGGGTGAAACATGTCCCACTCCAGAAAGACACTCATTCTCGGTTTATTATTCAGGATGATGAGTTCCTGTAGGGGTGGCTGCTCTTCTCTATTGGGATAATGGGGTACAGGAGAGCAGCAGATCACAGGGTGGTCTGCGCCATGGGATTACTCTGGAAAAGGAGCAGTCCGATGACTGCTCGGGGTCTGGGCTGTGTTGGGCTATATTCATAGCCACAGGTATATAAGCAGACATTTTTGGCTACCAGGCACTGCTTTGTCTTGGTGACATGGTGGCTGGTATTAAGTGCAGGAGCATTTTTGGGTAGTTCATTGGGCTCAGTTTTTAGTGCTTTTAGTGTGTCTAGTCTGTGTTGCTATTGCTTAATTTATATCGCTTCTTTCCACATCATGTCCACTGTGGTTAAAATTGCCCAAGGGATAAGGTTGCTGGAGGAGGTGGGCACCTTGACCTCCTTGCAGCCTGGTGCGGAAGGCGTTCGAGGAGCTTGCTGTGTTTGTGCGTTCACCTCTGCGTTTGATCCTCAAAGCAGCAGTAAACAAGCTGAGCTTAAGGGGCTGCTCCTGCGAGAGGAGAGCGACCTTGTGGGTGTGCAATGAGGGTCATGACGCGAGCCCAAGCAGCCTACCTGAGACATGAGCGATGCCAAGATGCGCTGTGTCAAGGCCCCAGGGAAAGCCAGGGTGAGCAGGGCTGCAGGTGGACATGGCAAGGCGTTCCAAATAGTCGGTGAGGCCTCGTGCATGCAAGAGGTGGGTGGGGCATCCGTACCACCCATGCAGCAGTGGGGATCCCTGGTGTCTGTAGGAGGCTGGCCTGGCTTATAGTGCGTTCCTTGTGGTACTTACACCCTGTGCCAGGTCCAGTTATCCCTTATTAGTAGACTAGAGGTGTTTCTAGCAGCTTAGGCTGATAGAAGGTAGCTATGGCAAAGCAGCTTAGGCTGAACTAGGAGACATGCAAAGCTCCTACTATACCACTTATATCATATAGGACAATATCATCAGAAAACACAATACTCAGAGTTACTCAAAATAAAGGTACTTTATTTTTATGACAATATGCCAAAAGTATCTCAGAGAATACTCTCACTTAGGAGGTAAGAAATATACACAAGATATATGTACACCAACCCAAAACAGGTAAGTAATAGTAAGAAAAGTAATGCAAACAGTGTAGAATTACAATAGGATACAATAGGTGAACATAGGTCTAGGGGCAACACAAACCATATACTCTAAAATTGGAATGCGAATCACGAATGGACCCCAGACCTATGGGAGCTTGTAGAGGGTCGCTGGGACTGTAAGAAAACAGTAAGGGTGTCCAAGATACCCCACCCCAAGACCCTGAAAAGTAGGAGTAAAGTACCCCTACTACCCCAATAGGACACAATAGTCGTGATAGGGGGATTCTGCAAGAACCACAAACACCAGCAGAGCACTGAAGACGGATTCCTGGACCTGAGGACCTGCAAGGCAAGGGGACCAAGTCCAAGAGTCACGATAGTGTCAGGGGGGGGCAGGAGCCCAGGAAACCCCGGATGAAGGTGCAAGAAGGCTGCCTCTGGATGGAAGAAGCCTAGGATTCTGCAAAAAAGAAGAAAGCTAGGAACTTCTAGTTTGGATGGAAGATGTCCCACGGTGTGCTGGATGTTGCAGAAGTGTTTCACGCAGAAATACCACAAACAAGCCTTGCTAACTGCAAGGGTCACAGTAGAGGTTTTTGGGTGCTGCTGGGGACCAGGAAGGACCAGAATGTCGCCCCTTGGAAGAGGAGACAGAGGGGGAGCTCAGCAACTCAGAGAGCCCCTGCAGAAGCAGGCAGCACCCACAGAAGTACCGGAGCAGGCACTTAGAAGATTTGTGAAACCGGAGTCACAAAAGGAGGGTCCCACGACGTCGGAGTCCAACTCAGAGGGTTGAGCACTTCAGGGCGGAGTGCTGGGGACCCAGGCTAGGATGTCTACAAAGGAATCCTTGGAGAAGTGCACAGAAGCCGGAGCAGCTACAAATCACACAATACACAGGTTTTCTGTCTGGTGTGGGGAGGCAAGAACTTACCTCCACGAAACTTGGACTGAAGGATCACTGGACTGTGGGGGTCACTTGGATCTAGCTCCAGTGTTTACAGGGACCAAGCTCATCAGAATGAGAGGGGACCCAGAGGACCAGTGATGCAGTCTTTTGGTGCCTGCGTTAGCATGCACCACCAGGAAACAGTCTAGAAAGCCGGCAGGATGAGGCGCTACAATGTTGCTGGTAGTCGTCTTACTACTTTGTTACAGTTTTGCAGGCGTCTTGGAGCAGTCAGCGGTCGATCCTTGGCAGAAGTCGAAGAGGGAAGTGCAGAGGAACTCTGGTGAGCTCTTGCATTCGTTATCTGATGAATACCCCAGAGGAAAGACCCTAAATAGCCAGAAAAGGAGGTTTGGCTACCAAGAAAGGAGGTTTGGCTACCAAGAGAGGTAAAAGCCTGTCAGAGGGGGTCTCTGACGTCACCTGCTGGCACTGGCCACTCGGAGCAGTCCAGTGTGCCCCAACACCTCTGGATCCAAGATGGCAGAGGTCTGGGACACGCTGGAGGAGCTCTGGGCACCTCCCTTTGGAGGTATTGGTCAGGGGAGTGGTCACTCCCCTTTCCTTTGTCCAGTTTCGCGCCAGAGCAGGGCTGGGGGATCCCTGAACCAGTGTAGACTGGCTTATGCAAAGATGGGCACCATGTGTGCCCATCAAAGCATTTCCAGAGGCTGGGGGAGGATACTCCTCCCCAGCCCTTCACACCTATTTCCAAAGGGAGAGGGTGTAACATGCTCTCTCAGAGGAAATCCTTTGTTCTGCCTTCCTGGGCCGGGGCTGCCCAGACCCCAGGAGGGCGGAATCCTGTCTGAGGGGTTGGCAGCAGCTGCAGTGGAAACCCCGGAAAGGCAGTTTGGCAGTACCCGGGTTCTGTGCTAGAGACCCGGGGGATCATGGAATTGTCCCCCCAATACCAGAATGGTATTGGGGTGCCAATTCCATGATCTTAGACATGTTACATGGCCATGTTCGGAGTTACCATTGTGACGCTACACATAGGTAGTGACCTATGTGCAGTGCACGCATGTAATGGTGACCCTGCACTCACAAAGTCTGGGGAAATTGCCCTGAACCATGTGGGGGCACCTTGGCTAGTGCAAGGGTGCTCACACACTAAGTAACTTGGCACCCAACCTTCACCAAGTGTGGTTAGACATATAGGTGACTTATAAGTTACTTATGTGCAGTGATAGATGGCTGTGAAATAACGTGGACGTTATTTCACTCAGGCTGCAGTGGCAGGCCTGTGTAAGAATTGTCTGAGCTCCCTATGGGTGGCAAAAGAATTGCTGCAGCCCATAGAGATCTCCTGGAACCCCAATACCCTGGGTACCTAAGTACCATATACAAGGGGATTATAGGGGTGTACCAGTGTGCCAATGAGAATTGGTCAATTTAGTCACTAGCCTGCAGTGACAAATTTAGAAAGCAGAGAGAGCATAAACACTGGGGTTCTGGTTAGTAGAGCCTCAGTGATACAGTTAGGCACCACACAGGGAACACATACAGGGCATACATTATGAGCACTAGGGTCCTGCCTGACAGGATCCCAGTGACACAGGGGCTAAAACAAACATACATACAGTGAAAATGGGGGTAACATGCCAGGCAGAGGGCCAAGGAGGGTTTTAAGGAGGAGGAATATGAGCTGTCAAAATGGCCAAAGGTGCTGGTCACTACTGAGAACTGGACGGCAGCCTTTCTTATTTATGCCAGGGTGTACTGCGAAAAGTACCCAGAGAGGTCAGTTGCACTGTCTAAATATATGGGCGTCATCAGGAAAGCACAGATAAGTTAAGGGTGTTATGCTTGGGTACAGTATGGCAAGGAGTTTCGAGCTCGCATGTTCCTAGATCCTGAGGTGCAATGAGGTGAGATTGACACTGAACTGTGGCAGCACACCATGGGATCCGTCAAGTATGGCAAAACTATTTTTACAGGCAGCAGAGTACCAATAGCATATTGTCCCTTTCATAGAAGCCCCACCCAGGGAAGTGTGAGGATGCCAGGTAATGGTCAGAGTAGCCAAGAAGGACAGAGGAGCCAAGCAGGAGCATGCTGGGATTTCAATAAGCCTTTGCACCAGAGAGTATTGCAACTTCCAGCACGAATGCTGAAAATGTGGCAACAGACATGTCCTTGTCAACTGGTACAGTGTGGGGGGGGTCAAATAAGCTACTCTGCAGAATGGTGGCAACAAGAGCAGGGGGTGCAGGGGCACAGCATCATAGTCAGATGACAGATTTCTGGCCAGGAAGGGGCCCTCAGGGACCTGTGGAAAAGGCCCATACACCAATTAAACTGGATGGGTTGGAATTGTGGCTATCACACTATGATAACAGGGAGGACGCCGAGCTATTGCTGGGGGGAGTTCACATGGGGATTCTGATTGGGATACGACGGCCGAAGGGTGCCTGGATGGGTGAACAATTTAAAATTGGTTAATGCACATGGCCAACTGCTGAAGGACAAGTTGAGAAGAGAGATACAGGAGGGAAGGGTGGCAGGCTTTCGATGAATGGTCTATGGAGCACTTAATAGTGTCCCCTATTGGTGTGGTTCTGGAAAAAGAGAAAGAGCAGTTCCAGTTGATTCAACACTTATCATGGCCCAAAATAAATTTGGCTAATGACTTCATTTCAGAGGAGCAGGTATCTGTATCCTATTCATCCGTGGATGTGGCTTTATGCGTGGTGGAAGGAGTTTGACATGTGGCACTCATGGCCAATAGCAACATTAGATCCTTTTTTCCATTTGTTGCAAGTACACCCTGACAGCTTTGAGCTTCTGGATATCCAGTTTGAAGAACAATGGTACACTGACAAGGCACTCCCCATGGGTTGTTCAATAAATCGTGCCCTCTTTGAGAGTTTCAGTACATTTCTCTCATGGTTGTTCTCTTGGCATACAGGGCATGGGCATGGTACACACTACTTAGATGACTTCTTCTTTTTGGGTAAACCCGGTTCCATGGACCGGCAGCGACTGCTGGTAAGTTTTCAGGAGCTCATGGGGGACTCTGGAGCACCACTGGCACCAGAAAAGACAGTTGGACCCCGTACAGTACTGTCATTCTCAGGCACTGAAATTGATTCAGAGGCTATGGAATCCATTTGTTTGCAGACGAATGGCCTCTGGAGTGAAAATGGGGCAGGCTCAGTCTTGTTTCGAACTGACAATATTTCAGTGGTGCAGAGGGTAAACCGACGGTTCGCCAGAGATGCAAAATTGTTGAAGTTACTGCAGATTTTTGTACTAGGGTGCTTGAAGAATGACATTGTCTTCAGAGCTCAGCATGTGTCTGGTGGGTACAATGACTTTGCAGATGCCCTGTCTTATTCTCAGTGGAAGACATTCCACGGGCTGGTCATGGAGACGGACAGAGTAAGGACCCAGATGCCTCAGGAGTTTTGGAAAATAGGATACAGAGGACACTCCAGTTGGTGGTAAGCTCATTGGCGGTTTTTCTGAGGACAGCTTATTCGCATGCCTGGTCCGAAATTTTAGATAGCAGGGCACAAAAGAAGTGGGCCAGGATGGAAGATGTGGTTCAATTTATACTGTCAATAATAGACAAAGGAAAGTCGAAGGTAAAAATTTCAGGGAAACTGGGGGGCATAGCTTTCATGGGCTAGCAGCTGTAGGGATATGCGCAATTGGCGGGGGAACTGGAGAAATGAATGCTGGAGGGTTGGGCCAGAGAGGTAGGTCGGGTAGGATCGAAACAGAGGCCTTTGATGTTTGGTCTGTTGTGTGAAGTGCTTCTGCCTGGGATTTGCCCGGGAGAGGATGAAACGGTGTTGTTTACCACACTGAAGTCATGGATGTTCTTTGGGGTGTTTTGGGTATCAAAGCCTGTAGAAAGGTTTTGCCCAGTACACTAGGGGTTATCTCTACAGGCTCAGAATATGTGTTGGGGAAGTGTAGGGTCTTCCAGCATGGTGATGGCAAACCAGTAACAGCATTCCAGCTGTTGGCCATCTTGCGCAAGGCACTAGGGCTCTTAGGACTGGATGCAAGAGGGACATGCTCATTCCACATAGGTATGGCGACAGAAGCGAGTAGGAGAGGTTGGAGTACGGAAAGTATTATGGGTATGGGTAGATGGGCTTCAAACTGTTTTCTGCATTATGTTAGAGTGGGGAGAATGACTGTTGAATCACTGCTAGTTGTCAACTGTTTGTTTGTGTTTTTCAGGTTCGGTTCCCAGCCTGGAATCCACTGGACTGGCATTATGGATTGTGGGATATTTTTTCGTTAAGTGGATGGAAAGAGAGGTAAGACAGAGCAGCCATGGTGCATATGTGGGCCTAGACTCCAACGTGAATTACGTGCGCTAGCATGGCAAGGGAGCCTTTCATTGAAGGGACCTTTTACACTGTCTGAATAGGTTGTTAGTAAGGGGACAATGTGCTGATGTTTTTTCTGTTACATCTGGGAGAGAATGACCTAGCTTTGGGAAAAGGTTTGGCCTTGATGAAATCTATGAAGGAAGATTTAAAGGAGATTCAGCGCCACTGGTCAGGGTACCATCCCATCTGGATGGAATTTGTTCCCAGGAGGATTTGGCATGGGTCCCTGAGGCTGGCAGCTATAGATGGAGCCAGACAGAAGCTTAAGAAGGAGATGCAAGCTTTTTGTAGGGATCAGGGTACTGGAAGAATTGAGTATTCTGATTTAAGGGTATGATGATACTGAATTCCACATGTACCACTTGTTCATTCTTCCCAGTAGCCCCTTTATATGTTTTGCTTGCACAGGGCTTGCACTGTGCTTGCGAAATCTCTTGTAAATAAAATAAATATATATTAAAAGGGGCTCCGAGCCTGCCCCTAACTTATCTTTACTTTCCATTGGTTGCTCCCACGTCACTCTCATTTCCTTGCACCCTATTAGTCAGCAGCTGCTCCTGGCTTCAGCTTCCTCCTATAATCCGGATTCTTTGCAATGCAGTGGAGCATGGACAAAGTTTTGCTTCCTATGGCCAGTCTCCTTCCACTGGCCAGCAGGTACTCTTTTTTATTTACGTTTGCATATGCACTGAGAGTGCATGTGTCTGCAGTCTGTCCTTCAGCCCTGCCTTTCTCTGGCTCTCCATTGTGTTTTGATTCACCCCCCACTCTCCTCCTGCTCTCTTAAAGTTGACCCACCCACACAAGTCTGTGCCCCTCTTCACTTACACCTTCTCCCCTCTTCATCCGTCTGCCCTCTCTCCTTCATTATAATCTGTTCTCCATTTCACCTATCTTTTTCCGCTGCCATCTTGATTACTGCATCCTGCCCCCCTCACCAGTAAGGCTATTTTCATCTTTCTGCCCACTGGGCAATTTGTAAAAATGTAAGTGCTGGGGCCCAACTTACACAAGTGTGAAGATTTGAACTATTGCAGGCCACCTTGCGTGTTAAGTATGGACTAGAAGCAGTAGTTCTTTATAAATTTAAAGTATATGGCAGTGTGAAACAGTTTGTTGGCCTTAGAAAAGACAGACAGTGCCTATATGTGGTAGACAGTCATAATTAAGTGCCAGTGTTTATAAATAGGTGCCGGTGCTCGGCAAACACCAGCACAAATTAAGCAATGTTTGTGCCTCTCTCTGATCAACAGTTCTTGTTCTCCATTCGCCAGTCTGCCGTCACCCTTTCTCTTTTCTTCATCCATCCACCCGCTCTCTCTCCCTCATTAGTGTGTGCTCTCCACTTCACCTGCCTATTCCCTCTCCAGTTCCTGCATACTGCTCTCACTTCCATTGGTCCTAACTCTATTTGTTTCCTCATTGGTCCCTGCTCTCCTTTTTACCTGTCTGACCCCAAAACCTCTCATTAGTTTGTGCTCTGCTTTCACCAGTGGGTTTACTCTCCGCTCAATAGTCTCTGCTGATATTTTCAGCAGTATGTCCCCTCTTTTACCACTAGTTCCTGTTCTATTCATCCATCTGTGTCCTGCTCTCCATTTCATCCCCCTGTCCGCTCTCAACTAACTTGTCCGGGCCTGCTCTCCTTTTCACCCGACAGCTTTCCGCTTCACTAGTCTTTGTTGCTTTTTCATGCCCCATCGCCTTTTCTCATTGGTTCCTGCTCCACCTTTTATCCCCCAGCCCCATCTCCCCTCATCAGACCTCTCTCTCCTTTTCCACAGCCTGCTCCTATCCCCACATCAGTTCCAGCTGGTCTTCGTTCTCCCCAACTGCCCTTCCTCCACAATGTAGAATTATTTCTGAACTGGACACTTAGCACCTCATTACAACCCTGGCGGTCGGTGATAAAGCAGCGGTAATACCGCCAACAGGCCGGTGGTAAAAAAAATTGAATCATGACCACGGCGGAAACCACCAACAGATACAGCCACCTTAACACTCTGACCGCCATGGCGGTAGCAACAAACACCGTGGCGGTAACCGCCAACAGCCAGGCGGAAGACAATGTACCTCCCACTGCATTACAACCCGCCCATCCGCCAGCTTTTCCGGGGTGGTACCAACGCCATCAAAAGCAGTGACGGCGACGACAACCACGGTGACTACTGCACCTAGCACACAGGGGAGAGGGGGAGGAAAAAGAGAGTGACACACACATGCAACACCCCTACCCTCACCCCCAACACTACACACACAAACACATGCAACAACATTACATATACACCCCGTAACCCTCTGGAATAATGCAGGAACAAAAGGAATGGAGTAAAATGAGTGTAATATTAGTAATTTTAAGAAATACTTTCATAAAGAAAAAACAGTATGTACAATATATACAAAAGGAGGGACAATGCCCACTCAAAAATTGTCTGTGGCCCACTGGGCCACAACACATAGGCCAAGGTCACACTTGACTCCTGCCTCAATACGGAGAGAACACTGCAGGGGCATCAGGTCGAAAACACACAGGCACCTCAGGGGGACAGGGAATGGGGGGCACCTCAGCCGGAAGATGGTACAACGCCACTGCTCCTGGAGGGGGCTCCAAGCCCACTGCTTGGTCCTGGGGAGTGCAAGGCCACAGTCTCTCTAGTGGGTGGTTTGCCCATTGCTTGGTCCTGGGGAGTGCAAGGCCACAGTCTCTGGAGTGGATGGCTTCTCCACTAGTTCTGTTGGGGGCCTTGTTCACAGTGTGCTTCATCCTGGCAAGGAGGGGCTAAGTGGATGCCTTCTTCCACTGGTTTTGGAGGGGGCCTTGTGCCCAGTGGGCTTCATCCTGACTAGGAGGGGTTGAGTGGATGCCTTCTTCCACTGGTTCTGCAGGGGGCATTGTGCCCTGTGATGCAGATGTTTTGGAGTGCAAGGTCACAGTCTCTCACCTGGATGTCACAATGACAGCTTTGCTTTTGCAGGGGCCAGGATCCACTGCAGCCCATGTAGTCACCACTACACACTGCTCTACGTCAGTGACGGCTGCTCAGTGTATGCCAGTTGCGCTGCAGGTGGCGGTGCAGGCAGTGGTGGTGGTAGCCTCCAGGCCTTCACCTGCAGCCTCGGACAACTGCCCAATGGGGCTGCTGCTGCTGGTAGTGGTGCTGCTGGCGGTGGGGCAGGTGGCGGTGCTTGCCGCGGTGCAGGTGGCGGTGCTGGCTGCGGTGCAGGTGGCGGTGCTGGCCACGGTGTAGGTGGTGGTGCTGGCAGTTGTGGTGGTAGCCTCCAGGCCCTCACCTGCAGCCTCGGATGGCTGAAGTGCCATGGCTGGTGTTCTCTGCCCCTTCCTGCCCTTGGCAGATGGTGGTGCCTCCTTGCTTCTGCCAGCTGGAATCTTTGACTTGGTCTTGCTGGCTGGTTGTGCCTCCTTCCCCTTACTGGCTGCTGTCCCCTTCTTGCTCGTGCCAGGCGGCGGACCCTTCCTGGCCCTGGCAGGTGTTGCTGGCACACTGGCTGGGCTGACGGGTGCCTCCTTGGAGCCTCTCACAGCTGCAGAAACCACAGTGGCCGTGGACTGGGTGATTGAGGTGCTGGGCTGGGTTCTGGCCACCCTGGCCCGAGGTGAAGGACGGGGGGGTTAGGGAATAGGTCAATGGTGGCGAGAAAAAGCTTCTTAGGGACACTGGGGCCGGAAGAGGGTGAAGGTTTGGGAGTGGAGAAAGAGGGAGTGGTTGTAGGAGGTGTCAGTCTGCTGTGATTGGGTGCAGGTGCCTGGGCTGGATGCTGTTGTGAGGTGGATACCTGTTGGGTGTGTGTGTGCTTGCGTTTATGTACTTTGAGAGGAGGGGTAACAGACACAGTGAGAGAGGACACAGGGGACATGTGCATGGATGTGGGGGTGGTGACTGCCAGTGAGGGGCATGTAGTGATAGGCTTGCTGGTGATGGAGGTAGTGGATGATGATGTAGTGCATGCAGGTGTGAGTGAAGATGCTACTGGGAGGGGGGTGGATGAGGAGGAGGAGGGGAATACAGTGGAGGCAGTGGATGTTGGTGTGTCTGCATGGGGATGGTGCTTGTGTGAGTGCCTGTGAGATGAAGTGTGCTGCTTGTGTTTGCCTGAGCCACTTCTGTCTGTTGAGTTGGGTGATTGCTGGTCTGAAGGTGTGCTTGGGATAGGCTGGCGTTGAGGGGATTGGGACTGGGTAGAGGAAGTTGGAGGGGAGAGGCTGGAGACAGGGACAATGGCTGCCATCAGTGCAGAGGCCAGAACCTGGAATGCTCTCTGTTGAGCCGCCACGCCAGAGTGAATGCCCTCCAGGTATGCATTTGTTTGTTGCAAATGCCCTGCTACACCCTGGATGGCATTCAGTATGGTTGACTGCCCAACAGAGAGGGATCTCAGGATGTCAATAGCCTCCTCACTGAGGGCATCAGGGCAGACTGGGGCAGGGCCTGAGGTGCCTGGGGCGAAGGAGATGCCCACCCTCCTGGGTGAGTGGGCACGGGAAACAAGCTGAGGGGCTGCTGGGAGGGCGGTGTTTGTACGGGGGTGGTGGCTGTACCTGTTGTTAGGGTGGGCACAGAGGTGGTGTCTGCCACCGCCAGGGAGCTTCCATCGGAGGAGGAGTCGATGTCGGTAGTGTCCCCTCCTGTCTCCGTAATGGTGCTCCCCTCTCCGTTCATCCCACTGGTGCCCTCACCGTCGGTGGATTCGGCCTCCAGGCCCATGTGGGATGCAGCTCCCTCCATCGCTGGTTCCTCTGCTCCTCGGCCAGATGATGCTAATGCACAGAAGGATAGGGTGACAAAACAAGAAGGGGGGGAGAGACAGAGGATACACTTGGTCAATGCCAGCAACAACACTACTGATGCCATACACAACACACAGGGTACAGCCCTATGCACTAGGCCATGCACTACCAGTTACAATGCTAGTCACCAGCCCATGGGGTACAATACCTAACGCCATTAGCTGCTCACCTGAAACCCACAGGACCCTGCCCAGTAGTAGATGCCCACTAACACTATTGGGGTTAGAGTGCATCTGATCTTGCACATCATTGAACATACCCTGCCATGTTCGCCCTGGCCTAGGGGCACCCACAGCCCACATCCCCCACCCAGGTAAAACCTTAACGCGCGCAAAGTCCTGATTCTGATTCTGTACTTACCCCCTTGTGGCTGCTATGATGTCTTCAAGCCCCCATCCAACTCCGGATAGGCCACCGCCAGGATGCGGAACATCAGAGGGGTCAGGGTACGACAGGCACCCCTTCCTCGTTGGGAGGCCAGCCCCAGCTGGGCCTCTGCTGTCTTCCTTGCCCAGCGGTACAGGTCCTTCCACAGTTTGCGGCAGTGGGTGCTCCGCCTTTCAAAGACCCCCAGGGTCGGCACCTCCTTGGCGATGGCACGCCAAATACCCTTTTTCTGATGGGCGCTGTTCTGCAGAAAAAATACAGCAGAAAAGGGATTAGTCATACTGTCCGGACTGTCATACTCATGGCCCACCATATCCCTCTCATCCCCTTATGCACATACATTCCCCACCATACATGCAGCACTCTGCCCAGGACCCTTCAGAACCCACCTTAAACGGGGCTTACACACACAGCAATCCATACATTCATGCGCCACGCATCATGCTCACATTATACTCACCTGTTTGTCTGGAGGACCATAGTTTAAAGTGTACTGGGTAGGACCCCATCCACTAGTCTCTCCAACTCCTCCGAAGTGAAGGCGGGGGGCCTTTCCCCAGACACTCGAGCCATTGTCGCTTCCAGACAGAGGTCACAACAGCACTTGCAGATAAGGTCCTCTCCTGTTGAAGGTCAGGTAGCAAGTGAGTGAACAGATAGAAAATGGCGGCCACGCCCGCGGCAGTGCATACCGTCACCGCTGGCGTACATCACCATTGGCTCCTGGAACCCATAGGACCCAATGATAACCAATGCACTGTTGCATGGCGGTCATCGACCGCCGACCGCAACTGCGCACAACGCCAGCGGAATTATCTCATTTCGACTTGTCCCTTCTCACAGGTCAGGCAGCCGCCATTTCAGGGGGGCACAGAGCATGGCACCTAACTGTGTCACAGCAGATATTGGCACATCAACTAACTCTCGAGTTCACATACTGTTTCTGTAAATGAAGAAATGCCTATTAATATTGTCATATGTGTGAATATGACCCTCTGCTCACCGTTTTTCACCCTAGAGTTCAACCGCTGAGGATGAATAGGAGATGGAGACATCCCCCATGTACAGACCCCTGGTGGACCTGGTGACAATGGAGGACAGGCACATTATCCTGACCTACAAACTTGATAGGGCCACAATCCAAGAATTGTGTGCCCAATTGGAGCCAGACCGGATTTAAGCAATCCGCCAGCCCACAGGTATCTCCCCTCTAGTGCAGGTCCTGTCAGTGCTCTATTTCCTGGCAAGTGGTTCTTTCCAAGTGACAGTGGCCATGGCATCAGGGATGTCTCAGCCAATGTTCTCAAACATGCTGACCAGATTGTTGTCTGCCCTGCTGAAACACATGCCACTGGGACATATCCCCAACATCATTGGTGCCATTGATGGTACACATATTCCATTATCCCCCACCCCGGAGAAATTAACAAGTATTCAGAAATAGGAAACGTTTTTACTCTCTGAATGTGCAGATGGTGTGTTTGGCGGACCAGTATATCTCCCATGCCAATGCAAAGTATCCTGGCTCTGTGTATGATGCCTTTATCGTGAGGAATAGCAGCATTCTATATGTGATATCTCAACTCCAGAGGCATAGGGTATGGCTAATAGGTGAGCACATGGTCCCCACCCAGTTGATGTAGGTATATGGGTTTGGGTTTGGCCCTAAGGGTGAGTGTGTGGCTAACAGGTATCCCTTGAATATTTGCAGGTGACTCTGGTTACCCCAACCTCTCATGGCTACTGACCCCAGTGAGGAATGCCAGGACAAGGGCAGAGGAACGTTACAATGAGGCACATGGGCGAACAAGGAAGATCATTGAGAGAACTTTTGGCCTCCTGAAGGCCAGATTCCGGTGCCTCCATCTGACAGGTGGATCCCTGTACTTCTCACCCAAGAAGGTGTGCCAGATCATCGTTGCATGTTGCATGTTGCACAATTGGACTTGAGACACCAGGTGCCTTTTCTGCAGGAGGATGAGCCTGGGGATGGTCGTGTGGCATCGGTGGAGCCTGTGGACAGTGACGAAGAGGAAGCAGAGGAAGAAGATGTGGACAACAGAAGTACACTGATTCAACAGTACTTCCAGTGACACACAGGTAAGGCACTATAAGTTCACCTTCCATTGCAGTTTTGTGTTTGACATAGAATATGGCAGCCTGATTTCCCTATTTCTATGGCCACTTACTGTACCCTTTGGCATCTCTATTTCCAGATCTCTATGCCCCACTCTGGCTCCTGGTGTGCTTACTGCTGCCCACTGCAGGTCATACCTATGTAAATATTACAGTACATTTGATTTGCAATGTTTGCAGTTTGTGAAAGCAATACATTTGTCATAGAATTCACAGACTCAATACTTGAATTTGTTCCAAGGGTGTTTATTTATGAGCTAATATGTGTAGGGGATATTGAAATGGGCTGGGTTGCTGATGAAGGAAAGTCCAGGGTAGAGTCCATTCTATTTGTATCTCAGGTGCATTGTCCAAGGGGGCATAGGAAGTGGAGCAATGGCAGTTCAAGGTGAACAGGGTGACAGGGTGGGACAGAAGGGTGACTTCCTGGCAGGGATCTTGGCAATGTTCTCTGACTTCTGCCTGGAATGCAGGGACCGTTTGCAGGGTGGTTCTCCTTCTGCAGGGGGTGGGGTGCTGGTGGCCTGTTGTTCCTGTGGCGGGTCCTCCTGTCCACTAGCGCCGGTGAAGGTGGAGGGCTGTTCTTCAGTTTGGCTAGTGTCAGGGGACCTTTGGTGTGCCACTGCCTCCCTCATGATGTTGCCCATGTCTGCCAGCACCCCTGCAATGGTGACCAGGGTGGTGTGGATGTCCCTCAGGTCCTCCCTGATCCCCAGGTACTGTCCCTCCTGCAGCCACTGGGTCTCCTGCAGCTTGGCCAGTATCTGGCCCATGGTCTCCTGGGAATGATAGTATGTTCCAAGGATGTTGGTGAGTGCCTCGTGGAGAGTCGGTTCCCTGGGCCTGTCCTCCCCCTGTTGCCCAGCAGTCGTCCCAGCTTCCCTGTTGTCCTGTGCCTCTGTCCCCTGAACCGTGTGCCCACTGCCACTGACCACAGGTCCCTGATCAACCTGTGTTTGTGGGGTTGCCTGGGGTCCCTGTAGTTGTGGACACACTGCTGATTGACGTTTCCTGGGGACAGAGGGATGGGCCCGCTGGGTGGGTGCTGTGCTGGTATTTCCTGAGGGGGGAGGCTCAGTGGTGGGTTAGGACAGTGGCTGGGTAACCCACTGTCCAGAGTTCCCTGATGGGCCAGGTTGGTCATCGTGATCCAGGTGTGCAGAGCTGCTGTCATCACTGTGGGCCTCTTCGGGGAAACTGAGGGCCATATTTATACTTTTTGACGCTAAACTGCGCTAACGCAGTTTAGCGTCAAAAAAATTACCGCCGTCTAACGCCATTCTGAAGCGCCATGCGGGCGCCGTATTTATAGAATGGCGTTAGCCGGCGTTAGCCGACCGGCGCTGCCTGGTGTGCGTGGAAAAAAACCACGTACACCAGGCAGCGCCGGCGTAGGGGAAAATGGCGTATGGGCGTCTCAAAATGGGGCAAGTCAGGTTGAGTCAAAAAAATCGCCTTAACCTGATTTGCGCCATTTTTTTACGACGCCCATCCCCCATTAACATGACTCCTGTCTTAGCAAAGACAGGAGTCAACATGACTCCTGTCTTAGCAAAGACAGGAGTCATGCCCCCTTGCCCAATGGCCATGCCCAGGGGACTTCTGTCCCCTGGGCATGGTCATTGGGCATAGTGGCATGTAGGGGGGCACAAATCAGGCCCCCCTATGCCACAAAAAAAAAAAAAAAAATACTTACCTGAACTTACCTTAATGTCCCTGGGGTGGGTCCCTCCATCCTTGGGTGTCCTCCTGGGGTGGGCAAGGGTGGCAGGGGGTGTCCCTGGGGGCAGGAGAGGGCACCTCTGGGCTCATTCTGAGCCCACAGGTCCCTTAACGCCTGCCCTGACCCAGGCATTAAATTCAGGCGCAAATGCGGGGTTTTTTGCCCCGCCCACTCCCGGGCGTGATTTTTGCCCGGGAGTATAAATACCACGCACATGCCTGGGAGTCATTTTTTTAGACGGGAACGCCTCCCTTGCATATCATTAACGCAAGGAAGGTGTTCACGCCAAAAAATGACGCTAAATCCATGAACTTTGGCGCTAGACGCGTCTAACGCCAAAGTATAAATATGGCGTTAGTTTTGCGTCTAATTTGCGTTGAAAAAAACGACGCAATTTCGGCGCAAATGGAGTATAAATATGCCCCTGAATGTGGCTGGCACCACCTCTCCGGTGACGTTGACGGGGGGTCCTGTGGGGATGTAAATGCAGTGTTATTGTGTGTGCCATCTTGTGCATGGATATGTTTCCCTTTATGGTTGTTATTAGCAAGGCAGCTTTGGCTTGTGTGAGTTGTGCTTGGTTTGGCTAAGTGATTGTCACTAGTGTGCATGCTTTGGTGATGGGTGTCCATGCAGGTCTGTGATGGGGTCCATGCATTGGTGTTGCATGCAGGGCTTGGTATTGGGATGGGTGGGTTGTGAGTGAGGGTGAGGGTGGGGGTATGTGATGGCATGCATGTAGGGTGGGGGATAAAACAGTAAAGATTTGATTTACCAGAGTCCAGTCCTCCTACTACTCCTGCCAGGCCCTCAGGATGCATGATCGCCAAGACTTGCTCCTCCCATGTTGTTAGTTGTGGGGGAGGAGGTAGGGGTCCACGGCCAGTCCTCTGTACAGCTACCTGGTGTCTTGCTACCACGGAATGCACCTTCCCCCGTAGGTCGTTCCACCTCTTCCTGATGTCATCCCTTGTTCAGGGGTGCTGTCCCACGGCGTTGACCCTGTCCACGACTCTTCACCATAGCTCCATCTTCCTAGCAATGGACGTCTGCTGCACCTGTGATCCGAATAGCTGAGGCTCTACCCAGATGATTTCCTCCACCATGACCCTTAGCTCCTCCTCTGAGAACCTGGGGTGACTTTGTGGTGCCATGGGTGTAGTGTGAGTGGTATGTGTGAGGGTGTGTGGGGTGGTGTGTTTGGGTGTGTGCTGTGAGGTGCATGGATGATGTATGGGTGATGGTGTTTTGTGGATCAGATTCAGTGGGTGCTCCTGGCTTGTCTCTCTCTCACTTGCCAAAATGTTTGGGTCGTAAAGGTTTGTAGGTATTGTGGGTGTGTGTTTTATATTTGTGTGAGTGTGTGAGTGTGGTGTGTGTATGTGTGTCAGGTGTGTGTATTTTGAACTGTCCAATGTGGTCTTGTTTTGTATGTGTGTGTGTATTTTGAGCACGGCGGTGTGTACCACCAATGGTTTACCGCGGTTGAATGACTGCCGTGGTGATTCGTGGGTCATGATGCTGTGGGCGTATTTCTGTTGTCGTAATGGTGTGGGTTTTGGTACCGCCAGTTTATCACTTACCTTTGGTCTGGCAGACTTGTGTGGGTGTCTGTATAGTGGCGGGCTTCTCTCTGTGGGTCATAATTCCCGTAGCGGTTGGTGGCAGTCAGCATGGCGGTAGGCGGCACTTACCGCCAGGGTTGTAATGAGGGCCTTACCCCTGCCATGGTCCTGAATCAACAGTCACAGACCCCCTACTTACACCTGGCCAAGGTCACAGCTTCCCAGTTCCTGGAAGCACTTTGCTGCTGATGGTAAGCTCTAAAATGAGGCGCACATGTGTGCGGGCTGTGGGTGAAGGGAGTTTTTAGTTTGCAGAAAGAATTCTGTGACACCTGTCACTTCCATTCAATAGAATTACACTTATTACAGTGGGGTACTGTGGCTATTGCAAAGGTTTAAAAATGTATTTTTTGTTTATCAAGTGACAATATTTCCTGGAAAGTAGCTTCGGGGCATTCTGAGACATTGTATGCATGTATTTTAAAGTTGCACGGTATTTTCAGTGGCACATTTTGGGTGAAAATTGAGTTTTTCTGAAGACAGTGGTTGGGTACCTTTTATACCCTTTGGACCAACATATAAAGGAACAGAAAACATGCAAATGTATTTTGATATAAACCTAGTGCCTTGAGGCACAGTGTCGTGTACCTGTTTTGTGGAACAAGAGTAAACATGAAAAAACTGTACGTTGCATCAACCTGGTGTCAGAACAAAAACTAAATTTTTGGCTGACTTCGTTAACACATTCACTATGGGGATTTGCGTATTTATTTGTGAATGCATTTTGTTTATGTATACTGCACATGTGCTGTGTCACTCCACCTTTAGGGCGCTGTGGAATACTACCTAAATAATTCTAGGCACTGTCTCATTTCTGCATTTATTCTATTTCTAGGCGCTCCCAGCTTGTCAGATAAAGGAGCCTGAAGCAGAGAACAATATGTAATAGTCAGAGTTACACACTGTGAGGTCATGGAGGGTCTGAGAAACACACATTGTGACATGGGGACATGTAGGATCAAAGTAAGACACACAGAGGTCAAGGATGGTCAGAGTAACACACATTGTGTGGTCATATAAAGTCAGATTAACATACATTGTGGGGTCATGTATGGTTAGAGTATCTGTAAGAAATGGGGTTGTTGGTTGACTAGAGTGTGAACCATGGTCAAGCAGCGACCACAGTTCTTGTCAGAGTGAGCCAATCCTAAATTAACCTGTGCTCAACCCTCTAGTAGCTTGGTAAAGAGCAGTCAGGTTCAGTCTGGAGCAATGCGTACAGTATTTGTGCAACACTTCAAACAGTGATAAAGTGAAAAACACCACACAAAAGGATGCCACACCACGTTAGAAAAATAGAGTTGTTTTTAATGAATGACACAAGACCAAAATGACAAACATCAAATTAGTAGAACCCGGAGCAGTTTTAAAAATTTCAGTGAAAATAGCACAAAAAAGCACACAGAGACAACTATGGATATCTGGGACAAAGTTAAAACTTTAGGCTGACTGGTCTGGAGCATGGCCTGGCTACAGGGACCAGTGAAGCCTTCTGAACAAAGTACCTTAAATCCTGGTTTGTGGAGCACTGCGAGGGTCCAGGTAGAAGATATGTTGCAGAGCTAAAGTGTTGCAATGGTTCTGAGATGCAACAAAACTCAGATAGGAGGTCCTGCATTGTCATCGATGAGGGCTTGCGATGCGAAGTTCAGAGTTGAGGATGCACCACTCAGTCAGGGTGTCGTCGGTGAGACTGTAGTTGATGAGGGATGCAAGGGCCTGCCCCGAGGTGGGCTACAAGGCGATGCAGGTGTTTGTGATGGTGGAGGCCCACACAGTGATGACAATGTGTTGGTTCTGCTCAGGGTTGTGCCTTGCATCAGAGGAGATCCGTTGGTTCCACTGGATCCGCAGAGGGTGGTGCAGCACCTTAGGCCCACTTCCAAGGGTCTAGGACTGGGGTGGCGCTACTTAGTATGGTAGACTCACCAGTGGCAGGGTGCAGATGATGCGGTCTAGGCTGTTGGAGCCTTCTGTCCCTGAGGCTCAAGTCAAGAGGCCACTCAACTAGCCCTTGGCATCACTCTGGAGTCCTGGGTTCAACAGATGCAGGTCCAGCACTTCTCACCCAGGCAAGAGGGCAGCAGGTTAGCACATTGGGGCAGTAGCCCTTCAGAGCAGCAGTCCAGCGAAGTGGCAGTCTTTACAGCAGCACAGCAGTCCTTCCTGGCAGAGTATCCAAAGGTCAAGAAGTGTACTAAAGAGTTGGTGTCTAAGGTCCAATATTTATACCCAGTTTACCTTTGAAGTGGGAGGAACTTCGGTGGCTGTCTAGGAGGAATATATAAGCCCAACTGTCAACTATACCCAATCATGTGACCCAGAGACAGTCAGCAGCCACCAAATGGCTAAAGCAGAAAAATGTCACAATTCTAAAAGTGATATTTTCAAAATTGTAATTTAAAATCTGACTTCACTATAAGTTAGGATTTTTCATTACAATTTCAAAGACACCAAACAAGAATGAGTCACCTGCTCCCATTTGGAAGTTATAGCTTATTAAACGTAATACGGTAATTCCAACATTATCCTATGGGATAGGTAGTCCTTGCAGTAGTGAAAAATGTCTGTAAGAGTGTTTCACTACCAGAATATGTAAAACTTAAAAGTACATGTCCAGCTTTTTAAATACACTGCACCCTGCCCTCTGAGCTGTCCATGGCTTACCGTAGGGGTGACTTGTACATAATAAAACAGAAGGTTGGGCCTGGCAAAAGGTTTATTTTGCCAGTTTGAAATGACAGTTTAAAACTGCACACACAGGCTGCAATGACAGGCCTGATATATGTTTAAAGTGCTACATAAGTGGGGGGGCACAATAAGTGCGGCAGGTCCACTAGAAGTATTTAATTTACAGGCCCAGGTCAGAGGTAGTGCCACCTTACTAGGGACCTACAGGTGAAGAATATGGCAATTTTTTCTAAGTCAATCTTACCATGTTAAAGGAGGGATCACAAGCACTTCAACACTGGATAGCAGTGGTACAGTGTGCAGAGTCGCAAGGCCAGCAAAGAGCAAAATCACCAAAACAGGTCTAAAGGCAAACGGTTAGGAGAAAAACACCCCAAGGATGCTAGGTCTAACAGTAACACAAGCTGTGAGGTTAAAGAGGGTCAAAATAACACACACTCCGTCACGTAGGGTTAGAGGAACACACATTGTGTTATTGTGAATGGTCAGAGTAACACATGCAGTGGGGTAATGTATGGTTAGAGTAACAGAGCCCAAGGTGTCAAGGAGATCAGAGTAACACACAGTGGGGTCAAGGAGGGTCTGAGAAATACACACTGTGGGGTTGTGTAGGTTCAGAATCACACACACTGAGGTCAACAAGGGTCAGAGTAACAAGCACTGTAATCTGAGATCAAGATGGGTCAAGGTAACACACGTGTGGTCATGTAACATCAGAGTAACAGACGTGGTGGGGTCATTTATGGTCAGAGTAATGTAGGGTCAGAGTAACACACATTGTGTCATCATGTATATACACTGTGGGGTAAAATACAGTCAGGTTATCACAGCCCATGGTGTCCTGTAGGGTCAGAGTTGCATACACTACAGTCAAGGAGGGTCAGAGTAACACACACTGTGTGGTCATGTAGGATCATAGTAACACATGCTATGTGATCCTGTAAGGTCAGAGTAACTGTGAGTTCAAGGAGTACCCGAGTAACATACACTATGGGGTCAAGAACAGTCAGAGTAATACATATTGTGAGTGATCAAGGAGGGTCAGTGTAACACACACATTGATCTTGGGTAATGTCAAAGTAACACACATCGTGAGGTCAAGAAGGGTCAGAGGTACACAGACTTTGGGGTTATGTAGGGTCACAGTAACACATACTGTGATGTCAAGTAGCTTAAGAGTAACACACACCATGGGTCATGTAAGAGCAGAGAAACACATACTTTGGGGGGCAAGTAAGGAAGGAGCAACACACACTGTGCTGTCATGTAAGAGCAGAGCAACACACACTGGTGGAGTCATGGGGGTCAGAGTAATAAACAGTGGACGAAAGAGGTACAAACCACCAAATAGTATCTATGCAGCTAGGCAATGCCACTTTGTGCGGCTTTGAATGGCCTCATTAATATGGAGTAATGCAAGGCAGCTCAAATCTCTGCGGTGCCTTACTCTGTGTTAGGAAGGCGTTCCATGGGCATTGTGGTGGGTGTTCTAATGCACCACCCATGGATTTTGACGCATCCCCAGATTTACAAGACTTGCAAGACAACTCCCTGGAGGCTCAAGACGGAGAAATAGCATCATTTCTTCTTGCTTTTCCCTCTTTCTATGTGTGCCACATTGAGCTCCTTCCGACACAAAAACAACCCTGCACGCAATGCTGGCACCTTTCCTCTATGGTTCAAGGGTGCCTGCGTTGGCGGTAGGCTGCCGAAATTATGCCAGTGCAGGAGGAAAGCACAGGAATGCGTAGCAGGTCATCGATACAACGCATTCCTGCCCTTTCCCTTTGAAGCAGTGACTTGCTGCGCTACCCTGCGCCAAAACCTCCTACATTTGGGCCTTAGTTTGTTTCTACAAGATCCAATTGTATTCACTTAGTAGGCTCATGCATGCAGTTTATCTTACGGAGGAGTTTACACTGGAGATCTGTGTATCTAATACAACCTGTGTTGTGGTCTTACTCTGACTGGACATTTAGAGCTATTTTGCTGTAACTGTAATAATTGTGGTGTCCTCCACTTCTCCACATAGACTTGCCCTACACCACATCTTCGGTGCCAGGCCTAAACTCATCTGCGTCTCCCCGGGGAGTCCGAGAGGCCTGGTGCGGCCACTTCCATCTGCAGAGGTAGGACCTGGACCAGTACCACTGGCCACGGGGCACCACAGCACTCTCACTTTGGAGTACATTTTGGTGGGGTCAGCCTGGGATAGAGAATAGGCCCGGCCACTAAAGTAAAGTTGTCCCCATTAGTGAATTAGAAACCTAAAAATATAGCCTCATGATTACAAATTGGGGCAGATTCGAACTTGTACAGACGCACTGTAAATGTGTTTTGCAAAGTATGGGGAACTGCATGCATTTGTGCTAGCTGCAGGGGATGTTTGTGGTAATATCAGAGAAAGTACCAGTAAAAAAACGCCCACCAGACCAGAACCACGCACACAAAAAGCCAAAAACAGCCCACACGCCGACCTGCCAGACCACCCTTCTTGTGCACATTGTGCACAGGAGCCTACAGGATGGATGGCTTCCTTACTGACTGGACTCACAAGCAGTGACATCATCACACACTTTTAACTCTGAAGGCCGGCCTCTTAATACCTTATTGTGAGACACTGCAAACAAGTTTTATACTGTAGCACGTTCACACACAGACAAGCTCACAGGCACAGACACTCACCTGCGTGTGCACACCGTGTTTTTAGGGGGGCAAAGAAAGCACGAGGAAAGATGAGCCGTAAAATACATTTTCTTAATATGTTTATTCTCTCTTCTGGGATAGCCAAGTAAATCCATGTCACGTGTGGTCCCTTTTTATTTACCACAAAAGTTGCATTCTGGGAAATGCAGATTTTCAGCTATCAAGTCCAAAATCAAAAGATGCAAGGTTCCTCACATGACATCAGCCAGCTTGGCGCTATGAGCATCACTTGTGGGAAGACTCAGGTGAATCACAGATCTTCACAACAATATTCCAAGATCTTCCAGCCTAGCAGTGGAATAACAGCATGAGGATCTCTTGTGGAAACCATGGAGTCAGAAGGGTTAAAAATGCTAAATAAAACAAGATCTTTAATGCAAACACCGAGAACCTAGTATCTTGATATTTTGACGACTTTTTGCTCATACTGCTAGTGATCAGATTTATATTAAAGCACGTGCCATAAACCTTCGGGTGCCTACAGGTCTGTTGACCCCTCCTTTAGGCTACCAATGGTCTTGTGTCCTGTGAGAGAAGATCACGTCTGTACATCACCCTCAGTCTTTGTGGCTGTGGTGAATGCGAGGAGAGCAGTGGGACTCACTCTTCTTGGCAGGAGGACAGGTCATCAGTTCCTCTCCCATACTATATCAAAGCTCTCTGTAGAACCTCATTGTTTGTGGGCCACAGGGTGTAAACAGTGATTAGATCGTAACCCCCCGCCCCTTCCCTCAGTGCCTTCAGACCTTCAAGGGTGAGTAGTGCGCTTTACAAATTCCTGATTGATTGATTAATCTTTGAAATGATTACAATCAGAATATGGCGATTGTAAATTGGTTGCCAGTGCTATTTACTTTGCATTGTGTGTTCACTTGATTGTGGGACTTGCACAGTTTGCTTTTACTTTTTATACATATTTAGATTGTTTTTAGAATGCTGTTCTTTTAATGAGCACTATCTCCGATCAGTCATGTACATGTCCCTGCATCACTTCCTGTGATCTAGACCTCGGCTGCCCAAGAGTCTAGCAACACAAAAGGGTGATGGACGGAGTGCTGAACAATGCAAACACTCACCCCCAGTCACAGATCTGGGTTTAATCCATTGTTCTTTTGCTCACCATGCCACCTCAGTTTGGACCCAGCCATATGCAAATCAGTCTTGACCCTGTTCCTTATAGGAATAGTCCAGCCCGAACTGCCAAGCTAGATCCTCACTGGACCGGAAACAAGCATCCTGGGACCTGTTTCAGGGTTTCACCCTTCATCAGCCAGGCTAGCTTGAATCCAGTAGCACAATGAACAAGGGACCCACGTCTGGGCATACCCTTCCCACTTTGGGCAACCTTAGCAACACAAAAGGATGATGAACGGAATGCTGAACAATGCAAACACACACCCCCAGTCACAGATCTGGGTTTAATCCATTGTTCTTTTGCTCACCATGCCAACCCAGTTTGGACCCAGTCATATGCAAATCAGTCTTGACCTTGTTCCTCATGGGAACAGTCCAGCCCGAACTGCCAAGCCAGGTCCTCACTGGACCAGAAACAAGCATCCTGGGATCGGTTTCAGGGTTTCACCCTTCATCAGCCAGGCTAGAGTCTGGGTGATGAAGCACATTGGTTCCCAACCTTTGGACTTCTGTGGACACCCACTTTATCAGCACTGGAATGCGCAGACCCCCACTCAATCATTACTGGAATCCAGGGACCCCCCCCAGTGAACCAATACTGGAAGCCAAGGACCCCCCCGAGTCATCTCTGGAAGCCAGGGATCCCCACTGAGTCATCTCTGGAAGTCAGGGCCCCGCACTGAGTCATCACTGGAAGCCACAGACCCCCACTCATTCCTTAGTGGAATCCGGGGACCCCCCACTGAGCCAATACTGGAAGCCAGGGACCCCCCACTGATTCACCCCTGGAAGCCAGGGACCCCCCCCTGAGTCATCACTGGAAGCCAAGGACCCCCACTTTATCACCACTGGAACCCGCAGATCCCCACTCATTCATTAGTGGAATCCTGGGACCCCCACTGAGCCAATACTGGAAGCCAGGGACCCCCCACTGAGTCATCACTGGAAGCTGGGGACCCCCCATTGAGTCATCACTGGAAGCCGGGGACCCCCCACTGAGTCATCACTGGAAGCCGGGGACCCCCCACTGAGTCATCACTGGAAGCCGGGGACCCCCACTGAGTCATCACTGGAAGCCAGGGACATCCCACTGATTCATCACTGGAAGCCGGGGACCCCCACTGAGTCATCACTGGAAGCCAGGGACCCCCCACTGAGTCATCACTGGAAGCTGGGGACCCCCCATTGAGTCATCACTGGAAGCCGGGGACCCCCCACTGAGTCATCACTGGAAGCCGGGGACCCCCCACTGAGTCATCACTGGAAGCCAGGGACATCCCACTGATTCATCACTGGAAGCCGGGGACCCCCACTGAGTCATCACTGGAAGCCGGGGACCCCCACTGAGTCATCACTGGAAGCCGGGGACCCCCACTGAGTCATCACTGGAAGACGGGACGTCAATGATATGAAACGCAAAACACAACACAAATAAATACAGAACCAAGCATTTATCCAACACATACAACATATTTAATTTGCAAAAAAAATTAAATAAAAAAACAATTTTAGTGGGAAGGTAGCAGTGTTTCTAAATTCAATTGGAGCCAGACATCATCCATACTATATTCTGTTTGACGCACCTGCGCTGCTCCCACGAATCAATCTGAGGCCACTCATCGTCCATACTATATTCTGTTTGATGCGGTTGCACTGCTCCCACAGATCCATCTGAGGCCACTCATCGTCCATACTATATTCTGTTTGATGCGCTTGCACTGCTCCCACAGATCAATCTGAGGCCACTCATCGCCCATACTATATTCTGTTAGATGCGCTTGCGCTGCTCCCACTAATCAATCTGAGGCCACTCATCGCCCATACTATATTCTGTTTGATGCGCTTGCACTGCTCCCACAGATCAATCTGAGGCCACTCATCGTCCATACTATATTCTGTGTGATACGCTTGCACTGCTCCCACAGATCAATCTGAGGCCACTCATCGTCCATACTATATTCTGTGTGATGCGCTTGCACTGCTCCCACAGATCAATCTGAGGCCACTCATCGTCCATACTATATTCTGTTTGATGCGCTTGCACTGCTCCCACAGATCCATCTGAGGCCACTCATCGTCCATACTATATTCTGTTTGATGCGCTTGCACTGCTCCCACAGATCCATCTGAGGCCACTCATCGTCCATGCTATATTCTGTTTGATGCGCTTGCACTGCTCCCACAGATCAATCTGAGGCCACTCATCGTCCATACTATATTCTGTTTGATGCGCTTGCACTGCTCCCATACATCAATCTGAGGCCACTCATCGCCCATACTATATTCTGTTTGATGCGCTTGCACTGCTCCCACAGATCAATCTGAGGCCACTCATCGTCCATACTATATTCTGTTTGATGCGCTTGCACTGCTCCCACACATCAATCTGAGGCCACTCATCGTCCATACTATATTCTGTTTGATGCGCTTGCACTGCTCCCACAGATCCATCTGAGGCCACTCATCGTCCATACTATATTCTGTTTGATGCACCTGCACTGCTCCCACAGATCAATCTGAGGCCACTCATCGTCCGTACTATATTCTGTTTGTTGCGCTTGCACTGCTCCCACAGATCAATCTGAGGCCACTCATCGTCCGTACTATATTCTGTTTGATGCGCCTGCACTGCTCCCACGAATCAATCTGAGGCCACTCATCGTCCATACTATATTCTGTTTGATGCGGTTGCACTGCTCCCACAGATCCATCTGAGGCCACTCATCGTCCATACTATATTCTGTTTGATGCGCTTGCACTGCTCCCACAGATCAATCTGAGGCCACTCATCGTCCATACTATATTCTGTGTGATGCACTTGCACTGCTCCCACAGATCAATCTGAGGCCACTCATCGTCCATACTATATTCTGTTTGATGCGCTTGCGCTGCTCCCACTAATCAATCTGAGGCCACTCATCGTCCATACTATATTCTGTTTGACGCACCTGCGCTGCTCCCACAAATCATTCTGCGGGCACCACTTTAATTTTTTGCCTCAGTTTTAAATTCTTTGACATTTACAGTACGTTGTAAAATTTTCTGTTGTATATTTTGCCACTTTATTTATGCACACTTCATAAATCTGTCAATATTATTTAGTTTTCTAAGCTGTTGTGGTCACTCTGAGGAGGCTTTGTGGACCCCCGGGGGTCTCAGACCACAGGTTGGGGACCACTGATAGCAGCCCACCAGCACTGAGTGATAACCCTCAGGTTGGGGACCACTGGTGTAGCACTGAGTGATAACCCTCAGGTTGGGGACCCCTGGTGTAGTAGCCCGCCAGCACTGAGTGATAACCCTCAGGTTGGGGACCACTGATAGCAGGCCGCCAGCACTGAGTGATAACCCTCAGGTTGGGGACCACTGGTGTAGTACTGAGTGATAACCCTCAGGTTGGGGACCACTGATAGCAGGCCGCCAGCACTGAGTGATAACCCTCAGGTTGGGGACCACTGGTGTAGTAGCCCGTCAGCACTGAGTGATAACCCTCAGGTTGGGGACCACTGGTGTAGCAGGCCGCCAGCACTGAGTGATAACCCTCAGGTTGGGGACCACTGGTGTAGTAGCCCGTCAGCACTGAGTGATAACCCTCAGGTTGGGGACCACTGGTGTAGCAGGCCGCCAGCACTGAGTGATAACCCTCAGGTTGGGGACCACTGGTGCAGCACTGAGTGATAATCCTCAGGTTGGGGACCCCTGGTGTAGTAGCCCGCCAGCACTGAGTGATAACCCTCAGGTTGGGGACCACTGATAGCAGGCCGCCAGCACTGAGTGATAACCCTCAGGTTGGGGACCACTGGTGTAGCACTGAGTGATAACCCTCAGGTTGGGGACCACTGGTGTAGCACTGAGTGATAACCCTCAGGTTGGGGACCACTGATAGCAGGCCGCCAGCACTGAGTGATAACCCTCAGGTTGGGGACCACTGGTGTAGTAGCCCGTCAGCACTGAGTGATAACCCTCAGGTTGGGGACCACTGGTGTAGCAGGCCGCCAGCACTGAGTGATAACCCTCAGGTTGGGGACCACTGGTGTAGCACTGAGTGATAACCCTCAGGTTGGGGACCACTAGTGTAGCACTGAGTGATAACCCTCAGGTTGGGGATCACTGGTGTAGCAGGCCGCCAGCACTGAGTGATAACCCTCAGGTTGGGGGTTGGGGACTACTGGTGTAGTAGCCCACCAGCACTGAGTGATAACCCTCAGGTTGGGGGTTGGGGACTACTGGTGTAGTAGCCCACCAGCACTGAGTGATAACCCTCAGGTTGGGAACCACTAGTGTAGTTGCCCACCAGCACTGAGTGATAACCCTCAGGTTGGGGACCACTGGTGTAGCACTGAGTGATAACCCTCATGTTGGGGGTTGGGGACCACTGGTGTAGCAGGCCGCCAGCACTGAGTGATAACCCTCAGGTTGGGGACCACTAGTGTAGCAGCCCCCAGCACTGAGTGATAACCCTCTCTGGCAGCCATGATGGAAGACCACACATCACTGCCCTTATCTGTGCTGAGGATGTCTGCTGTTCTTCTGTGATTGGTTGCTTACTAGCCTTTCAAAGATGGTGTCAACAAAAGAATAGCTTTGATCCCTCTGTGCAGATGTAGTGTTTTTTTATGAACTTGGGGCTGGCAAGAGCCGAAGTTTCAGGATGTGCTGTGCAAGAACAACAGGCTGGCCCAGAAACTAACTCCTAATGGTCGTCAGGTCTTTCATAAAGTGTTACTTTTGTTACAGAAAGGAAAACAAATGTTCTGTCCACAGCACGCTGTGCCGGCCTTGGCCCTGGCTGGACTCCTAGGAGTTGGTCTGGTTCTCCCCGCCCCCTCTGGCCCTACTTAAAGTGTGACAACCTATAAACCTGAATTATGGGAACACTGTGTCCCACACACCGCTGGCACCACCATGAAGACATCACGCGGCCTCCTACTTCCCCTGGTCCCTCTCTTCTTCTGCAGGGTGCAGGCCGAGTTCTTCGCAGACCTGGAGGAGTGTGAGTACAGAAGAGCAGGAAACTCTCAGCCCTTTAAGCAGCCTTTACACCTGACTTACTCCCCGGACCCTTGGGTTTCAGCTCTGAGGTCTATCGTGAGTACAAACCGCATGGATACCTATGCAATCTATAGGGAAAGCCACAGACTATTAGAATTTGGCTAGTTACCATTAAGTGTTTAATCAATTGCTTATTGGTGAAAGAGTTGGCTTCCTTGCCGCAGAGGCGATCTGGAAGGTCCAGGTGCATGCTGTTCTTACACAAAGGTGGGCGATAATTCCAGGATCTTCCCTCTATTTCTGTGCTAAAGTTTCAGGCCAGGGACATCTTAAGGATTTTGGGGGCCCAGGGCTAAACATATTTTGGGTGGCCCTTTTCGGAATAGCTTTGAATTTAGGATCCAGTTTCAGCTCTTTCATGCCATGTTTGTCCAGGTCACAGACAGTGCACAAATTCAAATTCTAAATATGTTTACATGTAATTTTTAGGGATAGTGACATGTGCTTTTAATATTGTAACACAGCAGCAGCTCACTAATATTACTGCAAATAATCTCTGTGACACCCCCTGTTTCTCATATGTGAGGTCTTGTTTTGATCTAAAAGAAACATTTTTTATGGATGCTGCATGATGCATAAACACAACATTTGTATGCAAAATGTCTGTAATAGACCCTCACAAATCACCCACATTAAAAATAAATGAAAGGAAAACGGTATTTAAAACAATCTGTTTAAGAAATATTCAAGGTGACCAGGCCAAGTATCTGTTCAGAACATAGTTGACTCTATCAGGGGCCCCTGAAAGGCTGGGGCCTGGGGTCGGAGCCCATTTTTCCCATGCTTAAAACGTCTCTGCTTGGGGGGTAGGTGGGGGTCCTGAACTCTCTGCAATGTAAAAATGCAGTGTCCAAGAGCTCATTTTCCTCTGATTTCCACGTTGATGCATTTTTCTATTTGTCCAGCTGTTTTGGACACCTGGGGGTACTGTGTACTCAGAGGCATGGGGATATTTGGTTTCATTGGGTTTTTAGTCAACGTTATCATAATGTGGTCATTACTTGGATACTCCCAACTTTTGGAAGACATTTCAGATAATTTGGGCAGATAGGGTGAAGTACGCACGTGGTTTGCTAGGTTTTGCACCTGAAAGCAGTCGCGCCACCTGGCTTACCCTGAAACTACTCAAACACACAGGAAAGACCAACATGGAGTAACTCCACACTGAGGGCTTCAATGGAGCCTTCAGCATCAGTCATGAACACCTTCAGACCAGAGGTCTTCAAACTATGGGGCGCAACCCCCGGGGTCTGTGACGCGTTGTCAGGAGGGCGCAAACGCCTCTGTGAGGACCTGTAAATGAAGCCGTCCTATAAACATGGCTGTATGGTTTTTGCATCTTCAGGCCGTCTTCATTCGCATGAAATGGTTCCAGTGAAGGTTGCCACCTTTCCCAGAGAAACATACCAACCACGTGTTCATGTGTTAACATTCTGCAAAGGCCCAGACAGGATTCCTAAGTAGAAGTTCATGTCTCTCTTCACTTTATCAGTCAGGGGTCATTAAGGCAGCTGCAGGACACAATTTAAAGTGTTTTCTTCTAACATTGACTGATGACAGGAAAAACTACAGCTTTAGGAAATTTTTCTAATCTTTGTACCATCCAGGACATTAAAATACTTGCCATGTTGGAATATAACCGGCCCGGTGGGAACCCCAGTAGGTACATAAAGAGAGTGGGCAACTGTGATCCTGGCCCCGTGGTTTAGGGGTCAAAGGCATGGCTAAAACAATAACACAAGCTATAAGTATTTGTTGCGTTTTTCACCATCATAGCAATTGCATATAAAGTAATGCACACACCTTAAATGATTAATTGATACAAATTAAGCTAATTGTTGGAAAATGCACTTTTTTGTTTTATGAAATGTCAGTTGGTCAATACAACCACTGCAGATGTGTGTTTGTGAGACCGGAGTCACGGGATCGAATCCTGCTTGGCGCAGTGCGGAATAGTGGTTCGTGTATTTATAGTGCTTTGAAGTCAGCCAGCATGTAAGAGAAAGCACAGTGAATATGCAAGTCATTATTATAAAATTGTGTGAAACAGTTTGAGGGAGGCTGTTACACAATAATTTAGTATATATGATGGTACAAGTGCTTTCAAAGGATACATATTAGTAATGGCTAACCAGACTGTACACAGTGCATTGTTATACGTCCATTAGAAAACACTTTCCAAAACTTGGCATCCTCACATTGTCTCCCGAAAACAATAAATCTTTGTCATCAGGATGCTTCAAGTGACTCCAAATATTAAATCACCTCATACCCCTCCTCCCACAGGGAGGTACATCGAGGTCCCCATTAACAATTTAGGGATGGCAGAAAATATGGGAACTGTTTTTGTAAAATTAAAACCCCCTTGGTTCCCACGCACCGAGCAGCTCCGACCTCTGTTTACATGCCGCCGTCCTCACGGATGAGTCGAGAGGGTGGAGGCGAGGAGGCCAAAGCGGCCGGATCCAGAGCCCTGATCATGGGGGCCCTGGAGCTTCAGAGGAGTGGCCCAGGAGAGAGTGGACAGGAGTGAGATCCGTGGCCAGTGTCACAGAGGTTGCCCAGAGAAGGGGCGCTATGTGCGCCTAATTCTATTTGTTTACGCATGGATGGAGACAGCTTCCCCTCTCCCTGAAAGAGATGCCCTGAAGAAGGCGTCGAGAGATGCGGCTATTTGTTTTCAAAGGGCCATCACTGCCATTAGTGCAACAGGTCCAGGAGGATGGGGCTAGCAAGGGACAGAGGAGACCGCTAAGCTTGGATGTCAGAGAGATGGCAGAAAGGAGGATGGGGCTAGCAAGGGACAGAGGAGACCGCTAAGCTTGGATGTCAGAGAGATGGCAGAAAGGAGGATGGGGCTAACAAGGGACAGAGGAGGCACCTAAGCTTGGGTCTGAGAGATGGCAGAAAGGAGGATGGGGCTAACAAGGGACAGAGGACACACCTAAGCTTGGGTCTGAGAGATGGCAGAAAGGAGGATGGGGCTAACAAGGGACAGAGGAGGCACCTAAGCTTGGGTCTGGGAGATGGCAGAAAGGAGAGTGGGGCTAACAAGGAACAGAGGACACACCTAAGCTTCCATGTCTGAGAGATGGCAGAAAGGAGGATGGCGCTAACAAGGGACAGAGGACACACCTAAGCTTGGGTCTGAGAGATGGCAGAAAGGAGGATGGGGCTAACAAGGGACAGAGGAGGCACCTAAGCTTGGGTCTGGGAGATGGCAGAAAGGAGGGTGGGGCTAACAAGGGACAGAGGACACACCTAAGCTTGGATGTCTGAGAGATGGCAGAAAGGAGGATGGGGCTAACAAGGGACAGAGGACACCCCTAACCTTGGGTCTGAGAGATGGCAGAAAGGAGGATGGGGCTAGCAAGGGACAGAGGAGACCTCTAAGCTTGGATGTCAGAGAGATGACAGAAAGGAGGATGGGGCTAACAAGGGACAGAGGAGACAGCTAAGCTTGGATGTCAGAGAGATGGCAGAAAGGAGGATGGGGCTAACAAGGGACAGAGGACACACCTAAGCTTGGGTCTGAGAGATGGCAGAAAGGAGGGTGGGGCTAACAAGGGACAGAGGAGATGCCCCCCCGCCCCTTTCACTAGGCATTAGCTCTCATTAGAGAGGCAGGTGCAGTAGCACCGGGACCCAGGAGCGTGAGAGACCCACTTCACCACAATAATGACTGTCGTGCTTTACAATATAGGGATGAAGGAGCCCCTGATGCAAACAGACGGCAACACGTTTGAGCTCGTGTTCCTCTGAGATGCCAGTCTGTTTCGGGATAGGAATGATGGCAGGATTGGTAGGGGTGGGGTGAAGAGAGTATATTATATTTTGCCTATTTCAGTTTTAGTGTATTTTCTCATTTGTAAGTCATACATTTAGCGCGGCGTATAAAATGCTCAAAAGATGTCCCTGAAAAGACCACGTACGCCGGCCCCAGGAGCTTAGCCCTGATCACCACCGCCCCCCCCCCCCCCCCCCCCACCCCAAGTCTTTCTATAATGTTCTGAAGGGGTGCCCGACTTCAAAACAGTGTGGGTAGGGGACTCACAGCAAAAAAGTTTGAAGACATCTGCTCTGGAATGTCAATGATAAACTTGTCATTAAAAATCAAGATATTCAGTGAAACTACAACAGCAACACAATTGCCAACCTGGCTGACATCTCAGCCAATGAGAGAGCACCCAGTTCTGTCTGAAGAGTGAATAGACCTCCAGCATGCACATGATTCACAGGGCCCGGCCTGCGTTTCAGCTTCTTGTACTTTGGTTGCCTCCTGGATGGACTGTGACATGAGCAGTAGTTTCCAGCAGCAAGTCAGAGAATAACCCATCTTTGTGCGCCTCGTGGTCCTTGCCTCAGGGCGCCTCCTGAGCGCTACACAGGTGCTTGGATGTGTTTCTGGCTTCCAGCAGGACTCAGGGGAGCTTTCACGGCAAACCCGGTGTGTTCTCCATCTTCTCAATGAGAGCTGCGCCGAATTGTTGGGAGTTCACTGTGGTGAGCATGTGGATGCCCTGGGGAGGTGTTGAAGGTCAGTGAGTGAATATGAGCTGAAAGAGAATCAGAATAGTGGGAGGGAGAGTTTGACGGATTTAGGAATATGTAAGTGGAAGGAGAGGAGAGACAATATCACAGGGGAACGAGGTTAGAGTGAGAGAAGAGTGGAGGGCAGCCCGGACTTTAAGTCACACATTCATCCATGATGTTGGTGTAAAGTGGCGCTGCGTCTTTGGACACCCCATTGAGTCCAATACCAGCGGTAGTGATTGAACGAGGATGTAACTGAGAATGGATATAGAAAGAAGGCAGAGATAAAAGATTGTGCGGCCTGCATGCTCCATGGTGATGGTGTGCGGGGTGCATTGTATGTCACGTGGCAGAATAACAAAGGAGCATTTATTCAGTGTCACTCAGGGGCCAACATTGAGGGCCTCTTCCAGGGATCTTCACGTGGTAAAGTGTAGGAAAATGTAAAGGTTTATTTACCTGAAAAATAAATATTGAAAATATTTTGTGTTGCACGTTAGATCTCTTTCGTGTCTGGAGGGCCGTGGGGCCGGGGAACGGGTGTTGTCTATTTTCTGTTTTATAGTCTTACTTGCATTAAACTTTATTCTCAACAGTCCGCTCAGCTCACATTGGGTGAGGCTTGTTGAGGGCGAGGGTGTCGGTTTGGTGGTGCTCACGAGGGTGTTCCTAAGCGTCACCGAGACGATCAAGGCTTCACCAGCGCAGGTATCCCGAGGGCGAGGGTCTGACTCAGGGAGGCAGTCAGTATTGGCTAAAAGCGCTCTTCATCGGCCGTACCAGCAAAGTGGGAGAAATAAATCACTCACTCAAGAGTCGAGGCCCCTGCTTCATCTTCACACTCTGGAGTTGAACTTGGATGGGAGCTCGAGGTTGGTGCTCCTTGAGGATGGTCCATGGAGCTGTGATGTTAGATGTCATTGTGGAATGAGAAACCAAGTTACAGGGCATTTGTAGGTATTTCACTATGTGCCAGAAAAAAATAGTTCACTAGGAACATATTAAACACATGTACTTACAAACCTTCATCGCCCCTAAAGAAGCACTGTTAATTATAGGTGTAAAGTTTATTTTAATGTTACATATTTATACTCACACGGAAGACATCCGCTGGCTCAATTCTGAAGGTAATGAGTTAAAAAAAAAGATAAGTCTACATATGTTAGGAGAGCGGACAGCAGTGTTATCATTGAAAGAAATAGGGGAAGCCAGCGCCAACATTTTTGTCTGCAAAAAGCTTGAAACTCTTCTATCATAGAATACTTAGAAGCAGGAGGCCACCACTGTTGATGAATGAGGATTGATGAACGAAGTGCTGAGATGCCTGATTTAAAGATGGCGTCACATATGCATGAGGCCTGGACAGGACGCACGTGCTCACAGTCCAAGAAAGGTCTGTTCAGTATTGGGTCTGGTTCTGTGTAAGACATAAGTGAGGATGGGCCCCTTAAATAGAGTAAATACAAAAACATCTCAAATGCTGTGTTTCTTGTTAAGTTACCAGTACAATCAGGTTAGGTCAGTTATAATCAGTGATTCATTACTCACACAAATTCTTTTTACACCCTTTTATAATTCCACCCTCTATATCCATAAGTGTGGGAGCGGGCACAATGTGAATATGTAACATATATTTGTTGCAAAGTAATATAGTGCCTCGATGACTGATGAAGATGTAAATTCTGAGAAATAAAAAACTTTTTTAAAAAGTGTACAGATAACATTTGTTACAGGTTCAGCAGCATGGCTTTGCTAATTTGATGGTGAAGATTTTTGACCCAAAACTGTTTAAAAAATGTGGTTAGGTGTAGGAGGCTGGACTGGCTTGTAGTGAGTACCAAGGGGTACTTGCACCTTGCACCAGGCCCAGTTATCCCTTATTAGTGTATAGGGTGTCTAGCAGCTTAGGCTGATAGATAATGGTAGCTTAGCAAAGCAGCTCAGGCTGAACTAGGAGACGTGTGAAGCTACTACAGTACCACTTAGTGTCATATGCACAATATCATAAGAAAACACAATACACAGTTATACTAAAAATAAAGGTACTTTATTTTTTATGACAATATGCCAAAGTATCTTAGAGTGTACCCTCAGTGAGAGGATAGGAAATATACACAAGATATATATACACAATAGCAAAAATATGCAGTATAGTCTTAGAAAACAGTGCAAACAATGTATAGTTACAATAGGATGCAATGGGGAAACATAGGGATAGGGGCAACACAAACCATATACTCCAGAAGTGGAATGCGAACCACGAATGGACCCCAAACCTATGTGACCTTGTAGAGGGTCGCTGGGACTATTAGAAAATAGTGAGAGTTAGAAAAATAACCCTCCCCAAGACCCTGAAAAGTGAGTGCAAAGTGCACCAAAGTTCCCCTAAGGACAAAATAGTCGTGTTAGAGGGAGAATGCAAGGAAAACACAAATCAGCAATGCAACAACGATGGATTCCTGTCTGAAGGTACCTGTGGAACAAGGGGACCAAGTCCAAAAGTCACAAGCAGCTCGGAGATGGGCAGATGCCCAAGAAATGCCAGCGGTTGGTGCAAAGAAGCTCTTACTAGGCTGAAGAACTGTGAATACTGCAGGAACGACAAGGGCTAGAGACTTCCCCTTTGGAGGATGGATCCCCCACGCCTTGGAGAGTCGTGCAGAAGTGTTTTCCCGCCGGATGGACGCCAACAAGCCTTGCTACCCGCAAATCGTGCGTTTGGCGTTTTTGGACGCTGCTGGGGCCCAGGAGGGACCAGGAGGTCGCAAATTGGACCTGCAGAGAGAGGGGACGTCGAGCAAGACAAGGAGCCCTCACTGAAGCAGGTAGCACCCGGAGAAGTGCCAGAAACAGGCACTACGAGGATGCGTGAAACGGTGCTCGCCGAAGTTGCACAAAGGAGTCCCACGTCGCCGGAGACCAACTTAGAAAGTCGTGCAATGCAGGTTAGAGTGCCGTGGACCCCGGCTTGGCTGTGCACGAAGGATTTCCGCCGGAAGTGCACAGGGGCCGGAGAAGCTTGCAAAGTCGCGGTTCCCAGCAATGCAGCCCAGCGAGGTGAGGCAAGGACTTACCTCCACCAAACTTGGGCTGAAGAGTCACTGGACTGTGGGGGTCACTTGGACGGTGTCGCTGGATTCGAGGGACCTCGCTCGTCGTGCTGAGAGGAGACCCAAGGGACCGGAGATGCAGCTTTTTGGTGCCTGCGGTTGCAGGGGGAAGATTCCGTCGACCCACGGGAGATTTCTTCGGATCTTCTGGTGCAGAGAGGAGGCAGACTACCCCCACAGCATGCACAAGCAGGAAAACAGTCGAGAAGGCGGCAGGATCAGCGTTACAGAGTTGCAGTAGTCGTCTTTGCTACTATGTTGCAGGTTTGCAGGCTTCCAGCGCGGTCAGCGGTCGATTCCTTATCAGAAGGTGAAGAGGGAGATGCAGAGGAACTCGGCTGAGCTCATGCATTCGTTATCTAAAGTTTGCCCAGAGACAGAGACCCTAAATAGCCAGAAAAGAGGGTTTGGCTACCTAGGAGAGAGGAAAGGCTACTAACACCTGAAGGAGCCTATCACAAGGAGTCTCTGACGTCACCTGGTGGCACTGGCCACTCAGAGCAGTCCAGTGTGCCAGCAGCACCTCTGTTTCCAAGATGGCAGAGGTCTGGAGCACACTGGAGGAGCTCTGGACACCTCCCAGGGGAGGTGCAGGTCAGGGGAGTGGTCACTCCCCTTTCCTTTGTCCAGTTTCGCGCCAGAGCAGGGGCTAAGGGGTCCCTGAACCGGTGTAGACTGGCTTATGCAGAATTGGGCACATCTGTGCCCAACAAAGCATTTCCAGAGGCTGGGGGAGGCTACTCCTCCCCTGCCTTCACACCATTTTCCAAAGGGAGAGGGTGTCACACCCTCTCTCAGAGGAAGTTCTTTGTTCTGCCATCCTGGGCCAGGCCTGGCTGGACCCCAGGAGGGCAGCTGCCTGTCTGAGGGGTTGGCAGCAGCAGCAGCTGCAGTGAAACCCCAGGAAGGGCAGTTTGGCAGTACCAGGGTCTGTGCTACAGACCACTGGGATCATGGGATTGTGCCAACTATGCCAGGATGGCATAGAGGGGGCAATTCCATGATCATAGACATGTTACATGGCCATATTCGGAGTTACCATGGTGAAGCTACATATAGGTAGTGACCTATATGTAGTGCACGCGTGTAATGGTGTCCCCGCACTCACAAAGTTCAGGGAATTGGCTCTGAACAATGTGGGGGCACCTTGGCTAGTGCCAGGGTGCCCTCACACTAAGTAACTTTGCACCTAACCTTTACCAGGTAAAGGTTAGACATATAGGTGACTTATAAGTTACTTAAGTGCAGTGTAAAATGGCTGTGAAATAACGTGGACGTTATTTCACTCAGGCTGCTGTGGCAGGCCTGTGTAAGAATTGTCAGAGCTCCCTATGGGTGGCAAAAGAAATGCTGCAGCCCATAGGGATCTCCTGGAACCCCAATACCCTGGGTACCTCAGTACCATATACTAGGGAATTATAAGGGTGTTCCAGTAAGCCAATGTAAATTGGTAAAATTGGTCACTAGCCTGTTAGTGACAATTTGAAAGTAATGAGAGAGCATAACCACTGAGGTTCTGGTTAGCAGAGCCTCAGTGAGACAGTTAGGCACCACACAGGGAACATATACATGCACACCTATGAGCACTGGGGCCCTGTGTGACAGGGTCCCAGTGACACATACATATAGGCCACAAACCTATGAGCACTGGGGTCCTGACTAGCAGGATCCCAGTGACACATAACAACCATACTGAAAACATAGTGTTTTCACTATGAGCACTGAGGCCTGGCTATCAGGATCCCAGTGAGACAGTGAAAACAGTGACAAACACCCTGACATACACTCACAAACAGGCCAAAAGTGGGGGTAACAAGGCTAGAAAGAGGCTACCTTCTCACACAACCCCCCCCCAAACGAAGGACAATAAGGCTAACCTTGGCCAGTTGAGACTTTATTGTCTAAGTGGTGATAAGTAGAGAGTAGCTCTGCAATAGACTGGTTACTCCCTTTATCATCCACTATATGGTTACTTCCCTGTGGGGATGTAAACCACCCTGTTTGAAGTTTTTTAGCTAAGCAATAATGTGAAGATGTATTTTCAGAGTTTCTATCAGTAAGTTTTAGTTTAGAGCAGTGGGAATTGTCCACTGAACCTATTTGTAGTGATGGAAATGCCAGACAGGGATGCTGTCTCAGAAAAGCCATAGCTGGGCAAAAACTTTGTCCATCTGGCTGGAAGAGAGAACAGGGATGCTGTTTCTCTTGAGTTGGAGCAGGGCAGGGATGCTGTCCTATCAGCTCCACACTAGGGCAGGGATGCTGTCCTAAGTGTTGTGAGGCAGTGCAGAGTTTCTGCACTAAAGTTTCTCTGGGAGGGTTGGAGGGATGCTCCATGTTAACTAAAATGGTGCTCTTTTTCTCACCAATGTTAGTTATCCGACAGAGAGGTACTTCTACCTCAGGGAGTCCAGCTTTGCCAGCTGATGATTCCCTTGGAACAGGTGCCACCCCAGGAGAGGTTTCTCCCACCACCGGAATGGTATCCTGAATGGTAGGGTGGTTAGGGGATACTGTGATACCCTTTTTACCTGTTGATGGAGAGGGATCCTGAGTTTTCAGGCCTTCTCTCCTTTGCTTTTTCATTTCAGTAGAAATGAGAGGGAACAATTCCTCAGGGATGCCCAGCATGGCTGCATGGGCATAAAACTCTACATCTGCCCAACCTGAGGCCTCTAGGTCATTACCTAAGAGACAGTCTACAGGTAAGCTAGGTGATACCACCACCTGCTTAGGGCCAGTAACTCCACCCCAACTAAACTGAATTATAGCTAAGGGAAGAAACTTAGTGGAGTTATGGACATCAATAATCTTATACTGTTGTCCAATGATGTGTTGTTCAGGAGGCACTAGGTTTTCAGTCACCAAAGTGAAACTGGCAACTGTGTCCCTGTAGGCCAAGGCCTCAACACCATTTATTGAAACTGTCTGCCTGTACTTATCCATTGTAAGGGGACAAGCAGCCAGTGTGGCAAGGCCAATGCCACTAGGTGTGACAGAAACTGTCTTGGGACTGATTACATCAGTTTCCACTATGGACCCATAAGTGAACCCAACTACACCCTTTGCTTGACTGTTGCCAGCAGTCCCACCACTAGTACCACTACTGCTAGGGGCACTAGAGCTTGCTGTATTAGTGGTGGTAGGCTCAGGGGGTTTACCTGGACAGGACTTATCCCCTGGCCTATGGCCTCTGTTTTTACACACAAAGCACCAAGGCTTTTTAATGTGTGCAGGTTGGGAAGAAGAGGAAGAATTTGTTTTATCCCCACCCTCTGAAGAGTGTTTAAGATTTGAAGTGGGATCTTTGGTTTTACCCTTATCCCCATGCTTATCTTGAGATTTTTCACCATCTTTCTTCTTATTGCCATCTTTGTCACCCCCTGTATGAACTTTTCTGTTCACCCTTGTTCTGACCCATTTGTCTGCCTTCTTTCCCAATTCTTGGGGAGAGGTCAGATCAGAGTCTACCAGGTACTGGTGCAACAAATCAGACACACAATTATTAAGTATATGCTCTCTCAGGATTGTGTTATACAGGCTTTCATAATCAGTAACTTTACTGCCATGTAACCACCCCTCCAAGGCCTTCACTGAATGGTCAATGAAATCAACCCAGTCTTGTGAAGACTCCTTTTTGGTCTCTCTGAACTTTATCCTGTACTGTTCAGTGGTTAAGCCATAACCATCCAGGAGTGCATTCTTAAGAACTGTAAAATTATTGGCATCACTTTCTTTCACAGTAAGGAGTCTATCCCTACCCTTTCCACTAAATGATAGCCATAGGATAGCAGCCCACTGCCTTTGAGGGACATCCTGTACAACACAGGCCCTCTCAAGTGCAGCAAACCACTTGTTAATGTCATCCCCCTCCTTATAAGGGGGAACTATCTTGTGCAGATTCCTGGAATCATGTTCTTTTGCAGGATGACTATGGGGAATACTGCTGCTGCCACCATGGGTTTCTAAACCCAACTTCTGTCTTTCCCTCTCTACTTCTAAAGACTGTCTATCCAAATCCAGCTGTTGCTTCTTGAGCTTCAGTCTGGTTTGTTCCACTCTCAATCTATTGAGCTCCCTTTCTAACAATCTGTCATCAGGGTGGGTGGGAGGGACATTTCTAGATACAGAGGTATGATGGGAATGAACAGAAGGAGACCTGTCCCTTACAGAGGGCACCCTAACAGCTTGGCTACCAGTATAATGTGAGAGCACATCATCAGTATGATGTGATTCAACCTCTGTACCAACTATGCTAGACTGTCTAGTAATGGGCAGGCTGAGAAGTTTCTTTCCTGAACCTTTTCCTGGGGGAGTCCCTGGATCAGATTGAGAACCATTAGCTACTTTTTCAACAGATTGGGCACTTATGGCCTTATCCTGTACTCTAAGCATATTAATTAACAGTTCTAAAGAAGGATTCTTCCCTACACTCAAACCTCTCTCTATGCAGAGACTCCTTGCTCCTTTCCAGCTAAGGTGATCATATGCAAGTTTGGACAGTTCAACTTTTTGGCCTGTGCCAGACATTTTTAGAGAGAGTTAAAGTGATAGACAAAGAGAAAAAAAGTTTTCAGAACTTTTTGGAAAGACAGAAAAAACTTTTTAAACTTTTAAGAACTTTTTGAAAGTTTAGAAGTACTTTTCAGCACTTAGAAAAGAGTGAAAAGAGGAAATGCAAAACTTTTTGGCTATGTGTATATACACTGACCTTGTTTTGTATATTTTTCTCTTATGAAAAGTACAATGACAAGAGTGGTAAGTAGTCTCAAAGCACTTATCCCACCACTGCACAACCAATGTAGGAGGCTGGACTGGCTTGTAGTGAGTACCAAGGGGTACTTGCACCTTGCACCAGGCCCAGTTATCCCTTATTAGTGTATAGGGTGTCTAGCAGCTTAGGCTGATAGATAATGGTAGCTTAGCAAAGCAGCTCAGGCTGAACTAGGAGACGTGTGAAGCTACTACAGTACCACTTAGTGTCATATGCACAATATCATAAGAAAACACAATACACAGTTATACTAAAAATAAAGGTACTTTATTTTTTATGACAATATGCCAAAGTATCTTAGAGTGTACCCTCAGTGAGAGGATAGGAAATATACACAAGATATATATACACAATAGCAAAAATATGCAGTATAGTCTTAGAAAACAGTGCAAACAATGTATAGTTACAATAGGATGCAATGGGGAAACATAGGGATAGGGGCAACACAAACCATATACTCCAGAAGTGGAATGCGAACCACGAATGGACCCCAAACCTATGTGACCTTGTAGAGGGTCGCTGGGACTATTAGAAAATAGTGAGAGTTAGAAAAATAACCCTCCCCAAGACCCTGAAAAGTGAGTGCAAAGTGCACCAAAGTTCCCCTAAGGACAAAATAGTCGTGTTAGAGGGAGAATGCAAGGAAAACACAAATCAGCAATGCAACAACGATGGATTCCTGTCTGAAGGTACCTGTGGAACAAGGGGACCAAGTCCAAAAGTCACAAGCAGCTCGGAGATGGGCAGATGCCCAAGAAATGCCAGCGGTTGGTGCAAAGAAGCTCTTACTAGGCTGAAGAACTGTGAATACTGCAGGAACGACAAGGGCTAGAGACTTCCCCTTTGGAGGATGGATCCCCCACGCCTTGGAGAGTCGTGCAGAAGTGTTTTCCCGCCGGATGGACGCCAACAAGCCTTGCTACCCGCAAATCGTGCGTTTGGCGTTTTTGGACGCTGCTGGGGCCCAGGAGGGACCAGGAGGTCGCAAATTGGACCTGCAGAGAGAGGGGACGTCGAGCAAGACAAGGAGCCCTCACTGAAGCAGGTAGCACCCGGAGAAGTGCCAGAAACAGGCACTACGAGGATGCGTGAAACGGTGCTCGCTGAAGTTGCACAAAGGAGTCCCACGTCGCCGGAGACCAACTTAGAAAGTCGTGCAATGCAGGTTAGAGTGCCGTGGACCCCGGCTTGGCTGTGCACGAAGGATTTCCGCCGGAAGTGCACAGGGGCCGGAGAAGCTTGCAAAGTCGCGGTTCCCAGCAATGCAGCCCAGCGAGGTGAGGCAAGGACTTACCTCCACCAAACTTGGGCTGAAGAGTCACTGGACTGTGGGGGTCACTTGGACGGTGTCGCTGGATTCGAGGGACCTCGCTCGTCGTGCTGAGAGGAGACCCAAGGGACCGGAGATGCAGCTTTTTGGTGCCTGCGGTTGCAGGGGGAAGATTCCGTCGACCCACGGGAGATTTCTTCGGATCTTCTGGTGCAGAGAGGAGGCAGACTACCCCCACAGCATGCACAAGCAGGAAAACAGTCGAGAAGGCGGCAGGATCAGCGTTACAGAGTTGCAGTAGTCGTCTTTGCTACTATGTTGCAGGTTTGCAGGCTTCCAGCGCGGTCAGCGGTCGATTCCTTATCAGAAGGTGAAGAGGGAGATGCAGAGGAACTCGGCTGAGCTCATGCATTCGTTATCTAAAGTTTCCCCAGAGACAGAGACCCTAAATAGCCAGAAAAGAGGGTTTGGCTACCTAGGAGAGAGGAAAGGCTACTAACACCTGAAGGAGCCTATCACAAGGAGTCTCTGACGTCACCTGGTGGCACTGGCCACTCAGAGCAGTCCAGTGTGCCAGCAGCACCTCTGTTTCCAAGATGGCAGAGGTCTGGAGCACACTGGAGGAGCTCTGGACACCTCCCAGGGGAGGTGCAGGTCAGGGGAGTGGTCACTCCCCTTTCCTTTGTCCAGTTTCGCGCCAGAGCAGGGGCTAAGGGGTCCCTGAACCGGTGTAGACTGGCTTATGCAGAATTGGGCACATCTGTGCCCAACAAAGCATTTCCAGAGGCTGGGGGAGGCTACTCCTCCCCTGCCTTCACACCATTTTCCAAAGGGAGAGGGTGTCACACCCTCTCTCAGAGGAAGTTCTTTGTTCTGCCATCCTGGGCCAGGCCTGGCTGGACCCCAGGAGGGCAGCTGCCTGTCTGAGGGGTTGGCAGCAGCAGCAGCTGCAGTGAAACCCCAGGAAGGGCAGTTTGGCAGTACCAGGGTCTGTGCTACAGACCACTGGGATCATGGGATTGTGCCAACTATGCCAGGATGGCATAGAGGGGGCAATTCCATGATCATAGACATGTTACATGGCCATATTCGGAGTTACCATGGTGAAGCTACATATAGGTAGTGACCTATATGTAGTGCACGCGTGTAATGGTGTCCCCGCACTCACAAAGTTCAGGGAATTGGCTCTGAACAATGTGGGGGCACCTTGGCTAGTGCCAGGGTGCCCTCACACTAAGTAACTTTGCACCTAACCTTTACCAGGTAAAGGTTAGACATATAGGTGACTTATAAGTTACTTAAGTGCAGTGTAAAATGGCTGTGAAATAACGTGGACGTTATTTCACTCAGGCTGCTGTGGCAGGCCTGTGTAAGAATTGTCAGAGCTCCCTATGGGTGGCAAAAGAAATGCTGCAGCCCATAGGGATCTCCTGGAACCCCAATACCCTGGGTACCTCAGTACCATATACTAGGGAATTATAAGGGTGTTCCAGTAAGCCAATGTAAATTGGTAAAATTGGTCACTAGCCTGTTAGTGACAATTTGAAAGTAATGAGAGAGCATAACCACTGAGGTTCTGGTTAGCAGAGCCTCAGTGAGACAGTTAGGCACCACACAGGGAACATATACATGCACACCTATGAGCACTGGGGCCCTGTGTGACAGGGTCCCAGTGACACATACATATAGGCCACAAACCTATGAGCACTGGGGTCCTGACTAGCAGGATCCCAGTGACACATAACAACCATACTGAAAACATAGTGTTTTCACTATGAGCACTGAGGCCTGTCTATCAGGATCCCAGTGAGACAGTGAAAACAGTGACAAACACCCTGACATACACTCACAAACAGGCCAAAAGTGGGGGTAACAAGGCTAGAAAGAGGCTACCTTCTCACATTAGGTCACCAGTTTGGAACTGGTCTGAGATATGGGGCGAATGAGAGACTTCACTTCAGTCTGTCTATCATCATTCAATGCTACTCCTCATGTGTAGCTCCAAGGGGGTGTACCAAGTGTGTTGCAGGTTCTCTCTTCAATATTTCTTTTAGAATTGAGGGTCTGAAGTGCTTGCAAGTTTCAAATAAATGGATTCCTACTGTCCAAAAGATACGTATGGAGTGGTCATCTAATTCTTTATAGTACCTTACTAAATTTGTACTAGTCCATTTATGGCTGAGCTTTTGGGAAGGATTGTATCCTGTTACATGGGCTGTGTTGCGTGGTCATGTGTCTAACTTTACTGTTCATGGGATCTGTCGCTGGAAATATTCAGTGGCAGGTCGGAGGAATTTGTAAATAATCAAGCAAATATATGGTACATGTTTGTATTTTGTATGGTCTCACACCTAATACTCTAGAACACAAAATCGCAACCTCAGGGTAAAAGAATTTGTGTGATTAAAGATTTGATGGATACAACACAGAAACCTAACTTGATCTCACTGGTGACTTATTAGCAAATGCAGCATAGGAAGCATTTATGAATTTATGAAAACTCAAGCAAAATTTGCAAGGCCACGCAAGCAACACAGGGCTAAGGTGCTCTAAGGTGTGAACCATCCAGTGGTTGAATTGGGCGGGATCTGAGGGGCACGATGTTCCCATACTTTCTTGAGTAAAACAGTTACCCTATTTTTTGGGAAAAGGCAACCGTTGTGGGACAGTTCATTTCAAGTGTAAGACAGGGAGTCTCCTGTGCTGTGAAACCGAGGGAGGGGCAGACAGCTAAACAAGCCTTCTTGCAAGGGTGCCTGGCTACCTGAAAGAGATGTGAATTTGCCCAACTTGTTAATCTACAAATGTAAAGGGGGCTTAAAAACCAAGGTATTGGCTTAAATTCATGGATTCACTGTAAACTTCCTGATGCCTCAGATTTATTCTTTTAGAGAGGTAGTGCATGGGAGTTACAGGCTGAGCTGTGAAGCGTGTGCTTTTTAAGGACAGTTATTAAAAAAAGTGCAGTATACACATTGCAAGTATTACTAAAATCTATATTTTGAAAGCCCCTTTTTATCCTGACATGTTTGTGCATTGTCTAGCAACCTATCTTAAACTGTATTTAACATGAATCTTAAAAGGGGCTAACAATCTGCCCCCTTGATTTCCTTGCTTTCATTGGCCACTGTGCTTGCCACTTACGTTTCCTCCATTTCTATGGGCTGTCACACTATTTTCTTGCATTTACTAATGCTTGCTCCAGGTGTGTTTGCTCTTATCAGTGTCCCGAGACCCAAGTTCTGTATTCCTCCGCTTCGTTTCCAACCAAACCTCCTACAAGAGACATCCCTGCAGTTGCATTTCTCTTTTATATGAATAATTGAATGTGTGAGTGCAGCGCACAGAAGCAGCAGCTGCGCCCTGCTATATGGCAGAACTGAGGCAAGTACCTGGGACAGTCACTGGACACCAAGGCCTCATCTGGTTAATTAGTGCCTCGAAGCCACCTCGCTTCTTTTGCGTGGCCTTCAGTCCCCTCCTAAGCCTTCTGAGACAGATCAGTTTAGCTGCCTTTCCTGGGAGCTCATCCCTGTGTGACGGCGAAACACACTGCCTGCAAGAACCCCATCTGAGAGCAGCCTGCCTAGCCCTGCACAGGAGTAAGCATCCCTGTCTAAAGCCACGTTTATTTCTGATTAATGCACATACGAAAACGCATTCTACAGTATTGGCCAATAGATTATCTTGGGTAATTAAAAGAGCAGTCATTAGGCAGTAACAGGGCTTTAGATATGACCAGTACACTACTGGACATATTATTAAAGCTATTGTCATGCTTGCTGTGGTCAATACCTTGGGATATTGCGCTGGTATATCTCTGCTTGATGCTGAAAAACTATTCAACCGAGTATCATGGAGGCACTTATGAGTAGTCACAAGCCAGATTTGTTTCTCAAGAAAATAAAGATGTTCTTTCCATCTCCCAGAGCATGAACAGTTACTATGGGCCAGATCCCAAATAATTTTCACTCGGTGAAATAGGGAAGACTGTCCTGTTTCCTCACTGCTTTTTGCAATCTATCTATAGTCAGTTGATTTTAATGCCTTATGGCTTAAGCCATCTGAATACATAAATGATGTAGCTGTCTATTCTCTAAAAACTCGATAGTTCCTGGAAATAATCAATACTACACCTGAACAAATTGGCATCTGTTAGACCTGTCAGCCTTAAGTGTGGTCTTCCCCCTAACTTTTTTGTGGTTTCCTCCGATTTGTTGTCCCTAGGACTCCGTGCACTTTACCACTGCTGATCAGCACTCACTCCCGTAAACATGGTTTGATTAGTATATATCTAATTGTCATATTTAGTTTACTTATAAGTTCATACTAAAGTGCAGAGAGACCTCCACAGAGAAGACATTCTTGGGCACGGAAGCATCAGTGTATAATTTTATGTCACTTACTAATCACATGCCCGTCAGTTCGAAACTCTCTAAATAGTATGTTTTGATGTTATCCATCTATACTGAATGATAACCATTGTGAAATCATAAGGCCTGAAGGCTGAATACACAGGTCCAGTATTTAAAACTCCAACTTGCAGGTTGCGCCAAGAGATCAGCAGTAGGTGCAGGACCCTCTAGATTTCTTTGTATTCAAACAATTTATCAACTGATGAATGAGATTAATGAAACATTTTATTGTGGTGCAACTTTCTCCATTATACAACTCTTCCTTCCTGTTAGAAATGGGGTCTCTGGTTGGCAGTCAGTTTGCACTCTGTCCAAGCAGGGACCCTCACTCTAGTCAGGGCAATGGAGATATTCACTTAAGATAACCCCTGCTCAACCCCTTGGTAGCTTGGCACAAGCACTCAGGCTTATCTCAAAGGCAATGTGTAAAGTATTTCTACCAGCAAACAGAGTAATACAGTGAAAACACTACAAAATGGACACCACAACAGTTTAGAAAAATAGGCAATATTTATCCAAATCAAATAAGACCAAAACGACAAAAATCCAACATACACAAATCAAGATATTAATTTTCAAAGTAAAAAGAGTCTTAATCCATAGAAAACACTGGAAAAGTTTTTACACAAAGTACCTGGTTTGCATCAAAAATAAAGTCGCACAGGCGAGAGTGTGTCGGAAAAGTCAGAAATATGTCGATTCCTTTCTCGTAAGTGAGGCAGTGTGTGTTTTTTCTCGGGTCGGGCAAGGCGTTGCGTCGTTTTTCTTCCCCGCAAGAGAGCAATTCGTCGATTTCCAGACAGGGCACCTCAGATACGCACAAGTTCACGATGACTTTGATGCCCAGCAACGAAGCGTGAGACATCCTGGTCGCACTGTGATGGAAAACCGTGCTCTGTGGGGTTTGCGTTGTTTTCAGCAGCTGCAAGTGGGTATTGCATCATTTCTCCAGCCGCAATGCAGGTGATGCATTGAAGTCAGCCACAAGGCGTGTGGTGCGTCATTTTTACAGATGCGCACAGCTCCCTGTGCGTGGATTTCCGTCCTTGTTCTACCAGCTTCACACTGCAAGGGCCCAGGGACTGGATAGGTCTCCACTTGGCAGGGCAGGAATCTCAGCAGAGAGTCCAGATGCTGGCAGAGGAAGTCAGTGATGGCCCTGATACTTCAAAACAGGAGGCAAGCTCAGTCCAAGCCCTTGAAGATTCTTCAGAAGCAGAAATATACCACAAATTCCAGTCTTTGTCCCCTTTCTCCGGCAGAAGCAGCAACTGCATGATAGCCCAACACAGCAGAGTCACAGGCAGGAGCAGCACTTCTCCTCAGCTCTTCAGCTCTTCTCCTTGGCAGAGGTTCCTCTTGGTTTCAGAAGCAGATCTGAAAATCTGGGGTTTTGGGTCCACTTCGTATATTCCTTTCCACCTTTGAAATACGCAAACTTCAAAGCAAAGTCTCTGTTGTTCACAAGATCCTGCCTTGCCCAGGCCTTTTAAGTGCAGTTTCCCTTTGAGAGCAGATAGAAATGTGGAGTTTGGGGTCGCTGAACTCACAATTCAAAAATACATCTTTTGGTAAAGCTGTTTTTAAAATTTTCTTGCTTAAACCATTCTATTACTCTGCCTGCTTGTGTATTCCCTGTCTGGGTCAGACGGACAGTTGGGCTGTTTGTAAATCCCCTCTAGACAGTGACACAAAGGGAGCTGGGGGTAGCTTGCATGTTCTGATGAGCCATCTGGGGTAGAGTGAAGGGAGGAGTGGTCATTTACACCTGGAGGGGCTGTGCCTGCTCTCACACAATGCAATCTCCAACCCCCTGGTGTGAGTCTGGAGCCAGGCCTGGGCAAAGCCGGATCTTGTGAACAACAGAGACTTTCCTTTGAAGTTTGCCTACTTCAAAGGCAGAAAGGGGTATAAGTAGTGGACCCAAAGCTCCAGATTTTTCAACATCACTTCTGGAACCAAGAAGAACCTCTGCCAAGGAGAAGAGCTGAAGAGCTGGAGGAGGAGTACTGACCCTTTGCCTGTGACTGTGCTTTGCTGGGTTGGCCTGCAGTTGCTGCTTCTGCCTGAAAGAGGACAAAGACTGGACTTTGTGGTTTATTCCTGCTTGTGAAGAATCTCCAAGGATTGAGCTTGCCTCCTGATTAGAAGTCTCAGAGCCATCAAAGGCTTCCTCTGCCAGCCCCTGGACTCTCTGCTGAGACTCTTGCCATGCCAAGTGGTGCCCTATCCAGTCCCTGGGGCCTTGAGAGGTGAAGTTGGGAGAACAAGGACTGAAATCCATGCACAAAACACTGTGCAGGGAAACTTTCCACGCACCACCTGCAACGGGGCTGAGAAACGGTGATTCACCCGCCTCACGGCAAAAAAGGACACTCCACCTGCATTGTGGCTGGAGTAACGATGCAACACCCACTTGCGGCTGCTGATAATGATGCAAATCACCCACAGGGCGGTTTTCCCATACCATGCAACCGGATTCCTCATGCATCATCGCTGGGCGTCAACAGACAACGCATCCTGCGCGGATCCGAGGTACCTGTCCGGAAATCGACACACCGCTCTTTTGTGCATCGCCGACCCGACTGGAGAAGAAATGACGCACGGCCTCATTTGTGAGTAAAGAATCGATGCATTGCTGACTTTTCTGCTTGTGTTTTTTTTTAACGCAAACCAAGTACTTTGTGTAAAATCAACGTTTCCATTATTTTCTATGGTGTAAGACTCATTCTTTTGAAAATTCTTATCTTGACTTATGTATATTGGGTCTTGTTTGATTTAGATAAATATGACCTATTTTTCTAAACTGGTGTGGTGCTCATTTTGTAGTGTTTTCACTGTATTACTGTGTGTGTTGGTAAAATACTTCACACATTGCCTTACTAAGCCTGACTTTTTGTGCCAAGCTACCAAGGGGGTGAGCAGGGGTTATCTTAAGTGTCTATCTCCATTGCCCTGACTAGAATGAGGCTCCCTGCTTGGCCAGAGCGCAAACTGACGGCCAACCAGAGACCCCATTTTTTGCAGATATGATTAGTTACACCAGTGGCCAGAGCTATGTTTTAAGAAAAAGGATTAGGGACAGTGCGGATTCCTGGAGCACCTTGTGCAGTGTAAGGTGATTGGAAACAAAGCTGCTAAGGGGGTCCAGGACAAATCGAGTGATTGGTCAAAACCCCATCTGTAGCTCATCATCGCCTTGTAATGGACATAAACGGCATATTAAAGATGTTTTGATGGGGACGTTTGACATTGAACTTTAGTTATCTGGGCCTGAGAGGTGTCTCTAATGGAGTCCTGGTGCTATATTAGACAAAGTGACAGCGTTTGTGACCGCTTTGCGTGCCCCCTTGGCACTTTGGTATTACAGAAGCCTGTGCGGCCCCTTCTGTAATACAGATAGCAGTGGCACACATATAGAGCCAGCTCTATCATCAGAGGGCATTGCCTCATTTGCATGGGGGTGTGGCCCCATGCAAATGAGGGAATGTCTTTACCTCTGCGCCTGCACAGTATTACCAATGTGGGCGCAGAGGCAAGCATGACTTTTGGAGGCACACCAAAAGTGCGCCACAAAAAGGTTACGCACTTTCAGTACCATGGACCCTCCTGATATCCCCTTGCATGTGGGTGCAGTTACCCACTGAACAGGCCTGAAAGGGGATGTCTAATCCTTCTGAAAAGTGCAGGCGGGCTGCTGCCTGCAGAGAGAAATGCAGAGCAGCATTTAAACAGCTGCTACATATTTCTTTTGAATGTGCTTGCCTAGGGGCAGCACGAGTTTGCAGCTGCCCTGAGGGCGGTGCATTCTTCTAACTTGGAACACTTTCTCTGTTTGCACCGGGCACACCTGCTTTAAGGTGCAAAGAGGGAAAGGTCACCCTATAGGTAATATGGGCTACGGTGTGTTCTAGTTAAAAAAAAAACCTGACAGCAATACACCAAATTCTAATGATTCATTCAAAATGTTCAGATAAGACGACGCAATTAATGCTCTATGGAAGACTGGACTGTAAATGATCAGTGTGGGATCATTCTTTTTTCTTGGTTTAAGAGATTCCTAGAATTGTGAGGGTGATGTAGCATGGAAGTTGCTTGTGTCAGCTGTTTGGCTCCATAAAAAGGGCAGGAACGAGCATCAGTATAGCAATAGAGGTTTCAATAGTGTGTTTTCCAATTGAGCATATGTGTAGATTGTGAGTTTCCTCAATGTTTTCTTTAAGGTGTTGATTTTCTACTTTCATATTATTAGCCTTGTCAGCCTTTGGGCTGTTTTCCTCCAAATAATTTGCTTTCTCTCATCTCTTTTTACTGAATTTGCTTTTGTTGGCCTCGGGACTCTGTGCACTTTACTACTACTGACCAGTTTTAAAGTGCTTGTCCACTCCCTAAAATATGGTGATATTGGCTTATATCTGTTTGGCACATTTAATGTACCTATAAGTCCCTAGGAAAATGGTACCCCAAATACCAACCCAGAGGTTGGCAAATTAAATCAGGGATATGAGGGGACCAGAGGGCCCTCAGTAGTATTGGAGGAGTTAGTTCTTCTGAAAGATCCAGTCAGGTGTAGGAGGGGCCCAGGGGGCCCTCAGTGGTGGTGGTGAAGTCAGTCCTTCTGAAAGACCCAGTCAGGTGTAGGAGGGGCTCAGAGGGGGCTCAGTGGTGGTACAGGAGTCAGTCCTTCTGGAAGACCAAGTTGGGTGTAGGAGGGGCCCAGAGGGCCCTCAGTGGTGGTGGAGGAGTCAGCCCTTCTGGAAGACCCAGTTGGGTGTAGGAGGGGCCCGGAGGGCCCTCAGTGGTGATGGAGGAGTCAGTTCTTTGGCCCGTGAGATGAATAATCCCAAAGGGAAATCCTCGGTAGGACAAATAGAAGCAATAGTAAAAGTTAAGGGGGTTGGGAGCATAAAGATCACCAGGAGGTCAGAGATGGAGAAACCTTCCAAAATAAGAGATGGTGCATGGGAAGAAACAAGGGTGAGACAGAGTCCGAAGGTACTGTAAGTCACCGAAGGGCAGCCTGAGTGCAATGAGCAACAAGACGAGATAAGACCCAGGTCTCAAACTAAAGCCAAAGAACAGAGACGCCAGAGAGTAAGGGGCAAGTGACCAGGGAGAGAGCACAGGGGGGAGATAGCCTTCCATGCAGCCCAAGTCTATGGCGAGACCTTTCCTGTGAATGAAGGGAGCCCAGGAGGTCTGTGCTAGTCCAAGACCTACCCAGAAGCGATGCAATCAGGAGGCAACTGAATGAGACAGTAATGGGGGAACAGAGCGTGATGGGGATTACAAATCTACCAGGAACAGCAGCAAATGAAAGGCGCATTGATGCGGCTCATCTTAATGCAGGTGAGAAGCACACACAGTGGAGTTATCTTGTTCGTTCAGTCATTTATCCTTCCCTGTACTTATTGAACCATTCATTCATGCACTCTCCCATTCAACCATCCATCCACGCACTCTCCCATCATTTATCCATATATTAAATCACCCATTGATCGATCCAAGTACGCACTCACCCATTCACTCTTCCTAAAAATAAAGTTGTTTAACTTAACCAAAGAGCCATATTAATTGCCTTTGCCAATACTTGTTTTTAGGATGTGGCTCTGACTTAAGTTTTGATATGGATGTAGTGAAATTGCCTGAAGCAGATTTAGGTGTTGTAAGGTACCCGTGTATATGCTGTTTTCATTTGTGTTAAAGCGCTGATAAAGGGTGGCTTTACTCACCCACTCAGCTATTCACTTAAAATACAGATCTATTCTCTGCAGCAGGCACATTAGCCCTCTGAGCTACTTTATGGCGTCAAAGCTGCCAGGAGAGAAAACTCCATCCCTCTCTCCAGCAGGAACATTATTCACAAGACGCCGAGGACCTCTGAAGCAGGTGCTTTTAAATGGTAAATTATTGCTCAGAACAGCGCCCCCCTGAGGTCAGTGCCCGCCTTCCATGTCAGCGTTCAGTGCAGCCACACTGTTCGCATTGCCCTGAAGCCGGACCTGGCCTGTTCCCAGGGGCGTAGCTTGGTCAGTACGTTTGGGAGGGTGTGAGCTTCAGATTCTCTGACCATCAGGCTGGCATGTAATGTTCACATGCACTAGGGGAGAAGCGGGGTGCATGAGTGAAGGGGAGAGGAGTGCGGACCGGTAGGAGTACTAAGAGAGAAAACACAACGGGCAGATTTAAGAAAAGTGGTCCTGCACCCAGTGCAGTGCACCTTTCCTTGTGCCCGTTAGCGGCCCCTCACTGTCACTATTTGTGCCCCATATTTAAAATACGGTGCACCATGGCGCAGGGTAGGGGCAATAGCATCATTTTATTTGACGCTATTGATGTACTTTGCAGGAGTAGCACCAAAATGTTGGATATTGGAATCTCTTAGATTTCCTTGCGTCACACTGTTCGCCCCCCCTACTGGGGGAACGCCCCCTTTGCATACATTATGCCTGGCACAGGCATAATGTAGTTCAAAGGGTTACAAAGTGGCGCAATGCATGCATTGTGACACTTAGTAAATAAGGCGCTAGGATTTTGCCCTCTTTGGGCCGCATTGGCATAAAAAAAATGACTCTAATGTGGGGCAAGGTGGCGCTAGGGGCCCCTGTGTATGTGCTTTTGCCAGTGTGTTCATGCACAAATTCCTGCTGAAATCCGACAGACCTCTCACCGTACCTGACTGAAAGCACCTGTACCCATCTATTTATCATAAAATACATATGTTAGGGGGTTGTAACATCCCAAACATACCCTTTACTCCCTAAAGCTACACCCCGTCAGTGTCCACTGTTAAAGGGCATCGCACATGATACAGTGCACAGTGTACTTGTGCAAACTGCCTGGACATGGGCGGATCCAAGTCAAGGTCTCTTACGTTTCCTAACCTGTTTGGCGAGACTGGATGGAGTCGAAGAAGAAAGGCCTGAGGCTGATCACACACACTGGATATGACTTGGAGAGAGTCCCATACTGCCTGCCAAGAATGCTGTTACTTGATGGGTTCTTTAGCACACCATGTGCTCAGGCCTGAAATGTATATGACGCTCCTCTATGGTAACCAGGAGTCTGCGCCCGACTGCAAATATTTTACACTGGCCATTTCCCTGTGGGCTGGAGCCTTGGGGGAATGATTTGTGAAGTCAGAGGGCCAGTATTGGCATCTCTCTTACTTTTCCGGCTCCCACTGATACTTACAGCAGGCACAGTGTGCATTTGAAAGAGAGTGGGATTTTTATTTTTTAGGTCGAGCCATCAAGACAGAAACGTTGTATGGGTGCGAAAGACATATTGTGAGTTTAACAAGAACATACAGGGGCTTGAGTGCTGCCCATTGCTTACCATTGGTTGCCTTTCCTGTCACTCCCATTTGTATGCTTGTTATTCGTGCTTCTTCTTGTCAATTCTGTGTTTGACCCTCCCATGGAGCATAGCTTCTTTACCATCTCTTTTGATTGGCTAGCTTCTGTGTTCCACTGCTTGATTTTCAAGCACCACATTTTTCCATTTGGTTAAGCACTACACAAGAGTGCAAGTGTTTTCCAGCTGTCACCCTCGTGTACTTCTCTACCCCCTGCGCTCCATGTTGCTTTTTGTCACCTGTGTTCTTCTCCCTGCCCCCTCCATGATGTTTTCTCTACCATGTTTCTCTGTCACACATTGCTTCTCCAACCCACTTCCTTCATGCTACTTCTGCGCCACCATCCTCTGTTACTTCCCCCACTTACACCCTTATTTTGTGTTGCCTCTCCCTTCTCCTCCCCTTCCCAGCATTGCTTCCCCCTCCTGAGCCTTTTATGTTGCCCACCCACGCTCTCCACGTTTCTCCCCACCTGTGACCTCAGTGTTGTTCCCACGCCCATGCTTAAAAAAAGCTTTTGTACATTTATTTCGTTTTATTTGCTGATACAAATCAGATCAAATGAAAAGAAAAAAAACAAAAAAGAGACTGTGTCGTTTTGTAGGCACACACGTGCGTGATGCGTGCATCTGCAAAATGATGCATCCGGTCGCATTATAGGCTGTCAGCATAGGGGATGCTGTACAGCATGGCTGACAACTTCTGACAAAGCCAATAGGTGTTAGAGACGCAACCTATTGCTTCTGCCAATGCTTGATTACTAGCATTTTTGCTGAGGCTGCTTTTGGCTTCCAGTCTAGCCCTGCCTGGATTTAGAAATCTATTCTCTGACTGCAGCATCTCACACCTGAGTGAAGAGCTGCCTTTAGTCGCAAGTCACCGTCTGTAGTGTTTTGTTTCTGTGCTGTTATCTAGAGGGCCTAGAAGGCTTGCTTTGCTCCATCTCGCACTGGGAGGCTTCCGGGTCGCCATGAGCTCTACAAATCCTGTAGGTTACTATAGTACCGTATAGGGGCTCCACCAAGCCTAGCTTAGGTCAGCGGAAGGCGACGTTGGTTGGTAGGTTCAGTGTTCAAGGGCAGCTTGGCATCTCTGACTCACACCTCCCCCAGGTGCAAAAGCATTATTTGGAAACTATGTGAACTTTCAATGTGTCTGGGAGGAGCTAATGTATTTACTTGGAAACTTTGACCTATAAAGTATTATTTGAAAGGGTCAAGTTGTCCCAGGTCAGGTCAAATTTGAACAGTTGATGCCATCCTGTGGTACTTGGCATCTCGCATTTGTGATGAGAGGAGCAAAGCTAAGAGCATCAAGGCGTCAAGGGTCATTAAAGAGCACATCTCACACCTGTCATCTGACAGCAGCTCAGTACTGTCCCCAATAACAACACAAGCACAGTTGTTAGATGTTACACAAAAGCACAATTCAAATCCGAACTGGCCGACCACATTCATATTTCTATTATTTTATCAGTAGGTTTTATTGAGTACATATCAAAACCATACTAGTGTAACCTTATAAATACCATGGAAAAATCTCAATTTACCAGGTATTCAGTTCTATATTCAAAAGATTAAAATTAATCAATTAATATTTTGCATCGTTCGCAGATACTATTCTTACCTTTGCCAATAGCTAATCAATTGCAAGAGAAGATCTCAGTTCGTAAAGTCTTGGACACTAAGGGACTGATTTAGATTCTGGCCAACGGGTAAACTCTGTCACATTATATCCTATGGGATTTATATTTCAGCGGACGGGCTATCCATCACCATTGTGACAGAGTAACGTGGACGTCGAGATCTAAATCAGGCCCTAAATCCACGCACGCACAGTCAGTTCTTCCTGTTCCATCTGCTTGTTCATCTCTTCCAAGAACAGTAGCCATTATATAGGCCAAGTTTATAGTAGTATTTTATCATTTATAGGTCAGAAGTGAATGAATCCCTTCCCCACCTCCGGTGGATGGGCATTTGCTGTGTTCTCCACTCTTGTGGCACCGCTGTCTGTTAGTTCATGTCCCATAAACCCAAATCCAACGTAATCAAAGACAACACCGTCGGTTCTTTTTATCTTGGGTAAAGTGGTCAGTAATGAGCCAGTGGTTACATATTTTATCTTGTACCAATATATGAGGAGATTTCGCCATGCCATCTCATTGGCCAGCTTGAGCTCCTTCGAGGTGGCATGGCACTATAAGTTAGAATAACTTGTGCACAATAGATTAATAAGTGTAGGAAATGGGCCATTATTTATGTGGCCTGCACAGGTAATGGGTCCACGTTTACTTCTTCAATGGGAACCAGACACGCCGTTGTAGTGTTTGACTCTCTCAGGGTAGCAAAGCAGAGCAGCATGGGCTAGTAATCATCATTTGCTGGCACGCAATACTAACTCAGTAACTGATTGTCCTGTCTGTGTTTTTTTCTTAGAAAAAGGGAAATTGTGTTTATTACACACACACTACTAATGCTACTCAGTAATATTCAAATATACATAGAGCTGTTGGAAAAAAACACCAAAAAGCACAGTACCCTCCCACCCTCCCCCTTCCATGTACAATTCTGCACATATCCACCGTACTAACAACACATGATTGGGGGGGTCACTTCACATCAGGTCAATGTTACCAAACTCAAACAGCAGAATCACATAGCAAAATATGTCATTCCATCCCTGACTTCAGTAACCATAATCCTTCTGCACTTATTATGAGTAATCAAGCATTGCAACCATGTGCTCACATCATCATTAATAAGACATTACAGTCTTTCATGGATATGAATTTTTAGAAGCATTAACATCCCTTTTCATAAAGGCAGTAAATAACCTACTTAATAAAAGCATTGTTTGAGACATTGTGGATAATACTTAATAAAGGCCACATAAACTGTAGCCACAGAATCAGCCCGAAGGGTGCTGCACCCCCTCTGGAGACAATAAGGTCCAGGCTTGGGAGTCTTGTAAAACCAGGGAAAATCCCGGGGTGGTAATCTTCTTTTTAGACCCTCCAAACTTAGGGTTGGCACTTGGGTAAACTTCCTTTGTAGGGCACTGCTGCACTCCTGGTACCATTGGTAGTGCTCCTCCCATCCTGGGGCCACCACATTGCCAAAACATTGGGATGGCCGTAGCCCGCAGGAGAGTATGGTGTGCTCCTGCCTGTTAGCCTGCATGTTTACTTGGCGGTTGTGCAGCATTCTTTTCTGCTGCTGTCCGACTTTTCCCTTTTGAGTTTCCCTTATTTTCATTTTTCTTATTTATATTTCCTTGGGGTGCCCAGTGCCACCCGGCCACACCACATGTGTTTTCCTGTTGGAGGCAGCTGTGGAACCCACTTCTAGCTGCCCAGCCAGCTCCTCATCCGAGCAGCCTCTTCTCAGATGCCACAGAAGCCAGCCGGGAGTTTATTTCTGTGGTGGCTGCTCTGCTCCCTACATATACAGGAGCGTGGGCAGGCCCACCAATTGGGCCTGGAGGGGGGATCCCAGGCTACTCTTCCTTCTCTTGGGGGAGCGCAATGGAGCTCCCTCACTGGCACTGGCATACGGGTCCCGGAGTTGGAATCCCAGGCCCCCTTATCATCTTCTCTGAGGGGTGTGATGGGACCCCCTGATGTCTTGGCAGTGAGTGCCTCAGAGATGGGGGTCTTGCGACTCCCTGGTATAAAAACCAGCCCGGGGAATAGGAACCCCATGCCTCTGGAGCTCTGGGGAAATGGTCCCACCAAAGCCCCATCCAAGAGTTAAACATTGAGGCAGTTCCTCTTGACAGGATCCAGGTGTAGGTCCAGAAGTGTCTGAGTTGGTGGGGTTAGAGACCATGGCTCTTTAAGTGGGGAGACTTCAAAGAGTGGTTTTGAAGTGCACAAATTCCTTTTTTAGTCCAGTCCTGTCTGCCATGGTCCTAGTGAGGGGTTGATCAGTCTATTGCCTCCTCAGCAAGCTTCCTGCGTTCAGTCAGCTTACTGTGAACCAGGTGCTGACGCAACTCTGTAAAGCGAATACTGAGCATATGCTCTCTCAGGATCAAATTGTACAAACCCATGTAATCATTTACTTTACTGCCCATTCAGTGCCTTACTGGAAAAGTAAAAAAAGTCTACCTAGGTTTGGTTGGGGAGCTTGCTAGTGTGCCTGAATCTTTACTGATACTTTTCGGGGGTCAGTACAAATTTGGCAATCAAAATGGCTTTCATGGGCGTGTACTTGTTCTCGTCCCCAACCTCTAATATCAGAAGTGTGACCCTCCCAAGTATTAGCACGTGTTTCCACAAGCCCACCCCCGTTGCTCTCCAGGAGCCCTTAGTGCAACTTCATAAGCAAAAAAACACTTGGCAATGTCATCTCCCACCACATAATTTGGCACCACATCCTTGAGTATACAAACTTTTTTGTCTCCAGCAGCTCCTCTATGTATGCTGCCATCATCACTGCTGGACTCAGACTTCCTAGTCTTGAAATACAGCTCTTTTGAACTCAGTTCATGAGCCAGAAGTAGTTTCTTTTCTTCCAAGGCTCTCTCAGCTTGTTGGGCTTCTCTCTCATTCTCTCTCTCAGCCTTTCCCTCCTCTGCCTCAATTTTTAATCTTGTCAACTTCAGCCTTAATTCTCCCTCCTCTCTCCTTTCCTCTGCAGTCAGGCCATGACTTGAGACACTGCTCCCTAGTTTAGCAGGGGGCACAAATCTAGGGGTGTCACCCCCCACTGCAGTTGTCAACTCATCGGGAGAGTCATCCACTTTCTATCCCAACTCATCATGCTCTTGGGAGCGGACTTCTGCCCAGGCCCTCAGCGCCTTTTGGTACTCCTTCTTCTTAGAAGCTTCGCAGGTGGGTACCCCCATCGCCTTGCAAAAGCCCTTCAGCTGGTTAATAGTGTATCCCTCTAGTATATCCAGGTCAAACTCCCAAGATCCACTTGTGGACCCAGCCGGAAACATGATGTATAGAATTGATTAAAGAATGTCGAGCAGGGAAATTGTAGCAAAAAGAAAACACATCAAATTGACCTTTAATTGTGGGTAGGTAGTGTACACATAGCTATTGTATGGCACTGCACAAACACAAGACCAGTCCTCACCAGTGATCACCAATGTTAGAAATGGGTTCTCTAGTAGGCAGAGGTACACACCCTTGTTCAAGTATGGACCACAATCCAAATTATCCTGTGCCCATGCTCTTGTAGCCTGGCACTGAGCAGTCAGGCTTAACTTCAAAGGCAATGTGTAAAGTAGTTGTACAATACATCATACAGTAACACAGTGAAAACACCACAAAAATACACCACACAGGTTTAGAAAAATAGATGTTACTTATCTGAATAAAATAAAGACAAAATGACAAAGATTCAATAAGCACAAGTTGAAACATCACTTTTAAAAGGTTTAAAAGAGTCCTTAGAAATAAATAGTTGTCTCTTTTTTGCACACAGTACCTGATATGCCTAAAAAATAATGACGCATGGAGACCGCAGAGGAGGAGGTGGATGGAAAAATAAGGTGTTGCATCAGATTTTTTGACGCGCCATAGACAATGCATCATTTCTTTCCACCCTGCAAGGGGTTTGCTTTGATTTTCATCGCGCAGTCTTGGTTCCTCACTGCGATGCGGGGATATTTTGACACCCAGTGATGATGCGTGAAAATCCATGGGACGCTGGAAGAAGGTTCGATCTGGTAGGCGATGTGTCAAATGTTTCCATCGCACAGTAGGCGCTGCGTCGAATTTCCAGTCAGGAAGTTGGGCTGCGTCATTCCGGTTGGCTGTGCTGTGATTTCTTGGTCACAAGGCAGCCTTCGCATCATTTTCGGCAGGTGTTGCATAGATTTTTGAAGCACAAGGAGTTTCTTTGAAGAGACAAATTCTTTGTTGGCCCTGAGACTTCAGAAACAGGAGGCAAGCTCAATCCAAGCCCTTGGAGAGCACTTTTGGGGGAAGGCAGAGTCCTTCCAGCAAAGTCAGAGGCCAGGAAGGCAGCAGGGCAACAACAGGGTAGCAGTCCTTCTCAGCAAAGCAGTCCAGGTGAATCATTTGGACAGCCAGGCAGTTCCTCTTGACAGGATACAGGTGTAGGCCCAGAAGTGTCTGCGTTGGTGGGGTAAGAGACCCAGTTTATATCCCATAAATGCCCTTGAAGTGGGGGAGACTATAAAGAGTGGTTTTGAAGTGCACAAGTTCCCCTTTCAGTCCAGTCCTGTCTGCCAGGGTCCTAGTTGGGGGTTGATCAGTCTATTGTGTGTGGACAGGCCACTGGCTTTTGAAATGTAAGTGCCAGGCCCTCCACCCTTCCAGCCCAGGAAGACCCATTTAATATGCACATGAATACAGGTGTGACTGAGTGTCCTGTGTTTGTGGCTGTTTGGGTAAAATGCACAAGGGAGCTGTCAACCAGCACAGACCAGGCGTTGATTGGAGACAGGTTTTAAGGCACAGATGGTTTTGAGAGCAGAGAAATGCTCACTTTCTAAAAGTGGCATTTCTAAAATAGTAATATAAAATCCAACCTCATCAGTAAGCAGGATTTTCTATTACCATTCGGCCCATGCTAAACATGACCTGTTTACCCCTTTCAGATCAGAATCTACCACTCAAAAAGAGCATTCCTAAAGCTAGTCTATGAAAGGAGCAGGCCTCACAGTAGTGGGAAACGCATTTAAGAGTTTTCCAGTACCAGGACATATAAAACTCATATATACATGTCCTGCCTTTTACTTAAATCGTACATTGTCCTATGGGTTACCTAGGGCCTACCTTAAGGGTGATTAATATGCAGAAAAAAAGGGAGTTTAAAGCTTGGCAAGTACTTTTAAATGCCAAGTCGAAGTGGCAGTGAAACTTCACACAGACCTTGCAATAGCAGGCCTAAGACATGGTTAAGGGGCTACTTATGTTGGTGGCACAATCAGTGCTGCAGGCCCACTAGTCGCATTTAATTTACAGGCCCTAGCCACATGTAGCGCACTGTACTAGTGACTTACAAGCAAATGTAATATGATAATTGGGTATGAGCCAGTGTTACCATGTTTTTAGGGAGAGAGCCAATGTTACCATGATTTTACCATGATTAGCAGTGGAAATGTGTCCAGGGTCCTACAGCCAGCAAACATGAGGTCAGACAAAGAAGAGGAGGAAGGCAAAACGTTTGGCTTGACCCTTCAGAGAGGCCAATTCCAACAGGCAGGCACTCCCTATTCAGGTGTGTCATCCCCTCCCACCCCTCCTGCCCAGGAAGAGCCATTTGAATGCAAATGTGTACTCAGACACACCTAATCTTCTTGTGTTTGTGACTGCCTAGAGGGAATGCACAAAGTGTAGCTGCCACCCACCCCAGACGTGTATTAGAGACAGGCTTCACACACACAGAGCTGTAAGAGTAGAGAAATGCCCACTTTCTAAAAGTGGCAGTTGTAAAATAGCAATGTTAAATCTGACTTTACCAGTAAAGAGGATTTATCATTACTGTTCCAATTATATAAAACATAATGCAGCTAGTCCTTTCTAATCAGGAATTACAGCTTAAAAGTTCATTAAGGAATTCCCAATGCTAGCCTTTTAGAGGAGTAGACCTCACAGTAATGTAAAATGACTTTGGGGAGGTTTTCACTACAAAGACATGCAAAACTTACCTTTTATTTAGATAGCACCCTGCCCTATGGGCTACCTAGGGCCTACCTTAGGGGCGCCGTATATGTAATAAAAGGAGAGCTTAAGGTTTGGCAAGGGATTTTAAATGCCAATCCGAAGTGGCAGTAAACTGTACAGGCCTGAGACAGGTTTGAAAGGGTACTTGTGTGGGTGTCACAATCAGTGCTGCAGGCCCACTAGTGGCATCTAATTTACGGGCCCTGAGTAAATGGTAAAGCACTTCACAAGAGACATACAAGTAAATTAATTATGCCAATTGGGTATGAGCCAATGTTACTATGTTTAGGGGGAGAGAGCACAAGCACTTTAGCACTGGTCTGCAGTGGTAAAGTGCACAGAGTCCTAAAACAAGAGAAAAAAGGCCAGAAAAATGGAAGGAGGCAGGCAAAAAGTTGGGGGAAGGCCACCCTAGGGCTGTTAGGTCTAACAAACATCACGTACATAAACACATCTTTTATTTACCATTCTATGCTTTAAACAAAGATTTTTACAATATATTTGATTTGTAGTTCATATTATTGTGATACTGGCCCCTGTAAGGGTGACAACACAGAGCTCAGTACACAGTTGACATGGCAATGATTGATAAAGTGCATTAAAAGACAAGAGAAATGGTGTCTGGCAAAGCAGGAACAGTTTGTTGAATTAAACATTATGGCCGAGAGAGCAGTTACAGAACCAGCATGTGAGGACTGTCTCAAAGTACAATGACCTGCAGTCCCTTCTTATACAATTTTCTGAACACCATAAAATACCTAAGGCATTCTTTCCTTGTTTGGAAATCTACTGGTTGTCATTGGAGTTGTAAATAAATCTTTATGACAAATCCAGGTGGACGGGGACACAATGTGTGGATGTCTGCCCTGAGGTACACAAAATCACTGCATTTTTCTGTGCATGCTGTGTTCTGACTGGATAAGTGTTACTAACTATATGTGGCATCTGACTTTTATGATGTTTGGGAATGTGCGTACCCCTCCGGCCATGTGTGTTTTATTGGGACCAATCACCAATTGTGGTGTTGCTCTACCTATCCATGGGACTTACCTGTGTTTCCTGTCTGTGCACGTGCCTAACAGCTACGTGCTGCGCCACTTGTGACCTTTCAATCTGTCACCCTGAGTCCTAGGTCTCAGAGCCTGCCTGACCACGTACTTCAGGAGCGGGGTTGATGAAGGGTTCATGGCGGGGAACTCGACAACTGTGATGTGATTTTGGTTCTACGTACAACTGTATCATGGCATACAGCAACATTAATTTTTTCAATATTAACACTCACACAAATACACTCTCACTCATAGCATACACACACAAAACATCCACTTAAATGTATTTTTACTTACCTTAGCTGCCATCAAAAGTCCATTCCAGGTAATTGTGCTCCATTTTCCTAAAACACTAATAGTGAATAATAGAATGTTATTCACTATCAGTATAGCAAGTAATGCACAGAAAATAAGGAGTGCAGAGTCACCCCTGTGTTCCTGGCACTGATTTTGCCACCTCTGGGGCCAGGGGTCGCAAAGGCAGCATCAGGGGTCGCAGAGGTTCAGCTAGGGTTCACAGCTGGTGACCCTAAATGACATCTATAGCTAAATATAATAGTGTGAAATTACATAAGAAAGCAATTAAGCCGCAAACAATCTATCTCATCAATCATTAAACAGATATGTATGCAATATTGTCAATCATTAAACAGACCTGGACACAATCAAATTAAATGAATAAATACATTTAGTAAATGGTCTTTAAACTTAGATTTGTACATTGGTAGTGTACAGTAATATCCTTGGAAAGTCCATTCCATATCCCAGGGGAATTCCCTGAGAATGTGCATTTGATGGGAAGTCTTCAGATTATAACAAAGGTGAAAACACTAAAGGTGGACATTTATAACAGAAGTAAAACAAATACACAGTAAGAGTATAAATATACCACAGTAATGCTGTTTTTTTCCCAAGAAGACTCTACTAAAGGCTCTTTCTCTGCTGTAGCTTGCTACTTAGATCCAACAAGATTGCCCAGTGACCTAAACACATGCCACTGAGGTATGTGGTGATCTGCTGATTACAAGTTTCAATCATGCAAACACTCATCAACCTTATATTTAAGCTGGGTAATAGTAACAAGTGTTGTGTACAACTTTTAGAAACTGCAAAAGTGTGGTATCAAGCTTTAAAAAAACAATTATGCGTTATTATTAATTAACTCCACCGAAATCCGGACCTACTAATGGCAATGGGAAACAAAACGCAGATCACAACTGGAGCTCCATACCACTCGCTCATAGCACCTCCACCTCACCACCCTCACTCATATCTCGAAAGTCAACAACTAGATCTGTACGGACACCTTGGCCCAGATCTAGAGAGCTACAAACCCCGGACCATGCCCATGATAGCTGGTACACTGAAAACGTCCAACTCATTAAACACTACTGCAAACACCTGGAAGAAAGATGGCGCCTCACCTCCAACACACTGATAAAGTCTCTTTCAAGTTGGTTCTCATGATCTATCATCAATGCCTCAAAGCTGCTGAATGCTAACGCTTTCGTCCTACATACAGAACTGCGAAAAATCCATGTTGGAGGCTGGCCCTCTATGCAGTGTACAAAACTAAGTACACTATGCAGAGGGTTTGGCCAACCACATGTTAGTTTTCAGGGGTAAAAATCAGGTGACCTAATGCTCTAATTTTTAAGGTAGCTGGTCGAGCAGTTAGGGTAATCCAGGAGATGTGCTGAGTAGTTGCCGTAGTCACAAATCCAATCATGCACCAAACACACTCAATGAATAACTCAAGACCAAAATTTATAAAAAAACTTCAGACTTTTATATCATTTTTAAGGCCAAAATCTTTAGAATAGGTTAAGTACTTTTCTTGTTATGACTTTTTAAAGTTTTAGTAAAGTTAGTCTTTCTGTGCATAATTACGCACCATTGGAATCAATAGGCAGTCACTTTTAAAAATGCATTAAAAATCACACGGTTGAGTTACCAGTCTTTTCTTTTGCAGGGTGGTCGCAGTGGTCGGTGGGCACCTCATGCCAGCTGGAGAGCCTCGGGCAGCTCCTGGTTTCGGCGGGAGCACCATGGGAAAAGTTCTTGCCACAGACACAGGGCCACCTGGATGGGCCACTTGGAGAAGGTGCTGGTTTGCAGATTTAACGTTGGTGCCTGGGGGTCCCCTTAGGCTGATGAGGTTGCAAGGGGTTGGGGACCTAGGGACCTGGGACACACAGCAGATCCTGCGATGCAAGGCCCAGGGTGGCCAGGTGCAGGGCGAGTTAGAGGTCCAGGAGCTGTGCGCAACAGAGTCCTTCAGGCTGAAGGTGAGTCACTTTGAGGGCTGCTACATGACAACGGGGCACTCTGGTAGGAGGTCCGGGGATTTCCTGAAGTCCCTCGACTGGGGCTTTTTCCTGATCCCTTTTCAGCTCGGGGGAGCTGGTTTTCTGGTTGTCCGATATCAGCTGACCAGTATCAAGGGTATTGCTGTATCTCGGTCACTAGAGGTCGCAGTGCCACCACACTTGGCACAGTTGTAGGTCACATCCGGGTAGTCATCAGCTGTGACTTCCGATCACAGAGATATTGGCGATTTAGTGAAGTGACATTCACTGGTTTCTTAGTCCTTTGCAGTTTTCTTGTTTTTCTTGAGTGGAGCCTCCACTCGGAAGGGAGATCTGGGGTGATCCTTGAAGCCTGGAGGTCCCCTGGGTTACTTGGGGTCAGTCCAGTGTCCAGCTCCTCCACAGCAGCAATTTTCGAGTCCTGGGTGAAGCAGGCAGGGTTTGGTGCCTTTTCTTGTGCAGCAGGTCCTCAGTTCTCTTGCTGTGATTTTCTTTAGATGCTGGTCTTCCTTTCTTCTTGGAATCCTTAGATCTAAAGTCTTGGCCTAGGGGAGCCCACTAAATACTGAATTTAGTGGGCGTTTTATGGGGAACCAGGTACTGTCCAATGGGACCCTTACCCTTGGGTGGCTACACCCAATATAGTGACCTCATTGGCTGAATCAGAGGGTCCACTTTGCATGCAAGCCCTTAGGAGTGGTGCAGACTCAATGAGGCCACTCCTCCTACCCTTTGTCTGGTTTCCCACCTTTGCTCCCTCCAAGAGTGGGATTTGCAAAGGGTGAGGCCATCTGCTGCTAGCGGCAGGCCTAGGTGTCGAGTTTCAAGGTTGGTAGCCCTTTGAAGCTCACTGCCAGGGCAGTGCACATTCCTGAGGGACCTCGTCCACCCAGGAAGGGCTTTGTTTCACAAACTAGAGAGGCAGGGCCAGTGCTTAATTTGTAAATAAAAACGTGCCGGTGCTCAAAGCCCTTTCAAATACGCGGCTTCTGTAATTAAATGTGGGAACACGGAATACTGAGGCAGAGTAATCCTGAAGGCATCTCGGGCCTCTTCAATCTATATAAAGCCACTCCCTGCCCCTTCAGCTCACTCTGGTAGCTTTCTGTTTTCCCCCTTTGTGACGCTTTTTCTATCTTTTCCTTCCACCGTCTTTCCCATATGCACCTTTTGCTCACAGCAAATGCTTGAGGCAGAAGAATAAGCCCCGGCCCTCAAAAATAAGTGCCGGTGCTCAGCACCGGATACAACTAACACAAATTAGGCACTGGGCAGGGCTCTCCCCCATGGTTTGTGGATTTTGCTGTCTGGAGGCAGCTGGCTGAATGGGACCAGCCAGCAACCATGCCAGGATAGTTAGCTTTTTCAGGGGGCACCTCTAAGGTGACCCCTGGGTACTTTGTACAATAAATCCAGTACTGTGACCAGTTTGAATTTATTATTCTGAGTTGTTTGTTACCAAACAACCCAGGGTTCAGAGTAGCCATTATGTAGCTGGGAAACTCGTATTGACCAGTGTCCAGCACATATATTAAAATGGCTGCTATGTTCACTCACTTTGTCCCAGATTTGGCAAGGACACAGTGGGGGCATATTGCTCATGCAATTATGCCCTCACATAGAGAATGGTGCACCCTGCCAAAGGGCTAGAAGGCCTGCTAGAGGGGTGACTTACCCATAACATATGCAGTGTAGGGTGGACAGGGCAAACAGGAAGTGTGCCATGTGGAGTCGCTACTTTAGGTTTGCACCAGGACACTCAGCCTGCTGTGGCAGTGCTGGGTGCAGGTGGATGCATAGCTCTTGAGAGTGGCACATTCAGTGCTGCTGCCCTCAGGGGCCTACCCATAGTACCCCATGCCCTGGGTACCTAAGTACCTTTTACAAGGGGCTTATAGTGGTAGCTAAAGGTGTATCCAATTGCTTTTACCATGATTTAGGGAAAGAACACTGGCAATGAGAACCTGGTTAGCAGGATCCCAGTGTGTAGGAAAGTACCATCTTGCCTGGCATGTTACCCCCATATTTCACTGTATATATGTTGTTTGAGTTGTATGTGTCACTGGGACCCTGCTAGCCAGGGCCCCAGTGCTCATAAGTGTGCCCTGTATGTGTTACCTGTGTTATGACTAACTGTCTCACTGAGGCTCTGCTATCCAGAACCTCAGTGGTTATGCTCTCTCATTTCTTTCCAAATTGTCACTAACAGGCTAGTGACCAATTTTACCAATTTACATTGATATACTGGAACACCCTTATAATTCCTTAGTATATGGTACTGAGGTACCCAGGGTATTGGGGTTCCAGGAGATCCCTATGAGATGCAGCATTTCTTATGCCACCCATAGGGAGCTCTGAAAATTCTTACACAGGCCTGCCACTGCAGCCTGAGTGAAATGACGTCCATGTTATTTCACAGCCATTTACCACTGCACCTAAGTAACTTATAAGTCACCTATATGTCTAACTTTTCCCATGTAAAGGTTGGGTGCTAAGTTACTTAGTGTGTGGGCACCCTGGCACTAGCCAAGGTGCCCCCACATTGTTCAGGGCAAATTCCCCGGACTTTGTGAGTGCGGGGACACCATTACACGCGTGCACTACACATAGGTCACTACCTATGTGTAGCTTCACAATGTTAACTCCGAACATGGCCATGTAACATGTCTAAGAATATGGAATTGCCCCCCCAATGCCATCCTGGTATTGGGGAGACAATCCCATGATTCCCCGGGTCTCTAGCACAGACCCGGGTACTGCCAAACTGCCTTTTCAGGGGGTTCACTGCAGCTGCTGCTGCTGCCAACCCCTCAGACAGGTTTCTGCCCTCCTGGGGTCCAGCCAGGCTTGGCCCAGGAAGGCAGAACAAAGGACTTCCTCAGAGAGAGGGTGTTACACCCTCTCCCTTTGGAAAAAGGTGTCAGGGCTGGGGAGGAGTAGCCTCCCCCAGCCTCTGGAAATGCTTTCATGGGCACAGATGGTGCCCATTTCTGCATAAGCCAGTCTACACCGGTTCAGGGATCCCCCAGCCCTGCTCTGGCGCGAAACTGGACAAAGGAAAGGGGAGTGACCACTCCCCTGACCTGCACCTCCCCTGGGAGGTGCCCAGAGCTCCTCCAGTGTGCTCCAGACCTCTGCCATCTTGGAAACAGAGGTGCTGCTGGCACACTGGACTGCTCTGAGTGGCCAGGGCCAGCAGGTGACGTCAGAGACTCCTTCTGATAGGATCCTCCAGGTGTTGCTAGCCTATCCTCTCTCCTAGGTAGCCAAACCTCCTTTTCTGGTTATTTAGGGTCTCTGCTTTGGGGAATTCTTTAGATAACGAATGCAAGAGCTCATCAGAGTTCCTCTGCATCTCTCGCTTCACCTTCTGCCAAGGAATCGACTGCTGACCGCGCTGGAAGCCTGCAAAACTGCAATAAAGTAGCAAAGACGACTACTGCAACCTTGTAACGCTGATCCTGCCGCCTTCTCGACTGTTTTCCTGGTGGTGCATGCTGTGGGGGTAGTCTGCCTCCTCTCTGCACTAGAAGCTCCGAAGAAATCTCCCGTGGGTCGACGGAATCTTCCCCCTGCAACCGCAGGCACCAAAGAACTGCATCACCGGTCCTCTGGGTCTCCTCTCAGCACGACGAGCGAGGTACCTTGAACTCAGCAACTCTGTCCAAGTGACTCCCACAATCCAGTGACTCTTCAGTCCAAGTTTGGTGGAGGTAAGTCCTTGCCTCCCCACGCTAGACTGCATTGCTGGGAACAGCATGTTTTGCCGCTGCTCCGGCTCCTGTGCACTCTTCCAGGATTTCCTTTGTGCACAGCCAAGCCTGGGTCCCCGGCACTCTAACCTGCAGTGCACGACCTCCTGAGTTGTCCTCCGGTGTCGTGGGACCTTCCTTTGTGACTTCGGGTGAGCTCTGGTTCACTCCACTTTGTAGTGCCTGTTCCAGCACTTCTGCGGGTGCTGCTTGCTTCTGAGTGGGCTCCTTTTCTTGCTGGACGCCCCCTCTGTCACCTCACGCAATTGGCGACATCCTGGTCCCTCCTGGGCCACAGCAGCATCCAAAAACCCTAACTGCAACCCTTGCAGCTAGCAAGGCTTGTTTGCGGTCTTTCTGCATGGAAACACCTCTGCACGACTTTTCACGACGTGGGACATCCATCCTCCAAAGAGGAATTTTCTAGCCCTTGTCGTTCTTACAGAATCTACAGCTTCTACCATCCAGTGGCAGCTTCTTTGCACCCACAGCTGGCATTTCCTGGGCATCGGCCCACTCCCGACTTGATCGTGACTTTTGGACTTGGTCCCCTTGTTCCACAGGTACTCTCGTCTGGAAATCCATTGTTGTTGCACTGCTGGTTTTGGTCTTTCTTGCAGAATTCCCCTATCACTAGTTCTGTGCTCTCTGGGGAACTTAGGTGCACTTTGCACCCACTTTTTAGGGTCTTGGGGTGGGCTATTTTTCTAACCCTCACTGTTTTCTTACAGTCCCAGCGACCCTCTACGAGCTCACATAGGTTTGGGGTCCATTCGTGGTTCGCATTCCCCTTCTAGAGTATATGGTTTGTGTTGCCCCTATCCCTATGTGCTCCCATTGCATTCTATTGTGACTATATATTGTTTGCACTGTTTTCTATTGCTATTACTGCATATTTTGGTATTGTGTACATATATCTTGTGTATATTTGCTATCCTCATACTGAGGGTACTCACTGAGATACTTTGGCATATTGTCATAAAAATAAAGTATCTTTATTTTTAGTATATCTGTGTATTGTGCTTTCTTATGATATTGTGCATATGACACTAGTGGTTCTGTAGGAGCTTCACTCGTCTCCTAGTTCAGCCTAAGCTGCTCTGCTAAGCTACCATTTTCTATCAGCCTAAGCTGCTAGACACCCCTCTACACTAATAAGGGATAACTGGACCTGGTGCAAGGTGTAAGTACCCCTTGGTACTCACTACAAGCCAGGCCAGCCTCCTACGTTGGTTGTGCAGCGGTGGGATAAGTACTTGCAACTACTTAACACTTTGTCATTTTGTACTTTTCATAAGAGAAAAATATACAAAACAAGTTCAGTGTATGTACACCTAACCAAAACGTTTTGCTTTTCTTCTCTTACTCCTTTGCTAAGTGCTGAAAAGTACCTCTAAAACTTTCAAAAAGTTCTTAAAAAGTTTTAAAAGTTTTTTTTTCTGTTCTTTAAAAAGTTCTGAAACTTTTTCTTTCTTTTTCTGTCCCTTAAACCTTTTCTATAATGTCTGGTACAGGTCAAACTGTTGATCTGACTAAACTTGCATATCATCACCTTAGCTGGAAAGGAGCAAGGAGTCTCTGCATTGAAAGAGGTTTAGGGGTAGGGAAGAATCCCTCAAGAGATTTAGGGATAGGGAAGAATCCCTCAAGAGAACTGTTAGTTAATATGCTCATTCAACAGGATAAGACCTTAGTTGGCACATCTGTAGAGAAATTAGCTAATGGTTCACACTCTGATTCTGGGAATCCCCTAGTAAGAGAGTTAGGAGGGAACGTTCCAAGCCTGCCCCCTAGCAAGCCACCTAGCATGGCTGGTACTAATGTGAGTTCCCATCACAGTAGGAGTGTTACTTCTGTAGGCCAGAATGTTAGAGTGCCATCTGCTAGGGACAGGTCTCCCTCTGTTCATTCACACCATTCTTCTGTGTCAAGGCATGCCCAACCCACCCTCCCTGAAGACAGAGTGTTAGAAAGGGAACTCCATAGATTGAGAGTGGAAGAGTCCAGGCTGAAGCTTAAAAAGCAACAGCTGGATCTAGACAGGGAAGCATTTGACTTAGAAAAAGAAAGACAGAGGTTGGGGTTTGGACCCCATGGTGGCAGCAGCAGTATTCCCAATAGTCATCCGGTAAAAGAGCATGATTCTAGGAATCTGCACAAGATAGTTCCCCCTTACAAGGAGGGGGATGACATTAACAAGTGGTTTGCTGCACTTGAGACGGCCTGTGTTTTACAGGAGGTCCCTCAAAGGCAGTGGGCTGCTATCCTATGGCTATCTTTCAGTGGAAAGGGTAGGGATAGGCTCCTTACTGTTAAAAAAAGTGATGCCAATAATTTTACAGTTCTTAAGAATGCACTCCTAGATGGTTATGGCTTAACCACTGAACAGTACAGGATCAAGTTCAGAGAAACCAAAAATGAGTCTTCACAAGACTGGGTAGACTTTGTTGACCATTCAGTGAAGGCCTTGGAGGGGTGGTTACATGGCAGTAAAGTTTCTGACTATGACCGCCTGTATAACTTAATCCTGAGAGAGCATATACTTAATAATTGTGTGTCTGATTTGTTACACCAGTACCTGGTAGACTCTGATTTGACCTCTCCCCAAGAATTGGGAAAGAAGGCAGACAAATGGGTCAGAACAAGGGTGAACAGAAAAGTTCATACAGGGGGGGACAAGGATGGCAAGAAGACGGATGGTAAGTCTTCTGACAAGGGTGGGGACAAATCTAAAAATGAGTCTTCATCAGGCCCACAAAAACACTCTTGTGGGGGTGGTGGGCCCAAATCCTCTTCAAATCAAAACAAAGAAAAGAAACCATGGTGCTATTTATGTAAAATAAAAGGCCATTGGACAACAGATCCCAGTTGTCCAAAGAAAAGCACCAAGCCTCCCACTACCACAACCCCTACTGCTACACCTAGTGCCCCTAGTAATAGCAGTGGTGGTGGGAGCAAACCTACTAATAGCCAATCCAAGGGAGTAGCTGGGCTCACTTTTGGTAATTTAGTTGGGGTTGGTCTTGTTAGGGAGACCACATAGGCTGTGCTAGTCTCTGAAGGTGCCATTGATTTGGCCACCTTGGTTGCTTGTCCCCTTAATATGGATAAGTGCAAGCAACTGCCCCTAACAAATGGTGTTGAGGTTCAAACCTACAGGGACACAGGTGCCAGTCCTACCATAGTAATAGAGAAACTGGTCCACCCTGAACAACACCTACTTGGTCACCAGTACCTAGTGACTGATGCTCATAACAACACACTCTTAGCCACCCCATGGCTGTTGTAAATCTCAACTGGGGGGGGGTTACTGGTCCAAAGAAAGTTGTGGTAGCCTCAGATTTACCTGTAGACTGTCTACTAGGGAACGATTTAGAGACATCAGCTTGGTCAGATGTGGAGTTGGAGGCTCATGCAGCAATGCTGGGCATTCCTGGGCATATTTTTGCTTTGACAAGGGCTCAGGCCAAAAAGCAAAAAGGACAGGGTGACTTGGATCCTGGAAGAATGGACCAAGTGCTCCCTAAAGCTAGGGTTAGTAAAGGTAAAACACTACCTACTATCCCTCCCGCTACAGTGGATTCAACTTCTGAGGAAGAAGAATTTCCACCCTGTGCAGAACCTACACCAGAGGAGCTGGAAGCAGACACTGCTGAGCTTTTGGGTGAAGGGGGGCCTGCCAGGGAGGAGCTGAGTGTGGCACAGCATACCTGTCCCACACTAGAGGGTCTCAGACAGCAAGCTGTCAAACAAACAAATGGGGATGTCAGTGACTCTCACAGAGTTTACTGGGAGGACAACCTCTTGTATACTGAAGTAAGGGATCCAAAACCTGGAGCTGCCAGGAGATTGGTGATTCCTCAGCAATACAGAGAGTTCCTCCTAACTCTAGCCCATGAATGAAAACTTGGGACAGGCTTGTCCCCTTGTTTCATTGGCCTAGGATGTCAGAGGACACAAAAGATTTTTGTAAGTCCTGTGAAACCTGTCAAGCCAGTGGCAAAACAGGTGGCACTCCAAAGGCACCCCTTATTCCACTGCCTGTGGTTGGGGTTCCCTTTGAAAGGGTAGGGGTTGACATAGTTGGCCCCCTTGACCCTCCTACTGCTTCAGGCAATAGGTTTATTTTGGTGGTAGTGGACCATGCCACCAGATATCCTGAAGCAATTCCTCTAAGGACCACTACAGCTCCTGCAGTGGCAAAGGCCCTCCTGGGAATCTTTTCCAGGGTGGGCTTCCCAAAAGAGGTGGTATCTGACAGGGGAAGCAATTTCATGTCTGCTTACTTAAAGGCCATGTGGAAGGAATGTGGTGTTACATACAAGTTCACCACACCCTATCATCCACAAACAAATGGACTGGTTGAGAGGTTCAATAAAACTCTCAAAGGAATGATAATGGGACTCCCTGAAAAACTCAGCAGGAGATGGGATGTCCTGTTACCTTGCCTCCTTTTTGCTTACAGGGAGGTACCCCAAAAAGGAGTGGGCTTCAGCCCCTTTGAACTCCTATTTGGACACCCTGTAAGAGGTCCTCTAACACTTGTTAAGGAGGGTTGGGAACTACCTTCAAAAGCTCCTAAGCAAGACATAGTGGACTATGTACTTGGCCTAAGATCCAGAATGCCTGAGTATATGAAAAAGGCCAGTAAAAACCTTCAGGCCAGCCAAGAGCTCCAAAAGCAATGGCATGACCAGAAGGTTGTTCTGATTCAGTACCAACCAGGGCAGAAAGTGTGGGTCTTGGAGCCTGTGGCCCCAAGAGCACTCCAAGACAAATGAGTGGACCCCACATTATTGTTGAGAAAAAGGGAGAAGTCACCTACTTAGTTGACTTAGGCACTGCCAGGAGTCCCCTTAGGGTGCTCCATGTCAATCGCCTGAAAACCTACTATGACAGGGCTGATCTCACCCTGCTCATGGCAACAGATGAAGGACAGGAAGAAGAGAGTGACCCTCTCCCTGATCTCTTCTCTTCCACAGAACAAGATGCTCTAGTGGAAGGTGTAGTTTTGGCAGATTGTCTTACTGCTGAGCAGAAAGACCACTGCATAAATCTCCTGGGTCAGTTTTCTGAACTCTTTTCTACTGTGCCAGGCACCACTTCTTGGTGTGAGCACACTATAGATACTGGAGACAGCTTGCCTGTCAAAAGTAAGATCTATAGGAAGCCTGACCATGTCAGAGACTGCATAAAACAAGAGGTTCAGAAAATGCTTGAACTGGGAGTGGTTGAGCACTCTGAAAGTCCATGGGCCTCTCCTGTGGTACTTGTACCAAAACCTAATTCCAAAGATGGAAAGAAGGAAATGCAGTTTTGTGTAGACTATAGAGGTCTCAACCAGGTAACCAAAACTGATGCTCACCCTATTCCCAGGGCAGATGAACTAATAGATACACTGGCATCTGCCAAATATCTAAGCACCTTTGATTTGACTGCAGGGTAATGGCAGATCAAGCTATCAGAGGATGCAAAAGCAAAAACTGCATTTTCAACCATTGGAGGGCACTACCAATTCACAGTAATGCCTTTTGGGTTGAAAAATGCACCTGCCACTTTTCAAAGGTTGGTGAATACAGTCCTGCAAGGGTTGGAGGCTTTTAGTGCAGCATATCTAGATGATATAGCTGTCTTTAGCTCTACCTGGGATGATCACCTGGTCCACCTGTGGAAAGTTTTGGAGGCCCTGCAAAAGGCAGGCCTCACTATCAAGGCTTCGAAGTGCCAGATAGGGCAGGGCAAAGTGGTTTATCTGGGACACCTAGTAGGTGGAGATCAGATTGCACCACTTCAGAGGAAAATCAAAACTATTATAGATTGGGTTCCCCCTACAACTCAGACCCAGGTGAGAGCCTTCTTAGGCCTCACTGGGTATTACAGGAGGTTCATAAAGAACTATGACTCCATTGTAGGCCCTCTTAATGACCTCACATCTAAGAAAATGCCTAAAAAGGTATTGTGGACAGCTAGCTGTCAGAAGCTTTTGAGGAGCTGAAGCAGGCCATGTGCTCTGCACCTGTCCTGAAAAGCCCCTGTTACTCCAAAACATTCATTGTCCAAACTGATGCATCTGAATTAGGGGTAGGGGCAGTCTTATCACAACCTAATTCTGAGGGCCAGGATCAACCTGTTGCTTTTATCAGCAGGAGGTTGACCCCTAGAGAAAAGCGTTGGTCTGCCATAGAGAGGGAGGGCTTTGCTGTGGGGGCACTGAAGAAGTTGAGGCCATACCTGTTTGGCACTCACTTCATTGTTCAGACAGACCACAAACCTCTACTTTGGCTAAAACAAATGAAAGGTGAAAATCCTAAATTGTTGAGGTGGTCCATATCCCTACAGGGAATGGATTATACAGTGGAACATAGACCTGGGAGTACCCACTCCAATGCAGATGGACTCTCCAGATATTTCCACTTAGACAATGAAGACTCATCAGGTCATGGCTAGTCTTATTGTCCTTCGTTTGGGGGGGGGGGTTGTGTAGGAAAGTACCATCTTGCCTGGCATGTTACCCCCATATTTCACTGTATATATGTTGTTCTAGTTGTATGTGTCACTGGGACCCTGCCAGCCAGGGCCCCAGTGCTCAAAAGTGTGCCCTGTATGTGTTACCTGTGTTATGACTAACTGTCTCACTGAGGCTCTGCTAATCAGAACCTCAGTGGTTATGCTCTCTCATTTCTTTCCAAATTGTCACTAACAGGCTAGTGACCAATTTTACCAATTTACATTGGCATACTGGAACACCCTTATAATTCCTTAGTATATGGTACTGAGGTACCCAGGGTATTGGGGTTCCAGGAGATCCCTATGGGATGCAGCATTTCTTTTGCCACCCATAGGGAGCTCTGACAATTCTTACACAGGCCTGCCACTGCAGCCTGAGTGAAATAACGTCCACGTTATTTCACAGCCATTTACCACTGCACTTAAGTAACTTATAAGTCACCTATATGTCTAACCTTTACCTGGTAAAGGTTGGGTGCTAAGTTACTTGGTGTGTGGGCACCCTGGAACTAGCCAAGGTGCCCCCACATTGTTCAGGGCAAATTCCCCGGACTTTGTGAGTGCGGGGACACCATTACACGCGTGCACTACACATAGGTCACTACTACTTCACAGTAGTAACATGGCCATGTAACATGTCTAAGATCATGGAATTGCCCCCCCCCAATGCCATCCTGGTATCGGGGAGACAATCCCATGATTCCCCAGGTCTCTAGCACAGACCCGGGTACTGCCAAACTGCCTTTTCAGGGGGTTCACTGCAGCTGCTGCTGCTGCCAACCCCTCAGACAGGTTTCTGCCCTCCTGAGGTCCAGCCAGGCTTGGCCCAGGAAAGCAGAACAAAGGACTTCCTCAGAGAGAGGGTGTTACACCCTCTCCCTTTGGAAAAAGGTGTCAGGGCTGGGGAGGAGTAGCCTCTCCAAGCCTCTGGAAATGCTTTCATGGGCACAGATGGTGCCCATTTCTGCATAAGCCAGTCTACGCCGGTTCAGGGATCCCCCAGCCCTGCTCTGGCGCGAAACTGGACAAAGGAAAGGGGAGTGACCACTCCCCTGACCTGCACCTCCCCTGGGAGGTGCCCAGAGCTCCTCCAGTGTGCTCCAGACCTCTGCCATCTTGGAAACAGAGGTGCTGCTGGCACACTGGACTGCTCTGAGTGGCCAGGGCCAGCAGGTGACGTCAGAGACTCCTTCTGATAGGATCCTCCAGGTGTTGCTAGCCTATCCTCTCTCCTAGGTAGCCAAACCTCCTTTTCTGGTTATTTAGGGTCTCTGCTTTGGGGAATTCTTTAGATAACGAATGCAAGAGCTCATCAGAGTTCCTCTGCATCTCTCGCTTCACCTTCTGCCAAGGAATCGACTGCTGACCGCGCTGGAAGCCTGCAAAACTGCAATAAAGTAGCAAAGACGACTACTGCAACCTTGTAACGCTGATCCTGCCGCCTTCTCGACTGTTTTCCTGGTGGTGCATGCTGTGGGGGTAGTCTGCCTCCTCTCTGCACTAGAAGCTCCGAAGAAATCTCCCGTGGGTCGACGGAATCTTCCCCCTGCAACCGCAGGCACCAAAGAACTGCATCACCGGTCCTCTGGGTCTCCTCTCAGCACGACGAGCGAGGTACCTTGAACTCAGCAACTCTGTCCAAGTGACTCCCACAATCCAGTGACTCTTCAGTCCAAGTTTGGTGGAGGTAAGTCCTTGCCTCCCCACGCTAGACTGCATTGCTGGGAACAGCATGTTTTGCCGCTGCTCCGGCTCCTGTGCACTCTTCCAGGATTTCCTTTGTGCACAGCCAAGCCTGGGTCCCCGGCACTCTAACCTGCAGTGCACGACCTCCTGAGTTGTCCTCCGGTGTCGTGGGACCTTCCTTTGTGACTTCGGGTGAGCTCTGGTTCACTCCACTTTGTAGTGCCTGTTCCGGCACTTCTGCGGGTGCTGCTTGCTTCTGAGTGGGCTCCTTTTCTTGCTGGACGCCCCCTCTGTCACCTCACGCAATTGGCGACATCCTGGTCCCTCCTGGGCCACAGCAGCATCCAAAAACCCTAACTGCAACCCTTGCAGCTAGCAAGGCTTGTTTGCGGTCTTTCTGCATGGAAACACCTCTGCACGACTTTTCACGACGTGGGACATCCATCCTCCAAAGAGGAATTTTCTAGCCCTTGTCGTTCTTACAGAATCTACAGCTTCTACCATCCAGTGGCAGCTTCTTTGCACCCACAGCTGGCATTTCCTGGGCATCGGCCCACTCCCGACTTGATCGTGACTTTTGGACTTGGTCCCCTTGTTCCACAGGTACTCTCGTCTGGAAATCCATTGTTGTTGCACTGCTGGTTTTGGTCTTTCTTGCAGAATTCCCCTATCACTAGTTCTGTGCTCTCTGGGGAACTTAGGTGCACTTTGCACCCACTTTTTAGGGTCTTGGGGTGGGCTATTTTTCTAACCCTCACTGTTTTCTTACAGTCCCAGCGACCCTCTACGAGCTCACATAGGTTTGGGGTCCATTCGTGGTTCGCATTCCCCTTCTAGAGTATATGGTTTGTGTTGCCCCTATCCCTATGTGCTCCCATTGCATTCTATTGTGACTATATATTGTTTGCACTGTTTTCTATTGCTATTACTGCATATTTTGGTATTGTGTACATATATCTTGTGTATATTTGCTATCCTCATACTGAGGGTACTCACTGAGATACTTTGGCATATTGTCATAAAAATAAAGTATCTTTATTTTTAGTATATCTGTGTATTGTGCTTTCTTATGATATTGTGCATATGACACTAGTGGTTCTGTAGGAGCTTCACTCGTCTCCTAGTTCAGCCTAAGCTGCTCTGCTAAGCTACCATTTTCTATCAGCCTAAGCTGCTAGACACCCCTCTACACTAATAAGGGATAACTGGACCTGGTGCAAGGTGTAAGTACCCCTTGGTACTCACTACAAGCCAGGCCAGCCTCCTACGTTGGTTGTGCAGCGGTGGGATAAGTACTTGCAACTACTTAACACTTTGTCATTTTGTACTTTTCATAAGAGAAAAATATACAAAACAAGTTCAGTGTATGTACACCTAACCAAAACGTTTTGCTTTTCTTCTCTTACTCCTTTGCTAAGTGCTGAAAAGTACCTCTAAAACTTTCAAAAAGTTCTTAAAAAGTTTTAAAAGTTTTTTTTTCTGTTCTTTAAAAAGTTCTGAAACTTTTTCTTTCTTTTTCTGTCCCTTAAACCTTTTCTATAATGTCTGGTACAGGTCAAACTGTTGATCTGACTAAACTTGCATATCATCACCTTAGCTGGAAAGGAGCAAGGAGTCTCTGCATTGAAAGAGGTTTAGGGGTAGGGAAGAATCCCTCAAGAGATTTAGGGATAGGGAAGAATCCCTCAAGAGAACTGTTAGTTAATATGCTCATTCAACAGGATAAGACCTTAGTTGGCACATCTGTAGAGAAATTAGCTAATGGTTCACACTCTGATTCTGGGAATCCCCTAGTAAGAGAGTTAGGAGGGAACGTTCCAAGCCTGCCCCCTAGCAAGCCACCTAGCATGGCTGGTACTAATGTGAGTTCCCATCACAGTAGGAGTGTTACTTCTGTAGGCCAGAATGTTAGAGTGCCATCTGCTAGGGACAGGTCTCCCTCTGTTCATTCACACCATTCTTCTGTGTCAAGGCATGCCCAACCCACCCTCCCTGAAGACAGAGTGTTAGAAAGGGAACTCCATAGATTGAGAGTGGAAGAGTCCAGGCTGAAGCTTAAAAAGCAACAGCTGGATCTAGACAGGGAAGCATTTGACTTAGAAAAAGAAAGACAGAGGTTGGGGTTTGGACCCCATGGTGGCAGCAGCAGTATTCCCAATAGTCATCCGGTAAAAGAGCATGATTCTAGGAATCTGCACAAGATAGTTCCCCCTTACAAGGAGGGGGATGACATTAACAAGTGGTTTGCTGCACTTGAGACGGCCTGTGTTTTACAGGAGGTCCCTCAAAGGCAGTGGGCTGCTATCCTATGGCTATCTTTCAGTGGAAAGGGTAGGGATAGGCTCCTTACTGTTAAAAAAAGTGATGCCAATAATTTTACAGTTCTTAAGAATGCACTCCTAGATGGTTATGGCTTAACCACTGAACAGTACAGGATCAAGTTCAGAGAAACCAAAAATGAGTCTTCACAAGACTGGGTAGACTTTGTTGACCATTCAGTGAAGGCCTTGGAGGGGTGGTTACATGGCAGTAAAGTTTCTGACTATGACCGCCTGTATAACTTAATCCTGAGAGAGCATATACTTAATAATTGTGTGTCTGATTTGTTACACCAGTACCTGGTAGACTCTGATTTGACCTCTCCCCAAGAATTGGGAAAGAAGGCAGACAAATGGGTCAGAACAAGGGTGAACAGAAAAGTTCATACAGGGGGGGACAAGGATGGCAAGAAGACGGATGGTAAGTCTTCTGACAAGGGTGGGGACAAATCTAAAAATGAGTCTTCATCAGGCCCACAAAAACACTCTTGTGGGGGTGGTGGGCCCAAATCCTCTTCAAATCAAAACAAAGAAAAGAAACCATGGTGCTATTTATGTAAAATAAAAGGCCATTGGACAACAGATCCCAGTTGTCCAAAGAAAAGCACCAAGCCTCCCACTACCACAACCCCTACTGCTACACCTAGTGCCCCTAGTAATAGCAGTGGTGGTGGGAGCAAACCTACTAATAGCCAATCCAAGGGAGTAGCTGGGCTCACTTTTGGTAATTTAGTTGGGGTTGGTCTTGTTAGGGAGACCACATAGGCTGTGCTAGTCTCTGAAGGTGCCATTGATTTGGCCACCTTGGTTGCTTGTCCCCTTAATATGGATAAGTGCAAGCAACTGCCCCTAACAAATGGTGTTGAGGTTCAAACCTACAGGGACACAGGTGCCAGTCCTACCATAGTAATAGAGAAACTGGTCCACCCTGAACAACACCTACTTGGTCACCAGTACCTAGTGACTGATGCTCATAACAACACACTCTTAGCCACCCCATGGCTGTTGTAAATCTCAACTGGGGGGGGGTTACTGGTCCAAAGAAAGTTGTGGTAGCCTCAGATTTACCTGTAGACTGTCTACTAGGGAACGATTTAGAGACATCAGCTTGGTCAGATGTGGAGTTGGAGGCTCATGCAGCAATGCTGGGCATTCCTGGGCATATTTTTGCTTTGACAAGGGCTCAGGCCAAAAAGCAAAAAGGACAGGGTGACTTGGATCCTGGAAGAATGGACCAAGTGCTCCCTAAAGCTAGGGTTAGTAAAGGTAAAACACTACCTACTATCCCTCCCGCTACAGTGGATTCAACTTCTGAGGAAGAAGAATTTCCACCCTGTGCAGAACCTACACCAGAGGAGCTGGAAGCAGACACTGCTGAGCTTTTGGGTGAAGGGGGGCCTGCCAGGGAGGAGCTGAGTGTGGCACAGCATACCTGTCCCACACTAGAGGGTCTCAGACAGCAAGCTGTCAAACAAACAAATGGGGATGTCAGTGACTCTCACAGAGTTTACTGGGAGGACAACCTCTTGTATACTGAAGTAAGGGATCCAAAACCTGGAGCTGCCAGGAGATTGGTGATTCCTCAGCAATACAGAGAGTTCCTCCTAACTCTAGCCCATGAATGAAAACTTGGGACAGGCTTGTCCCCTTGTTTCATTGGCCTAGGATGTCAGAGGACACAAAAGATTTTTGTAAGTCCTGTGAAACCTGTCAAGCCAGTGGCAAAACAGGTGGCACTCCAAAGGCACCCCTTATTCCACTGCCTGTGGTTGGGGTTCCCTTTGAAAGGGTAGGGGTTGACATAGTTGGCCCCCTTGACCCTCCTACTGCTTCAGGCAATAGGTTTATTTTGGTGGTAGTGGACCATGCCACCAGATATCCTGAAGCAATTCCTCTAAGGACCACTACAGCTCCTGCAGTGGCAAAGGCCCTCCTGGGAATCTTTTCCAGGGTGGGCTTCCCAAAAGAGGTGGTATCTGACAGGGGAAGCAATTTCATGTCTGCTTACTTAAAGGCCATGTGGAAGGAATGTGGTGTTACATACAAGTTCACCACACCCTATCATCCACAAACAAATGGACTGGTTGAGAGGTTCAATAAAACTCTCAAAGGAATGATAATGGGACTCCCTGAAAAACTCAGCAGGAGATGGGATGTCCTGTTACCTTGCCTCCTTTTTGCTTACAGGGAGGTACCCCAAAAAGGAGTGGGCTTCAGCCCCTTTGAACTCCTATTTGGACACCCTGTAAGAGGTCCTCTAACACTTGTTAAGGAGGGTTGGGAACTACCTTCAAAAGCTCCTAAGCAAGACATAGTGGACTATGTACTTGGCCTAAGATCCAGAATGCCTGAGTATATGAAAAAGGCCAGTAAAAACCTTCAGGCCAGCCAAGAGCTCCAAAAGCAATGGCATGACCAGAAGGTTGTTCTGATTCAGTACCAACCAGGGCAGAAAGTGTGGGTCTTGGAGCCTGTGGCCCCAAGAGCACTCCAAGACAAATGAGTGGACCCCACATTATTGTTGAGAAAAAGGGAGAAGTCACCTACTTAGTTGACTTAGGCACTGCCAGGAGTCCCCTTAGGGTGCTCCATGTCAATCGCCTGAAAACCTACTATGACAGGGCTGATCTCACCCTGCTCATGGCAACAGATGAAGGACAGGAAGAAGAGAGTGACCCTCTCCCTGATCTCTTCTCTTCCACAGAACAAGATGCTCTAGTGGAAGGTGTAGTTTTGGCAGATTGTCTTACTGCTGAGCAGAAAGACCACTGCATAAATCTCCTGGGTCAGTTTTCTGAACTCTTTTCTACTGTGCCAGGCACCACTTCTTGGTGTGAGCACACTATAGATACTGGAGACAGCTTGCCTGTCAAAAGTAAGATCTATAGGAAGCCTGACCATGTCAGAGACTGCATAAAACAAGAGGTTCAGAAAATGCTTGAACTGGGAGTGGTTGAGCACTCTGAAAGTCCATGGGCCTCTCCTGTGGTACTTGTACCAAAACCTAATTCCAAAGATGGAAAGAAGGAAATGCAGTTTTGTGTAGACTATAGAGGTCTCAACCAGGTAACCAAAACTGATGCTCACCCTATTCCCAGGGCAGATGAACTAATAGATACACTGGCATCTGCCAAATATCTAAGCACCTTTGATTTGACTGCAGGGTAATGGCAGATCAAGCTATCAGAGGATGCAAAAGCAAAAACTGCATTTTCAACCATTGGAGGGCACTACCAATTCACAGTAATGCCTTTTGGGTTGAAAAATGCACCTGCCACTTTTCAAAGGTTGGTGAATACAGTCCTGCAAGGGTTGGAGGCTTTTAGTGCAGCATATCTAGATGATATAGCTGTCTTTAGCTCTACCTGGGATGATCACCTGGTCCACCTGTGGAAAGTTTTGGAGGCCCTGCAAAAGGCAGGCCTCACTATCAAGGCTTCGAAGTGCCAGATAGGGCAGGGCAAAGTGGTTTATCTGGGACACCTAGTAGGTGGAGATCAGATTGCACCACTTCAGAGGAAAATCAAAACTATTATAGATTGGGTTCCCCCTACAACTCAGACCCAGGTGAGAGCCTTCTTAGGCCTCACTGGGTATTACAGGAGGTTCATAAAGAACTATGACTCCATTGTAGGCCCTCTTAATGACCTCACATCTAAGAAAATGCCTAAAAAGGTATTGTGGACAGCTAGCTGTCAGAAGCTTTTGAGGAGCTGAAGCAGGCCATGTGCTCTGCACCTGTCCTGAAAAGCCCCTGTTACTCCAAAACATTCATTGTCCAAACTGATGCATCTGAATTAGGGGTAGGGGCAGTCTTATCACAACCTAATTCTGAGGGCCAGGATCAACCTGTTGCTTTTATCAGCAGGAGGTTGACCCCTAGAGAAAAGCGTTGGTCTGCCATAGAGAGGGAGGGCTTTGCTGTGGGGGCACTGAAGAAGTTGAGGCCATACCTGTTTGGCACTCACTTCATTGTTCAGACAGACCACAAACCTCTACTTTGGCTAAAACAAATGAAAGGTGAAAATCCTAAATTGTTGAGGTGGTCCATATCCCTACAGGGAATGGATTATACAGTGGAACATAGACCTGGGAGTACCCACTCCAATGCAGATGGACTCTCCAGATATTTCCACTTAGACAATGAAGACTCATCAGGTCATGGCTAGTCTTATTGTCCTTCGTTTGGGGGGGGGGGTTGTGTAGGAAAGTACCATCTTGCCTGGCATGTTACCCCCATATTTCACTGTATATATGTTGTTCTAGTTGTATGTGTCACTGGGACCCTGCCAGCCAGGGCCCCAGTGCTCAAAAGTGTGCCCTGTATGTGTTACCTGTGTTATGACTAACTGTCTCACTGAGGCTCTGCTAATCAGAACCTCAGTGGTTATGCTCTCTCATTTCTTTCCAAATTGTCACTAACAGGCTAGTGACCAATTTTACCAATTTACATTGGCATACTGGAACACCCTTATAATTCCTTAGTATATGGTACTGAGGTACCCAGGGTATTGGGGTTCCAGGAGATCCCTATGGGATGCAGCATTTCTTTTGCCACCCATAGGGAGCTCTGACAATTCTTACACAGGCCTGCCACTGCAGCCTGAGTGAAATAACGTCCACGTTATTTCACAGCCATTTACCACTGCACTTAAGTAACTTATAAGTCACCTATATGTCTAACCTTTACCTGGTAAAGGTTGGGTGCTAAGTTACTTGGTGTGTGGGCACCCTGGCACTAGCCAAGGTGCCCCCACATTGTTCAGGGCAAATTCCCCGGACTTTGTGAGTGCGGGGACACCATTACACGCGTGCACTACACATAGGTCACTACTACTTCACAGTAGTAACATGGCCATGTAACATGTCTAAGATCATGGAATTGCCCCCCCCCAATGCCATCCTGGTATCGGGGAGACAATCCCATGATTCCCCAGGTCTCTAGCACAGACCCGGGTACTGCCAAACTGCCTTTTCAGGGGGTTCACTGCAGCTGCTGCTGCTGCCAACCCCTCAGACAGGTTTCTGCCCTCCTGAGGTCCAGCCAGGCTTGGCCCAGGAAAGCAGAACAAAGGACTTCCTCAGAGAGAGGGTGTTACACCCTCTCCCTTTGGAAAAAGGTGTCAGGGCTGGGGAGGAGTAGCCTCTCCAAGCCTCTGGAAATGCTTTCATGGGCACAGATGGTGCCCATTTCTGCATAAGCCAGTCTACGCCGGTTCAGGGATCCCCCAGCCCTGCTCTGGCGCGAAACTGGACAAAGGAAAGGGGAGTGACCACTCCCCTGACCTGCACCTCCCCTGGGAGGTGCCCAGAGCTCCTCCAGTGTGCTCCAGACATCTGCCATCTTGGAAACAGAGGTGCTGCTGGCACACTGGAATGCTCTGAGTGGCCAGGGCCAGCAGGTGACGTCAGAGACTCCTTCTGATAGGCTCCTCCAGGTGTTGCTAGCCTATCTTCTCTCCTAGGTAGCGAAACCTCCTTTTCTGGCTATTTAGGGTCTCTGCTTTGGAGAATTCTTTAGATAACGAATGCAAGAGCTCATCAGAGTTCCTCTGCATCTCTCTCTTCACCTTCTGCCAAGGAATCGACTGCTGACCGCGCTGGAAGCCTGCAAAACTGCAACAAAGTAGCAAAGATGACTACTGCGACCTTGCAACGCTGATCCTGCCGCCTTCTCAACTGTTTTCCTGGTGGTACATGCTGTGGGGGTAGTCTGCCTCCTCTCTGCACTAGAAGCTCTGAAGAAATCTCCCGTGGGTTGACGGAATCTTCCCCCTGCAACCGCAGGCACCAAAGAACTGCATCACCGGTCCTCTGGGTCTCCTCTCAGCACGACGAGCGAGGTACCTTGAACTCAGCAACTCTGTCCAAGTGACACCCACAGTCCAGTGACTCTTCAGTCCAAGTTTGGTGGAGGTAAGTCCTTGCCTCCCCACGCTAGACTGCATTGCTGGGAACTGCGTGTTTTGCAGCTGCTCCGGCTCCTGTGCACTCTTCCAGGATTTCCTTTGTGCACAGCCAAGCCTGCGTCCCCGGCACTCTAACCTGCAGTACACCACCTCCTGAGTTGTCCTCCGGTGTCGTGGGACCTTCCTTTGTGACTTCGGGTGAGCTCCGGTTCACTCCACTTCGTAGTGCCTGTTCCGGCACTTCTCCGGGTGCTGCTTGCTTCTGAGTGGGCTCCTTGTCTTGCTGGACACCCCCTCTGTCTCCTCACGCAATTGGCGACATCCTGGTCCCTCCTGGGCCACAGCAGCATCCAAAACCCTAACCGCGACCCTTGCAGCTAGCAAGGCTTGTTTGCGGTCTTTATGCACGGAAACACCTTTTCACGACTCTTCACGACGTGGGACATCCATTCTCCAAAGGGGAAGTTTCTAGCCCTTGTCGTTCTTGCAGAATCCACAGCTTCTACCATCCGGTGGCAGCTTCTTTGCACCCACAGCTGGCATTTCCTGGGCATCTGCCCACTCCCAACTTGATCGTGACTTTTGGACTTGGTCCCCTTGTTCCACAGGTACTCTCGTCTGGAAATCCATCGTTGTTGCACTGCTGGTGTTGGTCTTTCTTGCAGAATTCCCGTATCACTACTTCTGTGCTCTCTGGGGAACTTAGGTGCACTTTGCACCCACTTTTCAGGGTCTTGGGGTGGGCTATTTTTCTAACCTTCACTGTTTTCTTACAGTCCCAGCGACCCTCTACGAGCTCACATAGGTTTGGGGTCCATTCGTGGTTCGCATTCCACTTCTAGAGTATATAGTTTGTGTTGCCCCTATCCATATGTGCTCCCATTGCATTCTATTGTGACTATACTGTACATTGTTTGCACTGTTTTCTATTGCTATTACTGCATATTTTGGTATTGTGTACATATATCTTGTGCATATTTGCTATCCTCATGCTGAGGGTACTCACTGAGATACTTTGGCATATTGTCATAAAAATAAAGTACCTTTATTTTTAGTATATCTGTGTATTTTGTTTTCTTATGATATTGTGCATATGAAACTAGTGGTACTGTAGGAGCTTCACTCGTCTCCTAGTTCAGCCTAAGCTGCTCTGATAAGCTACCATTTTCTATCAGACTAAGCTGCTAGACACACTATACATTAATAAGGGATACCTGGGCCTGGTGCAAGGTGTAAGTACCCCTTGGTACTCACTACAAGCCAGGCCAGCCTCCTACACATTGCACTCCAGTCCAAGTTGCATTCAGAAACCAGGCAAAAAGTGGGGGGTACTGCAACAAGGAGCCAGTGTCTCACACTCTACTAAAGATATATTTGCCAATGTCAAAGAATTCACATGGCCAATGTAGGAAAGTTCCCTCTTTCTTGGCAGGGTTACCCCCATTTTCTGCCTGATGTCAGTGTGCTTGACTGTGTTCACTGGGATTATGCTCTCTCTCCTCTAAACGTGGTTGTTACTTACTGTTAACAAAGTATTTCACCCACAATTGGCATACTGGTGCCCCCTTATAAGTCAGTGGTATATGGTACCCAGGGAATCGGGGTTCCAGGGGATTTCTATGTGCTGCAGCATATCTTTTGCCACCCATAGGGTGCCCAATCAAAGCGTTCTGCAGGACTGCCATTGCAGCCTGCGTGAAAAGATGCAAGCACCCTTTCACTGCCTTTTACACTGCACCAGGTCACCTATAAGTCACCCCTATAGCAGGCCCTCCAGCCCTGAGGGCAGGGTGCAAAGTACCTGTGTGAGGGCACCCCTGCACTAGCAGAGGTGCCCCCATGACCTTCAGGACCATTTTCCAGGACTTCGTGAGTGCAGGTATGCCATTTTACGCATGTACTGGGCATAGGTCACTACCTATGTCCAGCTACATAATGGTAACTCTGAACATAGGCATGTTTGGTATCAAACATGTTGGAATCATACCCCAAGGCTTTTGCAGGCATTGGTTGTGTGATGCCATGCACTCTGGGGCTCCTTAGAGGACCCCCAGTATTGCCATTCCAGCCTTCTGAGGTTTACCAGCCAGCCCCAGCTGCTGCCACCTCACAGACAGGCTACTGCCCTCCTGTTGCTTGAAAAGCTCAAGCCCAGGAAGGCAGAATAAAGGATTTCCTTTGGGAGATGGGTGTTACACACTCTCCTTTTGGAAATAGCCATTGGGAATGCTCTGAAGGGCACTTTTGGTGCCCTCCTTGCATAAACCAGTCTACACCAGTTCAGGAACCCCCATCCCTGTTCTGGTGCGAAACTGGAAAAGTAAAGGGGAGTGACCACTCCCCTGTCCTTCACCACCCCTGGGATGGTACTCAGAGCTCCTCTAGAGGGTCCCTGTGGTTTGCCATCTTGGATTCAAGGTTGGCAGGGAACTCTGGGAGCATCTGAGTGGTCAGTGCCAGCAGGTGACGTCAGAGCCCTCCCCTGATAGGTACTTACCTGGTTAGGTGACCAATCCCTCTTTCAGGGCTCTTTAGGGTCTTTCCTTTGGGTGGTTTTCATATTCAGATTGCAAGACTCCAGTAGGAATCCTCTGTATCCTCCACTTCGTCTTCTCACTGAAGAAACTGCACCTGGACCCTCTAGAAACTCTACAAGCTGCAACAAAGAAGCAAGACCCCTTCTGCAACATTGCATCTTCAGCTCCTGCCAGATACTGCAGCTGTTTCCCAGTCGTGCATCCTCCGAGTACAGCCTGTCTTCAGCCTGCACCAGAACAGTGAAGGAATCTCCCTTGGGGTGAAGGAGTCACTCCCCTGCTTCTGCAGGCACCAACTGCAACGATGATCGGCTGCGTAGATCCCCTCTCAAGCTGAGCGACGTGGATCCTGCATCATGGATGGTGGACTGAAGTGTTCCTGACGGTCCTCACGTCCAACTGTCCAACTTTGGTGGAGGTAAGAGCTTGCCTCCCCACGCAAGACAGTACCCCAATGCACTGCGTTTTTTGCAGCTGCCAACGTTTGTTGGCATCTTTCCATGAAGTTCTTTGGGCACCTTGCAGCTCCGGCCCCCAGCACTCTATCCTCCAAAGCACAGCTTTCTGAGTGGTTCTCCAGCGGCATGGGATCCTTTGTCGTAGTGCTGCATGGGCCTCTTTTGCACCTTCCTTGTCCCTGTGCTGTGGGACTCCTGTGTGCACTGCCTGGTCTTCTGTGGGCTCTCTGAGTTACTGAGAGCCCCTTCCACTCTCCCTCCTGGGTAGAGCCAACCTGGTCCTTCCTGGTCCCGGGCAGTGCCATTTTCCACTAACCAAAATCTTTGCCTGTGCCAAGGCTTGTTGGCGGACTCCAGCAACACAAACCAGACTGCAATCCTCCATCTGGCGTGGCACATCACTTGCACCAACCAGGAAACCAACTCCGTCTCCTTGGGTGCAGTACTGACTGTTCTTCTTCACCAGTGGTTCTTCTTTTGCACCTTCATCGGGGTTATCAGGGGCTCCTGTACTCCCTGGACTCTTCTATGCTTCTTGGACTTGGTCCCCTTCTTCTACAGGTCTTCGGGTCCAGGAATCCATTGCTGGTGTCTTGCAGTCTCTTCTGGTGCTTGCATAATTCTTCTGCTTGTTTCTGTGTGTGTTCTAGGAAAGTTACTGTGATTTACTCTTGCTTTCCTGGTCACTGGGGTGGGTTCTAGTACTTAACTTTGGGTTTTCTAGTACTCCCAGCTCGCCTCTACACGCTACACTTGCCCAGGTGGGAGACCGACTTTCACGTTTCACTTTCTTAGTATATGGTTTGTGCTCCCTTTCTAACTGTTGTGATTTTTTACTAATTGCACTGTTTCTGACTCTTTTTACACCTGTTTCTGCATACTAGTGTATATAATTTGTGGATTACTTACCTCCTAAGGGAGTATAGTCTCTATGGTATTTTTGGCATTTGTGTCACCAAAATTAAGTACCTTTATTTTTGTAACACTGAATGCGTTCTTTCATGTGTGTGAGTACTGGGTGACTACAGTGGTATTGCATGAGCTTTGCATGTCTCCTAGATAACCCTTGGCTGCTCAGCTACAGCTACCTCTAGAGAGCCTTGCTTCTAGACACTGACTACACTACACTAATAAGGGATAACTGGACCTGGTATTAGGTGTAAGTACCATAGGTACCCACCACAAACCAGGCCAGCCTCCTACACCAACCTCTAGCTCCATGGCTAGCACACCCTCACAGGACCTATGCATCAAAGTCTCCATCCACTCTCTGAGATAACCAGTACCCTTTATACCAACTTCAACCCCCATGACTGAATCCCGTATTCCTCAACTTCCTCGACTCAGCAACCAGCACAATGCTAATCCCCAGCTATTGTGCTGAGCAGAAATCTACACCAACTATACATCTAATGCCATGTGATTCGTCAAAATCCAGAGATTCATTGGCCCCCTGTCCTCACCACGTTTTTGTAAGTGGACTGGACCACATCCGTCGCTCACCTTGTTACCCAAAATCACACTCTCTACCGCCCCCTACCCAGACAACATGAAGCATGCCACCATACTACCCTTCCTCAAGAAACCTTCGGCCAGTCTCTCATCTACCCTACCTAGCTAGAGACCTGGAAAAACTGGTCAACTCTCATCTCAATCGCTATTTCAAGACCAACCTCTTATGTGATCCCCCTGAATTGGGATTCAGAGGCGACCACAGATGGCCCTCATCGCTGCCACAGGAGACATACGCTGCATCCTCAACAAGGAAGAAACGTCAGCCTTCATCCTTCTGGACCTCTCCGCAGCCTTCAACACCGTCTCCCACCCATTCCTCATCCAGAGATTTCACTAGACCGGATTCGGGGCCCCACTCTTCAGTAGATCATCCCAGCCGTCACCGGATAATTCCAAGTGGGCAGCCTCACACCCTTCCAGTCCGATGCCACCCAGCTGATCTACGGAGATCCACAGGGTTCCTCCTTTAACCCCACCCACTTCAATATCAACATGGGTCCACTCGCCTTCATCGCTCGATTCCACAGCTTCAGAATTGCCTCGTGTGCAGATGACACCCAATTTATACTCTCCTTTTCAGGGGACACATCCACTTTGCATGTGTGACGGACATAGCAGACTGCATGAAAAGCAGGTATCTCAAGCTCAACATGACAAAACACAAGTGGTACGCTTCAGCAAGCACACCTCTTTATGGACTCAAGCCTGGTGGCCCAGCACCACAGGAGCGGCCCCCATCCTCACCAACGCTGCTAAGAAGCTGTGTATCATAATCAACAGCCAAATCTCCGTGTTAAGCCACGTCAACATGGTAGCAGCAACATGATTCCACACCCTCAAGATGCTTACAAAAATCTTCAAATGCCTCCCACTAGACACCCATAGGTCAGTAACTCAAATCGTATAACCAGTAGACTAGATTATGGCAGCCCCTCTACAGAGACCAAGCTCACCAACAAGTAGTTCAAAGTGCCGTCAGAACAAAGGCCCCTACAGCCCCCATGGTGTGGGGGCCCCCAAAGCGCCAACGGGCCCCCTAATCACAGTACGCTGGCCTGAGAGCTTCTGAGTGAGTCCAGAGGGAGGGGCTTCCATGTACTTTGCAGGTGGGCACCCTCAAGTTTTGTTGCACCACTGGTGCCCACAACTCTAAACACCTGAGAGACCTCAACTGGTTCTCTATCCAGTAAAGCGCTGCCTTCAGACTACTCACTCTCACCTACCAGGCACTTCACAACATAGGTCCTGCCTACCTCAACAACCCCACCCACTTCCACTCCTCTACCAGGCTTGACGCGTTAAAATGGAAGAAAACTGAAGTCCTGGCTTTTCAACTTGGCTGGACAGCTCAGTGGGCATCTTCCTGGGCACCTGGATCCCCACCAGGTGATTATCGCGCCACACAAATGTCCACGGCGTGGCTCAACACAACACAGCGTGGCGTCATTCCGCCAGGAACGTTTCCGTGCACTTGATGTTCGTGGGACAGGCTGTGAGTTAGATATTTCCTTTAATCGCACCCTCTTCCCATAATAACAAGAACAAACACCTTGCTTCAGTATTACAAAGCACGGAGCACGCTCTCCCACTGAACTGGCAACAATGTTGTCTCTTGCTGCAGTGGAAACTTGAAATACCAAAGTGGAAACACGTAAATAAGTTGACTTGAAAATCATGGTATTAAATTCAAGTTCACAAGTGCAACAATTTTTTAAACAAAAATGTGTTTACGATACGTGAGCCAGTTTGTCCAATGGTAAATGTAACTTTGAGCAAAAATCAATTTCTATCACTGCAAGGCCGATGAGCCCCTCAGAATCCCTTCAATCTTTCTTCAATAGATACAATTTCTTCCTGGTGATTCACTCTAATTTCCTCCTCTTTTCTTCAGCTGTTTTACTCCTTAATTGGTAATTGCACTATGCGGAATGTGCATTTTCCTCCTGTGATTTGCTTAGGCTTGTTCTCTAGTTAAGTGAGGGGTTGGCCTTCGCCGCAGTGTTTATTGCAGCTGCCCCGTGCCCAGCCTGAGCGCGCGTTCAGGCAGCAATATCGGCTGTTCGCTTCTTGTCCTCTAGAGGGCAGCCTTTCCCCGCCCACACCTCTGTAGGAATCCTAAGCCAGTGAAATGTATGGCTCCTTTTCTCACACCTTTGGGGAGAGCCTAATTTATTTTTGAGCACTTTGTCCTGCGCTCGGTCAGCTGCAGCACTTTACGCGGGACGCTTTTTATGGTTAAACCAGAGTTGCATTTCATCAATCATCCTCTTTCTACCCTCGCCCCACTTTAAAGGGAGACACTTGCAAGTAATTCAGCTACCCCGTCCTGTGGGTACTCCAACCCGACAGATGGATGGAGAGACAAACTTTACCATTAATACATCTCTTAATCACGTTTTTTCAAAGGAAGTTATGATTTGTTGCAAGAGAAATAACATTTACTGTATACACTATTGACATTCCCTTGTATGTTTTGGTCGAGTGGTTACAATGCAGATCATCTCTAAACTGCTGAAGTAGCAGTAGTAAGCAGTGCTTAATTTGTAAATAAAAATGTGGCGGTGCCCCAAATCCTCCTCTTAAACATGCGGCTGCTGCAATTAAATGTGCAAACATGGAATACTGAGGTGGCGTAATCCTGATGCCATCTCAGGCCTCTTCAATCGTTTCCAGCCTCTCCCTGCCCCTTCAGCTCACTCTTGCAGCTTTCTGCTTTCTCCGATTGTGACGCATTTTTCCCTTCCTCTATCTTTCCCATGTGTGTCTTTTGCTCTCAGTAAATGCTTGAGGCAGAAGACTAAACGCCGGCCCTCAAAAATAAGTACCGGTGCCCCGCACCGGAAACAACAAGCACAAATTAAGCACTGGTAGTAAGCCAGAGGCAGAGCATGCCCAGAAGGTAAACCCTGTGGGTAGTAAGGTAGAGGCAGGCCATGGCCAAAGGATAGGCACTGTGAGTGGTAAGACGGAGTCAGGCCATGGCCAAAGGGTAGCACCTGTGAATAGTAAGGCAGGACATTGGCCAAAGGGTAGGCACTGTGAGTGGTAAGGCAGAGGCAGGAGATGCCAAAGGGTAGACACTGTGAGTGGTAAGGCAGAGGCAGGACATGCCAACGGGAGGCACTGTGAGTGGTAAGGTAGAGGCAGGACATGTCAAGGGGAGGCACTGTGAGTGGGAAGGCAGAGGCAGGCCATGGCCAAAGGGTAGCACCTGTGAATAGTAAGGCAGGACATTGGCCAAAGGGTAGGCACTGTGAGTGGTAAGGCAGAGGCAGGCCATGGCCAAAGGGTAGCACCTGTGAATAGTAAGGCAGGACATTGGCCAAAGGGTAGGCACTGTGAGTGGTAAGGCAGAGGCAGGAGATGCCAAAGGGTAGACACTGTGAGTGGTAAGGCAGAGGCAGGACATGCCAAGGGGAGGCACTGTGAGTGATAAGGTAGAGGCAGGATATGCGAAGGGGTAGGCACTGTGAGTGGGAAGGTAGAGGCAGGACATGCCAAGGGGTAGGCACTCTGAGTGGTAGGGAGGCAGGGCATGCAGAAATGGAAGGCACTGTGGGTCATTGAGGGTGGCAGGGAGTGGACACAGGCTACACCCTGGGCTCAGACCCCGCTGCTCATGGCCAGAGGATGATCTCAGATGGTCTAGCGGCCATGGAGGTGGGTGAAGGTGCAGATAAAGGTCATTTCCCGGTTTCAGAACATGTCCGAAGCAAGGTCTGGAGTACAGATGCTGGGCGCATGTGGATCACAGAGACCTGGGGCCTAGTGACTGGTGCAGAACACCAAGCCCTGCACATGAATGGTATGCATGAATGACACTCATGGACACCGAGTTCTTCCTTCGGCTGAGGGCCAATGTGTCCATAGCATCCATGGTAACATTGGTGAAGCCGCTGTGTGATCAGGGGCACTGGGCCTGGCCAGAGGCGGCCCCTGCGCCCCTCACTATAGGTCAGTATGTTGAGGTCATGGGGCCAAGGGTGTTACAGATGAGGCTTGTCCTGCAGCCTGTACTGGAGGAAGGACACTTACCTGCAGCGTCTGACTGAAGTCTAAGCCCTCCTCGCAGAAATAACACATCGTGGTGTAGAGGTCAGTGGATCACTGAACTTATATGATTGTGTTGATCACATGGTCTTCAGAGGTCACCTCATGATCTTCATAGGTGACCACACGTCTTCAGAGGTCACCTCATGATCTTCATAGGTCACCACGTGTCTTCATAGGTCACCTCATGATCTTCATAGGTCACCACGTGTCTTCATAGGTCACTTCATGTCTTCATAGGTCACCACATGTCTTCATAGGTTACTTTGGCGGTCATTCTGACCTTGGCGGACGGCGGAGGCCGTCCGCCAAGGTACCGCCGACAAATGACCGCACCGCGGTCAAAAGACCGCGGCGGCCATTTACACATTTCCGCTGGGCCGGCGGGCGCTCTCCAAAAGAGCGCCCGCCGGCCCAGCGGAAATGCCCCTGCAACGAGGATGCCGGCTCAGAATTGAGCCGGCGGAGTTGCAGGGGTGCGACGGGTGCAGTTGCACCCGTCGCGTATTTCAGTGTCTGCTTTGCAGACACTGAAATACTTTGTGGGGCCCTCTTACGGGGGCCCCTGCAGTGCCCATGCCATTGGCATGGGCACTGCAGGGGCCCCCAGGGGCCCCGCGGCAACCCCTACCGCCATCCTGGCGGTAGGGGGTGTTAGAATCCCCATGGCGGCGGAGCGCGCTCCGCCGCCATGGAGGATTCTCCAGAGCAGCGGAAAGTCGTCGGGAGACCGCCGACTTTCCGTTTCTGACCGCGGGGGAACCGCCGCGGTCAGAATGCTCGAGGGAGCACCGCCAGCCTGTTGGCGGTGCTCCCGTGGTCGGTGACCCTGGCGGTCACCGGCCGCCAGGGTCAGAATGACCCCCTTTCTGTCTTCATAGGTCACGACATGGTCTTCAGAGGTTACCACAAGGTCTTCAGAGGTCACCACATGTCCTCAAAGGTCCTGCATTTGTTGATGTGTGAGTCTGCACACCATATACCCTTTCATTACAGTAGTACAGGTTCTTTGGTTACACTTGCCTGGGACTCACCTCCTCACTGACTGAACTTATATTTCGTGGTACCCACCACAGAAACCCAACATGCACTCAGACAGAAATAAGTACAAAATATCAGGTGTATCCCAGATTCACATTTGTGGGGCCTTATTTTATGTGTGCAGTGCTTCTGAACAGGTGGGGCGTCAGCAGCAGCACCTCCTGCACCCCAGCTATGGCACCCCAAAAGAATGCTGGACCTTCCATAAATCACATGGCAAGGCAAGGACTGCCCAGATGAACAAGGAATAAAGAGACCAGATTGCCTTCTAGATGTGACCACAGATGTGGTACAGAGGCAGAACCTCATCAGGGCAGGGAGACACAGTTCCTGAGCTACCACAGCCACCTTTCCTATATTACACAGTGATTCCTGTAACTATTGAATGAGGGCCTTTACAAATGTGTAATTTCTTTCTCAGTTACAGAGAAGCCTGGAATATGTCCGGACCTGCTCTTTGACTGCCCAAGGTTCGAGGCCAATGAGTGTGAACAAGACGGGGACTGCCAGGGAAATTCCAAGTGCTGCCTCTTCCGGTGCAGGTTCATGTGTGCGGAGCCCATCCTAGGTAAGGGTCTGTGCGTGGTGCCACCCTGCGGGAGAGCTAAGAGAGTGGACCTTCTTAAAAAAGATGGAGTGTCCCTGCACACAAGTGTCTCAGTGTGAGCCTGGCCTCAGATCTGAGGTGGTCAGCTTGGGAGGTCTGGTGTACACAGGGTTGGCTGCACTAGGACATCTGTGATGGAGACTCCATAGGGGGTGGTCTGCTCTCTGCTGGGTGGATGGTGAAATCAGGCCCATGCCTACTTTGAGATGTTGGAAACAGGATATCTAAAATATGCACAGCAGATCTTATTTCACCTTTACAGCACTTTAGAAGTCAGGGCAACCAGAATCAGAGATTGAGGCTTGAATTACAAGTAAAGTGGATTTAGGTCCTGGGGTCCGGGGGCCCTCAGTCTCAAATTCCAGAAAAATCCTTGCTAAATCCGGCGATTCTGAGATCTAGTGTGTGGAATGGGGAATAACGGCGCAATCCTGGCAATGGGAGCTGAAAATCTACATATTTTTCCGGATTTAGGGTCAATTCCATTCACGTTTACTGCTGCTCAGAGCTGAGGTTGGATGTCTGCGGCGGCCCTTGAGGGTCTGGGATTGTACTATCGAATATGGGGGCTGAGAACATCGAGATACAAAAATATCTTGAACAAAAAATCAAATGCTAAGTGCATATAGAGGAAGCATAGGTTTACTATTCATAATTACACATCTATCTACGTCTAAACTATATATACATATATATTACGGGCACGTTATAGTTAGGAAATAACATTTTTATAAAAATAAAGAAATTCACCTAAAAACCCAAATGTTACAGGGACGTTATGATTCGTCTCACATTTTAAACGTACGAAACCATAGAAATTCACCAGTTATAGTTAGAGTTACCTCAAGAAACTTTAACTCGTGCCCTACAGTAACTATAACATGCGTCCTCGCCGTGCACATTTCTGGTGTAATTTGTGGGGTCCTCCGTCCATCCTCCCTTGTATACCTCCACTGTCCCCTCCGCCTTCCTCATCTGGATCTGGTTGCTTTCCACACTTCACCCTGCAGCACTGCCTGCATCCCTCTGCCCCCTGTTCTAGTTTCCATTCTGCAGTTTCTCTCATTTCTCTTCCCTCCCTACCTTTTCTCCTACATTTTGCGCAACACTCTCCACTTTCCTCCCCTCTCTATCTTTTCCTGTCCACTTGAATCTTTCCACTCTTCCTTCTTTTCCTTACCCCCTCTATCCCTCCATCCTTTCATCTGCTCTCCCCTGAATCTCTCCATTCTCCTTTATACCTGCATGCATCACTTTCTTCTCTAAATATCTCCATCCGTCCATGTGTCTCTCCCAACCCTTCCATTCCTCCTCCAATCTCCCTTGAATATCTAAATTCCTGCCTGTATCTCTCTATTCTGGCCTGTACCATTCTATTCTGGCCGGTATCTCTCTATTCTGCCCTGTATCTCTCTATTCTGGCCTGTGTCTCTCTATTCTGGCCCATATCCCTCAATTCTGGCCTGTGTCGCTGTATTCCGACCTGTATCTCTCTATTCTGGCCTGTATCTCTCTATTCTGCCCTGTATCTCTCTATTCTGCCCTGTATCTCTCTATTCTGGCCTGTATCTCTCTATTCTGACCCGTATCTCTCTATTCTGACCTGCATCTCTCTATTCTGACCTGTATCTCTCTATCCCTCTCTATATCTCTCTATTCTGACCTGTATCTCTCTATTCTGGCCAGCATCTCTCTATTCTGATCTGCATCTCTCTATTCTGACTTGTATCTCTCTATTCTGACCTGTATCTTTCTATTCCTCCATGTATCTCTCTATTATGGCCTGTATCTCTCTATTCTGACCTGTATCTCTCTATTCTGGCCTGCATCTCTCTATTCTGACCTGTATCTATCTATCCCTCCCTGTATCTCTCTATTCTGACCTGTATCTCTCTATTCTGCCCTGCATCTCTCTATTCTGGCCTGCATCTCTCTATTCTGATCTGCATCTCTCTATTCTGACCTGTATCTCTCTATTCCTCCCTGCATCTCTCTATTCTGACCTGTATCTCTCTATTCTGACCTGTATCTTTCTATTCCTCCATGTATCTCTCTATTATGGCCTGTATCTCTCTATTCTGACCTGTATCTCTCTATTCTGGCCTGCATCTCTCTATTCTGACCTGTATCTATCTATCCCTCCCTGTATCTCTCTATTCTGACCTGTATCTCTCTATTCTGCCCTGCATCTCTCCATTCTGGCCTGCATCTCTCTATTCTGAACTGCATCTCTCTATTCTGACCTGTATCTCTCTATTCCTCCCTGCATCGCTCTATTCTGACCTGTATCTCTCCATTCTGGCCTACAGCTCTCTATTCTGGCCTGCATCTCTCTATTCTGATCTGCATCTCTCTATTCTGACCTGTATCTCTCTATCCCTCTCTGTATCTCACTATTCTGACCTGTATCTCTCTATTCTGGCCTGTGTCTCTCTATTCCAACCTGTATCTCTCTATTCTGACCTGTATCTCTCTATTCTGGCCTGTATCCCTGCATTTCTCTATTCTGGCCTGTATCTATCTACTTCTCTCTATTCTGACCTGTATCTCTCTATTCCTGCCCGTATCTCTCTATTCTGACCTGTATCCCTCTATTCTGGCCTGCATCTCTCTATTCTGACCTGTATCTCTCTATTCTGATCTGCATCTCTCTATTCTGGCCTGCATCTCTCCATTCTGACCTCTATCTCTCTATTCTGGCCAGCATCTCTCTTATCTGACCTGTATCTTTCTATTCCTCCCTGTATCTCTCTATTATGGCCTGTATCTCTCTATTCTGACCTGTATCTCTCTATTCTGGCCTGCATCTCTCTATTCTGACCTGTATCTATCTATCCCTCCCTGTATCTCTCTATTCTGACCTGTATCTCTCTTTTCTGCCCTGCATCTCTCCATTCTGGCCTGCATCTCTCTATTCTGAACTGCATCTCTCTATTCTGACCTGTATCTCTCTATTCCTCCCTGCATCGCTCTATTCTGACCTGTATCTCTCCATTATGGCCTACAGCTCTCTATTCTGGCCTGCATCTCTCTATTCTGATCTGCATCTCTCTATTCTGACCTGTATCTCTCTATCCCTCTCTGTATCTCACTATTCTGACCTGTATCTCTCTATTCTGGCCTGTGTCTCTCTATTCCAACCTGTATCTCTCTATTCTGACCTGTATCTCTCTATTCTGGCCTGTATCCCTGCATTTCTCTATTCTGGCCTGTATCTATCTACTTCTCTCTATTCTGACCTGTATCTCTCTATTCCTGCCCGGATCTCTCTATTCTGACCTGTATCCCTCTATTCTGGCCTGCATCTCTCTATTCTGACCTGTATCTCTCTATTCTGATCTGCATCTCTCTATTCTGGCCTGCATCTCTCCATTCTGACCTCTATCTCTCTATTCTGGCCAGCATCTCTCTTATCTGACCTGTTTCTTTCTATTCCTCCCTGTATCTCTCTATTATGGCCTGTATCTCTCTATTCTGACCTGTATCTCTCTATTCTGGCCTGCATCTCTCTATTCTGACCTGTATCTCTCTATCACTCCCTGTATCTCTCTTTTCTGACCTGTATCTCTCTATTCTGGCCTGCATCTCTCTATTCTGATCTGCATCTTTCTATTCTGACCTGCATCCCTCTATTCTGACCTGTAGCTCTCTGTTCTGACCTGCGTCTCTCTATTTTGACCAGCATCTCTCTATTCTGACCTGTGTCTCTCTGTTCTGGCCTGTATCTCTCTATTCTGCCCTGTATCTCTCTTTTCTGGCCTGTATCTCTCCATTCTGAACTGTATCTTTCTATTCTGGCCTGTATCTCTCTGTTCTGAACTGTATCTTTCTATTCTGGCCTGTATCTCTCTATTCTGACCTGTGTCTCTCTATTCTGGCCTGTATCTCTCTATTCCAACCTGTATCTCTCTATTCTGGCCTGTATCTCTCTATTCTGGCCTGTATCTCTCTATTCTGGCCCGTATCTCTCTCTTCTGACCTGTATCCTTCCATTCTAGCCTGTATCTCTCTATTCTCCCCTGTATCTCTCTATTCTGGCCTGTATCTCTCTATTCTGGCCTGTATCTCTCTATTCTGGCCTGTATCTCTCTATTCCAACCTGTATCTCTCTATTCTGGCCTGTATCTCTCTATTCTGGCCCGTATCTCTCTCTTCTGACCTGTATCCTTCCATTCTAGCCTGTATCTCTCTATTCTCCCCTGTATCTCTCTATTCTGGCCTGTATCTCTCTACTCTGACCTGCGTCTCTCTATTCTCTCTCTATTCTGGCCTGTATCTCTCTACTCTGACCTGCGTCTCTCTATTCTGTCCCGTATCTCTCTCTTCTGACCTGTATCCTTCCATTCTAGCCTGTATCTCTCTATTCTCCCCTGTATCTCTCCATTCTAGTCTGTATCTCTCTTTTCCAACCTGTATCTCTCTATTCTGGCCTGTGTCTCTCTATTCTGCCCTGTATCTCTCTATTCTGGCCTGTATCTCTCTATTCTGGCCTGTGTCTCTCTATTCTGGCCTGTATCTCTCTATTCTGGCCTGAATCTCTCTATTATGGCCTGTATCTCTCTATCACTCCCTCTATCTCTCTATTCTGACCTGTATCTCTCTACTCTGACCTGTGTCCCTCTATTCTGACTTCTCTATTCCGACCTGCAACTCTCTATTCTGACCCATATCTCTCTATTTTGATCTGCATCTCTCTATTATGGCCTGTGACTCTCTATTCTGACCCGTTTCTCTCTATTCTGACCTGTATCTCTCTATTCCTCCCCGTATCTCTCTATTCTGACCTGTATCTCTCTATTCTGGCCTGCATCTCTCTATTCTGACCTGCATCCCTCTATTCTGACCTGTGTCTCTCTGTTCTGGCCTGTATCTCTCTATTCTGCCCTGTATCTCTCTTTTCTGGCCTGTATCTCTCTATTCTGCCCTGTATCTCTCTTTTCTGGCCCGTATCTCTCCATTCTGAACTGTATCTTTCTATTCTGGCCTGTATCTCTCTATTCTGACCTGTGTCTCTCTATTCTGGCCTGTATCTCTCTATTCCAACCTGTATCTCTCTATTCTGGCCTGTATCTTTCTATTCTGGCCTGTATCTCTCTATTCTGACCTGTGTCTCTCTATTCTGGCCTGTATCTCTCTATTCCAACCTGTATCTCTCTATTCTGACCTGCATCTCTCTATTCTGGCCTGTATCTTTCTATTCTGGACTGTATCTCTCTATTCTGACCTGTGTCTCTCTATTCTGGCCTGTGTCTCTCTATTCCAACCTGTATCTCTCTATTCTGGCCTGTATCTCTCTATTCCAACCTGTATCTCTCTATTCTGACCTGCATCTCTCTATTCTGGCCTGTATCTTTCTATTCTGGCCTGTATCTCTCTATTCTGACCTGTGTCTCTCTATTCTGGCCTGTGTCTCTCTATTCCAACCTGTATCTCTCTATTCTGGCCTGTATCTCTCTATTCTGGCCTGTATCTCTCTACTCTGACCTGTGTCTCTCTATTCTCTCTCTATTCTGTCCCGTATCTCTCTCTTCTGACCTGTATCCTTCCATTCTAGCCTGTATCTCTCTATTCTCCCCTGTATCTCTCCATTCTAGTCTGTATCTCTCTATTCTGACCTGTATCTCTCCATTCTAGTCTGTATCTCTCTATTCTCCCCTGTATCTCTCCATTCTAGTCTGTATCTCTCTATTCTGACCTGTATCTCTCCATTCTAGTCTGTATCTCTCTATTCTGGCCTGTATCTCTCTATTCTGACCTGTATCTCTCTATTCCTGCCCGTATCTCTCTATTCTGACCTGTATCCCTCTATTCTGGCCTGTATCTCTCTATTCTGGCCTGTATCTCTCTATTCTGACCTGTGTCTCTCTATTCTGACCTGTATCTCTCTATTCTGACCTGTGTCACTCTATTCTGACCTCTCTATTCCTACTTGTATCTCTCTATTCCGGCCTGCATCTCTCTATTCTGGCCTGTATCCCTGTATCTCTCTACTCTGACCCGTGCCTCTCTATTCTGACCTCTCTATTCCGACCTGCATCTCTCTGATCTGGCCTATATCTCTCTATTCTGGCCTGTATCTCTCTACTCTGACCTGTATCTCTCTACTCTGACCTGTGTCTATCTATTCTGACTTCTCTATTCCGACCTGCAACTCTCTATTCTGACCCATATCTCTCTATTTTGATCTGTATCTCTCTATTATGGCCTGTGACTCTCTTTTCTGGCCTGTGTCCCTCTATTCCGACCTGTATCTCTCTATTCTGACCTGTATCCCTCTATTCTGACCTGTATCTCTCTATTCCTCCCCGTATCTCTCTATTCTGACATGTATCCCTCTATTTTGACCTACATCCCTCTATTCTAACCTGCATCTATCTATTCTGCCCTGCATCTCTCTATTCCTTCCTGCATCTCTCTATTCTGCCCTGTATCTCTCTATTCTGACCTGCATCTCTCTATTCTGACCTGTATCTCTCCATTCTGACCTGTACCTCTCTATTCTGGCCTGTGTCTCTCTATTCCAACCTGTATCTCTCTATTCTGACCTGTATCTCTCTATTCTGGCCTGTATCCCTGCATTTCTCTATTCTGGCCTGTATCTATCTACTTCTCTCTATTCTGACCTGTATCTCTCTATTCCTGCCCGGATCTCTCTATTCTGACCTGTATCCCTCTATTCTGGCCTGCATCTCTCTATTCTGACCTGGATCTCTCTATTCTGACCTGGATCTCTCTATTCTGACCTGGATCTCTCTATTCTGATCTGCATCTCTCTATTCTGGCCTGCATCTCTCTATTCTGACCTGGATCTCTCTATTCTGATCTGCATCTCTCTATTCTGGCCTGCATCTCTCCATTCTGACCTCTATCTCTCTATTCTGGCCAGCATCTCTCTTATCTGACCTGTATCTTTCTATTCCTCCCTGTATCTCTCTATTATGGCCTGTATCTCTCTATTCTGACCTGTATCTCTCTATTCTGGCCTGCATCTCTCTATTCTGACCTGTATCTCTCTATCACTCCCTGTATCTCTCTTTTCTGACCTGTATCTCTCTATTCCTGCCCGGATCTCTCTATTCTGACCTGTATCCCTCTATTCTGGCCTGCATCTCTCTATTCTGACCTGGATCTCTCTATTCTGACCTGGATCTCTCTATTCTGACCTGGATCTCTCTATTCTGATCTGCATCTCTCTATTCTGGCCTGCATCTCTCTATTCTGACCTGGATCTCTCTATTCTGATCTGCATCTCTCTATTCTGGCCTGCATCTCTCCATTCTGACCTCTATCTCTCTATTCTGGCCAGCATCTCTCTTATCTGACCTGTATCTTTCTATTCCTCCCTGTATCTCTCTATTATGGCCTGTATCTCTCTATTCTGACCTGTATCTCTCTATTCTGGCCTGCATCTCTCTATTCTGACCTGTATCTCTCTATCACTCCCTGTATCTCTCTTTTCTGACCTGTATCTCTCTATTCTGGCCTGCATCTCTCTATTCTGATCTGCATCTTTCTATTCTGACCTGCATCCCTCTATTCTGACCTGTAGCTCTCTGTTCTGACCTGCGTCTCTCTATTTTGACCAGCATCTCTCTATTCTGACCTGTGTCTCTCTGTTCTGGCCTGTATCTCTCTTTTCTCTCTCTATTCTGGCCTGTATCTCTCCATTCTGAACTGTATCTCTCTATTCCTCCCCGTATCTCTCTATTCTGCCCTGTATCTCTCTTTTCTCTCTCTATTCTGGCCTGTATCTCTCCATTCTGAACTGTATCTTTGTATTCTGGCCTGTATCTCTCTATTCTGGCCTGTATCTCTCTATTCCAACCTGTATCTCTCTATTCCGACCTGTATCTCTCTATTCTGCCCTGTATCTCTCTATTCTGGCCTGTATCTCTCTATTCCAACCTGTATCTCTCTATTCTGACCTGTATCTCTCTATTCTGTCCCGTATCTCTCTCTTCTGACCTGTATCCTTCCATTCTAGCCTGTATCTCTCTATTCTCCCCTGTATCTCTCTATTCTGGCCTGTGTCTCTCTATTCTGGCCTGTATCTCTCTATTCTGGCCTGTGTCTCTCTATTCTCACCTCTCTATTCCGACCCGTATATCTCTATTCTGCCCTGCATCCCTGCATCTCTCTATTCTGGCCTGTGTCTCTCTACTCTGACCTGTGTCTCTCTATTCTGACCTCTCTATTCCGACCTGCATCTCTCTGATCTGGCCTGTATCTCTCTATTCTGGCCTGTATCTCTCTATCACTCCCTCTATCTCTCTATTCTGACCTGTAGCTCTCTGTTCTGACCTGTATCTCTCTATTCTGGCCTGTATCTCTCTATTCTCCCCTGTATCTCTCTATTCTGACCTGTATCTCTCTCTTCTGACCTGTATCCTTCCATTCTAGCCTGTATCTCTCTATTCTGGCCTGTATCTCTCTATTCTGACCTGTGTCTCTCTATTCTGACCTCTCTATTCCTACTTGTATCTCTCTATTCCGGCCTGCATCTCTCTATTCTGGCCTGTATCCCTGTATCTCTCTACTCTGACCCGTGCCTCTCTATTCTGACCTCTCTATTCCGACCTGCATCTCTCTGATCTGGCCTATATCTCTCTATTCTGGCCTGTATCTCTCTACTCTGACCTGTATCTCTCTACTCTGACCTGTGTCCCTCTATTCTGACTTCTCTATTCCGACCTGCAACTCTCTATTCTGACCCATATCTCTCTATTTTGATCTGCATCTTTCTATTATGGCCTGTGACTCTCTTTTCTGGCCTGTGTCCCTCTATTCCGACCTGTATCTCTCTATTCTGACCTGTATCCCTCTATTCTGACCTGTATCTCTCTATTCCTCCCCGTATCTCTCTATTCTGACATGTATCCCTCTATTTTGACCTACATCCCTCTATTCTAACCTGCATCTATCTATTCTGCCCTGCATCTCTCTATTCCTTCCTGCATCTCTCTATTCTGGCCTGCATCTCTCTATTCTGACCTGCATCTCTCTATTCTGACCTGTATCTCTCTATTCTGGCCTGTATCTCTCTATTCTGCCCTGCATCTCTCCATTCTGGCCTGCATCTCTCCATTCTGACCTGTATCCCTCTATTCTGGCCTGTGTCTCTCTATTCCAACCTGTATCTCTCTATTCCGACCTGTATATCTCTATTCTGGCCTGTATCCCTGCATCTCTCCATTCTGACCTGGGTCTCTCTATTCTGACCTCTCTATTCCGACTTGTATCTCTCTATTCCGGCCTGCATCTCTCTATTCCTTCCTGTATCTCTCTATTCTGGCCTGCATCTCTCTATTCCTTCCTGTATCTCTCTATTCTGGCCTGTATCTCTCTACTCTGACCCGTGCCTCTCTATTCTGACCTCTGTATTCCGACCTGCAACTCTCTATTCTGACCTGCATCTCTCTATTATGGCCTGTATCCCTCTATTCTGGCCTGTATCTCTCTATTCCTCCCTCTGTCCCTCTATTCCGACCTGTATCTCTCTATTCTGACCTGTATCCCTTTATTCTGACATGTATCCCTCTATTCCGACCTGTGTCTCTCTATTCTGGCCTGTGTCTCTCTATTCTGACCTGTGTCTCTCTATTCCGACCTGTGTCTCTCCATTCTGACCTGTATCTCTCTATTGTGACCTGCGTCTCTCTATTCTGCCCTGTCTCCTCACAGTAACACATCACTGAACTTCCCTTCTCCTCACAGTAACACCAGCACCAAGCTTCCCTCAGCCTTACAGTAACACAGCACCGAGCTTCCCTTCCCTTCCCCTCACAGTAACACCAGCACGGAGCTTCCCTCCTCCTCACAGTAACACAGCACCGAGCTTCCCTTCCCCTCACAGTAACACAGCACCAAGCTTCCCTTCTCCTCACATTAACACAGCACCGAGCTTCCCTTCCCCTCACAGTAACACAGCACCGAGCTTCCCTCCTCCTCACAGTAACACAGCACCGAGTGTCCCTTCTCCTCACACTAACACATCACCGAGCTTCCCTTCTCCACACAGTAACACAGCACCGAGCTTCCCTTCCCCTCACAGTAACACAGCACCAAGCTTCCCTTCTCCTCACATTAACACAGCACCGAGCTTCCCTTCTCCTCATATTAACGTCAGCACGAGCTTCACTTCTCCTCACAGTAACACAGCACCGAGCTTCCCTTCCCCTCACAGTAACACCAGCACTGAGCTTCCCTCCTCCTCACAGTAACACAGCACTGAGCTTCCCTTCCCCTCACAGTAACACAGCACCGAGCTTCCCTTCTCCTCACATTAACACAGCACCGAGCTTCCCTTCTCCCCTTCTCCTCACAGTAACACAGCACCGAGCTTCCCTTCCCCTCAAAGTAACACAGCACCAAGCTTCCCTTCTCCTCACATTAACACAGCACCGAGCTTCCCTTCCCCTCACAGTAACAAAGCACCGAGCTTCCCTTCTCCCCAAAGTAACAGAGCACTGAGATTCCATTCTCCTCACAGTAACAGAGCACCAAGCTTCCCTTCTCCTCACATTAACACAGCACCGAGCTTCCCTTCCCCTCACAGTAACACAGCACCGAGCTTCCCTTCTCTTCACAGTAACTCAGCACGAGCTTCTTTTCTCCTCACAGAAACCACAGCACCGAGCTTTTCTTCTCCTCACAGTAACACTGCACCGAGCATCCCTTCTCCTCACAGTAACACAGCTCTGAGCTTCCCTTCTCCTCACAGTAACGCCAGCACCGAGCTTTGCTTCTGCTCACAGTAACACAGCACCGAGCCTCCCTTCTCCTCACAGTAACACAGCACCGACCTTCCCTTCTCCTCACAGTAACACCAGCACCGAGCTTCCCTTCTCCTCACAGTAACACAGCACCGAGCTTCCCTTCTCTTCACAGTAACGCCAGCACCGAGTTTCCCTTCTCCTCACAGTAACACAGCACCGAGCCTCCCTTCTCCTCACAGTAACACAGCACCGACCTTCCCTTCTCCTCACAGTAACACCAGCACCGAGCTTCCCTTCTCCTCACATTAACGCCAGCACCAAGCTTCCCTCCTTCTCACAGTAACACAGCATCGAGCTTCCCTTCTCCTCACAATAACGCCAGCACCGTACTTCCCTTCTCCTCACAGTAACACAGCACTGACCTTACCTTCTCCTCACAGTACCACAGTACCGAGCTTCCCTTCTCCTCAAAGTAACACAGCACTGAGCTTCCCTTCTCCTCACAGTAACGCCAGCACCAAGCTTCCCTTCTCCTCACAGTAACACAGCACCGAGCTTCCCTTCTCCGCACCGTAACGCCAGCACCGAGCTTCCCTTCTCCTCACATTAACGCCAGCACCAAGCTTCCCTCCTCCTCACAGTACCACAGTACCGAGCTTCCCTTCTCCTCACAGTAACACAGCACCGAGCTTCCTTTCTCCTCACAGTAATACAGGACCGAGCTTCCCTTCCTCTCACAGTAACACATCACTGAGCTTCCCTTCTCCTCACAGTAACACAGCACTGAGCTTCCCTTCTCCTCACAGTAACACAGCACTGAGATTCCCTTCTCCTCGTAGTAACGTCAGCACCGTGCTTCCCTTTGCCTCACAGTAACACAGCACTGAGCTTACCTTCTCCTCATAGTACCACAGTACCGAGCTTCCCTCCTCCTCACAGTAACACAGCACCAAGCTTCCCTTCTCCTCACAGTAACGCCAGCATCGAGCTTCCCTCCTCCTTACAGTAACAAAACACCGAGCTTCCCTTCCCCTCACAGTAACACAGCACTGAGCTTCCCTTCACCTCACAGTAACACAGCACCAAGCTTCCCTTCTCGTCACAATAACACAGCACTGAACTTCCCTTCTCACAGTAACACCAGCACCGAGCTTCCCTTCTCCTCACAGTAACACAACACCGAGCTTCCCTTCTCCTCACAGTAACACCAGCACTGAGCCTCTCTTCTCCTCACAGTAACACCAGCACCGAGCTCCCCTCCTCCTCACAGTAACACAGCACCGAGCTTCTTTTCTCCTCGCAGTAACCCCAGCACCGAGCTTCCCTTCTCCTCACAGTAACACAGCACTGAGCTTCCCTTCTCCTCACAGTAACACCAGCACCGAGCCTCTCTTCTCCTCACAGTAACCCCAGCACCGAGCTTCCCTTCTCCTCACATTAACACAGCACCGAGCTTCCCTTCTCCTCACAGTAACGCAGCACCGAGCTTCCGTTCTCCTCACAGTAACGCCAACACCGAGCTTCCCTTCAACACCGAGCTTCCCTTCTCCTCACAGTAACACAGCACCGAACTTCCCTTCTCCTCACAGTAACACCAGCACCGAGCTTCCCTTCTCCTCACAGTAACACAGCACCGAGCTTCCCTTCTCCTCACAGTAACACCAGCACCTCTTCTCCTCACAGTAACACCAGCACCGAGCTTCCCTTCTCTTCACAGTAACGCAGCACCGAGCTTCCCTTCTCCTCACAGTAACGTCAGCACTGAGCTTCCCTTCTCCTCACAGTAACGCAGCACCGAGCTTCCCGTCTCCTCACAGTAACAGAGCACCAAGCTTCACTTCTCCTCACAGTAACGTCAGCACTGAGCTTCCCTTCTCCTCACAGTAACGTCAGCACTAAGCTTCCCTTCTCCTCACAGTAACCCCAACACCGAGCTTCCTTCCTCCTCACAGTAACAGAGCACCGAGCTTTTTTTCTCCTCACAGTAACACCGGCACCGAGCTTCCCTTCCCTCCTCCTCACAGTACCACAGCACCGAGCTTCCCTTCTCCTCACAGTAATGCCAGCACCAAGCTTCCCTCCTCCTTACAGTAACACAGCACCGAGCTTCCCTTCCCCTCACGATAACAAAGCACTGAGCTTCCCTTCACCTCACAGTAACACAACACCAAGCTTCCCTTCTCCTCACAGTAACACAACACTTAGCTTCCCTTCTCTTCATAGTAACGTCAGCACCGAGCTTCTCTTCTCCTCACACTAACACAGCGCCGAGCTTTCCTGCTCCTCACAGTAACACTGCACCGAGCTTCCATTATCCTCACAGTAACACAGCACTGAGCTTCCCTCCTCCTCACAGTAACACAGCACCGAGCTTCCCTCCTCCTCATAGTAACACGGGACCGAGCTTCCCTTCCCCTCACAGTAACACAGCACCGAGCTCCTTTCTCCTCACAGTAACGCAGCAAGGAGTTTTCCTTCTCCTCACAGTAACACAGGACCAAGCTTCCCTTCCCCTCAAAGTAACACATCACGAGCTTCCCTTCTCCTCACAGTAACACAGCACTGAGCTTCCCTTCTCCTCACAGTAACACAGCACTGAGATTCCCTTCTCCTCACAGTAACACAGCACTGAGATTCCCTTCTCCTCGTAGTAACGTCATCACCGTGCTTCCCTTCGCCTCACAGTAACACAGCACTGAGCTTACCTCCTCCTCACAGTAACACAGCACCAAGCTTCCCTTCTCCTCACAGTAACGCCAGCATCGAGCTTCCCTCCTCCTTACAGTAACAAAACACAGAGCTTCCCTTCCCTTCCCCTCACAGTAACACAGCACTGAGCTTCCCTTCTCTTCACAGTAACGCAGCACCGAGCTTCCCTTCTCCTCACAGTAACGTCAGCACTGAGCTTCCCTTCTCCTCACAGTAACGCAGCACCGAGCTTCCCGTCTCCTCACAGTAACAGAGCACCAAGCTTCACTTCTCCTCACAGTAACGTCAGCACTGAGCTTCCCTTCTCCTCACAGTAACGTCAGCACTAAGCTTCCCTTCTCCTCACAGTAACCCCAGCACCGAGCTTCCCTCCTCCTCACAGTAACAGAGCACCAAGCTTTTTTTCTCCTCACAGTAACACCGGCACCGAGCTTCCCTTCCCTCCTCCTCACAGTACCACAGCACCGAGCTTCCCTTCTCCTCACAGTAATGCCAGCACCAAGCTTCCCTCCTCCTTACAGTAACACAGCACCGAGCTTCCCTTCCCCTCACGATAACAAAGCACTGAGCTTCCCTTCACCTCACAGTAACACAACACCAAGCTTCCCTTCTCCTCACAGTAACACAACACTTAGCTTCCCTTCTCTTCATAGTAACGTCAGCACCGAGCTTCTCTTCTCCTCACACTAACACAGCACCGAGCTTTCCTGCTCCTCACAGTAACACTGCACCGAGCTTCCCTTATCCTCACAGTAACACAGCACTGAGCTTCCCTTCTCCTCACAGTAACGCCATCACCAAGCTTCCCTCCTCCTCACAGTAACACAGCACCGAGCTTCCCTCCTCCTCATAGTAACACGGGACCGAGCTTCCCTTCCCCTCACAGTAACACAGCACCGAGCTCCTTTCTCCTCACAGTAACGCAGCAAGGAGTTTTCCTTCTCCTCACAGTAACACAGGACCAAGCTTCCCTTCCCCTCAAAGTAACACATCACGAGCTTCCCTTCTCCTCACAGTAACACAGCACTGAGCTTCCCTTCTCCTCACAGTAACACAGCACTGAGATTCCCTTCTCCTCGTAGTAACATCAGCACCGTGCTTCCCTTCGCCTCACAGTAACACAGCACTGAGCTTACCTTCTCCTCATAGTACCACAGTACCGAGCTTCCCTCCTCCTCACAGTAACACAGCACCAAGCTTCCCTTCTCCTCACAGTAACGCCAGCATCGAGCTTCCCTCCTCCTTACAGTAACAAAACACCGAGCTTCCCTTCCCCTCACAGTAACACAGCACTGAGCTTCCCTTCACCTCACAGTAACACAGCACCGAGCTTCCCTTCTCGTCACAATAACACAGCACTGCACTTCCCTTCTCCTCACAGTAACACCAGCACCGAGCTTCCCTTCTCCTCACAGTAACACAGCACCGACCTTCCCTTCTCCTCACAGTAACACCAGCACTGAGCCTCTCTTCTCCTCACAGTAACACCAGCACCGAGCTCCCCTCCTCCTCACAGTAACACAGCACTGAGCTTCCCTTCTCCTCACAGTAACACCAGCACTGAGCCTCTCTTCTCCTCACAGTAACCTCAGTACCCAGCTTCCCTTCTCCTCACATTAACACAGCACCGAGCTTCCCTTCTCCTCACAGTAACGCAGCACCGAGCTTCCGTTCTCCTCACAGTAACGCTAACACCGAGCTTCCCTCCTTCTCACAGTAATGCAGCACCGAGCTTCCCTTCTCCTCACAGTAACGCCAGCACCGAGCTTCCCTCCTCCTCACAGTAACACAGCACCGAGCTTCCCTTCCCCTCACAGTAACACAGCACCGAGCTTCCCTTCACCTCACAGTAACACCAGCACCGAGGTTCCCTTCTCCTCACATTAACACAACACCGAGCTTTCCTTCTCCTCACAGTAACACAGCACCGAACTTCCCTTCTCCTCACAGTAACACCAGCACCGAGCTTCCCTTCTCCTCACAGTAACACAGCACCGAGCTTCCCTTCTCCTCACAGTAACACCAGCACCGAGCTTCTCTTCTCCTCACAGTAACACCAGCACCGAGCTTCCCTTCTCTTCACAGTAACGCAGCACCGAGCTTCCCTTCTCCTCACAGTAATGTCAGCACTGAGCTTCCCTTCTCCTCACAGTAACGCAGCACTGAGCTTCCCGTCTCCTCACAGTAACAGAGCACCGAGCTTCCCTTCTCCTCACAGTAACGTCAGCACTGAGCTTCCCTTCTCCTCACAGTAACCCCAGCACCGAGCTTCCCTCCTCCTCACAGTAACAGAGCACCGAGCTTTTTTTCTCCTCACAGTAACACCGGCACCGAGCTTCCCTTCCCTTCTCCTCACAGTAACGCAGCACCGAGCTTCCCTTCTCCTCATAGTAACGTCAGCACCGAGCTTCCCTTCTCCTCACAGTAACATTAGCACTGAGCTTCTCTTCTTCTCACAGTAACCCCAGCACCGAGCTTCCCTTCTCCTCACAGTAACACCAGCACCGAGCTTCCCTTCTCCTCACAGTAACACAGCACTGAGCTTCCATTCTCCTCACAGTAACACAGCACCGAGCTTCTCTTCTCCTCACAGTAGCAGAGCACTGAGCTTCCCTTCTCCTCAGGGTAACACAGCACCGAGCTTCCCCTCCCTTCTCCTCAGAGTAACACAGCACTGAGCTTCCCTTCTCCTCACAGTAACGCCAGTACCGAGCTTCCCTCCTCCTCACAGTAACACAGCACTGAGCTTCTCTTCTCCTCACAGTAACACAGAACTGAGCTTCCCTTCCCCTCACAGTAACCCAGCACTGAGCTTCCCTTCGCCTCACAGTAACACAGCACCGAGCTTCCCTTCTCCTCACAGTAACGCCAGCACCGAGCATCCCTCCTCCTCACAGTAACACAGCACTGAGCTTCCCTTCTCCTCACAGTAACGCAGCACCGAGCTTCCCTTCCCCTCACAGTAACACAGCACCGAGCTTCCCTTCGCCTCACAGTAACACAGCACCGAGCTTCCCTTCTCCTCACAGTAACGCAGCACCGAGCTTTCCTTCTCCTCACAGTAAGTCAGGACCGAGCTTCCCTTCTCCTCACAGTAACACAGCACTGAGCTTCCCTTCTCCTCACAGTAACGCCATCACCGAGCTTCCCTCCTCCTCACAGTAACACATCACTGAGCTTCCCTCCTCCTCATAGTAACACAGCACCAAGCTTCCCTTCCCCTCACAGTAACACAGCACCGAGCTCCCTTCTCCTCACAGTAACGCAGCAAGGAGTTTTCCTTCTCCTCACAGTAACACAGGACCGAGCTTCCCTTCTACTCACAGTAACACATCACCGAGCTTCCCTTCTCCTCACAGTAACACAGCACTGAGCTTCCCTTTGCCTCACAGTAACACAGCACTGAGCTTACCTTCTCCTCATAGTACCACAGTACAGAACTTCCCTTCTCCTCACAGTAACACAGCACCAAGCTTCCCTTCTCCTCACAGTAACGCCAGCACCAAGCTTCCCTCCTCCTTACAGTAACACAGCACCGTGCTTCCCTTCCTCTCACAGTAACACAGCACCGAGCTTCCCTTCTCCTCACAGTAACGCCAGCACCGAACTTCCCTTCTCCTCACAGTAACACCAGCACAGATCTTCCCTTCTCCTCACAGTAACACAGCACCGAGCTTCCCTTCTCCTCACAGTAACACAGCACCGAGCTTTGCTTCTGCTCACAGTAAGACGAGCACCGATCTTCCCTTCTCCTCACAGTAACACCATGTGAGAAGGTAGCCTCTTTCTAGCCTTGTTACCCCCACTTTTGGCCTGTTTGTGAGTGTATGTCAGGGTGTTTGTCACTGTTTTCACTGTCTCACTGGGATCCTGATAGCCAGGCCTCAGTGCTCATAGTGAAAACACTATGTTTTCAGTATGTTTGTTATGTGTCACTGGGATCCTGCTGGTCAGGACCCCAGTGCTCATAGGTTTGTGGCCTATATGTATGTGTCACTGGGACCCTGTCACACAGGGCCCCAGTGCTCATAGGTGTGCATGTATATGTTCCCTGTGTGGTGCCTAACTGTCTCACTGAGGCTCTGCTAACCAGAACCTCAGTGGTTATGCTCTCTCATTACTTCCAAATTGTCACTGACAGGCTAGTGACCATTTTTACCAATTTACATTGGCTTACTGGAACACCCTTATAATTCCCTAGTATATGGTACTGAGGTACCCAGGGTATTGGGGTTCCAGGAGATCCCTATGGGCTGCAGCATTTCTTTTGCCACCCATAGGGAGCTCTGACAATTCTTACACAGGCCTGCCACTGCAGCCTGAGTGAAATAACGTCCACGTTATTTCACAGCCATTTTATACTGCACTTAAGTAACTTATAAGTCACCTATATGTCTAACCTTTACCTGGTAAAGGTTAGGTGCAAAGTTACTTAGTGTGAGGGCACTCTGGCACTAGCCAAGGTGCCCCCACATTGTTCAGAGCCAATTCCCTGAACTTTGTGAGTGCGGGGACACCATTACACGCGTGCACTACATATAGGTCACTACCTATATGTAGCTTCACCATGGTAATTCCGAATATGGCCATGTAACATGTCTATGATCATGGAATTGCCCCCTCTATTCCATCCTGGCATTGTTGGTACAATTCCATGATCCCAGTGGTCTGTAGCACAGACCCTGGTACTGCCAGACTGCCCTTCCTGGGGTTTCACTGCAGCTGCTGCTGCTGCCAACCCCTCAGACAGGCAGCTGCCCTCCTGGGGTCCAGCCAGGCCTGGCCCAGGATGGCAGAACAAAGAACTTCCTCTGAGAGAGGGTGTGACACCCTCTCCCTTTGGAAAATGGTGTGAAGGCAGGGGAGGAGTAGCCTCCCCCAGCCTCTGGAAATGCTTTGTTGGGCACAGATGTGCCCAATTCTGCATAAGCCAGTCTACACCGGTTCAGGGACCCCTTAGCCCCTGCTCTGGCGCGAAACTGGACAAAGGAAAGGGGAGTGACCACTCCCCTGACCTGCACCTCCCCTGGGAGGTGTCCAGAGCTCCTCCAGTGTGCTCCAGACCTCTGCCATCTTGGAAACAGAGGTGCTGCTGGCACACTGGACTGCTCTGAGTGGCCAGTGCCACCAGGTGACGTCAGAGACTCCTGCTGATAGGCTCCTTCAGGTGTTAGTAGCCTTTCCTCTCTCCTAGGTAGCCAAACCCTCTTTTCTGGCTATTTAGGGTCTCTGTCTCTGGGGAAACTTTAGATAACGAATGCATGAGCTCAGCCGAGTTCCTCTGCATCTCCCTCTTCACCTTCTGATAAGGAATCGACCGCTGACCGCGCTGGAAGCCTGCAAACCTGCAACATAGTAGCAAAGATGACTACTGCAACTCTGTAACGCTGATCCTGCCGCCTTCTCGACTGTTTTCCTGTTTGTGCATGCTGTGGGGGTAGTCTGCCTCCTCTCTGCACCAGAAGCTCCGAAGAAATCTCCCGTGGGTCGACGGAATCGTCCCCCTGCAACCGCAGGCACCAAAAAGCTGCATTACCGGTCCCTTGGGTCTCCTCTCAGCGCGACGAGCGAGGTCCCTCGAATCCAGCGACACCGTCCAAGTGACTCCCACAGTCCAGTGACTCTTCAGCCCAAGTTTGGTGGAGGTAAGTCCTTGCCTCACCTCGCTGGGCTGCATTGCTGGGAACCGCGACTTTGCAAGCTTCTCCGGCCCCTGTGCACTTCCGGCGGAAATCCTGTGTGCACAGCCAAGCCTGGGTCCACGGCACTCTAACCTGCATTGCACGACTTTCTAAGTTGGTCTCCGGCGACGTGGGACTCCTTTGTGCAACTTCGGCGAGCACCGTTTCACGCATCCTCGTAGTGCCTGTTTCTGGCACTTCTCCGGGTGCTACCTGCTTCAGTGAGGGCTCTTTGTCTTGCTCGACGTCCCCTCTCTCTGCAGGTCCAATTTGCGACCTTCTGGTCCCTCCTGGGCCCCAGCAGCGTCCAAAAACGCCAAACGCACGATTTGCGTGTAGCAAGGCTTGTTGGCGTCCATCCGGCGGGAAAACACTTCTGCACGACTCTCCAAGGCGTGGGGGATCCATCCTCCAAAGGGGAAGTCTCTAGCCCTTGTCGTTCCTGCAGTATTCACAGTTCTTCAGCCTAGTAAGAGCTTCTTTGCACCAACCGCTGGCATTTCTTGGGCATCTGCCCATCTCCGAGCTGCTTGTGACTTTTGGACTTGGTCCCCTTGTTCCACAGGTACCCTCAGACAGGAATCCATCGTTGTTGCATTGCTGATTTGTGTTTTCCTTGCATTCTCCCTCTAACACGACAATTTTGTCCTTAGGGGAACTTTAGTGCACTTTGCACTCACTTTTCAGGGTCTTGGGGAGGGTTATTTTTCTAACTCTCACTATTTTCTAATAGTCCCAGCGACCCTCTACAAGGTCACATAGGTTTGGGGTCCATTCGTGGTTCGCATTCCACTTCTGGAGTATATGGTTTGTGTTGCCCCTATCCCTATGTTTCCCCATTGCATCCTATTGTAACTATACATTGTTTGCATTGTTTTCTAAGACTATACTGCATATTTTTGCTATTGTGTACATATATCTTGTGTATATTTCCTATCCTCTCACTGAGGGTACACTCTAAGATACTTTGGCATATTGTCATAAAAATAAAGTACCTTTATTTTTAGTATAACTGTGTATTGTGTTTTCTTATGATATTGTGCATATGACACTAAGTGGTACTGTAGTAGCTTCACACGTCTCCTAGTTCAGCCTGAGCTGCTTTGCTAAGCTACCATTATCTATCAGCCTAAGCTGCTAGACACCCTATACACTAATAAGGGATAACTGGGCCTGGTGCAAGGTGCAAGTACCCCTTGGTACTCACTACAAGCCAGTCCAGCCTCCTACATTGGTTGTGCAGTGGTGGGATAAGTGCTTTGAGACTACTTACCACTCTTGTCATTGTACTTTTCATAAGAGAAAAATATACAAAACAAAGTCAGTGTATATACACATAGCCAAAAAGTTTTGCATTTCCTCTTTTCACTCTTTTCTAAGTGCTGAAAAGTACTTCTAAACTTTCAAAAAGTTCTTAAAAGTTTAAAAAGTTTTTTCTGTCTTTCCAAAAAGTTCTGAAAACTTTTTTCTCTTTGTCTATCACTTTAACTCTCTCTAAAAATGTCTGGCACAGGCCAAAAAGTTGAACTGTCCAAACTTGCATATGATCACCTTAGCTGGAAAGGAGCAAGGAGTCTCTGCATAGAGAGAGGTTTGAGTGTAGGGAAGAATCCTTCCTTAGAACTGTTAATTAATATGCTTAGAGTACAGGATAAGGCCATAAGTGCCCAATCTGTAGAAAAAGTAGCTAATGGTTCTCAATCTGATCCAGGGACTCCCCCAGGAAAAGGTTCAGGAAAGAAACTTCTCAGCCTGCCCATTACTAGACAGTCTAGCATAGTTGGTACAGAGGTTGAATCACATCATACTGATGATGTGCTCTCACATTATGCTGGTAGCCAAGCTGTTAGGGTGCCCCTTGTAAGGGACAGGTCTCCTTCTGTTCATTCCCATCATACCTCTGTATCTAGAAATGTCCCTCCCACCCACCCTGATGACAGATTGTTAGAAAGGGAGCTCAATAGATTGAGAGTGGAACAAACCAGACTGAAGCTCAAGAAGCAACAGCTGGATTTGGATAGACAGTCTTTAGAAATAGAGAGGGAAAGACAGAAGTTGGGTTTAGATACCCATGGTGGCAGCAGCAGTATTCCCCATAGTCATCCTGCAAAAGAGCATGATTCCAGGAATCTGCACAAGATAGTTCCCCCTTATAAGGAGGGGGATGACATTAACAAGTGGTTTGCTGCACTTGAGAGGGCCTGTGCTGTACAGGATGTCCCTCAAAAGCAGTGGGCTGCTATCCTATGGCTATCATTTAGTGGAAAAGGTAGGGATAGGCTCCTTACAGTGAAAGAAAATGATGCCAATAATTTTACAGTTCTTAAGAATGCACTCCTGGATGGTTATGGCTTAACCACTGAACAGTACAGGATAAAGTTCAGAGAGACCAAAAAGGAGTCTTCACAAGACTGGGTTGATTTCATTGACCATTCAGTGAAGGCCTTGGAGGGGTGGTTACATGGCAGTAAAGTTACTGATTATGAAAGCCTGTATAACACAATCCTGAGAGAGCATATACTTAATAATTGTGTGTCTGATTTGTTGCACCAGTACCTGGTAGACTCTGATCTGACCTCTCCCCAAGAATTGGGAAAGAAGGCAGACAAATGGGTCAGAACAAGGGTGAACAGAAAAGTTCATACAGGGGGTGACAAAGATGGCAATAAGAAGAAAGATGGTGAAAAATCTCAAGATAAGCATGGGGATAAGGGTAAAACCAAAGATCCCACTTCAAATCTTAAACACTCTTCAGAGGGTGGGAATAAAACTAATTCTTCCTCTTCTTCTCAACCTGCACACATTAAAAAGCCTTGGTGCTTTGTGTGTAAAAACAGAGGCCATAGGCCAGGGGATAAGTCCTGTCCAGGTAAACCCCCTGAGCCTACCACCACTAATACATCAAGCTCTAGTGCCCCTAGCAGTAGTGGTACTAGTGGTGGGACTGCTGGCAACAGTCAAGCAAAGGGTGTAGTTGGGTTCACTTATGGGTCCATAGTGGAAACTGATGTAATCAGTCCCAAGACAGTTTCTGTCACACCTAGTGGCATTGGCCTTGCCACACTGGCTGCTTGTCCCCTTACAATGGATAAGTACAGGCAGACAGTTTCAATAAATGGTGTTGAGGCCTTGGCCTACAGGGACACAGGTGCCAGTTTCACTTTGGTGACTGAAAACCTAGTGCCTCCTGAACAACACATCATTGGACAACAGTATAAGATTATTGATGTCCATAACTCCACTAAGTTTCTTCCCTTAGCTATAATTCAGTTTAGTTGGGGTGGAGTTACTGGCCCTAAGCAGGTGGTGGTATCACCTAGCTTACCTGTAGACTGTCTCTTAGGTAATGACCTAGAGACCTCAGGTTGGGCTGATGTAGAGTTTTATGCCCATGCAGCCATGCTGGGCATCCCTGAGGAATTGTTCCCTCTCATTTCAAGTGAAATGAAAAAGCAAAGGAGAGAAGGCCTGAAAACTCAGGATCCCTCTCCATCAACAGGTAAAAAGGGTATCACAGTATCCCCTAACCACCCTACCATTCAGGATACCATTCCTGTGGTGGGAGAAACCTCTCCTGGGGTGGCACCTGTTCCAAGGGAATCATCAGCTGGCAAAGCTGGACTCCCTGAGGTGGAAGTACCTCTCTGTGGGATAACTAACATTGGGTACAAAAAGAGCACCATTTTAGTTAACATGGAGCATCCCTCCAACCCTCCCAGAGAAACTTTAGTGCAGAAACCCTGCACTACCTCACAACACTTAGGACAGCATCCCTGCCCTAGTGTGGAGCTCATAGGACAGCATCCCTGCCCTGCTCCAACTCAAGAGAAACAGCATCCCTGTTCTCTCTTCCAGCCAAATGGACAAAGTTTTTGCCCAGCTATGGCTTTACTGAGACAGCATCCCTGTCTGGCATTTCCATCATTACAAATAGGATCAGTGGATAATTCCCACTGCTCTAAACTAAAACTTACTGATAGAAACTCTGAAAATACATCTTCACATTGTTGGTTAGCTAAAAAACTTCAAACAGGGTGGTTTACATCCCCACAGGGAAGTAACCATATAGTGGATGATAAAGGGAGTAACCAGTCTATTGCAGAGCTACTCTCTACTTATCACCACTTAGACAATAAAGTCTCAACTGGCCAAGGTTAGCCTTATTGTCCTTCGTTTGGGGGGGGGTTGTGTGAGAAGGTAGCCTCTTTCTAGCCTTGTTACCCCCACTTTTGGCCTGTTTGTGAGTGTATGTCAGGGTGTTTGTCACTGTTTTCACTGTCTCACTGGGATCCTGATAGCCAGGCCTCAGTGCTCATAGTGAAAACACTATGTTTTCAGTATGTTTGTTATGTGTCACTGGGATCCTGCTGGTCAGGACCCCAGTGCTCATAGGTTTGTGGCCTATATGTATGTGTCACTGGGACCCTGTCACACAGGGCCCCAGTGCTCATAGGTGTGCATGTATATGTTCCCTGTGTGGTGCCTAACTGTCTCACTGAGGCTCTGCTAACCAGAACCTCAGTGGTTATGCTCTCTCATTACTTCCAAATTGTCACTGACAGGCTAGTGACCATTTTTACCAATTTACATTGGCTTACTGGAACACCCTTATAATTCCCTAGTATATGGTACTGAGGTACCCAGGGTATTGGGGTTCCAGGAGATCCCTATGGGCTGCAGCATTTCTTTTGCCACCCATAGGGAGCTCTGACAATTCTTACACAGGCCTGCCACTGCAGCCTGAGTGAAATAACGTCCACGTTATTTCACAGCCATTTTACACTGCACTTAAGTAACTTATAAGTCACCTATATGTCTAACCTTTACCTGGTAAAGGTTAGGTGCAAAGTTACTTAGTGTGAGGGCACTCTGGCACTAGCCAAGGTGCCCCCACATTGTTCAGAGCCAATTCCCTGAACTTTGTGAGTGCGGGGACACCATTACACGCGTGCACTACATATAGGTCACTACCTATATGTAGCTTCACCATGGTAATTCCGAATATGGCCATGTAACATGTCTATGATCATGGAATTGCCCCCTCTATGCCATCCTGGCATTGTTGGTACAATTCCATGATCCCAGTGGTCTGTAGCACAGACCCTGGTACTGCCAGACTGCCCTTCCTGGGGTTTCACTGCAGCTGCTGCTGCTGCCAACCCCTCAGACAGGCAGCTGCCCTCCTGGGGTCCAGCCAGGCCTGGCCCAGGATGGCAGAACAAAGAACTTCCTCTGAGAGAGGGTGTGACACCCTCTCCCTTTGGAAAATGGTGTGAAGGCAGGGGAGGAGTAGCCTCCCCCAGCCTCTGGAAATGCTTTGTTGGGCACAGATGTGCCCAATTCTGCATAAGCCAGTCTACACCGGTTCAGGGACCCCTTAGCCCCTGCTCTGGCGCGAAACTGGACAAAGGAAAGGGGAGTGACCACTCCCCTGACCTGCACCTCCCCTGGGAGGTGTCCAGAGCTCCTCCAGTGTGCTCCAGACCTCTGCCATCTTGGAAACAGAGGTGCTGCTGGCACACTGGACTGCTCTGAGTGGCCAGTGCCACCAGGTGACGTCAGAGACTCCTGCTGATAGGCTCCTTCAGGTGTTAGTAGCCTTTCCTCTCTCCTAGGTAGCCAAACCCTCTTTTCTGGCTATTTAGGGTCTCTGTCTCTGGGGAAACTTTAGATAACGAATGCATGAGCTCAGCCGAGTTCCTCTGCATCTCCCTCTTCACCTTCTGATAAGGAATCGACCGCTGACCGCGCTGGAAGCCTGCAAACCTGCAACATAGTAGCAAAGACGACTACTGCAACTCTGTAACGCTGATCCTGCCGCCTTCTCGACTGTTTTCCTGTTTGTGCATGCTGTGGGGGTAGTCTGCCTCCTCTCTGCACCAGAAGCTCCGAAGAAATCTCCCGTGGGTCGACGGAATCGTCCCCCTGCAACCGCAGGCACCAAAAAGCTGCATTACCGGTCCCTTGGGTCTCCTCTCAGCGCGACGAGCGAGGTCCCTCGAATCCAGCGACACCGTCCAAGTGACTCCCACAGTCCAGTGACTCTTCAGCCCAAGTTTGGTGGAGGTAAGTCCTTGCCTCACCTCGCTGGGCTGCATTGCTGGGAACCGCGACTTTGCAAGCTTCTCCGGCCCCTGTGCACTTCCGGCGGAAATCCTGTGTGCACAGCCAAGCCTGGGTCCACGGCACTCTAACCTGCATTGCACGACTTTCTAAGTTGGTCTCTGGCGACGTGGGACTCCTTTGTGCAACTTCGGCGAGCACCGTTTCACGCATCCTCGTAGTGCCTGTTTCTGGCACTTCTCCGGGTGCTACCTGCTTCAGTGAGGGCTCTTTGTCTTGCTCGACGTCCCCTCTCTCTGCAGGTCCAATTTGCGACCTTCTGGTCCCTCCTGGGCCCCAGCAGCGTCCAAAAACGCCAAACGCACGATTTGCATGTAGCAAGGCTTGTTGGCATCCATCCGGCGGGAAAACACTTCTGCACGACTCTCCAAGGCGTGGGGGATCCATCCTCCAAAGGGGAAGTCTCTAGCCCTTGTCGTTCCTGCAGTATTCACAGTTCTTCAGCCTAGTAAGAGCTTCTTTGCACCAACCGCTGGCATTTCTTGGGCATCTGCCCATCTCCGAGCTGCTTGTGACTTTTGGACTTGGTCCCCTTGTTCCACAGGTACCCTCAGACAGGAATCCATCGTTGTTGCATTGCTGATTTGTGTTTTCCTTGCATTCTCCCTCTAACACGACTATTTTGTCCTTAGGGGAACTTTAGTGCACGTTGCACTCACTTTTCAGGGTCTTGGGGAGGGTTATTTTTCTAACTCTCACTATTTTCTAATAGTCCCAGCGACCCTCTACAAGGTCACATAGGTTTGGGGTCCATTCGTGGTTCGCATTCCACTTTTGGAGTATATGGTTTGTGTTGCCCCTATCCCTATGTTTCCCCATTGCATCCTATTGTAACTATACATTGTTTGCACTGTTTTCTAAGACTATACTGCATATTTTTGCTATTGTGTATATATATCTTGTGTATATTTCCTATCCTCTCACTGAGGGTACACTCTAAGATACTTTGGCATATTGTCATAAAAATAAAGTACCTTTATTTTTAGTATAACTGTGTATTGTGTTTTCTTATGATATTGTGCATATGACACTAAGTGGTACTGTAGTAGCTTCACACGTCTCCTAGTTCAGCCTGAGCTGCTTTGCTAAGCTACCATTATCTATCAGCCTAAGCTGCTAGACACCCTATACACTAATAAGGGATAACTGGGCCTGGTGCAAGGTGCAAGTTCCCCTTGGTACTCACTACAAGCCAGTCCAGCCTCCTACACACCAGCACCGAGCTTCCTTTCTCCTCACAGTAACACAGCACTGAGCTTCCCTTCTCCTCACAGTAACGCCCGCACCAAGCTTCCCTCCTCCTCTCAGTAACACAGCATCGAGCTTCCCTTCTCTTCACAGTAACGCCAGCACCGTGCTTCCCTTCTCCTCACAGTGACACAGCACCGAGCTTCCCTTCTCCTCACAGCAACACAGCACTGAGCTTCCCTTCTCCTCACAGTAACACCAGCACCGAGCTTCCCTCCTCCTTACAGTAACACAGCACCGAGCTTTCCTTCCCCTCACGATAACACAGCACTGAGCTTCCCTTCACCTCACAGTAACACAACACCGAGCTTCCCTTCTCCTCACAGTAACACAGCACCGAACTTCCCTTCTCCTCACAGTAACACCAGCACCAACTCCAACACCGAGCTTCCCTCCTCCCCTCCTCCTCACAGTAACGCCAGCACCGAGCTTCCCTCCTCCTCACAGTAACCCCAGCACTGAGCTTCCCTTCTCCTCATAGTCACATCAGCACTGAGCTTCCCTTCTCCTCACAGTAACCCCAGCACCGAGCTTCCCTTCTCCTCATATTAACATCAGCACCGAGCTTCCCTTCTCCTCACAGTAACCCCAGCACCGAGCTTCCCTTCTCCTCAGAGTAACACAGGACTGAGCTTCCCTTCTCCTCACAATAACACAGCACCGAGCTTCCCTTCTCCTCACAGTAACACAGCACCGAGCTTCCCTTCTCCTCACGGTAACACAGCACCGCGCTTCCCTCCACCTCACAGTAACACAGCACCGAGCTTCTCTTCTCCTCACAGTAACACCAGCACCGAGCTTCCCTTCACCTCACAGTAACACAGCACCGAGCTTCCCTTCACCTCACAGTAACTCAGCACCGAGCTTCCCTTCTCCTCACAGTAACACCAGCACCGAGCTTCTCTTCTCCTCACAGTAACACCAGCACCGAGCTTCCGTTCACCTCACAGTAACACAGCACCGAGCTTCCCTTCACCTCACAGTAACACAGCATCGAGCTTCTCCTCTCCTCACAGTAACACCAGCACTGAGCTTCCCTTCTCTTCACAGTAACACACCACCGAACTTCCCTTCTCCTCACAGCAACACAGCACTGAGCTTCCCTTCTCCTTACAGTAACACCAGCACCGAGCTTCCCTCCTCCTTACAGTAACGCCAGCACTGTGTTTCCTTTCTCCTCACAGTAACACAGCACCGAGCTTCCCTTCCCCTCACTGTAACACAGCACCAAGCTTTCCTTCTCCTCACAGTAACTCAGGACCGAGCTTCCCTTCTCCTCACAGTAACACAGCACTGAGCTTCCCTTCTCTTCACAGTAAAGCCATCACCGAGCTTCCCTCCTCCTCACAGTAACGCCAGCACCGAGGTACCCTCCTCCTCATAGTAACACAGGACTGAGCTTCCCTTCCCCTCACAGTAAAGCAGCAACGAGTTTTCCTTCTTCTCACAATAACACCAGCACCGAGCTTCCCTTGTCCTCACAGTGACACAGCACTGAGCTTCCCTTCTCCTCACAGTAACACAGCACCGAGGTTTGCTTCTGCTCACAGTAAGACGCGCACCGATCTTCCCTTCTCCTCACAGTAACACAGCACCGAGCTTCCCTTCTCCTCACAAGTAACACAGCACTGAGCTTCCCCTCCCTTCTCCTCAGAGTAACACAGCACTGAGCTTCCCTTCTCCTCATAGTAACGTCAGCACCGAGCTTCCCTTCTCCTCACAGTAACCCCAGCACCAAGCTTCCCTTCCCCTCACAGTAGCACATCACCGAGCTTCCCTTCTCTTCACAGTAACACAGCACTGAGCTTCCCTTCGCCTCACAGTAACGCCAGCACCGAGCTTTCCTTCTCCTCACAGTAACTCAGGACCGAGCTTCCCTTCTCCTCACAGTAATACAGCACTGAGCTTCCCTCCTCCTCATAGTAACACAGGACCGAGCTTCCCTTCCCCTCACAGTAACACAGCACCCAGCTTCCCTTCTCCTCATAGTAACACAGCACTGAGCTTCCCTTTCCCTCACAGTAACGCAGCAGGGAGTTTTCCTTCAACTCACAGTAACACAGGACCGAGCTTCCCTTCACCTCACAGTAACACAGCAGTGAGCTTCTGTTCTCCTCACAGTACCACAGCACCGAGCTTCCCTTCTCCTCACAGTAACACAGCACCGGGCTTCCCTTCTACTCAGAGTGACGCAGCACCGAGCTTCCCTTCTCCTCACAGTAACGCAGCACCGAGCCTCTCTTCTCCTCACAGTAACACAGCACCGAGCTTCCCTTCTCCACACAGTAACACAGCACCGAGCTTCCCTCCTCCTCACAGTAACACAGCACCGAGCCTCTCTTCTCCTCACAGTAACACAGCACCGAGCTTCCCTTCTCCTCACAGTAACACAGCACCGAGCTTCCCTCCTCCTCACAGTAACACAGCACTGTACTTGCCTTCTCCTCACACTAACACAGCACTGAGCTTCCCTCCTCCTCACAGTAACACAGCACCGACCTTCGCTTCTGCTCAGAGTGACACCAGCACAGAGCTTCCCTCCTCCTCACAGTAACACAGCACCGTACTTCCCTTCTCCTCACAGTAACACAGCACCGAGCTTCCCTCCTCCTCACAGTAACACAGCACCGTACTTCCCTTCCCCTCACAATAACACAGCACCGAGCTTCCCTCCTCCTCACAGTAACACAGCACCGAGCTTCCCTTCTCCTCACAGTAACACAGCACCGAGCTTCCCTCCTCCTCACAGTAACACAGCACCGAGCTTCGCTTCTGCTCAGAGTGACGCCAGCACCGAGCTTCCCTTCCCCTCACAGTAACACAGCACCGTACTTCCCTTCCACTCACAGTAACACAGCACCGAGCTTCCCTCCTCCTTACAGTAACACAGCACCGAGCTTCGCTTCTGCTCAGAGTGACGCCAGCACCGAGCTTCCCTTCTCCTCACAGCAACACAGCACCGAGCTTCCCTTCCACTCACAGTAACACAGCACCGAGCTTCCCTTCCCCTCACAGTAACACAGCACCGAGCTTCCATTCTGCTCAGAGTGACGCCAGCACCGAGCTTCCCTCCTCCTCACATTAACACATCACAGAGCTTCCCTTCCCCTCACAGTAACACAGCACCGAGCTTCCCTTCTGCTCAGAGTGACGCTAGCACCGAGCTTCCCTTCCCCTCACAGTAACACAGCACCGTACTTCCCTTCCACTCACAGTAACACAGCACCGAGCTTCCCTCCTCCTTACAGTAACACAGCACCGAGCTTCGCTTCTGCTCAGAGTGACGCCAGCACCGAGCTTCCCTTCTCCTCACAGCAACACAGCACCGAGCTTCCCTTCCACTCACAGTAACACAGCACCGAGCTTCCCTTCCCCTCACAGTAACACAGCACCGAGCTTCCCTTCTGCTCAGAGTGACGCCAGCACCGAGCTTCCCTCCTCCTCACATTAACACATCACCGAGCTTCCCTTCTCCTCATAGTAACACAGCACTGAGCTTCCCTTTCCCTCACAGTAACGCAGCAGGGAGTTTTCCTTCAACTCACAGTAACACAGGACCGAGCTTCCCTTCACCTCACAGTAACACAGCAGTGAGCTTCCGTTCTCCTCACAGTACCAGAGCACCGAGCTTCCCTTCTCCTCACAGTAACACAGCACCGGGCTTCCCTTCTACTCAGAGTGACGCAGCACCGAGCTTCCCTTCTCCTCACAGTAACGCAGCACCGAGCCTCTCTTCTCCTCACAGTAACACAGCACCGAGCTTCCCTTCTCCACACAGTAACACAGCACCGAGCTTCCCTCCTCCTCACAGTAACACAGCACCGAGCCTCTCTTCTCCTCACAGAAACACAGCACCGAGCTTCCCTTCTCCTCACAGTAACACAGCACCGAGCTTCCCTCCTCCTCACAGTAACACAGCACTGTACTTGCCTTCTCCTCACTCTAACACAGCACCGAGCTTCCCTCCTCCTCACAGTAACACAGCACCGACCTTCGCTTCTGCTCAGAGTGACACCAGCACAGAGCTTCCCTCCTCCTCACAGTAACACAGCACCGTACTTCCCTTCTCCTCACAGTAACACAGCACCGGGCTTCCCTCCTCCTCACAGTAACACAGCACCGTACTTCCCTTCCCCTCACAGTAACACAGCACCGAGCTTCCCTCCTCCTCACAGTAACACAGCACCGAGCTTCCCTCCTCCTCACAGTAACACAGCACCGAGCTTCGCTTCTGCTCAGAGTGACGCCAGCACCGAGCTTCCCTTCCCCTCACAGTAACACAGCACCGTACTTCCCTTCCACTCACAGTAACACAGCACCGAGCTTCCCTCCTCCTTACAGTAACACAGCACCGAGCTTCGCTTCTGCTCAGAGTGACGCCAGCACCGAGCGTCCCTTCTCCTCACAGCAACACAGCACCGAGCTTCCCTTCCACTCACAGTAACGCCAGCACCGAGGTACCCTCCTCCTCATAGTAACACAGGACTGAGCTTCCCTTCCCCTCACAGTAAAGCAGCAAGGAGTTTTCCTTCTTCTCACAATAACACCAGCACCAAGCTTCCCTTGTTCTCACAGTGACACAGCACTGAGCTTCCCTTCTCCTCACAGTAACAGAGCACCGAGGTTTGCTTCTGCTCACAGTAAGACGCGCACCGATCTTCCCTTCTCCTCACAGTAACACAGCACCGAGCTTCCCTTCTCCTCACAAGTAACACAGCACTGAGCTTCCCCTCCCTTCTCCTCAGAGTAACACAGCACTGAGCTTCCCTTCTCCTCATAGTAACGTCAGCACCGAGCTTCCCTTCCCTCACAGTAACCCCAGCACCAAGCTTCCCTTCCCCTCACAGTAGCACATCACCGAGCTTCCCTTCTCTTCACAGTAACACAGCACTGAGCTTCCCTTCGCCTCACAGTAACGCCAGCACCGAGCTTTCCTTCTCCTCACAGTAACTCAGGACCGAGCTTCCCTTCTCCTCACAGTAATTCAGCACTGAGCTTCCCTCCTCCACATAGTAACACAGGACCGAGCTTCCCTTCCCCTCACAGTAACACAGCACCCAGCTTCCCTTCTCCTCATAGTAACACAGCACTGAGCTTCCCTTTCCCTCACAGTAACGCAGCAGGGAGTTTTCCTTCAACTCACAGTAACACAGGACCGAGCTTCCCTTCACCTCACAGTAACACAGCAGTGAGCTTCCGTTCTCCTCACAGTACCACAGCACCGAGCTTCCCTTCTCCTCACAGTAACACAGCACCGGGCTTCCCTTCTACTCAGAGTGACGCAGCACCGAGCTTCCCTTCTCCTCACAGTAACGCAGCACCGAGCCTCTCTTCTCCTCACAGTAAAACAGCACCGAGCTTCCCTTCTCCACACAGTAACACAGCACCGAGCTTCCCTCCTCCTCACAGTAACACAGCACCGAGCCTCTCTTCTCCTCACAGTAACACAGCACCGAGCTTCCCTTCTCCTCACAGTAACACAGCACCGAGCTTCCCTCCTCCTCACAGTAACACAGCACTGTACTTGCCTTCTCCTCACACTAACACAGCACCGAGCTTCCCTCCTCCTCACAGTAACACAGCACCGACCTTCGCTTCTGCTCAGAGTGACACCAGCACAGAGCTTCCCTCCTCCTCACAGTAACACAGCACCGTACTTCCCTTCTCCTCACAGTAACACAGCACCGAGCTTCCCTCCTCCTCACAGTAACACAGCACCGTACTTCCCTTCCCCTCACAATAACACAGCACCGAGCTTCCCTCCTCCTCACAGTAACACAGCACCGAGCTTCCCTTCTCCTCACAGTAACACAGCACCGAGCTTCCCTCCTCCTCACAGTAACACAGCACCGAGCTTCGCTTCTGCTCAGAGTGACGCCAGCACCGAGCTTCCCTTCCCCTCACAGTAACACAGCACCGTACTTCCCTTCCACTCACAGTAACACAGCACCGAGCTTCCCTCCTCCTTACAGTAACACAGCACCGAGCTTCGCTTCTGCTCAGAGTGACGCCAGCACCGAGCTTCCCTTCTCCTCACAGCAACACAGCACCGAGTTTCGCTTCTCCTCACAGTGACACAGCACCGAGCTTCCCTTCCCCTCACAGTAACACAGCACCGAGCTTCCCTTCTGCTCAGAGTGACGCCAGCACCGAGCTTCCCTCCTCCTCACATTAACACATCACAGAGCTTCCCTTCCCCTCACAGTAACACAGCACCGAGCTTCCCTTCTGCTCAGAGTGACGCTAGCACCGAGCTTCCCTTCCCCTCACAGTAACACAGCACCGTACTTCCCTTCCACTCACAGTAACACAGCACCGAGCTTCCCTCCTCCTTACAGTAACACAGCACCGAGCTTCGCTTCTGCTCAGAGTGACGCCAGCACCGAGCTTCCCTTCTCCTCACAGCAACACAGCACCGAGCTTCCCTTCCACTCACAGTAACACAGCACCGAGCTTCCCTTCCCCTCACAGTAACACAGCACCGAGCTTCCCTTCTGCTCAGAGTGACGCCAGCACCGAGCTTCCCTCCTCCTCACATTAACACATCACCGAGCTTCCCTTCTCCTCATAGTAACACAGCACTGAGCTTCCCTTTCCCTCACAGTAACGCAGCAGGGAGTTTTCCTTCAACTCACAGTAACACAGGACCGAGCTTCCCTTCACCTCACAGTAACACAGCAGTGAGCTTCCGTTCTCCTCACAGTACCACAGCACCGAGCTTCCCTTCTCCTCACAGTAACACAGCACCGGGCTTCCCTTCTACTCAGAGTGACGCAGCACCGAGCTTCCCTTCTCCTCACAGTAACGCAGCACCGAGCCTCTCTTCTCCTCACAGTAACACAGCACCGAGCTTCCCTTCTCCACACAGTAACACAGCACCGAGCTTCCCTCCTCCTCACAGTAACACAGCACCGAGCCTCTCTTCTCCTCACAGTAACACAGCACCGAGCTTCCCTCCTCCTCACAGTAACACAGCACTGTACTTGCCTTCTCCTCACACTAACACAGCACCGAGCTTCCCTCCTCCTCACAGTAACACAGCACCGACCTTCGCTTCTGCTCAGAGTGACACCAGCACAGAGCTTCCCTCCTCCTCACAGTAACACAGCACCGTACTTCCCTTCTCCTCACAGTAACACAGCACCGGGCTTCCCTCCTCCTCACAGTAACACAGCACCGTACTTCCCTTCCCCTCACAGTAACACAGCACCGAGCTTCCCTCCTCCTCACAGTAACACAGCACCGAGCTTCCCTCCTCCTCACAGTAACACAGCACCGAGCTTCGCTTCTGCTCAGAGTGACGCCAGCACCGAGCTTCCCTTCCCCTCACAGTAACACAGCACCGTACTTCCCTTCCACTCACAGTAACACAGCACCGAGCTTCCCTCCTCCTTACAGTAACACAGCACCGAGCTTCGCTTCTGCTCAGAGTGACGCCAGCACCGAGCTTCCCTTCTCCTCACAGCAACACAGCACCGAGCTTCCCTTCCACTCACAGTAACACAGCACCGAGCTTCCCTTCTGCTCAGAGTGACGCCAGCACCGAGCTTCCCTCCTCCTCACATTAACACATCACAGAGCTTCCCTTCCCCTCACAGTAACACAGCACCGAGCTTCCCTTCTGCTCAGAGTGACGCTAGCACCGAGCTTCCCTTCCCCTCACAGTAACACAGCACCGTACTTCCCTTCCACTCACAGTAACACAGCACCGAGCTTCCCTCCTCCTTACAGTAACACAGCACCGAGCTTCGCTTCTGCTCAGAGTGACGCCAGCACCGAGCTTCCCTTCTCCTCACAGTAACACAGCACCGTACTTCCCTTCCCCTCACAGTAACACAGCACCGTACTTCCCTTCCCCTCACAGTAACACAGCACCGAGCTTCGCTTCTGCTCAGAGTGACGCCAGCACCGAGCTTCCCTTCTCCTCACAGCAACACAGCACCGAGCTTCCCTTCCACTCACAGTAACACAGCACCGAGCTTCCCTTCCCCTCACAGTAACACAGCACCGAGCTTCCCTTCTGCTCAGAGTGACGCCAGCACCGAGCTTCCCTTCCCCTCACAGTAACACATCACTGAGCTTCCCTTCCCCTCACAGTAACACAGCACCGAGCTTCCCTTCCCCTCACAGTAACACATCACTGAGCTTCCCTTCCCCTCACAGTAACACAGCACCGAGCTTCCCTTCTCCTCACAGTAACTCAGGACCGAGCTTCCCTTCTCCTCACAGTGACGCAGCACCGAGTTTCGCTTCTCCTCACAGTGACGCAGCACCGAGTTTCGCTTCTCCTCACAGTGACACAGCACCGAGCTTCCCTTCCCCTCACAGTAACACAGCACCGAGCTTCCCTTCTGCTCAGAGTGACGCCAGCACCGAGCTTCCCTCCTCCTCACATTAACACATCACAGAGCTTCCCTTCCCCTCACAGTAACACAGCACCGAGCTTCCCTTCTGCTCAGAGTGACGCTAGCACCGAGCTTCCCTTCCCCTCACAGTAACACAGCACCGTACTTCCCTTCCACTCACAGTAACACAGCACCGAGCTTCCCTCCTCCTTACAGTAACACAGCACCGAGCTTCGCTTCTGCTCAGAGTGACGCCAGCACCGAGCTTCCCTTCTCCTCACAGCAACACAGCACCGAGCTTCCCTTCCACTCACAGTAACACAGCACCGAGCTTCCCTTCCCCTCACAGTAACACAGCACCGAGCTTCCCTTCTGCTCAGAGTGACGCCAGCACCGAGCTTCCCTCCTCCTCACATTAACACATCACCGAGCTTCCCTTCTCCTCATAGTAACACAGCACTGAGCTTCCCTTTCCCTCACAGTAATGCAGCAGGGAGTTTTCCTTCAACTCACAGTAACACAGGACCGAGCTTCCCTTCACCTCACAGTAACACAGCAGTGAGCTTCCGTTCTCCTCACAGTACCACAGCACCGAGCTTCCCTTCTCCTCACAGTAACACAGCACCGGGCTTCCCTTCTACTCAGAGTGACGCAGCACCGAGCTTCCCTTCTCCTCACAGTAACGCAGCACCGAGCCTCTCTTCTCCTCACAGTAACACAGCACAGAGCTTCCCTTCTCCACACAGTAACACAGCACCGAGCTTCCCTCCTCCTCACAGTAACACAGCACCGAGCCTCTCTTCTCCTCACAGTAACACAGCACCGAGCTTCCCTTCTCCTCACAGTAACACAGCACCGAGCTTCCCTCCTCCTCACAGTAACACAGCACTGTACTTGCCTTCTCCTCACACTAACACAGCACCGAGCTTCCCTCCTCCTCACAGTAACACAGCACCGACCTTCGCTTCTGCTCAGAGTGACACCAGCACAGAGCTTCCCTCCTCCTCACAGTAACACAGCACCGTACTTCCCTTCTCCTCACAGTAACACAGCACCGGGCTTCCCTCCTCCTCACAGTAACACAGCACCGTACTTCCCTTCCCCTCACAGTAACACAGCACCGAGCTTCCCTCCTCCTCACAGTAACACAGCACCGAGCTTCCCTCCTCCTCACAGTAACACAGCACCGAGCTTCGCTTCTGCTCAGAGTGACGCCAGCACCGAGCTTCCCTTCCCCTCACAGTAACACAGCACCGTACTTCCCTTCCACTCACAGTAACACAGCACCGAGCTTCCCTCCTCCTTACAGTAACACAGCACCGAGCTTCGCTTCTGCTCAGAGTGACGCCAGCACCGAGCGTCCCTTCTCCTCACAGCAACACAGCACCGAGCTTCCCTTCCACTCACAGTAACGCCAGCACCGAGGTACCCTCCTCCTCATAGTAACACAGGACTGAGCTTCCCTTCCCCTCACAGTAAAGCAGCAAGGAGTTTTCCTTCTTCTCACAATAACACCAGCACCAAGCTTCCCTTGTTCTCACAGTGACACAGCACTGAGCTTCCCTTCTCCTCACAGTAACAGAGCACCGAGGTTTGCTTCTGCTCACAGTAAGACGCGCACCGATCTTCCCTTCTCCTCACAGTAACACAGCACCGAGCTTCCCTTCTCCTCACAAGTAACACAGCACTGAGCTTCCCCTCCCTTCTCCTCAGAGTAACACAGCACTGAGCTTCCCTTCTCCTCATAGTAACGTCAGCACCGAGCTTCCCTTCCCTCACAGTAACCCCAGCACCAAGCTTCCCTTCCCCTCACAGTAGCACATCACCGAGCTTCCCTTCTCTTCACAGTAACACAGCACTGAGCTTCCCTTCGCCTCACAGTAACGCCAGCACCGAGCTTTCCTTCTCCTCACAGTAACTCAGGACCGAGCTTCCCTTCTCCTCACAGTAATTCAGCACTGAGCTTCCCTCCTCCACATAGTAACACAGGACCGAGCTTCCCTTCCCCTCACAGTAACACAGCACCCAGCTTCCCTTCTCCTCATAGTAACACAGCACTGAGCTTCCCTTTCCCTCACAGTAACGCAGCAGGGAGTTTTCCTTCAACTCACAGTAACACAGGACCGAGCTTCCCTTCACCTCACAGTAACACAGCAGTGAGCTTCCGTTCTCCTCACAGTACCACAGCACCGAGCTTCCCTTCTCCTCACAGTAACACAGCACCGGGCTTCCCTTCTACTCAGAGTGACGCAGCACCGAGCTTCCCTTCTCCTCACAGTAACGCAGCACCGAGCCTCTCTTCTCCTCACAGTAAAACAGCACCGAGCTTCCCTTCTCCACACAGTAACACAGCACCGAGCTTCCCTCCTCCTCACAGTAACACAGCACCGAGCCTCTCTTCTCCTCACAGTAACACAGCACCGAGCTTCCCTTCTCCTCACAGTAACACAGCACCGAGCTTCCCTCCTCCTCACAGTAACACAGCACTGTACTTGCCTTCTCCTCACACTAACACAGCACCGAGCTTCCCTCCTCCTCACAGTAACACAGCACCGACCTTCGCTTCTGCTCAGAGTGACACCAGCACAGAGCTTCCCTCCTCCTCACAGTAACACAGCACCGTACTTCCCTTCTCCTCACAGTAACACAGCACCGAGCTTCCCTCCTCCTCACAGTAACACAGCACCGTACTTCCCTTCCCCTCACAATAACACAGCACCGAGCTTCCCTCCTCCTCACAGTAACACAGCACCGAGCTTCCCTTCTCCTCACAGTAACACAGCACCGAGCTTCCCTCCTCCTCACAGTAACACAGCACCGAGCTTCGCTTCTGCTCAGAGTGACGCCAGCACCGAGCTTCCCTTCCCCTCACAGTAACACAGCACCGTACTTCCCTTCCACTCACAGTAACACAGCACCGAGCTTCCCTCCTCCTTACAGTAACACAGCACCGAGCTTCGCTTCTGCTCAGAGTGACGCCAGCACCGAGCTTCCCTTCTCCTCACAGCAACACAGCACCGAGTTTCGCTTCTCCTCACAGTGACACAGCACCGAGCTTCCCTTCCCCTCACAGTAACACAGCACCGAGCTTCCCTTCTGCTCAGAGTGACGCCAGCACCGAGCTTCCCTCCTCCTCACATTAACACATCACAGAGCTTCCCTTCCCCTCACAGTAACACAGCACCGAGCTTCCCTTCTGCTCAGAGTGACGCTAGCACCGAGCTTCCCTTCCCCTCACAGTAACACAGCACCGTACTTCCCTTCCACTCACAGTAACACAGCACCGAGCTTCCCTCCTCCTTACAGTAACACAGCACCGAGCTTCGCTTCTGCTCAGAGTGACGCCAGCACCGAGCTTCCCTTCTCCTCACAGCAACACAGCACCGAGCTTCCCTTCCACTCACAGTAACACAGCACCGAGCTTCCCTTCCCCTCACAGTAACACAGCACCGAGCTTCCCTTCTGCTCAGAGTGACGCCAGCACCGAGCTTCCCTCCTCCTCACATTAACACATCACCGAGCTTCCCTTCTCCTCATAGTAACACAGCACTGAGCTTCCCTTTCCCTCACAGTAACGCAGCAGGGAGTTTTCCTTCAACTCACAGTAACACAGGACCGAGCTTCCCTTCACCTCACAGTAACACAGCAGTGAGCTTCCGTTCTCCTCACAGTACCACAGCACCGAGCTTCCCTTCTCCTCACAGTAACACAGCACCGGGCTTCCCTTCTACTCAGAGTGACGCAGCACCGAGCTTCCCTTCTCCTCACAGTAACGCAGCACCGAGCCTCTCTTCTCCTCACAGTAACACAGCACCGAGCTTCCCTTCTCCACACAGTAACACAGCACCGAGCTTCCCTCCTCCTCACAGTAACACAGCACCGAGCCTCTCTTCTCCTCACAGTAACACAGCACCGAGCTTCCCTCCTCCTCACAGTAACACAGCACTGTACTTGCCTTCTCCTCACACTAACACAGCACCGAGCTTCCCTCCTCCTCACAGTAACACAGCACCGACCTTCGCTTCTGCTCAGAGTGACACCAGCACAGAGCTTCCCTCCTCCTCACAGTAACACAGCACCGTACTTCCCTTCTCCTCACAGTAACACAGCACCGGGCTTCCCTCCTCCTCACAGTAACACAGCACCGTACTTCCCTTCCCCTCACAGTAACACAGCACCGAGCTTCCCTCCTCCTCACAGTAACACAGCACCGAGCTTCCCTCCTCCTCACAGTAACACAGCACCGAGCTTCGCTTCTGCTCAGAGTGACGCCAGCACCGAGCTTCCCTTCCCCTCACAGTAACACAGCACCGTACTTCCCTTCCACTCACAGTAACACAGCACCGAGCTTCCCTCCTCCTTACAGTAACACAGCACCGAGCTTCGCTTCTGCTCAGAGTGACGCCAGCACCGAGCTTCCCTTCTCCTCACAGCAACACAGCACCGAGCTTCCCTTCCACTCACAGTAACACAGCACCGAGCTTCCCTTCTGCTCAGAGTGACGCCAGCACCGAGCTTCCCTCCTCCTCACATTAACACATCACAGAGCTTCCCTTCCCCTCACAGTAACACAGCACCGAGCTTCCCTTCTGCTCAGAGTGACGCTAGCACCGAGCTTCCCTTCCCCTCACAGTAACACAGCACCGTACTTCCCTTCCACTCACAGTAACACAGCACCGAGCTTCCCTCCTCCTTACAGTAACACAGCACCGAGCTTCGCTTCTGCTCAGAGTGACGCCAGCACCGAGCTTCCCTTCTCCTCACAGTAACACAGCACCGTACTTCCCTTCCCCTCACAGTAACACAGCACCGTACTTCCCTTCCCCTCACAGTAACACAGCACCGAGCTTCGCTTCTGCTCAGAGTGACGCCAGCACCGAGCTTCCCTTCTCCTCACAGCAACACAGCACCGAGCTTCCCTTCCACTCACAGTAACACAGCACCGAGCTTCCCTTCCCCTCACAGTAACACAGCACCGAGCTTCCCTTCTGCTCAGAGTGACGCCAGCACCGAGCTTCCCTTCCCCTCACAGTAACACATCACTGAGCTTCCCTTCCCCTCACAGTAACACAGCACCGAGCTTCCCTTCCCCTCACAGTAACACATCACTGAGCTTCCCTTCCCCTCACAGTAACACAGCACCGAGCTTCCCTTCTCCTCACAGTAACTCAGGACCGAGCTTCCCTTCTCCTCACAGTGACGCAGCACCGAGTTTCGCTTCTCCTCACAGTGACGCAGCACCGAGTTTCGCTTCTCCTCACAGTGACACAGCACCGAGCTTCCCTTCCCCTCACAGTAACACAGCACCGAGCTTCCCTTCTGCTCAGAGTGACGCCAGCACCGAGCTTCCCTCCTCCTCACATTAACACATCACAGAGCTTCCCTTCCCCTCACAGTAACACAGCACCGAGCTTCCCTTCTGCTCAGAGTGACGCTAGCACCGAGCTTCCCTTCCCCTCACAGTAACACAGCACCGTACTTCCCTTCCACTCACAGTAACACAGCACCGAGCTTCCCTCCTCCTTACAGTAACACAGCACCGAGCTTCGCTTCTGCTCAGAGTGACGCCAGCACCGAGCTTCCCTTCTCCTCACAGCAACACAGCACCGAGCTTCCCTTCCACTCACAGTAACACAGCACCGAGCTTCCCTTCCCCTCACAGTAACACAGCACCGAGCTTCCCTTCTGCTCAGAGTGACGCCAGCACCGAGCTTCCCTCCTCCTCACATTAACACATCACCGAGCTTCCCTTCTCCTCATAGTAACACAGCACTGAGCTTCCCTTTCCCTCACAGTAATGCAGCAGGGAGTTTTCCTTCAACTCACAGTAACACAGGACCGAGCTTCCCTTCACCTCACAGTAACACAGCAGTGAGCTTCCGTTCTCCTCACAGTACCACAGCACCGAGCTTCCCTTCTCCTCACAGTAACACAGCACCGGGCTTCCCTTCTACTCAGAGTGACGCAGCACCGAGCTTCCCTTCTCCTCACAGTAACGCAGCACCGAGCCTCTCTTCTCCTCACAGTAACACAGCACAGAGCTTCCCTTCTCCACACAGTAACACAGCACCGAGCTTCCCTCCTCCTCACAGTAACACAGCACCGAGCCTCTCTTCTCCTCACAGTAACACAGCACCGAGCTTCCCTTCTCCTCACAGTAACACAGCACCGAGCTTCCCTCCTCCTCACAGTAACACAGCACTGTACTTGCCTTCTCCTCACACTAACACAGCACCGAGCTTCCCTCCTCCTCACAGTAACACAGCACCGACCTTCGCTTCTGCTCAGAGTGACACCAGCACAGAGCTTCCCTCCTCCTCACAGTAACACAGCACCGTACTTCCCTTCTCCTCACAGTAACACAGCACCGGGCTTCCCTCCTCCTCACAGTAACACAGCACCGTACTTCCCTTCCCCTCACAGTAACACAGCACCGAGCTTCCCTCCTCCTCACAGTAACACAGCACCGAGCTTCCCTCCTCCTCACAGTAACACAGCACCGAGCTTCGCTTCTGCTCAGAGTGACGCCAGCACCGAGCTTCCCTTCCCCTCACAGTAACACAGCACCGTACTTCACTTCCACTCACAGTAACACAGCACCGAGCTTCCCTCCTCCTTACAGTAACACAGCACCGAGCTTCGCTTCTGCTCAGAGTGACGCCAGCACCGAGCTTCCCTTCTCCTCACAGCAACACAGCACCGAGCTTCCCTTCCACTCACAGTAACACAGCACCGAGCTTCCCTTCTGCTCAGTGACGCCAGCACCGAGCTTCCCTCCTCCTCACATTAACACATCACAGAGCTTCCCTTCCCCTCACAGTAACACAGCACCGAGCTTCCCTTCTGCTCAGAGTGACGCTAGCACCGAGCTTCCCTTCCCCTCACAGTAACACAGCACCGTACTTCCCTTCCACTCACAGTAACACAGCACCGAGCTTCCCTCCTCCTTACAGTAACACAGCACCGAGCTTCGCTTCTGCTCAGAGTGACGCCAGCACCGAGCTTCCCTTCTCCTCACAGCAACACAGCACCGAGCTTCCCTTCCACTCACAGTAACACAGCACCGAGCTTCCCTTCCCCTCACAGTAACACAGCACCGAGCTTCCCTTCTGCTCAGAGTGACGCCAGCACCGAGCTTCCCTCCTCCTCACATTAACACATCACCGAGCTTCCCTTCTCCTCATAGTAACACAGCACTGAGCTTCCCTTTCCCTCACAGTAACGCAGCAGGGAGTTTTCCTTCAACTCACAGTAACACAGGACCGAGCTTCCCTTCACCTCACAGTAACACAGCAGTGAGCTTCCGTTCTCCTCACAGTACCAGAGCACCGAGCTTCCCTTCTCCTCACAGTAACACAGCACCGGGCTTCCCTTCTACTCAGAGTGACGCAGCACCGAGCTTCCCTTCTCCTCACAGTAACGCAGCACCGAGCCTCTCTTCTCCTCACAGTAACACAGCACCGAGCTTCCCTTCTCCACACAGTAACACAGCACGAGCTTCCCTCCTCCTCACAGTAACACAGCACCGAGCCTCTCTTCTCCTCACAGAAACACAGCACCGAGCTTCCCTTCTCCTCACAGTAACACATCACTGAGCTTCCCTTCCCCTCACAGTAACACAGCACCGAGCTTCCCTTCCCCTCACAGTAACACATCACTGAGCTTCCCTTCCCCTCACAGTAACACAGCACCGAGCTTCCCTTCTCCTCACAGTAACTCAGGACCGAGCTTCCCTTCTCCTCACAGTGACGCAGCACCGAGTTTCGCTTCTCCTCACAGTGACGCAGCACCGAGTTTCGCTTCTCCTCAGAGTGACACAGCACCGAGCTTTCTTTCATCTCTTTCACCCTAAGAAACACTTTGGGCCCCTGGACTTATTTTATTTTTTCAAATGAGTCAAAATTATCTTCTGTGCTTTCTCACAAGACGCAGTGCAGTGTAAACCATCTTTCCAGGTTCACTGCGAATAGTTACACATCCTTTTTCAGCCGCCTTATGCCATATGCCCTTTGCTTTGCTCAGGCCACCTCTGGGAGAGTGTTTTGAGTTCTGGTGCATCACAGCTGGAGGAAGCAGGCCACTGATATTATCCAAGTTGTATAATAATGTCCTTCTCTGTGCTGGTGTTTGAGAAATACTGCCTTATGTTTCCTTCCCTCCTTTTTGTGCCCTTGGGGACTTTCCATCTGAGTTACTACTAGTGTTACTCCTCATGTGGCAGCAGTATTCCTGGAGTAGTTATGTTTAGATTAAGTTGCCGTCACAGTGTATACAGAACTGTGACCTAATAAGGAGCTCTCAAGTTTTATGAATTTGTAGGAAATCTTACTAGCATATTTGATGACATGATAGAGGTGATGTCACACAACCATGAAATCTGTTAAACAATAATGAGAATGAAGTTAAAATAAATTTTAGAAAACACGCATTTACCCTAGGGTGTCAAGGCACTAAGAGAGCAAGAAATGTGGGAGAAAAGGGAGATCAGAGATGAAAAAGCCAAGTCTTGAGCTTTTTCGTAAAAGTATAAAGGTATAAACAATTCTGGAGGTCGCCAGGGAGAGAATTCCATATTTTTAAAGTTCCATGAACAAAACTATGGCCACCCAGGCAAACTTTCTTAACCTGAGGGTGTAGCTGGAGCATCCCATCTGAAGTGGTCCTTTAGGTATTGTGGGCTGGTACCCGGAAGAGCTTAAAATGAGATACATAGTGCTTTGAAGTGGGTGCGCTTGTGGACCGGAAGCGAGTGCAACTGTGCCAAGGCCTTAACAATGGAATGATATTTGGGGATTCCTGAAAGAAGTCTAGCCACAGCTTTCTGAAGTACTTGTGGTGTATTTAATAATCAGATTCATGATACTGAAGATTCATGTAAACGGACTTGCAATAATCCATGGGTACTCGCAAACATTTCCACGGGGGCCACAAAACACTGTCTGTGGTATGCCCAAGGGTAGGGGGGTGATGGAAGGTGGGCACAAGGGGGGGGGCGCAAAGTAAGGTAAAACTCTCATGCATTTAAACACTTTTTTGGAGTTTGCTGACAGTTTATCGTGTTCTTACATGTCTAGTGCAACATATCATTAAAACTAAACGTGTTCCTAGAGATAAGTTGTCCAGGCCACTTAGTTCATGTGTATATAAAGTATGCCCGTTTCACAGCTTTCAGAATTTTTCTGCTTTGTCCAGTGAACAGCAGCCCAGTGCTGCTGTTCACGAGGGGGCTGCAAAGAAAGGTCAGGAGGGCCGCATGCGGCCCGCGGGCCGTACTTTGAGTATCCCTGCAATAATCCAAATTAGAAAGAATGAGTCCGATGATAACTAATTTCCTTAGTTCTAATGGAATGAAAGACAGGACCTTTCTAAGAGATTTCAAAGCAAGGAAACAAGATGATGTGATGGAATTAATTTGTTTGTCAAATACAAGACATGGTTGTTCGATCAGTAACCCTCGCTCCCCCCCTCCCCATGATCCTCCCCCTCAGCGCCTTGAGACCCTCATGGGTGAGTAGCGCACTATACACATTTGTTTGATTGATTGTCAAAATTCACACCAAGGTTTTTAAGCTTGGGGATTGGGACCTGGAGATCACCCAACTCTGGGGTAACCAATCAGGGGACCAGAGGGATTTGTTATTCCCTAAGAGCAAGACTTCTGCCTTACTTGAATTTAAACAATTGTTTGACATCTAGCCAGTCTGATGTGGAAGATACAGCTACAGAAGTTAGACGCTGGCAATTTCTGATTATCTAAAGATTCATTCCCTGAGATTGAGACGACGATTTGAGTGTGGTCAGCATAGCTGACCACCGAGAACCCAAAAGGGTGGGGCTTAAGGAGGAACCCTGAGGGACCCCACTAGGAAAAGGAAAAGAACTAGAGGTGAAATTATCTAGGGCAACAAATTGCTGACTCTCTGAAAGAAAAGACTAAAGGAGGACTACAGCAGATCCTCCAATGCCAAGGGACTAGACACGGTCAGCCAACACCTTGTGATTGAACGTCTCGAAAACTGATGATAAATCCAGCATAATAAATGCTGCCATACCTCAGTCTGTTGGAGAATAGCCTCGCCTGGACAGTTCATTGAAGATAGGGGTAAAAGATTGACAATCAGAGTGCAGGGTGTTCGGAGGGCAGGGATCAAGCGGTGAGCCCGATTGAGTAATTAGAATCAGCTCCTGTACTTGATCCTTATTTAGGGAAGAAAATTAGAGAATCTGCTAGGTGCTATCATAGACATGGAGTCTATAATAAATGTAAAGTGAACTAGCCCCCTCTTCCCCCACTGATGGTTTTATTCCCTAAAGCCTATATAACACCCAGGTGCTGCTACAAACAGGTAGGAACAGGGTCACAATTACAATTTTAATTCTAGCTCTTATCACCAGGCAGGAGATTCATTCTGTTATAAGTGACACTTTAACCCAAGTTCGAAATGTGTGATTCTCACTCGCAATGAGTGAAACTAAAGGCCTCTTCTATCACATACTTATCAACATGTGAAAGACAAAATAAGGGTGATGTTAGACCTGCAAGCAGCCTCTGTGAGATGTAGGAGGACCAAAAGGACTTCTTTTGGTGCAAAGTTTAGACCAGTGGCACACTTGAGAAGCACACTGCAGAGCTCCCAGCTTCCGGTGATCCCTGCAGGTGTAGCTTATCAGTCTATGGGGCAGATTTAAGAGCCCTTAGCTCCACCGGAGTGTCATTTTTCGTGACGCTCCAGTGCGGCTAACCACTGCTCCATATTTACAAGGAGGTGTAACTCCACTTTTTGTGGTGTTATGCCTCCTTGTTACTACGGGCACCTTTGACGCAGTTTTCTGCATAATGGGTGTTGCAGTGGGCGTTCCACCGCACCCATTGCTTTTGACGCTGCCCCAGATTTATGAGAAAATGTAAATCTGAGGCAGTGCCAAAATCTAACACCACCCCAGGGGTGGCGCTCGCATGGTACAACGAAGAGGAATGCTTTCATTCTTCCTCATTTTTTGTTTTTTCTATGGTGGGCTGCATTTTGCAGCACACATAGAAAGAGCAAAATGCCATGGATTATTGATTATGTGCAGGAAGTTATCACTTCCTCCATATAAACAATCATTAGAAAATTATGCTTTGGTGCTTGTATATGTGCTGCAGGAGAAACAAATTGCCATTGTAGATTGTTTATGTGCCAGAAGGAACACCTTTCTGCACATACACAATCTATACCCTCAATTCAGACACCCTTGCACTACCGCGCAAGAATGCCTGCATTGGCACAGACAGCTTAATTCAGCACTAGGGGGAAACGCAGGGATGTGCCGTATTCCTCTAAAAATATGCTTCATCCCTGTGTTTCAAAAGTGGGGCAGTGTGGCACTGCTATTTTTGGAATAAATCAGGGCCTATTTTTTTCTTTGCATTATAATGATTAGCCCTGATTTAATAATGGATTGATGGAAGTATAAGTAACAAAATATAGTTTGTATCACAAATACCTTGTGTTTCTGTCTACGCAAAAGTGCACTTCAGATGTGGAATGTGAACGCTTGTGAGTCTGGCCAGATTCTAAGAGCAACACTTGAGGAAGATCCCAGGAGACCCAGAAGTGCTCTCAGCAGCACGCGAGGCCCCAAGTATGCAGGCAAGTAAGGAGTGGAAGAGGCTTGAGGAGCACACAGGACCATCGTAGGACAGCGCGAGCGTGGCAGACGTAAGTGGCTGCCGCTGAGTGTGCACCTCAGTCCTCCACAGACATGGCCCAGCTAGGTCTGGGTGCGGCTTGTGGGGAGAACCAGTGAGACCCGCTCACCACAGTCCCCACCCACAATCAGCAACATTCTTGAGGGCATTCATGCAATAGGACCAAAATATCTCCCCAACCTCACCTCACACAGGGAAGCGAGGCCCCATCAGCCCCCGCACGGTCCAGAAGACCCCAACAGGCCCCAGCAGGCCAACAGCCTGACCCAAGGGGATGCGCTGACAGGTAGTCCACCTCCAGGATTCAGGTACCTCAGTGCAGCACTACGCTACACTGCTTAATCAGCAAGCAGCAACGACAAAGCGATTGTGGCAGCCGTAGTCATCTGCCGCCAAGAATGCACCCCGGTCCTCACAGCAGTGGTCCAGCCAGGCGTGGGTGAAGCTTGTGGGGTCCCCGGAGAGACCCACTCGCCATCGGCTCCTTCTTGCTCAGTGGCAGTAGTAGGCACGTGACCTAAATAACACCACCAACAAGCATAGGCAGTGGGCAGACAACAGCAAACAATGGCTGACAACAGCACAATCCTCTAACCATAAGGGTGGACTGGCTCATGCGAAGGACCACATTTGCCCTCCCCATCCGGGTAATCTGCTTGCCCATTGCACCACACCAGCCAAACACCCGGAGTGACAGACACACCCATCCAGTGGGCATACTGAATGGTCATTAGTGGTCATTAGGAAGAAGCAGTCACTGGAATAAGGTCCCAGAGCGAATAAACACCATAGCAAGGTGCAACAACATAGCAACAAGGTGCAACAATAATATATCAAGATAGAAGCCACTGTCAGCAGCCATCAACCGTTCTCCCCAACGGGTGTGGAGCAAGGACGTATCTACGGATACTTTTCGGGGTGAGCATAGTTGTGGGAAGAGCAAGTGAATATGAGAATCCGCAGTTCCCTCTTCCTGATGGCCCACAAGAAGGTGCAGAACCTAATGAGAAAAGAGAAAGCAGCCCCAACCGAACAGGGGGGTGCACAAATGGGGGAAAGGTGAAACAGCTCCTGAGGCATCAAACCACACCAGAAGCAGTGCCCCAAGAGGCAAAGGAGGCAAATGAGTCCAAGGAGTTAAAGGAGCGCATCCCCAGAGACAAAAACAGGCACAAGGGGAGGCCTAAACATAAGTTCTGTGTGCAAAGGCATCAGCGAGTACTTCACGCCACTGGGCAAAAACAGCAGCCATAAAACTCCCCTTGGAGGGCCAGTTTCAAGACCACAGCCCAACTGGAGATCTTTCAGCGACAGTGTAATTACCCTGGTCACCTCCTGGGAGGACGCTCCTCCAAGTAAAGTAGCACAAGAATCCAGGCTGAAATTATCTGCGCCAAGAGCACCAAGTGCACCATCTGTTCAAATCGCCCAGTACAATCCAATCGAGCACACTATCCAGCCTCAGAAGGGGGAACCCCTCATACCTCCAATCATAGTGATAAAAGGTAGGGGCAGTACATCGGAATATCTCACTTCTAAGGTCAATGGCATAGAAGGAAGCCCCAAAGGAAGCCTGGACAAGTTAGCCCAAGTATCACCAAGCTCAGCGAAGAACTCAACCTGCCCCCGCTAGGAAGTCTCTCTCTCACTGTAAGAATTAGAGGAGGTCTTTAACAAAGAAGAGGAGTATCGCGCAGAGAAAGAGGGTGCTAACATAACACCTGCAGAAAAGAGTGTAAATCTGTCCATTATTGATAGGGCACCGGCACTCGAAACAGCACACAACTACAGACTCACTGACACAAAGGACACCCAGCTGACAGGATTGGATGCCTTAAACAGCACTATAACGGCCATAACAAATGCGAAGTTCTTCAACACAGACAAATTAGACATCAAAATTCAAAGTTCAAATTCTGCAAAGTTTGGCAACCACCACTATGGCAATAGATAACAAGTTGAACAGGTTAAATGCACTCATTCGAAGAGCAAACGCCCACGTGTAGGCCGATAAGGGCCCGGTAAACCAGGCACACCAGTGTCACTGCAACCCAATTCTGGAAAAACTCCAAGAACTGCTGTCAGTTACGTCCAAAATAGTGACAGATCTAAAACAGGAGCTGGTCCAGTGGGGGGACGTCAAGCAGCATCCACAGTGCCCACAAAGCGCAAATAGCCTGCAAAAAGGAACATCTATCTGTACCGCACAGGATGAAGCAAGCCCAGTACAGGCTTTTGGAGATTCAGTGGAAGGCTCAATCCAGGAGCGCAAAATTGTGGTAGATCCCTTCATTCCTGTCTAGGAAAAACAAAAAATGCCTAGGGAAAATGCATGACAAAACAGCTATGTGTCCGCAAATGAAATACCTACACCCTTCCAGTCACGGAAATCGTGGCCCACCGAGAGGGAACCCCAGGGAAAAACATAAGCAAATCATGGACAAGAAAGAGTGCACAGCTGCTGCTCAACTAAGAGACAAAAAGTCTCAGTCAATAACAGATCAGCTGCCGTCCTCGCTGATTGGGAACAATCTTCAAAAACAGCAAGAAGAGGGAGGAACAGGACTAACTGGACGTAAGAGCCAGGGGACCCTTGGTTCGGAAGTCAGAATAGGAGGGCTCAATGGATTACAAACAAATTGCTTAGGGCCTGAAGCCCAGCTACAATCTGTACCCCCTGATGCAGCCACTACAATATCAACTTTGGGGACACATGATGGAACAATAATAGACCACATAACCATCCTCAGTTCAAAGGCACAGGAAACCTGGAAAGTAGCCAAAAATCTGTTAGCTGGGTTTCAAGAATTCCTAAGCCTGGCTGTATAAGCAAAGCCCAAAGGGCACCCAAAAGGAGGCCTCTCAACCTAAATAACCACACGCAAATCCTTTGATGCTAATATCATTGACAAAATTCCGGATTCCTGGAAAGGCGCAATATTTCTAAGTAGGGCCCCTATGGGAACCCCAACAGCTATCGACTAATATCACAGCTTGACATTGGCACAAATATATTTGCGGGTCTCCTGCTGGAGGAACTCAAAGAATGGGCAATCAAGCTTAATCTAATATCCCTAAATCAAACCAGCTTCCAGCACTTCTGACAACCTGATAGCACTAGCCATGCTTGTGGAAAAATATACAAACACAAAAATGGCCCTATACACCTGCTTTGTGGACTAATTCAAAGCCTTTGACTCAGTGAACCGGAACAGGCTGTGTAGGAAACTAGCAAACCTCAATATCCCACCAAAACTGTTACAAGGAATACAGCTTCTATATTCAGAAAACTGGGCAAGGGTGAAGTAACCAATAATGGAACAGTGTCTGCCAAAATTCGGATAGACAGAGGTGTCAAGCAGGGCTGTGTTCTGGCTCCAATGCTTTTTAACCTTTATTTGGCAGACCTGTGCACACAACTGAACACCACCAGCCTCTATCCCCCCAAACTGGGTAACCATCCTCTAACAGCATTACTATATGCAGATGATATTGTCCTATTTGATATTTCAGGTGCAGGACTCCAAAAAGTGCTAAACACCTTCAATCAGTATTGCAGGACTAATGAGCTGGTGGTAAACCTGGAGAAAACCAAGGTAGTTATATTTGGCAAGCGGGTAATCAAGAAAAAGAAATGGCTCTGTGGGGAGAAGTGGACAGAAGCAGAAGCTATAAACATCTTGGCGTCTGGCTACAGGAATGCTGGTCACACCGCCTGCACCTAAACACCCTGAAAGCTAGAATGGCGTCCCAAGTGGCATCAGTTCTAGCCCTGTCTTCGATCTACAAAGTGCAACCTGGTGTCCACTCCTTACAGTGATTAAGGCAAAATTCCTGCCTGCCCTGGCACATGGTCTCGAAATATCTCCCAGTAAACTAAACAACTTCATGAACATTGTATACAGCAAAGGCATTTGCCTTCTCTTCCGTCTTCCATACAGCTCCTCTCCAGCACAGATTAGATTGGAATTCGGGTTACAAGACCAAGCATTAGCACAAGACGGGGCTTTGCTTAAATATGCCTCCATGCTAAGACAGGCTCAACCAAACACACTAAAGGCACTGTTTGGGAGGAAATTGGCACAAACTTGGCGGAAGTCTCAAATCAATGGCCAAAGAGAATCACTTCAGCCATAAAGCATCTGCAGGCAGAAGAGCTATGGCAGATCTTTACCCCACAAAGACTACAAGCAATCACTAAACAAAGAAGTCAAGCTGCTCTCATGGAGCAGGGACAAAGACAAGTTCAGAAAGTGATCGCACTCATGGATGACAATTAACACTTATAAGGCTCCGACAGTACAGCAGAAATATTAAAAACGTCTCTAAAATTAAAGGTACTCCACATCAGGCTCGGACTATTACCTTCATTGGATGCTGTGCCAAAATGGCTTAGATCTGCAAACAGCGTAAGATACAGACTTTACGCACATCACTGGGAAGACTTCCTGCACATCCTTTGTATATGCCCTGCTCTGCTACCTTGGCAGAAGATGTATCTTAAAAATATCTTCAATGCCAATGGTATCATATTGTGCCAGCAGGCAATTTTGTTTAGTCTCAAAGGGTTGACTCTGCAATACATAGCTTGTTTGGCAAAATTTGTCTTAAAAAGTGACTACCTGTTAAAACATGCAACAAGTTGACCAAGCCACGAGCTCGTAGCAGAAATAAACACTGGCAGCTCTGGGCATGCCAGCAATGGTGACAGCATTTCTTCCAACTGAACTTTTATACCCAGCCCTTGAACTGGAGAAATTACACTTTAATAGCCGTAAAATTATTTACAAATAGTTAACCCAGCAACGTTTTTTGATGTTTGTTGATCACCTAGTGCCCCTTGAGCTGGTATAATACACCAGTCAGTGGCTCAGTGTTTATCTGGTATGCGTGAGTGTATGCCACGAGGTGTTCCACTCGTCAGTAGGATTTATTTGGTTTAGTAATAGGAAGAGAGAATATGAAAGTATTGAATACTTTATGGTGCTTTAACGCTTTCCTTATGTGGTGATTGCAATGATTTTGATTAATTATGCAATGAAGTATAAAAGTAAAGGAAAGACTGCAAAGAGTGTCGGAGGCTGGTCGTGCCAATAAAGAAACTTACCTCCTGCTAATGGCGCATGTCATCATTACAAACCGAGGTGCAATTGTAGGAGAAATAAATCAGTTTTGCCCCAGGGCAATGCATTTGGCGCCTAATTTTTGGTCTTCTCCACATGACAGCATATTGCGACTGCTGGTCAGTGTACACGACCACCATCCTTTGCTGCATTATCTGCGCTGCGTGGCACCATCCAATGTCAGATATAATTTTCAGATGGAGAGATGGAGTTATTGGTGGAGGAAGTGAAAATGAAGGAGGCACATCTCCTTGGCCATCTGGTCCCAAAGACATCAAAGAGCACAAAGGACAAACTGCTGAAACAAATCACTTGGACACAGAGTACACCCAGTGCAGCACTCCGGTCCACTGATGATCCAAAGAAGCGAAAGGAGAAGGTGAGGCCCATCACAGGCATGTCCGGCACTGATGGCCTGCAGGCGGTAGGATTGGGAACAGAGCAGGCGGAGGCAGGTGAGTGCAACAAAGTGAAAGCGAATGTTCCCTGGTACTGTTGCTGGGTCTTTGCACCTCTAGATGCTGATCCTCAGCCATAGGCACAAGCCAACTATAGCATGGTTGTGTATGTGAGTCCTCGCTTGTCAGCAGAATGAAGAAGTAACACATATTTCAGAATGTCTCAGAATGAAAGATGAGAAGAGAGTGAGAGAATAGTGAACCTCTCATGGTTGGATGTCCTCATCACCAACCACCCATCCTCCATCCCCCTTCATCTGCTGAAGAGCCTGACATTTTGTCTACATTACTTTATTGATTATGTCCAGAACATGTCATAATTGGTTCCATCCACCTATTTACCCCTTATGAATGTTTTGATTAACTTCCGGGACTTTTCGAAACAAAATTTGTTTTCTGACATATAGCTGATTACTTATCTCTGGTACAAACATGCTACATTTTAGACCATCAAGTACTCATTGCAGACCAGCCAACTCTCACAGTGCCACTGTGTGACACGCAATATCACCTCCCTTCACACGGTCACCCAGTCACGAGCCAATATCATACCGTGGCAGAGAAAACAAGCTGAAAATCGCTGTTATCAGTGGAGTTTCAGCCTTTTCTCCGCAGGTATGAACTGCTGACATCTTTAAGGGGTGTGAAAACACCACAGGACAACAGCAGCAACCTCTTGGTGTTTTTTTTCTTATTCTTTTTTTTGGAGGAGGGGGTTTGGTAATTTGACTGGAGCAAAAATGCCTCTTAGGTACTTCTTGCCACGAGGCCCGCCCCTCCAAGGCCCCGCCCCCCTCCTCACACAGTGAACTTTTTAGGTTCCCCCTGCACATTGCTTGTGCTGTGCTTGTGATTAGAATTTGCCTGCACATCGCTTGCGCTGTAGTTGTGAATTCTATTGTAATCAATATAAATCTTAAAAGGGGCTTACATCCTGCCCTTAATTTGCATTGGTTTGTGTGCTTGCCACTTACTTTTTCACCGCTCATTGTACTGAAGCATGCTATTTCCTGCTGTTTTTCTTATCAGTGGAGCTTGGCCCAAGTACTCCTTTTCATCCGTTTTTTTGGAACTTCATTTTTATTTGTAAGCAAGCGTGTTTGGCGGCTGCATGTGATTGGTGCTACTGTGCTTCTTATTACCATCAAGCGTTGAGCTCAGTAAGCTGCTTGCTCTTTAAAAAAAAAAAAATATTTGCTATTTTACATAGCACGAACCCCAGCAAGAGTATCGGAGCGCTTTACAGACTGACACATTTACAGGCCCGGAGAATTAAGAGGCAGAGAGTGATTAAGGGCCTCATTGGTGGTAGGATCAGCTGAACGCCAAAGCTGCAGGGAGGAGGCTGCCGACATGCCTACAGCCTCCCCCCGTTGTATTACGCTGTTTCCACTGGGCTGATACTTAAGGGAGCCGAGGCCAATGCTTTTGCACAACAACACCCTCGGAAAGTGCACTGTTTGCAGTGCATACTGCACATTCTCAGGGTGCTGGCAGGGGGGCCACTGCACCTCCCATGCCCCTGTGGCTCCCAGGTCTGGCTTTCCACTTTTTTAATGGCGGGGAGCCTGCCATGAAAAAGCTGGTAGAAAGAGGAGTTGTGACATGCACGGCACAACTCCAACTGCCACCACCCGGTTGGGATATTTGATCCTGGCAGTGGCATAGGTCTCCTGGTGGTCCGACTCCCAGGGTCTTAATCTGGTGGTCAGACCGCCAGGAGGGTGGCGGTCTGACCACCACCTCAGGTTTGGCAGGCCTCTGACTTGTATGAGGCCCTAAGTGATTTGGAGAGGTCAAGTGATTTGCACAGAAACACTGAGACTCAAACCGTGCTCCCCAGCTTCCAGGCAGGCCGCACTAACCCTTACACCACATCCTCTCCCCTCGAGATCAGCTTATAAGATGCTGGCAATCCTTTGGAATGTATAATTGAATGTATTCCCATTATGTGTTCCAAAGCAGCGCACCCATCAATGTTGCTGCATTTTAATTTAACCCCTTGGGTGCCTTGGACGAGCTGGGCTCACCTTTGGCCACGGTTGCCGTGTACAGAGGACGAGCTCAGCTTGTCCTGCACCCGGCACACAGGGGGAGCGCTAGCACTTCCTCCCCCGGGCCTCCCACCCACACCCCCGTCAGTGATGGAAGGGAAATCGCTTCCCTTTCCACCCCCAACCTCCCCTGGTACCCCCCCAGTGACGTCTGATGACATCAGCACGCAATCGCGTGATGACCTCATCAGAGGTCGCCTCCCATCTCTCTGGAAGCTAAGCATTTCTCTTCTGCTCGGGAGGAGGGGGCAGGCAGAGACGTCAAAAGAAAGGAAAGCCTTTTCCTTTCTTTTGATGTCATTCTGAGCATTTCTGCAGCCCAATCGCATCGCGATTGGGTTGCAGAAATGCCCACTAGACACCAGGGAATTTTCTTTTTTTATTTATGTAATACGGGGAGCGGCCCCTTGGGCAAGGGCCGCTCCCTGGGGGGGGCAAATAATTTTAAGGTCTTTTCTGCCCCCCCCTCGGGCAGATCAGCCTATATTGATTAGGTCAATCTGCCCCCGGGGGGGCAGAAGCCACTAGACACCAGGAGGGATTTTTTTTTAGCTATGAAATTGGCATAAGGGGAGTGACCCCTTAGGCAAGGGTCGATCCACAGGGAGCAATTATTTTATTATGCCTTTTCTGCCCCCGGGGCAGATCAACCTATATTGATTAGGCCGATCTTCCCCATTAGTCAAGGGTCGTTCCCCCAGGGGGGTAGGGGCAAATTGTTCTTAGGCCATTTCTTGGGGGCAGATCAGCCTATTTTTATTAGGCCAATCTAGCCCCAAGGGGGTCAAAAACCACTAGAAACCAGGGATTTTTTTTAGGTCAGTTTCACGCAAGGGGAGCGACCCCCTTAGGCAAGGGTAGCTCCTCTGGAGGGGGCAAATTTATTTTAGGCCATTTGTGCCCCCCTTGGGGGCAGATCAGCCTATTTTAATGAGGCCGATCTGCCCCCAAGGGGGGCAAAAGCTACAAGGCACCAGGGATTTATTTATTTTTGTTTTTTTTACAGATGGGGATTGACCCCATAGGCAAGGGTCATTCCCCATGGGGGTCAAATTTATTTTAGGCCATTTCTGCCCACCTTGGAGGCAGATCGGTCTATTTTTCTTAGGCCAATCTGCCCCCAAAGGGGGTAGAAACCACTAGACACAAGGTTTTGTTTTTTTGCACCAATTTCATGCAAGGGGAGCGACTCCTTAGGCAAGAGTCACTCCTCTGGGGGGGGGGGATTTATTTTACGCCATTTCTGCCCCCTTTGGGGGCAGATCAGACTATTTTAAGGCTCATCTGCTCCCAGGGGGGCAAAAACCCGACCAGACACCAGGGAAGATTTTTTTTCAAAGAAAGAGAGTGGGAGTATGGCCATACCCCCACCCCAAATAAATGGGGACAACGTTGTTCAGCGCACCAGTGGGCAGGTGGGGCAATTACTCCCGATCCACTCCCGGGGGAGCAGGAAGCCTACTAGATGCCAGGGAATTAAAAAACAACAGAAAATAGTGGGGTGGTGGCTACCAACGGTATGGGCCTGGTTATACCCCCACCCCAACTGAAGGGGGTAACAGTCTTTCAGCTCTTCCCCGCACACTAAAAGATCTTATCCCATGGCAATCAAGAGGACATTTGATTATTTTGGGTTTTGGTTTTACATTTGGGCCATGAGAGATTGGCTAACTCTCAAAATCGTCCCACTTGAGGTGGGGGCTGCACTTTTTGGACTTTGGGACGCTGCTATGTAGAAAAATCTACAAGATCTAGACACATCTGAAAACTAAACATCTTGGTGATTCCAGGGTGGTGTGCTTCACATGCACCCCACACCATTTTTTTATCAACAATGCCGTGCTAACCTCCAACTTTGCTAGAAATCACATATTGTTCCCACATTTGTGTGATGGAACCTTCCGGAATCTGCAAGAATACACAGAATTCCTGCCACCCAGCATTGTCTCAACTATAACAATAACAATTTTGCCCCACTTGTCAGCCTTAAAATGTTTTTTTTCAAACTGCCCTTTTGGACCCGCTTTGGTTCCCCCTTAATTTCAACATGATTTTGGCTTTTCCCTATCACAGGCACTTGGCCCACCTACACAAGTGAGGTATCATTTTTGCCGGGAGACTGTGGGGAATGTTGGGTGGTAGGAAATTTGTCCCGGTGCAGTGATTCCACACAGAAATGAGGGACAAATGTGATTTTTTAGCTAGAGTTGAGGTTTGCTGAGGATTTTGGGTAAAAAAACATTGGGGGATCCACCCAAGTCACACATCCTTGGATTCCCTCAGGTGTCTAGTCTTCAGAAATGTTTGGGTTTGGTATGTTTCCCTATATGGCTGCTGAGCCCAGCAACAAAAACGCAGGTCACCCCCCTGCAAAAACAGGTAGTTTAGTATTTGATAATTTTGATGTGTCCACATAGTGTTTTGGGGCATTTCCTTTTGCGGGCACTAGGCCTATCCACACAAGTGAGGTACAATTTTTATTGGGGGACTTGAGGGAACGCTGGGTGGAAGGAAATTTGCAGCTCCTCTCAGATTCCAGATCTTTCTATCTCCGAAATGTGAGGAAAAAGTGTTTTTTTGCCAAAATTTGAGGTTTGCAAAGGATTCTGGGTAACTGAACCTGGTGAGAGCTCCACAAGCCACCCCATCCTGGATCCCCCTAGGTGTATAGTTTTCAAAAATATGCAGGTTTTATAGCTTTCCCTAGGTGCTGGCTGAGCTAGAGGCCAAAATCCACAGCTAGTCACTTTGCAAAATACAAGTCAGATTTCAAAGTAAAAATGTGATGTGTCCATGTTGCGTTTCCTGTCGCGAGCATTAAGCCTACCCACGCAAGTGCATCTGAGAACATCTCTGGAGTGCGATTCCCCCGGCACCTCTGGATTCGGTGTGGTCCTGCAGCATCTGTTTACTGTGCTGTGGGCTCATTTCCACCTTGTGGAGGTCCCACTGAGAAGCCGCCGTGGCGAATGTATTAAATTAGCTGGTTTTTTTAAAGCTGGGTCTTGGTAGAGCCTGCAGGCTGTAGAACAGGCTTCTCTGGTAGTATGAATTATGTGTGTACAGTGGGGATACATAGGGAATCCTTGGTATGATTTCAGATCACCCCCCCACCCTGCCTCCTAACGTTTTATTAATTTAAATACACTGGATAAAACAGGTGACCCTTCATTGTAAAGGTTTATGGTGGAGAGCAGTGCTTTAAGTGGGATAGAAAGGTGGGGCGCACACTGGGCGTGGCGTCTGCAATAAAGGGAGTACTCTAACAGGGAGAGTCTGCGTCAGTAGAAAACATTTTCGCTTTCTGTTTGACTCTATTGCGCAGAAATGTGGTGCCCAGTACTTGGGTCTTGTTTTATCCTTGAAGTGAGAAAAGAGTAATACTGGATGAAGTGCCAACAAGCCCCCCAAGGGGTCACCTGAAGTGGCAGTGAGGACCCAGCATTCAGGGGTCAGTCATGGAAAGAGAGCAGAGTGTGAGAGGTGGGAGTACCTATGCATGCTTGGGGACAGAGTCTGGAACCAGCAGTGCGAGAGAACCCTGTATCCCAGATACTCTGGAGAGGGAAGGGGTTCAAGGAGAGCACTGGTCTCCATATTAAGACCTTTCCTTCAGTCTCATCAGCTCAAAATCTGCCCACAGTCAGCGCGTCCTGTCTCTTCCTGGACAGGGCAATTATTTTTTTTTTAAGTTGGTACATGAACACTTTCAACACTTTTACATGATTTAAAATTAAGTGGAAGTATGTTTTTTTTGGAATTCATATAGTGCTTTAAATAGCAATATAGAAGTGTGGGTACTCATCCATTGTAAACTATTGCAACAGCTGTGAGAAGTGCTGGTACTCATCCATTGTAACCTATTGCAACAGCTATGAGAAGTGTGGGTACTCATCCATTGTAACCTATTCCAACAGCTCTGAATAGTGCGCTTACTCATCCATTGTAATCTAGTGCAACCTCTCTGAGAAGTGTCGATACTCATTTATTTTAATCTATTGCAACAGCTCTGAGAAGTGCTGGTAGTCACTCATTGTAACCTATTGCAACAGCTCCTGTAATCTATTGCAACAGCTCTGAGAAGTGCTGCTACTCATCCAACGTAATCTGTTGCAACAGCTCTGAGAAGTGCAGGTACTCATCCATTATAATCCATTGCAACATCTCTGAGAAGTGCAGGTACTCATCCCTTGTAATCTATTGCAACAGCTCTGAGAAGTGCCGTTACTCATCCATTGTAATCTATTGCAACAGCTCTGAGAACTGCAGGTAATCATCCATTGTAAACTATTGCAACAGCTCTGAGAAGTGCAGGTACTCATCCCTTGTAATCTATTGCAACAGCTCTGAGAAGTGCCGTTACTCATCCATTGTAATCTATTGCAACAGCTCTGAGAACTGCAGGTAATCATCCATTGTAAACTATTGCAACAGCTCTGAGAAGTACTGGTACTCATCCATTGTAATCTATTGCAACAGCTCCTGTAATCTATTGCAACAGCTTTGAGAACTGCAGGTACTCATCGATTGTAATCTATTGCAACAGCTCTGAGAACTGATGGTACTCATCCATTGTAATCTATTGGAACAGCTCCAAGAAGTGCAGGTACTCATCCATTGTAATCTATTACAACAACCCTGAGAAGTGTGGGTACTCATCCATTGTAATCTATTGCCACAGCTCTGAGAAGTGCAGGTACTCATCCATTGCAAATTGCACCAGCTCTGAGAACTGCTGGTACTCATCCATTGTAAACTATTGCAACAGCTCTGAGTAGTGCAGGTACTCATCCTTTGTAATCAATTGCAACAGCTCTAAGAAGTGCAGGTAGTCATCCATTGTAATATATTGCAACAGCTCCAAGAAGTGCAGGTACTCATCCATTGTAATCTATTACAACAGCTCTGAGAAGTGCGGGTACTCATCCATTGTAATCTATTGAAACAGCTCCAAGAAGTGCAGGTACTCATCCATTGTACTCTGTTACAACAGCTCTGAGAAGTGCAGGTACTCATCCATTGTAATCTATTGCAACAGCTCAGAGAAGTGCAGGTACTCATCCATTGTAATCTATTGCAAGTGCTCCGAGAAGTGCAGGTACCTATCCATTGTAATCTATTGCAACAGCTCAGAGAAGTGCCGGTACTCATCCATTGTAATCTATTGCAACAGCTCCGAGAAGTGCTGGTACTCATCCATTGTAATCTATTGCAACAGCTCTGAGAAGTGCTGGTACTCATCCATTGTAATCTATTGCAACAGCTCCTGTAATCTATTGCAACAGCTCTGAGAAGTGCGGGTACCTATCCATTGTAATTTATTGCAACAGCTCCGAGAAGTGCCGGTAATCATCCATTAAAATCTACTGCAACAGCTCTGAGAAGTGCGGGTACTCATCCATTGTAATCTATTTCAACAGCTCTGAGAAGTGCCGGTTCTCATCCATTGTAATCTATTACAACAACTCTGAGAAGTGCTGGTACTCATCCATTGTAATCTATTGCAACAGCAGCTCCTGCAATCTATTGGAACATCTCTGAGAAGTGCAGGTACTCATCCATTGTAATCTATTGCAACAGCTCTGAGAAGTTCTGGTACTCATCCACTCCAAGAACTGCAGGTACTGATCCATTGTAATCTATTGCAACAGCTCCTAGAAATGCAGGTACTCATCCATAGTAATCAATTGCAACAGCTCTGAGAAGTTCCGGTACTCATCCTTTGTGATCTGTTGCAACAGCTCTGAGAATTGCCAGTACTCATCCATTGTAATCTATTCAACAGCACTGAGAAGTGCAGGTACTCATCCATTGTAATCTATTGCAACAGCTCAGAGAAGTGCAGGTACTCATCCATTGTAATCTATTGCAAGTGCTCCGAGAAGTGCAGGTACTTATCCATTGTAATCTATTGCAACAGCTCCGAGAAGTGCGGGTACTCATCTATTGTAATCTATTGCAACAGCTCCGAGAAGTGCCGGTACTCATCCATTGTAATTTATTGCAACAGCTCTGGGAAGTGCTGGTACTCATCCATTGTAATCTAAGGCAACAGCTCCTGTAATCTATTGCAACAGCTCTCAGAAGTGCAGGTACTCATCCATTATAATCTATTACAACAGCTCTGTGAAGTGCTGGTACTCATCCATTGTAATCTATTAGAACAGCTCCAAGAAGTGCAGGTACTCATCCATTGTAATCTATTACAACAGCTCTGAGAAGTGCGGGTACTCATCTATTGTAATCTATTGCAACAGCCCTGAGAAGTGCAGGTACTCATCCATTGCAAATTGCAACAGCTCTGAGAAGTGCCGGTACTCATCCATTGTAATCTATTGCAACAGCTCTGAGTAGTGCAGGTACTCATCCTTTGTAATCTATTGCAACAGCTCTGAGAAGAGCAGGTATTCATCCATTGTAATCTATTGCAACAGCTCTGAGAAGTGCGGGTACTCATCCATTGTAATCTATTGCAGCAGCTTTGAGAAGCGCAGGTCCTCATCCATTGTAATCTATTGCAACAGCTCCGAGAAGTGCCGGTACTCATCTATTGTAATCTATTGCAACAGCTCCGAGAAGTGCTGGTACTCATCCATTGTAATCTATTGCAACAGCTCTGGGAAGTGCTGGTACTCATCCATTGTAATCTATTGCAACAGCTCCTGTAATCTATTGCAACAGCTCTCAGAAGTGCAGGTACTCATCCATTGTAATCTATTGCAACAGCTCTGTGAAGTGCTGGTACTCATCCATTGTAATCTATTAGAACAGCTCCAAGAAGTGCAGGTACTCATCCATTGTAATCTATTACAACAGCTCTGAGAAGTGCGGGTACTCATCTATTGTAATCTATTGCAACAGCTCTGAGAAGTGCAGGTACTCATCCATTGCAAATTGCAACAGTTCTGAGAAGTGCCGGTACCCATCCATTGTAATCTATTGCAACAGCTCTGAGTAGTGCAGGTACTCATCCTTTGTAATCTATTGCAACAGCTCTGAGAAGAGCAGGTATTCATCCATTGTAATCTATTGCAACAGCTCTGAGAAGTGCGGGTACTCATCCATTGTACTCTATTGCAGCAGCTCTGAGAAGAGCAGGTCCTCATCCATTGTAATCTATTGCAACAGCTCTGAGAAGTGCGGGTACTTATCCATTGTAATTTATTGCAAAAGCTCTGAGACGTGCTGCTACTCATCCATTAAAATCTATTGCAAGAGCTCTGAAAAGTGCTGGTACTCATCCATTGTAATCTATTGCAACAGCTCTGAGAAGTGCTGTTACTCATCCATTGTAATCTATTGCAGCAGCTCTGAGAAGTGCGGGTAGTCATCCATTGTAACCTATTGCAACATCTCTGAGAAGTGCCGGGACTCATCCATTGTAATCTGTTGCAACAGCTCTGAGAAGTGCAGGTACTCATCCATTGTAATCTATTGCAACAGATCTGAGAAGTTCCGGTACTCATCCATCGTAATCTATTGCAACATCTCTGAGAAGTGCAGGTACTCATCCATTGTAATCTATTGCAACAGCTCTGAGAAGTGCTGGTACTCATCCATTGTAATCCATTACAACAGCTCAGAGAAGTGCCGGTACTCATCCATTGTAATCTATTGCAACAGCTCAGAGAAGTGCTGGTACTCATCCAGTGTAATATATTGCAACAGCTCCGAGAAGTGCTGGTACTCATCCATTGTAATCTATTGCAACTGCTCCGAGAGGTGCCGGTACTCATCTATTGTAATCGATTGCAACAGCTCTCAGAAGTGTCGGTACTCATCCATTGTAATCTATTACAACAGCTCCGAGAAGTGCAGGTATTCATCCATTGTAATCTATTGCAACAGCTCTGAGAAGTGCAGGTGCTCATCCTTTGTAATCTATTGCAACAGCACTGAGAACTGCAGGTACTCATCCATTGTAATCTATTGCAACAGCTCTGAGAAGTGCTGGTACTAATCAATTGTAATCTTTTACAATAGTCCCAAGAAGTGGAGGTGCTCATCCATCGTAATCTATTGCAACAGCTTTGAGAAGTGGAGGTACTTATCCATTGTAATCTATTGCAACAGCTCAGAGAAGTGCCGGTACTCATCCAATGTAATATTCTGCAACAGCTCCGAGAAGTGCTGGTACTCATTCATTGTAATCTATTGCAACAGCTCCGAGAAGTGCTGGTACTCATCCATTGTAATCTATTGCAATAGCTCTCAGAAGTGTTGGTACTCATCCATTGTAGTCTATTGCAACAGGTCTGAGAAGTGCTGGTATTCCTCCATTGCAATCTATTGCAACAGCTCTGAGAAGTGCAGGTGTTCATCCATTGTAATCTTTTGCAACAGCTCTGAGAAGTGCAGGTACCCATCCATTGTAATCTATTACAACAGCTCTGAGAAGTGCTGGTACTCATCCTTCGTAATCTATTGCAACAGCTATGAGACGTGCAGGTACTCATCCATAGTAATGTATTGCAACAGCTCTAAGAGTGCAGGTACTCATCCATTGTAATCTACTGCCTCAGCTCTGAGAAGTGCCAGTACTCATCCATTGTAATCTTTTGCAACAGCTCCTGTAATCTATTGCAACAGCTCTGAGAAGTGCAGGTACTCATCCATTGTAATCTATTGCAACAGCTCTGAGAAGTGCAGGTACTCATCCATTGTAATCTATTGCAACAGCTCTGAGAAGTGCAGGTACGCTCCCGTTTAAATTAAAGAAGTGCAGGTACTCAGTATCCAATAGTATCTTCCCATTTAAAACACTGAGGCCCACATTTCTGAAATGTTTGTGCCACCTTAGCATATTTTTTAATGACGCTAAAGCGGCGATAACTTTATATTTTGACACTTGACCCGTCTAGCTTCAAAATACCAGAGTTAGCGTCATTTTTGGGTAGCGCCAACCCACCATACAATGAGATGCAAGGTAGGCGTTCCCTTCTTAAAAATGTCCCCAGCGCCATATTCACCTCTCGATGCAACAATGATGCACGTTAAGGCGGCAGACCCAAAAGATGACTCTAACGCCAATTACTGTCAAATTTTTAATGCCTGGACAGACCAGGCGTTAAAGTGATGGTGGTCACAGTTCCATAGAGAAACACAGTGCAAACACAATAGAGTCCACCATGGTGCCACTATTGTGGGTACATAGAGGCCCACCCCAAACCCCAGCATCACCACCACCCACACCACAAGGACACTACAAATGGAGCGAGCCCATACTCCGTAAGTATACACGCATGTCTGTTGTGTGCCACTAGGGGTCTCTTGCATGGGGCCCCCTGGCTGGCACTGGTTCTGTTGAGGTTGTCCTGGGGACATAGGTCCCCTGTGTTGGACATTGTGGTAGTGGTACTGGCTTTTGTCTATTCTTAGACAGGGGTCATTATATGGCTGCTTGTGCGACCAGAAAACGATGATAGGCTGACTAGCAGCAGATTTTTTGCTGCTAATTAGTCTAGTGTCATTTTCAGGCCTCCAGCCCCATTTTATGTAACGCCATGCATCACTGGCTAGCATAATTTTCAATGACGCTGGCCTTTCCTTAGCGCCATCATGCGTAATTTTTTTAATATGGCGCACGGATGGCGCTAGGGAATGACAGTATCCAGCTTTAATTATTTTGACGCACAACTGTGCTAGCGCAATTCTGCACCATTTTACATAAATATGGGCCTGAGTTTATATATGCTTGAGGCATTGGAGAGCTTTACATGAGCACCAGTTACACCACACAAGGTCAGCTTCATGTTTTTAAGCACAGGAAGATTAAATGATTGAGCCGATGCCAGGGCTCCTTCCCCAGTACAAAAGCCGCCTCTCTGGCTGTTAGGACTCCCAATATTGTAAATTTATATCATTTTACCAGGGGATTAGGGATTGAGCAAAAACTGCATTATTAAAAGAAGCCAGTATCCACAAAATCTTCGGATTATGTAAGTAGTTCTATAGGCATTGCCACTTTATATGTTACTTTGTCAACAACGTTCTACATCTCTCAAAGATGTTTATTCATGACTGACACATTTCACCCTATTCATTTTTTTGTCTTTGGGATGTGATTATTATTTGCTGACAGTAGCACGGGGGTAAGGAAACACCTCCATGCCACAGTGAGTAAAAACAAGCATTAGCAAAGCCAGTAGGTTTCTCCAAAGTGACATATTTTGCCCCTTTCAATGTTTTTTACATGTTGCACATGCACTGCTGTGCAACATGGCTTAGAGTAAAAAGAAGAAAAGTGCTATGATGCAGTCAATGTTGGCTCGCAGTGCTGGGCAATGTAAAATAAAAAACACTGACAAAGCTAATAGGTGTCACATAGGTGCAACCTATTGCCTTTACCAATGCTTGTTGTTTTAGCTGGCAGGTCATCTACTGGGATTGGGGGCCTTTAGTTTCCAGTGTAGGGATAAGAATAGTCGCCCCCACTATAAGAAAGCTTTGGTACTTCTCTCTCTAATTAGTGGGTTTCTTGCAACAAAGCTAAATGAATGAATGAATTTATTGTACAGTTAATTAAAAACCATTACAAAAATATATTATTTATTATTATAATTAAAAAACATCACTTTCACCAAACATAAAATACATGAATATTACATTCTCTTAAAAAGGAATACATCTAAAATAGACAATTTCAATGAAGTCCAACAGTGAAATCAGCCTTTATGGAAATCTCTTACGGCGAGTACTTCAGTTCAGATATCTGCATTGTCCACCGTCCTGCTACAGCAGAGAGTGTCTCCTCCGATTTACTAAAATGTTCTTCTCTGCCACCTATAGATATTTCACCACACGGGAGTTCAACATTGGATCATCTGGTTTAAGACATGCCACTAGTGTTTGCCTGCAAGATCGTATACCCTGTTGATTAAAAAGAGATTTTAACAAACATCTTCTTTCTTGCATAAAGGCTGGGCAAATACATAAGAAATGTATCAGATTCCTCTTCCCGTTCTTACATAACCTGCAGCTCCCCATCAAAGTCACCCTTTCTCTTAAGGAGTCACAACAAAGCTAAATGAATTCATCATGCAAACATGTTGGTATCACCTGCCTCTTTACTGGAGAAAGTAATCGCTGTGAGGTTAAAGAAGTTATAAGAAGTTAGTCTTTTTGTGGAAGATGAGGACATTGAGACTGCAAGAATATGATGCTGCTGTGCCATATGGCTTGCTTCTTATTTGAACCCTCACATATATTTTGAGGTTATTCTTGTTATTAGCATCACGTGGCGTCTGAAGATCAACCTCATAGGTGAATTTGATTGTTTTTCCTGATGATCTTGCCCGCAATAACTAAACTATGACACTAGACACATTTGAACATTCAACTTGACAATCCAAGTTAATCTTTTGTGCCTAACATCATGCTCCTTGTGGTTGGGCTGCTCCAAGGTTCCAAGCTAGGCAGGACTTCAGCACCTGAACCTTAGGACCACAGCTGACAGTGTTCCACAGTGTTGCTGCCTGGTGTCCGTGAGACACACAAGGTCTAAGATGAAATTACCTTGCTGCCTTGGATGAGTTGGTTAAGCTTTTAATAGAACATAGTCGGAGGTGCTCTGTAGAGTCAACCACTTCCTTGACTGATGAGTTAGGGAGAGCCCCAGTAGCTGCTGATATCTTTTTCTTCTCTTCACTTCCTTCGAGAGTTTAATCTTCTGCAGGAGCGTTGTTGGTTTCTCACTCACCATCTGATGTTGTGCTTTCTCGGGGTAATGCAATATCCAGAATTTCCGAGCTTCATCTTGATGTCCAACTGTGAGGGCTGTTCCAATCCAGGTAAACTTAAGGCCCACTGAATAACCCCATCAGAAGGGGCATGATTTCTGACATAGACTTCCTGTGACATCGTTTAATTATTTACTTCCTGATAAGGTGGCTGAAAACATGTCTTGAAAAAGTATGATTTTGTTCCTTCAGAACTGGATCGTTTCTATTGTTCTTGCTTTACTCATCACCTCTTCTTCTAATGTGAGAAAATTAAATCTTGAGAAGACCTCTTGACATAACGTTTGCCTGGTAGGATGAAAAGGTGCTGTGTGTCCTATACAGTTCTATCACAGGCTAGTATATGGCAAGAGAGAGCCTTCACATGTTGCTCCAACACCACATTTGAGCTTTTGGCCCTGATTCTAAGGTTCTTCTTCCTGGAAAATCTCTTGCCATCTTCAAACCTTTCTGACGTTATTGTTGTGTATGTTGAGTGCCAGTGCCCTGTCCTTGAGCACATATTGTTTGTGTGTCTGCTTGCAATGAAGATTTAAACTTGGTGTATTCTATTCTCTTGTTTTTGAAGATAGAGAAGCAAGGCATATTTACAAGGAATTGGCATAGGGCACTGTCTCAAGCTTTTCTGTTTCCCTGCCCTACACCAACTTGACAGGGCAGAAATGCACCATATTTACAAGATATGGTGCATTTCTCTCCTTTCCCCCTGCACTGTCAGAGAAACTGCTGCCTAGGACCAATGCAGGCACCCTCGCACCATGGTGTAAGGGTGTCTGCTTTGTTAGTAGGATTGTTTTTGTGTGGGAAGGGGCATTTTCCTCCACAAAAACAGTCCTAGGAGACATTTTCCTCTGTCTTTGTGTGTAGCAGAATGAAGCATAGGTAGAAAGAAGAAACAAACGAGGAAAAAGAGCACCTTGAGACCCTCCTGGGTGAATAGCCGCACTCTACAAATCCCTGATTGATTAAAATCCCTGAATGATTGATTAGTTCTCTTTCTTGCGCCTGCCCTGGGGAGGCGTACAGTTTCGACGCATTCTTGGGTTTACAGATTCTTGTAAATATGGGGACGTGTCAAAACCCATGGATGATGCTTGGAAAAACTCACTGCAACGCTCATGGAATGCCTCCCTGATAGAGGGTAATGCAACGCAGTAACTTGTGCTGCGTTGCATTGCACAATATGTGCTAGGCCATGAAACGCCACACAAAGTGCCGCTGTGTAGCCTTGTAGATGTGGGTCTGCTCTATGTGCCGCCGGTGCAGCAGATAAAGTGACGCATCAGCGGCACACAGGGCTTGTAAATATGCCCCCAAGTCTGGTATAGACTTCTCTATGTCTTGTCTCAAGGAAGACAGTTCTTTTTTTAATCTTTTATTACCATATGTTTTTCTTTCCTTTTGGCGCTGGTGATTGGGCTTTGACTTGTTCCAGCGTGGACCCCTGTTCAGTTAGCATTCGAGAGCTATGAATGCCCAGTTGCTCTCCATGTTTTTTGGGGGTCTTTTGGAGTTTTGGGTTACTTATTAGTTAAAGATACCACATCCTCCTACGTGCTTAATCCGTTCTATTCAGGGGAGTAGCTTGGTCAGTATGATTGGAGGGGTGTGAGCTTAAGATTACCCAGCAATCACGCTAGGACATATTGTTGAAACACATTATATGAGAAGCAGGACAGGAAGGGGGCTTAAGAGGCAGTGGAAAAAGAGAGACATGCAGATTGTTAGGGGTACTTAAAACGCAATCATTTTCAGACCAATCAACATTTTGTGAGGCTTTCAAAATATAGAGGAGAGAGTGCGTGAGTTTTTGTCAGTGAGAGCAAGTAAAAACCCCAGGTGAAACCCAACAGACACTTCACATTACCCAACTTGAAGCACTTGTATCCAACTAGTTAGCAAAGAATACATTTTGTAGGGTGGTTTAACACCCCAAACACCCCCTCCTGGAGCTACGCCCCTGGTTCTATTCTGGCCTGGTATCAAGTTTTTGCTTGCCTTAGTGCTGCCTATCCTTACAGGTTAATGAGCAGGTACGTGACTAGCCACATAGACATGACTGAGTGACAATGGAACCGGAGAGCCAGGCGGTGTGTGATTGCAACAAACAAGCCCACTATCCACAGTCTAGAAATGTTGTAGGTGTCAGGCTATGCAAAGGCTCCTCCAAATGTTTATTTGAGAAACAGAGTCCTGAATTAGCAGCCTTATTGATGGAGTGAGGCCAGCCAGCCCTGACGGTGGTCAAGAGTCCGGACCCCCGCTCACATACAAGCTGTTACTTTTCAGGTGAGGTGGTGAACACCATGCAACAACTGCCATCTTCATGCTGCAGACTTGTCTCCATGGGTCATCTGGCCTCACAACTTCAGCAACCACCTCCCCCAGCCAAGCATCTTTGATGGATGGTGTTGGAAATTGGGTTAATGGATGCGGTGGAGTCAAGTCAGCAGCGGCTCCTCTACTAAGCTGGAGGAGCATTGCCCCATAGCTTTGTGCAATGCAGAAGAAGGAAAAATAAAATGAATACAACGCAATGTGATTACCATTTAGTTTATCACTGGAGACAGGTTAGAGACAAGGGTGATGCGCACTTAGCATTTCTCCACCTGGCTGAATAGCACAGCCGGGAGGAGAGTGTGCACAGGCTCCCACTCCCTGTCTGAGCGCCAAACCAGGCCGCTCAGACCGATCACGGAGCTGCTGTTATGCTGGTGACAGTCGCGTTGTGATTGGCTTAGGGGAGTCGGGGAGCCTGTGCACGTCTGTGGTGCTGAGAGTTGGGGAAGAGTGGAGGATGAAGTAGAGACAGAACCGTCTCTCCTGATGGAAAAGGTAAGTGCTTTTTTTTTTATTTTAGTTGTTTTTTAAACTCCCCACCACTCCCATTGAGTAGGAGCCGCCACTGATAAAAAGTTAGCAAATGAATAGAAATGACAATGGTCTTCACATTTTCCGATTGGGCGTGGCTCCCACACTAGGGCATTTATTTATTGTTTGCATCCAGGGTTTACTGAGGGCTGAGCTGTTGAGGACGAGCAACCCTGTGTCTGGACTTCCCTGCATCTAAACCTTACTGGAAAAGGAAAGAGGCCAGGGTGACTAGCAGAGTGACATCTAGCAAGCGGGCCCACATCACATGCGCCACTCTAAGGCAGTCCTGACTTTCAAACGAACATCACAGTACAAGATGGGGTTAAAGTCCTTTGTTACAAATGGAAAAAGGCCTACAAGTCTCAGAATGCATTGTTCTGTAACAAAGCCTGGGGATACCCGAAAGTGTCACACGTGGCACCGGTCACTTGACAGCTTGGTGTGAGTTCATGGAGGTCAGAAAGGTGTAGAAGTGCAGGTGAGAGGTGTATGGGAGGGGGAGGGGGAAGGCTAAGGGCATGTGAGAAGGGCCATGATAGGGATCGGTGAAGATAAGTGCTGGATGATGAAGTAATATCTTCAGACAGTTCTGGCCCCCTGCCCACAGTGGGTTAATACTCCAGGCCCTCACTTGTGACAGCCCTGGCCTGCTGACTGGTTGGAAGACTTGTTTGACCGTTAACATAGAATTACCAGCTAGCAGTGCTTAATTTGTAAACAAATAAGTGCCAGGGCTCCAGTGAAGAGGCCACTGCAGCCTGCACCACGCCATTGTCCCTGCCGGTGCTGCCAATAACTGCACAAGCACAACAACTAAACAGCACACTCCTGCACGCCCGACAAACCAGACTATTCCACACTCCAAGAGCCATAGGAGTGTCTTGGGTGGCATGTATTACTCATTTGTAATGTTTACTAAATCAATAAACAACTGTTGTTGTGCTCATCTATAAATTAGAGCGGCAGTGCCACCATGTGGTAGACTGTCATAAGCACCAGTGTTGACAATGAAGTGCGAAGAACTGGAAAGCACTGGCTCAGATTAAGGTCTGCCAGTTACTCATGCAGGTGGGCGTGTGTCCTTCAGTGAGTGCACTTCTTGGTAAACATGTGTGATTTCCATTAGATGTGATTTTCTCGACCTCCTGCCATGTTTTTGTGTAGTGATTTTATCTCCTCCAAATACAGTATTTCTGTGACACTCATTTGTCACCCTTGCAGAGAAGATAGGCAGCTGCCCTCCGGACACCTCCGTCTGCACGACAAAAGAGCCAAATGAGTGTGAAATGGACAGTGACTGTCTAACGAACAAGCGCTGCTGTTTCTCCAAGTGTGGACTCAAGTGCACGTCTCCGCTGCCAGGTACAGTTTACAAATGCAGGTCCCCTCTGCCAGGTACAGTTTACAAGTGCAGGTCCCCTCTGCCAGGTACAGTTTACAAGTGCAGGTCCCTTCTGCCAGGTACAGTTTACAAGTGCACATCCCCTCTGCAGGTAAAGTTTACAAGTGCAGGTCTCCTCTGCCAGCTACAGTTTACAAGTGCAGGTGTCCTCTGCCAGTTACAGTTTACAAGTGCAGGTCCCTTCTGCCAGGTACAGTTTACAAGTGCACATCCCCTCTGCAGGTAAAGTTTACAAGTGCAGGTCTCCTCTGCCAGGTACAGTTTACAAGTGCACATCCCCTCTGCCAGGTACAGTTTACAAGTGCAGGTCTCCTCTGCCAGGTACAGTTTACAAGTGCACATCCCCTCTGCCAGGTACAGTATACAAGTGCACATCCCCTCTGCAAGGTACAGGTCACAAGAGCACGTCCCCTCTGCTGGGTACAGTTTACAAGTGTGTGTCTCCTCTGCCAGGTATAGTTTACAAGTGCACGACCCCTCTGCCAGGTACAGTTAACAAGTGCACGTCCGCTCTGTAAGGTACAGGTTACAAGAGCACATCCCCTCTGCTGGGTACAGTTTACAAGAGCATGTCCCCTCTACAAGGTACATGTTACACGAGCAAGTCCCCTCTGCTGAGTACATTTGACAAGTGCACATTCCCTCTGATAGGTACAGTTCATAAATGTACTTTCCCATCTGCTGGGTACAGTGTACAAGTACATGTCCCCTCTGCCAGGTACAGTTTACAAGTGCACGTCCCCTCTGCCGGGATGGTTTACAAGTGGATGTCTGCTCTGCTAGGTACAGTTTAAAAGTGCATGTCCTGCCTGTTGGGTTAAATTTACATGTGCATGTACCCTCTACTGGGTGCAGTTTACAAGTGCACGTCCTGTCTGCTGGGTACAGTTTACAGGTGCATGTTCCTTCTTCCAGGTACAGTTCACAATTGCATGTCCCCTCTGCCAAGTAAAGTTTACATGTGCACTTTCCCTCTGCCTGGTACAGTTTACAAGAGCACATCCCCTCAGCCAGGTACAGTTTACAAGTGCAGGTCCCTTCTGCCAGGTACAGTTTATAAGTGCAGGTTCCCTCTACCATTTACAGTTTACAAGTGCAGGTCCCCTCTGCCAGGTACAGATTACAAGTGCACGTCTCTTCTGCCAGGTACAGTTTACAAGTGCACGTCTCTTCTGCCAGGTACAGTTTACAAGTGCAGGTCCTCTCTGCCAGGTACAGTTTACAAGTGCACATCCCCTCTGCCAGGTGCAGTTTAAAAGTGCACATCCCCTCTGCCAGGTACAGTTTACAAGTGCACATCCCCTCTACCAGGTACAGTTTACATGAGCACGTCCCCTCTGCCAGGTACAGTTTACAAGTGCAGATTCCTTCTGCCAGGTACAGTTTACAAGTGCATATCCCCTCTGCCAGGTACAGTTTACAAGTGCAGGCCCCCTCTGCCAGGTACAGTTTTGAAGTGTAGGTCCCTTCTGCCAGGTATGGTTTACAAGTGCACATCCCGCCTGCCAGGTACAGTTTACAAGTGCAGGCCCCCTCTGCCAGGTACAGTTTTGAAGTGTAGGTCCCTTCTGCAGGTATGGTTTACAAGTGCACATCCCGCCTGCCAGGTACAGTTTACATGTGCATATCCCCTCTGCCAGGTACAGTTTACAAGTGCAGGCCCCCTCTGCCAGGTACAGTTTACAAGTGTAGGTCCCTTCTGCAGGTATGGTTTACAAGTGCACATCCCGTCTGCCAGGTACAGTTTACATGTGCGGGCTCCTTCTGTCAGGTGCAGTTTACAAGTGTAGGTCCCTTTTGCCAAGTATAGTTTACAAATGCCCCTTCTTGCAGGTACAGTTTACAAGTGTAGGTCCCTTCTGCCAGGTACAGTTTACAAGTGCACGTCTCCTCTGCCAGTTACAGTTTACAAGTAAAGGCCCGTTCTGCCAGGTGAAGTTTACAAGTGTAGGACCCTTCTGCCAAGTACAGTTTACAAAGGCCCCTTCTGCCAGGTACAGTTTACAAGTGCAGGTCCCCTCTGCCTGCTACAGTTCACAAGTGGAGGTGCCCTCTGCCAGGTACAGTTTACAAGTGCAGGTCCCCTATGCCAGTTACAGTTCACAAGTGGAGGTGCCCTCTGCCAGGTACAAGTGCAGGTCCCCGCTGCCAGTTACAGTTCACAAGTGGAGGTGCCCTCTGCCAGGTACAGTTTACAAGTGCAGGTCCCCTATGCCAGTTACAGTTCACAAGTGGCGGTGCCCTCTGCCAGGTACAAGTGCAGGTCCCCGCTGCCAGTTACAGTTCACAAGTGGAGGTGCCCTCTGCCAGGTACAAGTGCAGGTCCCCGCTGCCAGTTACAGTTCACAAGTGGGGGTGCCCTCTGCCAGGTACAGTTTACAAGTGCAGGTCCCCTATGCCAGTTACAGTTCACAAGTGGCGGTGCCCTCTGCCAGGTACAAGTGCAGGTCCCCGCTGCCAGTTACAGTTCACAAGTGGAGGTGCCCTCTGCCAGGTACAGTTTACAAGTGCAGGTCCCCGCTGCCAGTCACTGATTATTAGGGGGCATTCGGCCAGTGTCACTGCACAGTCAGCCAGCCCGCAGTCAGGCAAGGTGAGTGCACACTCAGCTCATTTAGTTATTGCAGTTTCATATCATGTATTTTGTGGCTGATTTCTTCAATTTGTGAAGTATTGTAGTTGCTCATGCATTTGAATAATCTCTTTCCTTGTGAAGTGATGCAATGCTGGTTGTTTTCTTTAGTTTGTGTACATATGGAGCCTAAACCATTTTTGGGCCATTTTTGCTTTCTTGTACCCATGTGTGTCTTAAGTCATTAGACATTGTGTATCTATGCACTGGCACCTGGTTCGCCCAATAGTCAAGTTTTTTCAGGGACATGAACACAATGTTAACATACAAGGATAACAAATGTAACACATGTTCGCATCAATGAAGATCCAAACGAGAGGTGCTAAAATCAGCTGTATAACCCTATGGTGTGCTTCAGTTTTATACTTCCTGATTGTTACCGTACACCATTCAAACGTGTTCTGTGTATTCAGTGCTCGCCCCATATTAACTAAAAAGTCAGACAACGCAACACAGCGAGACAGCTTGCGCTGCATGACAGGGAGAGAGCAGGAATGAACTGTATCTACAAAGATATGACGCATTGCTGCCGTCTCCCTGCTCTGGAGCACTGATTGCTGCTTAGCACCAATGCAGGCACCCTTGCACCGTGGTGCGAGGGTGTCTCCGTTACAGGCAGGATGGTTTATCTGCAGGTAGGGACACTTCCTGCACAATGACAATCCTTCAAGGCATTCTCCTCTTTCTATGTGTTCTACAGAGTGCAGCACAGGTAGAAAGAGGAAGTAATACGGGAACATAAACATATTTCTCCTAGTTACGTCTCTGTTGGGATGGCACAACGTGTTGGTGCATTCCCAGTTTTGCTATTCTTAGTAAATCTGGAAATGTGCCAAAATCCATGGGATGGGTAGATGCGTGGGAATGCCCACACTCCACCAGTGGAACATCTTCCCATGGCAGAGTAATACAAGGAAGTGGCATGGGCTACCTTGCGTTATTCTAGATTTACGAAGCAACGCAGAGCCATGCCAATTGGCTTTGCATGGCTTGGTAAATATCACGTAAGGACTTGCATTGCCTTGTGTCACCTTGCGAGACGCAAGGACAACGCAAGTCCTTAGTAAATCTGGGCTCCGGTTTTTAATGACCCATTATTTGTAAGACTCTGCAATAGCATTAAACAAATGATAAGAATACATCAGTTGAAATATACCACTAGCATTTATAAGTGTTGGTCGTGCCAAGGCAGTACATTTACACATTATTCTATCACTTATTTACTGGCACCTATATACATTCATACCCTCTTTATATTACAGCTTTCAAGCTCTGTCTCTATCTGCACATCATAGGAAATTCCATTTGTGTACCTGTAATAATTTTGTCCACTTATCAATTTGCCATATACACAGGGAATGCAGCATTTAGTAAGCAATGTTTGAGTGTGCAAAATGTGATCCTGATTGCCAGAAAAGATGCAAGCAGTAACTTATGACTCACATGGGTTTCCCATAAGATAGCTTCTCCTTCTCCTCATTCAGCCTGTTGCTGCCCCATTGCCCAGGCATCAAGGCAGCAGTACAGCACATGGCCCAAGCCTTTCTTCAGCCTCATATTTTTTCTGAGGGTGAGGCTTGTCTGGGACTTCTCACAGCTATTCTTCTGTCTGGACAGTGGATGTCAACAGTGCAGCAAGGCAGCAGCTGGATGCCAAGGACTCCTTAAATATAGTCCTCCTCACCACTGGGCAGGGCATGTGGCAAGGGTACACTTACCGCCTCATGAGCATGGTTGTAAGTAGTGGTAAATAATGCTTCCATTCTGGAGTAGATGGAGGGACAAGGCTACAACCCCACCCTTGGGAAAGGTTGGGGGCTGTTCAACAGAGCCCACTTTATCCTTGACTAAGGCAGGGTAGTGTAGAGGGAATGACCACACCGCACCCTTAGATGAGACGGGTGGCCTCAGAGGTCACTCCTCCAAACTTCATGATGGTGGTGAATGGGGTAAGATGCTGAGGAAGCAATCGGACCCTTGTGGGAATTTGGAGCACATGTGTAATTCAGAGAGTGAGGGTGATAGCAAGCACCTCAAACCTCCATTGGAGCAGGGGTAGCCTGAATACAGCCTTGCTTGCTCTTGTACAAAGCGGGTAGTGCAGGGGGCAAATTATTTTTTGCCCTTGGGCAAAGCTGAGTAATTGGAGGTTAGAACACTGCATTTGGAAAATGTGGAGGGGAAAAGGGTTAACAACCATCCCCTTGTCTGTGGCAAGGTTAATCTGTTGAAGCAATAACTCCTACCCTCGAAAATGTTACCACCCTTCCTTTGAATATCGTGAGAAAGAAGAAAAAATACCCTGCAAAATTGGATGAGCCTTCAGGTGATTGAAACTATTCATCCCCTTTCCCCCCAGATTGTAACATCCACCTTTGCGGAGAGTGGGAAGAAACAAAATATTGCTCCACTTGGCCAATGTGCAATTGTAGCGGTCAAAAATACACACACACCCTTGGGCAAGAGAAAAATATACTCGATCTACACCTGGGGCAAGGCGGGTAGGAAATATGAAATCTACCCCTGCCCCTGGACACTGTGGGTGAGCAGAAATAATCAGTCCTCCTGGCCTCAGCGAAGGTGGGTTGATAATGTCCCTACTGCCTCCCATCCAATTCTGGCACTTGGTCAAGGCATGTGGAAGCTAAAGAACAACCCCCCATGGTAAGCAATACAAGGGCGAAAAATATACTCCCATGGTCTTGAAGACATTATGTACAGTATTCCTGTTTGTGGGCAAAGTGAAGCCAGGAAAATATGTAACCCTCCACTGTTGGGCAAGGGCAATAATTATACCACCAATGCAAGCTATCAAACATCAACATGTGCCATCAGACAACATGGATGCTTTTAGACACTGGCAAAAACATCATGCACCCATGCACATGAACCCACACAGCAGATCAAAGAGGCACACAGTACACACATCCATATAATCCAAACCCATCAAACAGGTTTCCAGGATAGCTGTGAGCTAACCTGGCCCTCCTTGGCCAGCAACATTTCTCAGCCCTTGGAAGACAGGGGTTGGTGAAAGCAGTACTGTGCTTGCTGTGGCTGTAGCTACTGCAGCTAGTGCTGTGGCTCCTTCTTTTGCTGCACAGTCCTTGCTGTGACTGAAGACGTGCTCACTGCTCAGGCCCTTGCCATGTTGGCAGCTTGGGTCAGGTCTGTAGTCTCTATTGTAATTTCAGATTTGGTTGCTTTTGTGGTCCCTGCTGTGTTAGTAGCCACAGCCAAACTGGCTGATGGGTTTTCCGTGGGCTGGCAAGGTGGGGGTCGGTTTAAAATGCTGTGGTGGCTGGTTTTGGTGCAGGGGACATGCCCTGTGGTGGCTGGTTTTGTTGCCAGGGACCTGCCCAGTGGTGGCTGGTTTTGTTGCTGTGGACCTGCCCTGTGGTGGTTGGTTTTGCTACTGTGGACTTGCCCTGTGGTGGCTGGTTCTGTTGCTGGGGACCTGCCCTGTGGTGGCTGGCTTTGATGCTGAAGACCTGCCTGTTACGGCTGGTTTTGCTGCTAGGGACCTGACCTGTGGTGGGTGGATTTGTTGCTGGAGACCTGCCCTGTACTGGCTGCTTTTGTTGCTGCGAACCTGCCCTGTGGTGGCTGGTTTTGTTGCTGGGGACCTGCCAACCACATTCCTACTTGCAATATTTAAATAATGCAAAAATAAATGTGTAACTTAAGCTTTAAGCATTTTTAAAACCGATTTTTGCATTGTTTATTTTAAAGCACTGCAAATAGGAATGTAACCATCAGGATGACCCAACAACAAAACGGGCCCCCTCGGCTCTGAAACTGGCCACCACCCTTTTAGCCCACCAAAACCCCTATGAGTTATTCCAGCCTTGTCAATCCAGCCTTGCTTGCAGCTGTTGTTGCTGACACTGCAGTTGGTGATGCTCTTTTGATGGGAGCTACTGTTGTTGCTGTGGCCTCGTCTGTGGTAGAAAATGTTGACAATGCTGTGGCTTGTACTGTTGCTGCTGCTAGTTCTGTGGTGGTTGCAACTGTTGTGCCTACCATGGTGGAAGCTGATGTCACTGGTGTGGTCCAATGGCTGCTGCTGTTGTCTCTGCTGTGATCTAACATGTAGTTAATGGTGTTGTCCCTGGCATGGTGGAAGCTGTAGTCGCTGCTGTGGTTGCTGCTATTGTTTCTGTGGTGGTTGCAACTGTGATCAATAGTGTTTTGCCTGCTATGGTGGAAGCTGATGGCACTGGTGTGGTCTAATGGTTGCTGCTGTTGACCATCTTGTTGGCTCTCATTGTACCAATGAGGCTGCTGGATTTGGACAGCAGCATAACCTGAATTGTGGGGGACTGAGTTCGATCCCACACCATGTGGCAACTGTCGACCTAATCTGTTTCCAACCAGTCAGCAGTGCCTCACCTATGCACAAAAGCAGGGGTATTTTGTGCCACCTGGGCGCATGACATTGTGACTTCTGAGGAAAATCGTGCTGAATCAGATCTCATCCTTTTCTCTCAGTTACATTCATGTCACACTTCCAAATACAAACAGAAGCCGGGAATGGTTCAATATGATTTATTGAACCAGCTGCATCTCAGATAAAATAAAATAAACTGCAATAATTGGGATGATAAAACATGCTAGAAGGTTAACGGTGACAAGAAAGTGAAACACAAGAAAAGTCCCACCATACTGCCACTATACAAGATGTGTGATTCCTACCCACACCACTAATGTTCTATTTTAGAGCACAGCAGGATAAGCCCTAATCCGCTTCAGGACCCCCCTAGGAAGACATCATTCGCCATACCTGAGTATGACAGTAGTGAAGGAGCCTGTCATCTATAGAGAGACATCATCCCCTTATAGGTCAGGGAACCAGTAGTCTCAGCGAGCAGCTGCAACAAAGTCAGACAGCATGCACTAGCGGTCATCAGGCTGGAACCTCCCTCTAACATGCATGAGACAGAGAGATGTTTTTATAATACAACAGCTAGTGTTCTGAGATAAGTGCCCCATGTAAAAATACATATGTTTCTGTGAAATGTTAGAGACACTGTGTACCACTTGTGCCGGCAATCCTATCTCGTCGCAGCCTTGAAGAAAGCACAGATTGAAAGAATGTTGTGCTAAGAAATGTAAATGCTTTCCTAAGCAAAGGAACAGTAAGGTAAAGAAAAATAAAACATCACCACGAATGTGATTGTTTCCAAAATTATATAATGAAATAAAATTAATCATTACTAGGCTAAAGGGCATAGTCAGCATGCCTAGTTGCTAACATAACATGCCCACGAACATCACTAAGATGGCTCCACAACAGTCCCTACTGTGGAAGCAAATATGGGTGCTGTGTTGTCCCTCCCTTGGTGGCAGCTGTAGTTGCTGCTGGGGTTGCTGCTCTTTACGCAGCAGTGGTTGCTGCTGTTGTTTCTGTGGTGGTTGCAACTGTGGTTAATACTGTTGTGCCTGCAATGGTGGAAGCTGACGTCTCTGGTGTGGTCCAATGGATGCTGCTGTTGTCCCTACTATGGAAGCAAATATAGTTGCTGGCATTGTCCCTGTCGTGGTGACAGCTGTAGCGGCTGCTGCAGTTGCTGCTCTTGTGGCATCAGTGGTTAATGCTGTCATGACAACTTTTGTTGCTGCTGTGGTCCCTCTTGTGGTGTTAGGTTATGTTGCTTCTCTGGTCACTGCAGTAGAGACTTACCAACATCAATTGGGGTTCAAAGGACAGCAATTTTGTTATGGTAGCTCAAAATATGATAGGGGAGAGGGACTACATTTTTGTCTCCTCACCAACAGAAAAATATAATTCAACATGCAGCACTACTTATATCAACATTGCAACCTACTATCCATATCCTCCTTTGGTGTTCACATGGTTTCTCTCAGACAGACCTTAAACGAGAATACTGTGGTGAGTCATAAGTTCATTATTAGATGGGAGGTTTCTAAGTAAAGTGTAATCAGTGTAGAAATCTTTACATGCTAATGAACATTGTCAGCAATAAAATGAACATGAAAAGAATCAAAATAGTAGATGATTAGAAATGGATGATGCTGAGGATGGATGGGTTGTTTAAGAGTATACCCAGGATGGAGGATTGTAAACCTTAAGGTATGACAATAGCTTTTTGAACCTATAAACTTTCTGCCTTACAGGGAAAATTGGCCACTGTCCCACACAAACCACACTGTGCAAGATTGATCAGAAAATACCACCTGACCAGTGCACCAATGACAAGCAATGCCCAGGCCAACAAAAGTGCTGCTCCCCCAGATGTGGCATTGAGTGCACCGATCCTGCAATTAACGGTAAGGTATGAGTGAATGGCCAGTGCTGGGCTTCAAGTCTGTAGAACGGACCTCAACACAGAGGCCAGGGCAGTGGGCATGGTAAAAGGTCAGGTTTTGATGCTACTTGTATGAGGAAGTAGAGAACATATTGCTATTCTATGTTCAAGCTCAATTCGAGGATTGTGTTAAGTGTGTGTTTCTAAAGCAGGGCGATTTTGTAGGGTGCTGATCCTTAAGTAACAAAGACAGCATATGTGCAGGGTGCACCAAGGTTGTACAAACTTTAATAGAGGGGGTAGGCAGTAAATTGATATACCCTTTGACAGCAGGTAGACAGTTGGTCCATGGGAGTACCAGCTATCGCAGGATGGGTACATGGTAAGTGTGACTTCTGTCCATCAGACATTCTGGGAATCAGGGCAATTGTTCAGTGAGACCATGGGCAGACACATACAGCAGAGGCTCAGTGGCTACTGTTCCTGCCATTTGAGATGTGCAGGGAGTTTCTGCATTTGATCTTAGGGTGCCATTTACAGCACTTCGATAATTTAAAAAACAAAGCGTACCATCACAAACATACTTTACCATATTGTTAAAAGGCAACTAATTGATAGACATTGTTAGAAATGGGGTTTTTGGTTGGCAGTCAGGTTACCCCCTGTCCAAGCAAAAGCCCTCACTCTAGTCAGGGTAAGTCACACACAATCCAAGATTATCCTGTGCCCACCCTCTGGTAGCTTGGCAAGAGCAGTCAGGCTTAACTTGGAAGGCAATGTGTAAAGTATTTGTGCAATAAATCATACAATACCACCATATAGCACCACAAAAATACACCACACAGTGTTTAGAAAAATATATAATATTTATCTGGATAATTGTAGGTCAAAAAGAATAAAGTATGCAATGGGAAATTGTAGGGATATCACTGAAAAGTGATATACAGTGTCTTAAGTCTTTAGAATATAAACAAAGTCTCTTTCAAGCACAATTACCTGGTTTGGAGTGGAAAAATCTCCTCAGAGGGCCACAAAAGAAGAGGTGCGTGGAAAAAGGGTGTGTGCGTCGATTTCTCCCCAGCACACACGGACTTGCGTCGTTATTTTCCACGCGGGAAAGTCGTGCATCGTTTTCCGGCGCGCGGACAGTCTCTTTTCGGGGATCGCGGGGATTACCAGATGTCCCGGGTCTGTGTGTGGATTTTCCTGCTTGTTTTCCGGCTGCGCGTCGTTCTGCGGGGCTGCACGTCGAAATTACGATCTCACGGCAGGCGTCGCGCCGATTTCTCCTCTAGAGGTCGGGCGGCGTTTTCCTTGCGAAGCCGTGCGTCGGATTTTCGGTCGTCCCAAGAGCGTTGCATCGATCAGCGTCGGTGTGCGGCGTTTTCTTTCGCCGCGGAACAAGCTGTGCGTCGAAATTTTCGGCGCACGGAGCGTCCAAGTGAAAGAGAGAAGTCTTTTTGGTCCTGAGACTTCAGGGAATAGGAGGCAAGCTCTATCCAAGCCCTTGGAGAGCACTTTCACAGCCAGACAAGAGTTCAGCAAGGCAGCAGGCCAACAGCAAGGCAGCAGTCCTTTGTAGAAAGCAGACAGGTGAGTCCTTTGAGCAGCCAGGCAGTTCTTCTTGGCAGGATGTAGTTTCTGGTTCAGGTTTCTTCTCCAGCAAGTGTCTGATGAGGTAGGGCAGAGGCCCTGTTTTATACCCAAATGTGCCTTTGAAGTGGGGGAGACTTCAAAGAGTGGCTAAGAAGTGCACCAGGTCCCCTTTCAGTTCAACCCTGTCTGCCAGGGTCCCAGTAGGGGGTGTGGCAGTCCTTTGTGTGAGAGCAGGCCCTCCACCCTCCCAGCCCAGGAAGACCCATTCAAAATGCAGATGTATGCAAGTGAGGCTGAGTACCCTGTGTTTGGGGTGTGTCTGAGTGAATGCACAAGGAGCTGTCAACCAAGCCCAGCCAGACGTGGATTGTAAGGCACAGAAAGATTTAAGTGCAAAGAAATGCTCACTTTCTAAAAGTGGCATTTCTAGAATAGTAATATTAAATCCGACTTCACCAGTCAGCAGGATTTTGTATTACCACTCTGGCCATACTAAATATGACCTTCCTGCTCCTTTCAGATCAACAACTGCCACTTCAACAATGTATGAGTGCAGCCCCAATGTTAGCCTATGAAGGGAGCAGGCCTCACAGTAGTGTAAAAACGAATTTAGGAGTTTTACACTACCAGGACATAAAACTACAAAGGTACATGTCCTGCCTTTTATCTACACAGCACCCTGCTCAAGGGGTTACCTAGGGCACACATTAGGGGTGACTTATATGTAGAAAAAGGGGAGTTCTAGGTTTGGCAAGTACTTTTAAATGCCAAGTCGAAGTGGCAGTGAAACTGCACACACAGGCCTTGCAATGGCAAGCCTGAGACAAGGTTAAGGGGGCTACTTAAGTGGGTGGCACAACCAGTGCTGCAGCCCACTAGTAGCATTTAATCTACAGGCCCTAGGCACATATAGTGCACATTACTAGGGACTTATAAGTAAATTAAATAGTCCAATCAGGTATGATCCAAAGTTACCATGTTTAAAAAGGGAGAGAGCATATGCACTTTAGCACTGGTTAGCAGTGGTAAAGTGCGCAGAGTCTAAAGGTCAGCAAAAATGAGGTCAGAAAAAGAGAAGGAGGAAGGCAAAAAGTTTGGGGATGACCCTATCAAAATGCCAGGTCCAACATGACCCCCTTCCAGCCTAAAGCCAGGGTAGACTAATCAACACTCTGATGGACTTCCCGGCTTAAGGCGATAGAACATGGACAATGGCCCACTACTGCAGGGGCACTCGCCAGTTCTACGCCTTTCTGAACTCAGTGAGGCTTCTTTGTCTATACTCTCTGGGGCCACTGATCTGGCCCATGGGGAACCCTTCTCATCACATGAGGACCCCATCTGTACAGCTCCTAACTTTAATTTGCTTACAGATGCATCCCAGTATGCAGGCAGTACCACCATGGCCAACAAAGTGATGTGGCCCATTCCATTCCTTGGGTCTGACTTCTGTCCCCAACCCAGGGAGAACTCTGCCCATAAGGACAGAAACCAACAGATGCCACTGACAGTTGTCAGTGTTATGAGCCAGGCCCCCGACCATCCACTGCTAGGTGGAGACCCTGAGGGGGGCCGTTGGCTGAGCTTCTCCTCCAACTGGGGGGCTGGTAGAGAGCTCCCAAGGGATTCCTGTAGCATCCCAGAATGGGGGGCAGTAACCCCAGGGGTCTTGCACCCCTTCTCCACTCTCACCAGGTCAGGGGTGGGTCCCTGATACTGTTCCCTCAGCCCAGGGTCTGTACCCTGAGGCTGAACAGAGGACAGGGGTGAGTCCTTCCTCACCGTGCCTCCCAATCTGGGCTTACATACCCTCCTCTGGGCAGTGGTACTGCCAGACATCTGAACTGTTAGGGCACCCCTGGGGGTCGGCCCTCTCAGCTCTCCTGACACTAAGGGAAACTCATTCCCCAGAATGCAGTCAATGGGCAGCTGGGGACTAACTATGACCCGCCTCTGGGTCACCTCCCCACCCCACTCTAGGGACACCCGGGCCATGGGGCGGAAGAAATCTTACCCAATGGCTGGAGTCACTCTACACACCTGTCCGGTGTACTGCTCTGGTGACACTAGTCTCTCCACAATCATGGTAAGACTAGCCCCTGTGTCTCTCTGAGCGGTGATTGGGATCCCATTCACTCCCACCTGGTGGAAGTGGCGACTCCCACCCTCAGGGATCACCAGTTTACCATCTGAGTCCACCTCCCAACTAAAGGAGATGAAGGCATGGTCTACGACCTGCCCCTGGGGACTACATTCCCCTAAGGACACATGGGCCACCCCTGTAGAGGTCCCAATATTGGGTGAGTTCTTTGGACAGACAGAGTCACCCCTTCCTGTGTCCTAGCTGGGAACACTCAAAGCAGCGGGGTTGGGAATGGGATGCTTTGGGCCACTGCCCACCAGAACCCCCACCCTGTTTCTCAGATGGGGTATGGGAACCCTTTCTTCCCCCCTTACTCTGGGACTCGTCTGGGTCATCTCTAACCTCCCCCTCACTTTGTTGAGGGGATCCAGAACTACCCTTCTCGGGGTCACTCCCAGATACTTTTTTGGACACTCTGGTGCTTGCCCAGAGGTCTGCCTCCTCAGCAAGCTTCCTGGGATCAGTCAGCTTACTGTCTACCAAGTGCTGGCGCAACTCTGTAAAAGTAGTATTAAGCATATGCTCTCTCAGAATCAAGTCATATAACCCTTTATAGTCATTTACTTTGTTGCCCCGCACCCATCCATTCAGTGCCTTACTGGAAAAGTCAAAGAAATCTACCCAGGTTTGTGTGTTTTGTTTGGTGCTGTCCCTGAACCTCTGACAGTATCCCTCAGGGGTCAGCCCAAACTTGGCAAGTAAAGTGGCTTTCTGAAGTGGGTATGTGTTTTGATCAGGTTGATCCAATGTGAGAAGTGTGTCCCTCCCCAATGGCGGCACATAACCCCACATAGCTACCCCCATTGCCCTTCAGCAACCTCATGAGCCCTTAGTGCAACTTCATAAGCAGCTAACCATTTATCTATGTCATCTCCCACCACAAAACTGGGCACCACATTTTTGGGTATACGAACCTTCTTTTCTCCAGCAGGTCCTGTCTGTATGCTGCCACCATTATTGCTGGATTCAGACTGTCTCGCCTTGATCTCCAGCTCCTTGAGACTCAGTTCATGAGCCAACAATAGTTTCTTTTCAGCCAAAGCTCTTTCAGCTTCCACCTGTTTGGCTGCTCTTTTAGCTTCCGCTTGTTTGGCTGCCCTTTCAGCTTCTGCTTGAATGTGTTTGGCTGTTCTTTCAGCTTCAATCTGTTTGGCTGCTCTTTCAGCCTCAGCTTGTTTGGCTTCTCTCTCTGCCCTTCTCTCCTCCTGTTGAGCCTCAATTTTCCGTTTTGCCATTTGCAATTGGAACTCCCTTTCCTCTCTCCTTTCCTCTGCCTTCAGGCTTTGCATAGAGACACCGCTCCCTGGTCTGGAAGGGGGCACAATTGCAGTGGTAACACCATCTACAGATAGTGAAAATTCCTCTGAGGGGCCATGTTCTGGCTCCTCTTCCTCATCATCCTCTAAATGGGCTTCTGCCCAGGCCCTCAGCGCCACTTGAAAGTCCTCCTTTCTGGAGGCCCCTTTGGTGGGTACCCTCAATGCCCTGCAGAATCCTCTTAGTTGTTTGACCGTATATGTATCCAACTGGACTAGGTCAAAGTCCCCTGTCTGAGACCCAGTCAGAGACATGTTGAGTGAGGATTTAGTTTTTGAAAATTGTCAGGAAAAAAGTCGGATTTGCAAAAAGAGATAAAAACCAAGTTGACCTTCAACTGTGGGTAGGTAGTGAAATACTTAGCTACTGTATGTCACTGCACAAATACAAGTCCTATCCTCACCGCTGATCACCAATGTTAGAAATGGGGTTTTTGGTTGGCAGTCAGGTTACCCCCTGTCCAAGCAAAAGCCCTCACTCTAGTCAGGGTAAGTCACACACAATCCAAGATTATCCTGTGCCCACCCTCTGGTAGCTTGGCACGAGCAGTCAGGCTTAACTTAGAAGGCAATGTGTAAAGTATTTGTGCAATAAATCATACAATACCACCATATAGCACCACAAAAATACACCACACAGTGTTTAGAAAAATATATAATATTTATCTGGATAATTGTAGGTCAAAAAGAATAAAGTATGCAATGGGAAATTGTAGGGATATCACTGAAAAGTGATATACAGTGTCTTAAGTCTTTAGAATATAAACAAAGTCTCTTTCAAGCACAAGTACCTGGTTTGGAGTGGAAAAATCTCCTCAGAGGGCCACAAAAGAAGAGGTGCGTGGAAAAAGGGTGTGTGCGTCGATTTCTCCCCAGCACACACGGACTTGTGTCGTTATTTTCCACGCGGGGAAGTCGTGCGTCGTTTTCCGGCGCGTGGACAGTCTCTTTTCGTGGATCGCGGGGATTACCAGATGTTCCGGGTCTGTGCGTGGATTTTCCTGCTTGTTTTCCAGCTGCGCGTCGTTCTGCGGGGCTGTGCGTCGAAATTACGATCTCACGGCAGGCGTCGCGTCGATTTCTCCTCTAGAGGTCGGGCGGCGTTGTCCTTGCGAAGCCGTGCGTCGGATTTTCGGTCGTCCCAAGAGCGTTGCGTCGATCAGCGTCGGTGTGCGGCGTTTTTCTCGCCGCGGAACAAGCTGTGCGTCGAAATTTTCGCCGCACGGAGCGTCCAAGTGAAAGAGAGAAGTCTTTTTGGTCCTGAGACTTCAGGGAACAGGAGGCAAGCTCTATCCAAGCCCTTGGAGAGCACTTTCACAGCCAGACAAGAGTTCAGCAAGGCAGCAGGCCAACAGCAAGGCAGCAGTCCTTTGTAGAAAGCAGACAGGTGAGTCCTTTGAGCAGCCAGGCAGTTCTTCTTGGCAGGATGTAGTTTCTGGTTCAGGTTTCTTCTCCAGCAAGTGTCTGATGAGGTAGGGCAGAGGCCCTGTTTTATACCCAAATGTGCCTTTGAAGTGGGGGAGACTTCAAAGAGTGGCTAAGAAGTGCACCAGGTCCCCTTTCAGTTCAATCCTGACTGCCAGGGTCCCAGTAGGGGGTGTGGCAGTCCTTTGTGTGAGAGCAGGCCCTCCACCCTCCCAGCCCAGGAAGACCCATTCAAAATGCAGATGTATGCAAGTGAGGCTGAGTACCCTGTGTTTGGGGTGTGTCTGAGTGAATGCACAAGGAGCTGTCAACCAAGCCCAGCCAGACGTGGATTGTAAGGCACAGAAAGATTTAAGTGCAAAGAAATGCTCACTTTCTAAAAGTGGCATTTCTAGAATAGTAATATTAAATCCGACTTCACCAGTCAGCAGGATTTTGTATTACCATTCTGGCCATACTAAATATGACCTTCCTGCTCCTTTCAGATCAACAGCTGCCACTTCAACAATGTATGAGGGCAGCCCCAATGTTAGCCTATGAAGGGAGCAGGCCTCACAGTAGTGTAAAAACGAATTTAGGAGTTTTACACTACCAGGACATATAACTACAAAGGTACATGTCCTGCCTTTTATCTACACAGCACCCTGCTCCAGGGGTTACCTAGGGCACACATTAGGGGTGACTTATATGTAGAAAAAGGGGAGTTCTAGGTTTGGCAAGTACTTTTAAATGCCAAGTCGAAGTGGCAGTGAAACTGCACACACAGGCCTTGCAATGGCAGGCCTGAGACAAGGTTAAGGGTGCTACTTAAGTGGGTGGCACAACCAGTGCTGCAGGCCCAGTAGTAGCATTTAATCTACAGGCCCTAGGCACATATAGTGCACATTACTAGGGACTTATAAGTAAATTAAATAGTCCAATCAGCTATGATCCAAAGTTACCATGTTTAAAAAGGGAGAGAGCATATGCACTTTAGCACTGGTTAGCAGTGGTAAAGTGCGCAGAGTCTAAAGGTCAGCAAAAATGAGGTCAGAAAAAGAGAAGGAGGAAGGCAAAAAGTTTGGGGATGAGCCTGTCAAAAAGCCAGGTCCAACAGACATCATAGGGACAATGCTGAAAAAAATGAAGACTACCTATGTATATAAAATACAGAAGAGTACAGGAATCAGTAGGTCCTAAACTTAAGCACATGTTTTACAGATCTCTGCTAAAGTGCCTGGAATGTGATTGAAGTCCCAGAGCTGAGGTGGCACAAGACATTGGCTTCATAAGGGACTATAAAGAGGTGACCAACAACTTCTTTAGAGGGAGTGTAAGACTGGGAGAGGCTTTCTTAAAGGTAATACTCAAAAAGGCAATAGAAGGGAACAGATTGTGGCTTTGGTGGCTATATTGAGCCAGAGCTCTTTTTCAAGGAAGCCTCAGTGAATTTCCTTGTGTGGTGTCTTAACACCAACACTCATGTAGCAGCGGACACTCACTTTCAGCCCCCATGTATCATGCCATTTAACTGTCTGTAAAGCTAACGTGTAAAATCAGAGCCTTTCCAACCGCAAAATGGCATTTTCAAATTCACCAAAGCCAAATAGTGATTGAGTAAAATGTTACTGAAATATTAATATTTTATCAGCTCCTCAAAGCAGGTGCTAAGGCATTTGCACATGGGAAGGGGTTCCCGGGGAATCCCTTCCTCTTTGTAAATGTTCTCAAAAATGTTTTTTTATGAGCAGGCAGTGGTCCAAGAGACCACTTCCTCGTCAGAAAAAAGATTTGTGTGATTTGTCATTTTGTTTAATGAATTCTGTTTTCCCCAAAGGAAAATGGGCTGCATTTAAAAAAAAAATGCTTTATTTGAAAACAGTCACAGTCATGGTGGTCTTCTGACACCATAAGGCCACCATGCCTGTTAATGTAGCCAATCATACTTGGACCCAATGTACTACCTACCTCATCCATGTTAATGAGGTAGGTCGAATTGCGACCCGCTACGATTCTGCGTTTTAAGAACCGACCTATTTGTGCATAGGTCAGTTTACAAAATACATTTGGTAAAAGTCAGTGTGCGTTTAGAATCCACCTTTGCACATTCCCGTTAAGGAATCACAATTTGGAAATCATCAAATGTCACAATTCACGATTCCTTAAGAGGAATCTTTGTGAATGAGGCCCTAATGCTTGCATCACATTCACAGAGAAATTTCCTCTCCAGCTCTTGGCATAGTGCAGTAATCATTCCTGTGGCCAAAAAGGGCTCCAGACATGATTGATGATACTATGGATCCATTTCTATATTAGATTCCACTGTACAAATTACAGGGCGCATCGTTGGGTAGAAATAAGAATTGGGCTGAGTAGGTTAGCAGAATTTCTCCAGTCCACTACAGCTTCGGATTAGGGCTTGTACTTCAGTAAAGTTCCTCAATCTTATTTGTTGATCAATAAGTATACAACTGCAGAAGGGATGGTTGTATAGCTCTCCTTTATGGATTTTAGTAGTGCTTTTGATAGAATGAACCACAGTAAATTCTGGAGAATCCTGTCAGAGATAGGACTAGACCAGAATTTGTGTGACGTTCTAGGGGCCCTGCATAGTGGGGTGAGTGCCTGCATATGGTACTTGTCTGGTGGTGAATGTTTATTGCACTAGAGTGAGGTGTATGGCAAGGCTGTGTCCTCGCACCCATTTTGTTCCTTCTCTATAGTAATGGGTTGAATGCATACATGCAAACCTCTGGTGAGGATACGCCTACGATCAGCTCCGGTACAGTCCCAGCTTTACTCTATGCAGACGATGCTGTCTTGCTTTCACACACTCCTAAAGGCTTGCAGAGCAAACTTTGTGCAATTTATGGACATCCTAGATCTTGAGGCAAATATCTCAAAAACGAGGTTTATGGTCTGCGGAGCTGGCCCAGTTTGAATCAAAAGAAGGGCTATTGAGATGGTGAATAATTTCCCACACCTGGGGATAGTTTTTGATTCGTGAAGCACTTAGCCGGCCTGGACTCATAATAGAGGGCCGCGTTTTAGCCACTCAGTAGGGGCTTTACTTGACTTTGACAATAGAGTGGGCTAAAAACCAATGATGCCTCTTATGGACATCAACGAGTGTAAATGTTTACCAGTATTGACCTATGGGGCAGGAGTTTGGGGGTTATTGAGATGTGTCCAATCTGCAAGTGGAAGAGAATTGGTTTTGCTGCTGATTAGTTGTCCTTCCACCATCAACTCCTCATTGTTTCTTGCATGTGGAGTTGGGTGTGTTATATGTAGTAAACCAAATCAAGGTTGCCCCTTTGTTGCTCTGGATCTCCTTTTAGGTCAAGAAACACACAGGATTTAATTGGGCCATCGTTCAAGACTGTCTATCCCGCGACAAGGGCCGCGCAACTCCAAGGCTGAAGTATGCTGAAACCTCTGCAAAAGCAACTGAGCTTAAAGGGAGATGGAGGAAATGGGAAACCAGTGCTGAAGGATCTGTCTGGCATGGACCAAGAGTCCCTGGGAAAGATCCCTTCTGTTAATGTTTCATCTGGGGACCATAAGATCTCACCTCTGCTGTCCACTTGGACAATATGTTGCCTCATCTGTGCAAATTTGTCCCTGTGACAAGATTTCTCTGCAGTCTTTAGACATTTGTTTCGTAAACACTGCTAGTTTTTACCAAGTTATGTTTTTTAAAACCAGTTCTTAAACATTATGGATTTAAATGGTATAAACAAGCCTTGTATTCTCTGCCTACGCTCCTAAATCAACACGCTTGTTTTTATGAAGGATGTTTTTAAAATCAGCTTTACGCAAACAAAATGTAACGAGCATCAATCCACCTGTTTTTATGTAGGATGTTTTCTTCCTTATAATTGCCAACCTTGAATTTTATGGCATGTTTTCTGTATTTTTTGTATTGAAGTTGTTTAAATATTTACCAAATCGGTGCTTTTATGATTGTTTTTTAATAATTGACTAAAGCTTTACAGAGAGAGAGAATTACATCATCCTTGGCAGCAGTTGTTGATTCTTAACTGGAGCCTTACACCTTGGCACCAGTCTTATGATCACCCCACCTGGGCAAACAAAGAGACTCTGAGCACAGTGACTGTATTTCATAGGATGACAGGAGATACATTGAGATTGGAAAGTGTTTTTGACCTTCTGAAGCTCTGTTTTTGTGTATAATATATAGATGATTTTTTGTGTGGGTAATGTCAGGTGTGTGTATAATTAGTCAGTTTCACCATAGTAATGACAACCTTTTGCACGGCACACAATACAAACTCAAGTGTTTTGTGCAACTAAGTGAATCATGCTTATTAATTCAAAGTGGGACCCAGATCACCCTTACTATAGTGAAAGATTGACTTCAAACTTGCAAGGATTTCAAACTATGTCTAGCAAGTTACATGCAACTGTTTCCACCTGGTGCATAAGTCTTTTAGACCTTGCATCCTTGGAGCGGTCTGTCCTAATTGTTTGGCTCCACTTCCCAGGTTGTTGCTGTGTGCTGGACTCTGTTTTTGCTGTTTTTGTTACTCTGGGCACTCTTTACCACTGCTAAAGTGCAATTGCTCCCTATGTGAAATTGAATGTGTAATTGTTTTTTCCATAATTGGCATTTTTGTTTTCCTAATAAGCCCCTAGTAAAGTGCACTAGAGGTGCCTAGGGCCTGTAAATCAAATGCTACTAGTGGGCCTGCAGCACTGATTGTGGCACCCACATTAGTAGCCCTATATACATGGCTCAGACCTGCACTGCAGTGTCTGTGTGTGCAGTTTTTGAAATGCCAATTCGACTTGGCAAGTGTACCCACTTGCCACACTCAAACCTTCAATTTTTAAACATGTAAGGCACCCCTAAGGTAGGCCCTAGGTAGCCCCATGGACAGGGTGCAGTTTATGTTAAAAGTAGGACATGTGTTGATCTATTTTACATGTCCTTACAGTGAGATACTGCCAAATTCGTTTTTCACTTTTGCAAGGCCTATCTCTCTCATAGGTTAACATGGGGGCTGCCTTTAAATATCCTCCAAGTGCAGTTTCCCTTTGAAAGCAGATAGAAAATTAGAGTTTGGGGTCTCTGAACTGACAATTTAAAAATACATCTTTCAGTGGAGGTATTTTTTAAATTGTTTGAAAATGCCACTTTTAGAAAGTGCCCTGTTAGTGGATTCCTTTTCTCGGTCAGACTGACAGTTGGGCTTTTTGTGCATCTCCTCCAGACAGTGACACAAAGGGTGCTGGGATGTAACCAGCATATCCTGATGGGCCATCTGGGCTAGGCTGGAGGGAGGAGTGGTCACTTACACCTGAAAAGGCAGGATCCTGAAAACATCAGAGACTTTTCTTTGAAGTTGGACCCAAAACCCCAGACTTCATATTACTTCAAGGATTCAAGAGTAACCTCTGCCAGGAGAAGAGCTGAAGAGCTGAGGAGAAGTGCTTCCCCTGCCTGTGACTGTGCTTTGTTTGGCTATCCTGCAGTTGCTGCTTCTGCCTGTGAAAGGGGACAAAGACTGGACTTTTTGTGCATTCCTGCTTGAGAGGTATCTCCAAGGGCTTGAACTGAGCTTGCCTATTGTTTTTGAAGCCTCAGGAACAGCAACCAGGCTCTGAATCTGCATGCTGTGAACTCTAGTTTGCCAGAGGGTGCCATTCCAGTTCCCGTGCCCCTGGAAGCGAATTTCTGGTGAAAATCCTCTGAAATGATGCCGGATGACTCCGTATGACTTTTCCAAGGATGCCGCTGCTCGAAGCCTGCGACGCTGCCTACACCTGGATCCATGGACCTATCCGAGGTACAACAACCCCACCATCAACGTATGCCCAACGTCTTTGCAGCCGCTGACGTCCGCACAAACTCGTAAGTTGAAGTGTCGTACACCTGACATTTGTGACACCCAACTCCTTCTCAATGCTCGTGACCCCGTGACGTGATTGTGACCCCGTGAGGTCGGCCCGCAGCATTGTGTCTTCCACTTTGTCGGAGGTGCAAGAGGACCGACTCCTCGTAAGCGACGCCGCCTCACCTCCACTGCTCTGCAGCAAGGACCTGATGCCTCTTCGCGAAAGGGGTAACCAGGTCATATTTAGTATGGCCAGAATGGTAATAGGAAATCCTGCTTATTGGTGAAGTTGGATTTTATATAACTATTTTAGAAATGCCACTTTTACAAAGTGAGCATTTTTCTGCCCTTAAAATCCATCTGTGTCTTACGGCCTGTCTCCAATCACCGTCTGAGCTGGGCTGGTTGACAGCTTCCTTGTGCATTTCACCCAGACAACCACAACACAGGATACTCAGTCACACCTGCACTCATCTGCATACTGAATGGGTCTTCCTGGGCTGGAAGGGTGGAGGGCCTGACACTTACATTTAAAAAACTAGTGGCCTGCCCTCACACAATGGACTGCCAAACCCCGTACTGGGACCCTGGTAGACAAACCTATACTGAAAAGGGAATTTGTGCACTTCAGAACCAGTCTTTGAAGTCTCAACCACTTCAAAGGCATTTTTGGGTATATAAACTGGGTCTCTGACCCCACCAACTCAGACACTTCTGGACCTGAACCTGAAACCTGTCAGGAGGAACTGCCTGGGTGCCCAAAGGACTCATCTGAACTGCTTTGCTGAGAAGGACTGATGCCCTTCTGTTGACCTGCTGCCCTCTGACTTTGCTGAGAAGTGCTTTCCAAGAACTTGGATTGTGCTTGCCTCCTGTTTTCTGAAGTCTCAGGGCCAAAAAGACTTCACTTCTTCAGGTAACTTCTTGTGCACCATAAATCGACGCACAGCCTGCCGGAAACGATGCGCTGCCATTTTGCGAGTGAGAAATCTCCACACATCTGAACCGGAACGACTCAGCCTGACTTCCCGAGTGAAGATTCAATGCAGCGCCTGCCTTGCGACAGAAAATCCGACGCACAGCGCTACCGGATTGACGCACAGCTGAACCAGAACAATGCAGCCGATTCCCCGAGTGGAAAATAATGCAGCACCTGCTGTGTAACAGAAAATCCGGCGCATCGCCCTACCGTATCGACTCAATGCCTGTGGCTTCTTCCAGCGCACTCAGGATTTTCCTCCATCGTCCCTGGGCATCAAAAAGATCCCAGCATCGCAGTGAGGAACCAAGACTGCGCACTGAGAAACGACGCAAAGCCCCTTGCACGGTGGAAAGAACCAACGTATTGTTTGTGCCTTGTTGGAAAATCCAGCACACACTCTATTTCTCCACTCATCTCCTCCTCTGCGGTCTCCGTGTGTGTTATTTTGTACGTAAAATAGGTACTTTGTGTAAACAAGAGACAACTGTTGATTTCTTAGATTTTAGACTCTTTATAATCTTGAAAAAGTGATATCTCAATTTGTGCTTATTAAATATTTATTGTTTTGACCTTAATTTAACCAGATAAATATCATTTATTTTTCTAAACCTGTGTGGTGTATTTTTGTTTTGTTTTCACTGTGTTACTGTATGATTTATTGCACAAATACTTTACCCATTGCCTTCTAAATTAAGCCTGACTGCTCAGTGCCAAGCTACCAGAGGGTGGGCACAGGATAATTTGGATTGTGTGTGACTTACCCTGACTAGGATTACGGTCCCTATTTGGACAACGGAGTATACCTCTGCCAAGTAGAGGCCCAATTTCTAACATCGGTGACCTGGTCAGTGAACTGCTCTTCCCCCGTGTGGCTCCACCAGCAAGTGCAGCCGGTGTCTGTCAGAACTCTGACCCCGATCAGAGGTTCGAGGCCCTCTACCACCAGCAGGCTCCTGCCTGCGCCTCCTCCCTGGTGTCTATTGGGAGAGCTTTGCTCTTCTGCTAGGTGGCCCACCAGTCCTCGGCCTCTTTTCTCTGTTTTTATCCCTTCGTGCTGTTCTGCTTCCTGCTTTGTTTCCTTGCGCTCTCTGTGCGTTTTATATCTGTTTCCTCCTTTTCTGTGCTTTTGACTATCATTTTACAACTTTTCTCGCATTCTGGCTTATTTCTCTCACTTTTGCTTTTTCATCTCTCTTGCTTACCCCTCCCCGCCGCTGCTACCCCTGCAGCCTCGCCATCCTTTCTCGCACCGTTTTTCACATTCCCGCCTCCCAGCTGTCCTCTCCTCCCCCCTCTTCCTACTTAATAGCGGCCGCGCCACCAGCATGCCAAAGGCATGCCAAAGACAAGCCCGACTGCGCCTGTCCGTGACCCGACCGCGACCAGCGTCAGGACACCTGGACCTCCCACCTGCCACCTCTACTCTCCAGCAGCTCTCCTTGCACTGAACCCAGGACGCAACAACAACCTCAACCTTGCATCACCAGCTGACACCCGTGGACCTTTCAGCTGCCTCCGCTGCCGTCAATCCTACACCACCACCTACTGAAATCTGGGACCTCCTTGACAGCACCGCCTGGGACATCACTTTCCTGACCGAGACATGGACCTACATCACCTCAGGCCCGGACATCGCCATCGCCATTCCCCAAGGATACAAGATCACCTGGAAAGATCACCCCAGCCGCCCCTAGGGGAATTGCCATAGTCCACAAGTCCAACATCCGTCTAAGCACACACTCCAAAGACCCCACAAACCTGAAGGAACACCTTCATTTCAAACTACAGGACAGCCCGACATCCACCTTCAGGGGAACCCTCATCTACTGCCCACCTGCACACCGTACACACTTCGCAGACTCCATCACTGACTGCATCTCCGCACAAGCTATCACAGCCAATAACTACACCCTGCTGGGAGTCCTCAACTTCCACCTCGACAACCCACAAGACCCCAACACCAAATCCCTCCTAGACAACCTCCACAGCATAGGGCTCCGACAAATCATGACGGAACCAACGCACTCTGCAGCACACATCCTCGACCCCATCTTCACAATAGGAACCTCTGTCACCTTCAGCCACACCTCCGAACCACCATGGACAGACCATTGATGCATCCATTTCACCTTCAACACATCCACCGTCCTCATACCCCAACACCAACCAGCTTGCAGAAGCTGGGCGAGAATTACTGATGACCAGCTCACCACCACCCTCGCCAACTCAATCCCCACCATTGCACACAATAATGACCCAAACACCGCAGCGCGCACCTTTCACAAATGGATCGCCGACTGCGCCAATACCATAGCCCCCCTCAAAAAGAAAAAGAACAACAGCACCAATGCCAAGAAAGTCTGCTGGTTCACCGCTGAACTCAGAGAATCCAGACGCAACTGTTGACGCCTCGAGAAAATCTGGGGAAATTCCAAATCCACAGAAGTTCAAAGCAACTTCAGAACCGCCACCACCGAACACCACCAACTCATTAGAAACACCAAAAAGAAAGAAATACAAGATAGAATCTCCTCACATGCACATAACAGTAAGGAACTCTTCAGCATTATCAAGGAGATCCCCCAACCCAACAGTGAAACAGCGGACATCCCACCCTCACAGGACCTCTGCAACAGACTAAACACTTACTTCCACCACAAAATCAAGACCATATATGACATCTTCAACAAGGACAACCTACTGCGGAACCCCCCCACCGGAACCCGACACCAATAAACCAACGATCACCAGCTGGACCCCCCTCACCACCAAGGACACACTGAAGACAATGAAGACCATACACTCTGGGGCCCCCACGGACCCTTGCTCCCACCAAATCATCAACAGAGCTGCTGACACCATCGCCCCCAAGCTCTACCACATCATCAACCGCTCCCTAGCTGACGCCTCCTTCCCTGATGACTGGAAACATGCCAAGATCAACCTACACCTCAAGAAACCCTCAGCAGACCCCACCGACCTCAAGACCTACAGGACCGTCTCCCTGCTCCCATTCCCACAAAAGTAATTGAGAAAGCCATCCAAGGCCAACTTGCCACTTTTATCGAACACAACACCACAACTCCTCCAAATCCGGTTTCAGAAAAAAACTATAGCACCAAAATAGCCCTCCTGGCCACAACAGACGACATCCAAGCCCTGCTGGACAAGGGAGAGACGGCGGCACTCATCCTACTAGACCTCTTGGCGGCCTTCAACACGGTCTTCCACCACACCCTGATTCACAGACTTCATGAAACCAGCATCTGGAACAAAGCCCTCGACTGGATCCAATTCTTCCTCTCAGGCAGAACTCAACGAGTGAGACTCGCCCCCTTCCTTTTGGACCCCACTCCTACCATCTGCAGAGTTCCCCAGGTATCCCCCCTTTGCCCCATGCTATTTAACATCTACATGGCCCCGCTGGCCACCATCGTCAGAAGCTACGGAACAACATCATCTCCTACGCCGATGACACCCAACTCATCCTTTCCCTATCCAACGAACCCAACACAGCCAGATACAACTTCAGAAAAGGCATGAGCGCAGTCGCTAAATGGATGAAAAATAGCTGCCTTCAACCTAACGCAAACAAGACAGAAGTACTCATCGTAGGCCCCAAACCTGACACAGAGAATGACTCATGGTGGCCACCCACCCTGGGATGGCCGCCCACCCCCACGAACCACACCTGCAACCTCGGGATCATCCTGGACCCAAACTCAACATGGACTGCCAAATCAACTCAGTCACAACCACCTGCTTCCACACCCTCCGCCTCCTACGCAAGACCTTCAAGTGGATCCCCCTCAAACACAGAAAGACCGTCACTCACGCATTCATTACCAGCAGACTGGACTATGGCAATGTGCTCTATGCCGGGATCAACATTAAACTCATCCGCAAACTACAGAACATACAGAACACTGCCGCCAGACTGGTACTCGACCTGCCCTGGCATGGCCACATCTGTCAACACCTACGCACACCACACTGGCTTCCTATAGAGAAAAGAATCACCTTCAAGATCCTCACCCAGGCACATAAAGCTCTCCACAACACAGGACCAGCATACCTGAACATGCGACTCAGCTTCCGTTCAGGCCAGCTCTCTCTTGCAGAAGTACCCCGCATCAGGAAAACAAGAACATGGGGTCATTCTGTCTTCCACCTCGCAGCCACAGCTTGGAACGCCCTTCCACTCCACCTCAGATGAACTACCTCCCTCATCAACTTCACAAAGAGCTGAAGACATGGCTTTTCAAAGAACCACCTCTAATAGATGATACACGCCCCCCACAAGCGCCTTGAGACCCTTGCGAGTGAGTGGTTGCGCTCTACAAGCACCTGACTGATTGATTAATTTGTGATCAGCAGTGAGGATAGGACTTGTGTTTGTGCAGTGACATACAATAGCTACGTGTACACTACCTACCCACAGTTAAAGGTCATTGTGAGTTGTTTTCTCCTGTTTTTCTCCATTGGTCATTTTTCCAAATTTGAATCCTACCTCTCCTTCATAAACTTAGGACTTTGCGCCTGTGATACCTTAGCAGGTTGGAAATGGATTCCAACTTCCCAGCAGATTACAATGAGATGGACCTTGTCTACGTTGAATCCCTCAGCAAGGCTAGGCTGACGAAGTTCTGCAAGGATACGGGGCTGGCTGTGAAAAAGAGGTCCGCCAAGCAGGACCTGCAGGATGCCCTATATGCTTTTGAGGAAGCATACTGGCTAATGGAGGAGGCAGGGGACCAAAAGGACGATGGCCCTGAAAAGGATAATGAGGAGGAGGAGGAAAATGACTTAGCAGTGGCTTCAGAGGAGAGAGGGAGTCCACAGAGAGGGGTCCCCTACTGGATCATATGAGGGAAGCAGTGTATCCTCCCACACATTGTCCCCTGAGGAACTGAGGGACAGACAGGCTCAGAGGGACCTAAGGCTTCAGCTAGGTCAACTGCCTGCAGAGGAGAGAAGAGCTGAGGCTGAAAAAGCCCTGGCGGAAGAGAGAAGAGCTGAGGGTGAAAGAGCCTTGGCAGAAAGAAAAATCTGATTGGCTTCTGAACTGAGTCTGAAGGAACTAGACTTAAAAGCACAGCAAGTAAAGACCACTGGTGGCAGTAAAAATACTATGTCCAGTGCTGAGGGAAAGGCCAACACACCCAGAGATCTGGTACCTGATTTCAGTGAGGGGAATGACATAGGTGGTTTGAGGTGTATGAGGTCACTCTAGTAGTGCACAGAATCCCAGAGGAGGATTGGGGGGCTGTCCTATGGAGGCATATACCTGATAAAGGGAGGGATGCCTTTCTGGCCCTAGATGGGAGAGACAGGGTAAGATATCCCACCATGAAGAAGACCCTTGTCAAGAGATATGGCTTCACCCCAGAGGAGTGCAGGTTAAGATTCAGGGGCAGTAGAAAACTGCCTCACCAGTCCTGGGAGAATTTTGTGGGACACTTTTGCAGGGCACTGGATGGTTGGGTGAAGGGTAGTAAGGTAAACACTTTTGTGGGGCTGTACATTTGATTGCCAGAGAGCACATGTTCAGTCAGTGTTTTCCAGGGCTAGGCCAACACCTGATTGATTGTAAGTTCTCTGACCCCAGGGAACTTGCAAGGGAGACAGACCTCTGGGTGAATATCAGAGTGTCTGGAAAGGCATTTGGGAGTGATCCTAAGGAAGGTGGTTTGCGTTCCCCTCAACACAGTGAGGGGGAGGTAAACAGTAACCCAGACAGGTCCCAGAATGGTAAGGGTGGACAAGGGTCCCATGTCCCTTTTAGAGGTAGGAGGAGAGGTGGGGGTGGGCAGAGGTGCCCCATTTCCAGCCTCAGAGCTTGGACTGTTCCCACAGGGGACACAAGCAGGGTAAACTATTGTGCACCAAGAGTCCATCCCCTGATGGGAGCTCCACAGTGTTGGAAGATCCCTGACAGTTCAGTTGGCTGATGGTACCAAATTCCAGAGGAGAGTAATGGAGCCCAGATGAAGGGGCAAGGTGAAGGAGGACTCACCCCTTTCCCCTGTTCAACCTCAGGGTGATGGACCAGTGTCAGGATATCAACCCTGAACTAGTAAGAGGATTAGTGAAGAAGAGGTACAAGACCCCTGGGGCTACCACCCCCCATTCTGAGATGCCTCAGAGGTCAGGAAAACCTCAGGAGCCCATAGGGAAACTCCTGCCAGCCCCAAGGCTGGAGGAGAAGCTTGCCCAATGGCCCCACTCAGGACATTCACTTAACAGTGGATGGCCCGGGGCCTGGCTCTTGACATTGACAGCTGTCAGTGGCCTCAGCTGCCTGCTGTTCCTGTGGACGGAGTTTTCCCTGGGTTGGGGACAGAAGTCAGACCCAAGGAGTGGAAAGGGCCACATCACTTTGTTTGCCATGGTGGTACTGTCTGCCTACTGGGATGCATCCGTGAGCAAATCAAGGTTAGGAGCTTCACAGATGGTGTCCACAGATGAGGAGGAGGGTTCCCCATGGGTCCGTTCAGTGGCCTCAGAGAGTATAGACAGAGGAGCCTCACTGAGTTCAGAAAGGCATAAAACTGTCAAGTGCCCCTGCAGTAGTGGGCTACTGTCCATGATCTATCGCCCCAAGCAGGGAAGTCCATCAAAGTATGGATTAGCCTACCCTGGCTTTAGGGTGGAAGGGGGATATGTTGGAAATGGCCTTTGTGCAGGGTTACCACTAAACTTTTTGCCTTCCTCCTCTTCCTTTCTGACCTAATTTGTGCTAGCTTTAGGACTCTGGACACTTTACACAGCTAACCAGTGCTAAAGTCCATGTGCTGTCGCTCTAAAAACATGGTCCAATTGGCATATTTAATTTACTTGTAAATCCCTAGTAACATGCACTACATGTGCCCAGGGCCTGTAAATTGAATGCTACTAATGGGCCTGCATCACTGGTTGTGCCACCCACATAAGTAGCCCCTTAACCATGTCTCAGGCCTGCCATTGGAAGGCCTGTGTGTGCGGTTTGACTGCCACTTTGACATAGCATTTAAAAGTACTTACCAAGCCTTAAACTCCCCTTTGTTCTAAATATAAGTCACCCTTAAGTTAGGCCCTATGTAACCCATAGGGCAAGGTGCTATGTAGGTAAAAGGCAGGACATGCACATGTGTGTTTTATATGTCCTAGTGGTGGAAAACTCCTAAATTTGTTTCCCACTACTGTGAGGCCTCCACCTTCCACAGGATATCATTTGGGCTACCCACATATACTGTTTGAGTGGTAGATTCTGATCAGAAAGGGGTAGCCAGGTCATATTTAGTGTGGCCAGAATGGTAATAGGAAATCCTGCTTATTGGAGTTGGATTTTATATCACTATTGTAGAAATGCCACTTTTAGAAAGTGAGCATTTCTCTGCCCTTAAAATCCATATGTGCCTTACAGCTTGTCTGCAATCAACGTCTGGACTGGACTGGTTGATAGCTTCGTTGTGCATTTGACCCAGACAACCACAAACACAGGATACTCAGTCACACTTGCACTCATCTGCATACTGAATGGGTCTTCCTGGGCTGGAAGGGTGGAGGGCCTGACACTTACATTTCTAAAGCTAGTGGCCTGCCCTCACACAATGGACTGATCAACCCCCCACTAGGACCCTGGCAGACAGGACTGGACTGAAAGGGGAACTTGTGCACTTCAAAACCACTCTTTGAAGTCTCCCCCACTGCAAAGGCATTTTGGGTATATAAACTGGGTCTCTGACCCCACCAGCTCAGACACTTCTGGACCTGAACCTGCAACCTGTCAAGAGGAACTGCCTGGATGCCCAAAGAACTCATCTGGACTGCTTTGCTGAGAGGGGCTGCTGCCCTGCTGTTGCCCTGCTGCCCTCTGACTTTGCTGAGAAGTGCTCTCCAAGGGCTTGGATTGAGCTTGCCTTCTGTTTTCTGAAGTCTCGAGCCAAAACGACTTCACCTCTTCAGAAAACTCTTTGTGTGCCGAAAATCGATGCACAGCCTGCCGGAAACGACGCACAGCCGTTTTGTGACTGAGAAATCGCCACACAGCTGAACGGGAATGATGCAGCCTGACTTCCTGAGTGAAGATTCGCTACAGCGCCTGCCTTGCGACAGAAAATCTGACACACAGCCCTACCGGATCGACACACAGCCAAACCAGAATGATGCAGCCGATTCCCCGAGTGGAAAATCAACGCAGCGTCTGCCATGCGACAGAAAATCTGACACATTGCCCCACTGGATCGATGCAACACCTGTGACTTCTTCCAGCGCTCCCAGCATTTCCCCACATCGTCCATGGGCGTCAAAAAGATCCCAGCATCGCAGTGAGGAACCAAGACTGAACAACGAGAAACAACACGAAGCCCCTTGCAACATGGAAAGAAACAATGGATCGTCTGTGCTGCGTCAGAAAATCAGATGCACACTCTTTTTTTCCACACATCTCCTCCTCTGCGGTCTCCGTGCGTATTATTTTTTACGCAAACCAGGTACTTTGTGTAAAAAAGAGACAACTGTTGATTTCTAAGATTTAAGACTCTTTTTAATCTTGCAAAAGTGATATCTCAACTTGTGCTTATTGAATCTTTATCGTTTTGACCTTAATTTAACCAGATAAATATCATATATTTTTATAAACCTGTGCAGTGTATTTTTGTGGTGTTTTCACTGTGTTACGTTATGATTTATTACACGAATGCTTGCACATTGACTTCTAAGTTAAGCCTGACTGCTCAGCGCCAAGCTACCAGAGGGTTGGCTCAAGATAATTTGAATTGAGTGTGACTTACACTGACTTGGACACTGACTTGGATTGTGGTCCCTATTTGGACAAGGGTGTATACCTGTGTGAACTAGAGACCCCATTTCTAACAGTCACAAATATTATACCCTGAGACTTGATGGGCACACTCATGTCTGCAGCATGTGGTTTAAGTCCCAATATCTTAAAATGCATTCCATTTACAACCAGTAATGTAAGCCACACACCTTTACTGTCTTTTTCCTTTTCCATTTTGGGGTGCAGAGATTGTGAAAATGATGCACATGTACTTGCATGACTTCCCCTATTTTCGGCCTGTCCTGCTCCCAGTGTGTACATTCCAGGGAAAATCTCCTCTCGCAAGAAGGACCTGATTCTCAGAAAAGTTAGACATTTACTCCTGTATAGTTACTTCTATATTTGGGGTAAATTTAGACTTTTCTGTTCAAAGAAAACATTATTCACACTCATAAAACAAGAAAAGGTTTTTTGTAACAGGTACTTAATGTCCAAACAATTGTGCACCTACACTTGGATTTACGACATGATATTATGCTGAGTACCCCATGTCCCAAATCCTGCTTTACTTCAGCTGAGACACTGGAGGAGTGGAGGCAGTCTGCCGGGTGGATTATCCAGGAGAATGGTAATTACATGAGTCCTGCATTAGGCAAGACAATTCCAATCACCCTAAACAGGTCTAAGCTTTTCAGAGGCAATCCGGGTGTATTTCCTGCAGATGAAGATACCAAGTGGGTAACCCAAGTGAGCAACCTCATGTGATCTGCAATATTGTCCACAATGACCTGGGAAAGTGAATGTTTGCAAAAGGGTTAAAGCTGATCAAGTGCTTGTCTTAACTGTTTATCTAGACATATAGGGATTGATTTAGAACTTAGTGGAGGGGATTACTCTGTCACAACGGTGGTGGATATCCCATTCACAAAAATGTAAATCCCATTGTATTGATTGGGATTTATACTGTGGCAGACAGGGCATCCGTCACCGTTGTGACAGAGTAACCCATCCGTCAAGTTCTAAATCAGGACCATAGTCAGGTATATATGGGCATTTAGGGCCACATGTACGTAGCCTTTTGCATCTCGCAAACAGCGAATCGGGTCGTTTGCGATGTGCAAAATGCACTTTCCCATGTACCAAACCGTTTTTGCAATTTGGTAAACTATCCCTTCCTAATTGCGACTCGCAATCCCATGTATGATTGTTTTGTGACCGCGAATGCAGTCGCAAAACAATCACAGTTAGAATCAGTGTCACTCTGCTGCTAACCCATTTGCAAATTCCCCTTTGTGAATGTCAGTAAAAACAGTTTTTCAGAGCAGGTAACGGTCCTACGGACCACTACCAGCTCTGAATTTTTTTTTTACAAAAACGTTTCATTTTTTTTTTTTTTTAAATGCATCTCCTTTTCCTTTAAGGAAAACGGTTTGCATTTTTTTTAAAAACAGCTTTTTATAAAAGCAGTCACAGACATGATGGTCTGCTGTCTCCAGCAGGTCACCATCCCTGTGAGGGCAGCCATTCCCAAGGGGGTTGCAAATTGCGATCTACCTCATGAATAGTCATGAGGTAGGTGTAGGAAAGTACCATCTTGCCTGGCATGTTACCCCCATTTTTCACTGTATATATGTTGTTTTAGTTGTATGTGTCACTGGGACCCTGCCAGCCAGGGCCCCAGTGCTCATAAGTGTGCCCTGAATGTGTTACCTGTGTTATGACTAACTGTCTCACTGAGGCTCTGCTATCCAGAACCTCAGTGGTCATGCTCTCTCATTTCTTTCCAAATTGTCACTAACAGGCTAGTGACCAATTTCACCAATTCACATTGGCATACTGGAACACCCTTATAATTCCCTAGTATATGGTACTGAGGTACCCAGGGTATTGGGGTTCCAGGAGATCCCTATGGGCTGCAGCATTTCTTTTGCCACCCATAGGGAGCTCTGACAAATCCTACACAGGCCTGCCACTGCAGCCTGAGTGAAATAATGCACACATTATTTCACAGCCATTTTCACTGCACTTAAGTAACTTATAAGTCACCTATATGTCTAACCTTTACCTGGTAAAGGTTATGTGCAAAGTTACTTAGTGTGTGGGCACCCTGGCACCAGCCAAGGTGCTCCCACATAGTTCAGGGAAAATTCCCCGGACTTTGTGAGTGCGGGGACACCATTACACGTGTGCACTACACATAGGTCAATACCCATGTGAAGCTTCACAATGGTAACTCCGAATATGGCCATGTAACATGTCTGAGATCATAGAATTGCCCCCTCTATGCCATCCTGGCATTGTTGGCACAATCCCATGATCCCACGGGTCTGTAGCTCAGACCCGGGTACTGCCAAACTGCCTTTTGAGGGGTTTCACTGCAGCTGCTGCTGCTGCCAACCCCTCAGACAGGTTTCTGCCCTCCTGGGGTCCAGCCAGGCTTGGCCCAGGATGGCAGAACAAAGGACTACCTCAGAGAGAGGGTGTTACACCCTCTCCCTTTGGAAAAAGGTGTTAAGGCAGGGGAGGAGTAGCCTCCCCCAGCCTCTGGAAATGCTTTCATGGGCACAGATGGTGCCTATTTCTGCATAAGCCAGTCTACACCAGTTCAGGGACCCCTCAGCCCTGCTCTGGCGCGAAACTGGACAAAGGAAAGGGGAGTGACCACTGCTCCAGAGCTCCTCCACTGTGCTCCAGACCTCTGCCATCTTGGAAACAGAGGTGCTGCTGGCACACTGGACTGCTCTGAGTGGCCAGGGCCAGCAGGTGACGTCAGAGACTCCTTCTGATAGGCTCCTTCAGGTGTTGCTAGCCTATCTTCTCTCCTAAGTAGCCAAACCCTCTTTTCTGGCTATTTAGGGTCTCTGCTTTGGGGAATTCTTTAGATAACGAATGCAAGAGCTCATTAGAGTTCCTCTGCATCTCTCTCTTCATCTTCTGCCAAGGAATCAACTGCTGACCGCGCTGGAAGCCTGCAAAACTGCAACAAAGTAGCAAAGATGACTACTGCAACTCTGTAACGCTGATCCTGCTGCCTTCTCGACTGTTTTCCTGGTGGTGCATGCTGTGGGGGTAGTCTGCCACCTCTCTGCACTAGAAGCTCCAAAGAAATCTCCCGTGGGTCAACTGAATCGTCCCCCTGCAACCGCAGGCACCAAAGAACTGCATCACCGGTCCCCTGGGTCTCCTGTCAGCACGATGAGCGAGGTCCCTTGAATCCAGCAACTCTGTCCAAGTGACTCCCACAGTCCAGTGACTCTTCAGTCCAAGTTTGGTGGAGGTAAGTCCTTGCCTCCCCACGCCAGACTGCATTGCTGGGAACAGCGTCTTTTGCAGCTACTCCGGCCTCTGTGCACTTCCGGCGGAAATTCTTTGTGCACAGCCAAGCCTGGGTCCATGGCACTCTAACCTGCATTGCACGACTTTCTAAGTTGTCCTCCGGCGGCGTGGGACTCCTTTGTGCAACTTTGGGTAAGCACCGTTTCACTCCTCTTCGTAGTGCCTGTTCCAGCACTTCTGTGGGTGCTGCCTGCTTCTGAGAGGGCTCCTTGTCTTGCTCGACGCCTCCTCTGTCCCCAGATGCAATTGGCGACATCCTGGTCCCTCCTGGGCCACAGCAGCATCCGAAAACCCTAACCACACGATTTGCAGCTAGCAAGGCTTGTTGGCGGTCTTTCTTCAGGAAAACACTTCTGCACAACTCTCCACGGTGTGGGGCTTCCATTCTCCAAAGGGGAAGTTTCTAGCCCTTGTTGTTCCTGCAGAATCCTCAGCTTCTACCGTTCTGGATGTTTTGTAGTTCGCGGGTGAGTTTTTGTTCATTCTGGCGTAGAGTGAGTTGCCAGTCTGCTGGTGATGAGAGCGTGTGTGACGGTCTTTCTATGTTCAATGGGGATCCACTTGAAGGACCTGCGCAGGAGGCGGAGGGTGCATGAGCAGGTGGAGGTGACCGAGTTAATTTGATGGTTCATGCTGAGGTTGGAGTCCAGGATGATTCCAAGGTTGTGGACTTTGCTGGAGGGGGTGGGTGGGTTTCCGAGGTTGGGTGGCCACCAGAAGTCATTCCACATGTTGGGTTGAGGGCCCATGATGAGTACTTCTGTTTTGTTTGCCTTGAGTTGAAGGCAGCTCTTGTCATCAGGACTCAGGTGCACATGTGGTCTAACAGATGGTCTCTTGGTGATTGCTCTCCCATGATGCCAGGAACGTTTGTCTTGGTCTCCTTTTGTTGAAGTTTCACAGGCACAAGGCTCCACACTGGTACTGATTGGAGTTGCAGGATTTTACAGCTTCCTCTTTGCAAACTCTCAGGTTTGCCTTCTGCTGACCCTCCTTTGTTGGGTGGGGGTAGGGTTGGAGTGCTCGCTGTCCTTTCGCTCCTCAGTTCCTTCAATTTTCTCTATTTTTATTGTATGTGTTGGACCCCAGCACGTTGACGTTTCTCTTTTGTGTAATTGCTGTATTTGTCCCCAGGCGCTGGCCCAGGAGCTTTGTTTTGGCCTTAGTTGTGTTCTTTGAGTTATGGAGGGACCAATCACCCCTTGTGCTACTAAGTTAGTGGTCCTGTGTGGGAAGACTCTTTGGTGACACCTCCCTGGCATTTCTTATGACATGGTGCCATCTAGCAGGCACATTTTGCCACTGCGCTGTCGTTTTGAAAGTTGATGGGCTTTATGTTTGGTTCTGACAAACACGGTCGGATGAAGGACCCCTGAGGTGGTGGGGGGGGCACAGAAACAACAGGCCTGGCAGCAGGTTTCAGCTTGGGGGGGCGTCTGAGGCACTGGTTGTACGGCAGGTGAGGCTTTGCCTCCTTGTTAGCGGCGCTCGTCTAGCTTCAGCTGCGGCATCACAATCACCTTGATGGGGATCAGGGTCCTTTGAGCGTGCTCATTATCTTTGAGGCTGCAGAGCTTTAAATGGAAATATAGAAGTGCAGGTACTCACTCTTTATAGCACCTGTTTTCTTCTGATAAGTGTCAGTACTCTCCTATTAAATGTATAGCAGCAGAGCATAGAAGTGCAGGTACTCACCCTCTCAGAGAAGTGCAGGTACTCACGCTTTATAGTACCTGTTTGCTTCTGAGAAGTGCTGGTACTCTCCTATTAAATGTATAGCAGCAGAGCAGAGAAGTGCAGGTACTCACCCTCTCAAAGAAGTGCAGGTACTCAGTACCAGAGAGTACCTGCCCAATTAAAGCACTGTTTGCGGATGCTCTCTGCTGGCACCCTGCAGGCCTGCAGCGGGTTCAGCACCTGTTCTTCTGAGAAGGCGGGGCTGGGAGCAGCTCCCGCTTCTATGGGCACTCATCTGAGTGACTTCAGGTGGGGAGGCTAAGCTGCTTGTGTGCTATGCCCTCAGTGTGGGGCTCTCACACTTGGCCCTCGTCTTCCTTTTTTCTTACCGCCCGAGCTATGGCTGCCAGTCTCTGTTCCTCCTGCGGTGACAGACGGCGAGCAGTTGACGCTGAAATCACTCTCTCCCAGTCCCACAGAGGGCAGTGGCAAGGCACTATACGAGCTCCGCCTTACTTGAGCAGCAGCAGCGAGATGGGTGTAGTGCGCTTTGTCAGTCCGGCACTTTTCCAATCCCTTGTCTGGTCTGATGGCAGCGGGCTCGAGCAGCAGGCAGGCAGCTCATGCAGTATGTGGCATAGCAATGTTGTGGGCCCTGGCATACCTCGCTGTGCCTGTCTTTCATGGACACCGTGACTGTGGCACTGCCTTCTGCTTCCAGCTACCAGCTTCGCACATTCCTCAGCAGGCAGAGTTTGCTAGGTGCGGTGAAGTGCTGGGGTCACAGTTTCTCCCTCTAATACAGAGAGTGGGTTCACCCTCCTCTTGGGGCGATGTGTGGGCAGCTGCAGCAGTGCCTACGAATGTATATTCTCCTCCTCCACAGCTGGAGGTCAGACCCCTTGTCGCCATTGTAATGTTGTGGGCCCTAGGCCCACATGTAGCATAAAGGACAACATGGACACATAGTTACATGGTATATGACTGGCCTGAGGTCACATGCGCCCGGCCTCTTTTATTGGCAGGGTCACCTGAACAGTGATGCCTGTGATGGATTGGTGTGGGGTGAATGTGGAAGCCATCCCTCAAAAGTGTGGTTAGTAGAAACACTAAAATATGTCCAGCAGGACACTACACAACAAAGGTACCCTTGCACCATGGTGCAAGGGTGCCTGCGTAGCATGCAGGATTATTTTTGTGTATCAAGGGGCACCTTCCCGCACAAGCACAATCCTGGAAGGCTTATTCCTCTTTCTATGTCCTGCAGAATTCAAGCCTGATCTGTCTATGGTTAGAAGTTTGGCTCCGTAACTCTTGGACTGGTAATACCAAGTAAATTATCATGCTCAATGACTGCCTTCAACAGAGCACAGAATTAAATGTCGTGCAAACGAACTGACAACAATGTGTATGCAGAAACGCAGCTGATCAGAATATAAGAATATAAAAATAACCCTGTTGAAAAGCAACTTGTGCTAAAATATAATAAAATGAATAAAAAGATAAAATGTGCCTATAGGTAAAAGGGCACATGCCCTTTAGCACAAGCTAAATTAAAAGAGCCTAATCTAGGTGCTAAAAGGGAACCGGCGACACCCACCCCATTGTCAATACAACAGTGCAGGGTTACAAGCTCTAAAATCAACTACACTGATACTGCTACTCAAAAGCAGGCTAAAATATACATAAAAGAGGTGCAAAAAAATGTTTAAAAGCAAATCCGGCCAAAACAAGCTGCCAAATTAAAAACAGGACAATTTATGAATTTTAGAAAAAGTATATTGAAATACCAAATTAACAATAGTTATGATCTTGCAGGAGGTCTCCAAGCATATCGATGGAAAGGAAATTCAGGATGAACCCCACTTCGGCGGGCAACCAGCTTGTCAGATAAAAGGCAGAAGGAGCATACATGTTCCGTTGCCACAGGTCTGGCTGAGGAAGCAGAGTTTCATGCATTGCCAAATGTTGAAGCTCCAGGAGCCAGCAAATGCACAAAGGTTATAGAAGGCATCCCACAACAAGCCTATTCTCACTGGACAAGTCCGGCAATGAACCCTCAGTTAGAACATCATCAGATTTATGTCCATAGATGGTTTATATTTGGAGGTCAAGACACACCTCTAGTGCAGTTTCGAAAGGGCACCACAAGCAGGGGAAGACAGACTGCAAACAATTGAAAACGGGTCGAAATGATAATGACCAGTTCCTGTCTAGGTCTTCCAAGAGTGATGCTTCAAAGTACTGCATCATGCATTCATGACACAGGTTGCCTGGTGGGAGCTCTGTTATGTCTTGTTGCTGCGATGGGGTGGCCATTGCAAATCAGGAATAGCAGTAGTAGGATACCGCCAATTAATGCCAATGTAATCGGAAATCCTCCAAAAACAGAAGAAAAGAGTGAATGGATGTCTGAAGGTATTGCTCAGAAGACGGTCTGGAAAGTGCTGACAAGCCAAAACCTACAGCCTTAAAAAAAAGTGTACAATTCCAGCGGTGTTAGATGCATTAAAGATGCGCCGTATTAATTCACCTAAATGTTTTGGACAGTTGGTTTTTTAAAAGGGACTGTATCTCTGCAGACGACCTTGCCACTTGGAGCTCATAGGTTTCACGGGCTGATGTGAGAGCCACGTGTTTTTGAAACAAAACAGCCTTCATTCTGATCACTGTGTCAAAAGTTGCATAATAAATAGTAATCTGAGGCCACATATCTGCTCATTTTTATCTCATGCGTGGGGAGAAAAGTATGTTCCTGCAACAAGTCACAGTTTTAGAGACCGAAATTACGTAGGAATCACCTGGACTCATTCCACAGGAGCCTTGATTGCTCAGCATCAAGTAACTCCCACTCAAAAGCAACTGAAACACTACGCAAATCAAAGGGACAGGAATTCACATTCGCTGTCATCTAGACCTCTTTCTCGCAGTTAAAACATCTGTAATCAAAGGGTAGCGCCTTCACCTCCTGGATGTAACTGCCTCCTAGCTGTTCAAATCTGCCTATAGGAAACTGTTTTAAACACAAAGTAAATTGGAAGGTGAAAATGGGCCAATTAATTACCGTTTCAGTAAAAGGCAACTTTTCTAATTTTTTGATGTAAAGCATGATGTAACTAGCTTCTTTCTTAGCCATTATCTGTTGTTTCAATGGCCAATTAAACGCGGCAAATAACTCTTTAGGGTTAAGATCCTTTCAAGTCACGCAGCCATTTAGTAACAGTTAGTAATGTCCAATTCAACTGCATAATGGACCAAAGTTGACTCTCTCCTTGATGTAAAAGTGACATGTCATTTTCAATGATGTCAATTGCAGAAGAAACAATGGGCCAGATTTACTAAAAAAGTGGCTCAGCACGGTGCTGTGCCAAAATTTGTAGCGCAGCGCTGCGTCACATTAGAAAATCAGGGATGCGCTGTATTTACTAAAATACGGCGCACCCTTGTGTTTCCCCCTGCTCCGCCGCTAAATTTAGCTGCCAACTCAGGCATCCTTACACCATAATGCAGGGTGTCCACGTTGAAAGGATTGATTGTTTATGCGCAGGAAGGTGTCCCTTCCTGCACATAAACATTCTCTAGTGGCGATTTGTTACTTCTATGTGTGCTGCAGAAGTAGCAAATCGTAATTTTTGAATGATTGTTTATGTGCAGGAAGGTGTCCCTTTCTGCAGGTAAACCTTAATTTGTGGCCTTTTTCTTTTTCTGTGTGTACTGCAGGATGCAGCACACATAGAAAAAGCAAGAACAAGGAGGAATGAAAGTATTCCTCATCGCTGTGCCATGCTAACACCACCCCCGGGGTGGCGTTAGCTTTTTACGCTTTCTTGTAAATCTGGGGCAGCATCAAAAGCAATGGGTGTTGCAGTGAAACGCCCACTGCAACACCCATTTCACGCCCATCTGACTGCGTCAGAGGGGCCCATATTTACAAGGTGGTGTTAAGCGTCCCCTTGTAAATGTGGCACACTGCACAGCGCCACCGGAGCACCACAAACAGTGATTCTCCAGTAGCGCTACGGCCTTGTAAATCTAGCCCAATGTTGTTTAATGTGTAAATGCAGTTGGACATGTGTCAATTCCATTATCAACAACAGCTAGAGTTTTCTACAAGGTTTCCTTATCTATCTGCCTTAAACGTGCTGAAGCTTCCATTCGCAAAAGCTTCCAAATGTCACTATAAATTGCATATAAGAAACATTTTGGCTGTGGTTTTCTGGGACCTAACAAGAAATGTTGTAAATCTACATCTTCTGAAAGGAGACTAAGGTGTCCTTTTACAGCTGTTAATGTGGACGATTTTGACAGTTGTAGACACAGTTTGCCCATGTTTTATGTTGTCACAATACCAGAGTGTTGTGTGATGACGTAAAGAGGTTGTGGTCCGCTCGCTCTAGAACCCTGTCTGGAGTTAGGAAAATGAGCATGAGAACCGTTTGTGTCCACTGGCTACAATAACCACTTGTTGTGACCTGAAAGTGATGAATTAAAAGTGCAGTTCTGAACCAAACCACTAAGCAATTCTTCAGAGACGTTACAAATATTTTGCCATTTGTCAAATTTAGCTAATGAGGGAATACAGAGCGCATTCATTCCCTTTATTTTTACCAAGCCTAAATAAGTTGTTTATTGTATGGTGTAACTGAGAAATATAATTTATAATGGAATTAGGCATGCTCTAAATAAAGCCTCCCTACCCTGTGTTTGCAAATCTTTGGTTCCCCACACACTCTTTAAGTCAATTGACTTCATCTAATACTAATATCCTTCTACAGAAAACTGGGAAACAAAGGAATCAGAATAAATCAATTTAGTGTCTGTTAGCAAAAATGTCCTTGCTTTTGTAGGCGGTAATTTGAAATAATAAGACCCAGCATCTTTAACATCACACCCAGTAAAATAAGAAATCTCTTCTATATATGTTTTTAAACTCCCCACTGGCAGATTTGGGCAATGTTCCCACTGTGTATAATTATAAACTATTCATGGGGTACCAGCTCGGTGCAGAAAATGATGTCCGAAAGGGTGATAACAGAACATTTCCCCATAAGTTGCAGTGTTCATATAAACATCTTCACTTTCTAATACAGTATAATATTCAAGCAGAGAAAGCACAGAATCAACAGTTTTTATATCCCAGTCATCAGAAACAGCCCCTGGTGTAATAATATTATTCATAGATACTTTAAAAAGATTTGGAATTTAAATAATTTCTGTAGGGCCGAAGATATAAAACGGTACTTTATCCCAAACAATCCCATCAGGAACTGGAACAGTTGAAATGTTCATGAGGGACAAGTCTCTTTGGACCTTATGTGAGGATAGGTAAGGTTTTAAAACCTCATCCACCAGTTCAACTGCAGAGCATTCAGGAAGATAATGACCATGTATCAGCAGAAGGAAAATGATGACAAAATCAATCCAAAGAAGAAAGGCGTGCAAAGTCAGAAGTATCTACAGATAATACCATGGACGAACCAAATAGCTATGTTTAAGCCACATGTAGAACTTACATGCTTTTGATACAGGTACTGTAGATGATGCTGAAGAATTTGAAGAAAAGGCATCAATGTAGGCAAAATAACCAGAAGCAGTATGGGCAAAATCTGGAGCTGGCACAGGTGAAAGGGAACTGATAGATGTATCCATTGGTGGTTCATATTAAACAATTCCATCCATTTGTGTTGCATTTGAAGAGTGCAAATTTAGATTCTGGACATTTCTTGTTGATGAAGTGGTGACAGGAATTAACTAAATTTCATTCTCTGCCCTCCCCAAGCTCGGGGAAATTATTGCAGCAGTGTTGAGTGCTTGATGAGGTAGCGCCTGTGTGGTAGAGAGAGGGGTACAGGAACTACCCAGGAGTCCTCATTGTCTTCTGTGCCGGATCAGCCACATGGTGTAATTTAAGAATGTCAATTAAAACAGAACAGTGTTATTTTAGAAGCAGGCAGCGGTGGTAGAGTGACAGCTCTGGTAACGTGTATTCCCAGGACTGGAACCAGTGCTCTCTAGGATGGGCCAAACTCCTACTTTACAGGTATCTTTTCACAAACTAGATCCCCAACTTTAGGAATCCAGCCTGTGATTGGTGGCAAATTCCTCATTCCCAAGGTGGCAGCATGTGAAGATGAATTTTCATCACAGAACTGTTGTAATTTCTGCAAGATAGTGACACGTTAATTTATGTCGAAAGATGTTTCTGCCACCACCATGCCAGGGCCATCAAGATCTGGGCCATACATAGGTATCCCAAACAGGACTTCATAGAGGGTATGTCCTCCCACAGACCTTCTGGGCAGATTATTTAGTGCTCTCTGGGCACCATACAGGTGATGAAGCCAACTACGATCTGATCCTAATACTCTAGCTGCTAAGGAGTGCTTTAAGTCTCAGTTTTTCTGCTCCACAATTGCATCTTTCTCAGGATGATAGGGAGATGAGAAATGCACTTGAATACCCATTGTTGCAATGGTGTCCCTGAATGCCCTGGAGACAAAGGCAGGGTCCTGATCCAAATTGAATGCTGCAACTGCATTTGTCCCAATGAAGACTTGCAAATCTTTAATAACAGTTCAAGCGTCAATCGATTGTTGTGGCCACAGCCATAGAAATCTGGAGCATGAATCAACAGCGCCAAGAATATATTTGTATGTGCCATCTGGTTGTAAAGGACCACAATGGTCCAGGTGCACACATTGTAATGGTTTTATGGAAACCAAGAGGGGTGTCTGCGGTAGGCGTTTGATGGTGGATCCTTTAATTTGTTGGCAAATGTCACAAGTAAGGACATACTGCTTGTACTGTTTGTATAGACCGGGGCCACCAATAGCGTTTCTGTAATAGAAAGATGGTAGCTGCCACACTAGCATAGACAAAAGCAACCCCTTCATGTGCTGATATGATTAGATCTAATCTTTGGTCTTGGTTGGGGATCAAGTGATTGCCCACCCTTGGTATTGTTGCAAATGCAATGTTTTGGGCACTTAAGTGATAGGAATGTTTTGCAGGATATGCTTTTGGTAAGGGCTTGCCATGAGCCGAAGTTTTCATGGCAGCCAGTGTTTCATGATCCAGTCTTGTATGGGAACGTGTAATCGCAGCAAAAGAAGCCAAAGCTACTGCAGATTTGACTGCTTCGTCAGCCAAAGTGTTTCCTACAACGTGTATTCCGACATGCTGATGACCCAATATATGTATTAAATGAGCCTGTTGCAGCTTGTCTTTTTTAAGATCTGCCACCTTCCCCAGCAAAAATGTGTGTTTTATGGTGTTTCCCTTGGAGTCTCTGAACCCGTTTCGGCACCAGTAGTGTAAGTATTCATTGAAGGACTGGAAACGTTAGTATGAATGCCACGCAAATTAGAACGTTGAGGATCCATTTGTTCCACTACCAAAATGAGAGCCTTAAGCTCTGCAAGCTGTGCTGTGGAGCCCCCTAGGGCCTGTGTGTATGTTTGTTGAGACTGGAATTGACCATCCCCTATTTGGCCCACAAACAGCTGTGCAGGCTGCAGAGTATTGATGTTTGGCACCTACAGCTGGTTGAGCTGAACCATTGGTGTAAATGATGATTCAATATTGATCAAGAAGCAAAATGTTGGTGGACATGAAGTATTCATGTTCAAACTGAAGAAACTCTTGGGTTTGGAGTTTTGGATCAAAAACGTAATCAACATCAGTGGCATCAGAGATGAAGCCCATTGAATCCAACGCGGATGCAATGCTTTTGCATTTGAAATGCTTGCTTAATGACAGTAATGCTTTTCCCATGGGCTAGTGGTCTCTCTTTTATGACAAGCATATGGGCAGCAGTCAAGATTTTTTCTATGTGTGCAAAACGCTGTTCAGCGTTGGAGTACAAGTATGATTTGTGTGCTATGGTTACAGTGGCATTGAATGTTACATAGGTAAACCTGATGGCATCCGTATTACCAAATCTGTTTTTTGTCACGTGTCTGCAAGGGTTTTGCTTCAAGCATGTCTATCTGTAATGTTCTGAGGATTTGTGTATGTTCGGGTGTCCAATGGTTGCTTGAGAAGTCTGGATGGATTAAATCATATAGTGGTTTTATGCATTGTGCATATTCTGGAATGTAGGTTCTGCCAAAATTGAAGAAATACGAGCTGTTCTGACCTCTGCTGAGCTGTCTAGCAGAGTCACTGCTTATGTCCTGTTCTTCAGTAATGTTCTCAATATGTATGTAATGTTTACCAAAAATGACTGCAACCTTTTTCTTTTTGAATTGGTGTTTTTGTTGTGAACGTTTCTCTTCTACTTTGACAAAAATCGTTGATGAGCATTGCCCTTTCTCAGTTTAAAATAATTGTTTCAGTGATCTAACCTTCCTCCTCTTTTACTGCGTTTGTCAAGTGAGTCCTAGAAGGAAAGGGATGGGAGAGTGTCAGTATATTGGTATCTGTGAGAAGTCACCAACACCCATGGACCACGCACACAATCTGGGGTTCATCCTGGACTCATCCCTATCAATGACCCAGCAAGTCAACGCAGTCTCTTCCTCCTGCTTCAACACCCTCCACATGCTTCGGAAGATCTACAGATGGATCCCCATCGGAACCAGAAGGACGGTCACCCAAACCCTCGTAAGCAGCAGACTGGACTATGGCAACGCCCTCTACGTAGGAACCATGGCCAAGCTACAGAAAAGACTTCAACACATACATAACACCTCTGCATGCCTAATCCTGGACATCCCCGCCACAGCCACATCACAGCCCACCTGAGAGACCTGCACTGGCTCCCCGTCAACAAGAGAATCACGTTCATGCTCCTCACCCACGCTCACAAAGCACTGCACAACGCCGGACCAGAATACCTCAACAGACAACTCACCTTCCACCCCCTACACACCAGCTTTGCTCCGCTGACCCCATCCTCACCACCGTTCCGTGCATCCATAGGATGACTGCTGGTGGCAGATCGTTCTCCCACCACGCCGCCAAGATGTGGAAAACACTTCCTATCCACCTGCGACAGACACAGGACCTGTTAACCTTCAGGACACACCTCAAGACCTGGCTGTTTGAGCAGTAGCAGCACCCTCCAGCGCCTTGAGACCCTCACAGGTGAGTAGTGTGCTTTACAAATGCTATGATTGATTGATTGAGTTTTTAAAGTTCCCCTATTTCTATGGGTATAACAGTTTTCTGAGGTCTCCGAACGAGAAGATTCTCCTCCTTGTTTTTGTTTGTCTTTATTATTTTTTTATTTGTCCCAGCAATTTGTAGAACCCTATTGTGCTTGTTTGGTATAATCCTTATTGGATTTACCTTGTGAATGTTAATTTTGACATGACATTGAGATAATGATGATGGATTCATATGCAAGAATTTTGTTATACATCAGGTAAATACAGCAATGAGACTTAGAATTTTCAGTTCATTTTCTATCACATTGCTGACATTTATTATGAATAAATGGAACATGTGCGGGATACATGATGGCCCAATGCCTAGATTACCGAAAACAGTTCATGTCAATATTGTTGAGATAAAATTGTGTATTTATGTTCTGATCCACTTAAGCTTTTTGCATGTTTAAAGATGGCCGCCACATTTGGTCACACTAGAATGTAATGAAAACAAATGATGGAGTGTAACTTACATATATGCTGCCGGTTTTATGGCCGAGTTTGTTCAGCAGAAGGCGTTTGCCGAAACGCGTTGACACTCATTGCAGGATACTGTGAAACCAGTATATGGAATAAATTTGATACAATTTATCTCTGAACTGTTAAACTCTACTTTGTCCCTATGATCGGGATTTGACTAAGGGATTGGTGCAGCCGTCGGATGGGTATTGCTCCATCTGTTGAGGATTATAGATATATAGATATATATATATTACCTAGTGGCGGTCGCCACTAGGTAGTTATGGTTAGGAGCATGCGTCTTCTGACTTGCCTGCATGCTTGGCACCATTTGACGAATCTTCACGAAATTTCACCAAAAAAGCCTTGCAGTGATTCTTGTTCTTCGTGGAAAGTTTTGGGGTGATCCGTTAAGGGGGGGGGGGCGAGAAAAAGGGGGCTCAATAATGTTAATTTCCATAGGATTCTTTAGACACAACTACAGGCCGAACCACTGAATGGCATTACACCAAATTTGGCAGAAAGTTAGCTATTGGTATGCAGATTACGCTTTCCCTTATTTGGTGTGAATCTGTTCAGTAGTTTTTGAGATATTGAAGGGAAAATAAATGTGGATATCTCTGGCCACAAATAATTTGCGAAATTTGTGATTTTTTTGTGAATATGCATGGGAAAAGAAGCATTGCAATGGGCTGACGCAACCTGACTAGAAAGTTGAGGCAGACATTTTATTTCACAGGACACGGTCCCTGAGGGTGAAAATCCAAATTGAAAGTGGCATAAGGGGTCAGGGTGAAGGTACCCTGACCCCAGGGGTGCGATATAGGTGTGTTTTAGGTGCAAATTATGGGTTCAAAATATTTTTCCACCACCATGTGCAATATTTGTAAAAATTTGTGAATTTATGCGAATTATTCACGAACATGGAAACATTTGAAAGAAAAACCACAGACTCATTCACTCACTAATTCATTCACTCATACATGCACTCAGTGACTCATGCATCCACTCATACACCCACTCAGACACTCATGCACCCCCTCAGAACCCACTCAGACTCACACACCCACTTTCAGACCCACTCAAACAGTCACGCACCCACGTACGGATCTACTGACAGAGACAGGCCCTGTGGCCATCCTGCGCTGCCCACAGCCAAAGGACGTGCGTGGCATTGGGTGGTTATAAGGGCTTTGCTGCAAGGCCCTGCCGCAGGCCAGGCCTTGTGACCAACCCCGGAGTGGCGGGGGGGTGAATAACATATAGTAATTAAAATGGCTTTATGTTAAAAATCCATGGAAATTCACTGAAAAAAACTAAGGTTACAGGGATGTTATAGTTAGGTTCGAAATTTACTTGTACAAAAACATAGAAATTCAGCAGTTATAGTTAGAGTTCTTTTAAGTAACTATAACTCGCACCCTAAGGTAACTATAACTTGCGCCTTTGCCATGCACAGCTAATTACTCCACATATTATATCATATTATATCATTGATGAGATTTTGTATGGCATCTTTGATATTATCACTGCAACATCTGAAATAAGATTATTGATAAGAAAACTGTGCATGGCAAGGGAGCAAGTTATAGTTACCTTAGGGTGCAAGTAATAGTTACCTAAAGGAACTCTAACTATAGCTGCTGACACAGTGCTCTCAGGAGCCCAATTTACAGCATGCCGACACACTGCTCTCAGAAGCCCTGTTTACAGCGCTTTGACGTGGCTGCCTTCAGGAGACCTGTTTACAGCGCACTGACACACTGCTCTCAGGAGCTCCCTTTACAGCGCACTGACTCAGCTGCCCTCATGAGCCCTGTTTACAGTGCATTGATGTGGCTGCCCTCAGGGGGTGCCCTGTTTACAGCCCACTTACAAGGCTGCCCTCAGAAGCTCCATTTACAGCACATTGACATGGCTGCCCTCTGGAGCCCTGTTTACAGCGTATTGATGTGGCTGCCTTCAGGAGCCCCGTTTACATCAGACTAACGCGGCTGCCCTCTGGAGCCCTGTTTACAGTGCACTGAAGTGGCTGCCCTCAGAAACCCCGTTTACAGCTGATGCACCTGCCCTCAGGAGCCCCATTTACAGCGCGTTGGCATGGCTGCCTTCAGGTGCCAGGGCTGAGTAGCTTGGACCATTATTCAAAGCACTAGAGATCTTGTTTATTGTGCATCTGAGGTCAGATTATTAAAAGGGTAGAGCCTGGCTGATCTCTGTCCAGCTTTGAAGGCATAGTTCATGTCCAGGCCCATCAAGCACGTGAGAAAGGTTTGCCATGAAGGAAAGCAGAGTGAGAAGGCACGATGAAGAAATGCCAATTTCAAAAGCAATAAGTGCACTTCATAATGTCACTTTGTACTGGATGAGAATTGCTGGAATCAGCCATCTTCAGAATGGAGGAAAGAAGGCTCAGAGATACATTTGAAAAATATGTTTACATCTAAAGGTTAGTGAAAGGAAGCAACACCATTGTTTCATTATGTCAGTTTTTTTTCCATATGTTAAGGTGCTTCTTCATGGATTGGCAATCTGTACTTAAGGATGAGTTAGTAGGTGAATGCAGGAATTAGTGGTTGGAGGAATTTGTGGTTGAGCACCAGAAGAGAGGGATGTATCAATGAATTAATGCATGCATTAGAGTCAGTTATCTATCATTGTCCATCCACTTAATCTTGCTCGCATTTATCCACTCAACTATCCACACAGTCTAAAAAAAAATACTGTTGGTTTTGCCAGTGCTTGTTGATGATTCACAATGCATTATACTTTAGAGCAGTGCCATTTGATGATCAGTTTGATTTTAGACTATCAATCAATTAACTTTTTATTCGATTTTTGATAAAAATCATACAAGTAAACATCATAAAAAATAACAGCTAAAAGATTGCAAGGATGCAACAACATGATAGATTAAATATAAAACAAACCAGCCACATCAACATGATGAACTTTTGTTAGAAACAAAAGGTTTACAATACATTAGTTCAGACCTGTGCCAAAAGCCCTAGACAAAAAATCATGTGCAACAAGAAGCATATCTTGGGTGTATCCAAAAGCTGTAGGTAGACGGTCAGAAGGGGCCTTAAAAACGTGTAATGAAGACAGCAGAACTTGATATGTTAAGTACTACGGTGGTCATTACAACCCTGGCGGATGGTGTTAAAGCGGCGGTAAGACCGCCAACAGGCCGGCGGTAAAAAAATTGGAATTACGACCGTGGCGGAAACCGCCAACAAAGACAGCCACTTTAACACTCCGACCGCCACAGCGGTACAAACAAACAGCTTGGCGGTCACCGCCATCAGACAGGCGGAGGACAAAGTACCGCCCACAGTATCACAACCTACCAATCCGCCACCTTTTCCGGGGCGGATTCACCGTGGACAAAAACACGCCGGAAACAGGACTTCAAAGGGAAAACGCTCACCTCTACACACCCCAAGAGGAACCAGGACGCCATGGAACCAGAGCTGCGGAACCTGCCAGCCCTTATCTTCTTGCTCCTCTACCAGGAGCACGAACACCGGCGGCGAAGACCACGGTGAGTACTGCACCTACGATACAGGGGAGTGGGGAGGTGAAAAAACAGGGACACACACACGAAATACGCAAAACCCCCACCCCCATACTCACCCACGACAACACACACACTAAGACATATTGATACATTACAGTTACACCCCGCAACCCCCCCTGGAAGAATGCAAAGACCAAAGAAAATGAGTGTAACCATTGTAATATATTAAAATCCAGTACGCAAAAATATACACATATAAACTATAAACAAAATATACACCAAGAATAGTAGTCCAGGTGGTGCTCCATTGAAGTCCGTGGAACACTGGGCCCACACGGTCTGGGCGAGGCCCACACAAGATCCCCGACCATGACAGAGAGAACACTGCAGGGGCATCAGATAGCAATAAAACAGGCCCCTCAGGGGGAGGGAGAGGGGGGGCACCTCAGCCGGTTGAGTGCACGACGCCAAATACACGAGGGGGCCACATGCCCACTGTTCAATCCTGGGGAGTGCAAAGCCACAGTCTCTCAAGTCTCTACAGTGGGTGGTTTGCCACTGTTCCATCCTGAGGAGTGCAAAGCCACAGTCTCTCAAGTCTCTACAGTGGGTGGCTTGCCCACTGCTTTATCCTGGGGAGTGCAAAGCCACAGTCTCTCAAGTCTCTACAGCTGATGGTTTGCCCACTGCTTTATCCCAGGGAGTGCAAAGCCACAGTCTATCAAGTCTCTACAGTGGGTGGGTTGCCCACTGTTCCATCCTGGGGAGTGCAAAGCCACAGCCTTTCTCTACTGGTTCTGGAGGGGGCTTTGTGCCCAGAGTGCTCCATCCTGCCAAGGAGTCAGGTAGTGGATGTGATACTCCACTGGTTCTGGAGGGGGCTTTGTGCCCAGAGTGCTTCATCCTGCTCGTGACAGACTCAGTAGTGTCAGTTTCCTTGGCGCTCATGGGCCAGCAGTGATTGTGGCGGCGGTGCCTTGTTCAGCGGTGCTAGTGGCGGCGGTGCCCTGTTCACCGGTGCTTGTGGCGGCGGCGCCCTGTTCAGCCGTGCTTGTGGCTGTACTGCCCTGTTCACCAGGTGCTTGTTGCGGCGGTGCCCTGTTCAGCGGTGCTTGTGGCGGCGGTGCCCTGTTCAGCAGTGCTTGTTGTGGCGGGGTCCTTTGCAGTGACTCAGCTGCTGGCGGTCCTTCATGGCCCAGCAGGGCTGGTGCTGGCGGTCCTGTCTGGTCCAGCAGGGCTGGTGCTGGTGGTCCTGTCTGGCCCAGCAGGGCTGGTGCTGGAGGTCCTTCATGACCCAGCGGGGCTGGTGGTCCTGTCTGGCCCAGCAGGGCTGGTGCTGGCAGTCCTGTCTGGGCCAGCGGGGCTGGTGCTGGCGGTCCTGTCTGGCCCAGCGGGACTAGTGCTGACGGTCCTTCATGGCCCAGCGGGGCTGCTGCTGGGGGTCCTTCATGGCCCAGCGGGGCTGGTGCTGGCGGTCCTGTCTGGCCCAGCGGGGCTGGTGGTCCTGTCTGGCCCAGCGGGGCTGGTGCTGGCAGTCCTTCATGGCCCAGCGGGGCTGGTGCTGGCGGTCCTTCATGGCCCAGCGGGGCTGATGCTGGCGGTCCTTCATGGCCCAGCGGGGCTGGTGCTGGCGGTGCCCTCCTGGGCAGCGTGGATGATGGCGGTGGCCTCCTGGGCAGCAGGGCTGGTGGCGGTGGCCTCCTGGGCAGCAGGGCTGGTGCTGGCGGTGGCCTCCTGGGCAGCGTGGATGAGGGCGGTGGCATCCTGGGCAGAAGGGCTGGTGGCGGTCGCCTCCTGGGCAGCAGGGCTGGTGCTGGCCTCCTGGGCAGCGGGAAAGATGGCGGTGGCCTCCTGGGCAGCAAGGCTGGTGCTGGCGGTGGCCTCCTGGGCAGCGGGGATGATGGCGGTCTTTCCCGCCGTGCTGCTCTTCCCAGACTTCCTGACTTTCTTGTGGCCCTTCCCCACCTTGGAAGGTGTCGCAGCTGACTCCACACTCCCACCTGTACCCCTGGGAGCGGCTTTGGTGGCTGGAGTCTTCCCCCTCTCCCGCCAGGCACTGGCTAACTTTTGATTCTTGACAGGTTGGGGACTGTCAGTGCTGTGGCTCCGTGCCACACTGGCTGCCCTGGTGGCCGGTGCAGTCCAGATTCCGGTGACTACAGGCACCACTGGTCCAGGAGATGTTGTGGCTGAGGTGCTAGGTTGGGACCTGGAGAGCCGGGCCCTAGGAGACGGATGGGGTGGGGGAGGTGTGGGAAAGAGGTCAAGGTTGGACAGGAAACGTTTTTTTGGGAACACTGGGAAGGGTAGCTGGAGGGGGTTTGGGAGTGGAGGAAGAGGTTGTGGTTGTAGGAGGTGTACGTTTGGTGACTTTGGGTGAAGGATCATGCGCTGGAGGCTGTCGTGAGGTGGATGGCTGTTGGGTGGGTGTGTGCCTCTGTTTGTGTATCTTGGGAGGTGGCGTCACAGACACACTGGGAGAGGACACAGGGGACGTGTGAATGGCAGTGGGGGTGGTGAGTGCATGTGAGCGAGGTGTGGTGGTGGGTGTGCTGGTGATGGAAGTAGTGGCTGTAGATGTAGTGCATGCAGCTGTGAGTGGAGACGAGACTGGGAGGGAGAAGGGAGACGAGGAGGAGGGGACACAGTGGAGGCAGTAGATGTTGGTGTGTCTGCATGTGTGTGATGCTTGCGTGAGTGCCTGTGGGATGTGTGGTGCTTATGTTTGCCTGAGCTTCCCTTGTGTGTTGACGTGTGTGCATGCTGGTCTGAAGGTGTGCTTGGGATAGGCTGAGGTAGAGGGGATTGGGTCTGGGTGGAGGAAGTTGGAGGGGGGAGGTTAGAGACAGGGACAATGTCTGCCATCAGTGCTGAGGCCAGAGTCTGAAAAGCTCCCTGAAGGGCCGCCTGACCAGAATGAATGCCCTCCAGGTATGCATTGGTTTGTCTGCACACATGGATGACACAGGAGCCTGACTAGGTGTACTTGGCACTGTACACAGGTGGGGTGGGGTGCCACAGGGTCTGCCAGAACAAGGGGACCTAACTAGCACACTCGCCCTGGCCTAGGGAAACCCACAGCCCACCTCCCCCACCCAGACACCTCCACTGCGTGCAAAATCAGCAGAATGAGAGTGTACTCACTCCCTTGTGTCTGCTGTGATGCCCCCAAGCGCCCATCCAACTCTGGGTACACAACCGCCAGGAACCTGAACATCAGGGGGGTCATGGTGCAACAGGCACCCCTCCCACGTTGGGAGGCCATCCCCAGCTGAGCCTCCGCCGTTTTCTTGCTCCAGCGGCGAATGTCCTCCCATCTCTTACGGCAGTGGGTGCTCCGTCTGTGGTAGACCCCCAGGGTCCGGACGTCCTTGGCGATGGCACGCCAAATCTCTTTTTTCTGGTGGGCGCAGAATTTTACAGGGGGAAAAGAAAAGTTATTACCAAATGCACCGTCACAGTCATTGGCCCCAATCCCTACCCTTGCCATGATGCACATGCACTCACTGTCGTTTCATGCACGCCTCAATCTCCCCCCCATCTTTCATCAACCCCACTCCACACAGGCATAGCCCATACAGCATGCTCCCAGTGTATTTACCTGTTTGTCTGGAGGACCGTAGAGTAGCGTGTACTGGGGGAGGACCCCATCCACTAGTTTCTCCAACTCCTCCGTGGTGAAGGCAGGGGCCCTTTTCCCAGACACATGAGCCATTGTCTCTTCCAGACTGAGGTCACAGCAGCACTTGCAGTGTAGGTCCTCGCCTGTCGAAGATCAGGTATCAAGTGAGTGAAAAGATAGAAAATGGCGGTCACGTCCGCGGCGGTGCGTACCGTCACCGCCGGCGTACATTGTCATTGGCTCCTGGGACCCATAGGGTCCAATGTTAACCAATGCAGGATTGCGCCGCGGTCTTCAACCGCTTACCGCAACGGTGTACAACGCCAGCCCAGTTACCTCATATCCCCTTGTCCCACATTACAGGTCAGGCAGCCGCCATTTCAGGGGGCCACATGGCATTAATTTTAAATGCGTCATACATATCTAGGCCTTGCATACACATTAAGATAGGGACATGGCGGATTGAAAAATGTGTGCAATAAAGTAGTGTTTTCGTACCTCAGTGTTGCCTGACCCTCTGCTCGCTATTCTCCTCCACAGAGCACATCCGCTGGGGCAGGTGAGGAGATAGCGGCATCCTCCGGTGGACAGACCGCTGCTGGACCTGTGTACAATGGAAGAGCGACATGTAATTGTCACCTACAGACTGGACCATGCCACAATCCAGGAACTGCGTGCCCAGTTGGAGCCGAACCTGATGTCAGCTTTCCTCCATCCCACAGGTATGCCCCCCTCTAGTGCAGGTGCTGTCAGTACTCCATTTCCTGGCAAGTGGGTCTGTTCAGATGACAGTGGCCATAGCATCAGGGATGTCCCAGCCTATGTTTTCCAACGTGTTGTCCAGAGTGTTGTCTGCCCTGCTGAAACACATGCGCAGCTACATCGTTTTCCCTCACGTGGAGGATTTGCAAACAGTGAAAGGTAACTTCTATGCCCTGGGACATATCCCCAACATCATAGGTGCCATTGATGGGACACATGTGGCCTTGGTCCCCCCCGCAGGAGTGAACAGGTGTACAGAAACCGGAAGAGTTACCATTCTATGAATGTGCAGATGGTGTGTTTGGCCGACCAGTACATCTCCCATGTGAACGCCAAATTTCCTGGCTCAGAGCATGACGCTTACATTCTGAGGAATAGCAGAATCCCTTATGTGATGGGCCAACTCCAGATGCACCGTGTGTGGCTATTAGGTGAGGACATGGACCCTATGCAGTGTGACTAGGTGTCTAGGTCTGGGGTTGTCCCTAAGGGTTAGTGTGTGTCTAACACTTGTCCCTCAACATTTGCAGGTGACTCTGGGTACCTCAACCTGTCATGGCTACTGACCCCAGTGAGAAATCCCAGGACAAGGGCAGAGGAACGCTACAATGAGGCACATGGGTGAACTAGGAGGGTTATAGAGAGGACCTTGGGACTCCTGAAGGCCAGGTTCAGGTGCCTCGATATGACAGGTGGTTCCCTATTCTACTCACCAAAGAAGATGTGCCAGATCATCGTGGCCTGCTGTATGCTTCATAACTTGGCTTTACGACAACAGGTGCCTTTTCTGCAGGAGGATTGTCCAGATGGAGGTCTTGTGGCAGCTGTGGAGCCTGTGGAAGAAGAAGAGGATATCGACCACAGAAACACAGTGATTCATCAATACTTGTGAGACACAGGTAAGAAGACATCACTGCCTGCTACATCTGATACACTTGTTCTACATCTCATCTGTCTGTCACTTTCACCCAGTGTATGGACCCTGAGTTGTCACTTTCCCTTTTGATTTCACAGATGTGGGTCCCACTGTGTGACATCTGCTTTGTTTCCTCATGGACTAGAGCTGTGTGACATAGGTATGTTGACAATACAATGGATATATCATTTTTACTCAGTTATTGCAAATACACATTTTCGAAACCACAGACTGACTCCAGATAGTTTTGTGATTTAAGGGTGTTTATTTAAGTGCTAAATAGTGGAGGGGGTTGTAATATGGTCAGGGGTGATGGTGGAGGAATGTCCATGGCAGAGTCCAGTCTACTAGTCTCACAGGTGCATTGTCCAAAGGGGCATAGGAAGTGGAGCTGGGGCAGTTGATGGTTTGACAGGGTGACAAAGTGGGACAAAAGGATGACAATCAGGGTGGTCTTATTTCTTGGCGGGGGTCTTGGCATTGTTCTCTGTCTTTGTCCTGGATCTCAGGGACCGTTTGCGGGGTGGTTCTCCATCTGCAGGGGGTGGGATGCTGGTGTCGTGGTCCTGTGGCGGTGCCTCCTGTCCACTAGGTCCCAGCTGTTGTTAAGTTGGTGGGTTGGCCTGGGTTCCCTGTAGTGGTGGACACACTGCTGATTGATGTGTCCTGGGGACAGAGGTATGGGCCCGCTGGGTGGGTGCTGTGCTGGTGTTTCCAGAGGGGGGAGGCTCTGTTGTGGCTTGTGCCAGTGTGAGGGGAACCGACTGTTCCGAGGTTCCAGATGGGCCAGGCTGGTCATCTTGATCCAGTTGGACAGAGCTGCTGTCATCACTGTGGGCCTCTTCTGTGGGGGGACTGGACATGTCTGGAACCTCCTGTCCGGTGACGTTAGGTAGGGGTCCTGCAGGGGTGTAAAGACATAATTATTGCATCTGTGTGTGCCATGGTGTGCAATGGGTGGGTGACCCTGTACCCCAGTGCTTGCATTCTTGTGTAGGACCTTGTGTGATAATTGTTTAGGGGTGTGTGTGGGTATGTGCAGTGGCCATGCATTGGTGATGGGTGTCCTTGCTTTGGTGTTGCATGCAGGGCTTGGTGTTGGGATGGGTGGGCTGTGATAGTGGGACATATGTGAGGAGTTGGAGTGATGGGGGAGAGGGCGAGGGTGGGGGTATGTGATAGCATGCAGGTAGGGTGGGGGATGAAGTAGTGAAAGATTTGACTTACCAGAGTGCATTCTTCCAGCTACTCCTGCGAGGCCCTCAGGATGCAGTACAGCCAAGACCTGCTCCTCCCATGTTGTTAGTTGTGGGGGAGGAGGTGGGGGTCTGCCGCCAGTCCTCTGAACCGCTGTGTTTTGTCTTGAGACCACGGAACGTCCCTTCCCCCGTAGGTCGTTCCACCTCTTCCTGATGTCATCCCTAGTTCTTGGGTGTTGTCCCACTGCGTTGACCCTGTCCACGATTCAGCGCCATAGCTCCATCTTCCTAGCTATGGTGGTGTGCTGCACCTATGATCCGAATAGCTGTGGATCTACACGGATGATTTCCTCCACCATGACCCTGAGCTCCTCCTTAGAAAACCTGGGGTGTCTTTGCGGTGCCAGGGGGTGGTGTGGGTGATGTGTGAGGCGGTGTGTGTTGTGATGTGTGGGGTGATGTTTAGGGGTGTGTGGTGTTTTGTGCGTGGATGTGTATGTGTGATGGTGTTCTTTGCCTCTGTATGGTAGGGTTGTCTTTGCTGTGCTGTCTCTCTGGCCTTCGTCTAAATTTCTGGTCGTAACTGTTTGTGGGTGATGTGGGTGTGTGTTTTATATTGTATTGAGTGTGTGGGAGTGGTGTGTGTATGTGTATCAGGTGTGTGTATTTCGAATTGTCCAATGTGGTTGTGTTTTGTCAATGTGAGTGTATTTTCAGTGCAGCAGTGTGTACCGCCAATGGAATAACGCGGTTGAAGTGTGGGCATATTCCTGTTGGCGTGACGGTGGAGGTTTTGTTATCGCCAGTTTATCACTGACCTTTGGTGTGACGGACTTGTGTGGGTGTCTGGATTTTGCCGGATTCCGAGCTGTGGGTTGTAATAGCTGAGGCGGAATTCCGCAGCCGCGGCAGTGTGTTGGCGATCTTCAACATGGCGGTAAGCAGCATATACCTCCAATGTTGTAATGACCCCCATAGTCATAAGGAAAGAAACATACATATGTGCACCTGAATAAACATTCAAACACACACACCACAAAAAACAAGAAACGTGACAACACATACATATATAACGTTGCAGCGCACATTGAAACACAAGTGTACATATACAAGCAGCAACATATGCAGGATAATGACAAAGAACAGAAATGAACACATACAAACATGCGTACATCAGAGGCTAAAACATAAATATGCACAAGTCACAATATCACAAAGTCACACATATAATGCAAACAGCATTAAGACAAGAACCCTGAATCTGTGCACATGTACCAAAAACACCAACAAATCCGCACATTCACAACAAACATAAGTAAGCAAAATTGTGAGCTGCTAAAAAGAATTTTCAGAGTTACGAGTTTGTGCTATCCTGAAAATACCTGAAGAACAATATTTAAAACAGTGAAGTGATGGATCACAACAGTAATCAAATATGTTCAAAACAGCGTTTCAGCATTCAAAAGCTACGTCACGTGGGGCTAGGAGTGTCTGGTGAGAGTGCATGGTTTCACTAGTGATGAGGTTAAAAACACACTCGCTGAACCATTTAACTGTCTTCTGATAAAGGAAAATAAAGCAAAAGATGAAAGGTGCTTGTGTGATTGTTAGCCTGCACCTGCCTGTGTGTCCCTTTGTAATGAATGTCCTGCTGCAGAATGTCTTGCTGCCTGCTGCATGTCCTCGTGCACATTCTAAAGTTATACCTACTGACTTTGTCAATGTAGGTTTTGAACGCGACTTTCAGGGTCTCTGCCAAGCCGCTGATGGCAACAGGAGCCAGTCTTCAACTCTCCCGCAGAGGGGCATGCCTAATCTGTTTACCCTTCCGTCCCCTCTCTCCCCACAGGCCCGGCTCTGCCGGCTGTTGTGACTGGCGGGGCAATAGATAGCCTGGTATTTGTTTATGGCTGACAGAGGCCTGGAAACAAAACGACGACACGTTTTGAAGGCAGAAAAAAAAGCATTTTCAATGCAACGGGTCTCCCATTTGCTCGAGTTAGAGCTATTAGCGTTGTAAAGCAAAAAAACATGCAGCGCGATCGCCCTATGTAAAATGCAGCTTGATGGCGCTGCGTGGAAAATAAACAGATAAAGTAGTCCGGACCTAAGGCTGAGAACATCGAGCCTTGCATGTTTCCAGTAGTTTACGGGTGCAGGTGTAGGTGGGCTAAACCCCGGAAAAGGCATGACTATGCATGCCTTTCATAAATGAAAGTAAGCGGATTTTAAAAGGCAAGCCCACGAACCAATGTAAGTGACTAACATGGCATGAGTGTGGTTTCAAGCCCAAAGAGAGATTACAGAATGGACGGAGCGCTTTGCACTTGCCCATAAAAATGCCTGCTTGACCCAAACCACATCGTTATTCACTATGTCCAAGGGCTCAAAGAAAAGACCAGGATGGCCCAGTTCAATAAAAGACTTCTTAATGTATTGGAGCCAAGGAATCTGGGCTGCTTTGTCTTGCAACAGGCAGTCCTAGGGGATGAGTCGGTTTAAGTGTAGATCCTCCTTATACCAAACAGATCACCACAGTAAGAGTGGTTGAAGACAAATAAAATCAGAGATAAAAGCCATAACCAGTTCAGCATGGGTTATTTCTGTGGGTACACCTTGTCCCATGGCCATACCATTCTCCTAAACATATTTTCAATCACCTGAAGGGAATATGCATGTCCTCAAATCTCTCAGCTGAAAGTGGCCATCGGTATACATTTGGCTTTGTATATGTCTAACACAGGTTTTGGAGGCTTGTACCTGATACATCTGGAAAAATCATATAACCCAGAGATAGCCTTTTTTAATGTTCTCCCATTCTGTATTAGTGGTGCCCAACTAAGACCTGCATTTAATAACAGTCCCAAATATGAAAAGTTCTCCACCCTTGATAAAACTGGCCCTGTGCAAACATGTGGCACATTTTTAAAATTTGTAGAGCGATCATAAATTCAATAAATAATTTAGAAGACATTGCAAGCTCCTGCCTGTATGGGCAATTAAACTGGTGGTGTCAGCGTAAAGAAAAAACGGTATCAGTCTTCTGTTGACCCTTGGTACATCATCGTCAATGTTTGTTAAAATGCCCTCCAGTCTGATTACCTGTGAAATAAATAAAAAATGGGGCAAAATGCACCCCTGCCGAACACCCCTTTTCAGCCCAAAAGGCACAGTGCACTCACCCATGGGTCCATACCTGACCACCCCGTAATGCCATTATGAAGATCTCTTATGAATGCTACAAGTGCCTGGTCCACCCAGATGAACCTCAGCTCAGCCCAGAGCTTCTCTCTGGTAACACTATTGAAGGCTGAGCTGAGGTCCATGAAGGCCATATGAATGGCATTCCCTTTGGCCCGTGTATACTTCAAGGTGAGAAGGCAAATGTTTAAACTTTGCTCCACAGTACCTCTGCCGAGCCTAAACCCATTCTAAACATTGGATAGAGTTGCCCTCTCTTCTGCCCACATGGTACGTTTGTCTAGAGTTACCTTCCTTATAATCTTCACCGCCACATCAACCAGCGAGATAGCCCTGTGACAGGCAGGATCTGCTCTATTCCCTTTTTTATGCACAGGAACTATAACAGAACTCTTCATGCAGTGAGCCTCAGAGGACTACATTAATATGTAGAGTGATAACCGGGCCCACAAATCCACTAAGGATTTCAAAAACTCACCTGTGGTCCTGTTGGCCCCAGGGGCCTTGCCTGGAGGCAGAGCGAGGATAGCATCTCTCACCTCCTTCCACTGTACTGTAAACATGTGAGCCATGAGAATGGAGCTAAAGCGGGATTCAGTCTCTTACAGTCATACAGGCCTGAAATGTGGACCTCCTCCTGGTTGCCCGGTGAATGCCGCTGCATATAGTCCCAAGGGTCTCGGGGGCCAAGGTGCAGACTTTTCAATTTTAGACTAACTGAAAAAGATATAATTTAAAGTTTTCTGCTATGCAAAGGCAAATTATGAACCAGTTCAGAAGCATGTAAAGAACATATCATAAGAGAGCGGTTGACACCTGGTGGAACCTGAAGGTTAGGATTTCAAGGATTTGTAGTCCAATCTCTGCCCTTCATTCTTCTGAAGCAGATGAATTGGTCACCACTACATTTGTTAATATTAAGACCAGGCAAAAACTACAGGGAAATAAGTGAAAAGAAGAAGCTGTATACAAAGTGAGGTTCACCAGAAATGTACAAGTACTAGTTGGTGTGGAGCATGGTTTGAGGTGCACATCTCAGAAGTGTAGGGGGGACATAGATATCTCTTATGTCCAGGATGAATCTTCTAGGAGTTTCCTACACTTTCATTTGGATGGTAACTTGTAAACCTTCTTGTGCCCTTTGTTTCAGAAAAAGATGGGTATTGCCCATACGAGGAGAATCAATGCCTCAAACCACAGGGAGGGGACCTGTGTAAGACCGACGATGACTGCCCTGAGCTACAAAAGTGCTGCGGCTCGTGCAAGAAGATGTGCACAAGATCTGTTCAAGGTAACTTTTTAAGCGTGCTGCCTAATCAACTTATATGAAAGCTGTGCCTGACCGACCTGTCCAGTTGCCCTCTCTGGTCACCTGTTTGCTTGACTTGTTTGATTGCCTTGTCTGTGCATCATGTCTGATCACCTTGTCTGCTTGTTGGAACTGGTTGTCCTGTCGAATTACCTTATCTGGTCTTCCTGTCTGATAGCCGGTCTGCAGGGAACAAGTCTTAGGTAAAGAAGTAGGGGGTAGTAACCTAGTTAGGCAGTATGCAAGTAGCATCATGGCATGTGATATAATGTGGCTTCATTGACATTACAGGAAGTGGCACCACAAGAAATTACATCAGATCTTTAGACCTCACATATATGTTTAGCAGGTCTAGCATGAGAACATTTAAGCGCATTACCAGTATACATGCAAACCCTCCTGAGATGGGCAGAAGACTCACGCTTTTGTGAGCTACACATAAAACAATGTTGTCTTTTGTCAGTGTACAGCCTTCTTTACCCAAGGATTGAACAAACTATCTCCACCGCCGGCCTACTCAACTGGGACTAATAATCAATATGCAGCAAATTTCCATGCAGATGGGATTGGTTTAGCTGCTCGCCCTCTCCGGAGATGAGACTGCTTTGAAGTGGGACCTCTCTCCTATGCGAAGTATTCATACTCAGCTTTACCCACTTGCACTCATTTAGGAGATTGGGGCTCAGTTTGCACCATCCGACCCTGGCCCAAAGCAAGATAGAAAGACAGAAAGGAAAGAAATGAGAAAGAGAGATAAAATAATGATGAAGGCAGAAAAGGGATAAAAAAGAAACTGCAAAAACATTCAGCAGTAGGACCCTGAAAAAAGTGGGGCTCTGCATTTATGTTTTTACAAATATACACTGCCCTTTTAATGTTACATTCACATTTAGCAACAGACATCTCTCATGTTCCTATTGTTGGTACAACTGTATCTAAACCACCCTCACATTCACCAGTGCAGCCTGACAGCTCACCCTGGCATCAGTACCACCAGAATGCACAAAGTTTGGAAAGTTTGGAAAGTAAGAGCTCCACCCAGAAACACGTATCTAGAGGTAAAGGCTCCACCGCATCAACTTTGATGAAAAACTAAGGCAACTTTGAAGTAATCACATTGCATTTACCAGGATGCAAAGGGGTGAACTGGGCTGGGATAAGAGGCAGTGTGCACCCCGCCCCGCCCCCTTGTGTTTGAAAGGCTCCCTTGAGACAACAAGCTGATGAGCTCACCTGTGATGCACCTGTGTGTGGTACTGTGACCTGTGAACACTTGGGCAGCATACCGGCAACCCCAGATTACCTTTCTGTGCTCCCTACTACTTCTGCTCTCCACTGATGAAGGGCTAAACCCTGAAACATGCGTCTAGAGATAACAGCACTACCTGCACCAACGTTGGTGAAAAACCACAGCAACTTTGACGTAAGAATTCCTTTTTTCCAAAATGCAATGGGGTGAACTGTACTGAGAGGCAGTATACTCCCTCCCCCTTGAGGAACCAAATATGTTCACGGCTGGGAAGAGGCCTTTGATGAAAGTTTGACTGCTAGGTCCGCCTGCCTCCTTACCCTCATGGAGCTCTAAATAATACATTACTAAAAGATGCAAACATATGGACCGAATTGGTCAGTATATATGGCATGTATGAGTATGGTGAATGGAAATTTCACAGCGGAATGCAGACAAATAGCATACTAATGGGATTCTTGTGAAGTCCTGAGGAAAGTCAACCAGCCCGGTGAGGCATTGGTGTGATGGCTGAAACCAGGGATACAGAGATTATTAATTTCCTTAGTGCACCCTCACCTGTCTTTAACTCTGTCAGGGTGTCCTTCGAAAAAATATTTTATCCTCAGGACACCCTAGACTATTTTAAATCTAGGATCTCACCCAATAACCAAAGAGCTCCCTTGGCTACCAAGGTTCAGCCTGTCCAGATACACTGCCCAGATATATCCGAGCAAGGACTCTATGATGAAGCATGCCACTTGGAATTAGAGTGAGAGAGAGACATTTTAGTACCATAGGGTGAACCACATGGGCTGAAAAGGAGAGATAGGCTAAACATGGTAGGGGTTCTCTGCCTGTTATTTGTGTATGGTTAGGTGTTTGGAAAGATGGATGAACCGTGTATCACTTCTCACTTGTTCCTTGGAAAATAGTAATAAGAATCTAGGTCACATATAGGATGCATTTGACACGTGACTTTCATGTGGCTTCTGCCTGCCAGCAACTGTAAACTCATCTGCCAAGAAGAAGACAAAACATTGATCTTTGATGTGAGCGTGCCAGGGAACGCCAAACCTCCACTCCAGCAAGAGCGGGTAAGACTGAATAATGGGCCGCCAATTCTGGGCTTGCTCTGACTGACATGCCACAGCTCGGAGGCACTTTTACTTTTTCATCGCCATCATGGAACTTCTAAGACTTGAATTCACTAGAGGGGCCTAACTGGGATGTCACCTCACATACAAAAGAAATATCCACGATCTTTTTAAAGGAAAGTGGAACTTAACATCTGATCCAAGGAAAGCTAGACTGCCTGCCTTAAGAAGACTGTGTATATTATTTGTACACAAGTATGTACAGGAACCCCGGTGCACCACCCATATAACGCGTACTTGACGCACAGTAGTTGTTTTTTTTTTTTTTATTGTTTTTTCACAAAGTCACGAAAAAAATATCCTATAAGGCTATTTCCTTTTTTTATGTGTGCTGCAGGATGCAGCATATATGGAAAGAGACAATAACAAGGAAAATAAAGATATTTCTCCTTTAACGCCAGCCTCAGGTAGACTCACCCATTTGGTTCAAACCTATGTTTACAAGCCTTGTATGGGTTTGCTTCAAAATAGATTTTGCATCAGCGCTGGGGCAGAAACGTGACACGACTCTGACGCAAAATCTGGACTTCAAATTATACATTGATTTTTACTAAACTTTGCCGCAAACAAATTGTCAACTAGTGCAAAGCCTACATTTTAAAATATATTGTGGGGTTAGGGCATTTGCTGTAGAGATCTGTGTGCTCCCTGTCAAACTGAGTGAATAATAATGGAAAGATAACTCTGGAGGTTAATGTACTTGCTGGGAAGATCTGCGTCTTGTCTAGCCGCAGTTTTGACTCAAAGTAGCATAGAGGGTTAATGTGTCCCCTGCAAAGCACATGTTACTGCTTTGAACACAGCAATCCTTATGTTTCTTGCAGTTGCATTGTAATCCTTCTAATATAGCACAGTGAGCTATGTAGGTTGATATGTGACTTCTACTCCTTGTAACCCCCACTGTCTTATGTAACATAACCTGTACATTGGTTTACAAACGTACATGATTTATTGTATATGTAATGTGTATGTGTGATGTAAGGTGCTCTGACACCCTGCATTAGGATGAGTAGCGCTATAAGATAGTTAAATTTTTATTTCAACGCCCTCATCGAAAGTAGTAAGAGGTATATAAATACAATTTATTTTGTGTCAATACTTGGAAGGACCAACACATCTGATATTCTTACAGTGCATGCACATCTTGTATACAGGGATTCAACAAAGTCAAAAGCATGCTTCTGTTAAGAATGTGGGGAGTGCTAGCACGGTGCGTATCTTGGTTTCTCCTCCACTGCATTTGCATTTGAGTGTGAGGCTCCAGACTGCTTCCAGCCATACAACTCCAACAAAAGAAGGCCTGATGATCAAGATCAGCATTTCTTATGGGCCCAGCTGGGGTCTGAAATAAGAGAGCCTCCCGCCTGCATGTTGTTGCTGATCGGCAGCAGACACTTTCAGGCGTTGCTAAATGGGTCCCGGTGTTTGAAAATTACACTGGGATGAGTTCAGCATATTTTATAGTAGGACCCATCTTCTTGGCAGGGTGGATGGTGTCCACAATGTAGAAATAGTGGGTGGACGCCAACCACCCGCGTGTTCTCCCGACTTGTGCTGGGCCTGTTTTGTCTGAGAGTCTGTTGCTCACCCTGTCTGAACAGCGTGCCTTATTGCCCTATTGGATCACTATGCATGAGCTCCCTGTCTGATTGCCCTCTCTGAGCATTTTATATGACTGCTATGCCTGGTCATGTTTTCTGATTTTCCTGTGTGAGCTCCCTCTTTGAAGGTCCTCTGTGTGTGCCCTGCCTGAGTATCCAGGCTGACACCCTTTCTGATTTTCCTGTCTTTCTTTGTCTCACTGCCCTTTCTGATCTCCCATTGGAGACTGTAGGAAACCAGATTCTTAGAGGGCTCAATCTTGATATTGAAGCTGTAGTTGGCCTCTCGCACAGTGACAAAATCTACCACCAATAAGTAAAGGTTGGTTGGTGTGAGGGATTCCAAGTGTCCCCGTGTTAGCTTGGCACATACCACAAGGCCTTCCTCGTGGAAAGGTGCACGTAATACATGTGCAATAACATCAAAACATGTTATAGTTGAACCTTTGTGACTTATTCAGTCTCTGCATTTTGTAGCCCTTCACCAGTAACACAATAGTACCACATCATCCTACAAAATGATATTCACTAACCACCTCCTCACCTACCTCCACTATGAGGACATCTTTGCCCTGACTGTGGAGAACTCTGCACACTTAGGTATACGTTTCAGTAGTAAATGTGGGAGGGACTGTGAGCGGCATGAAAATAGGGAATATTTACAAAATAGGGAGTACAAGGGAGGGGTTATGGTAGGGAAAGAGAGGGGTTTATTGAAGGATGCACATCCACCCTGAAAAAACTAAGCCTATTCCTATTCACAGACAGCAGATCTATAGTTACTGCAGCCAAAGACCTAGAACATGGCCAACCACTGGCACTTCAACACATTCCCATGAAAAATAATGGAGGTAGGGGTTTAAAATGAAAGCCCATAGGAACTAATGTTAAATTAAATATACTTGTTTTAACATTTCAAAAACATTAATAAATCAACTTTAATGTTAACATTATTTATGAACATTTTTTTTTAAAATAAAATATATAAACACTTTAAAATTATTGTAACTTCAATTTTTTTAAAAAGTAATTCAATTTATATTAAATCTATGCATTCATTTTAATACTGTTTACTTGTTTTAACATTTCAAAAACATTAATAAATCAACTTTAATGTTAACATTATTTATGAACTATTTAAAAAAAAGTATATAAACACTTTACAATTATTGTAACTTCAATTTTTAAAAAAGTAATTCAATTTAGAATAAATCTATGCATTCATTTTAATACTGTTTACTACAAAAAATATGAATTGTATACTTTAGTTAGATTTCTTTTAAAATCTTAAGAAAAAAATTAATACACAAAAAAAAAATTATTTAATTGAAAATTAAGTTAATAAGGCTCTGCCTTTCTTATTTGATTCTACATTTAAAATAAATATTTTTAAATATCTTCTTCTAATGCATATCTTGAAAATATTTTTACTATTTTTTTAAACGTTAATAAACCTTTAAACATTTAACCATACATTACCATAGTGTGATCTCTGCCTATATGTTAAAATGTACAGGTATTACATTTACACTCGTAAATTTGGCTCTACCCCCCCAGTTTCAGGAGGTGGGGAAATGTAAACCTACACTTTGCAGTAAATTCACACTTGTAAATGGTGAATATCCTAAAGCAGAACATTTACAATAAAGTGTGAGAGTAAACTTACATGTGTGCATTTACTTATGTGTAAGTATTATTTTCTGAATAGCTCCCCAAAAATCTCACAGTAATTTAGTAAAAATGAGAACTATTTACTAAAGATTAAAATGCCACAAAAATGAAATAAATTCGACGTGCGGTTCAGGGGATATTAAAAATAAGAAATGGGGCTTATTTTGTATGAAAGACAACCTTCGGCAGTAACATTCTATGCACACCAATCAGCTGCCTATCATTTTGAAAATCAGGCAACCTTTCAGATTCTCAGATTGACGAGGAATCAGGAGCCAGGCACTCCTCAGTCTTCTTCCAGGCACGCCATCTTCTGACATCTTCTCAGTCATGGCGGCATGATGATGTGGGAGTGATAGGAGCGGTACTTTACAAGATTCATCCACTAGGATTCGGCTTAATTCTATCAACTAACTATATTAACATTTCTGCCTCCTATCTTTCTCAACACTTCCTAAGACTTATGACAAAAGTACTCTGACAAGGTCTCATTTACACCCTTTCAAAATGACGATCTAGGGCCTTGGCAATTATGACTTTCCTTGGATTCCTGGATCCACCCCATAGCTCTCTGTTCCAGCATTTTCATGATCAAAAGGAAAGAAAAGGAAACAAACTCCTCCCAGGCACTGCATGCCAGCTGTATCACAAAGGCACGGGCTTGGAGCTCTGTGTGATCTCCCACTTCAAAACAACGCAGTGGTGCTTCTCCACTGTATCATGCAGGTGGATGCCTCTCTCTGGGGGATGGGGTTTAATACATTTGACCTTTCCCCAGGCAGGAGCATCCTTAATGCACTTCCTTGCGTGCAGACTCCTTTCATCTATCACCTTCTGTCTTGACTGATAGGTAAAACATGAGGGGGTGGTTGAGGTCCAGAAAGCAAATTCTCCTGGGAGAGGTGCAGGTTTGTGGGCCATTTGCCCTTCTTCACACCTTCGATTAGGCTGGGAGGGAGGTGACAGAAAATAATTAAGGCCTCAATATAGGGACTCAGTGAAACAGCTAGAGTTGTCAACAGCTTTTTAGATCTTCTCTGAAAACATCAAAAGTCTTTCTTGTGATGTATAAAATAACATTTTATATTTGCCACTACTCTTTACTTTTACCAATTAGATCAACTATATGTTGCAAGAATGAAATGTATTTTTATTTCTTTGTTTTCCATTTCAGCCCTCAGACTACCTTAGGTCCATCCACAGTACTTCTGGGCCATATTCATCCTGCTATCGCATGGCACTCAACAGCTGGGATACATACTGGAACACTTATTTTCATAGGGTCCTATTAGGCCAGGTAGCATTTGAAGGCCATTAGATAAATATTAGAAGTGTGATAATATTTGTTCTGAGTAGTGGCTAGCGTTTTTCCTTTGAGTTAACCCTCTGATCACTGAATGCACTTGCCACTGGCCAACCCCAGTCTGTGAGTGCACATTATCCCCTCTAAGGTGCACGCAGATAGAGCAGCAACAGATCAAAGAATATAGCATGAAGGAAGGGAAAAGTAAGAGAAAAAGTAAAGTAGAAATGACAGAAAGTATATTTATTTAAGCCCTTGGAAACCTGTGAGCTAGTCAGTGACAGAGTACAAGCTCTAACCTTGTGGCAAAGGCAATGTTGCTTGAAGAGACACCTCTAGCCGAATCTTCTATCTATTTTAAGAAGAGTCCACAAGTACTACAAAAATGTCACTCTCAATTATTTTCCATGCAAATTTATTTTTCAATTAAGAAAGACTAGTTAAATCATGTAACCTGTTTGCAAATCCTCTGGACTTAGATGCCTTTCAACTACTACACCGAATAACTGGACATAAAACTAGCATCAGACAACAGTAAAATGTTTTTGCTATATGTTAAACCACATGGTTGTTATGTCCCCAGGCCTTTCTCAAAGCACACAGGTCCATTTTTGCATATTTCATTTGGCACAATAAGAAAGCTTAGTGTGCTTCCAGTCTACTCAGACTTCCACATCATTTAAGGGAGGTTAACAATTATAGAGAGTTGGTCTATCATGGAGCTACGACTAGGTAAACTCATCGATCCCTATCAGATAAGCTGAAACTATATAGATCTCTTTGCATCTGTTAATAGAGTCACATATTTACACAAATCCAATTCTCCATAATTAGGTAGAAGGATTAGTCTCACAGCTAAAGTGTGCCCAGTGCCTGTAAGGTAAATGTCGCAAGTGGTACTGAAGCTCCCATTGTGCCATCTGGTACCTTGCTGTGCATGTGTGAGCTGCGAAGGGAAGAAGAGGTAGGTTGATCCACCCATCATTGAATATAGAAACAAGGCATCTTGATACTTAGGTAATGAGGTTTACTGCACAAAAAGTTCTTCCAAATTGTAATTACAGCAATTTAAGGTTGTATTTGCTTAGTTAATCTAAATTCTTCACTACAAAGAATTCAGAAAACAGCTCACTTATTTCGCCCCCTACATGGCCTGGCACTGCGCTGGGATCTCAGAGACTCCTAGGATTCAGCCCATAGCTACCGGGGGATGGGGGGAGCTGGAGTTAATTTAGTGCCTTTAGTGGTTCAACTTGCCAAGGGTAGTGATTATTACCTGAGGTGGGTACTCATGCCTTGACTCCTCCAGCGCAATCCACCTCACACTGATTGGCTTGGATCTGTTTAAACCCTAACTGAGCGTGGCCAACCCTGTTAGTCTGTGTGCGACATTGCACACACTTCTTAACATGGGCTGGGGGAAGGCATGAGTAATAAAAAAAAGCTTTCTGATGCAGCTGCCTTGCCAAACTCGTTGCAACCTCTCAGCAGCCTCATTGATTCATACCTTCGGTGTGCTGTTTTTCAGGTCATGTGGCTGCCCTGTCTTTCATTAAGAAGGTGATTGAATGAGAAACAGCACAGGAGTTCAAAAGTATTGCGACCATCTTGAGTTCCAGCTGGTCACACCTCCATCACCACAGCTGTTAGTCGTAATCTTGGTTGTGTTGGACCTCCGTATCTGGTCACAGATTACAGCAGTATTTTAGTGTGCAGCATTTCCTCTTTGCAATAGCTGGGCCTTGGTCTCTGGGCGGAATCCAGGGAGTGTCTCCACATGGCAGGCAGCCTCTCTCCTTTCTGCATTTGAAAGCAAAGTATTTTATTACAAAATAGTGCTTTATGTAGGTCAGCGGTGGCCCATCCTTCAGGAAGGAACTCCCTGACTTCCACATTTTTCCAGATGTTAAGAGTGTCTGTCAGCCTAAGCAAAGGTCAGCCTGACAGACACTCTTCTTGTTCGAGTCCAGCAGTGAAGTGCTGTACTTGCACTAAAAGCACAGGAAGCTGGCTGCATGAGGTGAACTTTGACGGGCTGAAGGTGTCACAACCCTGTGGGTGTTACCTCTTCAGCGCTGCAAAGCAATTGATGATTCTTACTCCCCGTCATGACGAAGGGGAGCATCGCTAATGGCCTCGGACCTGGGTGTTTCAGTTTTAGGCCCTGAAGTTGTCGTAGTTGGCCTCTTGCTCTAGGCAAGACTGTTGGTTTAGGGATGACAGCACTTTTTTTTTGTAGGCGACTAGGCCAATCCTACAACAAGTCGCAACCCTCCCAGCTCACAAGCAGTACCTCACCAAAAACCCAACCATTAAAGGTGATTTCTGGGAGCTTTTACGCATGGACTCAAAAGTGCGACATCTCTGGGGAGACGTGGTTAATTGGAGATTACCCTTTTCTTACATGAGCAATACATCTCAGTCACACACAAGCAATAAAAGAGATGCAGTCAAGTTTGTGATAGGTTTTATTAACAAGACTGCAATTTACTGTAAAATGCATGAGCTGCAATGATTACGATAATGAACAATGCAAGAAACAGAATTGTAAACATGAGAGTTGTGAATACAAACACCCCCACCATCTTGCAATAAACATAAGGTGTAAAATAGGCCCTGATAACCTAACATGGAGAACCGAATCTCTAACCTAAAGAGAGCTAGGTGTGGTGAACCTAATCTGACAGTACAAGGTCCTTGAGAAGCTGTCCCCAACCCTCTTTACCTTTGAATGAGATCTCTAGGTCAGACTCCATGGGGACACGAAGACTGGGTCTGCATCAAGGCCATGTGCAGCATAGATGGTGTTGATAGCATCTGGTTGGAATCCCTCTGATAACCTTGTCTGCATGAGATGTATTTATACAGATCTTGTAGGACCCCTGGCACAGGTATGCTCCCAAACAATAGATAAGTAGGCATGCATAAACAATTCCCTCCAAAGGTACATTATGTTCCTGTCACACGTAAGTGGGAAAGGGACATGATGTGAATACCTACGTACATCATGTGACTTTGACACATATAGTGACACCTTCACAGAGTAGCACTGATAACGTGAAATTAAAACATCTTCCTAACTATAAACATAGCAGCCATCTTGGAAGAAATAATTAAATAAAATGCGCTAAAAAAGGAGCAGGGTAAGTAGGTTACAAGTCACAAGGTGACGGGGGCACAGGCCTGCAATCCAGAAGGCAAAGCGAACTCCTGATTCCCAATAGAACTCAATAGGATCCACTACAAAGTGCCCAGGGCCGAATGACCGTCATTGAGACTCATCACTTACCAAATAGATATTTCTTGCTTGGTTATTTAGTTTGGTGCTCATCAAAAGTAGCGGAAAAGATTTTGGAGGATTCTCACACAATTGAGTGTCATCAACTTAAGTGTTGTGTGCCTTGATTTTGAAATGTACAAATTAATTGCGCAGAAGAAAAATTATCCCCACCAGAGGGAAAGCCCTCTTCCTACAGTAGATGCTCCGTAGATAGTGGACATGTGCTCTACATTTTCCATTTTTAATCTGCACATCTACACTTCCTTCAGTGCTATTTCATTGTGTATCTATTTTGGCTATCAGTTTACTGAGGTTTAGTTAATTGTATTCATTTTATATGTATTTTGCAATGTTTATAATTTTACTAATCACACTCCCTGCAAAATCATCAATATACTACCTAGTTCTCACTAATAAGAATATTTGTTTTAAAGTGGAACGTCTGCCACCATGTTCCCCTTGTTTTTGTTCTCTTTCCTGCCCCAGTCGGATGCTTTATTGTGAGGACAGCATGAATGATGATGGTGAGTCAAAAATTGAAAAATGAGTAGAAATCACACACCATAGGATGCATCAAAAAAGCAAGTTTCCCACACCACCCACACCACCTTCACACTCTGCAACTCCTCAGGAGATCCACTGCCGAAATCATCCACAAATCAGTGCTGCTGACTTGGCCTCCCTGATGAACAGACATTATGAGCTTCAACAATGAATTTGCTATATTTCTTGATAAATTCTTAAATAACAAATACTTGTCTTTTATGCTAACTCAATGAAGGTGTCTTTTATAGTAAACAATTGTATGGCTGAAATGAAAGTATGAAGATATTTCTAGCAATAATAGAATAAATAATGAAAATGATAATGATAGTAGTCATATAGTCTATTTTTGATGAAGAGTTATCTCTTGCACTTTCTCTACAGCGACAGATGCTGGTCCTGAAACTGCTGTCATCATGTAACCTGCTGTGTGTCTATGAAGCCGCGTTGCTGGCACCACCCAGTATTGGTTCACAACATGCAGCCCCACTGCCCTTCCTGTGGATGATGCTGCCGTTTGAAGACCCTGGGATTATACTGGTTGGATGGTTGTGTTGCTCAGATATTTCCACCTTAGTAAAGCAGCGAGACATGGCATGTTACTGTAGACCACTAGAGCTGGACACAAGACATACATCACAGTGGTGGTATTTCTGATTTTGCTTCTTCTGCACTCCTGAGTGGATGTATTTACTACTGAACAATTGTGGACGCTCTTGTTTTCTCCATCTAGATCCCACTGGCAAGGAGTGTGTATGCATTATAATTATTTTAAATAAAAAACACAGCCCTCACTCTCAATTGTTGTTAACTGGACGGGGAAGGAATGACCACCTTGTTTTCAAAGCACTTTTACAAATATAAGCTGTAACACGGTAACAATCAATAAAAATATAGATGCTTTTAATGTGTCATTTTGTACAATGCTGACATGTTTTTTGTTATTGTGGAAATACAACATTCAGTGGCAGGTATTGTACTGACATCACAAGCTATAAAAACGGATTTCTCCACTAACAAAATGTCAATGTGTGCTTGAGTTTGAGAACTGGTCCTATGCTCAACTATGTTCAACATATACATGAGGCCCTGTCACAACCACTTGGACAGTCAATAGTAATTGTAGTGTTTTATATGACATTGCAATCCAAACTTTCAACACACGCATGTATGAAAATGCTTCTTTTTACATGATAAGCTCCAAAGGTTTTTTGACTAATAGCGCTTTCTTTTGACTTTGTGAACTCGGACTCTGATAACCAGGATCCAAGTGCATTCAGGGTCTGTAGGTCAAATGTCACTAGGGAAAAATAGCACTCATTTTTCCACCCACTGAAGGGTCAGTGCAAACATGACTCCAGGCCTACCACTGTAGCATTTGTGTGCACTTTTAACACTGCCAACTCACCCTCTCAAAATAACCCCTTTTGTCAAGCCTAAAGTACCTCTTTAAATATTAATATCACCCCAAAGTAAGAGCTAATTCCCATAAAGTTGGGTGTATGATATTCAAAGTATGACATGTACAAATTTAATGTTAAACATGTCCTTCCAATGACAAGGCCCCAATAACTATTTTCACTGTAGCAGGAGCAGGGTTAGCTGTTCCATAGATAAGCATTGGGATATTATGTTAATTTTAATATTATCTCTGCCTAGAATACAGCTACAAAGTTCATTCTTTGACTTTTTAAACTATCTGTTTCAAACCTAATTCACTGGTCAGATTTGTAATAAATATTTTGAGGTGCCTTCAGGTAGTCACCTCTTCTCTACCTAAAGCCTCTAGAAGCCAATTTGCATGATATATGAACTCTCACCCAGGAGATGAAAAGGCCACTTGATAAGGTTTGAATTTGCTCTCAGAGCTGAGACAAAGACTTTGGTGTAGGGACGTAATTGAATCCTCTGGAAGGAAGAACATCTGGGCTATCCCCAGGCACCTAACTTCAAAGAGGCCTACCCTGTCGAAGGCAAATATAAGCTGACGCCTGGGCAGGACCTCCTTTGTCCAGCTAGTCAGGCAGGCACAAATGCCAGTGGGAGAGGAGTTATTCCCAGAACTGGTTTGAAGTGATTACCTTCAAGTGCTGTCCCTGAGGTCCTGGCACCCTTGGCTGTGTCAAAGACTACACCTCCTAACATCCTGAAAACCCTGGGACTTAGAAACTCTTTGGGTCCTTAGACCTCCAGGGGACCAAGACAAACCTGCCAAGTCAATCCAATGAAGGTGAGTTGCCGCTGGGCTAAAAATTCAGTTTGTGCCCTCCTGGAGCTATTCTGGACTAGGAATCTCTTTTAATGGGATGTTGCAGATAGGTTTTCGAGCCTCATGGAGTCGTGCTTGGATAAATCTTGCAGCCTTGCCCTGCTGGAGGAATCTAAGTAAAAACCTTAAAATCTTCACTAGGCAAAGGCATCTAAAGTATATGGCTGGTGAGGGACCTTCCTTGGGCTCAAATTTTGCATTGAATTGAGTGTTCCTGCCAAAAGTCAATGGCTTCATCAAGACTTCCTCCAGTGGTTATCTGACTTAGGGAGCCCATCTTAGTCACAGCCTGCTGCCTTTCTGTGCTTAGGATATCTGACTTGCATTTCAGAGTCAGAAGGTAAATCTTTTTACCTGAGGGGACATGGTTTCTGTATCTATTCTCAATCCCGGTTAGCATTAAATCTTACCTAGTTCTCAGTCAAGCTGAACCAGGTGAAGGAGGTTGGCACTTAAGACTTTTTAACTCTATTTCTATTTAAAAGTTTATAATGAATTACTCTGGTTCCCCAAATTGGATTTTTGCCATTCCAGTATGTTTAGTCATTAAAGTATTCTCTATTTTTATAAATTGGAGCAGGATTTTTATTACGTGTTGTTTTAGACTTTTTAACTGTGTTGGTGCTGCTAAATGCTTTACATATTTTCTTAAGTTAATCCTTGCCAGGTTTGTGCCACAGCTGCAAGGAGTTGAACGCAAGTTTAAATTACTGAAACCATTAGTGGATCTAACAAGAATAGGGGCATTATTATGTGTGGTAGACTAGCATCCACCCCAACTTAGAACCCACTTTCCCACTCTGGTGTTCATCGGTGGGATCAAGAACCTGTGTTTAACACTCAGCTATCAAGTTGGAAATTGAAAACAACAACTCTGAATTGAATTTAAAGTAGCAATTGAGTTTTGATTTTTAATTGGCATCAAATCTCTGATTGTGTCATTTGTGATTTTTCAAAGATATTTTTTATTTCAATGTTTGCACCTTTCAAAAATCTAAGGGTAAATGAAGTCAGATTTGGCTACCATGACAGCTCTCACAGTGGTGAAGATGAAGACCGCGTGCAAACAAAGACAATTGAAGTTGGGCCACAATGCCAGAAAGAGGATTATGAAAGAGACCTAAGGCCTGGAAAGAACCCTGCCAAGCACAGATCGCCACTGAGGATGAATAAATGAATGCAGTCCCAGAGGAGATAAGGACATGGGACCACCTGTCCCGAAATGGATTTTCTGTTGTACCATCCAGGCTTGGGAATTGAAAAGGCTGTGACCACATAAGTCCTTCTGAACCGGCCATCTGCCAGTTGGAGTTCAGTGACAAGTAATCAGAAAAGGAGCTGCCGGCCAAACTAGCAGCCATAGCCCAAGAGGAGAAGAAACCTGTACTGGAAGAAAAGAGAATGGCCTTCAAGCAGAAGAAGGCCAGATTAGTACTCTTGAGGTTTGAAGAAAATGGTGGCAGCAAGGGTGAGATGTCTACAGGGGGGCATACAGACCTTGCTTTCTTAAGGGTAGTGCACCTAGACTAATGATGAGGGAAAAATATCATGGTTTGCCTCCTATGAAAAAGCACTGAGAATGTGCTTGGTGTGTCAACAGCACTACAAAGCCTTACTCTGAGAGTTAGTACCAACACTGGGGAGTGTTAAAGTCCTGAGTCTAGAAAAGTGGGTGGCTGACTCCCACACCTACATGAAGGATGCCCTTGTGCAGACGCTTGCTCACCTGAAGAGTACCGGAAGAAGTTCACAGACACCCGCAAAGACGGACAACATTACTGGGTTGACTTTGTAGATTTCTCCATGAAGGTACTAGAGGGCTAGGAATAAGGTAATACTATAATTTCTTATGATGGGCTATAACATCTGTTTACGAAGGAGTACATCTTGAGTAATTATTATTCAGAGTTACACCAGCATCTAGTGGATTCCGAGTTGTCTGACCCCAGCAGCTTATTAAGACAGCTGAAGTGTGGGTGCACACTAGTGTGTCTAAAAAGGTCCAGGGTGTGATCCCTGGAAAAAGGGTACAGCCCACCCTCAGGGGAAAGAGGGGAGCAACAAGAATAAAAAGGAGTTTTCAGAGTCCTGTGTCTTTTCAAAACCCAAGTGGGAAGGGCAAATGGGGATAAAATGTTTTAAGCCCATGAAGGCTAGAGTGTGCTTGAACTATCATAAGCCAGGACATAAAAATGCAGACTTAGTATGCTCCAAGAAGTCCCCCACAGGTGGGCAGCCCAAAGGGATTGCAAGTGCAGGAACTGGGTTGGAGGTTTACTCAGGGAAAATTAGGGGTTGGCTGAAGTCACCTTAGTCTAGTCTTTGTGGGGGAGTAGATGTTAAAGCCCTGACCACCTTACCTACTGGCATGGTGAAGTACAGGCAAGGCCAGTCATCAATGTTACCAAGGTAGAGGCTCTGAGGGATACAGAGGCTAGAATACTCAGAGCAACGTATCCCAGATGTTCTCCAAAGGGTAATCAACAATGACAATGAGAGTATATTTCATCCCATACCAAAGATCACCTTTGAGTGGGGAGGGAAGGTAGATGTGAGTCCTGGCATTCCAATTGGGTGTATTTTGGGAATCAACCTAGAAACCTTTGCTTGAGCTGAGGTGGAAGGAAAGGCTCATGCAGAAATGTGGGTTTTGTCTGAGTGGGGGTGTGGGTCCACAAGGACCCAGACAGTCCATCTGGGAAGTCAAGAGTGCCTGGAGTATGAAACAATGGCCCAGGTCCTCATAACAGGAGGAACGGTAAGAGGCATGGAAAAACACCCTAAAAACACATTCAAGAGGGAGCACCCTGAGAGGGATATCTGGAGCCTAAACGGGAAGCAGAGACTAACCTGAAAGTCCTTCCAGAACTCTTCGTTGCATGGGGAAGGAACATCCTTCAGGGAGGAATTATGCTGAGTGCAGGGAGACCACCTGTTAGAAATTAGGTCTCTGGTTGGCAGAGGTATTCACCCTGTCCTAGTAAGGACCACAATCCTAGTCAGGGTGAGGCACAACACAAAATACATTATCCTGTGCTCACCCTCTGGTAGCTTGGCACAGAGCAGGCAGGCTTAACTTAGAAGGCAAGGTGTAAAGTTTTTGTGCAATACCTCATACAGTAACACAGTGAAAACACCACAAAAATACAATACACCAGTTTAGAAAAATAGATAATCTTTGTCTAAAGCAAATAAGATTAAAACGAACAAGATCCAATGTTCACAAGTAGAGTTCTCACTTTTAGGGAGATTCCAATAGTCTTTTTTCACATAAATCTGTGGATGCATTGGTTTTAACACAAAGTACCTGGTGTGCGTCAAAAATGGCGATGCAGAGGGCCATAGGAAGAGGAGCATTGAAAAACAAAATAATGCGTCAGATTTTCTGGCGTGGCTGAAGCGATGCATCGATTTTCTACATGCGGCCAGGAGATACGTTGATTCTTTCCATGCTGCAAGGCAATAGATTGATATACTGTCATGTAACCTTGGTCCTCACTGCGATACAGGGATTATTTTGATGCCCAGGAGCGGTGCGCAGGAAATCTGGACGCGCTGTGTAGATGAGGCAGGTGGTGCCTTGATTTCCCAGCCACAAGACAGGCGCTGCGTCAAATTTGACAGCGTTGCATTGATTTTCCAATGCTCTGAATTTCTTTGAAGAGGTGAAGTCTTTTCTGACCCTGAGACTTCAGAAACATGAGGCAATCTCAATCCATCCCTTGGAGAGTGCATTAGAAGGAAGGCAGAGTCCTTCCAGCAGAGTCAGGAGCAGCAGGCAGCAGAGCAACAAACAGAAAAGTTGTCTAGATAAGTCCTTTGAGCAGCACAGTAAAGCTTCCTGACAGAGTCCAGTCGCAGTCATAAGTGTCTGATTTTGGAGGGTCACAGACACAGTATATCTATCCCAAAATGCCTTTGAAGTGGGGGAAACTTCAAAGAGTGGTTCATGAAGTGCACAAAGTCCCCTTTCAACCCAGCCCTGTCTGCCAGGATCCCTGTGGGGGTTATCAGTCTTTTGCGTGGGGTCAGGCCACTGGACTTTGAAGAGTAAGTGAGAACCCTTCCACCCTTCTTGCCCAAGAAGACTTATCAGTATGCTGATGAATGCAGATGTGCCTGAGTGTCCTATGTTTATGTCTTTCTGGGTGGAATGCACAAAGGGAGCTATCAACCAGCCCAGCCCAGACATGGATGGGTCAGGCTGTAAGGACCAAAAGGCAGTAAGTGCAGAGAAGTGCCCCCTTTCTTAAAGTGGAATTTCTAAAATAGTAATAGTAACTACAACTTCACCAGTAAGCAGGATTTTTCATTACTATTTTGGCCATACCAAACATGAAAAATCTACTCCTTTCGGATCAGAATCTGCCACTTAAAAGCATATAAGGACCTTTTGAATGCTGGCCTATGAGAGCAGGAGGCCTCACAGTCATGAAAAATGATGCTGTGAGTTTTTCACTACCAGGAAATGTAAAACACATAAGTACATGCCCTGTGTTTTGCTTACATAGCATCCTGTCCTATGGGTCACCTAGGGCCTACCTTGGAGGGTGAAAAAGGGGAGTTTACGGCCTGGCAAGTAGTTTTAAATACCAAGTCGAAGTGGCAGTGAAACTGCACGCACGGGCCTTGCAATGGCAGGCATGAGACATAGGGCTACTCATGTGGATGGCACAATCAGTGCTGCAGGCCTACTAGTAGCATTTAATTTACAGGCCCTGGGAACATCTATTGCACTTTACTAGTGACTTATAGGTAAATTAAATGCACCAATTGAGTGGGAGCCAATTTTTCTATGTTTAGAGGATAGAGCTCAAGCACTTTAGCACTGGCCAGCAGTGGTAAAGTGTGTATAGTCCTAAAACCAGCAAAAATAGGGTCAGAAAAATTTAAGGAGGCAGGCAAAACATTGGGGGATGACCACCCTAAGTCTGTCAGGTCTAACAGTGCCCAACCTTTGAATGCTCCTGGCTCCGGGCTGAAGTCCAGGAGCTTGGGGACATCACAGGCTCTACTGGGAAGAGGGTGTCTGATCCAGCAAGGCTAGGGACCCAAAACCAGGAGCTATTTTTGTTTCCCCAGCAGTACATGACACTCCTCATAAAGTTAGCACTTGACTGGGCATTTGGGGTAGACCACAACATAGGAAAGGTTGGTTAACTATTAATACAGCCCCAAATATCTGAGAAGGCGAAGGAGATCTGTTGCTTCTGCGCCATCTGTTAAGTAAGTGGCAAAGACAGGAAGGCAACACAAGGCTCCCTGACCCCACTCCTTTTAAGAGGAAGGAGATTAACACTGTTAGTCCTAAGACCAAAACACTATTTTATGGATCCGGCTCATCTTGGTTGAAGTGGGTCTGTCAATAGGTATCCAGAAGCCATACCTCTGAGAAATGTAACTGCACCCAAGGTGGCAGGGCGCTGCGTGGTATCTTTATCAAAGTAGGGTTTCCCAATGAGGTAATCTCAGATAGTGAGATAAAGTTTATGTCTGTGTACTTGAAGTTTATGTGGAATGAGTGCCGGTGACTCACAGGTTCACTACCCCTTATCCATCCCAAACCAACGGTCTTGGGAGCGATTTCCCTGAAAGGTATTATGATAGGGTTGTCTTTAAAATGCCATAGGATGTGGGATGTCCTTTTTCCAGGCCATTTATTTGCCTACAGACATGCCACAAAAGTGAGTGAATTTCAGCCCCTTTAAGCGTTTGTATGAGCATGCTCTCAGAAGTCCCTTAAGTCTTGTCCGAGAAGGGAGGCAGAAAGCTCACAAGGAACCCAAATAGGGCATTTCAGACTATGAGTGGGCCTGTGTTCCCACGTGGCTGAGTACATGAAAATGGCTAATCAACTTGGAAGTCAGACAGGAGTTGATCAGAGAAGGTGTGGTATGGTGGCTTGAGATGCCGACTTCAGCACTGGGGAACCAGGTGCGTGTTTTGGCATCAGCAACTGCTCAACATCCTGTAATTCTGAGCCAATCACCTACTCTCCCTGTGCCTACAATTCAGCAACATTTGTGATTTGCCGCCCTTTACAAATCCTGGATTATTCTTATTATCAAACTCAGTTATGGTAGTTATGGGGCAGTAAGAGGATGGTAAAGGATTAGTTTGGGAGAAGGACAAGTGGATTTGTAGCATCAGAGCTTGAGGTGAATTGGGCTCTACATCTAGGTATTACTTGAAGGGAATATTTTGAACATGGCCAGAGGTGAGGAGCAGTTCGCTGGTATTTTCTTCTTGTGTTATTTTCAGAATATTTGCTAGTTGAGGATTTGCAGCCCATCCAGAGGGAAATGATTGGGTAACCACGCAAAGGAGTGATCGTTTGATACGCATGAAGGGGCATATTCAAGAGCCCCAGCGCCACCTTAGCGCCGTTATAGTGTCATTCTTTTTACATTAGGGCAGCGCTAAAGTGGCTTTTTCCACGTGCCTTTGTAAGAGACTGGTGCAGTGCATGCATTGCACCCCTTTGTAAACCCTTGCGCCATTTTATGCCTGCGCCAGGCATAATGTATGCAAGGGGGGTGTTCCCCCGTTAGAGGGGGGGGCGAAAAAATGGCACAAAGATTTGTTTGCGCCATAGTTTGAGCATTTGTAATGCCTGCAGAGAGCCGGCATTAAAAAGAGACTCCCATTGTTTTCAGTGGGCCTCTAGGTGCTTTGCAGGATTAGCATCAACATTTCTGATGCTAATCCTGCGAAGTGCTAAACTAGCACGAACATTTTTGATGCTAGTTTCCTAGCTACTGCCCATGGTGCGCTGTATGTTACATACTACGTACACATGGTGGCGTTAGGGAGACGCTAAGGGTCGCTTTTCTTAAATTTGTCCCAAAGTGTTATAAAATATATGATTTGTTTCAACGAGACAATGTTCACTAATCACTTTTGATGGCAGCGGATTCGTGAATATGTAAACTGACGGAACCCAGACGAGGAGGGTTATTTCCACATCACATGGATAATTTAATTTGTTAAAGTTGAACAAAAGTGGAGTGTTGAAGTTGATTTTTTTAAGTAGAAGAGGATGCCAATAGGGACACACCACTGGTGGGGAAAGGAAAGGGAAAGGAGAAAGGACGGTGGCTGAATGTGTCCAAAATCACTGTGTCATTTTCTGACTTTTGGAGCTACAAAACTGGCAATTGTGGTTTACCCATACACAAATTTCACCAGGCGCTATCTGCCACAATTTGTGTAGGGAAGTAATGTGGATAAGTGAGAAATTGCTGGACCAAAATATATTTTGCCTTTTATATTTTTTAGCAGCCCCCTTAAATAGGTCATTTCCTAATTTGTTTATGCCATATATGTTGTTATTCATGCACAAAGCTGATGTATGTATTGTGTGTTCTGATGGCATGCTTCTGATTCATATATTCATGTTGAATTTTGAAAAAGTGAAATAGCTTTGGGCTGAAAAATAAATATGTAGTATAATGCGCCTGTTGTCTATATTACCTCTCTCACTTTACATCATGATTACAAGATGTATTTTTCTCAACATTAATACTTTCAGTAGTGTAAATGAGCTGTTCACAGCCTTTTCTAGGATTAGGATTGGGACTTTGAAGACATTCCACACAGAGGAGCAGTGTGGCACCCAGCTGAGCCACACCAAGGCCATTGGGATGTTTGTCTAATGACATCTTTACCAGTCGAGACAAAGTTTGCCCTTGTCTCGAATACAAGTCCACAAACTGGAGAAACATATGAATCTCATGATATGAATATGTGTTGAATCTGGTTAAATATTAAACCCTCATTCTGGCAGCATATATGAGGCCTAAGGTTTGAACATGTTTTGATGCTTTACAAATGCACCATTTATTGTGTTTGCTGCTTTCATAATATTCACATTATGTGCTTATGATTTCTGTACTAATCTTGTTTCATTTATGCTGCACAGTAATTGGCTAGAAATAAACTCTTTAAAAATACCAATGTGGATTTCCTGTGTGTGCCCACTTTAAGGTGAAATGTTGCCAGACATTGATATATTTCCAATGGGGATCATCTCCAAGTTATTTATGGGTGATGCGTGGGTCATAACTTGTCCATCCATACACCTGCTTGCCTAAGTATCACAAAGGATCAACCAGGCTGTGTTTACATAATGTACGTTAAATTAAAACACATCACTGAAAGTGGGGTTGGATGTCTGAGTACCCTCAGGAGTCACACTCAAATACATACTAATTAATCAATTAGTCCAGTATGGAGATATTTGTTGTAATATTGGTGTTTTCTTGTCCCTCAGTTCAAACAGGAACTCCTTATTCTGTTGGAGGGTATGTCAAGTGCTTAACTAGTGAAATAAGTTGAAATGGTAGATGGCACTTCACAAATCAGGGTGAGTTCTAGTGATCCATTAACTAATCACTTCATCACCAGGGTTTTCTGCTAACTCCCTCAGGTAGTCACAGCAAGTCCAGCATATCCTTTTGGATTTTTTTACTAATGACAGAGATTACACCAGCTGAGGTTCCAACGGGGTGTGTTGCCACATTTAAGCCAGCACACTCTCCTGCACAATATATACCATGTGAAAGAAAGTAGATTCCCATATAGCCTTAGATCCCGTTGCAGCCTGCTATACCAGCCATTAAAGGCTTTATCCAGTGTTAAAGGCATGAGCCAAACAGGAGGGGCTCCTCCGCTAAGGCGGAGGAGCGTCGCCCCATCTCCCGCAGCGGCAGCTGCAAAACCTTTAAAAGAAAACAATACTAAACTTTGTTTATTATTGTTTTCTTTTTAAGGGGCGGATGTCTGTTTGGCCCGCCGTCTCGGGCCGGCCAAACACACATGCGCAGTAGGCTCTCTCCAGCAACACATTTGCCAGCCTGGACAGAGCCTGCACAGGCTCCCCGTCTGCCTGGGAGTGCAGTGGTGGGCGCTCCCAGCCAGTCCTAATGCTGCGCTGAGTAGCGTAAGGATTGGCCGCAATCGCCACGATGGAGAAAAGAAGCGGTACGGCGGCGAGGGAAGGTAAGTGTTTTATTTATGTAATAAATGTAATGCTAATTTCATCCTTTCCCTCCCACCCGTGCCGCCTGCCCCTTCCGTGCACCGCGGGCCACTCCTGGAGCTAAAGGCAAGGGCCTTTAACAAGGGAGAGGGCCTCTAATGGCTGGTATATCCCACTACAGTGGGCTCCAAGGCTATTAGAACCTTCTGCCTCTAGAGTGAAGAATGTTCTAATTATTAAAACAAAGGCCTCACGGAGCCTGAGGGGGTTAAAATCCCCTCGGCCTCCCTGAGGCCTTTGGTCACAGCAACAGCTGTAAACGACAACATTGGAATGCTGGATCCCTAGGTTTCTCCCGGCCATTAGAACCCTGGAGCACTCCATTGTCTTCAATGAAGCTGCCAACATTCCAATGTTCTAATATGTCATTCATATTTTCCACAGCAGGGGTGGGTAGAAAATCATGATTTCATTAAAGACACGGAGGCCAATATAATGCATATCCTCTTTAGTGCCAACTCACAGCAGCAACTTGAAACAAACTTATAGAACTTAGAACACAAATCTCCAAACAGTCCACTCCATTATATAAACCCAAGTCATGCAGCCATCTTCCTCCTTTTGCTGCGAACTGTGAGAACAAAACTCTTCTTTAAGCTTGAACATCTAGGCGTGAAATCTCCTTCCAGAATCTTCTAATTTCTTAATTACTTCCTGAAGTCACTTCCTTCTATAAAAAATGGGTCGATATAATTCTGGGTGGGATATTTTCAGTCACTGTGTCTTTAATAAAATCATGATTTTCTACCCATCACTGCTGTGAAAAATCTGAATTTTATGGCAAGTCACAAAGGCCATTATTATGCATGTTTAAATCCTTGCCATAATATTCCTCACAGCACTCTCAACTGGTTTTTAAATTTTTTAAACACTAATTCTGTTGACCAATCCACTGCAGCTACAATACTACTTAATCCACCCCCTCTCAAAAAAGCTTTTGAAGCCATTGGTCCCCTTATGGAATGCGCCCCAAATTTTGAAATATCTGTTCCTGCTGTCGTCATTACTTTTTTAACCCATCTAGCTAATGTAGGACTCTAAACAGCCTTTAAAGGATATCTGAAGGAAATCCTCAATTGTGTCTCATTCTTATCACTCAAAGTCACCGTTCTCTTGTCAAGCTCATGAAGGCATCTCACCACACATAACTTTCTATTATCATCCAAACTTGGATGAAAAACGTCTTTGACACAGTCTTAATCCTTCTTCTGATATTGAAACAAACTCCCTCAGTTAAATATCTATGTGAGTTAACCTCCAAAGCCTTAACATCAGACACCTTCCTAAAGGAAACCAGACAAAGAAGCATTTCTAAATGAATGGAAGACTCTTAAAATCCCAAAATTCATTCTCTTCCCAACTCTCTAATTCTCTTAATACTAGATGTACATCCCACAAAAGAGAATACCTTGGTCCTGGAGGGTTCTTCAATCTGATACTCCTCAACAGTTGTTTTACCAGGTCCTGTTGACCTACCGGTAAACTATCCACTAACTCACGACCTGCTGAAATAGATGACCTACAAATATTTACTGAAATGTATGAATTCTCTTTCAAGAAAAATGTTGTAAACAAATTAACCACCTCTATCACAGATGCTGATATGTGATCCAAACCCCCTTGAAGCATAGCGACAAGCCCTTCTTTTCCATGCCAACCTGTACGCCTTTGATGTTCCAGGAGACCAAGACACCTTGATGAGTCTTGAAGCCTCAGCCGATACGTCTGACACCTGCCAAGTTCTCTTGAAATCAGGCAACTCATTAATTTAATTTGACCTGGTAATGTTAATTTGTGTCATTGTCTCATCGCACCAACTAACAGATCTGATAATTGTGGCAATAGGACTTTATCGTTTACCAACAGTTCCATGACATCTGGACACCAAATTTAGGATGGCCAAAACAGAGTTACCAGAACTCTCTCAACTTATTCTCTTCTCACCTTCAACATTAACTCGTGAATCAACGCAAACATTGGGAATGCACAGTTGCGAGCACCTCCTCAGTGCTGCATCTACTGCGATCTCCTGGGGATTTGGCCTCCAACTCTAAAACCTGCTCAGTTGAGTATTCACCCTGTTTGCAAACAGATCCACCAACAACGGGCCCCATCTGTTGACCAACGCCTTGAATTCCTCCTTGTTCAACATCCAACTGCTGAAATCTCTCAATTTCATTAAACTTCAATCTGCTATTGTTTTGCTCACCCCTGGCATGTACTGGGCTTGAACTGTAATCTCCTGTTCATGCAAAACTGCCGCAAATCCTTTTCCAAATCTGATAATGCCTTTGATCGAGGCCCTCCCAACTTATTCACATATCTCACCATGGACACTTTGTCTATCCTTTTCACCTGATTTTTCATAACACTCTTTATCGCAAAAGACTCTGCTAATAATTGATGTGAATCTCTTGCACTGTCCACCAAAAATAGCCCTTCCTTTTCATGCTTCCAATTTCTTTATCCACCACTCGAACTCTTTCTTCGTTTCTGCATCCAATTGTACCCTCTGAGAATAACTCACACCCCTGCGTAGATATTTGGCTTTCAACCTCTGTAAAGCCTGATTACATGTAGGAGCCTGAAAAACTGCGTGAATTGATGGTGAAAGCTGACCTAGCATTGTGGCAATCTGACGTAAAGTAATTCATTCGCACATCAGCATTCTCCTTATCTCCCAGCAAAATGTTTTCACCAGTGGTAACTTCAACATACATTCCAAAGTCCAAATCTGAAAGTCCAAAAGCACCATTTCCTGTGTTGGATTCAGACAAGACTTCTCTCTGTTCACTACAAATCCCAGATCCGCCAAAATGTGCATCACTAATTCCATAGGTTCCTATGCCTTTTCCTTTCTCCCTGACATAATTAAGATGTTGTCCAAATAAACTATTAGTCGAATCCCCCTTGACCACAGCCAAGTTACAATCGGTTTCATCACTCTGGTGCGAAGGTCAAACCAAACGGAAGACTCTTGAATCTCCACATCACTACTTTCCAATGGAATCTAAAAAAATCTCTCTGTTCCACACATACTGGAACTGTCCTATGCGCATCTCTCAAATCTATGTGCATCAACCAATCTCCATTCCTTAACATATGTATCTCTTCCATCTTGAAGGGGTTCTACAGTACCCATTTGTTCCATTCTTTTAAGTTGATCACGTCTCATCCCTTTGTCTTTCTTTTCCACTAAAAGTAAATTGCCCACAAAACCCAGCACTAGATAGTCTGCTTTTTCTATGGCTTCTTTCCTTTGAAGACCTTCTAATTCTTGATCTGACAATTTATCTTCTTACTTTGAGAACCTTAAGGGTGTTGGCCACCTTTTCTCTACCATATTCTCTACAAGGTCTAGCCAATAACCCTGTATTGTCTGTAATATAATGGATCTGCTGTATCTCTTTCCATCTGTCTAAAAAATAGGTGAGTCTGCCGCCCAATTTTATTTGGATACACAAAGGGTATTTTGCAAACATACCTTGTCGTCTCGCCCTCCTTTCTCCTCTATATCGCCCTCGTCTCCTCTGTGTCTGGGGATAGAAACCTGTAGTCAAAAATCCAGAGGGTCTATATGCAGGGGAAAAAGACGCCAATGTGATCCCAAATCAACGGTTAGGGAAATCCACCTGCAGTCTCCTGGCCCGCCAAAAACCTTCCTGATATCTTTCTGCACTTTCTGTATTGAGTTAAAGGCTCCTCAACAAATGACATGCCTTTCACCTCCTGGCCTGACTCTTTACCTGCTAGCTCTACCAGCTTCAGGTCAGTTTTCATTTGGAGACTTTTTCTCTATTCAGCACATAAAGCTGCATTAGTGTTTCCTAATAACCATATTGCTCGTTGCACCCATTGCCATAACCCCAAAACATTAACAGCAGCTTCCTTCAAATACGCCTTCTCACACAGGTCAAAACATTTTTTTATTGGTCCCAATACGTCTAACAGACGATCTTGGCAACCTTTGAAGCACTTATCCAAGCCTCTTCTAGGCACGTGTTTAAAGTGTGCATCCTCCACGCGCTCCATCGCACGCGCGTCCACCTTCCTTCACCATAGCCTCGCGCCGGCTGAGGGGCCAGTCATCGCCTTCAGCACGTGATCCTTACGCCACTGGATCTCATTAAAAGACAATTCCTCCATATTCTGAACACAACGCCTGCCTAATATAAAAACATGTCTACATATATTAACTCCTTGTCACCTCTATTTTACACACTTATTGTACCTGTATCATTTAAGCAGCGTTCCTAGGCTTTGACATTCCTCATTTTACATATAATTTTAAATCATACATCATTCATTGCAACCTCTAACCAGCACAGCCTTAAACATGATGTATCTGTTACTTATCTTGTCAGTGAAGAACAACAAACAAGGCAGATGGCTGCCTGGCGTGGGTTTATATAATGCAGAGAAATGTTTGGAGGTTTGTGTTCTAAGTTCCATATGTTTGCTTCAAGTTGCAGCTGTGAGTTGGCAATAAAGAGGATATGCATAATATTGGCCTCCGTGCCTTGGCATAAAACGGAGAGATGCGTTAGGGTTCAATGGGGAATCATCACATGTACTGAAGCCAGGAAGAACGGTTCCGTTGCATTTTCCAGGATCTATATGGCCAGCGTTAGTGGGAGATGCACCTCACCCAGACACACAAATCAATGAAGGCAGAAGCTCCCTACCTATGGTATGTGGACCCCTGGGGGTCATGAAGCCTCCTCAGGGTGTCTGTGACTGCTTAGAAAAAGAACTAATATTAACTAATATTAACATGTTCATAACATGTATATAATTAAAGTGGCTGAATGTACAACTGAAAAAATGTAAACGTACTGTAAAGGTCAAGGATTTTGAAATTGGAGGATAAAAATTAAATTAGTATCCTCAGAATGATTCGTGGGAGCAGCGCAGGTGCGTCAAACAGAATATGGTATGGACAATGTAGGGCTTCGATTAAATTTAGAAAACCTCCAACTTTCCTATTAAAATTAACATTTTTATTTTTTGTTTTTTTTGTTTGTATTTGTTTGCAAAGTAAATAAAATGTGTTATCATTTGTGTATGTGTTTAATGGAATGCTTGTTTCTGTATTTTTTGTGTATTGTTTTGTGGTTCAAATCACCAACAATGGTTAGTCTTGGGCCCCCGGCTTCCAATAATGACTCAGTGGGGTCCCCGGATCCCAGTAATTATTCAGTGCGGGTCCCTGGGTTTCAGTAATAATAAAGTGGGGATCCACAGAAGTCGAAAAGTAGGGAACCGCTGAAGTAATGAAATTGTAGAAAGAATTGGTGACTGTCTACAGATGACCAAGATAATACATATTACAAATGGCAGGGGCTAATGTGTGGACTCCAGTAATTGCACATGGATCTCTTTCAAAAACAATACGTCTGCAGACTATACATGCAGTAATGGGAAAAATCCCATTTGGATCGCTCATCAAACTTAGCAATTAAATGCAATCTATCCTTATACAATGGTCTGAGGTAATATTGACTCCATGCCTTCCCTTGGGAAAGTATATTTGGTAGCATGTATACCACCACACATGGTCCATGCACTATTGCTGTATTACCAGATGTTCTAAAACACATTTAAAGATAACATGGGCCCCCTTCGATGATTGATTTGGGTATGGAATTGATAAGTAGCCGTGATGCACTCTCTCCAACACTTCACAGTAATATTTAGGGGTTTGGGGGATGCAGCACTTTTAGCCACGTGCCAGCGTACCGCTACCTGATTTGGAATGGGAGATGCCTACAATTTTTCTGAAATATAGGTCAAGAAGAACAAAAGATGGGCGGAATGCTGAATAATGGAAACATTCACCCCCAGTCACAAAGATCTGGGTTTAATCCATCGTGGTTTTGCCGACCGGGCCACTGCATTGTGGATCCAGCCATATGAAAACCAGTCCTGAGACTGTTCCCCAGGGGAACAGTCCAGCCCAAAAAATAAAGCAAAATGATAAACAGAGAACACAGGCTCAGCCTCCACAAAAGCAGGAGTCACATGTATAATTTGAATTACTGTGATAAAATAAAACAAATCAATAGCATTATACCAATGGATGTTCTTCATGTTCTTCACAGACCTCTGACGATGGTCGGCACTCAGGGAAGTGCTGTGTCGATGAAAGAAGCAGTCGAACTGAGGGTCACAGTGTGCAAGCAGAAGACAGGCAGTCTTGGTGAAAGGGGCAAATTTCACAACCCCAGGACATGCACCATCATCAGATGAGAACAATTAAAAGAGGAGGAGAAACAACACTGAATACATTCTTTTGGGAACAACCACAGTAAATATATCAGGGCATGAAAGACTGGTACATTTCTTTATCTGCTGCGGAGGGAATCAGGATGACTTGTCTGAGGAGAAGCTGTGGAAAACGTTACCACCGCAGAGATGGAACAGAGATCTATAATATTCTGTCCATTCTGAGACTTCCGCTGCAGACACAGTAACAGTTCCAGGTCAAGAAGGGAGCACCGGACCAAGGCCAGGTAGGGAAGGTTTTCCTCCATACCCCATGTCAGATTTCCCACCAGGAAGATGGGAGGAGTCTAACTTTAAAAGGGGGTAATTCCCAATCTAAAAGAGCCACTCCCTAGACAATCCATGACAGAAATCACAGGATGCCCATGATATTATCCTACCTAAGGATGTTTGGGATCCGTCCTTAGTGAGGGACACACTTTGTGTGAAGGATGCAATAATGGAAGAATTGTTCTCCTTAGCACCCAAAGGTCTCAGGGAAAAATATGCACAAAGGTGGGCTCTCAAGCAAGCTCAGGCAATATTCATAAAACAAATGGGGTTGGATAAAGATTCCTCTTCCGCGTTAGCCATAGGTACATGCTCAATATCCATTCAAGCCACAGTCAAAGCGTGGCACAAGAATGATTCTGTCACAAAACAGTATCAGGAAGTGATGGGAGTTATCGCACAATCACAAACACTCTCAACTTTCCAGTGGTTAAACAAGACACTTCCTACTGTTCCTATTCCTACTAGTGGATGATAAAATGTTTAGTTCAAACACACATACACAAGTAATGTAAAATGCTTAAAGTACTGGACTGTTGACAAATTTAGGGCGGAATAAATTTACAAGATGACTCTTGACATCGCTAAAGGTTTCTTTAGGCAGAACATAGCACTTGAATCACAATTCCTGATGGCGTTCACGTTTGGTGGTAGCAAGTATGTGTATACAAGATTATCACAGAGGTGTACAAAAGTCAAGGTTTATTCTAAACAAGAATAATGCCCTGACTATCTACTGGTAATTACTCTTAGTCTTATTCGTCTTCGACCCAGTCCTTAAGTTATGGTCCAATCCAAGACAAGAAACAAAAAATACAAACCGCACCTGCGCACTTCCTGACATAACAAACCCCACAAAGGTCTGATGCCGGAAGGTGGGTGGGAAGCAGGACTGAGTCAAGGATGAGTAATGAGAAATACAGGTAAGTAATCAGGGCATTACCTCTACATCCTTCGTCCTCGACCCAGTCCTTACAAAATGAATAATACCAAAGCAAAGTACCCCAGAAAGGCCTTTGTGGATACCAAACCCAACACTAGAAACACCACACAATGCAGCCACGTTGAAATGCAGTGATTTATTAAAAAGCAACAACAAGCAGGTCACACAGTGGCAGCCCCATCCACTGCTTGCAGGACACCTTTACCAAACTTCAAGTGCATAGGTTGATAATGTCTGATTAAAGTGGTTGCAGAAGCCCAGGTCCCAACGTTGGAAATTTCTTCCAAGGGAACACATTCAAAAGCAGCCCAAGAGGCAGAGAGACCTCCTAGTGGAATGTGCCTGGACAGCCAGTGGGCAGGGTAATCCAGCACCTCCATAAGCCATGGAAATCGTGCCCTTAATCCAGTGAATGAGAGTCAATTTAGAGGCCGCCTTCCCACGACTTGCAACACCAGAAGTCACAAAAAGACTATCAGATGTGCTAAATGGTGCAATTCTGGCTACATATTCAGATAAGACACGCTTAACATCCAGTGTGAACAACAATTGCTCCTCAGGAGAAGAAGGAGAATGACAGTGACAAGGTAGGAGAGGTTCTTGGGAAGAATGGAATCAGGAAGCCACCTTAGGAAGTAACCTTGGATATGAAAACCTCAGAAATGAAGGGGAACAACCCAGAAGAGATAATTCCTACAACCGTCTAGCAGAAGTCACTGCCACCAGAAATGCGACCTTAAACAAAAAAAACGTGAGATCCACCAAGAACAGCGGCTTAAAAGGTGCAGAATGAAGAGCATGAAGAAAGCTCCCAGGAAGATACAGAAGATTTCACCAAAGGTGCTGAGAGGAAGAAACAGTGAAGCAGCCTGGATACTGCTGAAGCAGATATGTTAATTATGAAAATTATTTATGACTAATATGTCATTGCCAATAAGAAAATGTGTAGAGAAAATAATCGTAGAAAAATAATGCGCATGTTTGAAAATGTGCCCTCATGGTATGATCGGCATATGTGATAAAATGACAAAAAATTTATAAAATAATGAAAATATATGAGAAAAATGTAGTAATATGTCATAATGAGACGCATAACCTCTGTTTTGTGTTATTAAGTTAGCTGAACGAGAGGCCTAGTTCCACTGGGCCTCGCACACTCTGAACATAGAGAAACCATAAGACTTGCAAAGGACTGGAAATCGTAAGCTGCAACCTTGTCCCGTACGAAGTTCAAGTTACTTAGCTAGAAATTTCTGCAATGTACCGACGGACAGGAGATGATGAAGACAATTTGATACAATTATGTGTAGAGCGGCCTAAATGTACTTTCCCAGGACTTGAACAATAGAGGCACTGACTGAAGAGCCAGATGCAACAATTTCGATACCTGGAGGGCGGTACGGGGACTCTATCAGTAGGGTAGGTGCTAGATGCCCTACATACCGTCTACAGAAATTGTCTGTTCCGGTTACTGATATCTGATTCCCATGGGGCTTTATCCACAGACCGGGGATGGGCGACTTTGACTGACATTTAACATCTTCACAGTAAGTGACTGTGTCTTTCTTGATTAATTTTTGTTCCTAATTGGACTTTTGATTTTTTGGAGAAGTTTTTTATGGTCCTGAAGAAGCGTTGAGGGATCCGTATGGACCACCAGACGCGAAACATGTAGACCCCTTTTTGAGAAGCCACTTTTGGGTCTTTTTCTCAAATTCATTACTTGTGTGAGAGTAGATGAGCATTATACCTCAATTTTACTCCCTCTTTTTGTTTTTAACTTTGGTCTCCGTCACAGTAATGTTGACTAAAACCATGATTATCTAATGTAAACGGATAACCAATTTTATTTTTGTTATCTCTCCTATATTGCTGGGGCAATCTCTGGTACCCTCCAGATTGATTATTACCTCTAACTATCGGTAGAGCATATATGGTTAAGAGCCCCCTCAGTGGAGCCCGTTAGGCATTGCAGCACCAGCCTAATGAGGAGCTATCCCAATGATGAAATCTTACATCCAATGTGATGCTTGAGGGTCTTGCTCCTGTAGAAAATACATCCCACTTAGTTATTATTTGGAACAGTGCACCTTTCTTTTTTCACTACGGGCCGGATGATGAGGACATCAACTGGAGAACCAATCCACATCTTGTGAAGAAGAACTTATTAAAATTAATAGATTTGGTAAACAAAAACTATAGGTTAAAGTCATATCTGGCGACTGATGGACCAATTAGAAATTAGTGGGATGGACTGAGAGACCCTTATAAAAAGTCCTGTCAAGGGGCTAAGACTTAGGGGAGAATTCGAGCAGATATTAGGGGAGAATTGATGACGTCAAGAGAAGCTGTCCGAGGTGCTGATATTGGGTTCATACTCTCTTAGCCTGATCCATAGCTGACTGATTGATGACCTGAAGACGAAGACTGACTTGTTGCTGATCCGTCCTGGATAGGTAGCTATGAAAATGTGACTGACGATTTTATGCCTTTTTTTCTAGGTACCAACTGCGCTGTTTGTTAGAGATTTTCACTTAGGCATATTTTCCAAATTCATTTTTTCTCTAAATTGTTTTTCGCATGAAGACCCACATGCTAATGCTAATCTTGGTTAGGTAGGCTCTTAGAGGTGACGCTGACAAATGACTGATAAACCTAATTGCTGAATTACATTGTTAATGCTGGTATTCATAGTAATAGTATTACATCGTCGCATATGTCTTCTTTAAGAAATAATGGCCCTCTTTACAACATTGGCGGTAAATGCCGCTTACCGCCGTGCAGAAGACCGCCAACACACCGCTGTGGTGGCGGAATTCAGCTGCAGCTTTTACGACCCACAGGCCGTAATCTGCCAAAATCCAGACACCCACACAAGTCCGCCACACCAAAGGTCAGTTATAAACTGGCGACAACAAAACCGACACCGCCACGCCAACAGGAATACGCCCACACTATTACGACCCACGAATCCACACAGCGGTCTTTTAACCGCAGTATTCCATTGGTGGTACACACCGCCGCGCTCAAAATACACACACATTTAAAAAACACAACCACATTGGACAATTCCAAATACACACTCCTGATACACATACACACACCACTCCCACACACCCAATACAATATAAAACACATACCCACATCACCCACAAACCCCTACAACAAAAATTGAGAAAGAAGCACAGAGAGAGACACCACTATCAACAATACTAGTATCCACAGGCACACACCATCATCACTCACACAACATCCGCGCACCTCAGACAACACACACAGACACATCCACTCACACATCACAACACACACCACCCTACACATCACCAACACCACATCATGGCACCGCAAAGACACCCCAGGTTCTCTGAGGAGGAGCTCAGGGTCATGGTGGAGGAAATCATCCGGGTAGAGCCACAGCTATTCGGATCACAGGTGCAGCACATCTCCATAGTTAGGAAGATGGAGCTATGGCGCAGAACCTTAGACAGGGTCAACGCAGTGGGACAGCACCCAAGAACACAGGATGACATCAGGAAGAGGTGGAACGACCTACAGGGGAAGGTGCGTTCCGTGGTCTCAAGACACCAGATTGCAGTTCAGAGGACTGGCGGCGGACACCCACCTCCTCCCCCACAACTAACAACATGGAAGGAGCAGGTCTTGGCTATACTGCATCCTGAGGGCCTAGCAGGAGTAGCAGGAGGAATGGGCTCTTGTAAGTCAAATCTTAACTATTACATCCCCCACCCTATCTGCATGCTATCACATACCCCACATTCACCCTCACCCCCATCACTCTAACACCTCACATATGCCCCACTATCACAACCCACACATCCCAAGGCCAAGCCCTGCATGCAACAACAAAGCATGGACACCCATCACAAAAGCATGTTCACTACAGATACCCACACAGACCCCAAACCAAATATCACACAAGGTCCTAGACAAGAATGCAAGCACTGGAGTACAGGGTCACCCACCCATTGCACACAATGGCATACACAGATGCAATAATCATGCCTTTACACCCCTGCAGGACCCCTACCCAACATCACCGGACAGGAGGTTCCAGGCATGTCCACTCCCCCCACAGAAGAGGCCCACAGTGATGATAGCAGCTCTGTCAAACTGGATCAAGGTGACCAGCCCGGCCCATCTGGGACCTCAGGACAGTCGGTTCCCCTCACACTGGCACATGCCACCACAGAGCCTCCCCCCTCAGGAAACACCAGCACAGCAGCCTCCTAGTGGGCCCATCCCTCTGTCCCCAGGACAAGTCAAGCAGCATTGTGTCCACCACTACAGGGAACCCAGGCAAACCCACCAACCCAAGAAAATCAGGAACCTGGGGGCAGTGGCAGTGGGCACACCGTTGAGGGGACAGAGGCACAGCATAACAGGGGAACTGGCAGGACAGCTGTGCGACAGGGGGAGGAAAGGCCCAGGGAACCCACTCTCCATGAGGCCCTCTCCAACATCGTGGGAGCGTACCATCATTCCCAGGAGACAATGGCAACAGTACTGGCCAAGTTTCAGGAGACCCAGCGGCTGCAGGAGGAACTTAAGTCCATCAACACCACCCTGGTCATCATTGTAGGGATGCTGAAGGACCTTGTGGACACCAGGAGGGACACTGTGGCACAACATGGGGCCCCTGACACTAGCCTGGATGATGAACAGCCCACCACCTCTGCAGGTGCTAGTGGACAGAAGGCACTGCCACAGGACCACAACACCAGCACCCCACCCCCTGCAGATGGAGAACCACCCCACAAACAGAGAACAATGTCAAGACCCCCGCCAGGAAATGAGACCACCATGAATGTCATCCTTCTGTCCCACTTCGTCACCCTGTCCATCCATCAACTGCCCTAGCTCCACTTTCTATGCCACTTTGGACAATGCACCTGTGAAACAAATAGACTGGACTCTGCCATGGACAATCCTCCACCATCACCCCTGCCCATTTTACAACCCCGTCCACTATTTTGCACTGAAATAAACACCCTTGAATCACAAAACAATCAGGAGTCAGTCTGTACTTTCACAAATGTGTAATTGCAATAACTAATGAAAATTGCAATGTCGATTGTATTGTCCACATACCGATATCACACAGCTCTAGTCCATGAGGTAATATAGCAGAGGTCACACAGTGGGACCCACATCTGTGAAATGGAAAGGCAAAGTGACAAGTCAGGGTCCATACACTGGGTGAAAGTGACAGACTTATGATAGGTCTAACAATTGTATGAGATGTGTGAGCCAGTGACATCCTCTTACCTGTGTCTCACTGTAGTGCTTCATAACGTTGTTTCTGTTGTTGATATCCTCCTTTTCTGCCTCCTCTTTGTCACTGTCCACAGGCTCCACAGCTGCCACAAGACTTTCTTCTGGACCATCCTCCTGCAGAAAAGCCACCTGTCGTCGCAAAGCCAGGTTGTGCAGCAAACAGCAGGCCACGATGATCTGTCACACCTTCTTTGGTGAGTAGTAGAAAGAACCTCCTGTCATTTGGAGGCACCGGAGCCTGGCCTTCAGGAGGCTAAAGGTCCTTTCTATCAATCTCCTAGCTTGCCCATGTGCCTCACTGTAGCGGTCCTCTCCCCTTGTGATGGGATTTCTCACTGTGGTCAGTAGCCATGACAGGTTGGGGTAACCAGAGTCACCTGAAAATATCGAGGGACAACTGTTAGACACACTCTAACACTTAGGGACAATCCCAGACAACTATTCACAGGGTATAGGGTCCTTGCCCTCACCTATTAGCCACACACGGTGCCTCTGGAGTTGCCCCATCACATAAGGGATGCTGCTATTCCTCAAAATGTAAGCGTCATGCACTGAGCCTGGAAACTTGGCATTCACATGGGAGATGTACAGGTCAGCCAAACACACCATCTGCACATTCATTGAATGGTAGCTCTTCCAGTTTCTGTACACCTGTTCACTCCTGCGGGGGGTACCAAGGCCACATGTGTCCCATCAATGGCACCTATGATGTTGGGGATATGTCCCAGGGCATAGAAGTCACCTTTCACTGTGGGCAAATCCTCCGCCTGAGGGAAAATGATGTAGCTGTGCATGTGTTTCAGAAGGGCAGACAATACTCTGGACAACACATTTGAGAACATAGGCTGGGACATCCCTGATGCAATGGCCACTGTAGTTTGAAAAGACCCACTTGCCAGGAAATGGAGTACTGACAGGACCTGCACTAAAGGGGGGATTCCTGTGGGATGTCGGATTGCTGACAACAGGTCTGGCTCCAACTGGGCACACAGTTCATGGATTGTTGCAAGATCAAGTCTGTAGGTGACTATTACTTGTCTCTCTTCCATTGTCGACAGGTCCACCAGCGGTCTGTACACCGGAGGATGCCGCCATCTCATCACCTGCCCCAGCGGACGTGCCCTATGGACGAGAACAGCGAGCAGAGTTATCCAAAAGTGACGTATTAAGAAAAAAATTATTGCACACATTTGTCAATCCGCAATATGCGCGTCACTGTGTGTATGCAAGGCCTAGATAGGTGTGACACATTTAAAATTAATTTCATGTGGCCCCCTGAAATGGCGGCTGGCTGACCTGTAAGGTGGAACAAGGGGGTTTGAGGTACCTGCGCTGGCGTTGTACACCGTTGCGGTAGGCGGTCGAAGACTGCGGCGCAATCCTGCATTGGTTAACATTGGACCCTATGGGTCCCAGGAGCCAATGACGATGTACGCCGGCGGTGACGGTAAGCACCGCCGCGGACATGACAGACATTTTCTGTCTGTTCACTCACTTGATACCTGACCTTCGACAGGAGAGGACCTACACTGCAAGTGCTGCTGTGACCTCAGTCTGGAAGCGACGATGGCTCATGTGTCTGGGGAAAGGGCCCCTGCCTTCACTTCGGAGGAGTTGGAGAAGTTAGTGGATGGGGTCATCCCCCAGTACACGCTACTCTACGGTCCTCCTGACAAACAGGTGAGTACACTGTGAGCATGCTGTATCGGCAATGCCTGTTTGACGGGGTGTGGATGGAAGATACGTGGGGGGGACCGAGGCCTGCATGAGTGGACGGTGAGTGTATGTGCATCAGGGCAAGGGTGGGAACGTGGGTCAATGACTGTGACAGTCCAGACGGTTAAATATTTTCCTTTTTCCCCTGCACTATTCCTGTAGGTCAGCGCCCACCAGAAGAAGGATATTTGGCGTGCCATCGCCAAGGACGTCCGGACCCTGGGGGTCCTCCACAGACGGAGCACCCACTGCCGTAAAAGATGGGAGGACATTCGCCGCTGGAGCAAGAAGATGGCGGAGGCCCAGCTGGGGATGGCCTCCCAACGTGGGAGGAGTGCCTGTCGCACCATGACCCCCCTGATGTTCCGGATCCTGGCTGTGGCCAATCCGGAGTTGGATGGGCACTTGAGGGCATCACAGCAGCCACAAGTGGGTGAGTACAGTCACATCCATCTGACTCTGCGCGCTTTAAGAGGTGTCTGGGTGGGGGAGGTGGGCTGTTGGTTCCCCTAGGCCAGGGCGAGTTTTGTAGGCAAGGTCCCTTCGTGAGGCAGGCTATGTGGCACCCCAACACCACCAGTGGTAAGAGCCAACTACACCTAGTCAGGCTCCTGTGACTTCCATGTGTGCAGCAATCGGGCATAGGCCTTGTACCCTATGTCCGTGTGATCAATTAGGGAACTCTAAGTGCATGACGTAGTGCAGAGGGCTGCTGTGTCTGTAGTGTCCGCCAACGGTAGTGGTATTGCATGCACTGAACATGTCTTTCTTCTGTCTTTCCCCCACCCTTTTTGTGGTCTCCCTGTTCTTGTATGCATTTGCATCATCAGGCGGATGAGTAGTGGCACCGGAGCAGGAGGGAGCTGCATCCCACATGACCCTGGAGGGCGAGACAATGGAGTCTGAAGCCACCAGTGGGACGGAGGGCGAGGGGAGCTCCACGGCAGGGACCAGAGGTGACATCAGCAACAGCGACTCGTCCTCTGATGGGAGCTCCCTTGGGTTGGTGGGCCCTCTGTGCCCCACCGCTTCAACAGATACAGCCGCCACCCCCCCTACCAGCACCACCCTCCCATCAGCCTCTCAGCATGTGTCCGGTGGCCACTCACCCAGAAAGGTGGGCATCTCCTTCGCCCCAGGCACCTCAGGCCCTTCCCCAGTCAGCCCTGCTGCCCTCAGTGAGGAGGCTATTGACCTCCTGAGATCCCTCACTGTTGGGCGGTCTACCATTCTGAATGCCATCCAGGGTGTAGAGAGGCATTTGCAACAAACAAAGGCATACCTGGAGGACATTCATTCTGGCCAGGCAGCCCAACAGATAGCATTTCAGACTCTGGCCTCAGCACTGATGGCAGCCATTATCCCTGTGTCTAGCCTCCCCCCTCCAACCTCCTCCACCTAGACCCAATCCCCTGTACCTCAGCCTATCCCAAGCACACCAACAGACCAGCATGCACACACCTCAACACACAAGAGTGGCTCAGGCAAACATAAGCACCACACATCCCACAGGCACTCACACAAGCATCATACCTATGCACACATACCAACATCCACTGCCTCCACTGTGTCCCCCTCCTCCACGTCTCCCCCCTCCCTGTCTCGTCTCCACTCACACCTGCATGTACTACATCTTCATCCACTACCTCCATCACCAGCATGCCCATCACCACACACCGCTCACGTGCACTCACCACCCCCACTACCATTCACATATCCCCTGTGTCCTCTCCCAGTGCGTCTGTGAGCCCTCCTCCCAAAGTACACAAACGCAGCCACACACCCACCCAACAGCCATCCACCTCACAACAGCCTCCAGCCCATGCACCTTCACCCAAAGTCAGCAAACGTACACCTCCTACAACCACTACCTCTTCAGCCACTCCCAAACCCACTCCATCTACCTATCCCAGTGTGTCTAAAAAGCTTTTCCTGTCTACTATTGACCTCTTCCCTACACCTCTCCCCCGTCCATGCCCTAGGGCCCGCCTTTCCAGGTCCCAACCCAGCACCTCAGCCACCACATCACCGGGCACAGTGGTGGCAGCAACTGCGGGCTTTTGGAGTGCGCCAAGCATCAGGGCTGCCACTGTTCCACAGAGCGAGGGCAAGGACATTCCACCACCTCCAAAAGTCAAAAAGTTGCCCACATCCCAGAGGGAGAAGGCGAAAACACCTGCCACCAAGGGCTCAGGCAAAACAAAAGTGGATAGTGGAAAGACAGCTGCGCCACCATCCAAGGTGGGGAAGGGCCAGAAAATCAAGGGCAGGTCCACATTGACGGCAACCTGCACGGCGGACAAGACCGCCACCAGAACCACCACCTGCACCGCCACCTGCACCGCCACCTGCACCGCCACCAGCACCGCAGTCACTGAGCCCACCACCAGCACCGCAGTCACTGAGCCCGCCACCAGCACTGCAGTCACTGAGCCCACCACCAGCACCGCAGTCACTGAGCCTGCCACCAGCACCGCAGTCACTGAGCCCGCCACCATCACCGCCACCACAAAGACCGGCACCAGCACCGCTGCCACAAAGACCGGCATCATCACCGCTGTCACAGAGCCCACCGCCAGAACCGATGCCACAGAGCCCGCCACCAGCACCGATGCCACAGAGCCCACCGCCAGCACCGATGCCACAGAGCCTGCCACCAGCATCGCAGTCACTGGGCCCGCCACCAGAACCAAAGTCACTGAGCCCGCCACCAGCACCGCAGTCACTGAGCCCACCACCAGCACCGCCACCACAAAGACCGCCGCCAGCACCAATGCCACTGACACCACCGCCAGCACTGCCAGCGGCCCTGCGACATCCTGAGCCAGTGGCACCAACGCAGACATGGATGCCATCCCCAGTGGTCAGTCGTACGTGGCTGGTGGTCAGTTCCAGGAGTCTGGGCAGCTTGCATGTTGCACCACCGTCAGTGGAGTATCACATCCACTACCTCAGTCCTTAGCAGGATGAAGCACTCTGGGCACAAAGCCCCCTCCAGAACCAGTGGAGAAAGGCATCCACTTGAGAGACTGTGGCTTGGCACTCCCCATGATAGAGCAGTGGACAAACCACCCACTGTAAGGACTTGTGAGACTGTGGCTTTGCACTCCCCAGGATAGAGCAGTGGGCAAACCACCCACTGTAAAGATTTGTGAGACTGTGGCTTTGCACTCCCCAGGATAGAGCAGTGGGCAAACCACCCACTGTAAAGACTTGTGAGACTGTGGCTTTGCACTCCCCAGGATAGAGCAGTGGGCAAACCACCCACTGTAAAGACTTGTGAGACTGTGGCTTTGCACTCCCCAGGATACAGCAGTGGGCAAACCATCCACTGTAAAGATTTGTGAGACTGTGGCTTTGCACTCCCCAGCATACAGCAGTGGGGAAACCACCCACTGTAAAGACTTGTGAGACGGTGGCTTTGCACTCCCCAGGATACAGCAGTGGACATGGGGCCCCCTCGTGGAGCTGGCGTCAGCCACTGATCCGGCTGAGGTGCCTGTTTCCTTCCCTTCCCCCTGAGGTGCCTGTTTCATTTCGATCTGATGCCCCTGCAGTGTTCTCTCCGTTTGAAGTCTGGTATTGAGTGTGGGCCTCGCCCATGCTTTTTGGGCCCAGTGGTTCACGGACTATGAATGGTGCACTATCCGGACTTGTGTAGTTGGTGTACATAATTGTATATACTGTATTTAAAGTTTTGACTAATGGATTTTTATTTATTACACTCGTTCAACTAATTTCTTTTTGTCCTTGCGTTCTTCCAGGGGTGGTGGGGGGGTGTAAATGTAATGTTGCAGCATGTATTTGTGTGTATGTTGTTGTGGGTGGGGATTTTGCGTGTTGCGTGTGTGTGTCACTCTCTTTTCCCTCCCCCCCCTGTGTTGTAGGTGCAGTACTCACCGTGGTCGTCGCCACCGTCTTTCGTGCTCCTGGTAGAGGAGCAGGAATACCATTGCAGGGAGTATTTGGAGTTCTGGCTCCATGGCGTCCTGGTTCCTCGTGGGGTATGGAGAGGTGAGTATTTTCTTTTCCTAGTCCTGTTTCCACCGTGTTTTTGTTCGCGTTGGTTCTGCCCCGGAAAAGGTGGCAGATTGGCCACTCATAATAGTCTAGGTGGTACATTGTCTTCCGCCTGTCTGTTGGCGGTGACCGCCGCAGTGTTTGTTTCTACTGCCGTGGCGGTCAGAGTGTTAAAGTGGCTGTCTATGTTGGCGGTTTCCGCCAAGGTCATGATTACATTTTTTTTACCACCGCCCTGTTGGCGGTCTTACCGCCGCTTTAACACCGACCGCCAGGGTTGTAATGAGGGCCACTGTCTTTTAACTAATGAATTAATAAAGAGTTGATTTGAATAAAATTTGAACTAACAGATGATTTAGAAGTGTAAGCAATGGGCAAATAAAATTGTTAACTCTTTCCTGTGAAGTGGTTACTCTTGATTGACATGGTTTAAAGTTGTTTTTCCTGAAATGTTTATTGGTTATTGATGTTAGCTACCATTCCAGTAGTCGCTGCATGACTATGATACTCCATGCGATTCAAAAGGTTTATCGACCTATACGCGTCCCCTTGTAAGTTTACTTATTAAGGACCAGGCGCGCTAGCAGTTTTTGGTAGCAGCTTGATGGTTAGTTTCCTTGGGGAACTAGTTATGTGTTGATTATTGGTCATGGTAGTAGTTTAATTTAGGATTAGTTGTTCATATTCTTATGAGGTTTGAATTTTGTTTTTCTGAAATGTCAATTGTAGCATGAATGATGTCCCATTAAGCCCAGAAATTACTTTCCCAGATCCTGGACCCTGTTAGTAAAGTTGGGTATGTTCCCGGTGTGTTTGTGATAGTATAAAAGTGGAAGGTTGCGCTTGCACAGGCTTAAGCAAATCGCAGGTGAATTGTGATGTATGTAAGTAGGGAGTCTGCGTACTCCAGTTCAGGTTAGTAGGACTGTGTGTACTCCGTAGTATGAGATTAGGGAAGTAGTCGAACTTCATATTCGTGTGGCGCTTTGTGCTAAAAAATTATCCACGTGGTTGTTGGTGATGTACGGACCCTGCACGGTCTAAAGCTCTGGAGTATATTGACAAGTGTAGGAGACACTACTGTTGTAATCTGTCTGGTTTAGTAGGTTGATCGGGTGTGGTCAACAAGTTGGTGTGTGAGATAGAGGAATAAAAGGAATTTTTCGACTGAGATTTGGCGAGTTCTATGTGCACCAGGACAGACCCATTAATTCTTTGAGAGTAAAAATGTGCAGGTCGAATTTTGCTTGCGAATGTGGGAGACTGAGAAAGAGGAATAGCTATATGAACGAAAGGGCCATTAGTGGAAATCCGTAAGGTCTCTGAAGCGATTGTGTCCCTTCCTGTAGTATTCCAGCAGGTTTGTTTTAGTTATTGGTATTTGGTAAATGCTCGCAAATAATTTACATTAGGTGTGTGAATTGAGTTGAGGAGGACGAGCCGCAAGACTTTGTCAGCCGCTGTGTGTGAGTGTGATGTCAGAGTGTGCCGCGCTGAGATAGGTTGGTTAGTGAGAAGAGTAGCGAGCGGATTGGCAGCTGTCCATAAGAGACAATTGGTTGAGTAAGCAGGTGAAGGGAATCTTGGGAGTAAAAGTCATTTCATTATTGAATCGAAGTAAACAGATCAGACAAAAATGAAGTTTTTCAAGGCGTTCAGAAGTGCGATGAAGGGTGTTTCTTACATTAAAGCGTCAGTAGGGGAGCCAACCCCACCGGAAAATTCTCCGGCTTACATTGTGATGGTGGAGCGAGGTATAGCACCGTGTTTGTGGTTTAAACAGTGATGTAAGCTAACAAAGAAGCGAGGGTCCTTAGCGTTTCCAAAGCATGGAATGTTTCATTTGAGAATTTTAGATGAATTGTGAATGGCATTATACGAGATGAAGACATTACCGAGACCAGCACAGTTTGAGGCTTTAGCGGTTTGGGAACTGATGGCCAGACAACAACAAGAGATGAAGTTCAAAAAGAGAATGGCAGGGGAGAAATCTTTAGCTGAAGCTAGGTAGGATTGGGAACAGAAAATATGGAGAGCAGAGACACTACAGGGTGTCAAAGTGTTTCCTGCAATTACAGGGGAAGATGAAACAGAGAAAGAAGATAGTGCTAAAGAGAATGAGAGTACAGGCAAAAAGAAAAAGAGAAAGTCCAATATTGACGATGGAGATTCTGATGTTGAGGATCTCATTACACAGTTGTTAAGGGATCGACCTCCACCTTTCCGACCTATTCAGGGGGTCCAGGCACTAGTGCCACTACGACTGTTCCAGCACAAGTACAGGGAACTGAGGGAGCAGCTCAGACAGATAGTGGTCAACTACCAGGGGTAGCACAGAGTACATCTAATGTGGGAACTACTACTGTGGTTCAAGAGCAGATGCATCCACTTTCGGTGCAGAGAATTTATCAAGATGTGCCAGTTCTTGAGGCAGTTTCAAACATAATGGTGCCAACGGAGCAAGTGCTTCCTAGGCCAATGCTAGTTCAGACAGATCCGACTCCAATGTTATTGCCTTCAGCACAGGAACAGGGTTTGCTGAAGTTTACACCAATGACAGGAACATAGTCAAATATTACACCAGTTATGAACCAGGCAATGGGGGTAACATTTCCACAAGGTACGAGTGTCAGGGCAGCTTCAGATGCAATATCGCTACCAATTACTGTTGGTCCAGCGGTACCCTTATTTGCGTAAAAGAAATCAAATGCAGAGGAGCAGAATGAAATGTCACAAAGTTTTGTGAGAAGGGGAGTGAGTGATCCTGTGCAGATGATGGTGTGCGCAGGTTAGACTTTCAATGGATCTAGACCTTTAATGGATCTTAATCTAATTCCAGATGCAGTGAAAGGTCCGAAATCGAGTCAGAGTTTGAAACTCTTGACACTGCAAGCTTCAGGTGCAGTGGTACAACAGTTACCAGTGCCAAATGCAAGTAACATTTCATTACAGGGATTGTCAGCTCAGCAGTTGAGTGAATGGTTAGACAATCTAAACACTCCTCAGAATGCATCTAATGGCGAAGAGCAGAAAAAGCGTGTGAGGTTGAATATAGAAGCAACTGAATTAATTGAGGGAACAATGGGTGTGAATAGATTGGAGTCCTAAACTTAAGAAGAGCTGAGGTAACTGTGCCCAAAGATTACAAAGGAAGTGAGCAAAATACATCAGAAACTGGCAGAGCTAGCAGAAAAACACGACATTGAGATTGAGAAAACGGAGCATTTGAAACGCAGTTACAGATTAGATTTTGAGGCAAAGGATTTCGAACACAAGAGATCAGCAAGAATGAAGGCATATTTGAGAGAGTTGTTGCAGAGTGCTCAGATTTGGGGAGCATTAGAAAAGTGGGATGGGAGATGGACAGGCCCCCCTGTCACCCACCAAAGGTGGCAGGACACCCCCCAACCAACATCGACACACACCCCCTACACGCACACATACACTACAACTACGCATACCCACACACATACAAACAGACATTCCAACAGACACAGACATACACGCACACATACTCACAGACATACAAACAGACAGACATGCACACATTTTCAACACACACAACACACACCCTGCATGCATACACGCACTCACACACCCCTCTACACACTCACACGCACACACCCATGCACACACACAACACAGAACACCGCCCCACCCCTCGCCCCTAACGGACGATCACCTTACCTGTACCGGTGATCCTCCGGGAGGGAACGGGATCCATGGGGGCTGCTCCGCCGCCAGCTCCCTGTCACCAGAACACCGCCACACCGAATCATGGGACGTGATTCGGTGGGCGGTGTTCTGATGACGTGGCGGTGGAGGTGGAGCAGCCTACACTTCCCCGCCGACCGCCAGTATGGCGGCTCTCCATCCGAAAAAGGACGGAGGGCTGCCAGCAGTCACAATACGCTGTGCGGAAAACCACCTGTACTGGCGGTCTTCAGCATGGCGGTACCTCTGCGGTCTTGCAAAAAGAACGCTGAGGTTAAAATGAGGGCCAATGTCTTTTAAATAATGAATAAAGAGTTGATTTGAATAAAATGTGAACTAACAGATGATTTAGAAGTGTAAGCAATAGGGAAATAAACTTGTTAACTCTTTCCTGTGGAGTGATTATTCTTGATAGATATGGTTTAAAGTTGTTTTTCCTGAAATGTTTCTTGGTTATTGATGTTAGCTACCATTCGAGTAGTCGCTGCATGAGTAGGATACTCCATGCAATTCAAAAGGTTCATCGACCTATACGCGTCTCCTTGTAAGTTTACTTACGAAGGGCCAGGCGCGCTAGCAATACCAAAGCTTTAGAAGACTCAGACAAAGAGACAAGGTCACGAAATGCCCGGATACTAGTCCATTGACCTTTCAGGGTGGATAGTGTGTAAGCCTTCTCAACCCCATCCATAAACAACTGTAAGATAGCATAAACCAGGCAGGTAACAGAAGAAAGATCATGAAGGGAACACCAACAAAATTAATTAGTCCAATGCTTAGCATAAGAGGACAGTGTAGGCTTCCTACGTGAACCTTGCATTACTGGAAGACCATGGGCGGGCAATCCTTGACTCAGCAAAGTCCTCCATTCAACAGCCAGACCACAAGTGTGTTAAGGGAACAGGCAGGCGTGGGCCCAGGAACTTTAAGGAAGAGGAAACATTCAACAGAATCAAAGGTGGATGAACAGCCATGTTCCACACCAAAGGGAACCAGGACCTCCTAAGCCAAAAGGGGAGCACTGCTACCATTAGTGCCCTGTCCAGCTAAACCTTCATTAGAAAGGGTTGTATGGGATGAAAGGGGGGGAACCCATAAAGAAGCCCTTGAGGCCACTGGATCAACAAGGAATCCACTTCCCATGCCCCCTCTGGCGGGCTCCTGGAACAGAACAGGGGCAGAAGTGAGTTTGTCCTGTAAGTGAACGGATCCAGCTGTGGACTTCCAACCCACCTGCAAATCCAGCAAAACACCCGAGGGCAGAGTCTCAGGTTTAGGGATGACGGAAACCTCCGACTCAGGGAGTCCACCATAACATTGTCCACCCCCCTAATATGTTGAACATGGATTGATTGAAGAAGACTTCCTGCCCAATGAGGAACTAAGCATGCCACTTGATTGAGTGAACAACTGTGAGTACTGCCCTGATGTAGGCAACAGTCACTGTGTTGTCGGAGCGAATCAACACATTGCATACCAACAGATGTGTCTGGAATTGGTGTAGGGCTCACTCCACTGCCGACAATTCCCTCCAACTGGATATGCTGTTTAAGAGATCCAATGTTATGTATAGATTTAAATTTATTTGTACACGGTGTAAGTAACATCTCTCTCCTTGTTTAGGGGGTGAGGGGAAGGGGGGTGGGACAAGTTAATTCATTGTAATGTTATTTTGTTGTTAAAATCAATTAGATATATATATTATATATAAATTATATATTTTTTTTCACTAAAAAGCAACAGTTAAAGTGACATTATAGTTAGGTGTCAAAGTGAGACGTGGTAACATTAAAAAATACAAAAAACACAAGATAAAAATGAATTGATAATGAGCAATAAAAATGTTTTACTTCCCTTTGGCATATAAATGTATGTACCTTAGTTCTAGATCCTGGAATGGTGGAGATATGAAATGATTTAGCTGATTTACATATGAATCTGTTGTGAAGTCTCCAGCATTCAAAAGGAAAACTGGTGAACACAAAGAGTTCTTCTGACGCCCCCTATTGAAGGCAAAGCTGCTGGCGGGTGCCTCCCACAAGTTTGAGAACTGCCCGAAGAAAGGATTCCTGAGAAGTACTCTTCGGGCCATTATTTAACCACTTGTGCCATTTCTTGGAGTAGAAGGAACTTGCACTGTAATCCTGCCACTTTTGCCTAGAGCTAAGGAAAATAGGAAGGTGTCAACTGAGCTCATCAAGCAGTATCATGGGTCCGATTCCCTTTAGCAGCCCCCCACTGGTGCCAAAGTGCCTTCAGATTAGGCAAAGGCATCCTGTTCCTATTCGGCAGTTACTCTCGGAAGAGATGAGCCAAGGCGTTATAGTCTCCGCAATTAGAGAGACAGCTGAGCCTTAGCTTTATACCTAGTAAACCCAACCAATACTGATGTTGAAATCAGAAACTTCAACCGCTGAACTTGCTTTAACATCAACTGCCTCTGCAGCACCATCACAAGAGCCTTCACCAATTAAATTTTCCATTCCTTTCCAAAAAATTGCATTTGCGAAAGATGATGCTGAACTAGGAAAGAAGTTGTACTTCTTCCATTTCTGCCTAGAAACACTGATATCTGAAGATAGCGGATAGTGGTCAGGATGACTGATCACCTGCTGCAGAGTGATCTCACCACCAAGGTCATATATTTAGATTTTTACAGTTATTGTGGATCAAAATTCTGATTATCATCTGGAGGATGGTGGACGGGCACTATCTTCCATGGTATTCTCCACTGTCTCATCATGACATTATGTAGTTATCATGCTGGTCACATCAATGCGCATATTCTACCTGATGGCAATGTTTTGGAAAGAATTCCATATCAGATTTTCAGGCCAAAGAAGGTGCACCTGCTCAGGTGTTAAAACGACGTCTCCTTGCAATTTGCTACATTAGCCTGAAAAAGTTTGACACTATTGTTCTAACTACCGCCATGGTGCGCCATATCTTAAATACAGCGCACACGTGGTGGCGTTAGGGGGGCACAAGAAAAGTGGAGCTGCATTGTATGCAGTGCTACTTTTCCTAAATTAGGCCCTTAATGTCCATGTAGTTTTGATTTTCACATTGTTACGCAAGCTCCTGGGTGTTAGAGTCATAAAAGAAACTGCATAGTGTGTGTGACCGAGGTGTATAATAGCTGAGGCATAGTGGAAGTCCTCAAGAGTTTGTCTTAGAATTTTAGGATAGACTTTGATCTTGCTAGTATGTAAATTAGCTGACCAAAATGTTTCTTCCGCTTTTAAAGGTAAACATATGTCTTGAAGGACCAATTCTTGCCAAGTTTTACGTATAACATTTGGACAAAACATGTTTGCAGCTATCGGAACACTGTGGTCTGAATGTTTTGAGACAGATAGGATACTTAGCGGGTCATTACAACCCTGGCGGACGGTGTTAAAGCGGCGGTAAGACTGCAAACAGGCCGGCGGAAAAAAAATTGGAATTACGACCGTGGAGGAAACCGCCAACAAAGACAGCCACTTTAACACTCCGACCGCCACGGTGGTACAGACAAGCAGCGCGGCGGTCACCGTCAACAGACAAGCGGAAGACAAAGTACCGCCCATAGTATTACAACAGGCCAATCCACCACCTATTCCGGGGCGGATTCACCGTGGATAAAAACCACGGCGGAAACAGCCATTTCAATGGGAAAACGCTCACCTTAACACACTCCACGAGGAAGGAGGGCACCATGGAGCCGTAACTCCAAATACTCCCTGCGCAGTCTTCCTGCTCCTCTACGATCATTAGCAACGCCGCCGCGGAAGACAACGGTGAGTACTCCACCTACGAAATAGGGGGGGGTGAGGCAAAAGTCAGGGACACACACACGCAACACCCCCACCCCCACCCTCGCACACTACAACACACACACCAGTGCATTTCCAAACATCACAGTAACAACCCCCAACCCCCCCGGAAGAATGCAAAGACAAAAGGAAATTAGTTTAACCATTGTAATGTATCAAAATACAGTAAGCTAATATATACAGATATATATCCTCATTCAAAAATGTATACATCATGATTAGTAGTGCAGGTATGCACCATTCAATGTCCGTGGACCACTGGGCCCAAAATGCATGGGCGAGGCCCACACACAATACCTGTCCAGAAACGGAGAGAACACTGCTGGGGCATCAGATCGAAATACAACAGGCACCTCAGAGGGAAGGGGGGCACCTCAGCCGGATGACAGCACCACGCTAGATCCACGACGGGGCTCCATGTCCATTGATGTATTCTGGGGAGTGCAAAGCCACAGTCTCACAAGTCTTTTCAGTGGGTGGTTTGCCCACTGTACCATCCTGGGGAGTGCAAAGCCACAGTCTCACAAGTCTTTTCAGTGGGTGGTTTGCCCACTGTACCATCCTGGGTAGTGCAAAGCCACAGTCTCACAAATCTTTTCAGTGGGTGGTTTGCCCACTGTACCATCCTGGGGAGTGCAAAGCCACAGTCTCACAAGTCTTTTCAGTGGGTGGTTTGCCCACTGTACCATCCTGGGGAGTTCAAAGCCACAGTCTCACAAGTCTTTTCAGTGGGTGGTTTGCCCACTGTACCATCCTGGGGAGTGCAAAGCCACAGTCTCACAAGTCTTTTCAGTGGGTGGTGTGCCCACTGTACCATCCTGGGGAGTGCAAAGCCACAGTCTCACAAGTGGATAACAGTCTCCACTGGTTCTGGAGGGGGACTGGTGCCCAGAGTGCTTCATCCTGTTAAGGAATGAGGTAGTGGATGCTGTTCTCCACAGGTTCTGGAGGTGGACTGGTGCCCAGAGTGCTTCATCCTGTTAAGGACTGAGGTAGTGGATGCTGTTCTCCACAGGTTCTGGAGGGGGACTGGTGCCCAGAGTGCTTCATCCTGTTAAGGACAGATAGAGTGGATGCTGTCCTCCACAGGTTTTGGAGGGGGACTGATGCCCAGAGTGCATCACTCTCCCCGTGACAGTCCCAGTTCCGTCACTGCCCCTGGCGCATATGGGCTACCGGTGCTTGATGTTGCGGTGCTTGCCCTGTTCAGCGGTGCTTGTCATGGCAGTCTTTGCCCTGTTCAGCGGTGCTTGACTTAGCAGTTTCTGACCTGTTCAGCTGTGCTTGCCATGGCGGTCTTTGCCCTGTTCAGCGGTGCTTGCCCTGTTCAGCGGTGCTTGACTTAGCAGTTTCTGACCTGTTCAGCGGTGCTTGCCATGGCGGTCTTTGCCCTGTTCAGCATTGCTTGCCCTGTTCAGCGGTGCTTGACTTTGCTCTCTCTGACCTGTTCAGCGGTGCTTGCCATGGTGGTCTTTGCCCTGTTCAGCGGTGCTTGCCCTGTTCAGCGGTGCTTGACTTTGCTGTCTCTGACCTGTGCAGCGGTGTTTGCCATGGCAGTCTCTCATATCCCAGCGGGGCTGTGGCTGCCAGGGCCCTCCTGGGCACTGACTCTGGCGGTGGCCTCCTGGCCACTAACAATGGGACTGCCCTCCTGGGCACTGACTCTGGTGGTGGTCTCCTGACCAGTGACAATTGGACTGCCCTCCTGGGCACTGACTCTGGCGGTGGTCTCCTGACCAGTGACGATTGGACTGCCCTCCTGTGCACTGACTCTGGCGGTGGTCTCCTGACCACTGACGATGGGACTGCCCTCCTGGGCACTAACTCTGGCGGTGGTCTCCTGACCAGTGACGATTGGACTGCCCTCCTGGGCACTGACTCTGGCGGTGGTCTCCTGGCCACTGACGATGGGACTGCCCTCCTGGGCACTGACTCTGGCAGTGGTCTCCTGACCAGTGACGATTGGACTGCCCTCCTGGGCACTGACTCTGGTGGTGGACTCCTGACCAGTGACGATGGGGCTGGCGGTGGCGTCCTGGGCAGCGGGGATGATGGCGGCCTTCTCCGCTGTGCTGCTCTTCCCAGACTTTGGTGATTTCTTCTGCCCCTTCCCCACCATGGGAGGAGTCACAGCTGACTCAACACTCCCCCCGGGACCTTTGTGAGCCGCTTTGCCGGCAGGAGTCTTCCCCCTCTCCCGTCGGGCACTGTCCAACTTCTGGTGCTTCACAGGGGGGGACTGGCTGTGCTTTGGCTCCGTGTCACACTGGCTGCCCTGGTGGCCGGTGCACTCCACATACCTCTAACAAACACCACTGGTACCGGAGATGTTTAGGCTGAGGTGCTACTACGGGACCTATGAATTGGAGGGGGGGTGGTGGGAAAGAGGTCAACGTTGCTCAGGAAAAGTTTCTGACGGACACTGGGACGGGTAGCTGGAGGGGTTCTGAGAGTGGAGGAAGAGGAGGTGGTTGTAGGATGTGTAACTTTTGATGATTTGGGTGCAAGTGCATGTTCTGGAGGCTGTTGTGAGGTGGATGGATGTTGGGTGTGTGTGTGTGCCCGCATTTGTGTACTTTGGGAGGGGGCGTCACAGACACACGGAGAGAGGACACAGGGGACATGTAAATGGTAGTGGGGGTGGTGAGTGCAGGTGAGCGGGGTGTGGTGGTGGGTGTTCTGGTGCGAGTCCTAGTGGCTGTAGTGGTAGTGCATGCAGGTGAGAGTGTAGACGACACTGGGAGGGAAGAGGGAGATGACGAGGAGGGGGGAAAGTGGAGGCAGTGGGTGATGCTGTGTCTGTATGTGGGTGATGGTTGTGTGAGTGACTGTGGGATGTGTGGTGCCTAGGTTTGCCTGAGCTTCCCTTGTGTGTTGAGGTGTGTGCAGGCTGGTCTGATGGTGTGCTTGGGATAGGCAGAGGTACAGGGGATTGGGTATGGGTGGAGGAAGTTGGAGGGGGGAGGCTAGACACAGGGACAATGGCTGCCATCAGTGCTGAGGCCAGAGATTGCAGGGTTCGATGATGGGCAGCCTGACCAGAATGAATGCCCTCCAGGAATGCATTAGTGTGTTGCAACTCCCTTTCTACACCCTGGATGGCATTCACAATGGTAGACTGCCCAACAGTGAGTGACCTGAGGAGGTCAATGGCCTCCTCACTGAGGGCAGCAGAGGTGACAGGGGCAGGGGCTGAGGTGCCTGGGGCGAAGGTGATGCCCACCCTCCTGGGTGAGCAGGCACGGGGCGAAGGCTGAGGGGCTGCTGGGAGGGCGGTGCTGGTAGGGGGGCTGGCAGCTGTACCTGTAGAAGTGGGGGGCACAGATGTTGCCGCCACCACAAGGGAGCTCCCGTCGGAGGACGAGTCCGTGTCGCTGGTTGCTGATCCGGTGACCGCCGTGAACCTCCCCTGGCCCTCCGTCCCACTGGTGTATTCAGAGTCCGTTGTGTGGCCCTCCATGGCCATGTGGGATGCAGCCCCCTCGTGTTCCGGTGCCACTGTACCTCCGCCTGATGATGCTGATGCACAAAAGAACAGGGAAAGCACGAAAAAGGAGAGGGGGGGCGACAGAAGAAAGACAGGTTGAGTGCATGGCTTACCGCTACCGTTGGTGGACAATACAGACACAGCAGCCCCCTGCACTACGCCGCGCTGTTGGGCTCTACAGATGCAGTTTCTGGGATCTGGCCTCCATGGCTATGGTGGACATCTGCACACATAGATGACACAGGGGCATGTGTACCTGTACTTAGCACTCTACAGAGGTGGGGTGGAGTGCCACATGGCATGCATTACAGAGGGGCCTAGCCTACGGAACTCGCCCTGGCCTAGGGAATCCCACAGCCCTCCTCCCCCACCCAGACCCCTCCACTGCGCGCAAAGTCAGCAGAATGAGAGTGTACTCACTCCCTTGTGTCTGCTGTGATGCCCTCAAGCGCCCATCCAACTCAGGGTAGGCCACCGCCAGGATCCGGAACATCAGGGGGGTCATGGTGCGACAGGCACCCCTCCCACGTTGGGAGGCCATCCCCAGCTGAGCCTCCGCTGTCTTCTTGCTCCAGCTGCGAATGTCCTCCCATCTTTTACTGCAGTGGGTGCTCCGTCTCTGGTGGACCCCCAGGGTCCGGACGTCCTTGCCGATGGCACGCCAAATATCCTTCTTCTGGTGGGCGTTGACCTACATGACATGTACAGGGGAAGAAGAGATGTCATTAGCAACAGCACCGTCAAAGTGAGTGGCCCACATCCCTACCCTTGCCATCTGGCACATGCATTCAAGGTCCTTCGTGCTCGCAGAACTCTGCCCCCTTCCTTCTAACATCCAGCCCTCTCCACCCAGCCATAGCCCATACAACTTGCACCCTATGTACTCACCTGTTGGTCTGGAGGACCGTAGAGTAGCGTGTACTGGGGGAGGACCCCGTCCACGAGCTTCTCCAACTCCTGTGCAGTGAAGGCAGGGGCCCTTTCCCCAGATGCATGTGCCATTGTCTCTTCCAGACCGAGGTCACAGCAGCACTTGCAGTATAGGTCCTCTCCTGTCGAAGATCAGGTATTGAGTGATTGAACAGATAGAAAATGCGGTCACGTCCGCGGCGCACTTCGTCATTGGCTCCTGGGACCCATAGGGTCCAATGTTAACAAATGCAGCATTGCGCAGCGGTCTTCGACCGCCTACCGCGACGGTGTACAACGCCAGCGCAGTTACCTCACATCGCATTGTCCCAGTTTAGAGGTCAGGCAGCCACCATTTCAGGGGTCCACATGGCTTCATTTTCAACTGCGTCACACATACCTAGGCCTGGACTCAACACACATACAGACAACTTTTTGGATTTTGTGTAGTGTTCTGTGTAGCTGTGGGTACATATCTCTGAGTTGCTTGACTCTGTGGTCGCTGTTGTCCTTCCTAGGCACCGTCAGCTTGGACATGTGAGGAGATGGCGGAATCCTCTGGTGTACCGACCGCTGGTGGACCTGTTGACAATGGAGGAGCGACATTTAATCATCACCTACAGGTTTGACCGTGCCACAATCCAGGATCTGTGTACCCAGTTGGAGCCAGACCTTATGTCACCAATCCGCCATCCCACAGGAATCCCCCCTCAAGTGCAGGTGCTATCAGTGCTCCATTTCCTAGCAAGTGGGTCCTTTCAAACAACAGTGGCCATGGCATCAGGGATGTCCCAGCCTATGTTTTTCAACGTGTTGTCCAGAGTGCTGTCTGCCCTGCTGAAACACATGAGGAGCTACATCATTTTCCCTCAGGTGGAGGATTTGGCTACTGTTAAAGGTGACTTCTATGCCCTTGGACATATCCCTAACATCATAGGTGCCATTGATGGGACCCATGTAGCTCTGCCCCCCCCCCCACAGGAGTGAACAGGTGTACAGGAACCAGAAGAGTTATCATTCCATGAATGTACAGATGGTATGTTTGGCAGACCAGTACATCTCCCATGTAAATGCTATGTTCCCTGGCTCAGTGCATGATGCCTACATCCTGCGGAATAGCAGCATCCCTTATGTGCTGGGCCAACTCCAGAGGCACCGGGTGTGGCTATAAGGGGACTATGGTTACCCCAACCTGTCATGGCTATTGACCCCAGTGAGGAATCCCAGGACCAGGGCAGAGGAACGCTACAATGAGGTCCATGGGCGGACTTGGAGGGTGATCGAACGCACCTTCGGCCTCCTGAAGGCCAAGTTTCGGTGCCTCCATATGACAGGTGGTTCCCTATTCTACTCACCAAGGAAGGTGTGCCAGATCATCATCGCGTGCTCTATGCTTCACAATCTTGCTTTGTGACGCCAGGTGCCTTTTCTGCAGGAGGATGGTCCAGATGACAGTGTTGTGGCAACTGTGGAGCCTGTGGACAGTGATGAGGAGGAAGGAGAGGAAGAAGACATTGACAACAGGGACTCACTCATACAGCAATATTTCCAGTGACACACAGGTGAGAACACTTTCTTGACTACTACATTTACTTTCACACTTCTACCTTTATCCTGTCTGTCTATTTCAAGCAGTATTTGGTAACTGAGTTGTACATTTCCATTACGGTTTCACAAGTGTGGTTACCAACGTGTGTCATTTGCTTGCATCCTTCATGGACTTGTGATGTGTGACATAGGTATGTTGACATTACATTTTCTAACGGATTTTGCCATTGTCACAGCTAATACACATTTTCAAAATCACAGACTGACTCCAGAGATTTTTGTGCTTCAAGGGTGTTTATTGAAGTGCTAATTATTGGAGGGGGTGTGTAGGAGGCTGGACTGGCTTGTAGTGAGTACCAAGGGGTACTTGCACCTTGCACCAGGCCCAGTTATCCCTTATTAGTGTATAGGGTGTCTAGCAGCTTAGGCTGATAGATAATGGTAGCTTAGCAGAGCAGCTTAGGCTGAACTAGGAGACGTGTGAAGCTACTACAGTACCACTTAGTGTCATATGCACAATATCATAAGAAAACACAATACACAGTTATACTAAAAATAAAGGTACTTTATTTTTATGACAATATGCCAAAGTATCTTAGAGTATACCCTCAGTGAGAGGATAGGAAATATACACAAGATATATATACACAATAGCAAAAATATGCAGTATAGTCTTAGAAAACAGTGCAAACAATGTATAGTTACAATAGGATGCAATGGGGAAACATAGGGATAGGGGCAACACAAACCATATACTCCAGAAGTGGAATGCGAACCACGAATGGACCCCAAACCTATGTGACCTTGTAGAGGGTCGCTGGGACTATTAGAAAATAGTGAGAGTTAGCAAAATAACCCTCCCCAAGACCCTGAAAAGTGAGTGCACAGTGCACTAAAGTTCCCCTAAGGACAAAATAGTCGTGTTAGAGGGGAAATGCAAGGAAAACACAAATCAGCAATGCAACAACGATGGATTCCTGACTGAGGGTACCTGTGGAACAAGGGGACCAAGTCCAAAAGTCACAAGCAACTCGGAGATGGGCAGATGCCCAAGAAATGCCAGCGGTTGGTGCAAAGAAGCTCTTACTAGGCTGAAGAACTGTGAATACTGCAGGAACGACAAGGGCTAGAGACTTCCCCTTTGGAGGATGGATCCCTCACGCCTTGGAAAGTTGTGCAGAAGTGTTTTCCCGCCGGATGGACGCCAACAAGCCTTGCTACACGCAAATCGTGCGTTTGGTGTTTTTGGACGCTGCTGGGGCCCAGGAGGGACCAGGAGGTCGCAAATTGGACCTGCAGAGAGAGGGGACGTCGAGCAAGACAAAGAGCCCTCACTAAAGCAGATAGCACCCGGAGAAGTGCCAGAAACAGGCACTACGAGGATGCGTGAAACGGTGCTCGCCGAAGTTGCACAAAGGAGTCCCACGTCGCCGGAGACCAACTTAGAAAGTCGTGCAATGCAGGTTAGAGTGCCGTGGACCCAGGCTTGGCTGTGCACGAAGGATTTCCGCCGGAAGTGCACAGGGGCCGGAGTAGCTTGCAAAGTCGCGGTTCCCAGCAATGCAGCCCAGCGAGGTGAGGCAAGGACTTACCTCCACCAAACTTGGGCTGAAGAGTCACTGGACTGTGCGGGTCACTTAGACGGTGTCGCTGGATTCGAGGGACCTCGCTCGTCGTGCTGAGAGGAGACCCAAGGGACCGGTAATGCAGCTTTTTGGTGCCTGCGGTTGCAGGGGGAAGATTCCGTCGACCCACGGGAGATTTCTTCGGAGCTTCTGGTGCAGAGAGGAGGCAGACTACCCCCACAGCATGCACAAGCAGGAAAACAGTCGAGAAGGCGGCAGGATCAGCGTTACAGAGTTGCAGTAGTCGTCTTTGCTACTATGTTGCAGGTTTGCAGGCTTCCAGCGCGGTCAGCGGTCGATTCCTTATCAGAAGGTGAAGAGGGAGATGCAGAGGAACTCGGCTGAGCTCATGCATTCGTTATCTAAAGTTTCCCCAGAGACAGAGACCCTAAATAGCCAGAAAAGAGGGTTTGGCTACCTAGGAGAGAGGAAAGGCTACTAACACCTGAAGGAGCCTATCAGCAGGAGTCTCTGACGTCACCTGGTGGCACTGGCCACTCAGAGCAGTCCAGTGTGCCAGCAGCACCTCTGTTTCCAAGATGGCAGAGGTCTGGAGCACACTGGAGGAGCTCTGGACACCTCCCAGGGGAGGTGCAGGTCAGGGGAGTGGTCACTCCCCTTTCCTTTGTCCAGTTTCGCGCCAGAGCAGGGGCTAAGGGGTCCCTGAACCGGTGTAGACTGGCTTATGCAGAATTGGGCACATCTGTGCCCAACAAAGCATTTCCAGAGGCTGGGGGAGGCTACTCCTCCCCTGCCTTCACACCATTTTCCAAAGGGAGAGGGTGTCACACCCTCTCTCAGAGGAAGTTCTTTGTTCTGCCATCCTGGGCCAGGCCTGGCTGGACCCCAGGAGGGCAGCTGCCTGTCTGAGGGGTTGGCAGCAGCAGCAGCTGCAGTGAAACCCCAGGAAGGGCAGTCTGGCAGTACCAGGGTCTGTGCTACAGACCACTGGGATCATGGAATTGTACCAACAATGCCAGGATGGCATAGAGGGGGCAATTCCATGATCATAGACATGTTACATGGCCATATTCGGAGTTACCATGGTGAAGCTACATATAGGTAGTGACCTATATGTAGTGCACGCGTGTAATGGTGTCCCCGCACTCACAAAGTTCAGTGAATTGGCTCTGAACAATGTGGGGGCACCTTGGCTAGTGCCAGGGTGCCCTCACACTAAGTAACTTTGCACCTAACCTTTACCAGGTAAAGGTTAGACATATAGGTGACTTATAAGTTACTTAAGTGCAGTGTAAAATGGCTGTGAAATAACGTGGACGTTATTTCACTCAGGCTGCAGTGGCAGGCCTGTGTAAGAATTGTCAGAGCTCCCTATGGGTGGCAAAAGAAATGCTGCAGCCCATAGGGATCTCCTGGAACCCCAATACCCTGGGTACCTCAGTACCATATACTAGGGAATTATAAGGGTGTTCCAGTAAGCCAATGTAAATTGGTAAAAATGGTCACTAGCCTGTCAGTGACAATTTGGAAAGAAATGAGAGAGCATAACCACTGAGGTTCTGATTAGCAGAGCCTCAGTGAGACAGTTAGTCACTACACAGGTAACACATTCAGGCACACTTATGAGCACTGGGGCCCTGGGTTACCAGGGTCCCAGTGACACATACAACTAAAACAACATATATACAGTGAAAAATGGGGGTAACATGCCAGGCAAGATGGTACTTTCCTACACAACCCCCCCCCAAACGAAGGACAATAAGACTAGCCATTACCTGATGAGTCTTCATTGTCTAAGTGGAAATATCTGGAGAGTCCATCTGCATTGGAGTGGCTACTCCCAGGTCTATGTTCCACTGTATAGTCCATTCCCTGTAGGGATATGGACCACCTCAACAATTTAGGATTTTCACCTTTCATTTGTTTTAGCCAAAGTAGAGGTTTGTGGTCTGTCTGAACAATGAAGTGAGTGCCAAACAGGTATGGCCTCAACTTCTTCAGAGCCCAGACCACAGCAAAGGCCTCCCTCTCAATGGCAGACCAACGCTTTTCTCTAGGGGTCAACCTTCTACTAATAAAAGCAACAGGTTGATCCTGGCCCTCAGAATTAAGTTGTGATAGGACTGCCCCTACTCCTAATTCAGATGCATCAGTTTGGACATAGAATTTTTTAGAGTAACAAGGGCTTTTCAGGACAGGTGCAGAGCACATGGCCTGCTTCAGCTCCTCAAAAGCTTTCTGACAGCTTGCTGTCCATAATACCTTTTTAGGCATTTTCTTGGATGTGAGGTCATTAAGAGGGGCTGCAATGGAGCCATAGTTCTTAATGAACCTCCTGTAATACCCAGTGAGGCCTAGGAAGGCTCTCACCTGAGTCTGAGTGGTAGGGGGAACCCAATCAATAATAGTTTGGATTTTCCCCTGAAGTGGTGCAATCTGTTCCCCACCAACAAGGTGTCCCAGATAAACCACCTTACCCTGCCCTATCTGGCACTTTGAAGCCTTGATAGTGAGGCCTGCCTTTTGCAGAGCCTCCAAAACTTTCCAAAGGTGGACCAGGTGATCATCCCAGCTGGAGCTAAAGACAGCTATATCATCCAAATATGCTGCACTGAAAGCTTCCAGCCCTTGCAGGACTGTGTTCACCAACCTCTGAAAAGTGGCAGGTGCATTTTTCAAACCAAAAGGCATTACAGTAAACTGGTAATGTCCTCCAATGGTAGAAAATGCAGTCTTAGGTTTAGCATCTTCTGATAATTTGATCTGCCAATAACCTGCAGTCAAATCAAAAGTGCTAAGATACTTGGCAGATGCCGGTGTATCTATAAGCTCATCTGCCCTGGGTATAGGGTGAGCATCAGTTTTGGTTACTAAGTTGAGACCTCTATAGTCTACACAAAACCGCATTTCCTTCTTTCCATCTTTAGAATTGGGTTTTGGTACCAGTACCACAGGAGAAGCCCATGGACTGTCAGAGTGCTCAACCACTCCTAGTTCCAACATTTTCTGAACTTCTTGCTTTATGCAGTCCCTGACATGGTCAGGCTGCCTATGGATCTTACTTTTGACAGGTAAACTGTCTCCAGTATCTATAGTGTGCTCACACCAAGAAGTGGTGCCTGGCACAATGGAGAAGAGTTCTGAAAATTGTCCTAGGAGATTTATGCAATTATCTTTCTGCTCAGCAGTAAGACAATCAGCCAAAACTACACCTTCCACAAGAGCATCTTGTTCTGTGGAAGAGAAGAGATCAGGTAGAGGATCACTGTCTTCTTCCTGTCCCTCATCTGTTGCCATGAGCAGGGTGAGGTCAGCCCTGTCATAGTAGGGTTTCAGGCGGTTGACATGGAGCACCCTAAGGGGACTCCTGGCAGTGCCTAAGTCAACCAAGTAGGTGACTTCACCCTTCTTTTCAACAATTGTGTGGGGCCCACTCCATTTATCTTGGAGTGCTCTTGGGGCCACAGGCTCCAAGACCCACACTTTCTGCCCTGGTTGGTACTGAACCAAAACAGCCTTCTGATCATGCCATTGCTTCTGGAGCTCTTGGCTGGCCTGAAGGTTTTTACTGGCCTTTTTCATGTACTCAGCCATCCTTGATCTGAGGCCAAGTACATAATCCACAATATCCTGCTTAGGAGCTTTTAAAGGTTGTTCCCAACCCTCCTTTACAAGTGTGAGTGGACCCCTAACAGGGTGTCCAAAAAGAAGTTCAAAGGGGCTGAAGCCCACTCCTTTTTGGGGTACCTCCCTGTAGGCAAAAAGGAGGCATGGTAGAAGGATATCCCATCTCCAGCGGAGTTTTTCAGGGAGACCCATAATCATGCCTTTGAGAGTTTTATTAAATCTCTCCACCAGTCCATTTGTTTGTGGATGATAGGGTGTTGTGAACTTGTACGTTACACCACACTCCTTCCACATGGCCTTTAAGTATGCAGATATGAAATTGCTTCCTCTGTCTGATACTACTTCCTTTGGGAAGCCCACCCTGGAAAATATTCCCAGGAGGGCCTTTGCCACTGCAGGAGCTGTAGTGGTCCTTAAAGGAATTGCTTCAGGATATCTTGTGGCATGGTCCACTACCACCAAGATAAACCTATTGCCTGAAGCAGTAGGAGGGTCAAGGGGGCCAACTATGTCAACCCCTACCCTTTCAAAGGGAACCCCAACCACAGGTAGTGGAATAAGGGGTGCCTTTGGGGTGCCACCTGTCTTGCCACTGGCTTGACAGGTTTCACAGGACTTACAAAATTCCTTTGTGTCCTCAGACATCCTAGGCCAATGAAACAGGGGAACAAGCCTGTCCCAAGTTTTCATTTGTCCTAGGTGTCCAGCTAAGGGAATGTCATGTGCCAGTGTTAGGAGGAACTTTCTGTACTCCTGAGGAATCACTAATCTCCTGGCAGCTCCAGGTTTAGGATCCCTATGCTCAGTGTACAAGAGGTTGTCCTCCCAGTAAACTCTGTGAGAGTCACTGACATCCCCATTAGCCTGTTTGACAGCTTGCTGTCTGAGACCCTCTAATGTGGGACAGGTTTGCTGTGCCACACTCAGTTCCTCTCTGGCAGGCCCCCCTTCACCCAAAAGCTCAGCAGTGTCTGCTTCCAGCTCCTCTGGTGTAGGTTCTGCACAGGGAGGGAATTCTTCTTCCTCAGAAGTAGAATCCACTGTAGAGGGAGGGATAGTAGGAAGTGGTTTGCTTCTACTAGCCCTAGCTTTAGGGAGCACTTGGTCCATTGTTCCAGGATCCAAGCTTCCCTGTCCTTTTTGCTTTTTGGCCTGAGCCCTTGTCAAAGCAAAAATATGCCCTGGGATGCCCAGCATTGCTGCATGGGCCTCCAACTCCACATCTGACCAAGCTGATGTCTCCAAATCATTCCCTAATAGACAGTCTACAGGTAAATCTGAAGCTACCACAACTTTCTTTGGACCAGTTACCCCCCCCCCCCAGTTGAGATTTACAACAGCCATGGGGTGGCTTTGTGTTATGTTGTGAGCATCGGTTACTTGGTACTGGTGTCCAAGTATGTGTTGTTCAGGGTGCACCAGTTTCTCAATCACCATTGTGACACTGGCACCTGTGTCCCTGTAGGCCTGGACCTCAACACCATTTATTAGGGTTAGTTGCTTGTACTTCTCCAAGTTATGGGGGCAAGCAACCAAAGTGGCTAAATCAATAGCCCCTTCAGAGACTAAAGTAGCCTCTGTGGTCTCCCTAATCAGACCAACCCCAACTAAATTACCAAAAGTGAGCCCAGCTACTCCCTTGGATTGGCTATTAGTAGGTTTGCTCCCACCACCACTGCTATTAGTAGGGACACTAGGTGTAGCAGTAGGGGTTGTAGTGGTAGGAGCTGTGGTGCCTTTCTTTGGACAACTGGGATCTGTTGTCCAATGGCCTTTTATTTTACATAAATAGCACCATGGTTTCTTTTCCTTGTTCTGATTAAAGGAGGATTTGGACCCACCACCCCCACCAGAGTGTTTTTGTGGGCCTGATGAAGACTCATTTTTAGATTTGTCCCCACCCTTGTCAGAAGACTTACCATCCTTCTTTTTGTTGCCATCTTTGTCACCCCCTGTATGAACTTTTCTGTTCACTCTTGTTCTGACCCATTTGTCTGCCTTCTTTCCCAATTCTTGGGGAGAGGTCAGATCAGAGTCCACCAAGTACTGGTGCAACAAATCAGACACACAATTATTAAGAATATGCTCTCTCAGGATTAAGTTATACAGGCTGTCATAATCAGTAACTTTACTGCCATGTAACCACCCCTCCAAGGCCTTCACTGCCTGGTCAATGAAATCAACCCAGTCTTGTGAAGACTCCTTTTTGGTCTCTCTGAACTTTATCCTGTACTGTTCAGTGGTTAAGCCATAACCATCCAGGAGTGCATTCTTAAGAACTTGGAAATTATTAGCATCATTTTCTTTTACAGTAAGGAGCCTATCCCTACCTTTTCCAGTAAATGATAGCCATAGGATAGCAGCCCACTGCTTTTGAGGGACATCCTGTACAGCACAGGCTCTCTCAAGTGCAGCAAACCACTTGTTAATGTCATCCCCCTCCTTATAAGGGGGAACTATCTTGTGCAGATTCCTGGAATCATGCTCTTTTGCAGGATGACTATGGGGAATACTGCTGCTGCCACCATGGGTTTCTAAACCCAACTTCTGTCTTTCCCTCTCTACTTCTAAAGACTGTCTATCCAAATCCAGCTGTTGCTTCTTGAGCTTCAGTCTGGTTTGTTCCACTCTCAATCTATTGAGCTCCCTTTCTAACAATCTGTCATCAGGGTGGGTGGGAGGGACATTTCTAGATACAGAGGTATGATGGGAATGAACAGAAGGAGACCTGTCCCTTACAGAGGGCACCCTAACAGCTTGGCTACCAGTATAATGTGAGAGCACACCATTAGTATGGTGTGATTCAACCTCTGTACCAACTATGCTAGACTGTCTAGTAATGGGCAGGCTGAGAAGTTTCTTTCCTGAACCTTTTCCTGGGGGAGTCCCTGGATCAGATTGAGAACCATTAGCTACTTTTTCTACAGATTGGGCACTTATGGCCTTATCCTGTACTCTAAGCATATTAATTAACAGTTCTAAGGAAGGATTCTTCCCTACACTCAAACCTCTCTCTATGCAGAGACTCCTTGCTCCTTTCCAGCTAAGGTGATCATATGCAAGTTTGGACAGTTCAACATTTTTTCCTGTGCCAGACATTTTTTAGAGAGAGTTAAAGTGACAGAAAAAGAGAAAAAAAGTTTTCAGAACTTTTTTGGGAAAGACAGAAAAAACTTTTTAAACTTTTAAGAACTTTTTGAAAGTTTAGAAGTACTTTTCAGCACTTAGAAAAGAGTGAAAAGAGGAAATGCAAAACTTTTTGGCTATGTGTATATACACTGACCTTGTTTTGTATATTTTTCTCTTATGAAAAGTACAATGACAAGAGTGGTAAGTAGTCTCAAGCACTTATCCCACCACTGCACAACCAATGTAGGAGGCTGGACTGGCTTGTAGTGAGTACCAAGGGGTACTTGCACCTTGCACCAGGCCCAGTTATCCCTTATTAGTGTATAGGGTGTCTAGCAGCTTAGGCTGATAGATAATGGTAGCTTAGCAGAGCAGCTTAGGCTGAACTAGGAGACGTGTGAAGCTACTACAGTACCACTTAGTGTCATATGCACAATATCATAAGAAAACACAATACACAGTTATACTAAAAATAAAGGTACTTTATTTTTATGACAATATGCCAAAGTATCTTAGACTATACCCTCAGTGAGAGGATAGGAAATATACACAAGATATATATACACAATAGCAAAAATATGCAGTATAGTCTTAGAAAACAGTGCAAACAATGTATAGTTACAATAGGATGCAATGGGGAAACATAGGGATAGGGGCAACACAAACCATATACTCCAGAAGTGGAATGCGAACCACGAATGGACCCCAAACCTATGTGACCTTGTAGAGGGTCGCTGGGACTATTAGAAAATAGTGAGAGTTAGCAAAATAACCCTCCCCAAGACCCTGAAAAGTGAGTGCAAAGTGCACTAAAGTTCCCCTAAGGACAAAATAGTCGTGTTAGAGGGGAAATGCAAGGAAAACACAAATCAGCAATGCAACAACGATGGATTCCTGACTGAGGGTACCTGTGGAACAAGGGGACCAAGTCCAAAAGTCACAAGCAACTCGGAGATGGGCAGATGCCCAAGAAATGCCAGCGGTTGGTGCAAAGAAGCTCTTACTAGGCTGAAGAACTGTGAATACTGCAGGAACGACAAGGGCTAGAGACTTCCCCTTTGGAGGATGGATCCCCCACGCCTTGGAGAGTCGTGCAGAAGTGTTTTCCCGCCAGATAGACGCCAACAAGCCTTGCTACACGCAAATCGTGCGTTTAGCGTTTTTGGACGCTGCTGGGGCCCAGGAGGGACCAGGAGGTCGCAAATTGGACCTGCAGAGAGAGGGGACGTCGAGCAAGACAAAGAGCTCTCACTGAAGCAGGTAGCACCCGGAGAAGTGCCAGAAACAGGCACTACGAGGATGTGTGAAACAGTGCTCGCCGAAGTTGCACAAAGGAGTCCCACGTCGCCGGAGACCAACTTAGAAAGTCGTGCAATGCAGGTTAGAGTGCCGTGGACCCAGGCTTGGCTGTGCACGAAGGATTTCCGCCGGAAGTGCACAGGGGCCGGAGTAGCTTGCAAAGTCGCGGTTCCCAGCAATGCAGCCCAGCGAGGTGAGGCAAGGACTTACCTCCACCAAACTTGGGCTGAAGAGTCACTGGACTGTGGGGGTCACTTGGACGGTGTCGCTGGATTCGAGGGACCTCGCTCGTCGTGCTGAGAGGAGACCCAAGGGACCGGTAATGCAGCTTTTTGGTGCCTGTGGTTGCAGGGGGAAGATTCCGTCGACCCACGGGAGATTTCTTCGGAGCTTCTGGTGCAGAGAGGAGGCAGACTACCCCCACAGCATGCACAAGCAGGAAAACAGTCGAGAAGGCAGCAGGATCAGCGTTACAGAGTTGCAGTAGTCGTCTTTGCTACTATGTTGCAGGTTTGCAGGCTTCCAGCGCGGTCAGCGGTCGATTCCTTATCAGAAGGTGAAGAGGGAGATGCAGAGGAACTCGGCTGAGCTCATGCATTCGTTATCTAAAGTTTCCCCAGAGACAGAGACCCTAAATAGCCAGAAAAGAGGGTTTGGCTACCTAGGAGAGAGGAAAGGCTACTAACACCTGAAGGAGCCTATCAGCAGGAGTCTCTGACGTCACCTGGTGGCACTGGCCACTCAGAGCAGTCCAGTGTGCCAGCAGCACCTCTGTTTCCAAGATGGCAGAGGTCTGGAGCACACTGGAGGAGCTCTGGACACCTCCCAGGGGAGGTGCAGGTCAGGGGAGTGGTCACTCCCCTTTCCTTTGTCCAGTTTCGCGCCAGAGCAGGGGCTAAGGTGTCCCTGAACCGGTGTAGACTGGCTTATGCAGAATTGGGCACATCTGTGCCCAACAAAGCATTTCCAGAGGCTGGGGGAGGCTACTCCTCCCCTGCCTTCACACCATTTTCCAAAGGGAGAGGGTGTCACACCCTCTCTCAGAGGAAGTTCTTTGTTCTGCCATCCTGGGCCAGGCCTGGCTGGACCCCAGGAGGGCAGCTGCCTGTCTGAGGGGTTGGCAGCAGCAGCAGCTGCAGTGAAACCCCAGGAAGGGCAGTCTGGCAGTACCAGGGTCTGTGCTACAGACCACTGGGATCATGGAATTGTACCAACAATGCCAGGATGGCATAGAGGGGGCAATTCCATGATCATAGACATGTTACATGGCCATATTCGGAGTTACCATGGTGAAGCTACATATAGGTAGTGACCTATATGTAGTGCACGCGTGTAATGGTGTCCCCGCACTCACAAAGTTCAGTGAATTGGCTCTGAACAATGTGGGGGCACCTTGGCTAGTGCCAGGGTGCCCTCACACTAAGTAACTTTGCACCTAACCTTTGCCAGGTAAAGGTTAGACATATAGGTGACTTATAAGTTACTTAAGTGCAGTGTAAAATGGCTGTGAAATAACGTGGACGTTATTTCACTCAGGCTGCAGTGGCAGGCCTGTGTAAGAATTGTCAGAGCTCCCTATGGGTGGCAAAAGAAATGCTGCAGCCCATAGGGATCTCCTGGAACCCCAATACCCTGGGTACCTCAGTACCATATACTAGGGAATTATAAGGGTGTTCCAGTAAGCCAATGTAAATTGGTAAAAATGGTCACTAGCCTGTCAGTGACAATTTGGAAAGAAATGAGAGAGCATAACCACTGAGGTTCTGATTAGCAGAGCCTCAGTGAGACAGTTAGTCACTACACAGGTAACACATTCAGGCACACTTATGAGCACTGGGGCCCTGGGTTACCAGGGTCCCAGTGACACATACAACTAAAACAACATATATACAGTGAAAAATGGAGGTAACATGCCAGGCAAGATGGTACTTTCCTACAGGGTGGTAAAATGGTAATGGCTGATGGTGGAGGAATGTCCATGGCAGAGACCAGTCTATTAGTCTCACAGGTGCATTGCCCATATGGGCATAGGAAGTGGAGCTGGGGCAGTTCCAATATGGACAGGGTTACAAAGTGGGACAGTGGGATGACAATCAGGGTGGTCTCATTTCTTGGCGGGGTCTTGCCATCGTGCTCTGTCCTGTTCCTGGATCTCAGGGACCGCTTGTGGGGTGGTTCTCCGTCTGCAGGGGGTGGGGTGCTGGTGTGTGGTCCAGTGGCGGGGCATCCTTTCCACTAGCGCCGGCGGAGGTGGTGGGCAGGTCATCGTCCATGCTAGTGTCAGGGGCCCCTTGGAGTGCCACGGTGTCCCTCATGGTGTTCTGTATGTCCTTCAGCACCCCTACGATGGTGCCCAGGGCGGAGCTGATGGTTCTGAGTTCCTCCCTGAACCCCAAATACTGTTCCTCCTGCAGGCGCTGGGTCTCCTGAAACTTGGCCAGGACAATAGCCATCGTCTCATGGGAGTGGTGGTATGCTCCCATGATGGAGGAGAGGGCCTCGTGGAGAGTGGGTTCCCTTGGCCTGTCTGCCCCCTGTCGCACAGCAGCCCTCCCAGTTCCCCTGTGTTCCTGGGCCTCCGTCCCTTGGACCGTGTGCCCACTACCACTGCCCCCAGGTCCCTGTTGTTGGGGTGGTGGGTTATCCTGGGTTCCCTGTAGTGGTGGACACACAGCTGATTGACGTGTCCTGGGTACGGAGGTATGGGCCCGCTGGGTGGGTGCTGTACTGATGTTTCCAGAGGGTTGAAGGTCAGTTTTGGGCTGTGCCTGTGCGAGGGGAACCGACTGTCCCGAGGCCCACGATGGTCCGGGCTGGTCATCTGGATCCAGTTGGCCAGAGCTGCTGTCATCACTGTGGGCCTCTTCTGTGGGTGGGGTAGAGATGTCTGGACCCTCCTGTCTGGTGGCGTTAGGTAATGGTCCTGCAGGGGTGTAAAAGCATGATTATTGCATCTGTGTGTGTCATGGTGTGCAATGGGTGGGTGAGCGTGTACCCCAGTGCTAGCATTCCTGTGTGGGGCCTTGTGTGATGATGGTTAGGGGGTGTTATGGGTATGTGCAGTGGGCATGCTTTAGTGATGGATGTCCATGCTTTGTTGTGTCATGCAGGCCTTGGTGTTGGGATGGGTGGTTTGTGTACTAGTACAATAATGAGGAGTTGGAGTGATAGGGGAGGGGGTGAGGGTGGGGATGTGTGATAGCATGCATGTAGGGTGGGGGATATGATAGTTAAGATTTGGCTTATCAGTGTCCATTCCTCCACCGACTCCACCGAGGCCCTCTGGATGCATAATGGTCAAGACCTGCTCCTCCCATGTTGTTAGTTGTGGGGGAGGAGGTGGGGGTCTGCCGCCAGTCCGCTGTACTGCGATGTTGTGCCTGGAGACCACGGAACGCACCTTCCCCCGTAGGTCGTTCCACCTCTTCCTGATGTCGTCCCGATTTCTTGGGTGCTGTCCCACTGTGTTGACCCTGTCGACTATTCTTTGCCATAGCTCCATCTTCCTTGCAATTGATGTGTGCTGCACCTGTGCTCCAAATAGCTGTGGCGCTACCCGTACGATTTCCTCCACCATGACCCTGAGCTCCTCCTCGGAGAACCTGGGGTGTCTTTGCCGTGCCATGGGGTGGTGTAGGTGATGTGTGGGATGGTGTATGTGGTGATGAGTGTGGTGTTTTGTGCGTGGATGTTGTGTGGGTGATGGTGTTGTGTGCCTCTGTGTGGTGGGGTTGTCTATGCTGGTCTCTCTCTGTCGCCTTCGTCTATAATTTTTGGTCATAGGTGTTTGTGGGTGATGTGGGTGTGTGTTTTATATTGTATTGGGTGTGTGGGAGTGGTGTTTGTATGTGTATCAGGTGTGTGTAAATCGAATTGTCCAATGTGGCGGTGTATTGGAGATGTGTGTGTATTTTGAGCGCGGCGGTGTTTACCGCCAATGGAATACTGCGGTTGAAAGACCGCTGCTTGGATTTGTGGGTCGTAATAGCATGGGCGTGTTTCTGTTAGCATGACGGTGGAGGTTTTGTTTTCGTCAGTTTATCACTGACCTTTGTTGTGGCGGACTTGTGTGGGTGTCTGAATTTCAGCGGATTCGGAGATGTGGGTCATAATAGCTGTGGCGGAATTCCGCGGCGGTGTATTGGCGGTCTTCTGCAATGCGGTAAGCGGCTTTTACCGCCAATGTTGTAATGACCCCCTTAATTTGCACTTAGAATTTTTGAATGCAAAAAGTACAATTTTTGAATGCAGTAAGTACACAGCACATCTTTCAGGCTCTCAACAAAAGGAAGGGAGCCTATTTCCAAATGCTTTTTTGGCCTGCAGGGTTTCACAAAGGGATTGCTGGTGGATATAAATATTTGTGCTTCTGCATATTTCTCCTTTGAGAGTGTGGAGCAACCCACAATAGCAAATCCCACCCAATGGGTGGGAAGTGAGATTCTCTATCTGCTTTCTGACTTCTTTCCACCCTGGAAATGGTAGGAGATTGACCCCATCCAAAGTCTTGAATAAGTCCCCTTCCTGTATGGGAAGGGGAATGGATCTTCCCAGGGGTCTGGGGCGGAAGAGCTTTCCCCATAGGAAAACATGCTTCCTCCACAGAGAAATGGTGTATTTGCGCAGAAGGCGTCCGTTTTTCACTGTGAAGAACCCTGTACAAGTGGATTGAGAGCCTCTTTGAAAAGACAACGGATAATCCCAAAAGTACACCTACAGCACACCTTGCAAGCTTACTTCTGTAAATATCGCTGCTAAGTGTACACCGTGTTCTGGTGGAAATGGAAACCTTTGCCAGTATGTGTAGCTTTATTTGAGTGACTCGGGCCCAAGATGCTTAGCTTTGGATAGTTATCAAGTAATTAAGAAGGAAGCAATGTCTCCTGTTGTTTGTGGCATTTTCCGAATTCCCTGCCAAGCGAGACAGTAACACACACACTAATATCTGGGAAATGCCCTGAAGGCAGTTACTGCACGGAACAAGTATTTGGAAGAGACAACTAGGTCTGCGCGATGCATCATACAAATGGAGAACAGAGAAAGAAAAATACCACCAAAGCCATGTATGAAGTGATCTGAATGTGAGGTTTGTAGATATTTCTTTCACGTTTAAAGTATTACAATGCAATGTTCGGTGGAGACTATTAAAATACGCCTCTTATGATGGCAGCGTACTAAGGGGTGAATTGTAAATGACACAAAAATTCAGTGGGGGAAAATGTCTGCATTTATTGTAATTTTACTGGAGGATTCTCCACCAGGTGGCCTTCAACTGCTGTGCTCTGGGTAGTTCTGCGGAAAGTCCTCGAATAGAAAGTTCAAGTATGTGTGTGCGTGTATTTGTGTGTTTGTGAGTGTGCATGTGTGTGTGTTTGTGTATTTGTGTGTGTGTGCTTGTGAGTGTGTGTTTGTGTGTATTTGTGTGAGTGGGTGTGTATATGTGGGTGTCTGTGTGTGTATTTGTGTGTACGTGTGTTTGTGCGGGTGTGTGTGTGTGTGTTTTTAAGTGTGCATGTGTGTTTGTGTGTATTTGTGTGTGGAGGTGTATATATGTGTGTGTGTGTGTATTTGTGTGTACGTGTGTATGTGTTGTGCGTGTGTGTGTGTGTGTGCGTGTGTGTGTGTGTGGGTGTGTTTGTGCGTGCATGTGTGTATGTGTGTGTGTGTATTTGTGTGTGGAGCTGTATATAAGTGTGTGTTTGTGTGTGTATTTGTGTGTACGTGTGTATGTGTTTTGTGTGTGTGTGTGTGTGTGTGAGTTTGTGAGTTTGGGTGTGTTTGTGAGTGCATGCGTGTATGTGTTTGTGTGTGGGGTGTGCATGTTCTTGCATGCATACCTCTCAGCTCAGACAATGAAAGAGAGAGAGAGAGAGACTGTGTGTGTGAGATGCTGATATAGATTTTCCAAGTGTAAATAATTGGAAAGCAATGTGCTGCTAGTGGTGTGAATAACCTTATTACTATACAATTTTTGTCACTTTTGTTGCAACCATATCGCAGGATGACTGTCACAGTTAATGTAAATGTATTACACAGCAAAAAACACAGCACACCAGTGCTTCCCACAGACTGTACCTTGTCACACTTCACAAAATACGTACAAGTCCACACTTAGAAGAAGAGAAACAAAACAGGTCTCCTGATGTGTGACAACAGGTTCTGGTATTTGAGGATCAGCTAATCTACCTGAAACACAAAGCAGAACACAAGCATTGAAAGGAGAAACAGATGGACTCTGCAGTGATGCGCCACACCAGGAGGCGTCATTTACCACGTGTGACCCTTGCAGAGGTAAGTATTTCACAGCTTGGACTCCAGCTGAGGTAGCCTCCCAGATATATTCCATTTATTCATCCCATCAATTAATTAAAACCATACCACAAGGATCGTAAATACCAATAAACATATAATTAGGATAATGAGAGGCTCCACTGAGCTCAGACATCCTCCAGTTGTATATATGAACTAGATATTATAAAACTGTTTATGAAGCTGGGTCCTTTGCCAACTTAAAAGCAAAGGTACTAAGATTGTTGACTGAATGGGGCTATAGGGAGCAAGGCTGCCGAAGTGCTTTAACATAACTCCTCATTCAGGGCGCTCAGCTCCAGACCCCATTGCGAGTACTTGTTGGAAACCATCACGAAAACTTATGAATGTGTAGGTTCTTATCCCTCTTGCTTAAATCCTGTCCTCAACAGAGTTCTTCATAGATCCATTACATCTGGACACATAGTAAGTGGAGTAGAACCTCTTTCACTGACACACATTGGTGACCGGCAGATCCCTCTTCTGCTTTCCATGATGGTTGTTCCACCAGGGAGGGAATCACACCAAGGAGGAGGAGGAGACATTTCTGCTTCATGTGAGCTGTGTATGTTTGGCTGAAAAGCTGGTTTGAGCTGCTTGCAGTTGTCGGCTAACATCCACGCATGGGATCTCCTTGTCAGGCCTAATTTATCCTCAATCACAGATTTTTTCTGTACTCTTGCATTTAGAGCCCTTTTGAAAGTCTGGTATGGTAGTGACTGGTCCCATAACACATGCCCTGGAGTGGTACCATGGAACTATCAGACAAAAATTTGAATGACAACATTGAGGGGGTGGTAATCACAGACCAGAGTATTTTTGAATGAGTTGTCGCAGATGCACCTCAGCCTATAACAGCGGTTGATAAAAGTACTCCGCCTCACAGTCCTTTGTCATGTCTGGCCAGATTCATGGCAACTCTGTGCTGGGGAAGCATATTTTGGAATCTTGAAAACTCTTCTGAGAGCCTTCATAAGTAACCCATCCGTGGTGGCTGTATCTAAGCCTAGAAGCACCTCACTCCCGTAGCTGACTGACAGAAGACATTTTGCTTTTGAAAATCTGTATATAACTACTACTTTTTCTTTCTATATTTGTTTGCATATAGAGCAAATACTAATGACTATTTTCTTTGTTAATATATCAAATAGTTGTCTCACGAATCCCAACGCTTCAGTTTCTTATGTATGTACGATACTCTTCTTCATTCTATTTGTAATACATTTAATAACAATCTAAGTTTACCTTTTTCTTTATCCATTTTCACATACATGATTGCAGTTTCAAATAACAAACATATCTTAATTTCCAATCTTTTTAATGTATTTCTTCTTCTTTATTGTAATTTCTATTAATAAACATATTAGAAAAAAATGAATTAACACAAACCAAAATATAAAACACTACGGATAAACAGTGTTCCCAACCCCACCTAAGACAAAACAACTAATTCTAATCTCACCAATACCTCATTCACACCCTCACACATCCAGACTCAAACTTCATACTATAAAATCAGTACAATAAAAAGTCCATAGACTAATACAAAACCCTTCTACAGTTTATTATACGGGTAACAATCAAGTCCTATATATAGAGTATACAAAATCAACTATTCCAGACAACAATTAATGAATTCTTCCTTTCCAATCATGATATAAAAAAAAATGTTCTGAATGTAACAAAAAAGATTAGTTGTACAAGATTTTTGAACACAGTGCCAACACGCGTTTCGGTGTCACTCTCATTGGGGGGCCACCTTCATCAGGGTGGTTCCAATTTTACAGTTCGTTAAGGGGGGAAATGTTGCAAACGCCATTCTTTATGAATGAGGCCACATCTCAATTTTTTTCCAAAAACAAATAAGAACATCTACCTTCTTCATCTGTCACGACTCCCAGGTATTCCAGTGGGTGCTCGTTCAGGAAACACATTCCCTTCTTTGTGCGTCATGTGATGGACCGAACTGTTGACTTATTCCTGTCGCTGTAGGCGGATGTTTGTAGAGCACCAGAAGAAAACATCACCTGCATGCAGAAGGTGGTTTAAGGTAAAGGGGCTCAAGCGTGGGGAGTGGCTCTTGGTCGTATTAAGTGGCTTTGTCAGGTCAGATAAGAAAAGGTTGGAAAACGCTGGAACCAACACACACCCTTGTTAAAGGTCCTGGTTTGTAGGAATCTTCCTGGATAGGTGAGACCCATCTCCTATTTTAATTCTGGTCCAGGTATTTGTATAAAGAATATACCAACAAGTTAAAGTGAGCTTCTGGTGTGGGGCCATATCAACACAGAGCTTAACTGGGAACAAAAAGCAGCTCTGTAAACAACTAAATATCTGTCATAAATAGGCAGATAGCAAGCCCACTCATCCCCAATGGGTTGGTGAGGTCCTTCACCCAAGAAATGATCTCAAATGATTGCCAGAATTGTGAACTTTACAGAATATTATTCCATACACATGTGCCAATGTGATGTTTTACTACTGTGAACAATGTATATTGACCTACAAAAACATACCTTTCATCAAACTCAAAAGTAGGTGTGGTTTGAATAATGTGATGCATTGCTTTGACCTCTAAGTCCCGCCTGCTAGTGACAAACCTTCTCCCCCATGTGGCCAGGAAGTGATGTCACCTGAGAATCTGGACCCTATAGTTCTGCCCCAGAAATGAAGTTATCAATCGCCCATGAGCCAAAAATTATACCGCCCCATGCACCACGCTGCCCACTCCAGTAGTGATGTAATTTCCAGCCCACGTGATTGAGAAGCAACATCTCCCATGACCCCTGACCCAAAGGTCACACTGCCATTACCCGTGGCTCCTGACCCTGAAGTCCCACCCTAGAAGTGACAGTTTCTTTTGGGCTTGACCAGGAAGTAATGCCCCTGAAATTACATCACCCTCCATCATACAACCACAGGAAGTGACATAGCTGGTGACTATCAGGACTCCTAAAATCCCAAACTAATTCTCCTCATTAACATTAACCCACCCTGTAATGTATGAATCAGAAATGAGCTCAGGCCTTTTCCTTTTTGTGGCACTGAATCTGTCTGGGGGGACCTCATTGCTCACAAAAACCAAGGTGGTAGTAACATTTCAACATAAAAATAAGGTCATTTTTTTACCTGAATTGCTCGTGGAAGCAGTTATTGCTCAAAAAAATAACAAGCATTTGCAATGCATTAAGGGCCAGATGTAAAAAACTTTTTGCACGTCGCAAACAGCGAATTTTGCTGTTTGCGATGTGCAAAAAGCACAATGCGATGCCCAATCCCTGTTTTGTGATTCGGTAGCCTGGTTACCGATTCGCAAAACTGGACTGCGAGTCGCAATTAGGAAGGGGTGTTCCCCTTCCTAATTGCGAGTCGCAGCGCAATGTTGTATTGTTTTGTGCCCGCGGTCGCAAAACAATCACAGTTAGCAGCCATTTCAAATGGGTGCTAACCCATTCGCAAAAGGGAAGGGGTCCCCATGGGACCCCTTCCCCTTTGTGAATGGCATTAAAAACATTTTTTCAGAGCAGGCAGTGGTCCAATGGACCACTGCCTGCTCTGAAAAAATTAAACGAAAAAGTTTCATTTTTTTGTTTTGTAATGCATCCCGTTTTTCTTTAAGGAAAACGGGCTGCATTACAAAAAAAAAAAAAAACAGCTTTATTTAAAAGCAGTCACAGACATGGTGGTCTGCTGTCTCCAGCAGGCCACCATCCCTGTGAGTGCTGCGAGTCTCAAGGGGGTCGCAAATTGCGACCCACCTCATTAATATTAATGAGGTGGGCCTTTGCGATGGGCCTTTGCGACCCCCTTGCGAGTCGCAGATGGTGTCAGGGACACCATCCTATATTCTGAATTGTGACTCGCAATTTGCGGGTCGCAATTCAGAATTTTACTACATCTGGCCTTAAGTCTTGTGTTTTCTTGAGTTAGAGCTATTGGCATTGTAAATTCATAACTGGACTTTTCTTGCCACATAAATTGGTCAACCCTACCTTATAATTTTGTCTTTTCCTGCCACATAATTCCATTGACTCTACTTTTAAATAAAGCACTTCCATTTACCTTCTTCCTCTATCTTAAAACATATACAACATATATAATTATCTTATAAACCTTTATCAGAAATAAACTTTTGACATTAGAGTGTAATGCTCAAAACACCATAACAAAAATATCATGGATGGTGAAAGGAAAGAGGGAATCGGGAGTAAAGATGGAGAGAACAAGTGGCGTAGTAACGGTGTCATGGGCCCTGAAGTAAGGAAGGAAAATGGTTGACTGGAAATTTGGTAGGAAAATACAGCAGCAATTAAAGTTGAGTGAGGTCCTTATGTCTCTGGCTCCTGGTGTAACTGCACCTCTTGCTTCATTGATAACTAGGCCTCAGGATAGAGAGCGGATAAGGCAGAAAAAGAGAAGCGAAAGAAATACAACAGACAACAGGAAGAAAGAGAAGGGGCTGCAAAGAAATAAAAGCAAGAAGGAAAAGAAAGACTGAGAACATGAAAACACAACTAAGAAGGAATAGAGCAAACGTATGATACAAAAGAAAAAAGGAGGAGGCTAGGGAACAAATGATAAAGAGACAAAAATAATGAAAGAAGTGTGAAAAGAAAGAAAAAAATAAACGGTAGAGAAAAAAGAGAGATGGTGAGAGAAACGAGCAGCGAAAGAACCAGGGCATGTATGTGCTGACACATTTCCCACAGACACAGAACGGAAAAACCACTTTAACACTTTGGATCCTGACAAGTAAGTTGTGGCTTCCACATACAGACAGGTAAAAGAGGGATTTATAGTAAAACATGAATTAACAGATAAAGATAAGAAAAAACAGAGAAAGAAAGGAAGAAAGCACAAAAAAAAAAGTGAAAGGATGCTACTGAGTCAAAGGAAAGAACAAATAAAAAAGACAAAGAAAGGATGAAGGGAAGTGAAAAAATAGTGAAAGAATGAACGTCTGATGAAGAAAAACTAGAGGAACAAAACAGGAAAGAAATAACCACGTTTTTGCAAGTTTGAAAAGGGAGATAGCAAGAGGAAGAGGCAAATTAAAAAAAAAGGGAGAGGAGTAGAAATAAACAATTAGAGTTGGAAAGAGAAAAGTGGGGGAGAAAGAAAACGTTGAGAGTAAACAGAGTAAAGGAAACAACAGAGTGAGGTAGGTGAGGCAGACCATCCCAAATAAAGATGGCAGCTAAGAATAGATTTAATTGGCTCCCCCAGGTCCTCAAACAGAAGTCAGAGTGTGGAACAGCAGGGGGCACTGCAGAACAGCAGGAGGTGCATTAGCAGAGTTGTATGTGAACCCCAATACAGCAATATTGGGGTGCTTTAGATCAGGATTTGGGGTATAGACAGAGCTGTGACCCGGCTCAGTGCTAGAATCACAGAAAGGCAGAGGGTGAGGAACGAGAAACGGAGCGCCATGTGATTCCTGTTATTGGAATAATGGGGCGCTGCAGGTTAGGGTTGAGGTTCACTGACAGAGTTGTATGTGGCCCGCAGTACTGGAACAGTAATGGGCACACAAGGTGAGAAGTGAGGTATGTTGATAGAGCTATGTGTGGAACCTAGTATTGGCATGCTAGTGCTGCCAAGTGTTAGCCTGGAGGTGCCATGGTGAAGCTGAGAGTGGTGCCCAGTATGGGAGTGGCCTTGCCTCTGAACAATAGAAGCGAGGAGTGCTGAGGGTGTGTGTTTGAGCCTTAGTACTGAGAAGAAATGACCACTTAATGCTAGAATTGATGGATTCTGCACAGATGTGGTGGTTCCCATCAATAGTGGCGTTGCATGTTAGACTTGAGGTGCACCGGATGAGCTGTGTTTTGCTCTTTTGGTGTGCCAGTGCTACTGAGCATTAGCCTGGAGGTGCCCTGGTGAAGCTGTGAGTGGTGCCCACCACAGGACTGGCATTGCCTCTGAACCAGAGAAGTGAGGAGTCCTGAAGGGCATGTGTTTGAGTATTAGTACTGAGAAGAAATGTGCACTTCATGTTAGAATTGATGGATTCTGTGGAGCTATGGTGGTTCCCATCAGTAGTGGAGTTGGATGTTAGACTTGAGGTGCACCGGCTGAGCTGTGTTATGCTCTTTTATCTCAAGTATTGGCTTGGCAGTGTGACTGAATATAAGAATTGAACTGCTGTAATTTAACTGTATGTGAACGGGGTCCAAGTATAAGAAAGGGAGGGACCTCGCTTGGGTAAAACTGAGGTGCATTAATAGAGCTGCACTCAAGGCCCCAGTTCTGGAACAGCAGAGTTTACTGACTGGAAGAACTGAGGTGCTCTGGCAGACAGCGTGTGTGGGGTTCCTGGCACTGGCACTGGCACGGCTGAGGGCTTGGAGGGTGTGAACTGAGGTGCACTGATGGAGCTGTGCCCAAGGTCCCAGTACTGGAATAGCAGAGTGTACTGACTGGAAGAACTGAGGTGCTCTGGCAGACAGTGTGCGTGGTGTTCCTGCCACTGGCACGGCTGACGGCTTGAAGGGTGTGAACTGAGGTGCACTGATAGAGATGCACCCGAGGTCCCAGTACTGGAGCAGCAGAGTGTACTGACTGGAAGAGTTGAGGTGCTCTGGTAGACAGCCTGTGCGGGGTTCCTGCCATGGGCATGGTTGAGGGCTTGGAGTGTGTGAACTGAGGTGAACAGATGGAGCTGCGCCCAAGGTCCCAGTCCTGGAGCAGCAGAGTGTACAGACTGGAAGAACTGAAGTGCTCTGGTAGACTGTGTGCGTGGTGTTCCTGGCATGGGCATGGCTGAGGGCTTGGAGTTTGTGAACTGAGGTGTAATGATGGAGCTTCGTTTGAGGTCCTAGTACTGGAGCAGCAGAGTGTACTGACTCTAAGAACTGAGGTGCTCTGCCGGACTACGTGTGTGGGGTTCCTGGTACTTGCACGACTGAGGGCTTCAAGTGTTTGAACTGAGGTGCACTGATGGACCTGTGCCTGAGGTCCCAGTAGTGGAACAGCAGAGTGTACTGACTATAAAGCTGAGGTACTCTGGCAGACAGCGTGTGTGGGGTTAGTGGCACTGACACAGCTGAGGGGATGGAGTGTGTGAATGGCGGTGCACTGATGGAGCTGAGCCCGAGGTCCCAGTGCTGGAGCAGCAGAGTGTACTGACTGGAAGAACTGAGGTGTTTTGGTAGACAGGGTGTGTGGGGTTTCTGGCACGGGCATAGCTGAGGGCTTGGAGATTGTGAAATGAGGTGCACTGATGGTGCTGCGTTTGAGGTCCTAGTACTGGAGCAGCAGAGTGTACTGGCTCTAAGAACTAAGGTGCTCTGCCAGACTACGTGTGTGGGGTTCCTGGTACTTGCACGACTGAGGGCTTGGAGTGTGTGAACTGAGGTGATGTGATTGAGCTGCGCCCAAGGTCCCAGTACTGGAGCAGCAGAGTGTACAGACTAGAGGAACTGAGGTGCTCTTGTCGCATAGGCTCTCATTATTCTAATGAGATTACTGGATTTTGAGCAGCAAGATCGTCCACGGTGTGGGAGACTTAGGCCCTCATTCTGACGGATAATGCGGCGGCCAAGCCGCCAACAGGCCGGCGGTCCAAAATATGCAATTCTGACCCTGGCGGGAACCGCCAACACAGCCCGCCGCATTAACACTCCGCCCGCCACGGCGGAACAAACAAACAGCGCGGCGGTCCCCGCCAACAGTCAGGCGGCAGACAATGTACCGCCCACCCTATCACGACCCACCAATCCGCCACCTTTTCCGGGGCGGGAGCACCACCGATAAAAACACGGCGGAAACAGACTACGAACGGGAAAACGCTCACCTCCACATACTCCACGCGAGATTCCGGCAGTATGGAACCCGAGTTGCAGGTCATCCCCGCACTCCTATACCTGCTCCTGTACCAGGAGCACGCCCGGCGGCGCGGAAGACATCGGTGAGTACTGCACCTACGACACAGGGGAGGGAAAAGATTACCGGCACACACCCACCCACCCACACCCACTACAACACACACATCAATGCATTCCCACAGATCACTGTCACAACCCACAAACCCCCCCCTCCGAAGTAATGCAAAGACCAAAAGAAGAGATCTTAAACGGGCAGATATATTGAAATATGGACAGCAGTAATCCCAATAAATAAATAAACTATGTACAAAATATATACAGCTACTAAATGTAGTCCAACCACTGTCCGTGGACCACAGGGGTCCTGAGCAAATGGGCAAGGCCCAGTCCCACGACAAGAACTCCACGGAGAGAACACTGCAGGGGCATCAGAAAGAAAATAGGACAGGCACCTCAGGGGGAAGGGAAGGGGGGGCACCTCAGCCACTTGAGTACACGACGCCAGATCCACGAGGGGACTCCATGACCACTGGGCCATCCTGGGGAGAGCAAAGCCACAGTCCAAACAGTCCATACAGTGGGTGGCCTGCCAACTGGGCCATCCTGGGGAGAGCAAAGCCACAGTCCATACAGTCCATACAGTGGGTGGCCTGCCCACTGGGCCATCCTGGGGAGAGCAAAGCCACAGTCCATACAGTCCATACAGTGGGTGGCCTGCCCACTGGGCCATCCTGGGGAGAGCAAAGCCACAGTCCAAACAGTCCATACAGTGGGTGGCCTGCCCACTGGGCCATCCTGGGGAGAGCAAAGCCACAGTCCAAACAGTCCATACAGTGGGTGGCCTGCCCACTGGGCCATCCTGGGGAGAGCAAAGCCACAGTCCATACAGTCCATCCAGTGGGTGGCCTGCCCACTGGGCCATCCTGGGGAGAGCAAAGCCACAGTCCATACAGTCCATACAGTGGGTGGCCTGCCCACTGGGCCATCCTGGGGAGAGCAAAGCCACAGTCCAAACAGTCCATACAGTGGGTGGCCTGCCCACTGGGCCATCCTGGGGAGAGCAAAGCCACAGTCCATACAGTCCATACAGTGGGTGGCCTGCCCACTGGCCCATCCTGGGGAGAGCAAAGCCATAGTCCAAACAGTCCATAACAGACTCCACTGCCACTGGAGGAGGCATGTTGGCCAGAGGACATCCTGCAGCCCTGCCCGAGACAGATCCTGCCCTGCCACGTCTGCCAAAGGGCCAGCGGTTCCTGCCTGGAAGGGACCAGTTCAGCGGTCCCTGCCTTGAAGGGCCCAGTTCAGCGGTTCCTGAGACGGCGGGGCCCAGTTCAGCGGTTCTTGCCTTGAAGGGCCCAGTTCAGCGGTTCTTGCCTTGAAGGGCCCAGTTCAGCGGTGCTTGAGATGGCGGGGCCCAGTTCAGCGGTGCTTGAGACGGCGGGGCCCAGTTCAGCGGTTCTTGCCTTGAAGGGCCCAGTTCAGCGGTTCTTGAGACGGCGTTCCACAGCGGAGCGGTGCTTGAGACGGCGGGGCCCAGTTCAGCGTTTCTTGCCTTGAAGGGCCCAGTTCAGCGGTTCTTGAGACGGCGGTCCCCAGCGGAGCGGTGCTTGAGACGGCGGGGCCCAGTTCAGCGGTTCTTGCCTTGAAGGGCCCAGTTCAGCGGTTCCTGAGACGGCGGGCCCAGTTCAGCGGTGCTTGAGATGGCGGGGCCCAGTTCAGCGGTGCTTGAGACGGCGGGGCCCAGTTCAGCGGATCTTGCCTTGAAGGGCCCAGTTCAGCGGTTCCTGAGACGGCGGGGCCCAGTTCAGCGGTTCTTGCCTTGAAGGGCCCAGTTCAGCGGTGCTTGAGACGGCGGGGCCCAGTTCAGCAGTGCTTGAGATGGCGGGGCCCAGTTCAGCGGTTCTTGCCTTGAAGGGCCCAGTTCAGCGGTGCTTGAGACGGCGGGGCCCAGTTCAGCGGTGCTTGAGATGGCGGGGCCCAGTTCAGCGGTGCTTGAGACTGGCGGGGCCCAGTTCAGCGGTTCTTGCCTTGAAGGGCCCAGTTCAGCGGTTCTTGAGACGGCGGTCCCCAGCGGAGCGGTGCTTGAGACGGCGGGGCCCAGTTCAGCGTTTCTTGCCTTGAAGGGCCCAGTTCAGCGGTTCTTGAGACGGCGGTCCCCAGCGGAGCGGTGCTTGAGACGGCGGGGCCCAGTTCAGCGGTTCTTGCCTTGAAGGGCCCAGTTCAGCGGTTCCTGAGACGGCGGGGCCCAGTTCAGCGGTGCTTGAGATGGCGGGGCCCAGTTCAGCGGTGCTTGAGACGGCGGGGCCCAGTTCAGCGGATCTTGCCTTGAAGGGCCCAGTTCAGCGGTTCCTGAGACGGCGGGGCCCAGTTCAGCGGTTCTTGCCTTGAAGGGCCCAGTTCAGCGGTGCTTGAGACGGCGGGGCCCAGTTCAGCGGTGCTTGAGATGGCGGGGCCCAGTTCAGCGGTTCTTGCCTTGAAGGGCCCAGTTCAGCGGTGCTTGAGACGGCGGGGCCCAGTTCAGCGGTGCTTGAGATGGCGGGGCCCAGTTCAGCGGTGCTTGAGACGGCGGGGCCCAGTTCAGCGGTTCTTGCCTTGAAGGGCCCAGTTCAGCGGTTCTTGAGACGGCGGTCCCCAGCGGAGCGGTGCTTGAGACGGCGGGGCCCAGTTCAGCGGTTCTTGCCTTGAAGGGCCCAGTTCAGCGGTTCCTGAGACGGCTGGGCCCAGTTCAGCGGTTCTTGCCTTGAAGGGCCCAGTTCAGCGGTGCTTGAGACGGCGGGGCCCAGTTCAGCGGTGCTTGAGATGGCGGGGCCCAGTTCAGCGGTGCTTGAGATGGCGGGGCCCAGTTCAGCGGTGCTTGAGACGGCGGGGCCCAGTTCAGCGGTTCTTGCCTTGAAGGGCCCAGTTCAGCAGTTCCTGAGACGGCGGGGCCCAGTTCAGCGGTTCTTGCCTTGAAGGGCCCAGTTCAGCGGTTCTTGCCTTGAAGGGCCCAGTTCAGCGGTTCTTGAGATGGCGGGCCCAGTTCAGCGGTGCTTGAGACGGCGGGGCCCAGTTCAGCGGTGCTTGAGACGGCGGGGCCCAGCGGAGCGGTGCTGGAGATGGCGGCCGGTCTATGGCCAACTGCTCATTGCCTGGTGGTGCCCTCCTGGGCAGCGGGGATGGTGCTCCTTCAATGCCCACCTGGGCTGTGGGTGGTGGGGCCCTCCTGGCCAGCTGGGCTGGGTCCTCCCTGGGCAGCGGCTATGGGGGTGGTGGGCTCCTCCTGGGCAGCAGGCCTGCTGCCTGACCTCTCCGCCTTGCTGCCCTTGCCCTCCTTAGTCGGGAGTCTGTGGCCCTTTCTTCCCTTTGGAGCTGTGGCTGGTGACGGTGTCTGGGTGGTGTCCTGGGGGGATGTAGAACCCGGGCTCCTGCGGCGCCCCTTCCGCCTTCTGCTCCTCTTCCCAGGGGGTGGGCTGGCTGTCCCCTTGATGCTGGGCGAAGATCCAGACATGCAGGCTGGTGGGCTCCAATACCCCTGCACCCTTGTCAAGGGGGCTGCAGGGCTGGTGGTGGCTGAGGTGCTCTTCTTACCCCGACGAGAAGGAGGGGGGGCTCAGGGTCAGGAAAGAAGTTAGCAGTGGCGAGGAAGAGTTTCTTGGGACAATGGAGAGTGGTAGGTACAGTGGGAATGGGAGTGGAGGGAGAGGATGTGGTTGTAGGTGAGTCACGTTTGCTGTCTTTGGGTGCAGGTGCAGGAGGGATAGGCTGTTGTGAGGTGGATGGCTGTTGGGTGGGTGGGTGGCTGCGTTTGTGTGGTGTGGAAGAGGGGGTGACAGACACAGTGGGAGAGGACACAGGGGACGTGTAAATGGCAGTGGGGGTGGTGACTGCACGTGTGCGGACTGTACTGGAGGGTGTGCTGGTGATGGAAACACTGGCTGATGGTGAGGTGAATGGAGGTGTGAGTGTAGACGTCACAGGGAGGGAGGAGGGAGACGAGGAGGTGGGGGTCACAGAGGTGGTAGTGACTGTTGGCATGTCTGCATCGGAATGTTGCGTGTGTGAATGTCTGCGTGATCTGTGGTGCTTATGTTTGGATGAGCTGCTCTTGGGTGTTGAGGTGTGTGCAGGCTGGTCTGATGGTGTGGGTGGGACAGGCAGAGGAACAGGAGACTGGGAGGAGGGAGTTAGTAGAGGGAGGCAGGAGACAGGGACAATGGCTGCCGTCAGTGCTGAGGCCAGAGCCTGGAACGATCGCTGATGGGCAGCCTGACCCGAATGAATGCCCTCCAGGTACGCATTGCTGCGATGAACCTCCCTCTCCACCCCCTGGATGGCATTCAAAAGGGTAGTCTGCCCAACAATGAGCGTTCGGAGGAGGTCAATGACCTCCTCACTGAGGGCAGCGGGGGTAACAGGGGCAGGGCCTGAGGTGCCTGGGGCGAAGGAGATGCCCGGCTTCCTGGCAGAGCGGGCACGGGGCGAACGCTGAGGGGCTGCTGGGAGGGCGGAGATGGTGCGCTGGGTGGCGGCTGTACCTGTAATGGCGGGGGGCACGGATGGTGCCACCCCCCGCAAGGGAGCTCCCTTCCGAGGACGTGTCCGTGTCGCTGCAGGGTCCAGTCGTCCCCGTTGTGGAGCTCCCCTCGCCCTCCGTCTCACTGGTCCAGTCAGACTCTGTGGCATGGCCCTCCTGGGCCATGTGAGATGCAGCTCCCTCCTGCCCCGATGCCACTTCTCCTCCGCCTGATGATGCTGATGCACACAAGCACAGAAAGACAAACAAAAAGGGGGGGGGGAGAGAGAAATAAAGAGATTTTGAGTACATGGATCACTGGTACAGTTAGCGGACATGACAGACACAGATGCCCCCTGCACTAAGTTGCGCACTTGGGGTCCGCTACGCATTCCGTGGAACATGCCCTACACGCCTAGAGTTGACAACTGCACCCATGGATGACACGGCCCAGGGATGGCTGTACTGACACACTACTGAGGGTGGTGGCTGGGGACACAGGGGCTTACGGGGGTGCCCAGCCTACAGATATCGCCCTGGCCTAGGGGGACCCACAGCCCTCCTCCCCCACCCAGACACCTCCACTGCGCGACAACAGAGTAGATTATGCTTGTACTCACCCCCTTGTGTCTGCTGTGCTGCCCTCACGCGCCCATCCAAATCAGGGTAGGCCACCGCCAGGATCCGGAACATCAGGGGGGTCAGTTGACGGCAGGCACCCCGCCTACGTTGGGAGGCCATCCCCAGCAGAGACTTGGCGGTCTTCTTGGTCCCGCAGCGGATGTCCTCCCACCTCTTGCGGCAGTGGGTGCCCCGTCGATGGTGGACCCCCAGGGTCCGGACTTCCTTGGCGATGGCACGCCAAATCCCGATCTTCTCATGGGCGCGGACCTATGTGACACGTACAGGGAGGGAGAAATACCACGTTCAAGTTTGTCTGCATTTTCGTTGCCAGTGGCCCAACGCCCCCCATCCCCGCCATGCCCCCCGCCAGGCCCAACATGCCCCCATCCCCGCCAGGCCCCCCGCCATGCCCCCCGCCATGCCCCCGCCAGGCCCAACATGCCCCCCATCCCCGCCATGCCCCCCGCCAGGCCCAACATGCCCCCCATCCCCGCCAGGCCCCCCGCCATGCCCCCCGCCAGGCCCAACATGCCCCCCATCCCCGCCAGGCCCCCCGCCATGCCCCCCGCCAGGCCCAACATGCCCCCCATCCCCGCCAGGCCCCCCGCCAGGCCCCCCGCCATGCCCCCCGCCAGGCCCAACATGCCCCCCATCCCCGCCAGGCCCCCCGCCATGCCCCCCGCCAGGCCCAACATGCCCCCCATCCCCGCCAGGCCCCCCGCCATGCCCCCCGCCAGGCCCAACATGCCCCCCATCCCCGCCAGGCCCCCCGCCATGCCCCCGCCAGGCCCAACATGCCCCCCATCCCCGCCAGGCCCCCCGCCATGCCCCCCGCCAGGCCCAACATGCCCCCCATCCCCGCCAGGCCCCCTGCCATGCCCCCCGCCAGGCCCAACATGCCCCCCATCCCCGCCAGGCCCCCCGCCATGCCCCCCGCCAGGCCCAACATGCCCCCCATCCCCGCCAGGCCCCCCGCCATGCCCCCCGCCAGGCCCCCAAGCCAGCCAGTGGCCCCAAATCCATATTGAATTAAACTCACTTGTTGGTCTGGAGGACCGTAGAGTAGCGCATACTGGGGGAGGACCCCATCCACAAGTTTCTCCAACTCCTCTCCAGTGAAGGCAGGGGCCCTTTCCCCAGTCGCAGCAGCCATTGTCCCTTCCAGACCGAGGTCACAGCAACACTTGCAGTATAGGTCCTCTCCTGTGAAAGTTCTAGTCGCAAGTGGATAAGTAGATAGAAAATGGCGGTCACGCCCGCGGCGGTGCGTACCGCGGCGGTGCGTACCGCCACCGCCAGCGCCCTTCGCCATTGGCTCCTGAAGCCCATAGGCTTCAATGTTAACCAATGCGGCTTCGCGCCGCGGTCTTCGACCGCCGACCGCCGCGGTGTGCCACGCCAGCGCATTGACCTCACATCCCATTGTCACACTTCACAGGTCAGGCAGCCGCCATTTCGAGGGTCCACATGGCTCAATTTCAACTGCGTCACACCGGCCTAGGCCTTGCATAGCCACTCAGACACGCCATTCACTGCATAGAGAATCGTTTACTGTGCAAGCTGTGAGTACGTACCTGTGGGTTGCTTGACTCTGTGCTCCATGTTGTCCTTCCTAGGCACCGTCCGCTGGGTTTGGCGAGGAGACGGATGAATCCTCGCGTGTACCGACCGCTGGTGGACCTGTCGACAATGGAAGAACGCCACATTATCCTGACCTACCGGCTTGACCGTGCCACTATACATGAACTGTGTGCCCAGCTGGAGCCCGACCTGATGTCCCCCATCCGCCAACCCACAGGGATTCCCCCTCTGGTGCAGGTCCTGTCAGTACTCCATTTCTTGGCAAGTGGGTCATTTCAGACAACAGTGGGAATTGCTTCTGGGATGTCTCAGCCCATGTTTTCGAAGGTGTTATCCAGAGTGTTGTCTGCCCTGATGAAATACGTGAGGAGCTACATCATTTTCCCTGAGGTGGGCGAATTGGCTACAGTGAAGGGTGATTTCTATGCCCTTGGACATATTCCCAACGTCATTGGTGCCATTGATGGGACCCATGTGGCTTTGGTTCCCCCAAGAGACAGGGAGCAGGTGTACAGGAACAGAAAAAGTTACCATTCCATGAACATCCAGGTTGTGTGTTTGGCTGACCAGTACATCTCGCATGTAAATGCCAAGTTCCCTGGGTCAGTGCATGACGCCTACATCCTGAGGAATAGCAGCATCCCTTACGTGATGGAACAGCTAGAGAGACACTGTGTATGGCTATTGGGGGACTCTGGGTACCCCAACCTGTCGTGGCTACTGACCCCAGTAAGGAATCCCCGGACCAGGGCAGAGGAACGGTACAATGAGGCCCATGGGCGTACTAGGAGGGTGATCGAACGCACCTTTGGCCTCCTAAAGGCCAGGTTTCGGTGCCTGCATATGACAGGTGGATCCCTAATGTACTCACCTAAGAAGGTGTGTCACATCATCGTGGCCTGCTGCATGCTTCACAACCTGGCTTTGCGCCGCCAGGTGCCTTTCCTGCAGGAGGATGGTCGAGACGGTGGTGTAGTGGCAGCTGTGGAACCTGTGGAGAGTGACGAGGAGGAAGACGACGGGGCTGAAACAGACAACAGGGACAGAATCATTGAACAGTACTTCCAATAGGACACAGGTAACAATTCAAACATAATTTAGTAAATGTGAACTACTCTCCTGCATCTCTGCTGCCTGTCTATTTGCCCCAGTGTATGATGACTGAGTTGTGGCTTTTCCCTCCCTATTTCAGATCTGGGGTCCCCACTACGAGTCCTGTGCTTCGTTTCCCCATGGACTACAGCTTTGTGGGAGCTGTTTGTTGACTTCACTATGTACAAGGACATATTTGCACTGTCATGTCAATTACAATATTTTGAAATCACAGCCAGACTCCAGATAGTTTTGTGCAAAATGGGTGTTTATTTCAGTGCTCAAAATGGGATGGGTGGTTTCAAGTGGGTGGGGGCTATGGTGAAGGAATGTCCATGACAGAGTCCAGAGTAACAGTCACACAGGTGCATTGTCCAGAGGCCTGTGGAGAGATGGAGCATGGGCAGTTCAAGGATGGACAGGGTGACAATGTGGGACAGTGGGATGACATCAGGTGGTATCCTTTGCTGGCGGGGGTCTTGACATCCTACTCTGTCTTCTTGCGAGATCTCAGGGCCCTCTTGCGGGGTGGTTCTTCTCCTGCAGGAGGTGGGGGTCTGGTGGGCTGCTGTTGTGCGGGGGCCTCCTGTCCACTAGCGCCGGCGGAGGTGGTTGGCTGTTCTTGGTCCAGGCTAGTGGCAGGGGCCCTTTGTTGTTGTTGAGTGTCCGTCCTGGTGTTGATGAGGTCCTGCAGCAGCCCTACCATGGTAACCAGGGTGGAGGTGAGGGCTCTGATGTCCTCCCTGTACCCCCGATAGTGTTCCTCCTGCAGTACCTGGATCTCCTGGAACCGGGCCAGTACCGTCGCCATCGTCTCCTGGGAGCGGTTGTATGCTCCCATGATGGTGGTGAGGGCCTCGTGGAGAGTGGGTTCCCTGGGCCCGTCCCCCCCCTGTCGCAAAGCTGCCCTCCGAGTTGCCCTGTTTCCCTGGGCCTCTGCCCCCTGGCCGGTGTGCCCACTACCACTGCCCCCAGGTCCCTGTTGTTGTTGGGGTGGTGGGTTATCCTGGGTGCCCTGTAGTGGTAGACACACCGCAGATTGACGCGCCCTGGAGACAGAGGCATGGGCCCGCTGGGTGGGAGCTGTGCTGGTGTTCCCAGAGGGGTTTGGGTCTGTAGTGGCCTGTGCCTGTGTGAGGGGAACCGACTGTCCAGAGGTCCCCGATGGTCCGGGCTGGTCATCAGTGTCCAGGTCGACAGAGCTGCTGTCATCGCTGACGGCCTCTTGGGTGGGGGGTGTGGAGAATTCTGGGCCCTCCGTGGCGGTGTGTTGACGGTCGGGTCCTGCAGGGGTATAGAGGTATGGTTATAGTTTCAATGCGTGGCATATGGGTGTATCTGTGGGTTCCCGTGTCCCCAAGTGCTGGCATTCGTGTGTGGGGGCTTTGGTGAGGGTGGCTTGTGGGGGGGATGTGTCTATGCATTGGGCATGCTTTGGTGATGGGTGTCCATGCTTAGTGGACGCATGCAGGCCTAGGTTTTGGGATGTGTGGGTTGTGATGGTGAGACATTGGCAGGGAATAGGTGTGCTGGGGGTGGGGGTGAGGATGGTGGTGGGGGTGAGGATGGTGGTGGGGGTGAGGGTGGGGGTGAGGATGGGGGTGGGGGTGAGGGTGGGGTTCGAGGATGGGGGTGAGGGTTGGGGTATGATTTGGCATGCAGGTGGGGGGGAAGCAGTAGTGAAGCTTCAACTTACCAGTATCCATTCCTCCGCCGACTCCTGCGAGGCCGTCAGGATGCAGGATGTTCAAGACTTCCTCCTCCCATGTTGTAAATTGTGGGGGTTGAGGTGGGGGTCCTCCGCCAGTCTTCTGCACGGCGATGTTGTGCCTGGATACCATGGAACGCACCTTCCCCCGTAGGTCGTTCCATCGCTTCCTGATGTCTTCCCGATTTCTGGGGTGCTGTCCCACAGCGTTGACCCTGTCGACAATCCTCTGCCATAGCTCCGTCCTCCGGGCAATGCTGGTGTATTGGACCTGTGTGCCGAAGAGCTGGGGCTCTACCCGAATGATTTCCTCCACCATGACCCTGAGTTCTTCGTCTGAGAAGCGGGGGTGTCTTTGGGGTGCCATGGAGTGGTGTGTATGATGTGTGGGGTGGAGTATGTGTAGTTAAGTGTGTTGAGTGTGGTGGTGTGTGTTGTTTTGTGTGTGGATATTGTGTGGGTGATGGTGTTGAGTGGCTGTGGCTGCTAGTTTGTGGATGGTGGTGTCTCTCTCTGGCCTTCTGTGAGAAGGTAGCCTCTTTCTAGCCTTGTTACCCCCACTTTTGGCCTGTTTGTGAGTGTATGTCAGGGTGTTTGTCACTGTTTTCACTGTCTCACTGGGATCCTGATAGCCAGGCCTCAGTGCTCATAGTGAAAACACTATGGTTTCAGTATGTTTCTTATGTGTCACTGGGATCCTGCTGGTCAGGACCCCAGTGCTCATAGGTTTGTGGCCTATATGTATGTGTCACTGGGACCCTGTCACACAGGGCCCCAGTGCTCATAGGTGTGCATGTATATGTTCCCTGTGTGGTGCCTAACTGTCTCACTGAGGCTCTGCTAACCAGAACCTCAGTGGTTATGCTCTCTCATTACTTTCAAATTGTCACTAACAGGCTAGTGACCATTTTTACCAATTTACATTGGCTTACTGGAACACCCTTATAATTCCCTAGTATATGGTACTGAGGTACCCAGGGTATTGGGGTTCCAGGAGATCCCTATGGGCTGCAGCATTTCTTTTGCCACCCATAGGGAGCTCTGACAATTCTTACACAGGCCTGCCACTGCAGCCTGAGTGAAATAACGTCCACGTTATTTCACAGCCATTTTACACTGCACTTAAGTAACTTATAAGTCACCTATATGTCTAACCTTTACCTGGTAAAGGTTAGGTGCAAAGTTACTTAGTGTGAGGGCACCCTGGCACTAGCCAAGGTGCCCCCACATTGTTCAGAGCCAATTCCCTGAACTTTGTGAGTGCGGGGACACCATTACACGCGTGCACTACATATAGGTCACTACCTATATGTAGCTTCACAATGGTAACTCCGAATATGGCCATGTAACATGTCTATGATCATGGAATTGCCCTCTCTATGCCATCCTAGCATAGTTAGCACAATCCCATGATCCCAGTGGTCTGTAGCACAGACCCTGGTACTGCCAAACTGCCCTTCCTGGGGTTTCACTGCAGCTGCTGCTGCTGCCAACCCCTCAGACAGGCAGCTGCCCTCCTGGGGTCCAGCCAGGCCTGGCCCAGGATGGCAGAACAAAGAACTTCCTCTGAGAGAGGGTGTGACACCCTCTCCCTTTGGAAAATGGTGTGAAGGCAGGGGAGGAGTAGCCTCCCCCAGCCTCTGGAAATGCTTTGTTGGGCACAGAGGTGCCCAATTCTGCATAAGCCAGTCTACACCGGTTCAGGGACCCCTTAGCCCCTGCTCTGGCGCGAAACTGGACAAAGGAAAGGGGAGTGACCACTCCCCTGACCTGCACCTCCCCTGGGAGGTGTCCAGAGCTCCTCCAGTGTGCTCCAGACCTCTGCCATCTTGGAAACAGAGGTGCTGCTGGCACACTGGACTGCTCTGAGTGGCCAGTGCCACCAGGTGACGTCAGAGACTCCTTGTGATAGGCTCCTTCAGGTGTTAGTAGCCTTTCCTCTCTCCTAGGTAGCCAAACCCTCTTTTCTGGCTATTTAGGGTCTCTGTCTCTGGGGAAACTTTAGATAACGAATGCATGAGCTCAGCCGAGTTCCTCTGCATCTCCCTCTTCACCTTCTGATAAGGAATCGACCGCTGACCGCGCTGGAAGCCTGCAAACCTGCAACATAGTAGCAAAGACGACTACTGCAACTCTGTAACGCTGATCCTGCCGCCTTCTCGACTGTTTTCCTGCTTGTGCATGCTGTGGGGGTAGTCTGCCTCCTCTCTGCACCAGAAGCTCCGAAGAAATTTCCCGTGGGTCGACGGAATCTTCCCCCTGCAACCACAGGCACCAAAAAGCTGCATCTCCGGTCCCTTGGGTCTCCTCTCAGCACGACGAGCGAGGTCCCTCGAATCCAGCGACACCGTCCAAGTGACCCCCACAGTCCAGTGACTCTTCAGCCCAAGTTTGGTGGAGGTAAGTCCTTGCCTCACCTCGCTGGGCTGCATTGCTGGGAACCGCGACTTTGCAAGCTTCTCCGGCCCCTGTGCACTTCCGGCGGAAATCCTGTGTGCACAGCCAAGCCTGGGTCCACGGCACTCTAACCTGCATTGCACGACTTTCTAAGTTGGTCTCCGGCGACGTGGGACTCCTTTGTGCAACTTCGGCGAGCACCGTTTCACGCATCCTCTTAGTGCCTGTTTCTGGCACTTCTCCGGGTGCTACCTGCTTCAGTGAGGGCTCTTTACCTTGCTCGACGTCCCCTCTCTCTGCAGGTCCAATTTGCGACCTCCTGGTCCCTCCTGGGCCCCAGCAGCGTCCAAAAACGCCAAACGCACGATTTGCGGGTAGCAAGGCTTGTTGGCGTCCATCCGGCGGGAAAACACTTCTGCACGACTCTCCAAGGCGTGGGGGATCCATCCTCCAAAGGGGAAGTCTCTAACCCTTGTCGTTCCTGCAGTATTCACAGTTCTTCAGCCTAGTAAGAGCTTCTTTGCACCAACCGCTGGCATTTCTTGGGCATCTGCCCATCTCCGAGCTGCTTGTGACTTTTGGACTTGGTCCCCTTGTTCCACAGGTACCTTCAGACAGGAATCCATCGTTGTTGCATTGCTGATTTGTGTTTTCCTTGCATTCTCCCTCTAACACGACTATTTTGTCCTTAGGGGAACTTTAGTGCACTTTGCACTCACTTTTCAGGGTCTTGGGGAGGGTTATTTTTCTAACTCTCACTATTTTCTAATAGTCCCAGCGACCCTCTACAAGGTCACATAGGTTTGGGGTCCATTCGTGGTTCGCATTCCACTTTTGGAGTATATGGTTTGTGTTGCCCCTATCCCTATGTTTCCCCATTGCATCCTATTGTAACTATACATTGTTTGCACTGTTTTCTAAGACTATACTGCATATTTTTGCTATTGTGTATATATATCTTGTGTATATTTTCTATCCTCTCACTGAGGGTACACTCTAAGATACTTTGGCATATTGTCATAAAAATAAAGTACCTTTATTTTTAGTATAACTGTGTATTGTGTTTTCTTATGATATTGTGCATATGACACTAAGTGGTACTGTAGTAGCTTCACACGTCTCCTAGTTCAGCCTAAGCTGCTCTGCTAAGCTACCATTATCTATCAGCCTAAGCTGCTAGACACCCTATACACTAATAAGGGATAACTGGGCCTGGTGCAAGGTGCAAGTACCCCTTGGTACTCACTACAAGCCAGTCCAGCCTCCTACATTGGTTGTGCAGTGGTGGGATAAGTGCTTTGAGACTACTTACCACTCTTGTCATTGTACTTTTCATAAGAGAAAAATATACAAAACAAGGTCAGTGTATATACACATAGCCAAAAAGTTTTGCATTTCCTCTTTTCACTCTTTTCTAAGTGCTGAAAAGTACTTCTAAACTTTCAAAAAGTTCTTAAAAGTTTAAAAAGTTTTTTTTCTGTCTTTCCAAAAAGTTCTGAAAACTTTTTTTTCTCTTTGTCTATCACTTTAACTCTCTCTAAAAATGTCTGGCACAGGCCAAAAAGTTGAACTGTCCAAACTTGCATATGATCACCTTAGCTGGAAAGGAGCAAGGAGTCTCTGCATAGAGAGAGGTTTGAGTGTAGGGAAGAATCCTTCCTTAGAACTGTTAATTAATATGCTTAGAGTACAGGATAAGGCCATAAGTGCCCAATCTGTAGAAAAAGTAGCTAATGGTTCTCAATCTGATCCAGGGACTCCCCCAGGAAAAGGTTCAGGAAAGAAACTTCTCAGCCTGCCCATTACTAGACAGTCTAGCATAGTTGGTACAGAGGTTGAATCACACCATACTAATGGTGTGCTCTCACATTATACTGGTAGCCAAGCTGTTAGGGTGCCCTCTGTAAGGGACAGGTCTCCTTCTGTTCATTCCCATCATACCTCTGTATCTAGAAATGTCCCTCCCACCCACCCTGATGACAGATTGTTAGAAAGGGAGCTCAATAGATTGAGAGTGGAACAAACCAGACTGAAGCTCAAGAAGCAACAGCTGGATTTGGATAGACAGTCTTTAGAAATAGAGAGGGAAAGACAGAAGTTGGGTTTAGATACCCATGGTGGCAGCAGCAGTATTCCCCATAGTCATCCTGCAAAAGAGCATGATTCCAGGAATCTGCACAAGATAGTTCCCCCTTATAAGGAGGGGGATGACATTAACAAGTGGTTTGCTGCACTTGAGAGGGCCTGTGCTGTACAGGATGTCCCTCAAAAGCAGTGGGCTGCTATCCTATGGCTATCATTTAGTGGAAAAGGTAGGGATAGGCTCCTTACAGTGAAAGAAAATGATGCCAATAATTTCCAAGTTCTTAAGAATGCACTCCTGGATGGTTATGGCTTAACCACTGAACAGTACAGGATAAAGTTCAGAGAGACCAAAAAGGAGTCTTCACAAGACTGGGTTGATTTCATTGACCAGGCAGTGAAGGCCTTGGAGGGGTGGTTACATGGCAGTAAAGTTACTGATTATGAAAGCCTGTATAACACAATCCTGAGAGAGCATATACTTAATAATTGTGTGTCTGATTTGTTGCACCAGTACCTGGTAGACTCTGATCTGACCTCTCCCCAAGAATTGGGAAAGAAGGCAGACAAATGGGTCAGAACAAGGGTGAACAGAAAAGTTCATACAGGGGGTGACAAAGATGGCAATAAGAAGAAGGATGGTGAAAAATCTCAAGATAAGCATGGGGATAAGGGTAAAACCAAAGATCCCACTTCAAATCTTAAACACTCTTCAGAGGGTGGGGATAAAACAAATTCTTCCTCTTCTTCCCAACCTGCACACATTAAAAAGCCTTGGTGCTTTGTGTGTAAAAATAGAGGCCATAGGCCAGGGGATAAGTCCTGTCCAGGTAAACCCCCTGAGCCTACCACCACTAATACATCAAGCTCTAGTGCCCCTAGCAGTAGTGGTACTAGTGGTGGGACTGCTGGCAACAGTCAAGCAAAGGGTGTAGTTGGGTTCACTTATGGGTCCATAGTGGAAACTGATGTAATCAGTCCCAAGACAGTTTCTGTCACACCTAGTGGCATTGGCCTTGCCACACTGGCTGCTTGTCCCCTTACAATGGATAAGTACAGGCAGACAGTTTCAATAAATGGTGTTGAGGCCTTGGCCTACAGGGACACAGGTGCCAGTTTCACTTTGGTGACTGAAAACCGAGTGCCTCCTGAACAACACATCATTGGACAACAGTATAAGATTATTGATGTCCATAACTCCACTAAGTTTCTTCCCTTAGCTATAATTCAGTTTAGTTGGGGTGGAGTTACTGGCCCTAAGCAGGTGGTGGTATCACCTAGCTTACCTGTAGACTGTCTCTTAGGTAATGACCTAGAGGCCTCAGGTTGGGCTGATGTAGAGTTTTATGCCCATGCAGCCATGCTGGGCATCCCTGAGGAATTGTTCCCTCTCATTTCAAGTGAAATGAAAAAGCAAAGGAGAGAAGGCCTGAAAACTCAGGATCCCTCTCCATCAACAGGTAAAAAGGGTATCACAGTATCCCCTAACCACCCTACCATTCAGGATACTATTCCTGTGGTGGGAGAAACCTCTCCTGGGGTGGCACCTGTTCCAAGGGAATCATCAGCTGGCAAAGCTGGACTCCCTGAGGTGGAAGTACCTCTCTGTGGGATAACTAACATTGGTGAGAAAAAGAGCACCATTTTAGTTAACATGGAGCATCCCGCCAACCCTCCCAGAGAAACTTTAGTGCAGAAACTCTGCACTGCCTCACAACACTTAGGACAGCATCCCTGCCCTAGTGTGGAGCTGATAGGACAGCATCCCTGCCCTGCTCCAACTCAATAGAAACAACATCCCTGTTCTCTCTTCCAGCCATATGGACAAAGTTTTTGCCCAGCTATGGCTTTTCTGAGACAGCATCCCTGTCTGGCATTTCCATCACTACAAATAGGTTCAGTGGACAATTCCCACTGCTCTAAACTAAAACTTACTGATAGAAACTCTGAAAATACATCTTCACATTGTTGCTTAGCTAAAAAACTTCAAACAGGGTGGTTTACATCCCCACAGGGAAGTAACCATATAGTGGATGATAAAGGGAGTAACCAGTCTATTGCAGAGCTACTCTCTACTTATCACCACTTAGACAATAAAGTCTCAACTGGCCAAGGTTAGCCTTATTGTCCTTCGTTTGGGGGGGGGTTGTGTGAGAAGGTAGCCTCTTTCTAGCCTTGTTACCCCCACTTTTGGCCTGTTTGTGAGTGTATGTCAGGGTGTTTGTCACTGTTTTCACTGTCTCACTGGGATCCTGATAGCCAGGCCTCAGTGCTCATAGTGAAAACACTATGGTTTCAGTATGTTTGTTATGTGTCACTGGGATCCTGCTGGTCAGGACCCCAGTGCTCATAGGTTTGTGGCCTATATGTATGTGTCACTGGGACCCTGTCACACAGGGCCCCAGTGCTCATAGGTGTGCATGTATATGTTCCCTGTGTGGTGCCTAACTGTCTCACTGAGGCTCTGCTAACCAGAACCTCAGTGGTTATGCTCTCTCATTACTTTCAAATTGTCACTAACAGGCTAGTGACCATTTTTACCAATTTACATTGGCTTACTGGAACACCCTTATAATTCCCTAGTATATGGTACTGAGGTACCCAGGGTATTGGGGTTCCAGGAGATCCCTATGGGCTGCAGCATTTCTTTTGCCACCCATAGGGAGCTCTGACAATTCTTACACAGGCCTGCCACTGCAGCCTGAGTGAAATAAAGTCCACGTTATTTCACAGCCATTTTACACTGCACTTAAGTAACTTATAAGTCACCTATATGTCTAACCTTTACCTGGTAAAGGTTAGGTGCAAAGTTACTTAGTGTGAGGGCACCCTGGCACTAGCCAAGGTGCCCCCACATTGTTCAGAGCCAATTCCCTGAACTTTGTGAGTGCGGGGACACCATTACACGCGTGCACTACATATAGGTCACTACCTATATGTAGCTTCACAATGGTAACTCCGAATATGGCCATGTAACATGTCTATGATCATGGAATTGCCCCCTCTATGCCATCCTAGCATAGTTGGCACAATCCCATGATCCCAGTGGTCTGTAGCACAGACCCTGGTACTGCCAAACTGCCCTTCCTGGGGTTTCACTGCAGCTGCTGCTGCTGCCAACCCCTCAGACAGGCAGCTGCCCTCCTGGGGTCCAGCCAGGCCTGGCCCAGGATGGCAGAACAAAGAACTTCCTCTGAGAGAGGGTGTGACACCCTCTCCCTTTGGAAAATGGTGTGAAGGCAGGGGAGGAGTAGCCTCCCCCAGCCTCTGGAAATGCTTTGTTGGGCACAGAGGTGCCCAATTCTGCATAAGCCAGTCTACACCGGTTCAGGGACCCCTTAGCCCCTGCTCTGGAGCGAAACTGGACAAAGGAAAGGGGAGTGACCACTCCCCTGACCTGCACCTCCCCTGGGAGGTGTCCAGAGCTCCTCCAGTGTGCTCCAGACCTCTGCCATCTTGGAAACAGAGGTGCTGCTGGCACACTGGACTGCTCTGAGTGGCCAGTGCCACCAGGTGACGTCAGAGACTCCTTGTGATAGGCTCCTTCAGGTGTTAGTAGCCTTTCCTCTCTCCTAGGTAGCCAAACCCTCTTTTCTGGCTATTTAGGGTCTCTGTCTCTGGGGAAACTTTAGATAACGAATGCATGAGCTCAGCCGAGTTCCTCTGCATCTCCCTCTTCACCTTCTGATAAGGAATCGACCGCTGACCGCGCTGGAAGCCTGCAAACCTGCAACATAGTAGCAAAGACGACTACTGCAACTCTGTAACGCTGATCCTGCCGCCTTCTCGACTGTTTTCCTGCTTGTGCATGCTGTGGGGGTAGTCTGCCTCCTCTCTGCACCAGAAGCTCCGAAGAAATCTCCAGTGGGTCGACGGAATCTTCCCCCTGCAACCGCAGGCACCAAAAAGCTGCATCTCCGGTCCCTTGGGTCTCCTCTCAGCACGACGAGCGAGGTCCCTCGAATCCAGCGACACCGTCCAAGTGACCCCCACAGTCCAGTGAATCTTCAGCCCAAGTTTGGTGGAGGTAAGTCCTTGCCTCACCTCGCTGGGCTGCATTGCTGGGAACCGCGACTTTGCAAGCTTCTCCGGCCCCTGTGCACTTCCGGCGGAAATCCTGTGTGCACAGCCAAGCCTGGGTCCACGGCACTCTAACCTGCATTGCACGACTTTCTAAGTTGGTCTCCGGCGACGTGGGACTCCTTTGTGCAACTTCGGCGAGCACAGTTTCACGCATCCTTGTAGTGCCTGTTTCTGGCACTTCTCCGGGTGCTACCTGCTTCAGTGAGGGCTCTTTGCCTTGCTCGACGTCCCCTCTCTCTGCAGGTCCAATTTGCGACCTCCTGGTCCCTCCTGGGCCCCAGCAGCGTCCAAAAACGCCAAACGCACGATTTGCGGGTAGCAAGGCTTGTTGGCGTCCATCCGGCGGGAAAACACTTCTGCACGACTCTCCAAGGCGTGGGGGATCCATCCTCCAAAGGGGAAGTCTCTAACCCTTGTCGTTCCTGCAGTATTCACAGTTCTTCAGCCTAGTAAGAGCTTCTTTGCACCAACCGCTGGCATTTCTTGGGCATCTGCCCATCTCCGAGCTGCTTGTGACTTTTGGACTTGGTCCCCTTGTTCCACAGGTACCTTCAGACAGGAATCCATCGTTGTTGCATTGCTGATTTGTGTTTTCCTTGCATTCTCCCTCTAACACGACTATTTTGTCCTTAGGGGAACTTTAGTGCACTTTGCACTCACTTTTCAGGGTCTTGGGGAGGGTTATTTTTCTAACTCTCACTATTTTCTAATAGTCCCAGCGACCCTCTACAAGGTCACATAGGTTTGGGGTCCATTCGTGGTTCGCATTCCACTTTTGGAGTATATGGTTTGTGTTGCCCCTATCCCTATGTTTCCCCATTGCATCCTATTGTAACTATACATTGTTTGCACTGTTTTCTAAGACTATACTGCATATTTTTGCTATTGTGTATATATATCTTGTGTATATTTTCTATCCTCTCACTGAGGGTACACTCTAAGATACTTTGGCATATTGTCATAAAAATAAAGTACCTTTATTTTTAGTATAACTGTGTATTGTGTTTTCTTATGATATTGTGCATATGACACTAAGTGGTACTGTAGTAGCTTCACACGTCTCCTAGTTCAGCCTAAGCTGCTCTGCTAAGCTACCATTATCTATCAGCCTAAGCTGCTAGACACCCTATACACTAATAAGGGATAACTGGGCCTGGTGCAAGGTGCAAGTACCCCTTGGTACTCACTACAAGCCAGTCCAGCCTCCTACACCTTCTTTCTGAATTTTTGGTCGTAGGGGTTTGTGGGTGATGTGGGTGTGTGTTTTATATTGTATTGTGTGTGTGGGAGTGGTGTGTGTATGTGTATCAGGTGTGTGGAATTCAAATCGGCCAATGTGGCTGAGTTTTGTTCGTTTGTGTGTATTCTGACCGCGGCGGTGTGTACCGCCAATGGAAAACTGCGTTTGAAAGACCGCCGCGTGGATTCGTGGGTCGTAATGGCATGGGCGTATTTCTGTTGGCGTGACGGTGGAGGTTTGGTCACCTCCAATTTTCCGCCGACCGCTGGTCTGGCGGTCTGTTGTGGCTGTCGGATTTTCGGAGGTTTGGCTGCTGCGGGTCAGAATGACCGTGGCGGGTTACCGCGACCGCGGCGGAATTATGGAGGATTTCTGACCGGCGGTAGGCGCCTTTTACCGCCGAGGTCAGAATGACCACCTTAGTCTGACCCACTGTGGGTGACACCTGTTGATCTAAATCTGGGTTTTGCTCCGGCTAACTAGCAGTGCCTCGTCTCTCCAGAAAGGTAGAGATGATTGGGCAGCCGAGGGCATGACATATCTTACTTCTCAGGGAAGTCGTGGTCACTCAGGTCGTATCCGGTTCTCTCATTCACAATTTGGTCTCATATATAAATGACAATAAAAGCAGTATAAGTTTTAAAGACTGGTTTAATAAAACAACTTCATTTTAGATAGCAAAGCGTGAGCTGCAATAACCAGAATGACACAACATGACAATATTAAAATGGTGACGATGAGAGTGAAGCATAAGAATAACGCTGTCATATTGCCACTAGAATCGATGGACTATTTCCGATCTGAATCATAATTTGAGCACAGCATGTTAAGATCTAATCCTGCCTTTCAGGTTCCCCCAGGAGGATATGGACCCTCATACCTGAACAAAGGCCCCTTCCATATAGCCACTCCATTTAGCCCCTTCCATATAGCCACTTACGACTGCGCAAGCAGCAGAATATTGATGTTTAGTTCCAATTGCAGGTTGTGCAGAGCCATCGGTGTACATGACTCTATGATACTGATCAAAAGGCAAGGTATTTGCTGGAACTGGGTATTCTACTTCATATTGTAGGAATTCCTGAGTTTGTAACTTTGGGTTGAAAATGTAGTCTACACCAATGGCTGTCAAAGACGTAGCCCATTGTATCCAATGTGGATGTAGTGCTTTTGCGTTCGGAACGCTAGCTTTTGTAACAGCCTCTAGGGCTGGGATTGGGGAAACAACAATAATGCGTTTTCCTTGGGCAAGAGGTCTTTCTTTAATGACAGCCATCTGTACAGCAGTGAGAATTTTCTCTGTGGGAGCAAGGCGTTGTTGAACTGCAGAATACAAATGTGATTTGTATGCAATCGGGACTGTCTCACCTTCATTAAAAGTCACATAGGTGAAACCGATGGCCGATTACCCTGATGACCAAATGTGTTTTGTTGTCCGTTGTGTGTAAATGTTGTGATGCAAGCATGTCTGTATGCAATTCTCTAAGAGTTCGACTGAAGTGGACCTGACAGTCCTGACATCCTACTGTCCAACTTTGCTGGAGGTAAGAGCTTGCCTCCCTACACAAGACAGTACGCTCGTGCAACATGTGTTTTGCAGTTGCCAAGGCTTGTTGGCATCTTTCCACAAAGTTCTTCATGCACCGTGCAGCTCCGCCTCCCAGCACTCCTTCCTGTGATGCACAGCTTCCCGAGTTGTTCGCCAGCAGCGTGGGATCCCTTTCTGTAGTGCTGCGTGGACCTCCTTTTGCACCTTCTTTATCCCGTGCTGTGGGACTCCTGTGCATGCAACCTGGTCTTCTGAGGGCTCTCTGAGTTGCTGAGAGCCTCCCTGACTCCCCATCCAGGGTACAGTCCACCAGGTCCCTCCTGGTCCGGGGCAGCGCCATTTTCCGCTAACCGGGAGCTTTGTGTGTGCCAAAGCTTGTTGGCGGAATCCAGCAATCACCCATCCATTAAAAGTCACATAGGTGAAACCGATGGCCGATTACCCTGATGACCAAATGTGTTTTGTTGTCCGTTGTGTGTAAATGTTGTGCTGCAAGCATGTCTGTCTGCAATTCTCTAAGAGTTTGTGTATGTTCAGGTGTCCAGTATTTACTTGAAAAATCGGGACGTATTAGGTCATATAAAGGTTTTATGCGCGTAATCTGGAATGTAGGTTTTGCCAAAATTTAAGAAACCCAATAATTATTGGAGTTTTTTAATCATATTCGGTGGTTGTAACTGTGCGCACTTTTCTAAGAAGTGTGGCGCTAGGCTCTTCACTTCACTTGACAGCTCATATCCCAGAAACAGGACGCTGAGGAAGGCTATTTTTGTTTTTTTCAAATTAAATTTGTAGCCAAATTCGGCAAACCCTACAACAATGCGGGCTACCCGTCTTAAATTTTGTAGTAATTAATCATCCGTGAGATATATATCATCTACATAGGACAATGCTTCAGGGTCGATCTCGTGTAAAATGGCAGTGACACGAGCCGCAAACAGTCCTGGGCTGTTCTTATACCCCTGGGGTAAACTACAGACTTTTTTCTGATAGCCTAGTGCGCTAAAGCTTGTTAAGTCTCTGCTTTCAGGCACTATACTCTGGCAGAAAAACCCATTAGAAATGTCTAGTGTTGTTTTGTATTTTTTACGCACTATGTTGCTCGTTAGTGCAATGCTATGTAAGTTTTGTATAGCATGGGTGGGTGTATGACTATTTAGATGTCTGTAGTCTAAGACTATTCTGTATGAATGGTCTGGTTTAGCTGCGGGGAATAAAGGGTTATTCATTGGTGATACACAGGGTTTAATCACACCCTGGTACTCTAATTGCGTGAGTATTTCTCTCACTGCTTCTTTTGCTTCATGTTTTATAGGATACTGCGGTTGTGGCTGAGGTTCACTTTTAATGGGAATTACATGGTAGGGGGAATCCTTATCCCATCCTACGTGATTTCTGTATAATGCAGGTGCTTGTGCTACAGCCCATTCAATGGAATAGCATTCAGCAAGTTCCTCTGGAACAAGGGGCGAGAAGGAAGGCCTAATGACATCTTCTCCATATGGGCAGGTACGGACAAAGTCAGACGGGCAATCTTGTTCGGCCAACAAGACATCATACACTTTCACTATGCGATCCCAAAAGATTGCGTCTATTGTGCGCTCAATGTCTCCTTTTAATTGTAACGTTACTTTGTACACCCTATCGGGATTGGAGACACGCATGTCCGCTGTTTCTACTTGTATAAAGTCATCAGTTGCTTTCACCTCCAGATTCTCTAGAAGATTCCAGCGAACTATTGTGACTTCTGCTGCGCTGTCTAGCAATGCTAGAGCCCAATTCTTGTTATTCAAGAGGACCCTCTTCCTGTGTGGCATGTCGGACTGCGACCGCTGCCACTTTTTTCTTTTTAAATTGTTGTTTTTGTTAGGCGGGTTTCTCTTCCTTTTTAACAGAAACCTCAGAAGAGCGTTGTGATTCCTGTCTTGGTTTCACGTACTTTGTTGTTCGCTCTGATCGCCCACCTCTCTTATTTCTCTTTTCTGATGAGTCCTGAAAGGAACGAGATTGGCTTGTATCAGCCGTTTTGATATTATCTCTATCCGGCGTTTTGATATTATCTCTATTTCTGAGATTATACCTATTCTGTGGGGTCTCCGTACGCGGAGATTCTCCCCTTTCTATTTTAGGCGTTTGTTGCTTTTTATCCCAGCGTTTCTTAGTACCCACAGGTGTTTGTTTGGGGTTATCTTTATTTAATTTACCCTGAAATTGAGGTTTTTGTGGTCTGGCCCCTAGGCTATCTCGACCGATACTTGAATAGGTCTCTGCTATTATTTTAGGCAGCTCTCGTTCTTGATCTTGTTGTGGAACGTCACAAAGCTGCATGCGCACTGTAAGTGCAACTGCTTCCCCTTTAAGGTTACTTAAAATGATTGAGGACACTGTGGCAAAATTGCCCATCAATTGCATCCCCAAATCTAGAGCTGGGGAAGCCCCATATTCATCTTGAATTTGTTTCAGCACTTCCGGTAAATTGGCAAGTGTCAGTGTACCGTGTGCGGTTGTGTAGAGCGTGGCAAATACCGTACCCCAGGTATTACAGTTTTCTACTTTAGGGACCATCCCAAAAGGCAAGCACATTGTTAATATTCTATGTTTATCCTGAGGTCCCGTATGGGGAAATACTGCCTCCAGCGTATTAATTTTCTGTGCTAACCAAAACGGAATTTCTTCTCATTTGGTGGGTACTTTACCCATAATTGAATGTACAGTCGCAGGATTTATACCTGGCGTTACTGCATGTGGATGTGCTGGAGCAGCACGTGCTGGGTTTGTATTTAATTTTTGCATCACGAATTGTACTAATTGTCTACAGGGAGTGCAGAATTATTAGGCAAATGAGTATTTTGACCACATCATCCTCTTTATGCATGTTGTCTTACTTCAAGCTGTATAGGCTCGAAAGCCTACTACCAATTAAGCATATTAGGTGATGTGCATCTCTGTAATGAGAAGGGGTGTGGTCTAATGACATCAACACCCTATATCAGGTGTGCATAATTATTAGGCAACTTCCTTTCCTTTGGCAAAATGGGTCAAAAGAAGGACTTGACAGGCTCAGAAAAGTCAAAAATAGTGAGATATCTTGCAGAGGGATGCAGCACTCTTAAAATTGCAAAGCTTCTGAAGCGTGATCATCGAACAATCAAGCGTTTCATTCAAAATAGTCAACAGGGTCGCAAGAAGCGTGTGGAAAAACCAAGGCGCAAAATAACTGCCCATGAACTGAGAAAAGTCAAGCGTGCAGCTGCCACGATGCCACTTGCCACCAGTTTGGCCATATTTCAGAGCTGCAACATCACTGGAGTGCCCAAAAGCACAAGGTGTGCAATACTCAGAGACATGGCCAAGGTAAGAAAGGCTGAAAGACGACCACCACTGAACAAGGCACACAAGCTGAAACGTCAAGACTGGGCCAATAAATATCGCAAGACTGATTTTCCTAAGGTTTTATGGACTGATGAAATGAGAGTGAGTCTTGATGGGCCAGATGGATGGGCCCGTGGCTGGATTGGTAAAGGGCAGAGAGCTCCAGTCCGACTCAGACGCCAGCAAGGTGGAGGTGGAGTACTGGTTTGGGCTGGTATCATCAAAGATGAGCGTGTGGGGCCTTTTCGGGTTGAGGATGGAGTCAAGCTCAACTCCCAGTCCTACTGCCAGTTCCTGGAAGACACCTTCTTCAAGCAGTGGTACAGGAAGAAGTCTGCATCCTTCAAGAAAAACATGATTTTCATGCAGGACAATGCTCCATCACACGCGTCCAAGTACTCCACAGCGTGGCTGGCAAGAAAGGGTATAAAAGAAGGAAATCTAATGACATGGCCTCCTTGTTCACCTGATCTGAACCCCATTGAGAACCTGTGGTCCATCATCAAATGTGAGATTTACAAGGAGGGAAAACAGTACACCTCTCTGAACAGTGTCTGGGAGGCTGTGGTTGCTGCTGCACGCAATGTTGATGGTGAACAGATCAAAACACTGACAGAATCCATGGATGGCAGGCTTTTGAGTGTCCTTGCAAAGAAAGGTGGCTATATTGGTCACTGATTTGTTTTTGTTTTGTTTTTGAATGTCAGAAATGTATATTTGTGAATGTTTAGATGTTATATTGGTTTCACTGGTAATAATAAATAATTGAAATGGGTATATATTTTTTTTTGTTAAGTTGCCTAATAATTATGCACAGTAATAGTCACCTGCACACACAGATATCCCCCTAACATAGCTAAAACTAAAAACAAACTAAAAACTACTTCCAAAAATATTCAGCTTTGATATTAATGAGTTTTTTGGGTTCATTGAGAACATGGTTGTTGTTCAATAATAAAATTAATCCTCAAAAATACAACTTGCCTAATAATTCTGCACTCCCTGTATATATTGCTATTAATTCAATGTATAAGTGACGAACCTCAGCCACTGCTAAATTTCCAACCGCAAGATGTGGTGCATAAGTGGCCAATAAAGGCCAGGTAGGACCGTCATTACTTAGTGGACCTAACCTTACTGGTAATATTGTATGGGGTAGGGCGCCATCAAGCCAATTATTATGTTCTTGATAAGATAGAAGTATCTCTAAATATGCGTACGCTCTGTATTGCCAAGGCGCGTTCGCAGGTGTATATTGAATAAATGTATTGGTGTTCCCATCAACGGCTGGAAATGTGACCCAAGAGTAAAAAAGTTCTGTTCTATAAGCTGCATGGTCGTCCACCACAAATGTGACTGGACCTCCCTGGGCTGTTAGGCCATTTGCTAGTAAGTGTGCTGTAAGAGGTTGCTTCATGTTAACAGCTATTTGTACATGTTGGGGATTCGCCATGATAGTAACAGTATTCATTCAGAGAAGGCACACCAAAATGGGGTTTCCTTTTAAAGTTCAAGCTTGAACAACCGCCAGTTGTAGTAGGATTACCTACACAGCTGTGGTGGAAATCCTCAGTACCACGGAAGTCTCTGCATACAGCTTTGAGGTGTCAATATATATAATGAGACAGAGATACTCTGGAGTACCAGAAAATTAGAGCCTGACGAAACGTTGGCGGCGACAAGTCGCTTAGGCTCTCATTATTCTAATGAGACTACTGGATTTTGAGCAGCAAGATCGTCCACGGTGTGGGAGACTGACCCACTGTGGGTGACACCTGTCGCTCTAAATCCGGGTTTTGCTCCGGCTAACTAGCAGTGCCTCGTCTCTCCCAAAAGGTAGAGATGATTGGGCAGCCGAGCGCATGACATATCATACTTCTCAGGGAAGTCGTGGTCACTCAGGTCGCATCCGGTTCTCTCATTCACAATTCGGTCTCATATATAAATGACAATAAAAGCAGTAAAAGTTTTAAAGACTGGTTTAATAAAAACGACTGCATTTTACATAGCAAAGCTTGAGCTGCAATAACCAGAATGACACAACATGACAATATTAAAATGGTGATGATGAGAGTGAAGCATAAGAAAAACGCTATCATATTGCCACTAGAATCGATGGACTATTTCCGATCTGAATCATAATTTGAGCACAGCATTTTAAACTCTAATCCTGCCTTTCAGGTTCCCCCGGCAGGACATCGACCCTCATACCTGAGCAAAGGCCTATAGTCTGTGTTAGCATCTGCAGCAAATCATTCAGCAATCAGCATACAGTCGTGGTTCCCTGGCTGGAATCTCCCTCTTAACGTGTAATGGGACTAGGAAGTGTTTTTATAATAACACAGCTAATGTTCTAAGAAAGTGTCCCTAAATAAGGATGTGCATTTTCTACGAATGTTAGAGACTAAACTTCTACCACGTTCACCGGCAATGTACCAAACTGTAGCCTTGACTGAAGCACAAAGTGATCAAGAATGTCTTGTTTGAGAAGAGAAGACAGTGATGGGCTAAGCAAAACAGTTACATAGAAGAAATTAAAACAAGACCGTAAAACTGTTTTTTGTAAAAATAACAATGCGCAGCCGAACAAAATATATCTAAGTCAAAGCGCTCAGTGGCCTAGTGTATTAAACTAACGGGCATGGAGCTATAGCTAAAATGGCTACACAACACTCTGGTAGACAGCGTGCGTGGTGTTCTTGGCACAGGCATGGCTGAGGGCTTCGAGTTTGTGAACTGAGGTGCAAAGATGGAGCTGCGTTCGAGGTACTAGTACTGGAGCAGTACTGACTCTAGGAACTCAGGTGCTCTGCCAGACAAAGTGTGTGTATTTTTCCTGGTACTCGCACAGCTGAGGGCTTGGAGTGTTTGAACTGAGGTGCACTGATGGAACTGTGCCTGAGGTCCCAGTACTGGAGCAGGAGAGTGTACTGACTGTAAGAACTGAGGTGCTCTAGCAGACAGCATGTGTAGGGTTCCTGGTGCTGGCATGGCTGAAGGCTTGGAGTGTGTGAATTGAGGTGAACTGATGGAGCTGTGCCAAAGGTCCCTGTACTGGAGCAGCAGAGTATACTGACTGGAAGAATTGAGGTGCTTTGGTAGACAGGGTGTGTGGGGTTCCTGGCACGGGCGTAGCTGAGGGCTTGGAGTGTGTGAACTGAGGTGCACTGATAGAGCTGTACCCAAGGACCCAATACTGGAGCAGCAGAGTGTACTGACTGTAAGAATTGAGGTACTGTGGCAAACTGCGTATGTGGGGTTCCTGGCACTGGCACGGCTGACGGCTTAGGGAGTGTGAACAGAGGTAGATTGATGGAGCTGTGCCTGAGGTCCCAGTAGTGTGGCAGAAAAGTGCACTGACTGCAAGAACTGAGGTGCTCTGGCAGACAGTGTGCATGGGGTTCCTGGCACTGGCACAGCTGAGGGCTTGGATTGTGTAAACGGAGGTGTATGAAAGTGGCTTAGTTCTAGCACAGTTACCCCCACTTTTAGCCTGTTTGTCAGTATGTTTGACTGTCTCTACTGGGATCCTGCTAATCAGGACTCCAGTAGTTAATCTCTCTTCCTTAAATTATGGTTGTAGGATACTGGTAATCTAGCATTTCACCCACAATTGGCATACTGGTGCCCCCTAAGTCCCTAGTATATGGTACCTAGGTAGCCAGGGACTTGGGGTTCCAGGGGAACCCTATGGGCTGCAGCATTTCTATTGCCACCCATAGGGAGCCCATGCAGAGGCTTCTACAGGACTGCCATTGCAGCCTGTATGAAAGGGTGCATGTACCCTTTCACTGCTAAGTACACTGCACCAGATCACTTATAAGTCACCCATATAGCAGGCCCCTCAGCCCTGAGGGAAGGGTGCAGAGTACCTCTGTGTGAGGGTACCCCTGCACTAGCAGAGGTACCCCTAAAACCTCCAGGACCATTTTCGCAGAATTTGTGAGTGCGGGGACGCCATTTCACACGTGCACTGGACATAGGTTAATACCTATGTCCAGCTTCACAATGGTAACGCCGAATATGGCCATGTAAGGTGTCTAACAGGTGGGAATTGTACCCCAATACAGATTCTAGTATTGGTTGTACAATTCCATATACTCTGGGGGCTCCACAGTGGACCCCCATTACTGCCATACCAGCCTTCTGAGGTTTTCCAGGCAGCCCCACCTGCTGCCACCTCACAGACAGGTTTCTGCCCTCCTGTTGCTTGAGCAGCTCAAGCCCAGGAAGGCAGACCAAAGGATTTTCTTTGGGAGAGGGGTGTTATACCCTCTCCCTTTGGAAATAGGTGTTACAGGCATGGGAGGGGTAGCCTCCCAGAGCCTCTGGAAATGCAGATTGTGCCCTCCTTGCATAATCCAGTCTACACCGGTTCAGGGACCCCCAGTCCCTGCACTGGTGTGAAACTGGACAAAGGAAAGGGCAGTGACCACTCCCCTGTCCATCACCACCCTAGGGGTGGTGCTCAGAGGGCCTCCAGAGTGTCACTGGGTTTTGCCATCTTGGATTCCAAGGTGGTGGGGCACTCTGGGAGCATCTGAGTGTCCAGTGCCAGCAGGTGACGTCAGAGCCCTCCCCTAAAGGTGCTTACCAATCCCCCTTCCAGGGCTATTTAGGGTCTCTCCTCTGGGTGTTTCCTCAGATTTGGATTGGAAGACTCCAGCAATATTCCTCTGCATCCTTTACTTCACCTTCTACGGATGAAACTGCATCTGGACCCTCCAGGAACTCTACAAACTGCAACAAAGGAGCAAAGATGACTTCTGCAACATTGTATCTTCAGCTCTTGCCAGCAACAGCAACTGTTTCAAGGTCGTGCATCCTCATATGAAAGCCTGTCTTCAGCCTGCACCAGAAGAATGAGGGAATCTCCCTTGGAGTGAAGGAGTCACTCCCCTGCTTCAGCAGGCACCCCTGTGGAGCGACGACTGGTGGCTTGGGTCCCCTGTCCTGATGAAGTGCGTGGATCCAGCATCACGGGTGGTGGACTGAAGTGGACCCGACAGTCCTGACATCCTACTGTTCAACTTTGCTGGAGGTAAGAGCTTGCCTTCCCACACAAGACAGTATGCTTGTGCAACATGTGTTTTGCAGTTGCCAAGGCTTGTTGGCATCTTTCCACAAAGTTCTTCATGCACCGTGCAGCTCCGCCCCCCAGCACTCCTTCCTGTGATGTACAGCTTCCCGAGTGGTTCTCCAGCAGCGTGGGATTCATTTGTGTAGTGCTGCGTGTGCCTCCTTTTGCACCTTCTTTATCCCGTGCTGTGGGACTCCTGTGCATGCAGCCTGGTCTTCTGAGGGCTCTCTGAGTTGCTGAGAGCCCCCCTGACTCCCCATCCAGGGTAGAGTCCACCAGGTCCCTCCTGGTCCGGGGCAGCACCATTTTCCACTAACCGGGAGCTTTGTGTGTGCCAAAGCTTGTTGGCGGAATCCAGCAATCACCCATCCAGCATGGGACATCATCTGCATCAAACAGGAACCCACATCTGTCTTCTTAGGTTCAGTACTGACTGTTGGTCTTCACTGGTGGTTCTCCTTTTGCACCTTCATCCAGGTTAGCAGGGGTTCCTGTTCTCCCCAGACTCTTTGGTGCTTCTTGGACTTGGTCCACTTCTTCCACAAGTCTTCAGGTCCAGGAATCCATTGTTGGTGTCTTGCAGTCTCTTCTGCTTCTTGCAATATCTTCTTTCTCATGTTCTTGTGTGTTCTAGGAAAGTTACTGTGGTTTAGTCCTGCTTTCCTGGACTCTGGGGTGGGTTCTATTACTTACCCTTGGTGTTTTCTAATACTCCCAGTGCCCCTCTATACACTGCACTTGCCTAGGTGGGAAACCGACATTCGCATTCCACTTTCTTAGTGTATGGTTTGTGTTCGCCCATTACTAACTATTGTGATTTTCACTATTTGCATTGTTTTCTCACTGTCTTTACAGCTATTTCTGCATACTAGTGTATTTATTTTGTGTATTATTTACCCCCTAAGGGAGTATAGTCTCGATGGTATTTTTGGCATTTGTGTCACCAAAATAAAGTAGCTTTATTTTTGTAAAACTGAGTATTTTCTTTCATGTACGTGAGTACTGTGTGACTGCAGTGGTATTGCATGAGCTTTGCATGTCTCCTTGTTAGGCCCTGGCTGCTCATCCATACTACCCCTAAAGAGCCAGGCTTCTAGACACTGACTACATTTCACTAATAAGGGATAACTGGACCTGGTATAAGGTGTAAGGACCTTTGGTACCCACTACAAACCAGACCAGCCTCCTACAGCCTGAGGTCCCAGTCGTGGAGCAGCAGAGTCTACTGACTGCAAGAACTGAGGTGCTCTGAGGGTAAGTGTGCATGCGATTCCTGGCACTGGCATGGCTTAGGGCTTGGAGTATGTGAACAGAGGTGCACTGATGGAGCTGCGCCTGAGGTGCCAGTACTGGAGCAACAGAGTGTATTGACTGCAGGAATTGAGTTTCTCTGGTAGGCAGAGTGCGTGTGTGTGTTCCTGGAACTGGCACGGCTGTGTTAACGCTGGTGCACTGATGGAGCTGTACCCAAGGTTCCAGTACTGGAGCAGCAGAGTGTACTGACAGCAAGAACTGAGGTGCTTTGCCAGACAACGTGTGTGGGTTCCTGCCGCTGGCACAGCTGTTTGGCTTGTGGTGTGTGTACATAGGTGCACTGATTAATCTGCATCACAGGTCCCAGAAGTGGAGCCGCAGAGTGTACTGACTGCAAGAACTGATGTGCTCTGGCAGACAGCGTGCATGTGGTTCCTGGCACTGTCATGGCTGTGGCTTAGCACTGTGTGAATGGAAGTGCACTGACTGAGCTGTGCTCGAGTCCCGGCACTGGAGCAGCAGAGTGTACTGACAGCAAGAACTGAAGTGCTCTGGCAGACAGAAAGCGTGGGGATCCTGACAGTGGCATGGCTGAGGGTATAGTGTGTGTGAACAGAGGTGCACTGAGGGTGATGAGGCATAGGTACTAGTACTGGAGCAGCAGAGTGTACTGACTGCAAGAAATAAGGTGCTCTGGCAGACAGAGTGCTTGTGGTTCCTGGCACTGGCATGACTGAGGGCTTGGAGTATGTGAACGGAGGTGCACTATTAGAGCTGCACCCAAGGACTCAGTACTGGAGTATCAGAGTATACTGACAGCAAGAACTGAGGTGCTCTGGCAGACAGCATGTTGGGTTTGGGCACTAGCACAGCTGAGGGCTTGTTGTGTGTGAAGTGAGGTGCACGGATGAAGCTGTGAGTGTGATCCCAGTATGGAGAAGACGTGGGCTCTGTCTCTGAGTATTACAGAGCCCTTGTAGAGCTGGGTGAGGGGTCCTGGCACTGGAACAGCATTGGGCACTCAGTACTTGGAAGGAGGTGCTCTGGCTGAGATGCATGTGGGTAGCAGAGCTGAAAATGCAGGGACTCTAAACAAAGGTTTCCTAGGTGATATCAGGTTACATCTGGGGCGGGCCTCTGGATGGGAAGACATTCTTATATCCTTGTTGGGACAAAAGTGGGGATAGCAGGTTCATTTCAGTGCCAATGAATTGCTTAATTAGGAAAGGTCAGGCACATCTCACTAAGAAAGCAAAATATGTCAAGCAGTCACGGTTTATTCCAAATCAATTTTGGGGTGTGCAGATAACACTGCTGATTTTGTTGCAAACCCTGATGTATGAAGCCCTGGACAGCCAGGCTATAAGACATTACCATCAATTCTCCCTTGCTATCAGCACCATGGACAACAGGCACACAGACCAAATGTGACTAAGATAACAGGCTGATTTACAGTCTGCTTTACAGCTAAGTTTAGAAACTGAGGTGCTCTAGCAGACAGGGTGTGTTGGGTTCTGGCACAGGCACAGCTGAGGGGCTGGAGTCTGTGAACATTGGTGCACTGATGAGGTGTGCCCACGATCCCAGTACTGGAGCAGCAGAGTGTACTGACTGAAAGAACAGAGGCACTCTGGCAGACAGCTTGCTTCGGGTTCCTGGCACTGGCACATCTGAAGGCTTGGAGTGTGTGAACAGAGGTAGACTGATGGAGTTGTGCCCAAGGTCCCAGTACTGGAGCAGGAAAGTGTACTCTGGCAGACAGCATGCATGGGGATCCTGGCACTGACATGGCTGGGGGAGTGTGTAAACGGTGGTACACTTATGAAGCTGCGCCCGGGGTCCCAGTTTAGGAAAGTACCATCTTTCTTGGCATATTACCCCCAAATTCTGCCTGTTTGTCAGTTTGTTTTGCCTGTCTTACCAGTGCTCATAGTTTATGGCCTATATGTGTTGTCAGTATGCTTAACTGTGTCAGTGAAGCTCTGCTTACCAGATCTCCAGTGCTTATGTTCTCTCTACTCAACAAAGCTGTCACTACAGTTTCGTGACTCCATATTCCAATTCTGATTGACACACTGGACCCCCTTATAGGTCCCTAGTATATGGTACCTAGGTACCCATGGCATTGGGGTTCAAGGAGATCCTTATGGGCTGCAGCATTTCTTTTGCCACCCATAAGGAGCTCATACAAACCTTTCATCAAGACTGCCACTGCAGCCTGAGTGAAATAGTGCACACACTATTTCACAACCATCTTTCACTGTACCAGGTAACTTATAAGTCACCTATATGTCTAACCTTCATTTACTGAAGACTAGGTGCAAAGTTACTATGTGTGAGGGCACCCTTGCACTAGCAAAGGTGCCCCCACGTTGTAACAGGGCCAATTCCCTGGACTTCGTGAGTGCGGGGGACACCATTATAAGCGTGCACTACATATATGTCAATACATGTATGTAGCTTCACAATGGTAACTCTGAATATGGCCATGTGAGGTGTCTAAGATTATGAATTTAACCCTTCCCTCTTTGACGCAAACTGTGTACTTGCGTGAATCAAGGCTTGTTGGTGGTGTAATCCAGCGACGCAAACAGCCTGCCTCCAACAACTTGATTTGGGACTTCTATTGCACTAAGCAGGAACCCGCAGCCCTCTTCTTTGGTGCATTTCTGTACTTTTCTTCCAACCGGAGAATCCATTTTCGCACCTTCTTCCAGGTGGGCAGGGGCTCCTGTTCTTCCTAGACTCTTCTTTGACTTCTGGACTTGGTCTCCTCTCTCCACCGGTCTTCAGGTCCAGGAATCCATTATTGGTTGCTTGTAGTCTTGATTGGTTCTTGCATAATTCTTCATCACAACTTGTAGCGTGTTCTGAGGAAACTTGCTGTAATTTACTCCTGCTTTCCTGGGCTCTGGGGTGGAGTATTTTACTTACCTTTGGTGTTCTCTTACACTCCCAGTGGCCCTCTACACACTACACTTGCCTAGGGAGGAATTCAACATTTGCATTCCACCATTTTAGTATATGGTTTGTGTTGCCCCTAGGACTATTGCAATCTATTGTATTTTCTACTGTTTGCACTACTCTATCACTGTTTACTTACCTGATTCTGGTTACTAGTGTATATATTGTGTATAATACTTACTTCAAGAAGCAGTATTGCCTCCCGACTTTGTGGGACCCTCTTTTGTTGTGTTGAGACGACTGCAGTGCTCAGATTTCTTGAATGCCTGTTCAAGTGCTTCTGCGGGTGCTGCCTGCTTCTGCATTGGCTCTCTGTGCTGCTGAGCGCCCCTCTGTCTCCTCCTCCAAGGGGCGACCTCCTGGTCCTTCCTGGGCCCGGGCAGCACCCATTTTCTTCAACCGTGACTCTTGCAGTTAGCAAGGCTTGTTTGTAGTCTTTCTGCGTGGAAACAACTCTGCATCCTCCAGCACGCTGTGTGACATCTTCTGTGCAACAGAGTAGTTTCTGGCATCTTCCGTAGTTGCAGAATCTTCAGCTTCTTCCACCCAGAGGCAGCCCTTTTGCACCTTCATCCGGGGTTTAGTGGGCTCCTGCCCCCCTGTACACTTGCGTGACTCTTGGACTTGGTCCCCTTCCTTTACAGGTCCTCAGGTCCAGGAATCCGTCTTCAGTGCTTTGCAGTTAGTTGTTGCCTTTGCAGAATCCCCTATCACGACTTTAGTGTGTTTCTGGGGTAGTATGGTAACTTTACTCCTACTTTTCAGGGTCTTGGGGTGGGGTATCATGGGCACCCTTCGTGTTTTCTTACACTCCCAGTGACCCTCTACACACTACACTAGCCTAGGGGTCCATTCGTGGTTCGCATTCCTATTTTGGAGTATATGATTTGTGTTGGCCCTAGGCCTATTGTGTCCTATTGCATCCTATTGTATTCTACAGTGTTTGCACTACTTTTCTAACTGTTTACTTACCTGATTTTGGTTTGCGTATATATTTTGTGTATTTTACTTACCTCCTAAGGGAGTATATCTTCTGAGATACTTTTGGCATATTGTCACTAAAATAAAGTACCTTTATTTTTAGTAACTCTGAGTATCGTGTTTCTTATGATATAGTGCTATATGATGTAAGTGGTATAGTAGGAGCTTTGCATGTCTTCTAGTTCAGCCTAAGCTGCTCTGCTATAGCTACCTCTATCAGCCTAAGCTGCTAGAACACTACTAATCTACTAATAAGGGATAACTGGACCTGGCACAAGGTGTAAGTACCATCAGGTACCCAATATAAGCCAGGCCAGCCTCCTACAGTTACTGTGTGACAATAGTGGTATTGCAAGAGCTTTGCATGTCAGCTAGTTCAGCCTTGGCTGCTCTGCTACAGCTACCTCTAGACAGTCTAAGCTGCTAGACACTGCCTACACTTCACTAATAAGGGACAAGTGGGCCTGGTGTAAGGTGCAAGTACCTTAGGTGCCCCTACAAACCAGGCCAGCCTCCTACAGCTAAGGGTTGCCTTGGCTAAAATAGGAATCGCAGAGGTGGGCACCTCTGACCCCAAGACAGAAGGGAAAAGTGCAGACACTGGTGGTGCAGGTATAAGACATTTCAGATTGCGTCCTATAGCTGTTGGGGTGGGTCGGTTCCCCAGAGGGAATGACCTGGACGGTGGGATGTGAAGCATAGTAGGCCCTGCAACTAACCAGCCTGTTTCCCTTCTCTTCCTTGCCTGACAGACTTAGGGCCAGATGTATCAAGCCTTTTTGCATTCGCAAACGGTGTGAATGGCTGTTTGCGAATGCAAAAAGGCCTTTCAAAATGTAGGAAAGGCATTCTGAACGCAATTTAAAGGAATCGCTAAAATAGGGATTCCTTAAAATTGCGAGCCCGTTTAGAGAATCGCAAATTGCAATTCTCTAAATAAGAAATCGCAAATAAGGACATGGGGTACAATGAGTAGGCTCCTGAGGGCAGCAGCACTGATTGTGCCACCCTCTATGGCCATGCATCCAGATGCACCCAACACTGCCATTATAGGCTGAGTGTCCTGATGCAAACCTAAAATACAAACTCGACAAGTTACACTGCCTGTGTGCCCTGTCCACCATACACTGCATTTACTATGGGTAAGTCACCCTCTGTCAAGCCTTACAACCTTAAGGCAGGGTTCTCCATATTATAAGTGAGGGCATAGGTGCATGAGCAATATGCCCCCACTATGTCTTTGCCAAACCTGGGGCATAATGAGTGAGCAGGACGGCCATTTTAATACATGTGCTAGACACTGGTCAAATACGAGTTTCCCAGCTGCCTTATGGCCACCCTGAACCCTGAATGATGTCAGTATTGGATTTATCCCTAAATGTACCCAGGGGTGACCTTATAGGTGCCCCCTGCAAAAGCTAACTACCCTGCCATGGTTGTTGACTGCTCCTATCCAGCTGCCATCTCCAGACAGCCAATATACAAACCTTGGGGGAGAGCCCTGCCTCTCCGGTTTGTAAGACAATGCCCTTCCTGGGTGGAGGAGCTAATACCCCCTCCCTCAGGAATGTGCACTGACCTGGCAGTGACCTTCAAAGGGCTTCAGCCCTTAAAACTCGAACCCCAGGCCTGCTGCTAGCAGCACATGGCCTCCCCCTCTGCCCCACTTTTGGTAGGAGCAAAGGTGGGAAACCTCACAAAGGGTAGGAGGAGTGGCCTCACCTATAATGCACTACCCCTAAGGTGTTGCCTGCGAGGTGGACCCCCTATTTCATTTTCCTCTATCTTAGATGGAAGGAAAATAGTCAATTAGGTTTAGGGAAGTGACTCTTCCCACAGGAAGTGGTCACTGTAGTGGGTAAGTGTCCCATTGGAGACTACCAGATTTCCCCTAAAACACCCACTAAATTCAGTATTTAGTGGGCCTCCCTAGACTAACATTTTAGAATCAAAAGGACAAAAAGAAGAGAGTACCAAGAAGAACCACAGCACGAGAACTGAGGACCTTCTGCACAAGGAAACGTGCCAAACCCTGACTGCTGCACCTGTATCCCGACAATCGCTCCTGCAGAGGAGCTGACCACTGTACTGACCTCAAAGAATCCCAAGGACCTCCATGCTTTGCAAATAGCCCAAGATCTTGCCCCTGAGTGGAGACACCACTCAAGAAAGCAGCAAGTGCCAACAAGCCACTGACTTAGGGTCACTTCACTGACCTGCTGATATCTCCACAACTGGAAGTCGCAGCCAGACCGAATAATACACAAATGACAGCCTGGACAAGACCTACAGGTGTGCAAACTTTGGTGGCACTGCAGCCTCCAGTGTCCAAGTCATCTCAATACCCCAGTTACTGGTCAGTGGACATTAGACTCCAAGAAAACCAGCTGCCCCAGATCTGCAGTTGGACCTGGAGGATCTGTTCATGAAAGAGCATCTGTTGTTTCAACGATAGGCTACATCAACATCTGGAAGAAATGGGTCTACTTTCCCCTCAAGAACTGGGGAGTAAGGCAGATCACTGGGTCAAAGAAAGGGTGAACAAAACTACCACTGGTGGGAGAGACCAAAAGAAAGAGGCCAAAAAGCTTCCCCGCTCTTCCGAAGGGAAAGATGGGAGCCAGGGTAAAAATAACAAACTGTCTTCTCAAGGTCCCCAACAATCTGCACAGGAGGGTGGGCCCAGTTACTCCTCAAAGTCCACATATGGGTACAAAGGAAGACACTTTGACCCTAACAAGACTTGATGCCATGACTGCAAAACCAAACTGAAGACTCTGGCTGTAAAAAAGGAAACATGCTTCTAGTTAACCTGCAGTAAATGCAGTTGTCAATCTCCAGATGGGGTCAGAGGTGTGGCCTGACCATGTCAGTGTCCCCACAGAGGCATCATTAGTCACTGAGGGTGGGGTTGACTTATCCTGTGCTGCCTGGCCATGTAAAATGCATGAATACAGGCGACACCCGTTGATTAATGGGGAGAAAGTAGAAGCACTGAGGGACACAAGAGCTAGTATAACTATGGTATTATCATGGCAACTCAGCACCTGGTCCACTCAAATCAGTTCCTGGTAGGGAAGTCTTATCCTGTTACCAATGGTGACAATGAGACAAAGTTCCATCCCACGGCTATGGTAACCTTTGAATGGTGGGAGTAGTAGGGCAGAAAGAAGTGGTTGTGTCCTCTTCTATCCCTGTAGATTGCCTGCTTTGAAGTGACCTGGAGCATTGCCCCTGGGCTGAAGTAGAACTGAAGACCCATGCAGCAATGCTAGGGATCCCCGATTGGACATGTGTCAAGACAAGGGCACAGAGCAAACTTCAGAGGGAAAAAGGAGAGCTGGAGCTTGAAATAGTGGACCAGCCTCCCAAGAGAAAAGGGGAGAAGACTGGGGGACCAGCTTCACAACAAATCCCAAGACAGGACCCCTCTTCTCAGGAGGAGGAGTCACCCACCTTGGAGGGAATTGCGCCTGAAGAGCTTGGGCCTTACCACCCAGAGCTCTTGGGCTCAGGGGGACCCTCCAGGGAGGATCTGTGCCAAGGGCAGTAGACTTGCCCCACTCTTGAAGGCATGGGGCAGCAAGCTGCTCAGGAGGAGCTAGGGAATGTCAGTGGTACCCACAGGGTTTATTGGAAGGAGGGACTGCTATACACTGAGGCCAGATACCTCAAGCCTGGTGCAACCAGGAGGGTGGTAGTGTCCCAGCAGTACAGAGAGTTTCTCCTCACTCTAGCCCATGACATCCCCGTGGCAAGGCATCTAGGCCAAAATAAGACTTGGAGCAGGTTAGTTAACCACTTTTATTGGCCAGGAATGTCCCAAAAAGTGAATGACTTTTGTCAGTCCTGCCCCACCTGCCAGGCCATTGGAAAAGAAGGCAGGCACTTAAAGGCCCCCTTAATGCTACTTCCAGTGGTTGGGGTATCCTTTGAAAGGGTAGGGATCAACATTTTGCGGCCCCTTGACCCTCAAACAGCATCAGGGCACAGATATATACTAGTGGTAGTGGATCATTCCACTAGGTATCCTGAAGCGAAACTCTTTAGTACCATTATTGCACCTGCAGTTGCAAACGCCCTCCTGGGTATCGTCACCAGGGTAGGGTTCCCTTAGGAGGTAGTATCAGACAGAAGGTCAAACGTCATGTCTGCATACTTAAAATATATGTGGCAGGAATGTGGAGTGACTTACAAGTTCACTACCCCATACCACCCACAAACCAATGGGCTGGTAGAAAGATCCAACCAGACCCTAAAAGGCATGATTGGAGGACTCCCTGAAAAACTCAATAGGAGATGGGCTGTTCTACTTCCCTGCCTGCTGCTACGTACAGGAAAGTGCCACAAAAGGGAGTAGGTTTTCTCCATTTAAACCTTTGTTTGGCTACCCTTTTAGGGGACCACTAAGTCTAGCAAGGGAAGGCTGGGAGAAACCTCTCAAAGAGCCCAAACAGGATATTGTGTACTATGTGCTTTGCCTACATTCCAGAATGGCTGGGCTGCAAAAGCTCTGGTATGACTAAAAAGCTGCTATAGTGGAGGTCCAACCAGGACTGAAAGTTTGGGTGTTAGAGCCTGTTGCTCCAAGGGCCCTCCAGGACAAATGGTCTGGGCCCTATCCCATCCTTGAAAAGAAAAGGGAGGCCACTTACCTAGTTGACCTAGGCAGTTGTAAAAACCCTAAAAGAATAATCCATGACAACCGCCTAAAATCAGTTTCTGACAGAGCTGATGTGGCCATGCTCATGGTTACAGAAGAGGGACAGGAGGATGAGAGTGAGCCTCTCCCTGATTTCCTCTCCAGCAACCCAGAAGATGGTTCTGTGAATAGAGTGGTCTTATCAGACACCCTCACAGAACAATAGCAATCTGATTTTAGGCAAGTCCTCAACCAATATGCTATCTGTTCTCTCTGATCCCTGGAAAGACAAACTGGTGTACCCATGATGTGGACACTGGTGACAGCTTGCCTGTCAAAAACAAGATTTGTAGACAGTCAGACCATGTCAGACAAAACAAAGAGGCAGAAATTAAAAAGATGGTGGATTTGGGTGTCATTGAACCCTCTGAGAGTCCCTGTGCTATCCCAGTAGTTTTAGTCCCCAAGCCTCACTCTAAAGGAGCGAAAAGAGAAATGAGGTTCTGTGTGGACTACATGGGTCTCAACTCTGTGACAAAGACGGATGCACACCCAATTCCAAGAGCCGATGAGCTCATAGACAGATTAGGGGGAGCTAAATATATGAGTAACTTTGATTTAACATCTAGGTACTGGCAGATTGGTCTGACCCCAGGAGCAAAAGAGAGGTCAGCATTTCCTACTCCTACTGGGCATTATGCCCCTAGGATTAAAGAATGCACCTGCCACCTTCCAGAGATTGGTGAACCAAGTGCTTGCTGGGTTGGAAACTTTCAGTGCAGCTTACTTAGATGACATAGCTATCTATAGTTCCACCTGGCAGGATCACCTGATCCACCTAGGGAAGATCCTTGAGGCTCTGGAAAGGGCAGGACTCACTATCAAGGCCAGTAAGTGCCAGATAGGGCAGGGGAAAGTTGTCTACTTGGGCCACCAGTTTGTGGAGGCCAAGTGCAACCCCTCTAAACCAAGATTCAGGCCATTCTGGTTTGGGAAGCTCCCACAACATAGACACAAGTCAGAGAATTGCTTGGCTTGACTGGGTATAAAGGAGATATGTGAATGATTGTGGCACTATATTTGCCCTCCTCACAGAACTAACCTCCAAGAAAATGCCCAAAAAGGTTAACTGGACAGTGATTTGTCAAAAGGCCTTGGGCACTCTGAATGAAGCAATGTGCTCTTCTCCAGTCCTACAAGCACCCGACTACTCCAGGCCAGTCATGGTCCAAACAGATGCTTCTGAACTGGGGATCGGAGCAGTCCTTTACCAGAAAATGATGATGGGCATGACCAGTTAGTTGCTTTTATAAGCAAGAAACTACTCCCTAGGGAACAAAAATGGAGTGCCATAGAATGGGAAGCCTTTGCTTTGTTCTGGGTCCTGAAGAAGCTGAGGCCATACCTGTTTGCCTCTCACTTCATCATTCAGACTGACCACAGGGTTCCCAGATGGCTACAACAAATGAAAGGTGAAAACCCCAAACTGCTTAGGTGGTCCATTTCCCTAGAGGGGATGGACTTTTAAGTGGAACACAGACCTGGGACTGCCCATGCCAATGCAGATGGCCTCTCCAGGTTCTTCCACTTAGATGATACAGACTCACTAGGGAAAGGGTAGTCTCATCTCTTTCATTTGTGGGGGGGGGGGGGGGATAATGTGAGAGAAGGCCTCTTTTTGATATGGTGTTCCACCACTTTTTGCCTGATGTTGATGTGTCCTAGAAATTGTAGTGCCCAGGGCCCCTGCATAACGAGGTTCCCTGGGCCAGAGCTCTTTCCCTAAATCTGTTGTGATGCTTGGTACAGTTGGATACACTCCTAACTATCACTGTAAGTCCCTAGTAAATGGGTACCTGTGTACCCAGGGCATGGGGTATTAAGGGTAGGCCCCTGAGGGCAGCAGCACTGATTGTGCCACCCTCTAGGGCTATCTATCCAGATGCACCTAGCACTGCCATTACAGACTGAGGGTCCTGGTGCAAACCTAAAAAACAAGCTCGACAAGGCACACTGCTTGTGTGCCCTGTCCACAATACACTGCATTTACTATGGGTAAGTCACCCTCTGGCAAGCCTTACAGCCCTAAGGCAGGGTGTTCCATATTATATGTGAGGACATAGGTGTATGAGCAATATGCCCCCACTATGTCCTAGCCAAACCTGGGGCATAGTGAGGGAACAGGGAAGCCATTTTAATACATGTGCTGGCCACTGGTCAAATATAGGTTTCCATGCTGCATGATGGCCACCCTGAACACTGGGTTGTTTGCTATCAAACAACTCAGAATGATAAATCCAGGCTGGTGCCAGTATTGGATTTATCCCTAAATGTACCCGGGGCCCTCTGAGAGGTGGCCCCTGCAAAAGCTAACTATCCTGGCATCATTGCTGGCTAGTCTTGACCGGCTGCCACCTCCAGACAGCCAATATACAAACCTTGGAGGGGAATCATCACTTACATTGCTGTGAATGCAACAAAATGCATTTACCATGATGCATTTACAACGCATATGCGTTTACCACGCATGGCTTTACCACGCATGCCTTTACCATGAATATACCTCTACCACGCATGCCTTTACGACGAATTTCATTGTAAAGTCATGAATGGTAAAGGTATATGTGTGGTAAATGTTTTGTAAGTATTAAGTGAAGTGGATTGAATGAAAAAAAAGAAAATATATATATATATATATACATATATAGATATAGATATAGATATATAGATATAGATATAGATATATGGGAATTTTTAGATTTTAAGGTGGGCATGGGTTTTGGGGTGGTAAGGGCATTTTTAGGTTTTAGGGGTGTATGGGTTGTGGGTTGGTAAGGGTATTTGTAGGTTTTAGGTTGAGTATGGATTTTGGGGTGGTAAGGGCACTTTTGGGTTTTGGGGGGGGAAGTGTTTTGGGGTGGTAAGGGCATTTTTAGGTTTTTGGTGGGTTTGTGTTTTGGGGTGGTAAGGGCATTTGTAGGTTTTAAGGTGGTATGGGGTTTGGGGTGGTAAGGGCTTTTTAGGTTTTAGGGTGGGCATGGGTTTTGGGGTGGTAAGGATATTTTTAGGTTTTAGGGTGGGTATAGGGTTTAGGGTGGTAAGGGGTGTTTAGGTTTTAGGGTGGTTATGGGTTTGGATGTGGTAAGGGATGTTTAGTCTTTAGGGTGGGTATGGGTTTTGGGGTGGTAAGGGCATTTTTAGGTTTTAGGGTATGCATAGGTTTTGGGGTGGTAATGTTACTTTTAGGTTTTAGGGTGGGTATGGGTGTTGGGATGGTAAGGGCATTTTTAGGTTTTGGGGTGGGTAAGGGTTTTGGGGTGGTAAGGGTTTTTTTAGGTTTTAGGGTGGGTTTGAGTTTTGGGGTGGTAAGGGCATTTTCAGGTTTTAGGGTGGGTATGGGGTTTCGGGTGGTAAGGGTATTTTTAGGTTTTAGGGTGGGTATAGGGTTTAGGGTGGTACGGGTTGTTTAGATTTTAGGGTGGGTATGGGTTTTGGGGTGGTAAGGGCATTTTTAGGTTTTAGGGTGTGCATGGGTTTGGGGGTGGTAATGTTATTTTTAGGTTTTAGGGTGGGTATGGGTTTTGGGGTGGTATGGGCATTTTTAGGTTTTAGGGTGAGTATGGGGTTTGGTGTGGTAAGGGGTGTTTAGGTTTTAGGGTGGGTATGGGTTTTGGAGTGGTAAGGGGTGATTTGTTTTTAGGGTGGGTATGGGGTTTGGGGTGATAAGGGGTGCTTAGGTTTTAGGGTGGGTATGGGTCTTGGGGTGGTAAGGTAATTTTTAGGGTTTAGGGTAGGTAGGGTTCTGTAACAGCAGTGAGGCTTTTAATTGCAGACCACTGGAAGTCAAGGAGTCATGAGACTTCCTGTGGTTGTCTGATGATAAACAACATACGCATTGTATGTTGCAATCTGGATCAGGTGGGTAAACCTTGTACCAAGTGACAAAGGGCGAGTATTATGACACACATTGTATGGTTGAAGAACCTAGTCATTCTTGTCCACTCCGCCCATGTGCTTATTGTAATCAAGTAGACAGGTGGGCTTGTGGACTTTGCCCATCTGACCCCAAACCGTGATGGGGGAAGTGCTCTCATCTTGAATTGTAGTGAGCACGTATACATCATGCCTATCCGAGAACTTGACTGCAAGCAGTTCGTTGGAACACAATGCAGTACTCTGGGATTTCTGGAGCTTCTTGCAAAGAAGCTCCTACGGGAATCCTTTGTGGTTACAACGAACTGTATCGCAGGCAGTAGTGCCAGCATTGTAGAGCTCACTAAACAGCTCTACTCCTGTATAGAAATTGTTCACATAAAGGTTATAACCTTTGTGAAGGAGTGGCTGGACAAGTTCCCACACAATCCTACCTGTGACCCCTAACGCGGGAGGGCAACCCGTTTAGGGTAGAGTCCTTCCCTGTATACACTCTCAAGCTGTACACATAGCCAGAAGAGCTCTCACACAGCATGTACAGCTTTATGCCATAGCAAGCTCTTTTGTTCGCAATGTACTGTCTGAACAGCAGCGGTCCCTTGTACAGGATCAAGGACTCATCGACTGCTATATTCTTTCCAGGAGTATAGGTCTCTGGAAACCTGGTAGACAAATGTTCCACGACAGGCTGAATTTTGAACAACCTGTGATGGGCTAAATGGTCTTGGGGCAATGCAGCAGAATTGTCATTGAAATGCAGCATGCACGGCAATAGCAAAAAACGATCTCTGCTCATGTGTGGAGCGAAGATAGGGGTTACTCAAACTGTGTGAGTCGTCCAGTAAGGACTGCAAGGTGGGTTTCTGCACTAACCCCATTTTGAGCCTAAGGCCCAAAAATGTCTTTAACTCTGCCAGCGAAGTGGGAGTCCGCTGGCGTGCCCTACACCGGGGCCCTAGAGTGCCTCCATGCTCCTTCAGAAATTGTTCTGCTCACAACTTTGTTTGCTGCCCAATTTGCTGAAGGAAGTCAACATCCAAAAAGAGATGAACATAGTCGACTGCCCAAAAGTTGGCCGTATCGACTTTACATCCAGCGTCACCAGGAAAAGGTGGAATTTGGTGCTGAACTAAATCAGGGGGATGCCAAGAGAGCACTCTCTCTGTGCATGCTGCTGCACTCACCTGCTCTCTGGGTTGGGCTAACCCACTATTGTCCCACTATTGTCCTACTGCGCAGACTGTGCTTGCAAAGGGACAGCACAACTGTCCTCATTTTCTCCCTCAGAATCACTGGAAGGGTTGTCATCGGAAGAGACTCTGCCAAATGAAAAATCACTCCAGATTCTGCCCTTTGTCCTTTCCCTCAGATGCTGTCTCAGTCTCTGAACCTGCCTCGGAGCTGTCCCCCATAACCAGAGTTACAGCTTCAGCAGCAGTCATCCAACAAGACGTAATTTCTGCTACTGGCTAAACTGTCCCTCTAAAGCACTTGCCTACTTAGGAGGTGGATAGAGTCACACAAATGCTCGTAGGTGTGTGTGTGTTGTTTTTTGCAACAGTAAATGTCAAAAAACGAACCTTCGCTTCTTCTCTGAATCAGCAGATTCTCTCAAGACACTGAATAAAACAAAGAAGACACCTATTACTTCACGTTACCACATACCCATCATCACAGCCTTTAGTGCTAGTGGCAACCAGTGCAACAATAATTTTTGGTGCTCCCCCTCCCATGACCTTCTCCTCAGATTCCCTCACTACCACCCAGAAAAAGCGCTCCTCACCTCTCCATAACCCCCGCTCGCACAAACACTTTTAATTGTTTTAAAGCGCAGCTAACGCCTGGCATTACTAATCCACTCAGCTAACTACATATCTATTCCTTGAAGCAGGCATATGAACCATCTGCGTTACTTTATGACATCAAATTTCCACTAGACAAAAGTCAGATCTATTTCTATATAGAGAGAATCTACCCCTAGAAAAAAGAAAAAAACATATATATATGTATGTATATATATATATATATATACATATATATATATATATATATATATATATATATATATATATGTTTAGTTTCCCTGGGGGTGGATCGTGGCTCCCAGAAAACAACACATGTAAAAAAAAGTTATATATATATATATATATATATATATATATATATATATATATATAGAGAGAGAGAGAGAGAGAGAGAGAGAGATTTCTCTCTCACTCTGACTCTCTCTCTGTGTGTATATATATATATATATATATATATATATATATATATATATATGTATACAGAGAGAGAGAGAGTCTCTCTCTACATCATTTTTTTTATACATGTGTGCTTTCCTTAGGGCCGATCGTGACCCCATGTATATAAAAAAATATATGCCCATAGGGGGTCAGGCCGCTTCAGGAGGGCTGACCCCAACATTTTCAATGTTTTTAAAAATATCCCCTGGGGGGCAGATTGTGTCCCATTTTTTTTTAAAACTAGATATTGGCCCCCTAGAGGGTTGGCCCGTGTATGGATGGCCGACCCTGCCAGTTTGAATTTTTTTTTTTAAAGAGAGTCAATCCCCAGGAGAACCCCAACATTATTTTTAAAAAATAATGACCCCAAGGGTGGGGGGCCGGCCCCCTTACACAGGGGCCGACTCCCCCAAAACAAGATATCTGGTGCCTAGGGCCATTTCCTGGGCATGGATCGTAGCCATGCTCTCCCCTTTCCATTGATGCCTCAGAGGCATCTGGGGAGTCAGTTTTGGCCTTTTTTCCCTACCGGAGAACAGAGAGGACACTTACCTTGTCCGTGTTATTGCTCGGGTGGGGAAACTATGATGTCAGCATGCCTTGCGGCGCTCTGATGTCACACAGGGGCGGGAGAGGCCGTGGGGGACGTGGAAATTCTTCTGCGTCTCCCGGGGGACAAAAAAAAACTATTTTTAAAGCCATTGGCCGACATACGTACCTACGGTGTTAAATGATATCCAATCGATGTGGGTGTGTGTGTGTGTATATATATATATATATATATATATATATATATATATACATATGTGCCTTTTTTATTTTTCACATTTTGTTTTCTCTTTTGTACCGTCATAAATTAATTTTAGTGTAATGTATTTAAAACATTTGCAATAATTTTTTTTTTAACTTTTCACAGTTTCCTTACTTATTTTGAATCACTAAGTTAAGAGTGGGGTGGGATGGGATGAGGTAGGGTTGGGTGTGGATAGTTTAATATTTGATAAGTATAAAGAAATCATGCCAAAATTTCACAAACTCACACAAACACATACTTGTCAAAGATTGTAAATAATGATAGAATCTGAGACATTAACACATAGGGCCTCATTACGACTTCAACGAACGAAGTCATGCTGTCAGGTCACCGCCAGTGCGGTGACCTTCCTGTGGCCCCTATTACGAGTTTCCCGCTGGGCCAGCGGGCAGAAACAGACCACAACATTGACGCCAGTTCATAATTGAGCCGGTGGCAATGTTGCGGTGCGTAGGGTGCACCAGCAGATAGTGAAAAGCACGACGGGGCTGGCCATGGGGGCCCCTGCACTGCCCATGTCAAGTGCATGGGCAGTGCAGTGGCCCCCATGAGGACACCTGCACTCTGTCTCTGCCAGATTTTACATGGCGGTGCAACTGCCATGTAAAAGCTGGCTGAGAGGGGACTCGTAATCCCCAGGGTGGTGCTGCATGCATCAGGATTGCCAGCACCGCCAGGCCATCGACCGTCAGTGATGTGGCCATGCTGGCAGTCCGACCTAGGTGCGTTCGCTATAGTCATAAGTGGCAGTCAGACCACCAATGCGAACCTGGCGGTCTATAGACTGCCAGGGTCATAATGATTGTCATAATAAGGGCCAAAGTTTTAATTTAAAGCTACACAATACCAGGTACAATATTACATAACAGACCAGGTTGAATTATTTTACAATTTTGACAGACTATGGCCCTCATTACAACATTGACGGGCGGCGGAGGCCGCCCGTCAATGTTGCGCATCAGGAATACCGCTCCGCGGTCCAGAGACCGCAGAGGGTATTCCAAGTTTTCCCCTGGGCTGGCGGGCGGCCGCCAAAAGGCCGCCCGCCAGCCCAGGGGAAAACGACCTTCCCACCATGAAGCCGGCTCGTATTCGAGCCGGCGGAGTGGGAAGGTGCGACGGGTGCTACTGCACCCGTCGCGTATTTCACTGTCTGCTAAGCAGACAGTGAAATACAAGCAGGGCCCCCAGGGGCCCCGCGACACCCCCTACCGCCATCCTGTTCCTGGCCAGGAGCAGGATGGCGGTAGGGGGTGTCAGAATCCCCTCGGCCTTGGAGGATTCTATGGGGCAGCGGGAAACTGGCAGGAGACCGCCGGTTTCCCTCTTCTGACCGCGGCCAAAGCGCCGCGGTCAGAATGCCCTGCGGGGCACCGCCGGGCTGTCGGCGGTGCTCCCGCCAACCGCGAGCCTGGCGGTCATAGACCGCCAGGCTCGTAATGAGGGCCTATATACTTTAGTTGTACCACAAGAGTTTTCCTTTACATAGTTGGTAACAAGATGGTCATTTTTCAAAACGTCATCCGAGTACAGTTTCAAGAATTTTCTAAACACATATCCTCTGACATTTTACGATAGACACAGTGCTCACCACACACAAGTGCCAGAGTAAAAAAGAAAATAGAGGCTTGTAAATAGGCTATGTTAAGGAAAGCCTGCAGAACTGTCTAAGACAATTCCTTTGTCTGTAGCTAAAAACAAAGCTTCCCATTGACTCCCTTCCTTATAGTGGGGTCTGTGTTAAAATCAAGACACCTTTCAAATGTAATATTTGTAGGGAGCTTGACAACAGAAATAAAACTAAAGAACATTTTTTGCATTTCCATGGGTGCTCAAAAATTCTGGAAGTAGTTGCTTAAGATGTATTTTGGCTATCTTCCAAAAGCAAACAAGTTGTGTCAAGCCCTACATCCCTCACTGGCTACAAAAATGGCAGAGTCCTGTGAATGTTTCTCAGTTATTGAAGCCAGACCAAGATATTCCCGGGCAAAGTTGCCATCTTCGAAACTTGAGGTGTAGGGTTTTGCAGAAATCAAAGCCCCATTCTGGCCCATAGTTTTTATAACAGACTTGTCAACAAGGCCTATAATGATGAGCTTTGCAAGATGGCCAAAAAAATTAATTTAGCTGCTGGAGCAAACTTGTCTCTGCAGATATATTGAATATCTGTAGAGCCAATCTCTCAATAGTGTGCTCGACATTTGATCTTTGCAAAGCTTTGGTATGTGTTACTCTGACACTTGGTGCAACTTTCACTCACTTTACGAACAAATTGGCAGGAAGTATCACCAGTTTGTATTGTTCAGCATCTCCTGCGATGAGCCCAAAGGCATCTCTTTTGTGGGAAAGTTTACACCTTAAGCTCATCCTCACCGAAGAGTACTTTATCTTGAAAAAAGAGATCAGAATGTATATGGCTATGGAAGTCAAACTGCTTGCATCTAGATACCTCTAGGAGCAAAACTGGATCTTTTAATGAAACCATTGTTAACACCTTTCAATTCAGTATCTTTAAAGTGGGAAATATGTCCTCGTGAAGAACAGGCCAGCAGAAAGTTAGGTATGTATGGCATCATTGCTGTAATTGAAAATACTCTTCATATAGTCTCGGAAAGCATAGACATTATTACTCAGAGTAATGAGACAGTCCCCCAGAGGTGTCTTCTTGTTGATAAAAGTAGTAGCAACCGGGTAAGAAATGGTTGCAACTCTAGGACCCGCATCTACATTGGTCCTACTTGTTTGGTGAGAGTATTGTTGAGATGCAGATACATGTGTGCAGATCCGGGTACAATGAGCTCTATTGGTGCTAGAGGTGGGAGCCTGGCTCCTTCTGGGTTAGTTTGTTTGTGAAGCTTGAAAGTCACATTCCGTATTTAAAAGCCACTTCCAATGACTGATCATCAAGAATCGTGTCAAAGTGGCCCTAACACATCTTTACATAGTCAGGCAGAACATACTGAATATTAAAAATGTGTTATTGTTACCCTTGAACTACACACAGTGCAAGACAAGCGAGTAGCCATGACCTGACCCTTTGAGGCGCTTTAATTTTGCTGTATACATGGAGAGCATAGAAACTACCTTTAATACCGAGATACGAGGGAACTAATAGTTCAATGACTTTCACATGTTGTACTGTTCCTTAAACCTCGCTTAACTTACAGTGCAAATACATTCTGTAATGAAGTGGAAGTTTCTAATAAAAAAACTTTTCTTCTGAGGTTATCTAAGAACAGTTGAATATCGGATCACATGCCAATGCTAGCTGGGGCTTTGTTGTGGCATCGACCACCACTGTGATTTTTGGGAAATACCTGTAGGAGGCTGGCCTGGTTTGCAGTGGGTACCTAAGGTACTTACACCTTATAGCAGATCCAGTTATCCCTTATTAGTGAAATGTAGGCAGTGTCAAGAAGCCAGGCTGACTAGGGGTAGCTGTAACTGGGCAGCCAAGGCTTATCTAGCAGACATGCAAAGCTCATGCAATCCACGGTAGTCACACAGTACTTACACACATGGAAGAAAACACTCAGTGTCACAAAAATAAAGGTACTTTATTTTGGTGACACAAATACCAAAAATACCATAGAGGCCATACTCCCTTAGGAGATAAGTAATACACAACATGTATATACTAGTAAGCGGAAACAGGTGTAAAAACAGTTAGAAAGTACAGATAGTGAAAATCACAATAATTAGAAATGGGCCCAGGGGAACACAAACCATATACTAAAAAAATGGAATGACAAAGTCAGGTCCCCACCTAGGCAAGTGTAGTGTGTAAAGGGTCGCTGGGAGTATTATAAAACACCAAATGTAAGTAATAGAACTGTAGGAGGCTGGACTGGCTTGTAGTGAGTACCAAGGGGTACTTGCACCTTGCACCAGGCCCAGTTATCCCTTATTAGTGTATAGGGTGTCTAGCAGCTTAGGCTGATAGATAATGGTAGCTTAGCAGAGCAGCTTAGGCTGAACTAGGAGACGTGTGAAGCTACTACAGTACCACTTAGTGTCATATGCACAGTATCATAAGAAAACACAATACACAGTTATACTAAAAATAAAGGTACTTTATTTTTATGACAATATGCCAAAGTATCTTATAGTGTATCCTCAGTGAGAGGATAGGAAATATACACAAGATATATATACACAATAGCAAAAATATGCAGTATAGTCTTAGAAAACAGTGCAAACAATGTATAGTTACAATAGGATGCAATGGGGAAACATAGGGATAGGGGCAACACAAACCATATACTCCAAAAGTGGAATGCGAACCACGAATGGACCCCAAACCTATGTGACCTTGTAGAGGGTCGCTGGGACTATTAGAAAATAGTGAGAGTTAGCAAAATAACCCTCCCCAAGACCCTGAAAAGTGAGTGCAAAGTGCACTAAAGTTCCCCTAAGGACAAAATAGTTGTGTTAGAGGAATAATGCAGGAAAGACACAAACCAGCAATGCACCAACTGTGGATTTCCAATCTAGGGTACCTGTGGAACAAGGGGACCAAGTCCAAAAGTCACAAGCAAGTCGGAGATGGGCAGATGCCCAGGAAATGCCAGCTGCGGGTGCAAAGAAGCTTCGACTGGACAGAAGAAGCTGAGGTTTCTGCAGGAACGAAAAGGGCTAGAGACTTCCCCTTTGGTGGACAGATCCCTCTCGCCTTGGAGAGTCGTGCAGAAGTGTTTTCCCGCCGGAAGGACGCCAACAAGCCTTGCTACACGCAAATCGTGCGTTTGGCGTTTTTGGATGCTGCTGGGGCCCAGGAGGGACCAGGAGGTCGCAAATTGGACCTGAAGAGAGAGGGGACGTCGAGCAAGACAAAGAGATCTCGCTGAAGCAGGTAGCACCCGGAGAAGTGCCAGAAACAGGCACTACGAGGATGCGTGAAACGGTGCTTGCCGAAGTTGCACAAAGGAGTCCCACGTCGCCGGAGACCAACTTAGAAAGTCGTGCAATGCAGGTTAGAGTGCCGTGGACCCAGGCTTGGCTGTGCACAAAGGATTTCCGCCGGAAGTGCACAGGGGCCGGAGTAGCTTGCAAAGTCGCGGTTCCCAGCAATGCAGCCCAGCGAGGTGAGGCAAGGACTTACCTCCACCAAACTTGGACTGAAGAGTCACTGGACTGTGGGGGTCACTTGGTCAGAGTCGCTGGATTCGAGGGACCTCGCTCGTCGTGCTGAGAGGAGACCCAAGGGACCGGTAATGCAGCTTTTTGGTGCCTGCGGTTGCAGGGGGAAGATTCCGTCGACCCACGGGAGATTTCTTCGGAGCTTCTGGTGCAGAGAGGAGGCAGGCTACCCCCACAGCATGCACAAGCAGGAAAACAGTCGAGAAGGCGGCAGGATCAGCGTTACAGAGTTGCAGTAGTCGTCTTTGCTACTATGTTGCAGGTTTGCAGGCTTCCAGCGCGGTCAGCGGTCGTTTCCTTATCAGAAGGTGAAGAGGGAGATGCAGAGGAACTCGGATGAGCTCTTGCATTCGTTATCTAAAGTTTCCCCAGAGACAGAGACCCTAAATAGCCAGAAAAGAGGGTTTGGCTACTTAGGAGAGAGGATAGGCTACTAACACCTGAAGGAGCCTATCAGCAGGAGTCTCTGACGTCACCTGGTGGCACTGGCCACTCAGAGCAGTCCAGTGTGCCAGCAGCACCTCTGTTTCCAAGATGGCAGAGGTCTGGAGCACACTGGAGGAGCTCTGGACACCTCCCAGGGGAGGTGCAGGTCAGGGGAGTGGTCACTCCCCTTTCCTTTGTCCAGTTTCGCGCCAGAGCAGGGGCTAAGGGGTCCCTGAACCGGTGTAGACTGGCTTATGCAGAATTGGGCACCTCTGTGCCCAACAAAGCATTTCCAGAGGCTGGGGGAGGCTACTCCTCCCCTGCCTTCACACCATTTTCCAAAGGGAGAGGGTGTCACACCCTCTCTCAGAGGAAGTTCTTTGTTCTGCCATCCTGGGCCAGGCCTGGCTGGACCCCAGGAGGGCAGATGCCTGTCTGAGGGGTTGGCAGCAGCAGCAGCTGCAGTGAAACCCCAGGAAGGGCAGTTTGGCAGTACCAGGGTCTGTGCTACAGACCACTGGGATCATGGGATTGTGCCAACTATGCCAGGATGGCATAGAGGGGGCAATTCCATGATCATAGACATGTTACATGGCCATATTCGGAGTTACCATGGTGAAGCTACATATAGGTAGTGACCTATATGTAGTGCACGCGTGTAATGGTGTCCCCGCACTCACAAAGTTCAGGGAATTGGCTCTGAACAATGTGGGGGCACCTTGGCTAGTGCCAGGGTGCCCTCACACTAAGTAACTTTGCACCCAACCTTTACCAGGTAAAGGTTAGACATATAGGTGACTTATAAGTTACTTAAGTGCAGTGTAAAATGGCTGTGAAATAACGTGGACGTTATTTCACTCAGGCTGCAGTGGCAGGCCTGTGTAAGAATTGTCAGACCTCCCTATGGGTGGCAAAAGAAATGCTGCAGCCCATAGGGATCTCCTGGAACCCCAATACCCTGGGTACCTCAGTACCATATACTAGGGAATTATAAGGGTGTTCCAGTAAGCCAATGTAAATTGGTAAAAATGGTCACTAGCCTGTTAGTGACAATTTGGAAAGAAATGAGAGAGCATAACCACTGAGGTTCTGATTAGCAGAGCCTCAGTGAGACAGTTAGTCACTACACAGGTAACACATTCAGGCACACTTATGAGCACTGGGGCCCTGGGTTACCAGGGTCCCAGTGACACATACAACTAAAACAACATATATACAGTGAAAAAATGGGGGTAACATGCCAGGCAAGATGGTACTTTCCTACAAGAACCCACCCCAGAGCCCAGGAAAGTAGGAGCAAATCACAGAAACTTTCCTACTACACAGAAGAAAACAACAAAGAAGATTATGCAAGAACCAGAAGAGACTGCAAGAAACCAACAGTGGATTCCTGGTCCTGAAGACCTGTGGAAGAAAGGGACCAAGTCCAAGAAGCACTGAAGAGTCCAGGGAGAACCGGAGCCCCTGCTAACCCGGATGAAGTTGCAAAAGAAGAACAACTGGTGAAGAAGAACAGTCAGTACTGCACCCAAGAAGACGGATGCGGGTTCCTGGTTAGTGCAGATGATGTCCCATGCCGGATGGAAGATTGCAGTCTGGTTCGCATCGCTGGATTCTGCCAACAAGCCTTGGTAAACGCAAAGCTTGCGGTTAGAGGAAAAGCCAGGGACCAGGAAGGACCAGGTGGACTCGACCTGGGAGGGGGAGTCAGAGGGGACTCTCAGAGAGCGCACAGAAGACCAGTCAGCGTGCCCAGTATTCCCAAAGCAGGGGGACAAAGGAGGTGCAAATGGAGACCCACGCAGCACTACAACAAAGGCTCCCACACTGCCGGAGAACCACTCAGGAAGATGAGCGTCACAGGAAGGAGTGCTGGGGGCGGAGCTGCATGGTGCATGAAGAAGTTCGTGGAAGGATGACAACAGGCCTTGGCAACTGCAAAACACGCAGTGCACGGGGGTACTGATTGGCGTGGGGAAGCCGGCTCTTACCTCCACCAAAGTTGGACATTAGTACGTCAGGACCGTCGGGACCACTTCAGTCCACCACCTGTGATGCTGGATCCGCGCACTTCGCCAGGAGAGGGGACCCACGCCACCGGTCATTGCTGTAGAGAGGTGCCTGCTGAAGCAGGGGAGTGACTCTTTCACTCCAAGGGAGATTCCTCCATTCTTCTGGTGCAGGCTGAAGACAGGCTCCTCTGAGGGTGCACGACCAGGAAACAGTTGCAGTTGCTGGCAAAAGCTGAAGATACAATGTTGCAGAAGGGTTCTTTGCTTCTTTGTTGCAGTTTCTAGAGTTCCTGAAGGCCCAGTAGCAGTTTTGTTGGTCAGAAGGTGAAGTAAAGACTGCAGACGATTCTTGCTGGAGTCTTGCAGTCTGAATCTGAGGAAACACCCAGAGAAGAAAGCCTAAATAGCCCTGAAAGGGGAATTGGTCACCTAAACAGGTAAGAACCTATCAGGGGATGGCTCTGACGTCACCTGATGGCACTGGCCACTCATATGCTCCCAGAGTTCCCTGCCAACTTGGGATGGCAAAACCCAGGGACCCTCTGGAGGAGTTCTGAGCACCACCCCTGGTGGTGATGGATAGGGGAGTGGTCACTCCCCTTTCCTTTGCCCAGTTTCGTGCCAAAGCAGAGACTAGGGGTCCCTGAACCAGTGTAGACTGGTTTATGCAATGAGGGCTCCAAATGTGCCCTTCAAAGCATAGCCAGTTGCTTGGGGAGGCTACCCCTACCAAGCCTGTAACACCTATTTCCAAAGGGAGAGTGTGTAACACCCGTGCCCAAAGGAAATCCTTTGTTCTGCCTTCCTGGGCTTGAGCTTCTCAAGCAACAGGAGGGCAGAAACATGTTTGTGAGGTGGCAGCAGCTGGGGCTGCCTGGAAAACCCTCAGAAGACTGGTATGGCAATGCTGGGGGTTCGCTAAGGAGCTCCCAGGGTGCATGGAATCATACAACCAGTGCTTGCAAAAGCCTTGGGACATGACTCCAACATGTTTGATACCAAACATGCCTATGTTCGAAGTCACCATTATGTAGCTGGACCTAGGTAGTGACCCATGTCCAGTACATGTGTAAACTGGCGTCCTGCACTCACGAAGTCTGTGCCCTCACACATAGGTACTTTGCACCCTGACCTCAGGGCTGAAGGGCCTGCCATATGGGTGACGTATAAGTGACCTGGTTTAGTGTAAATGGCAGTGAAAGGGTTCATGCACCATTTCACACAGGGTGCAATGGCAGTCCTGTAGAAGCCTTTGCATGGGTTCCCTATGGGTGGCAAAAGATATGTTGCAGCGTATAGGGATCCCCTGGAGCCCCAATGCCCTGGGTACCTAGGTACCATATAATAGGGACTTATAAGGGGGTACCAGTATGCCAATGTTGGGTAAAATACTGGATTACCAGTATGCAGTGACCATAATTTATGGGAGAGAGCAAAACTGCAGGGGTCCTGATAATCAGGATCCCAGGAGACACAGTCAAACACACTGACAAACTGGCCAAAAGTGGATACCCAAGCTAGAAAGAGGCTACTTTAAAACAATACCCCAAGAAAATCCACCATGGAGTTGTTGGGTAGGCTCTCATTATTCTAATGATACTACTGGATTTTGAGCAGCAAGATCTTCCACAGTGTGGGACACTGGGTTTGACCCACTGTGGGTGACACCTGTCTAAATCCGTGTTTTGCTCCGGCTAACTAACAGTGCCTCATTTCTCCCCAAGGATAGGGATGATTGGGCAGCCAAGCGCATGACATATTAGGCTTCTCAGGGAAGTCGTGGTCACTCAGGTCGCATCCGGTTCTCTCATTCACAATTTAGTCTCATATATAAATGACAGATAGAAGCAGTATAAGTTTCAATGCCTGGTTTAATAAAACGACTACATCTTAGATAGCAAAGCATGAGCTGCAAAAACCAGGATGACACAACATGACAGTATTAAAATGGTGAAGAGGAGAGTGAAGCATAAGAATAACGCTATGATATTGTCACTAGGATTGATGGACTATTTCCTATCTAAATCATAATCTGAGCACAGCATGTTAAGCTCTAATTCTGCATTTCAGGTTCCCCCGGGAGGACATCAACCCTCATACTTGAGCAAAGGCCTGTAGCCTGCGTTAGCATCTGCAGCGAAGCATTCAGCAATCAGCACACAGTCGTGGTTCCCTGGCAGGAATCCCCCTCTTAACGTGGAATGGGACTAGGAAGTGTTTTTATAATAACACAGCTGATGTTCTGTGAAAATGTCCCTACGTAAGTGTTGTATTCTATTGATTAATGTTGGGGGCATCGCTTTAAGGAATGTGGGAGGCTTTGGAATGGGGAAGACGTAATGGGAATAGGAATGGAATGCGGGGAGTGAGGGAGGCTATTCAACGGTGGACGGGGATGAGAGCCAGACATATCTTGTTCTATGCCAATAAATATTAAAATGATACCTGGATCCTGCGTGCATTATTCTACAGTAAGGATGTGTATTTTCGACGAATGTTGGAGACTAAATTTCTACCACGTTCACCAGCAATGTACCAAACTGTAGCCTTGAATGAAGCACAGAGTGATCAAGAATGTCTTGTTTGAGAACACAGTGCTAGGGTAAGCAAAAACTGTTAGATAGAAGAAATTAAAACAAGACCGTAAAACTGGTTATTGTAAAAATAACAATGCGAAGCCGAATGAAATATATCTAGGTTAAAGTGCACAGTAGCCTAGTGTATTAAACTAACGTGCATGGAGCTATAACTAAAATGGCTACACAACAGAGTGATTCTAGCACCTACTGCTGCTTCACTGTAAACATAGCCATGTCCCTAGTAAAGGTTCTCTAGGTTTGCGGGTACAGAATTTTTGTGAATGCAACCCCAATCTGCTTTTAAATTGATAGGTTTAGCCAGTTTCATGGTAAAATTAGAGATCCCATTATTGGGGAACATATCTGGTTAAACCTTTGAAGGTGAGGTGATATTAAAGGATGAGGCCACCATATTTTTAGCTCATCAAGATGTTTTCATTCTGAGGTCCTTTTGAGATCAAGCCTCCACCCAACTGTTAAATTTCCAGGGCAATTCCCGGCTTTGTCCAAAGCTTGATTCTTTGCACTTTTATATTATCATTTTAAAACATTTTTTACCCTGTACACCCTATGTGGATCATCCAGGACGATTTGTAACTCCTCCCTTTTAAAGGCCCTTGAACATCTTTGCCATCATAATCTTGCAAGTGACTAATATAAACATCTTCTTTAGGCTCAACCTTCTCCCCTATATTTCTTCCATCACTAAAATTCTGCTGATGACCTTTCATAAATGCATCTTTCAGCTTACAAATCCAAATGTGATTGCCTTCTTTCAGAACGTATTTCTTTACCCTCATCCTGAATTGATCGACGTACACTATCCTCCAAACATCTAGAGTATTCTGCTGTGATGCAGAATCAGGTGTAGTCTTGATGGATCTAAGGTATCTAGTGCAACAAACATCTACAAATGACCATAATACATCCATATATCAGAAGGTGTTGTAAGCTGTGAAATACCTGCATATTTTAGATTTTAAAGTTCTTTTAAAACAATATGTTAACACTGTTTTCACTTCAGTGTGCATAAGACAATGATGAATTAAGTGTTCTCTTAATAATCTCTGAACCTGCTTGTTCAGAAATTATTTTCCAGCATCCGTTTGTTGCTTTTGAGATGTTTGGCCTTTGCTAAATTTGTATCTAAAGGGGGCAGTAACACTTTGACTAGTGTTGTCTTTTAGGGGCTCCGCAAAACATCCTTGGATAGAACATTATAGTCAATATATCTTGTGCACCATTATTATGAGTTAGCACATTTTTTATATCAAATTATATCAGCCTGCCATTGATAGTCTATAGTCACCACAACTGTGAATTCTCTCCCAAACCACTTCCATGCAGGATTCAGTAGAGAATATGTATCTTCCCCAGATAGTCACTCCTTCACCAAAGTTCTCTAAAGTTAAAACTGGTTCTTTTTCAGCCTTGACCCTTCTGAACAGAGTTTCAGTACTTCCAAAACTTCCATCTTCCATCAGCCATGTTACAGACATGTGCAATCCATAAAATGAAAAACAGGTGTTTTGTGTAAGATCACTTTATTAAAAAATAATTGAAAAATTAATAATCAGAAACAGAGGGTCTTACATTTTGCAAATTTAAAACCTGCAGACATGAGGGAATGTTTCAGTATGCTAACTGCCTGTCACCCATGCCTCTCATTTTGTATTGATTAGGACATTTTGTACATTTATCCATGCACTGTTGATAGATGCATTGACGTAAAGTCACCAGTTTTGCTACTTTTTGGTTTATATTGTTAATGACATAAAATAGGCTGTCTCTATCTGTGCCTATAATGTTTTATGCATAGTCCTCTTGCAGCATTTAATAGTTCATAGATTTCAAGATCAAGTAGTACTTATCCATTATTATTGCAATAACTTCCAATCAAATGTTCTACGGAATCTTGCACTCGGATCATTAGTGGTAATGTCAATCCATTTATATGGTACTTGTACAAAAGCCAATAGTGATCCATGTAGGTAACCAATTGTTTACGCAGATGGTGGCAATGCACAATAGGCTATTACACTGTGTTTTATCTGATGGAACACAAAACATCAAATACTTCATAGTTACCAGTTGTAGTTCTGCTATTCTTTTATTAAGAAGCACGTATATAAATTTTGCAATGCATATATAGCCATATGTAGCCATGTCTAAGAGTCAGATTGTGGATGGTCATTGTGTAAATTGTCTTAAATGTTAAGAGTGTAAAAAAAGTGACCTTGATACTTAGGCAAAGCAATTTTGTGATACAGCCTTCTGGGGCTAAACAACCTCCTTCTAGAATCACCCTTTAGACAGGCATTTACAACAGTGGCTGTAAAGCTCTTAACTTGTCAAATTTCATTGAATGGTCTACCCTTGGCTTCTTTTTCAAAATCACCAATATCATCAAAATAAACACAGTTCTGACAACTTTCATTCTGTTTTGAACAGCATAAGCAATGAAAATGTAACTTCCGGCTCCATGTGAGAGTAGCAACAAGAATATCTTCATCCATAAACCCCATATCTTCATACACAAGCTAGGAACATTTGTAGATTCATTCACAATATCCATATCAGCAAAGTTGTTTTCAGATGGGTTTTCGTTAACCGAGGCATCACTGCTTCTGCCAGACTGAGTAGATGAAATCTGCTGGGGGACATCACGCATCCTTGTGGTTGATAACAGCTGGCAGAGTTCTTCCTCATACCCTATGAGATAATGACCAGGATCTTTAAATATCTGGTGCTGCAACTCCTCATCTCGAGATAGCAACATCAATCGACTCCCCATAAAATGAAAACCTGGGTCTTTAAGCAAGAATGGAAAAACAGGGAAAGGAACAGGGGAACAGGGAAACAGAACCTAGCTGATACTCTGTTTTAAGGATGATTTCCTTCACCCACCAAAGGTGGCGTGCTTCATTATCGGGAATCTCCTCGCACCATGACAGCTGATCACAGTAGGGGCTACAACTCCCTAACTGTGAAGGATGAGCTCTGCAGATTTTATAAAGAGAGATGATAGGTTCTGGTGCTGAGATAAAAGTGTGCACAGTGTGCAGGTGCTAGTAGTTAAAACTGACTACAGGGTGCACAAGCAACTTTATTAGTGCAAACCTGGGTCAAGATTAAAACAAATGGACAGAGCAGGAACACCATCAACTTATTAGTCCTAATTCAATGTGCCACACCAAACAGTTATAGTGTTCTTCCTATGGGCACATCATTGTGAGCGCTAGTACTTTTATTCATAGGTCCTGAAGAATGCCAACACACCTCTGTTGAGGGTAAAATGGCAGAAACATGTTGACCTTCTGGTGTGACACATTGAAACTGGGAAAATGACTTCCTACGTGTCCATTTGTTTTAACCCTGGCCCAGGTATGGACTAATAAAGTTGCTGGTGCACTATGTAGTCAGTTTTAACCACTATCACATGCACACTCTGTATACCTCACTAGCTTTTAGCTCACCACAGAGACCTACCATCTCTCTTTAAAACAGACGCAGAGCTCTTCCTTCATGGTGAGGGAGTTGTAGCCCCCACCTTGATCAGCCGTCATGGTGCGAGGAGATGCCTGATGATGAAACAGGCCATCTTTGGAGGGTGAGGGAAATCATCCTTAAAAAATAATAGCCACTTTCAGCTAGGTTCTCTTACCCCGTTCCTTTTCCTGTTGCGGCTGACCACCATGAAGGACTGATCTTCTTATGCTTCAGGATGTTACAGTTCTGCAGGCGGTGTACTGGCGGCATATTGCTGGCGGACGGAGCCCATCACAGGAGCCAAGGTACATTGTACAATGGCAGTGTCCATAGAATAGAGGTAAGTGAAACACACACACTGTAGCTTAGCTATATGTGTCCACCTGCATAAAACACTACAAAACACACTACACAACACACTACATAAACACTATTGTCCCTAGCCATTCCACCACAACACAACATGTACATGACAAAATTACACCTTGCCATACAACCTGGACACAGCACACGAACACTATTGATACTACACACTCATACAAGACAATCACAAGAACCAACACAACTACACATCCATTTACACAAACACTCACACAAAAGCACAACTACATGCATCGCAACAATGACCACCACACAACACTCACCTATATGTTGCACAAAGTAACGCAACACACAACCAAATATACACAACATCAGACCCATATATAAGTGGCACACATACAGACATAACCATATCACCCACTCCAGCTTCCTCCACCACGACCACTCAATCCAATCTCACACACATACAAATACTGATGCACATACACAACTGGTATGAAAATATCACAGGTACAGGTTCTCTTGCAATGTGCACACATGGATGTGGTGACAGGTGTGATGCCATTGTTATTGTGGTGCCAGCATTCATTTGGCAATGAATACTAACAATTGTTTATGTGTTTTTTTTTATGTGTCTGTACCAGTGTGTCCCCCTTAATCTCTGACACAAATGTGTCCCTGACATATGCATGTCGCAAGTATTTTCAAAAAATGACTGTGGCATGTATATGACTGCAGTGATCCCGAGCTCATGTGCAGTGTCCTTGTTGGTCTACTGGCAGCAGCAACGGTAGGTCTTATCCAGTGGTGAATGGAAGTGGAAATGGGAAAAAGTTAAGTTTTTAACTTATTTCTCTTCCAATCCCCACCTCAGATGTGAATGTAACACTGCCACAGTTGGCTATGCTCATCGTAATCTCCCCCGCGGAAAGGGTGGCTGGAGTCCCTTTGCCACACACTATTTTCATTGGCACCATCGAAGCGTGTGAAGATTCTTGCTGGGGTCAGCAGGACTCGGGCAGTCTTTCACTTATGGGACCGCCAACATCAAAATAGGGCAGGCGGACGGCCAAGGCGGCAGATAAGTTTTCAGATGGAAAACCAACAGCTGGATCATTACCGCCAAGATCTAAATCAGGCCCTTAATTTGCAGGGCCAGGTTCAGGAGTCATAGGTGACATCACTTTCTGGTCACATTGGCTGGAAGTGAGATCACTACCTGGGAAGGACTTCTGGGGCATGTCCACGTCTTGCTTTATGCCAACCATGCCTACTATTGAGGTTGATGAAATGTATCCCACTTTTCTACTTATCTTCTTTCTATGATTATAGGGTGGTACATGATATTCTGGATTTAACTTTTTCGTGTGCTGATATGAAAACTCAATATTTTAAAGTACATCCTCCAAAAGTCAATAAGGTTGTGGGACTTACAACCAATTCCACAATTCCTTTTTTGTAGCAATGAGTTGTAAGTTCCCATCAAAATATAACGTGTATGGTGGCAATGACCAGTTCCAGAGAAAATCACACCAGAACACCACTGCAAAAGATCACACAAGAAAGCAACTGAGCAGTAAGTACTTAACTCTGTGAAGTATCTTACTGGTTGGTTCCCTGTCTGCACAGTACCAGGGTTGCTCATTTGTCTGTGCTGTTCCTCATTCATGCCAGGGCTGTTAATGGGCTAGCTGAATTGACCACATGTGCCATATTGCTCGTGTGCTTAGGTTGGTTGTTGGTTGTTTTGTTTGGTCAGACCATGATCCATCACCTCTCATGTGCCAAAGGTGTTCTTCGGTCAGAGCTACTCTTGTGGTTGTGATGCTTCCTAAGAGTTGACTCATGAGTCCAGTGGTGAAGCTACCATTAGGGCAGCAGGTGCAGTGCGGTCTCCCATGAATCCTGGTAGTTGTATTAATTTGCTACACAAGCAGCAGACAAAGGTGTGGGCGCCGTGACTGGTGTTTCTACATTAAAAGTAGTGGTATCCAGTAGGGCTTTAGAAATGCCCTGTGGATGATGGTCCAGGTTTGTTCCAAGCTCCCCTCTGAGACAGGCACCAGATGCTGCTCTGTTCACCAGCAGTGCTCCTTCAAGGTTTGTAAGTTCCGGGACCAAAGCTGCTTGGGGTGCCAGGCAGCCTCCGGTGCCCGGGGCATTCTATGTGCCCCACCATTGGATGAACAAACCCCGCTCTGTGTGCCAGGTCTGCTCTTCATCTAGAGGCGGCTTGAATCACGTAAACAAAAGGTCTTCTGGGGCTCTGCCTACGTGGAGTCATCTTATGCCAGGGCTGTACTGTGCGCCATCGCTGTTGTAACTGCGCAAACATCTCTTGTGCCAAGAATTATCTGAATTCAGGGATGCTGAATGTGTTATTAGAGACTTGATGCCAGGTTCCTTCTTCTGCCACGTATGCTATATCAGCAGCTGGTGCTCGCGTTCATGGTCACTTTATCTAAAAACACCTTTTGAAAAATTAGAGGAAATTGTGAATTTTCTTTAAAAGAAGTTTAAACCTTTCACTGCTAATCGCTCCCGTCCCACTCCTAAGTCTTTTCATACCTATGCAGGGTAGCAAGCTCTTAGGACCCCATAACGCTTTTTTCAAACAAGCTGTCCACACCAAATTTGTGTCCTTTTATCCAATATCCAGCTGATTCTAATGTTTCACAGGGTTTGTGGATTCTCCTGGAGAGGGCCAAAAAAATAGCCAACATATAGTTACATTTTTGTTTTTTTGGGATAAAAGTGTTTCAGTGAGGTGAATGAAAAAAACAATTTCTCGCCCCACTTTTGGCATTTTTCTAAGAGGTAGCCCATTTTTCTTATTTTTTGTGCTTTCACCCTACTTCCAGTCTGTGGTGCAAACCAGTGTGAAACGCATGCTTGATCCTGGAAAGCTACATATTCCTGAAAATTAGGTAAAATTTTGAATTCAGCAAGGGGACATATGTGAAAATTCCTCAAGGTTTTCCCCCAAAAATGAACTGTTCAAAATAAAGCAATATTGAAAATAAGTAGGAACAAACAGCCATTTGTGACAATATTTATCTCTAAGTTTTTGTCACGGTGGTCGATTTACAAAAGCAATGTACCATTACGTTCACTAGACACTTTTGGCTGTGGGATATATAGGGTCTGCAGGTGCTCCAAGAACCCAAGATACCTAGAGCCAACAACTGAGCTGACAGTACGATTTCTCATTATGTACTGAGAATCGTCCAATTCATATAGTGAAATATGTAGACTCAAAAATAGGTATGAAGTAACCTATATACTTCTGAAATGGGTACAAGATATCGAGTTTAGGAGCAGTGGTTCGTTTTACATCTCTGAATTTGTGGGTACCTATACGAGCATAGTATTTAGGGGGTATTTTTAAAAATGTCATCTAAGGCACAAATGCAGACAAATTGAATTGGAAATAATAAATACTCTATGCTCCCACAGGTCCTCTGATACAAATGGCACTTCACTTGTTACGGAAGAAACTGCATCTGGACCCTCCAGGAACTCTACAAACTGCAACAAAGAAGCAAAGAAGCCTTCTGCAACATTGTATCTTCAGCTCCTGACAGCAATTGCAACTGTTTCCAGGTAATGCATCCTCAGAAGACTTCCTGTCTTTAGCCTGCACCAGAAGAACGAAGGGATCTCACTTGAAGTGAAGGAGTCACTTCCCTGCTTCAGCAGGCACCCCTCTGCAGCGACGACCGGTTGTGTGGGTCCCCTCTCCTGACAACGTGCCTGGATCCAGAACATGGGTGGTGGACTGAAGTGGTCCAGATGGTCCTAACGTCCAGCTTTGGTGGAGGTAAGAACTTGCCTCCCCAGGCAAGACAGTACCCCCTTGCACCGCATGTTTTGCATTTGCCAAGGCTTGTTGGCATCCTTCCACGAAGTTCTTTGTGCACCGTGCAGCACCGGCCTCCATCACTCCTTCATGTGACGCACAGCTTCCTCAGTGGTTCTCCAGCCACGTCCGATCCCTTTGTGTAGTGCTGAATGGGCCTCCATTTGCTCCTTCTTTGCCCCATGCTGTGGAACTCCTGTGCATGCTGCATGGTCTTCTGAGGGCTCTCTGAGTTGCTGAGAACCCGTTCTGACTCCCTCTCCTGGGTAGAGTCCACCAGGTCCCTCCTGGTCCCGGGCAGCGCCATTTTCCACTAACTGCATGTGCCAAGGCTTGTTGGAGGAATCCAGCAACGCAAACCAGACTGTGTTCATCCATCTGGCGTGGGACATCTGCTGCACCAACCAGTAACCTGCATCTGTCTTCCTGGATGCAATACTGACTGTTGTTCCTCACTGGTGGTTCCTCTTTTGCATCTTCATCAGGGTCAGCAGGGGCCCCTGTTCTCCCTGGAATCTTCGGCGCTTCTTGGACTTGGCCCTTTCTGCCAAAGATCTTCAGGTCCAGGTATCCATCATTGGTGTCTTGCAGTCTCTTGTGGTTCTTACATAATCTTCTTTCTCGTGTTCTTGTGTGTTATAGGAAAGTTACTGTGATTTACTTCTGCTTTTCAGGGCTCTGGGGTGGGTTTTATTACTTACCGTTGGTGTTTTCTAATACTCCCAGCGCCCCTCTACTTACTACACTTGCCTAGATGGGAAACCGACATTCGCATTCCACTTTCTTAGTATATGGTTTGTGTTCCCCCTAGGCCCATTTCTAACTATTGTAATTTTCACTATTTGCACTGTTTTCTAACTGTTGTTAGAGCTGTTTCTGCATACGAGTGTATTTAATTTGTGTATTACTTGCCTCCTAAGAGAGAATAGTCTCTGTGGTATTTTTGGCATTTGTGTTACCAAAATAAAGTATCTTTATTTTTGTAACACTGAGTATTTTCTTTCATGTGTGTGAGTACTCTGTGACTACAGTGGTATTGCATGAGCTTTGCATGTCTCATTGTTAGGCGTTGGTTGCTCATCCACACTACCCCTAGAGAGTCTGGCTTCTAGACACTGACTGCATTTCACTAATAAGGGATAACTGGACCTGGTATAAGGTGTAAGTACCTTAGGTACCCACTACAAACCACACCAGCCTCCTGCATAGAGCACTTCTTGCTACCCCATGGTGGATGAATGAATGATTTGTTTGTGGAGACTTCAAGTCCCAATGTCCCTGTGTCACATACCAGTCAAATCTCCACATCTGTCAATATCTGAAGAATTCTGATTTGGTGGAAGTCCTTCATAATAGTGCCCACAAGTGGAAAAGCTCCTTTGTAGCACTTGGTTTTTACAATGAAAGATTGTCTTGTAACCGCCAAATAATAATATTTTCACTTTTCTGATCTCAGGTATAGAAGATGTACATTAGAAAAGCTGTGATTAAATCTGTTATTGTATTTATACTAAAGTTTGACTCTTGTGCTACAAGAGATGATGAGGGGGAAATAACCTCAAACTGTGAAAACTCCTGGAGCCCATTTGGCAGTTTCCCATTGCCTTAATATTTTATAATATTTTAGATCTGTGTCCTTACCTGTTTCTTCTATTGTGAAAACAAAATTATATCTACAGGAAGATGAGCTTCAGCTTCGCATTTAGCCTGTGTCAAGTGACCCTTTATCTCCAAACACTTCCAATTAGTTGCCTTGTAATAGGACTGAGGGGACAAATGATGGTATTGACTGCTCCTCCAAACATATAGGGGGTCATTCAGACCTTGGCGGACGGCAGAGGCCGTCCGCCAAGGTACCGCCGACAAATGACCGCACCGCGGTCAAAAGACCGCGGCGGCCATTCAAACATTTCCGCTGGGCCGGCGGGCGCTCTCCAAAGGAGCGCCCGCCGGCCCAGCGGAAATGCCCCTGCAACGTGGACGCCGGCTCAGAATTGAGCTGGCGTAGTTGCAGGGGTGCGACGGGTGCAGTTGCCGCCATGGAGGATGCAATGGGGCAGCGGTAAACCGGCGGGAGACCGCCGGTTTACCCTTTCTGACCGCGGCTGAACCGCCGCGGTCAGAATGCCCTTGGGAGCACCGCCAGCCTGTTGGCGGTGCTCCCGTGGTCGGTGACCCTGGCGGTCACCGGCCGCCAGGGTCAGAATGACCCCCATAGTGCCCTGCAAGAATACATTTGCTGAATCTCTCATAAAGTTGACCTATTAACCATTTCTAAAGACACTATCCACTTTCTGAAGAATCAACTCAGCTTCATCTTCCGGAAAAATGCTAGAACGAGCACCAGTTGGCTTTGGTTTGTATGAATTGTCTTGGCTTTTCTGAGCTCTTATTTAATTCTAGGGTCGGACTGGAAGAAAGGCAGTGCCTTATGGGCTAGTCTGACAGGTCAGTGTCTGGGGCTGGTTTTTTGTCTGTGGACCAGTTTTTATTGTTGATTTCCCTGATATTGAAGCAAACATTGCCTTCAGCAAATTCAAATCCATACTGTTTTCCATACCTTGCAAAACTGCTTATACAGTGTGTTGAAAACTATTTCAATTTAAAAACATGGGTCACTTTTTAACTCTCTAACTCACTAGTGAGTGCCACTATTATTCTGGTGCCAGGGTCTATTTTCTGTCCCAGCTTGATCCTGTTTAAGTCCATGACATTGTGTCTGTCTATGACTAAGGGCCTCATTAAGAGTTTGGTGGATGGCGGAGGTCACCCGCCAAACTCTTTGGGCTGGAAAACCACCATTACGGTTTTCTTCCCGCCAGCCCTATTGCGAGTTTCCTGCTGGGCCAGTGGGCGGAACTCACCACAACATTGATGCCGGCTGTTGCTATGCGTCGGGTGCAACAACACCCATCACTCTTTTCACTGCGTGTAATTCGAACATTGAAAAGCACAACGGGGCTGCCCATTGGGGGCCCTGCACTGCCCATGCAAAGTGCATGGGCAGTGCAAGGATCCCCATGGTGCCCCCGGCACCCCGTCTCCGCCAGCCTTTGCATGGCGGTGGGACCGCCATGCAAAAGCCGGCGGATAGGGGACTCGTAATCCCCAGGGCAGCGCTGCCCTAGTGGATTAAGACCGCCTTCACCGCCAGGCTGTCGACCGGCGGCAACCAGGTGGTGCTGGCGGTCTGAATGTGCAGGTCCACCACGGTCATAAAATTGCGGTCTGACCGCCACTTTGACAGCTGTCAGACCACCACCTCAGTGTGGCTGTCTCAAGACTGCCACACTCATAATAAGGGCCTTAGGCCCATATTTATACTTTTTTTAGCGCCGCATTTGTGTCATTTTTTGACGCAAAAAGTGGTGCAAACTTACAAAATACAATTGTATTTTGTAAGTTTGCACCACTTTTTCATCAGAAAATGACGCAAATGAGGTGCTAAAAAAGTATAAATATGGGCCTTAGTGTTTCTTTGTTTTTAAGTAAGATTAAGGATATTAAAACAATGTCTTCACTAGCTTGAAATCATAATGATTCATCCCATAGTGCAAAGGTTGTCTCTGCGGAAGTTGATAGTACATGCAATTTCTCTAATTCAAATTAATTGGCAGCAGAATCCTATCTAGATTACCAATTGTGCTACTATCTTTCATTTTAGATTCACCAGCTCCCATTGTGATATGAGCTTTAGTTTCCGGGTTCAATGAAGTTAGTATAGTTTAAGACATTCATCCACATTTTAACCTAAAACATAACCTTTGCAGAAAGGTGCAGCTTTTACTCATGGTTTCAAAAGGTAGACTGCAGGCATAAAAACTTCCACATAACACTTTTAGGGTTTGATTACAAATAATATTTGACCCAAAGGTATTTCCGAATTTCTGAGGAATGACGTGGATTTTGTTGCTCAGCACAGGACAATTCTTTCCCCCTTTTTTACTTTGACCTGCTGAAATTTAACTGACCTGAATTAATGACCCTGAGACTGGCAATATGACCGTAGTAGAGCAGATCTTTGTATTCTTCAATGGTCTTTGGGCATATTTGTGTAAGAAATGTGGTGCTCTTGTGTCACGCAATGGGTCACAAAAGAAATGCTTCTCTTAAGTCAGATTTATCAAGCCATGCAAGGCCATCATGTGTGGCCCTGAGTGATTTGATAAATATGGAGTAATACAACTGTAGGAAAGTACCATCTTGCCTGGCATGTTACCCCCATTTTTCACTTGTAAGTAAGTTTGTTTTTGCCTATCTCACTGGGATCCTGCTATCCAGGACCCCAGTGCTCATAGTTTGTGGCCTGAATGTGTGTATCTGTGTAGTGACTAACTGTGTCACTGACGCTCTGCTAACCAGAACCTCAGTGCTTGTGCTCTCTCTGCCTTTAAAATTGTCACTATAGGCTAGTGACCATTTTCACCAATTCTAATTGACACACTCGAACACCGTTATAATTCCCTAGTATATGGTACCTAGGTACCCAGGGTATTGGGGTTCCAGGAGATCCCTATGGGCTGCAGCATTTCTTTTGCCACCCATAGGGAGCTAAGACAAATCTTACATAGGACTGCCACTGCAGCCTGAGTGAAATAACGCACGCGCTATTTCACAGCAATTTGCACTTAAGTAACTTTTAAGTCACCTATATGTCTAACCTTCACTTAAAGAAGGTTAGGTGCAAAGTTACTAAGTGTGAGGGCACCCTGGCACTAGCCAAGGTGCCCCCACATAGTTCAGGGCAATTTCCCAGGACTTTGTGAGCGTGGGGACACCATTACAAGCGTGCACTACATATAGGTCAATACCTGTATGTAGCTTCACAATGGTAACTCCGAATATGGCCATGTAACATGTTTAAGATTATGGAATTGTCCCCCCATGCCAAATCTGGTATTGGGGTGCCAATCCCATGCATCCCTGGGTCTCCACCATCGACCCCCAGTACTGCCAAGCCAGCTCTCTGGGGTTTTCTCTGCAGCTACCACTGCTGCCAACCCACAGACAGGGTTCTGCCTTCCTGGGGTCTGGGCAGCCCAGTCCCAGGATGGCAGAACAAAGAATTTCCTCTGAGAGAGGGTGTTACACCCTCTCCCTTTGGAAATAGGTGTTAAGGGCTGGGGAGGAGTAGCCTCCTCCAGCCTCTGGAAATGCTTTGAAGGGCACAGATAGTGCCCTCCTTGCATAAGCCAATCTACACCGGTTCAGGCAACCCCCAGTCCCTGCTCTGGTGCGAATCTGGACAAAGGAAAGGGGAGTGACCACTCCCCGGTCCATCACCACCTCAGGGGTGGTGCCCAGAGCTCCTCCAGTGTGTCCCAGACCTCTGCCATCATGAATCCAGAGGTGTGAGGGCACAATGGAGGCCTATGCATGGCCAGGGCCAGCAGGTGACGTCAGAGACCCCTCCTGATAGGTGCTTACCTGACTAGCTGGCCAATCCTCCTCTGAGGGCTATTTAGGGTCTCTCCTGTGGACTTTTCCACAGATAACGACCTGCAAGAATTCACTAGAGTTCCTCTGCATCTCCCTCTTCGACTTTTGCCAAGGATCGACTGCTGACTGCTCCAGAACGCCTGCAAAACTGCAACAAAGTAGCAAGAAGACTACCAGCGACATTGTAGCACCTAATCCTGCCGGCTTTCTCAACAGTTTTCTGGTGGCGCATGCTCTGGGGGCTGTCTGCCTTCACCCTGCACTGGAAGCCAAGAAGAAATCTCCCATGGGTCGACGGAATCTCCCCCCTGCTCCAGCAGGCACCAAACTTCAGTGTCACCGGTGCTCTGGACCCCTCTCACCTGACGAGCTTGGTAGTCTTTGCAGAATCTCCTATTACGACTTTAGTGTGTTTCTGGGGAAGTAGTATCACTTTACTCCTACTTTTCAGGGTCTTGGCGTGGGGTATCTTGGACACCCTTAGTGTTTTCTTACACTCCCAGTGACCCTCTACACACTACACTGGGCCTGGGGTCCCTAAGTGGTTCGTATTCCACTTTCTTAGTGTATTGTTTGTGTTGCCCCTAGGCCTATTGCATCCTATTGTATTCTACAGTGTTTGCACTACTTTTCTAACTGTTTACTTACCTGATTTTGGTTTGTGTGTATATTTTGTGTATTTTACTTACCTCCTAAGGGAGTATATCCTCTGAGATATTTTCTAACATATTGTCACTAAAATAAAGTACCTTTATTTTTAGTAACTCTGAGTATTGTGATTCTTATGATATAGTGCTATATGATATAAGTGGTATAGAAGGAGCTTTGCATGTCTCCTAGTTCAGCCTAAGCTGCTCTGCTATAGCTACCTCTATCAGCCTAAACTGCTAGAATACTACTAATCTACTAATAAGGGATAACTGGACCTCGCACAAGGTGTAAGTACCATCAGATACCCACTATAAGCCAGGCCAGCCTCCAATAACAATGTAGCGCAAATCTCTGTGTTGTGTTACTCTGCCCCAGGGAAGCATTCTATGGGTGAAGCATGGATTTTCCTACACAACACCTATGGACTTTGATGCATTCCCACATTGAACATCGCTAGTAGTCCTTGGAATGCGCCAAAACTGCTACGCCTCACCAGCTGAGATGTAACAAGGAGAAATATCTCTATTTCTCCTTGTTACGTCCCCTTTGTATGAGTGCTGCATTTTGCAGCACACATAGAAAGAGGAAAATGCCTCAAACTACAGTTTTTGTGCAGGGAGTTGCCCCTTCCTGCACAAAAACAATGCTGCTTACAGCACATACACCCATTGTACCTTCGTGAATGAGTGCCTGCGTTGGCGCCAGGCAGCAAATTGAGCACCAGTACTGAGAAAAGGCAGGAGTGTGCTGTACAATGTTAAATGCCCTTTCCCTATCAGAGAGCATATCACGGTGGCTTGCTGTGATGTGCTGTGCTGCCCTGCATGACTATTTAATAAATACGCACACCCCGTAGGTTTGTACAAGGCTACCAGGATTTTGATTTTCCATCCGTAGCGGATCCTAAGGAGCGGCATTCAGGAGTTAACAGTTTTCAGACTAAGTAAGAACAGTTCTTTCACAGCAGCTTGAGGCATATGGTATCCTGGACTACACTTTTCAACCTGGTAGTGCCTCAATATTTTCAACATTTATAAGAGAGGATAGAAAAGCTATCTTGAATTATAAACTCTCAATACTTTATAAAAGAGTTTAATCAACTGTGGTCAGAGGGATAGCAGGGAGCGCTCTTGCATGGTATTCAATTCACGCCTCTAACAGAACATCAGGCAATTGATGAAGATCCAGTGTGAACTGTACTGGGCCCTCATGAGTTACCTGCATCATGCAACAAAATAACTTTTTTTAATATGGGCTGTGAGCATGTGATGGGAGTACTTTTTATGTTAGTCCAGGCTAAGATATATGTGATGAACTTCTATATTAACTATAACTCATGCCATTAAGATGCATTGCTTATACCCTTTCGTATTACATTACTTATACCATGTGAAATCATAACATTCATAACAACATGTATGACCTCTCATATGACCTCATTTGTGTTAACACTGTGATGATATAGTGATGAGCCGTTGTGTAGTGAGACCCTCTTGGACCTACATTGTTTTTAACTTTTTTACTATATTCTACATTTACACGTTTTAGATGCATTGTTTTTAGAATGGCTTTTTAGCGGACACATTTTACACACTTTTCTGCATGATTATTTTCTAGGAATATAGGTGGTCATTACAACCCTGGCGGTCGGTGTTAAAGCGGAAGTTAGACCGCCAACAGGCCGACGGTAAAAAAAATGGAATTCCGACCATGACGGAAACCGCCAACATAGACAGCCACTTTAACACTCCGACCGCCATGGCGGTACAAACAAACACAGCGGCGGTCACCGCCCACAGACAGGCGGAGGACAATGTACCGCCCACAGGATTACAACCTACCAATCCGCCACCTTTTCCGGGGCGGATTCACAGCGAACAGAAACACGGCGGAAACAGTACACAGAAGGGAAAACGCTCACCTCTGCACACCCCACAAGGAACCAGGACGCCATGGAACCAGAGCTCCACATTTTACCAGCCGTTATCTTCTTGCTCCTCTACCAGGAGCACGAACTCCGGCGGCGAAGACCACGGTGAGTACTGCACCTACGACACAGGGGAGGGGGGAGGGAAAAAACAGTGACACACACACGCAACACCCCCACCCCCACCCTCACCCACCACAACACACACACAAATACATCATGATACATTACAGTTACACCCCCATACCCCCCTGGAAGAATGCAAAGAAAAAAGGAAATGAGGTGAACAACTGTAATATATTAAAATTCAGTATTAAAAAAATATACATACACTATTGACAAATATATACACCAATCATATAAATCAAATCAAATCAAATCATTAACATTTATAAAGCGCGCTACTCACCCGTGCGGGTCTCAAGGCGCTAGGGAAAAGGGGGGGTTACTGCTGCTCGAATAGCCAGGTCTTTAGGAGTCTCCAGAAAGTGGAGTGGTCCTGGGTGGTCCTGAGGCTGAATGGGAGGGAGTTCCAGGTCTTGGCTGCCAGGAAGGAAAAAGATCTCCCACCCGCCGTGGAGCGGCGGATGCGAGGGACGGCAGCGAGTGCGAGACCAGAGGAACCGAGGAGGCGGGTGGAGACGTAGAAGCTGAGGTGTCGGTTGAGGTATTCTGGTCCCTTGTTGTGGAGGGCTTTGTGTGCGTGGGTGAGAAGTCGAAAGGTGATCCTTTTGCTGACTGGGAGCCAATGCAGGTGTCTCAGGTGTGCGGAGATGTGGCTGTTGCGGGGTACGTCGAGGATGAGCCGTGCTGATGCGTTTTGAATGCGTTGCAGGTGTTTTCGGAGTTTGGCTGTGGTCCCGGCGTAGAGTGTGTTGCCGTAGTCCAGGCGGCTCGTGACGAGGGCGTGGGTCACGTTTTTTTTTGTGTCGGCGGGGATCCAGCGGAAGATCTTGCGGAGCATGCGGAGGGTGAGGAAGCAGGCGGAGGACACGGCGTTGACTTGCTTGGTCATGGTGAGAAGAGGGTCCAAGATGATGCTGAGGTTGCGGGCGTGGTTTGTGGGGGTCGGTGCGGTGCCGAGGGCCGTGGGCCACCAGGAGTCGTCCCAGGCGGACGGAGTGTTGCCGAGGATGAGGACTTCGGGGTACGTCGAGGATGAGGCGTGCCGATGCGTTTTGAATGCGTTGCAGGTGATTTTGGAGTTTAGCTGTGGTCCCGGCGTAGAGGGTGTTGCCGTAGTCCAGGCGGCTCGTGACGAGGGCGTGGGTCACGGTTTTTCTAGTGTCGGCGGGGATCCAGCGGAAGATCTAGCGGAGCATGCGGAGGGTGAGGAAGCAGGCGGAGGACACGGCTTTGACTTGCTTGGTCATGGTGAGAAGAGGGTCCAAGATGAAGCCGAGGTTGCGGGCGTGGTCTGTGGGGGTCGGTGCGGTGCCGAGGGCCGTGGGCCACCAGGAGTCGTCCCAGGCGGACGGGGTGTTGCCGAGGATGAGGACTTTCGTTTTTACAGAGTTCAGCTTTAGGCGGCTGAGCCTCATCCAATCTGCGACGTCCTTCATACCCTCTTGTAGGTTGGTCTTGGCGCTGGCGGGGTCCTTGGTGAGGGAGAGTATAATTTGAGTGTCGTCGGCGTAGGAGGTGATGATGATGTCGTGCTTGCGTACGATGTCGGCTAGGGGGCTCATGTAGACATTGAAGAGTGTTGGGCTGAGCGATGAGCCTTGAGGTACGCCGCAGATGATCTCGGTGGGTTCTGAGTGAAACGGAGGGAGGTAAACTCTTTGGGAGCGGTTTGAGAGGAAGGAGGCGATCCAGTCCAGGGCCTGGCCTTGGATCCCGGTGGAGCGGAGGCGGGTGATTAGGGTGCGGTGACAGACGGTGTCGAAGGCAGCCGAGAGGTCGAGGAGAATGAGGGCGACTGTTTCACCGTTGTCCATCAGGGTTCTTATGTCGTCAGTGACCGAGATGAGGGCGGTTTCTGTGCTGTGGTTGGTTCGGAATCCGGTTTGTGAAGGGTCGAGCAGGTTGTTGTTTTCCAGGAAGGTGGTCAGCTGTTTGTTGACGGTCTCCTCTATTACCTTGGCTGGGAAAGGTAGAAGAGAGATGGGGCGGAGGTTTTTCAGGTCGCTCGGGTCAGCCGTAGGTTTCTTTAGTAGGGCGTTGACTTCGGCATGTTTCCAGCATTCGGGGAAGGTAGCAGAAGAAAAAGAAGAGTTGATGACGGTCTGGAGGTGCGGGGCGATGATGTCGTCGGCTTTGTTAAAGATGAAGTGAGGGCAGGGGTCGGAAGGGGCGCCGGAGTGGATAGAGTTCATGATGGATTTGGTTTCTTCAGTGTTGATGTGGGTCCAGTTGTTGAGGGTAATAGCCGGGGGTGCGGGTTCGGTGGTGTTATGTTGGGTCTGGTGTCCGAAGCTGTCGTGGAGGTCGCTGATCTTGCGATGGAAGAAAGTGGCAAGGGATTCGCACAAATCCTGTGAGGGCGTGACGGCGTTGGCGTTGGCATTGGGGTTGGATGCTGAAGAGTTCTCTGCTGTTGTGGCTGTTTTTGTCCAGTCTGTCGGTGAAAAAGTTCTTTTTAGCAGCGCGGATCAGGCGGTGGTGTTCGCGGGTAGTGTTCTTGAGGGCGGTCATGTTGTCAGCGGTATGGTCCTTGCGCCAGGCCTTCTCGAGGGCGCGACAAGTTTTCTTTGATTCTTTGAGGGTGTCAGAGAACCAGAGAGGTTTTTTGGTGTTGGTCTGTCGATGCGTGCGTTTGAGGGGAGCAAGGTTGTCTGCGCAGTTGGAGATCCAGTTTGTGAGGCTGAGGGCAGCGTCGTTGGGGTCGGTGGTGAGGGTGGGTTGGTTGGCGGCGAGTGCTGAGAAGAGTTGCTCTTCGGGGATCTTGTTCCACTGTCGACGAGGGATGGGTTGAGTGCGGAGGTGGTGGGTCTCACGTCGGAATGTGAAGTGGACCCAGCTGTGGTCGGTCCAGTGTAGAGCGGAGGTGTGGCTGAAGAAGACGTGTTTGCTGGCGGAGAAGATAGGGTCAAGCGTGTGTCCGGCGATGTGGGTGGCGGTGTTCACCAGTTGTTTGAGGCCGAGGTTGGCGAGGTTTTCGAGCAGGGTGGTGGTGTTGGGGTCGTTGTTCAAGGTATTCCACCATTTCAGTCCGTGGACCACTGGGTCCAAAATGCATGGGCGAGGCCCACACAAGATACCCGAACAAGACGGAGAGAACACTGCAGGGGCATCAGATAGAAATAAAACAGGCACCTCAGGGGGAAGGGAAAGGGTGGACACCTCAGCCGGTTGAGTGCACAACGCCAAATCCACGAGGGGGCCCCATGGCCACTGTTCAACCCTGGGGAGTGCAAAGCCACAGTCTCTCAAGTCTCCCAAGTGGGTGGGTTGCCCACAGTTCAATCCTGGGGAGTGCAAAGCCACAGTCTCTCAAGTCTCTACAGTGGGTGGGTTGCCCACTGTTCAATCCTGGGGAGTGCAAAGCCACAGTCTCTCAAGTCTCTACAGTAGGTGGTCTCTCAAGTGGATGTCAATCTCCACTGGTTCTGGAGGGGGTCTTGTGCCCAGAGTGCTTCACCCTGCTAAGGACAGAGGTAGTGGATGTCTCTCTCCACTGGTTCTGGAGGGGGTCTTGTGCCCAGAGTGCTTCATCCTGCCAAGGACAGAGGTAGTGGATATGATACTCCACTGGTTCTGGAGGGGGTCTTGTGCCCAGAGTGCTTCATCCTGCTAAGGACAGAGGTAGTGGATGTGGATCTCCACTGGTTCTGGAGGGGGTCTTGTGCCCAGAGTTCTTCATCCTACTAAGGACAGAGGTAGTGAATGTCTCTCTCCACTGGTTCTGGAGGGGGTCTTGTGCCCAGAGTGCTTCATCCTGCTCGTGGCTCCCTCAGTAACATCAGAGCTTTTGGCACTCATGGGCCTGCAGTGCTTGTTGCGGTGGTGTGCTTGGCAGCGGTGTTTGTGGCGGCGGTGTTTTTGGCAGCGGTGCTTGTTGCGGCGGTGTCTTTGGCAGCGGTTCAGCTGCTGGCGGTCCTGTCTGGGGAGCGGGGCTGCTGCTGGCAGTCCTCTCTTGGGCAACGGTGTGGCTGCTGGCGGTCCTTTCTTGGGCAGCGGGGCTTCTGGCGGTCCTGTCTGGGGCAGCGGGGCTGCTTCTGGCGGTACTCTCTTAGACAGAGGTGTGGCTACTGGCGGTCCTGTTTGTGGCAGCGGGGCTGCTGCTGGTGGTCCTCTCTTGTGCAGCGGTGTGGCTGCTGGCAGTCCTTTCTTGGGCAGTGGGGCTGCTGGCGGTCCTGTCTGGGGCAGCGGGGCTGATGGCGGTGTTCTCCGCCGTGCTGATCTTCCCAGACTTGCCGGTTTTCTTGTGCCCCTTCCCCAACTTGGAAGGTGTCGCAGCTGACTCCACACTCCCACCTGTACCCCTGGGAGCGGCTATGGTGGCTGGTGTCTCCCCCCCCCCCGGCACTGGCCAACTTTTGATGCTTGACAGGTGGGGGACTGTCCGTGCTGTGGCTCCTTGCCACACTGACTGCCCTGCTGCCTGGTGCACTCCATAATCCGGTGACTACTGGCACCACTGGTCCCGCCGATGTAGTGGCTGAGGTGCTAGGTTGGGACCTGGAGAGTCGTACCCTAGGAGACTGACGGGGTGGGGGAGGTGAGGTAAAGAGGTCAAGGGTGGCCAGGAAAAGTTTCTTAGGAGCACTGGGATGGGTAGATGGAGGGGGTTTGGGAGTGGAGGAAGAGGTAGAGGTCATAGGAGGTTTGCTGAGTTTGGGTGAAGGCGCATGGGCTGGAGGCTGTCGTGAGGTGGATGGCTGTTGGGTGGGTGGCTGCGTTTGTGTACCTTTGGAGATGGCCTCACAGACACACTGGGAGAGGACACAGGGGATGTGTGAATGGTAGTGGGGGTGGTGACTGCACGTGAGCGGGGTGTGGTGGTGAGTGTGCTGGTGATGGGCATAGTGGCTGAAGATGTACTGCATACAGGTGTGAGTAGAGACGAGACCTGAAGGGATGTGGGAGACGAGGAGGAGGGGTACACAGTGGAGGCAGTGGATGTTGTTATGTCTGCATGTGTGTGATACTTGCGTGAGTGCCTGTGGGATGTGTGGTACTTATGTTTGCCTGAGCTTCCTTTGTGTGTTGAGGTGTGTGCATGTTGGTCGGATGGTGTGCTTGGGATAGGGTGAGGTACAGGGGTGTGGGTATGGGTGGAGGAAATTGGAGGGGGGAGGCTAGAGACAGGCACAATGGCTGCCATCAGTGCTGAGGCCAGAGTCTGAAAAGCTCGCTGAAGGGCTGCCTGACCAGAATGAATGCCCTCCAGGAATGCATTGGTTTGTTGCAACTGCCTCTCTACACCCTGGATGGCATTCTGAATGGTAGACTGCCCAACAGTGAGGGACCTGAGGAGGTCAATGGCCTCCTCACTGATGGCAGCAGGGGTGTCTGGGGCAGGGCCTGAGGTGCCTGGGGTGAAGGTGATGCCCACCCTCCTAGGTGAGCGGGCACGGGTCAAAGGCTGAGGGGCTGCTGGGAGGGTGGTGTAGGAAAGTACCATCTTGCCTGGCATTTTACCCCCATATTTCACTGTATATATGTTGTTTTAGTTGTATATGTCACTGGGACCCTGCCAGCCAGGGCCCCAGTGCTCATGAGTGTGCCCTGTATGTGTTACCTGTGTTATGACTAACTGTCTCACTGAGGCTCTGCTATCCAGATCCTCAGTGGTTATGCGCTCTCATTCTCTTTCCAAATTGTCACTAACAGGCTAGTGACCAATTTCACCAATTTACATTGGCATACTGGAACACCCTTATAATTCCCTATTATATGGTACTGAAGTACCCAGGGTATTGGGGTTCCAGGAGATCCCTATGGGCTGCAGCATTTCTTGTGCCACCCATAGGGAGATCTGACAATTCTTACACAGGCCTGCCAGTGCAGCCTGAGTGAAATAACGTCCACGTTATTTCACAGCCATTTACCACTGCACTTAAGTAACTTATAAGTCACCTATATGTCTAACCTTTACCTGGTAAAGGTTGGGTGCTAAGTTACTTAGTGTGTGGGCACCCTGGCACTAGCCAAGGTGCTCCCACATTGTTCAGGGCCAATTCCCCGGACTGTGTGAGTGCGGGGACACCATTACACGTGTGCACTATACATATGTCACGACATATGTATAGCGTCACAATGGTAACTCCAAACATGGCCATGTAACATGTCTAAGATCATGGAATTGTCACCCCAATGCCATTCTGGCATTGGGGAGACAATTCCATGATCCCCCGAGTCTCTAGCTCAGACCCGGGTACTGCCAAACTACCTTTCCCGGGGTTTCACTGCAGCTGCTGCTGCTGCCAACCCCTCAGACAGGTTTCTGCCCTCCTGGGGTCCAGCCAGGCTTGGCCCAGGAAGGCAGAACAAAGGACTTCCTCAGAGAGAGGGTGTTACACCCTCTCCCTTTGGAAAAAGGTGTCAGGGTTGGGGAGGAGTAGCCTCCCCCAGCCTCTGGAAGTGCTTTGATGGGCACAGATGGTGCCCATCTCTGCATAAGCCAGTCTGTACCGGTTCAAGGGTCCCTCAGCCCTGCTCTTGCACGAAACTGGACAAAGGAAAGGGGAGTGACCACTCCCCTGACCTGCACCTCCCCTGGGAGGTGACCAGAGCTCCTCCAGTGTGCTCCAGACCTCTGCCATCTTGGAAACAGAGGTGCTGCTGGCACACTGAACTGCTCTGAGTGGCCAGTGCCAGCAGGTGACGTTAGAGACTCCTTCTGATAGGCTCCTTCAGGTGTTGCTAGCCTATCCTCTCTCCTAAGTAGCCAAACCCTCTTTTCTGGCTATTTAGGGTCTCTGCTTTTGGTAATTCCTTAGATAACGAATGCAAGAGCTCATCAGAGTTCCTCTGCATCTCTCTCTTCACCTTCTGGACAAGGAATCAACTGCTGACCGCGCTGGAAGCCTGCAAAACTGCAACAAAGTAGCAAAGATGACCACTGCGACCTTGTAACGCTGATCCTGCTGCCTTCTCGACTGTTTTCCTGGTGGTGCATGCTGTCGGGGTAGTCTGCCTCCTCTCTGCACTAAAAAGCTCTGAAGAAATCTCCTGTGGGTCGACGGAATCTTCCCCCTGCAACTGCAGGCACCAAAGAACTGCATCACCGGTCCTCTGGGTCTCCTCTCAGCACGACGAGCGAGGTCCCTTGAACTCAGCAACTCTGTCCAAGTGACTCCCACAGTCCAGTGACTCTTCAGTCCAAGTTTGGTGGAGGTAAGTCCTTGCCTCTCCACGCTAGACTGCATTGCTGGGAACCACATGTTTTGCAGCTACTCCGGCTCCTGTGCACTCTTCGAGGATTTCCACAGCCAAGCCTGGGTCCACGGCACTCTAACCTGCATTGCACGACTTCCTGAGTTGTCCTCCGGCGGCGTGGGACTCTCTTGTGCAACTTTGGGTGAGCACTGTTTCACTCCACTTCGTAGTGCCTGTTCTGGCACTTCTCCTGGTGCTACTTGCTTCTGAGTGGGTTCCTTGTCTTGCTGGACGCCCCCTCTGTCTCCTCACGCAATTGGTGATATCTTGGTCCCTCCTGCGCCACAGCAGCATCCAAAAACCCTAACCTCGAGCTTTGCAGCTAGCAAGGCTTCTTTGCGGTCTTTCTGCTGGAAAATACTTCTGTACGACTCTTCACGACGTCGGACATCCATCCTCCAAAGGGGAAGTTTCTAGTCCTTGTCGTTCTTGCAGAATCCTCAGCTTCTACCATCTGGTGGCAGCTTCTTTGCACCCACAGCTGCCATTTCCTGGGCATCTGCCCACTCCCGACTTGATCGTGACTTTTGGACTTGGTCCCCTTGTTGTACAGGTACTCTCATCTGGAAAGCCATTGTTGTTGCATTGCTGGTGTTGGTCTTTCCTGCAGAATTCCCCTATAATGACTTCTGTGCTCTTTGGGGAACTTAGGTGCACTTTGCACCCACTTTTCAGGGTCTTGGGGTGGGCTATTTTTCTAACCCTCACTGTTTTCTTACAGTCCCAGCGACCCTCTATAAGGTCACATAGGTTTGGGGTCCATTTGTGGTTCGCATTCCACTTCTAGAGTATATGGTTTGTTTTCCCCCTATCCCTATGTGCCCCCCCATTGCATCCTATTGTGACTATACATTGTTTGCACTGTTTTCTATTGCTATTACTGCATATTTTGGTATTGTGTACATATATCTTGTGTATATTTGCTGTCCTCATACTGAGGGTACTCACTGAGATACTTTTGTCATATTGTCATAAAAATAAAGTACCTTTATTTTTAGTATATCTGTGTATTGTGTTTTCTTATGATATTGTGCAAGTGACACTAGTGGTACTGTAGGAGCTTCACTCGTCTCCTAGTTCAGCCTAAGCTGCTCTGCTAAGCTACCTTTTCTATCAGCCTAAGCTGCTAGACACCCCTCTACACTAATAAGGGATACCTGGGCCTGGTGCAAGGTGTAAGTACCCCTTGGTACTCACTACAAGCCAGTCCAGCCTCCTACAAGCGGTGCTGGAGGGAGGAGGTGGCGGCTGCACCTGTAGGTGCGGGGGGCACAGATGGGCCCGCCACCGCAAGGGAGCTCCCATCAGAGGACGAGTCCGTATCACTGGTGTCAGCTCCTGTCCCCGGCGTGGAGCTCCCCTCGCCCTCCGTCCCACTGGTGAAATCAGACTCCGTAGTGTCGCTCTCCAGGGCCATGTGGGATGCAGCTCCCTCCTCCTCCGGTGCCACTGCTCCTCCACCTGATGATGCTAATGCACACAAGTACAGGGAGACCACAAAAAGGGGGGGGGGGGAGACAGAAGAAAGACATGTTGAGTGCATGCATTACCGGTACCGTTGGCGAACACGACAGACACAGAGGCCCCCTGCACTACGCCACGCACTTGGGGTCCACTATTCAATCCCTGGGACATGGCCTACAAGGCTATGGCTGATATCTGCACACATGGATGTCACAGGAGCCTGACTAGGTGTAGGTGGCACTGTACTCAGGTGGGGTGGGGTGCCACAGGGTCTGCCTGAAAAAGGGGACTTAACTACCAAACTCGCCCTGGCCTAGGGGAACACACAGCCCACCTCCCGCACCCAGACACCTCCACTGGGCGCTGAATCAGCAGAATGAGAGTGTACTCACCCCCTTGTTGCTGCTGTGATGCCCTCAAGCGCCCATCCAACTCCGGATACGCCACCACCAGGATCCTGAACATCAGGGGGGTCATGGTGCGACGGGCACACCTCCCACGTTGGGAGGCCATCCCCAGCTGGGCCTCCGCCGTCTTTTTGCTCCAGCGGTAAATGTCCTCCCATCTTTTCCGGCAGGAGGTGCTCCGTCTGTGGTAGACCCCCAGGGTCCGGACGTCCTTGGCGATGGAACGCCAAATATCCTTCTTCTGGGGGCGCTGACCTACAGGAATTGTACAGGGGAAAAAGATAAGTTTAACCAACTGCACCATCACAGTCATTGTCCTGCATCCCTACCCTTGCCATGTGGCACATGCACTCACCGTTGTTTCATGCATGCCTCATTCTCCCCCCCCTATCTTTCATCCATACCACTCCACACAGGCATTGCCCATACAGCATGCCCCCAGTGTACTTACCTGTTTGTCTGGAGGACCGTAGAGTAGCGTGTACTGGGGGAGGACCCCATCCACGAGTTTCTCCAACTCCTCCATGGTGAAGGCAGGGGCCCTTTCCCCAGACGCACAAGCCATTGTCTCTTCCAGACTGAGGTCACAGCAGCACTTGCAGTGTAGGTCCTCTCCTGTCGAAGATCAGGTATCAAGTGATTGTACAGAGAGAAAATGGCGGTCACGTCTGCGACGGTGCGTACCGCCACCACCGGCGTACATCGTCATTGGCTCCTGGGACCCGTAGGATCCGCCTACCGCGAAGGTGTGTAGAATCCTAATTATTCAACACCCATCCAGATACAAATGACCGTTAGCCAGCTCTTCTAGATAAACAAAATGAATTTATTAGCGATAGAATAGAAAGACATGTACATGGAGGATGCTCTGTACTAGTGTACACGAACAGCCCAATACAAGGAAGTAATACACGATCTTTTATAGTATTAAACCACAAACATAATTCAACGTCTTATTGGTTCTTTGGCATTGACGTATGATTGACGTATGACTGCTTCTCCATTATGGCTGAAGGTAGTTTTTCCTATCATACCATATATAGTAACAAAAAGCATAGAAAAGGATTTTACACAAAGTGGCCTACGTGCCTAATATCACATGGTCCATCTTGTGACAGAACTTGAGAACATCACGTACTCAGACTGCTACTTTCCAGAAGGGAGATTGCTTCAGCTAGCATGCAATGACGATGATATTTCATGATGGCTGTTCAGAGAGCAAGCCTTGCAACATAATGCGTTCCTAGCAGTAGCGAATTACATTTATAGGCCTCTTTACTTAATGATAGGCCTGTGCGGAGATTGTCATTGTGTATCACAGGGGCCACTAGGCATAGCATACCTAAGAACTGTAAAATACGATTCCACATTCCGCCCTCTGATACTCAATTACACATCTAAGGGTCATGGTGTATTGCTCTCATTTATACCTCTTGCTCGTCCCTGTTGTCATCCTTATATCTTTTTCTTCGATAATGTGTGTGTTTCTGGTGACAGGTTTTTTTTCAAGAGTAGGGCCAGGAAGGATGGACAAACTGGTATGAGCACACATATTGTTATCAGTGCCACGATCCCTATCGCTAGTACCTCTGTCAACCAGGTACCCCAACCCCTGAACCATGCTGCTATTCGATCCAGCATTCCTCCAACGTCTGTCCCATTTGCCACTTTCCCAGCTCCTTCTTCTACCTTCTTTATTTCCTCTATTTCCTTTCTTATATTCCCACTGTTATCTGGTGTATACACGCAGCATTTCTGATGGATCACGGCACCGACCCCTCCCTCTTTTGCCACAATGGTGTCTAGCGCAAGCCTATTCTGGATTACAAGTGTCCTCATGTCTCTGAGTTCCTCAGTGATGTTCCCTAAGGCTGCTGCGGAATTGCTGGCTAGCCCTTCCACTAATTCGGCCAATCTGTGAATTTCATATTGTGAGTGTGCTATCCCTAATCGCATCACTATGATCCCCTCTATTACTATTACCTCATCCACCCACGTTGGTGTCCTCTTCCTGCGCACCCCGCCAAGTGTTCTCTTTTCCCCCTTCTGTAATTCTGTTCTATGTGCCATTTTTGGAAGCACGAATGCTAGGTAGCAGGTACCTTGCTATCCTGCTGGCAGTTTAAAAAATGCAGATGTCCCACATATAATAAATATTCTTTTGGGAGGTGTCAGGCCTATGGACAAGCCTGTTGTGTCATTTCTTTTGTAGTCCAGGCTCAATGTTGTATTGCAAATACTATGTCCCACATCAATTCAGTTTTTGCTAGTGTCTGTGTTACCTCTTGAGTATTTGAAACACCATGGTGCCTTTATTTCTGTATCTATGGCCAGGCATGGTCTTCGTTGTTCTGAGCCATGATCCCGTTCAGCGTAACCCATCCCTCTTTCTGTTGTAAATGCATTCAATAAATTCTCTTCTTTCTTCGGATCTAATCTCCTACACTTCTTTCTTCTCCTTCTATCTTCTTCCTTCAATTTATTTTACACTCTTTCTACCAATTTTCCTTGCATATCACCTACATAAGGTTCATCTTCCAAACCATAGTCATCCCTTTTTCTCCTCATTTCTCCTTTGTTTATATTTTCTCTTATTTTCTCCTTTTTTTCTTTTCCTTGTTCTCATTCCTTTTAAATTTCCCCCTAACATATTATCTAATATGTTACATGCCACGAATTCTGTGAGGGGCATTTGAGTGTAATTTCTTTTCTACTGGCTAGTGGCCGGTAGGTGGGTACATATATAACAATCAGAAACATTTGCTAGTTCTTTGTAAAATGATACCATTTGCACAAATGTATTGTCCTTATAATCTTCTCCATCTTCTTTCCATTTTGTATATTTCACCCATTTTGTTTTATCCTCCACCCTCTCATGTTGTTTTGAGATATTCTTGTTTTCACCACCGGTTGCTCTTTCACCTTGGCCACTTTTGGGGATGTAGAGTTCCTAGTCGAGCCATGGAATATGTATGTCGTCTTTATATAATATCAGGATTGTTGTTAGTACTATAGCTGCTAACGGGGTGAGTAATGCTGTGACCACCACGGGCCACTTCTTCTGCTTCTTTTTCTTATGTTGTAACCTGAAATCCATGTCGCCTTATAGGGTGTGGTCGGATGTGGCTAGCACTTGAAACCAGTTCTATTGGTATGTAACCTTTGGTACCTCCTTATTCCTGTAGGAGTGCCACACGAGTAGTCTATTCCTTCTGTATATTTTCGGGGCGAGGTTGAATGCTATTTGACACTTGTAGGTATGCAGAGTATAAAGGATGAATCCCAATGTCCAGTTCTAAGGGAGTTGGTTGCGATAGTCCACTGACCCGAGTGATGGCCCTTTTGTCCTATTTTTGCTATATTCCGAATTGAAAGAGGCACCTCCCAATGGGGCTACAAGCCGCACTGATCCTAGTGACCAGCCGCTTCCGTAGGACTGGGATCTGTACCTCTTGGTGCAAATTTTTCTAGCGGACTTTTAGTATTCTGTTTGTTTATATCCTGATGTCTTTAATACTTAAGTGGCCTTGCTTGACTCTCCGACTCCTGTGGAGAGTAGCACGAGCAGTTCTGAAAGAGTATCCTGGTGTCTTGAAGGACCCGCTTGCACCCTCCGACTCCTCTGGGGTTGCAGCACGAGCAGTCCAAAAACAATGTTCTGGTGTACCGTGGAACTCGCTTACCCTCTCCGAATCCTGTGGGAGTGTAGCATGAGCAGTTCCGTCAGTGTTGGCTGGTGGAGCTTGTTGAACGAAGGTTGTACCGCTGTGGTGAAGTTGGCATTACTCTCGTTGGCAATTTTGTTGGTGGCTGGTCGTCCTTTGGTCCAGGGGCCTTCTTGGTGTGTGAGGTATGGACCCAGGATGTGATGCCCTCACACTTGACTGCTGTGGCTGTTGTCAACGGGACTTGGTGTGGTCCCTTCCACCGTGGTTGAAGGCAGTGGTGTCTGGTGTGGCCTTTACCCACACCCAGTCTCCAGGATGCAGTCGTGTTCCGGTGGTGTACCTTCTTGGTGTAATAGCTGTGGATCCAGGAGGTCAGTCCCTCCTACTTTTCAGGTGACCCAAGCCCAATCTCCCTGTTGGAGATCATGTCCAGGTAGTGTTGTCCAGCCAGGAAGGGCCTGCAGCACCTAATGCTGAAGGTAAGGCAAACTGCTGTCAAAATGTCTTATCAGATAATAACTTCTCAGCACCAGACATGTTCATAGGCCAGTCAAACAGTATTTCAGTCGGTGCTCAGTTTGACAACTTTGTCAAGGGTGCCCTTCTTGACCAATGAAGCAAGCGGAAGTGCATCAATCTAGAACCGCTCAGCAGATGCACAAAATCTTATAAAGGGACATATCTGACTGGTTTATGGGGTAACTAGCACACTCTTAAACTGAAATCAACAATCAAAAAATAAATAACAATTACACTCAGTAACAGTGGAATATTCACACAAACTATTTCACCAAACAAATGGTGATGCAAAGGTCAGGAGAAAACACATGTTACACCGGTATACAGCCAGTATTTTTTTTATTTTTTTATTTTTTTTGGAACATAGCATTGTATCCTATTATTCTATTTCAACACCTAGAATATCTGCATCAATGCTGGTTGGGACTTTGCAGGCATCACCGCCATCAGAAGTATCTTCCCCTTTCTCGTACAAGTGTGATGTTCTGAAATGCTGATGTTCCTTTAAGATATTATATTTATTTTATTTATTTATATTTGGCACCCTCATCATCAGAAGTATATTACTAATAGCTGTATTGCAGTACTACATAGCACACCCAAAGGTAGTAATAACTCTATCCTAATATAGGTATTTTCAATACCCAAAACCAGTTTGGAGAATATTTAGTTGCAATCTACCAACACATGAAGGCAATCCATGTCACTGCGCACATTAAGATGTACCACAGAAGACTCCCATTAATTATGAAAACATAAAACGTAACATAGACAGACGGATACAGAAACCACATCTTCTGGTCCATGTTCTGAAACCTAGGAAAAAACATGGATAGAAAAATACTCCTCCTGCCGCCAATTATATGCACAGATATATACGTAGATACATACATCCTGCGTCCAGGGTGTATATAAAAAAATCCTACAAACTTTAAAATTAACTGAAACATTCAACTGTACATTTATTTTACAATTCTACTTGGTCCATCATGGTAACATATCGCAACAATCCGTGGCTTTGCCCTTGGAGCCATGCCCAGAGTCTGTGGTTTTCATAAATGGGGAAGGTAATCTTAACTGCCACAATTTAATACAGGGACCTCGCAGATAAATGCATAAAATAAAATACAATAAAAATAAAACACATTTGTGACAAATGTGCTGCATTTTTACCCATTCATTGCCCTTTTCACACCCTGGTTGCACTCACATGACTTCAACATACTACATGTACTGCAGATGTTTAAACATCCACTTGTGTTATTTTCTTTTAGCCTCTTATTAAGTTAAATCGATCAGTCACTAACATGTCATGTGTAATTATTATTACTGCACTAATATGTTTATTTTAAATATCAATACACCTTAGTAGAAGTTTGTTATCACATAACTAACTCACTCTACACCCCAACAAGAACCCACATTTTTATATATCTATTATTTCCTTATATTATTTACAATTCAGCACATAGTAACTCTTCTTTTAATTTCTATATCTCTTATGTCATTGAACATGACTAAATTATTAGTATGTACTCTATAGAGCTATGAAAAAATACACAACAGGGGTATGGAATTACTGTAAACAAATGCCCAGCACAATTCTTCCAGAATGCTCTCTCATCAGATGCAAATATCTGCAGAAGCTTGAAAGCAAAATGTGCTATTCCTTGCTTTCAAAATATCTTCACAAACAATGTAACTAGGAATGAAACATTCTGCTGCTAAACTACCATGATATTTTAGGTGTCATTTCTTTGAAGCATCATTTAGTAAAATGTGCGGATGCATGGTGGTATTTCCAAAATTTATATTCATAACGGAAAAATCAATGCAACCTTTTCATCAAAGTTACACATTGCACAGTAGTTCCTGGCATGAACAAAACTACTTTGTGCCAAAACTACTTTGTGCCAATATGCTTTGTATGGAAGAGCAGAATGGTGTCACTACCACTGAAGCCAGTCAATAAACAGAGAGACAGAATTCAAATAACAAAAGGTCTGTGATAACCAGTTTATGGCAGAATTCTTAAAGAAAATCACAAAGTGCACCCATGGTATCTGTTCCTCCATTAGTGCAGATTTACAGCTTTTATGCATGAGGTAGCATTTAATGAGGCAGACCAGGAAATAGAACTCCTACACAATATTTGTAAACACCATTTTAGCAGGAGGAAAGTATGCGTGTGTTTTTACAGGACAAGTAGACTGATGACACAAACTGTCCCATGGACAATTAGACATTTTATAAAATTCCACACTCCTGACAACATCTTTTTAACTGCTGCAAATGAATCCTCTGTTCCCTCAAGACTAAATTTGTTCACTGTAAAGAATTTTGGCAACATTTGCATGGGTCAAATATTTTTAAATGTAATCCCTACATAAGAAAGTTCTTATTTGTTGTACACCTGTGGTTCCTAACCTTTTTACTCCTGGGGACCACCAATGAAACATTACTGGAAGCCAGGTACCCCCAAGCAATTTGCACAATTTACATTTCAAACATGAAATAATTCTTTTATATTGAAAAAATATGCAAAAATCTAAACATTTTATTGGAAATGTTGGTGCTCCATCTCGACGACTAACTTTTCAATTTTTAGTTTTATTTAGGAAAGGTGAATCCTTCGGGCAATTTTTTAAAATTATCTCCAGGACTATTTCTGTTATTATTTTTAGGTACATAAGATCTAAGAAAGCTTTTATACATAAATATGTGGTGGGGAAAGGAAGTAAACCATAAGTGCCTCTCTTCTCTCCCTATCCTTTTTGTCACATGTAATTAATTTTTATTATAGCATCTCTCATACCAGTGTAGGTGTTGGAGCACTTTACAGGGGAGTACAAGGTGTAGGATTCACATGGCATCCACACTGGTAGGCATTTTTCTAAGAGTGCTTGGTCTAGAGAAGCACAAACTCAGCATTCAGAACACTACACAGTCGTTAGCGTTGTCTTTAATGATAAGAATGTATTTCTACACAGGCAAACCCTTTTTTTTCTTCTTTTGAGCAGCATAAGGAAAATGAAAGACTGGGAGAAAACATCTTTCTAATTTGTGCTATGCAGTTGGCATGCAGCTCCTTAATTGCAGTTCATAGCTCACTGTGCTAGATTACTATTATGAACTGTACAGTAACTAAAGAATCTCTGTGACAAAAGCAGTAACCCACTGTGCCATCTACATAAAATACTGTTCTGTTCATGATACACATCCTTTGCAGCCTGCATATTAACCGTCTGCACTACCTTTCAGTCAAAACAGCCACTGTCCAAAACTCTCATTCCTTCCCAGCAGGTACATTAATCACTGGAGTTATCTTGACGCTTTTATTTTCGCTGTACAATGCTCTTTGCAGTGCTTTTAAACCTGCTGAAGAAAGGAAGTAATAAATATAAAAACACTCACACATATGTTTCTGTAGAGGCATCAACTAGAGAAGTGACTTCCTCCCAGCCAGGCCTGGGGACCCCCTGGGAATGTGTCACGGACCCCAGTTGGTCCACGGACTATATGTTGGGAACCACCGTTGTACACTAGCCACAGCTGTACAGTGAAATGCTCCCCTGAGGATCTTAACCTAAAGCCACTAACAAGTAATAAAGTCAGAATTTTGTGTCTTACTACGTGTGATAACTTAACAATTGAACTTACATTTTCTACAGTGTGTAAGCATGTTACAGCCATCCCTTGTCTACTTGCAAACCTTTCCCATACTCAGTCTAGTGCCAAATGATAGTGTAGTAATTGGAGTAGTGGTCACATATTTCAGGCCAGTGTATCGCCTTCCTATAATTCTCCCACAAATCTCATGGTACAATAATGCTAAACAATGTAACCAGATCCTTCCAAAGCAGCCCTTCGCATGGCTATTATTCTGTTTAACTCTGTAAATTTTTATGTACATCGAGAGACTGTGTCTTGTGATCTCCAGCTGTGTGTTTGGATTGCTGAGCACCTCCTTCCACATCTTGATGTTATGGATTGTGTGATGTGCATACGTGGACATATCCCATAGTAAATTGTGTGATCCCTCTCGCCCCTTGCCAATACACCTTTCCATTTCATTTGATATCTGTTCGTACTTCTGTTCATGTTTTATAATTGCGTTAGCCACTTCCTCTTTACCCTGGCTATGGAATAACTGTCTAATTCTTTCACAAGGTCTCTTACGTTTTGCTTTTATTTTTCACTTCCTCATCCATCAAACGCCATGCCAGGGTGCGGCTTTCACGTTCCATCTCTGCCTGCTGTTGTAGAGGCAGCTCAGAGTGTTTGGTCCCTGTTGTGGTGCCCTCAGGCTGTAGTGTATTTCCCAAATGTCTTCAAACAAAATCGCTGTTTTATTCCTGTGACTGTGTACTCTCCACAGGTAGAGAGCTTGACAAGCCCCTATTATCTCTATTTTTTTTTTTCGTCCTCCCATCTTCCCTTCCCTTGTCAGCCCCCCCCACCATGTGGAGGAAACCATTCTTCAGTTCAGGCACTTTTAAAAAAAAATGTATCCACCACATACAGGACAGCCCCACATTCAAGGGACAACCCATGTGGTACTAGTATGTAGGTGGAATTGTAAAGCACAACACATGTCCGCAAAGCCACAGAAACACTACTGTCACTTTCCTTGCAAAGTCAAAGTCTAAGTACAGTAGTGCATGTAGGCCTTCTTTTGCCGCTATTTGGTATGCTGGACTGTCCTTGGGGCTATGTTGATGTGTCTCTAGTTTGCCTTTACTAAGAGGGTTCCTCATGACTGTCTTACCCTAGCCTTTTGTTACATAACACGAAGACAATGACAATCGCTCCAAAAAACAGTAGGATGTCGGTGCGTTCTTTACACCGCTCATACCCCGTGACACAGAAGGGACAACAATGGGTGCATTCACACACGGAGCCGATCTCTGCCAACCACAATCAGTTATTATTAAAAGCAGGATGCCGGTCTGCATTCATGCCACAATTTCAGCCAGCCATGTCCACCTTAGCTCACACAAAGTTTGAAATCAGATAGTACCCAAGGTGCTAGTGACGGCGTCTACACTGGCGTCCTTTGGTGCGAATCAAGAGATGACAGAATAGTCAGGAGGGAAAGATAAAAAATATCACGCCCTTGCTTTCCTGCCCTGGGGCAGGGTGCGGCTGTATGATATTGGAAACTGGACCAGATCCTTGGCCAGTGACACACAGATAATGCAATAGCGGTGAACAAGTCAGGCAACCACATGTGACGGCAGAACGATAGACAAGGGTCACAGTACAACTAGCCCTGTGGGGTGATCCTACTTACACCCCTTGTATCAAATATGTAGTGAGTGCAGGGCGGTGTTTGTACTGTGTGATGTTTGCATATTAAATCAGTCAATTGTCATAAAAATCTGTATTATGTCGCCCAGGAGTCCACCCACCTAGTCTTAAATTTTCTAAAAATTCTTATCCTAAAGTGCAAATGCATGCAGTCAAAATAAATCACAGTACACCACCTTGTGGTGAACCCTTCCTTCATGAATCAAAAACCACTTTCGCACACACACGTATTTCTAGCTCAAAAACCACTTTCACACACACTCGTATTTATAGCTCAAAAACCACTTTCACACACACACGTAATCAAACTAGCATCTATATTTTACACCATTTCACATGAGTAGCCTATAGTTCAATATGCCATAAGCATTGTTCAAAGAGCTGCAATATCACAGGAAACAGATAACATAACCATTGTTTAACACGACAAACAGAGCCTGCCTGCTCCACTGGAATGAACCACTATCATCCAGATACTGGAATGAACCACTATCACTCCTATGCACACAAGGACGCTGACAACACCTGCCAGTTCCTCTTAAATGGACACATAGACCCTGGCACCACCTGCCAGTCGTTCTGGAATGGTCCACTACCATTCCACATCTGGGCAACACCCTTTTAACCTGGGGTTGGCTTGGCGCCTACAACACCCTCTCTGGCCAGAGTTATCCGCCCCAGCCCCTCCGGCTGGGGACTGCAAACAGCGACTCGCGCTGTGTTCTGAAGCAACACCGCTAGTTGCCTCTATTCCTCGGACTTCGATTTTAACAGTAACAAGCTACATGAAATACAGGAAGCTAATCTAATTATACAGCTGCAGCGCAGGGAGGAAGGAAATGGTGTAATACAATGGAAAGACCAAATTAACACAGAATGCTAGCAGCCGGCGGACGGCTATAGTTAACTATCTGAATGTTTTCACAAGGTGCATTATCGGAGCCCGCAACAGAGGACAACAGAGGAAGAAATGACCTTGGCATGCCACCGGAGACAGAGAAAAAAATGTCATTATAAAGAGCAGGCTAAGGGGTACGGCAAATAGAAATATTAACCATAAATGCATAACCACTCTATGCAGGAAACCATTAATTAAACACCCCAGTTACCTCCCTGTTTCGCAATATTTACACCCAAAATACAGTAGAGCAAACAGCGAGAGCAGGACCACAAAGCAGCAATAGATACTCACGACAGCTCCAGCCTCCGTCGCAGGAGGGGCCCTGTCCAATGGGTCAGCTGTCGCCCCAACCGAAACAGGAGCCGGGCTGAAGGGAGCTATCCGCTGAACGAGACCGGAATTCTTCCACCAAATGTAGAAGCCTAATTATTCAACACCCATCCAGATACAAACGACTGTTAGCCAGCTCTTCTAGATAAACATAATGAATTTATTAGCGATAGAATAGAAAGACATGTACATGGAGGATGCTCTGTACTAGTGTACACGAACAGCCCAATACAAGGAAGTAATACACGATCTTTTATAGTATTAAACCACAAACATAATTCAACGTCTTATTGGTTCTTTGGCATTGACGTATGATTGACGTATGACTACTTCTCCATTATGGCTGAAGGTAGTTTTTCCTATCATACCATATATAGTAACAAAAAGCATAGAAAAGGATTTTACACAAGGTGGCCTACGTGCCTAATATCACATGGTCCATCCTGTGACAGAACTTGAGAACATCACTTACTCAGACTGGTACTTTCCAGAAGGGAGATTGCTTCAGCTAGCATGCAATGACGATGATATTTCATGATGGCTGTTCAGAGAGCAAGCCTTGCAACATAATGCGTTCCTAGGAGTAGCGAATTACGTTTGTAGGCCTCTTTACTTAATGATAGGCCTGTGCAGAGATTGTCATTGTGTATCACAGGGGCCACTAGGCATAGCATACCTAAGAACTGTAAAATGTGATTCCACAGGTGTACAACGCCAGCGCAGTTACCTCACATCCCATTGTCCCACTTTACAGGTCAGGCAGCCGCCATTTCAGGGGCCCACATGGCTTAATCTTTTTCTGTGTCACACATACCTAGGCCTTGCATCAACACTCATACAGGCCATTATTTGGATTATGATTCGTGTTCTGTGTAAGCTGTGGGTACGTACCTCTGAGTTGTTTGACTCTGTGCTCACTGTTGTCCTTCATAGGCACCGTCCGCTGGGACATGTGAGGAGATGGCGACATCCACCGGTGTACAGACCGCTGCTGGACCTGTCGACAATGGAGGAAAGACATGTGATCATGACCTACAGGCTTGACCGTGCCACAATCCAGGAACTGTGTGCCCAGTTGGAGCCAGACCTGATGTCAGCTATCCGCCATCCCACAGGAATCGCCCCTCAAGTGCAGGTGCTGTCAGTACTCCATTTCATTGCAAGTGGGTAATTTCAAACAACAGTGGCCATAGCATCATCAGGGATGTCCCAGCCTATGTTTTCCAACATGTTGTCCAGAGTGTTGTCTGCCCTACTGAAACACATGCGGAGCTACATCGTTTTTCCTCAGATGGAGGATTTGCCTACAGTGAAAGGATACTTCTATGCCCTGGGACATATCCCCAACATCATATGTGCCATTGATGGTACACATGTGGCCTTGGTACCCCCCCCGTAGGAGTGAACAGGTGTACAGAAACCGGAAGAGTTACCATTCGATGAATGTGCAGATGGTATGTTTGGCCGACCAGTACATCTCCCATGTTAATGCCAAGTTCCCTGGCTCAGTGCATGACGCCTACATCCTGCGGAATAGCAGCATCCCTTATGTGATGGGTCAACTCCAGAGGCACCGTGTGTGGCTAATAGGTGAGCACCTGATAGCAAGTCAGTGGGAATGGTTGTCTGGGTCTGGGGCTATCCCTCCAGGTTAGTGAGTGTCTAACAGTTGTCCCTCGCCATTTGCAGGTGACTCTGGTTTCCCCAACCTGTCATGGCTACTGACCCCAGTGAGGAATCCCAGGACAAGGGCAGAGGAACGCTACAATGAGGCCTATGGGCGAACTTGGCGGATAATTGAGAAACCTTCAGCCTCCTGAAGGCCAGGTTCCGCTGGCTCCATATGACAGGTGGATCCCTATTCTACTCACCAAAGAAGGTGTGCCAGATCATCGTGGCCTGCTGTATGCTTCACAACTTGGTTTTGCGATGATAGGTACCTTTTCTGCAGGAGGATGGTCCAGATGGTGGTGTTGTTGCAGCTGTGGAGCCTGTGGAGAGTGAAGACATGGAAGCAGAAGAAGAGGACATGGGGAACAGGAACTCGGTGATCCTGCAATATTTCCAGTGAGACACAGGTAAGTAATACAAACCTGCCTACTACATGTACTTAATCACTACTACCTCTCTACTGTCTGTCCTTTTCACCCAGTGTATGGTAACTGAGTTGTCACTTTCCCTTACGATTTCACAGATGTGTGTCCCACAGTGTGACATCTGCTTTGTTTCCTCATGGACTAGAGCTGTGTGACATAGATATGTTGACATTACAATTGAAAAACCATTTTGCCACTGCAATTACTAATACAGTTTTTTGAAATCACAGACAGACTCCTGATTGTTTTGTGCTTTAACGGTGTTTATTTAAGTGCTAAATATTGGAGGGGGTTGTAAACTGGTGAGGGGTGATGGTGGAGGAATCTCCATGGCAGAGTCCAGTCTATTAGTCTCACAGGTGCATTGTCCAAATGGGTCTGGGGAGTGGAGCTGGGGCAGTTTGAGGATGGACAGGGTGACAAAGTGGGACAGAAGGATGACATTCAGGGTGGTCTCATTTCTTGGCGGGGGTCTTGCCATTGTTCTCTGTCTTTGTCCTGGATCTCAGGGACCGTTTGCGGGGTGGTTCTCCATCTGCAGGGGGTGGGGTGCTGGTGTGGTGGTCCTGTGGCGGTGCCTCCTGTCCACTAGCACCGGCGGAGGTGGTGGGAAGTTCATCGTCCATGCTAGTGTCAGGGGCCCTTTGTAGTGCCACAGTGTCCCTCATAGTGTTGACTACTTCCTTCAGCACCCCTACGATGGTGCCCAGGGTGGAATTGATGGCTCTCACTTCCTCCCTAAAGGCCAAATACTGTTCCTCCTGCAGGCGCTGGGTCTCCTGAAACTTGGCCAGTACCGTTGCCATCGTCTCCTGGGAGTGGAGGTATGCTCCCATGATGTTGGAGAGGGCCTCATGGAGAGTGGGTTCCCTTGGCCTGTCCTCCCCCTGTCGCACAACAGCCCTCCCAGTTCCCCTGTGTTCCTGGGCCTCTGTCCCCTGGACCATGTGCCCACTTCCACTGCCCCCAGGTCCCTGTTGTTGTTGGGGTGGTGGGTTAGCCTGGGTTCCCTGTAGTGGTGGACACACTGCTGATTGACGTGTCCTGGGGACAGAGGAATGGACCCGCTGTGCTGGTGTTTCCAGAGGGGGGAAGGTTTGTAGTGCCCTGTGCCAGTGTGAGGGGAACCGACTGTCCCGAGGTCTCTGATGGGCCTGGCTGGTCATCTTGATCCAGTTGGACAGAGCTGCTGTCATCACTGTGGGCCTCTTCTGTGGGTGGAGTGGACATGTGTGGACCCTCCTGTCCGGTGATGTTGGGTAGGGGTCCTGCAGGGGCATAAAAGAATGTTTATTGCATCTGTGTGTGCCATGGTGTGCAATAGGTGGGTGACCGTGTACCCCAGTTCTTGCATTCCTGTGTGGGACCTTGTGTGATGGTGTTTTGGGGGTGTATGGGTCTGTGCAGTGGCCATGCTTTGGTGATGGGTGTCCATGCTTTGTTGTTGCATGCAGGGCTTGGTGTTGGGATGGTTGGGTTGTGATAGTGGAACATTTGTGAGGAGTAGGAGTGATGGGGGGAGGGGAGGGGTATGTGATGGCATGCAGGTGGGGCGGGGGGATAAAGTAGTTAAGATATGACTTACCAGAGTCCATTCCTCCATCTACTCCTGCGAGGCCCTCAGGATGCAGAATCACCAAGACCTGCTCCTCTCATGTTGTTAGTTGTGGGGGAGGAGGTGGGGGTCTGCCGCCAGTCCTCTGAACCGCCAGCTGGTGTCTTTAGACCACAGAAAGCACCTTCCCCCGTAGGTCGTTCCACCTCTTCCTGATGTCATCCGTAGTTCTTGGGTGCTGTCCCACTGCGTTGACCCTGTCGACTATTCTTCCCATAGCTCCATCTTCCTTGCAATGGACGTCTGCTGCACCTGTGATCCGAATAGCTGTGGCTCTACCCGGATGGTTTCCTCCACCATGACCCTGAGCTCCTCCTCCGAGAACCTGGGGTGTCTTTGCGGTGCCATGGGGTGGTGTGGGTGATGTGTGGGGTGATGTGTGTTGTGATGTGTGGAGTGATATTTAGTGGTGTGTTGTGTGAGGTGCGTGGAAATAATGTTCCACCTCTTCCTGATGTCATCCCTAGTTCTTGGGTGCTGTCCCACTGCGTTGACCCTGTCGACTATTCTTCCCATAGCTCCATCTTCCTTGCAATGGACGTCTGCTGCACCTGTGATCCGAATAGCTGTGGCTCTACCTATATGATTTCCTCCACCATCACCTGAGCTCCTCCTCCGAGAACCTGGGGTGTCTTTGCGGTGCCATGGGGTGGTGTGGATGATGTGTGGGGTGGTGTGTGTTGTGATGTGTGGGGTGATATTTAGTGGTGTGTTGTGTGAGGTGCGTGGAAGTAATGTGGGTGATGGTATTGTGTGCCTGTGGATGCTTGGTTGTATTTTGTAGTGTCTCTCTTTGGCCTTCTTTCTGGATTTTTGGGCATAGGGGTTTGTGGGTGATATGAGTGTGTGTTTTATATTGTATTGGGTGTGTGGGAGTGGTGTGTGTATGTGTATCAGGTGTGTGTATTTGGATTTGTCCAATGTGGCGGTGTTTTGTAAGTATGTGTGCATTTTGAGCGCAGCGGTGTGTACCTCCAATGGAATACCGCGGTTGAAAGACCGTCATGTGGCTTCGTGGGTCGTGATGGTGTGGGCGTATTTCTGTTGGCGTGACGGTGGAGGTTTTGTTTTTGCGAGTTTATCACTGACCTTTGGTGTGGTGGACTTGTGTGGGTGTCTGTATTTTGGCAGATTCCGAGCTGTGGGTCATTATAGCTGTGGTGGGATTCCGCGGCCGCGGCGGTGTGTTGGCGCTCTTCTGCACTGCGGTAAGCGGCATTTACCGCCAATGTTGTAATGACCCCACTGTCCGAGGAGGAGCGCTTAGGGGAGCCAACATGTCTGACCTTGATGTGAGGGCTGTGAGGAGGTGATGGTTGTGTTGGGGTATATGAGGAATGGCCAATCCTTGGGGGTATACGAGGAGGAGAAGGCACCATGCTGACCAGAGCAGACGTAGGCTTTGTTTCAATCGTCAACATTCATCAGCAAGTAGTATATGTGTTTTGTCCTATTCGAGGACTTCTTCAGGGCTCCAAAGTGTATATCTTCAGTGTATTCATTTCTTAAGCTTGTGTCCGGTGTAATTGCATAAAAGGTCTCCACCTATCTGTTTGTCATCAGTTGTAGAATACCCACAAGGAACACATACCTTGTGGTCTGTGTACGTCTGTTCCCTCAATGTCACTATATCCAACTAGTAAGGAAACAGCGACATTGAGGGAACGTAAAAAATTGGAGATTGTCTTGAGGACTCTTGTCATCCATATGATTTAATTTGGAATAGGTCTGAATATAAAAATGGAAGCTTGAGATTAGAGGATTGCCCCCTAGGATACCTTGATTTGGATTTTCGAGTATAATTAGTTGCTTGCCATGATTGGTGCTTGGGTTCCTGTTTATTTTTATGTTAGAGCTGATGCCCAAGTTAAGGGGTGAAAAGGACTGACCCCTTTTCCCAGCGCACCAACCGTAATCATACACTTTTCCTACAGTGACAGGTGTGGTCTGATTTATGCCTTAGTCCTTTGTAAATCATTTGAGAAGTGGGCTTCGATTGTATGCTTCGTGGGTCAGCAATATTTCTCAGGGGATCAGCCTCTACATCTGTTGGAATCCGGGCCTGATCTTCTTCCTCCTCTACTTCCTCTTCCTGTGCATATCTGGCAGCTGGAAGAGGAAGGGGTTCTCCCCTTGGATAGCCCGTAGCCCGCCACTGGTGGGTGGTCCTTCCTCATGACTGGAATCATTATCCTCACCACCTAAGTATTTGCCTTACAATATCATGTGGTTGAACACAGGGATTCAGTCAATTATCTTCACATCAACAGATGTTCTACATGTGGCCTGGTTTGTGTACACCTATACGTGACAGTTGACACTGTGGCATTAAGCTGTTTAATGCAGATGTACAATGCAAAAGCAAACTCACCAGCTATAACCACAACACTGTGTGGTATTGAGATCTCCCTTGATGTCAGCTACTGAAATGGGCTCCTTGAGTATGTAGCACAAGATATGGTCCTTCATCCAACAGCTTGTGAAAGAAGGGACACCATAGCTAATGTTCTGCATGATTTATATGCAAATATGGACACTTAACACACACATCACTGATTATGTTGAGTACATTTTATACACCAACTTCAGATGTAATTTAATGTAAAGTGGCAATATCTGCTCATGCTCTTCCACAAGTATTTGGTTATTGTTCATGGGTAATGTATCAATTGTCTACAACACTATATGACCCAATTACCTGATGGGCAGATGGCAGTGAGTTTGACTGCTGCAGCCAGGATGTCTCCTAAACCCGTGGATAGTGTCATCCGTATCACTAAAGCAGTCCTGGCAGCAGCTATAATGTGACTTACATATCCAAAACTAAGTGCAAAGGATGATGGCAATAATTCTACATGTCCATGTAAGAGATATAGACAAGTGAGCTACAAGTTACAGGCGGCCCTCATATCAACCAGGAATCACACTTACAGTCAAACATGTATTTGGAGGTTGCTGAGAGCTAGAGGACAGAAATATCCAGGGTGTCCTACACAGCCTACCTTTGGCCACACCTTCATTTTTAGCTGTATCAAGCATTCTATGCGTGATGTGGTATCTCCTAATTTGTAAAAGAATCTTCCACAACGTGCAGAGCTGGCTCATCTTTGGGCATCAGATTTTGTCAGTGCATTGCAGAGTACATGTTTGATATACACAATTAAAGTGTGTTGAAGGCTGGCCTGGTTTGTAGTGGATACCTTGGGTACTTACACCTTATACCAGGTCCAGTTATCCCTTATTAGTGAAATATAGTAGTTTTCTAGCAGCTTAGGCTGATAGAGGTAGCTATAGTAGAGCAGCTGAGGCTGAACTAGGAGACATGCAAAGCGCATGCAATACCACTTATAGTTACACAGTACTTATACACAAGTAAAGACAATACTCAGTGTTACCAAAAATAAAGGTAGTTTGTTTGGTGACAAAGTACCAAAAATATCTTAGAGGCAATACCCCTTCTAGAGTTAAGTATTATACACAATACATACACCAGACACCAAAATAAGGCAAGTAATTAGACATAGGATAGTGCAAACAATAGGAAATTCTATAGAATCCAATGGGAGAAAATAGGTCTAGGGGCAACACAAACCATATACTAAGAAAGTGGAATGAGAATCACGAATTCCCCCCAGACAAGTGTAGTGTGTGCAGAATCGTTGGGAGAGTAAGAATACAGTAAAGGTAAGTATATTACCCCACCCCAGAGCCCAGAAAAGCAGGAGTAAAGTATTGCAAGTTTCCTAAACCTCGTGATTGGAATTATTGCAAGAACCAACCAAGTCTGAAAATAACAAACAGTGGATTCCTGGACCTGAAGACCTACAAAGGAAGGAGACCAAGTTCAGAAGTTGAAAGAAGTTCCAGGAAGGACAGGGGCCCCTGACAACCCAGAAGAGGGTGCAAAAAAAGAGTCCCAAATTGGACGGACATTGCAGAAATACACCCTGGGAAGATGCCAGTGGGTTTCTGCATGATGCAAAGGATGTCCCACATTGTGAAGTTGGATGCAGGTGAGTTTTGTCGCTGGATTCCTCCAACAAGCCTTGGTCTCGGCAAAGTCACGTTTTGCATCAACTAGGCGTTATCTGGACCCAGGAGGGACCTGGGGGCCTAAACTCTGTGTGAGGAGGAAGAGGGGGTGCTCTGCACTTCAGAGAGCTCTCAGAGCACAAGATAGCACCCACGGCTGTCGGAGGTGCAAAATGCAGTTGGTTCAGCACTACAAATCAAGGTCCCACGCCGCCGGAGATCAACTCAGTGAGTTTAGCGTCACAGGATAGAGTGCTGGGGACCAGGGCCAGGCTGTGCATGAAGGAATTTTGCAAATAGTGCACAGAGGCCACAGGAGGTAAAGAAGACGTGGTGCAAAGTGGTACTGTTGTTCTGGGGAAAGGAAAAGTCTTACCTCCTCCAAAGTGCGACAGAAGGACTTTAAGACAGTCTGTGTCAATAGGGGTCCACCCTCTATGTTCCAAGGAGCAGGCTTGTCACCAGGAGAGGAGTCCAAGAGAACGAGTCGTCGACTTAGAAGGTTCCTGCGTGAGCAGGGGAGTGACTCCGTCTCCCCACAGGAGATTTCTTCAGTCCTTCTGGTGCAGGGTGAAGACAGGGAGTCCTCAGAGCATGCACACCATGGAAACTGTTGCAATTGCTGGCTGGAGCTGAAGTTGCAGAAGAAAAGTATCCCTTGTGGATACTTTGTTGCTGTTACAGCGGTTCCTGGAGCAGGCTGCGGTTGATCCAAGGCCAGAGGATAAAATAGTAGTTGCAGAGTCTTCCTGCTGGAAACTTGCAAGTAGAATCTGAAGAGCCCACAGGAGAGACCCTAAATAGCCGTGAGAGGGGGATTGGCTACCTTATCAGGTATGGACCTATCTGGAGGGGTCTTTTACGTCACCTGCTGTCACTGGCCACTCAGAGCCCTCCAGAGTGTTCCGACACCTTGCAAAGCAAGATGGCTGAAGCCTGGGACACACTGGAGGAGGGTGGTGATGGACAGGGGAGTGGTGATTCCCCTTTCCTTTGTCCAGTTTCGCACCAGAGCAGGGGAAAAGGGATCCCTGAACAGGTGTAGACTGGTTTATGCAAGCAGGGCACTATCTGTTCCCTTCAAGGAATGTCCAGAGGCTGGGGGAGACTACCACTCCCCAGCTTGTAACACCTATTTCGAAAGAGAGAGGGTGTAACACCCTGCTCTCAGAGGAAATGCTTTGTTCTGCCTTCCTGTGACTGAGATGCTCAGACCCCAGCAGGGCAGAACCCTGTCTGTGAGGTAGCAGCAGCTGTATCTGCAGTGCAAGCCTCTGAGAGCTGATTTGGCAGTATTGGGGGTCCATAGTGGAGCCCCCAGGATGCATGGAATTGGCTCCCCAATACCAGATCTGGAATGGGGGAACAATTACCTGATCTTAGACACCTTACCTGGCCATATTCGGAGTTACCATTGTGAAGCTACATATAGGTATTTACCTATATGTAGTGCACGCGTGTAATGGTGTCCCAGCACACACAAAGTCTCCGGAAATGGCCCTGAACTATGTGGGGGCACCTTTGCTAGTGCATGGGTGCCCTCACACTTAGTAACTTTGCACCTAACCTTCAGCAAGTGAAGATTAGACATATAGGTGACTTACAAGTTACTTAAGTGCAGTGAAAATGGCTGTGAAATAACGTATGTGTTATTTCACGCAGACTGCAGTGGCAGTCCTTTGAAAGGGTTTGTCTGAGCTCCTTATGGGAGCAAAAGAAATGATGCAGCCCATAAGGATCCCCTGGAACCCCAATGCCCTGGGTACCTAGATACCATATACTAGGGATTTATAAGGGGGGTCCAGTGTGCCAATTGAAATTGGTAACTGAAGTCACTAGCCTACAGTAAGAAATTTAAAAGCAGAGAGAGCAAAAGCACTGAGGTTCTGATTAGCAGAGCCTCAGTGAGACAGTCAAGCACTATACAGACACACACATTAGGCCATAAACTATGAGCACTGGGGTCCTGACCAGCAGGATCCCAGTGAGACGGGCAAAAACATACTTACCTACAGGTAAAAAAGGTAACATGCCAAGGAAGATGGAACTTTCCTACCCAACCCCCCAAACAAGGGGCAATAAGGCTAACCTTGCCCAGATGAGTCTTCATTGTCTAAGTTGAAATATCTGGAGGGTCCATCTGCATTGGAGTGGGTACTCCCAGGTCTATGTTCCACTGTATAGTCCATCCCCTGTAGGGAAATGGACCACCTCAACAATTTAGGGTTTTCACCTTTCATTTCCTTAAGCCATAATAGAGATTTGTGGTCTGTCTGAACAATGAAGTGAGTCCCAAACAAGTAGGGTTTCAGCTTCTTCAGTGCCCAGACCACAGCAAAGGCCTCCCTCTCTATGGCAGACCAACTCTTTTCTCCAGGGACAACCTCCTGCTAATGAAAGCAACAGGTTGATCCTGGGCCTTTGTGGAATTATAAGGAGGTGGTCCAGTGTGCCAATTGAAATTGGTAAATGAAGCCACTAGCCTACAGTGACAAATTTAAAAGCAGAGAGAGCATAAGCACTGATTTTCTGATTAGCAGAGCCTTAGTGACACAGTTATACAGACACACACATTAAGCCATAAACTATGAGCACTGGGGTCCTGACCAGCAGGATCCCAGTGCGACTGGCAAAAACATACTGACATACAGGTAAGAAATGGGGGTAACATGCCAAGGAAGATGGTCCTTTCCTACATAGTATAGCAGATGCAGTGTGGTGTCCCATTAATTCTGATAGTTGCTGTATTTTGCTACACAAACAGCAGACATAGGAGTTATAATCCTTGATTGCACCCAGCCCCAAGCCATCCTTTCTGTCCTTCTGCATGTGTCAGTAGTCTAATTCACAAATACAAGGCTGCAAATGTCTGAAATTCTATTTTTGTAGCTATAACGCCCTTGTGCTAGTGCTGTGTTGCAGGTCTTCTCATGTCCCAGGGCTGCTTAGTGCATGAGGAACTTCTGTTATTGCTGGCCTAGATCAAACACTGCCACCTGGGATGCACTTGCCAAGGACAAACTCTTGTTCCAGGCTTCTGTACATCCCAGGGCCGCACTTGTGCCAACATACTGTAGTGTGAGGGACACTCTTTGTATCATGGCTGTACTTCTGCAAGAAAAGCTTTTTGCCAAGGGCTGCTGTATTTGTCGGGGTGTGCTGTGCTTCACAGCTTCCATTGCGCCAAAGCAGCTTTTCACTGGGAGAGTGGAAAACTTGTGTAATTTACCCATTTACTAGTAATCCAAAATCTGTTATTTGGCACACAATTTTTGAGTGCAAAATATTTGCTTAGTACAACGTGCATTTATGTGATGTGGCATAATAGCACAACTTCTGAAATGTCACATAACATGCTTAACACAAAAGTACTGAAATTAAGCAAAATTATACTAGTGTAACTGAAATATCACATGTGCCTATTTTACGCATGGAATAGCTCATTAATAATCTTTTGCTTTTCTTTAGTGCTCACTGTAGGAGGCTAACCTAGTTTGAATTGGGTACCTATTGTACTTACACCTTATACCAGGTCCAGTTATCCTTTATTAATGAAATGTAGTCAGTGTCTAGAAGCCAGGCTCTCTAGGAGTAGCTGTAGCTGAGCAGCCAAGGCTTATCTACTAGACATGCAAAGCTCATGCAATACCACTGTAGTTACACAGTACTCACACACATGAAAGAAAATTCTCGGTGTTACAAAAATAAAGGTACATTATTTTAGTGACACAAATGCCAAAAATACCATAGAGACCATACTCCCTTAAGAGGTAAGTAATACACAAAGTATATACACTAGTATGCAAGAATAGGTGTAAAAAGTGTTAGAAAGCAGTGCAAATAGTGAAAATCACAATAGTTAGAAATGGGCCTAGGGGGAGCACAAACCATATACTAAGAAAGAGGAATGCGAATGTCGGTTTCCAACCTAGGAAAGTGTAGTGTGTAGAGGGTCGCTGTGAGTACTAGAACACAAAAGCAAAGTACTAGAACCCACCCCAGAGCCCAGGAGTGTAGGAGTATAGTACAGGAACTTTCCAGAACACACAGAAACACGAGAAAGAGGATTATGCAAGAAACAGAAGAAACTGCAAGACACCAACAGTAGATTCCTGGACCTGAAGACCTGTGGAAGAAGTGGACCAAGTCCAAGAAGCACAGAAGAGTCCAGGGAGAACAGGAGCCCCTGCTAACCCGAATAAAGGTGCAAAAGGAGAACCACCGGTGAAGAACAACAGTCAGTACTGCACCCAAGATGATGGATGCGGGTTCCTGGTTCGTGCAGATGATGTCGCACGCCGGACAGAAGATTGCAGTTTGGTTTGCGTTGTTGGATTCAACCAACAAGCCTTGGCAAACACAAAGCTTGGGGTTAGGGGAAAATGGCGCTGCCCGGTGTTAGGAGGGACCTGGTGGACTTTACCCAGGAGGGGACGTCAGGGGGCTCTCAGCAACTCAAACAGCCCACAGAAGACCAGGCAGCATGCACAGCAGTCCTACAGCATGGGGACAAAGGAGGTGCAAAAGGAGGGCCATGCAGCACTACAACAAAGAATCCCTTGCTGCCGGAGAACCACACAGGATGCTGTGCATTGCAGGATAGAGTGCTGAGGGCCGGAGCTGCACGGAGCACATAGAACTTCGTGGAACGATGCGAACAAGCCCTGGCAACTGCAAAACATGTGGTGCACAGGGGTACTGTCTTGTGTGGGGAGGCAAGCTCTTACCTCCACCAAAGTTAGACAGTAGGACGTCAGGACCACTGGAACGACTTCAGTCCACCACCCGTGATGCAGGATCCATGCAACTCGTCAGGAGAGGGCACCCATGCCACTGGGTGTCGATTCAGTGAGGTGCCTGCTGAAGGAGGGGAGTGACTCCTTCACTCCAAAGGAGATTCCTTTGTTCTTCCAGTGCAGTATAAAGACAGGCTGTCCTGTGAGGATGTACAAACGGGAAACAGTTGCAGTTGCAGGCAGGAGCAGAAGTCATCTTTGCTTCTTTGTTGCAGTTTGTAGAGTTCCTGGAGGGTCCAGATCTAGTTTCTTCAGTGAGAAGTTGAAGTAAGGGATGCAGAGGATTCTTGCGGGAGTCCTGCAATCTAAATCTGAAGAACCACCCAAGAGAGAGACCCTAAATAGCCCTGAAAGGGGGATTGGCCAGCTAAACAGGTAAGCACCTATCAAAGGAGGGCTCTGATGTTACCTGCTGGCACTGGCCACTCAGATGCTCCTAGAATTCCCTGCCAACTTGTAATCCAAGATGGCAAAACCCAGGGACCCTCTGAAGGAGCTCTGAACACCACCCCTGGGGTGGTGATGGACAGGGCAATGGTCACTCCCATTTCCTTTGTCCAGTTTCACGCCAGAGCCGGGACTGGGGGTCCCTGAACCGGTGTAGACTGGATTATGCAAGGAGGGCACCAAATGTGCCCTTCAAAGCATTTCCAGTGGCTTGGGGAGGCTACCCCTCCCAAGCCTCTAACACCTATTTTCAAAGGGAAAGGGTGTAACACCCGTCTCCCAAAGGAAATCCTTTGTTCTGCCTTCCTGGGCTTGAGCTGCTCAAGCAACAGGACAGTAGATACTTGTTGTGGAGGTGGCAGCAGCTGGGCCTGCCTGGAAAATCTCAGAAGGCTGGAATGGCAATATTGGGGGTTCTCTAAGGAGCCTCCAGAGTGCATGGAATCATACAACCAATGCTTGCAAAAGGATTGGGGTATGATTCCAACATATTTGATTCCAAACATGCCTATGTTCGGAGTTACCATTATGTAGCTGGACATAGTTAGTGACCTATGTCTAGTATACATATAAAATGGCGTCCCCGCACTCACGAAGTCTGTGCCCTCACACACAGGTACTCTGCACCCTGCCCTTATTGCTGGAGGGCCTGCTATAGGGGTGACTTATAAGTGACTTGGTGCAGTGTAAATGGCAGTGAAAGGGTGCATGCACCTTTTCACACAGGCTACAATGGCAGTCCTGCAGAACCCTTTGCATGGGCTCCCTATGGGTGGCAAAATAAATGTTGCAGCCCATAGGGATCCCCTGGAACCCCAATGCACTGGGTACCTAGGTACCATATACTAGGGACTTATAAGGGGGCACCAGCATGCCAATTGTGGGTGAAATACTGGATTACCAGTATGCAACACCCATAATTTAAGAGAGAGAGCATAACTACTGGGGTCCTGGTTAGAAGGACCGCAGTAGACACAGTCAAACACACCGACAAACAGGCCAAAAGTGGGGGGAACCAAGCTGAAACAGGTTACTTTCCTACACTCGCCACTACCATTTCCCTGTTTCAATGCAGTATGACTAACAGACCTACAATAGCCCAACTGTTCTGGAGGGAGATAAACTGGGTGCACTGGGTGCAGCACCACTGTTCTTAAATATACCCCTAGGTGTCTCTGGGCTGGGGTGGGGTGGTCTCTCTGTGCCACCAGACTGCTTTGAAGGGCATAAACCGGTTTGCACCAATGCAGGGTTCCTTGGTCCCCGCTCTGGTGCAAAACCACACAAAGGACAGGGGAGTGTCCACCCCCCTGCCTGGCTCCTTCCCAAGGCAAGTGCACAGAGCTCTGCCAGGTGGCAATTTGATTCTGCCATTTTGGACACAAGATTTGGGGAGGCCCTTGGGAGAATCTGACTGGTTAGGCAAGGTAGATGATGTCCCTGACCCCCTCTGAAAGGTGGTCACTGCATAGAGTGACCAATCCTCCTTTTTGGGTTATTTAAGGGTTCCCCTGAGGTGGGTGTCCAGATTCGTTGAGCAAGAGTCGACAAGGAACTCTCTCCAAGACATCTTCTGGTCCTGGCCTCTGGAACTGCTGCTAGTCTGCATTGGAACCGAAACAAGTCTCCTTCTGGTGGGATAGCTGGTCCCCAAAACCCTGCAAATCCATCTTCAGCATCTGCTTGCATTTGGCAGAGTTTTTTAGTGGCCGTTGTGGTCTCTGACAATCCTGCAATCCGGCAACCAATGAGTGACAGCTCGTAGGTGACTCCTAGGATCTTCTGCAGCTCCTGGACCCCACAGTTGGACTCCTTCCTTCAACAACCTATAGACCCTTCACCTCTAAGAGGATGGGCATTGCCATCTGCACCACCTGGACACCCCAAGTGTGCTGGACCCTGGTCTCTTTCCTTTTCAGGTCTTGTACTTCCAGAATCCATCTTGGGTTTCAACAGCCTGGTCCATGGGTCGCGACAGCACCATGCTTCATCATTTTCAAAATTCTGTGATGCGCCATATTTAATAGAATACGCCGTACCCCTGGGTTGCCCCTTGTGCTGGCATTAAGTTTGTTGAAGGGTGCCAACGCAGCCACTCTTGTGCCATGGTGCAAGTATGGCTTTGCTGCTGGGGAGAATGTCCCTTCCTGCACAAAAACAATCTTCAATGGCGTTTTGCTCTTTCTAAGTGTGCGGCAGAAAGCAGCCCACATAGAATGAGAAAAATGAGGAGAAATGAATCCTTTATTTTTGCAACATTTGTATAGTTCTTTCTTGTGTGAGAGTTACTGTCTGGATATTGTGGTATTGCAAGTGCTTTACATTCCTCCTGGATAAACTTTGGCTGCTCGTCTCAGCTATCCCTAGAGAGATTTTGTTATCTGGACAACTAAACACTATCACTAAGGGTGCCACACCCTAGGTGTACACCATAAATTGAGTGAGCCTCCTACACTCAAATCATGTTTAAAGAAACTGAAACCAAAACCTAGGAATGGGAATGTAACAGACAAATTGATGTCCCGTGAGCTATTATTGGTGAAAAGTTTAACAGCTGTTAAGTGGGTTTTATTAAAGGCTTCAATGTAGAGTCACTTGTATAGAAGATGTGCAACACTGGGCAGAAATTCAAGATACCAATCTATGGAGAGCAAAGAGAGGTGACACATCAGCTGAGTATTTAACAGGTTGATGACAATCTGCTAAGATTTTCACGAACCAATAGATCAATGGTGCAGCATCCTGCCCAGCCTCTGTACATGTAAATGATTACAACACACATGGAGCTAGGTATAACACGTCTTCATTCTTCAGCATGTAACCGTAAACTCAACATTCTAAACCATGAATTCTAGTGACCACACCTAAACACATAACAGTTCAATGGAGTTTGTCAGGAACCAAAAGGGTCCTGTCATCTCTATCTCACAAGACACTACAGCTCTGGAAAATATATCATCAGTGTACTGTTCATGTAAAGCTATAAGGGGCTTACTAGGAAATGACCTAGAGGCATTACATGAAATCAGGATATTGAGTTTATGCTTGATTGTTCTACATGTCCATATGAATACACTGTTAAACATGCAAATGCATGCCTGTCATGAAAGTAATGTTGGGATTCTGCCCAGTACTGCAAAGGTTTAGAAGGTAAACGTTGATGCCCTGGTTGGTGTTCTACATTACCAATAGTGGTATTCAGTAGAGCTTTGCCCTGTGGATGATGGTGATGATGGGCCGGGTTTGTTCCAAGCTCCTCTCTGAATCAGGCATCAGATGCTGCTCTCTTTACCAGCAGTGCTCCTGCAAGGTTTGCTGTTCTGGGATCAAAGCTGCGCTAGGTGCCAGGCAGTCTCTGGTGCCCGGGGAGTTCTATGTGCCGTACCATTGGATGTACAAACCCCGCTCTGTGTGCCAGGCAGTCTCCGGCACCTGGGGCATTCTATGTGCCATACCATTGATGAAGGAACCCTGCTCTACATGCCAGGTCTGATCTTCATCTAGAGTTGTTTTCAATCACAGGGATCAATGACCTTCTGGGGCTCTTTCTACCTGGAGTCATCTTATGCCAGGGCTGTACTGTGCGCCATTGCTGTTCTAACTTCACACACATCTCTTGTGCAAGAATGCTCTTGTGCCAAGATACTTAATTTGTTATTGATGATTTCATGCCAGGATCCTTCTTCTGCCAACTGTGCTGAAGAAGCAAATGGTGCTCTTATTCCTGTAGAGAAAATGGTGACTACGTTTAAGCTGACTGTTGGGAAATTGAGGACTTACCAGGGACTCTAGACTGGCCTCCCTGGGTTGATACAGAAGTCCGAACTGTTCATTTTCTAATGTGAGACGTCTCTGTGTCTGGTCACTGGAAATGTTGGTGCAGAGAAAACCATTTAATCCATTTGAAAAAACTTTCATTGGCCTAATATGTTCACCCAAATCAAGCAATAGTGCCAGGAATGTGAAGACTGCCAAAAACTAAATCTAAATCCCTATCACCCTCCTAAAGTACCATTGCAGCCCATGCCCATCATAGGTCAAACATCTGATAGAGTATGGATGGATGCGGACCCTTCCCCCATTTTGTAAAGGGGCACTATTATATCCTAGTTCTGGTGGATTACTCCACTAGATACTTGGAGGTGATTCCTTATGGACCATCATCACAAAGGTCCAACATTTACTAGAGGTCTTCTCCTGTATGGGTTTCCACAAAAAAGATCCTGACAGACCATGGGACCATGTTCGTCTCAGAACTGAGGAAACACTTCTGTAGTGTAGGAAAGTACCCTCTTTCTTGGTATGGTTACCCCCTTTTTCTGCCTGATGTCAGTGTGTTTGACTTTGTTCATTGGGATCCTGCTAACCAGGACCCCAGTGAATATGGTATCTCTCCCAAAACTCTGTATTTCATCCCACAAATGGCACACTGGTGCCCCACTGTAAATCCCTAGTATATGGTACCTAGGTACCCAGGGCACTGGGGTTCCAGGGGATACCTAAGGGCTGCTATATATTTTGCCACCCATAGGGAGCCCATGCAAAGGCTTCTGTAGGACTGTCATTGCAGCCTGCGTGAAAAGGTGCAAGCATCCTTTCATTGCCACTTTTCACTGCACCAGGTCATTACAAGTCACCCCTATAACAGGCCTTCTAGCCCAGAGGGCAGGTTGCAAAGTACCTGTGTGTGAGGGCACCCCTGCACTAGCAGAAGTGGCTCCATGAACTCCAGACCCATTTTCCCAGACTTTGTGAATGCGGCGACTCCATTTTACATGTGTACTGAACATAGGTCTATACCCATGACCAGCTACATAATGGTAACTCAGAACATAGGGTATGTTTGTGTCAAACATGTTGGAATCATACCCCAATGATTTTGCAAGCATTGGTTGTATGATTCCAGGCACTCAGGGGGATCCTTAGAGGACCCCTAGTATTGTCATTTCAGCCTTCTGAGGGTTTCCAGGTAGCCCAAGCTGCTGCCACCTCCTAGACAGGTTTCTGCCCTCCTGTTCCTTGTAAAGCTCATGCCAGGAAGGCAGAACAAAGGATTTCTTTGGATTTCCTTTGGGAGAGTGGTATTACACCCTCTCCCTTTGGAAATAGGTGTTACAGGCTTGGGAGGTTCCAGGTATTGGGGTTCCAGGAGATCCTTATGGGCTGCAGCATTTATTTTGCCACCCATATGGAGCTCAGACAATTCTTACACAGGACTGCCACTGCACCCTGAGTGAAATAACATCCACATTATTTCACAGCCATTTTACACTGAACTTAAGTAACTTATAAGTCACCTATATGTCTAACCTTCACTTAGTGAAGGTTGGGTGCAAAGTTACTAAGTGTGAGGGCACCCGGGCACTAGCCAAGGTGTCCCCACATAGTTCAGAGCAATTCGCCCCGGACTTTGTGAGTGTGGGGACACCATTACACGCGTGCACTACATATAGGTCAATACCTATATGTATCTTCACAATGGTAACTCCGAATATGGCCATGTAACATGTCTAAGATCATAGAATTGTCCCCTCATCCCAAATCTGGTATTGGGGTGCCAATCCCATGCATCCCTGGGGCTCCAGCATGGACCCCGGGTACTGCCAAACCAGCTCTCTGGGGTTTTCACTGCAGCTTCTGCTGCTGCCAACCCACAGACAGGCTCTGCCCTCCTGGGCTCTGGGCAGCCCAGTCCCAGGAAAGCAGAACAAAGGATTTCCTCTGAGAGAGGGTGTTACACCCTCTCCCTTTGGAACTAGGTGTTAAGGGCCTGAGAGAAGTAGCCTCTCCTGGCCTCTGGGAATGCTTTGAAGGGCACAGATGGTGCCCTCCTTGCATAAGCCGGTCTACACCGGTTCAGGGATCCCTTTTCCCCTGCTCTGGTGCGAAACTGGACAAAGGAAAGGGGAATCACCACTCCCCTGTCCATCACCACCCCAGGGGTGGTGCCCAGAGCTCCTCCAGTGTGTCCAAGACCTCTGCCATCTTGAATGCAGATGTGTGAGGGCACAATGGAGGCCTCTGAGTGGCCAGTGCCAGCTGGTGATGTCAGAGACCCCTCCTGATAGGTGCTTACCTGACTAGGTGGCCAATCCTACTCTGAGGTCTCTTCTGTGGGCTTCTCTTCAGATAACGAATGCAAGAGCTCACCAGAGTTCCTCTGCATCTCCCTCTTTGACTTCTGCAATGATCGACCGCTGACTGCTCCAGGACACTTGCAAAACTGCAACAAATTAGCAAAAACACTACCAGCAACATTGTAGCGCCTAATCCTGCCGGCTTTCTCGACTGTTTCCTGGTGGTGCATGCTCTGGGGGCTGTCTGCCTTCACCCTGCACTGGAAGCCAAGAAGAAATCTCCCGTGGGTCGACGGAATCTTCCCCCTGCTAACGCAGGCAGGAAACTTCTACTTCACCGGTCCTCTGGGTCCCCTCTCATCGTGACGAGCGTGGTCCCTGGAACACGGGAGCTGAATCCAAGTGACCCCGACAGTCCAGTGGTCCATCTGTCTAAATTTGGTGGAGGTAAGTCCTTGCCTCCCCACTCCAGACAGTAATCCTGTGTACTGCGTGAACTGCAGCTGTTAGGGCTTCTCTGCACTTTTGCAAGGAATCCTTCATGCACAGCACAGCCCAGGTCCCCAGCACTCCGTCCTGCATTGCTCAACTCGCTGAGTTGACCACCAGCTTCGTGAGACCCTCCTTTGTAGTATTGAGATGACCGCCATGCTCAGTTTTCTTGCACCCGTGTTCAAGTACCTCTGTGGGTGCTGCCTGCTTGTGCTTGGTCTCTCTGTGTTGCTGAGCACCCCCTCTGCCTCCTTCTCCAAGGGGCGACCTCCTGGTCCTTCCTGGGCCCGGGCAGCACCCATTTTCTTCAACCATGACCTTTGCAGCTAGCAAGGCTTTTTGCGGTCTTTTTGCATGGACAAAACTCTGAGTCCTCCCTCACGCCATGGGACATCTTCTGTGCAAAGGAGAAGTTCCTGGCATCTTCCGTTGTTGCAAAATCTTCAGCTTCTTCCACCCAGAGGCAGCCATTTTGCACCTTCATCTGGGGTTTAGTGGGCTCCTGCCCCCCTGGACACTTTAGCGACTCTTGGACTTGGTCCCCTTCCTTTGCAGGTCTTCAAGTCTAGGAATCCATCTTCAGTGCTTTGCAGTCTGTTGTGATCCTTGCAAAATCCTTTATCACAACTTTAGTGTGTTTTTGGGGAAATAGTAGTGGATTATTCCTATTTTCCACGGTCTTAGGGTGGGGTCTCCTTTACACCCTCAGTGTTTTCTCACACTCCTAGCGACCCTCTCCACACTACACTTGCCTAGGGGTGCAGTCGTGGTTCACATTCAACTTTCTTAGTATATGGTTTGTGTTGCCCCTAGACCTATTGCATCCTATTGTGTTTTACAGTGTTTGCACTACTTTCTGACTGTTTTACTTACCTGATTTGGTTAGTTGTGTATATTTTGTGTATGTTACTTACCTCCTAAGGGAGTATATCCTCTGAGATATTTTTGCCACATTGCCACTAAAATAAAGTACATTTATTTTTAGTAACTATGGGCCAGATGTAGGAAGCCGTTTGCATGGTGCAAACTGCGAAAATCACAGTTTGCGCCATGCAAACAGCCTTCTGCGATGCACATTTACAATTTGCGAGTCGGTACCGACTCGCAAATTGTGAATGCGACTTGCAAATAGGAAGGGGTGTTCCCTTCCTATTTGCGACTCGCATCGCAATGCAGAATTGCTTTGTGACCGCGAACTCGGTCGCAAAGCAATTCGCAGTTACCACCAGTGTCACATTGGTGGTGACCCATTTGCAAAAGGGAAGGGGTCCCCACGGGACCCCTTCCCCTTTGTGAATGTTGCCAATAAGGGGTTTTCAGAGCAGGCAGTGGTCCAATGGACCACATCCTACTCTGCAAAACCGAAACCAAAAGGTTTCGTTATTTGTTTAATTTTGCAACTCCTTTTCCTTTAAGGAAAACGGGCTGCAACATAAAAACAAAATCTGCTTTATTTAAAAAGCAGTCACAGACATGGAGGTCTGCTGACTTCAGCAGGCCACCATCCCTGTGAGTGCAGGGACTCGCTATGGGGTCGCAAAATGCGACCCACCTCATTAATATTAATGAGGTGGGTCTTTGCGACCCCATAGCGACTCGCAGTCGGTGTCTGAGACACCGTACTGCATCCGATTTAGTGAATCGGAAATTGCGAGTCGCACCGACTCGCAATTTGCGATTGGCAAAATCGGACTTTGCTACATCTGGCCCTATGTGTAATGTCTTTCTTATGATGTAGTACCTATATGATATAAGTGGTATTGCATGAGCTTTGTATGTCTCCTAGTTCAGCCTTGGCTGCTCTGCTATAGATACCTCTATCAACTTAAGCTGCTAGAACTCTACTACGCTCTACGAATAAGGGATAACTCGACCTGACATAAGGTGTAAGTACCATTAGTACCCACTACAAGCCAGGCCAGACACCTACATTGGTGGTGCAATGGTGGGATAAGTACTTGTAACTGCTTTACCACTTTGTCATTGGTGCTTTTCATAAGAGAATAATATTCCTAATAGTTAGAAATATAGACAAATAAACTTAACAGTCTTACTTTCACTCTACTCTAAAAAGTTTCTAAAAAGTTTGAGAACGTTTTTTCTCTCTGTTCTTGAGAGCTCAAAACTTTTTCTCTTACCCCTAAACCCTTTCTTTTCACCATGTCTGTGGTAGAGGCTACTCCCAAAGTTTTGAAGACAACTTATGACAATCTAAACTTTAAAAGTTTGACGGGTCTCTGTATAGAAACAAGTTTGGGGATTGGTAAGAACCCTAACAAAGATCTCCTTCTTAACCTTCTCCTTGAAGGTGACCAGAGTCTGTCTGCTCAAACCCGGGATCAGGAGGTAGAGGAGGGGGGTGCCCTGATAGATTCAGGGGAGGGTCCGGAGAACTCTGGGGAGTGTACTTCCAAAGACCTTTCACTTAACAGGCCATCTAGTGAAGCTGTTAGTGGGAGGGGGGTCACACAGCAGTAGGACACCTTTGACTCCTAAAGGCCAGGTCACTAGGGTTCAGGTAATCAGAGAAAGGTCCACTTCTGCACATTCTCACATTACCTCTGTATCAGAGACTTCCCAAACCTCCCACCCTGAGGATAACACCCTAGACAGGGAACTCAGAAAGCTGAGGTTGGAAGAGGCCAGACTGAGGCTAAAGCAGCAACAGTTGGCCTTAGACAGGGAATCCCTAGATGTAGTGAGAGAAAGACAGAAGTTGGGGTTAGTTCCCCATGGTCTCAGCAGCAATCTTGATAGTCATCCTGTTAGAAAAACGGATTCAAGAAACCTGTATAAGACTGCCCCCCTTACAAGGAGGGGGATGACATTAATAAGTGGTTTTCTGCACTTGAGAGGGCCTGCCTGGTACATGTTGGTCCCTCAAAGGTAGTGGGCTGCTATATTGTGGCTATCTTTCACTGGCAAAGGTAGGGACAGACTCCTTACTGTCAGGGAGAGTGATGCCAACAATTACAAAGTTTTGAAGGATGCACTATTAGATGGATTTGGCTTAACCACTGAACAATACAGGTTAAAGTTCAGAGATACCAGAAAAGAGTCCTCTCAAGACTGGACAGACTTTGTAGACTGTTCAGTGAAGTCCTTTGAGGAATGGTTACATGGCAGTAAGGTGACTGACTATGAAAGCCTATATAATCTAATTTTGAGAGAGCATATCTTGAATAATTCTGTGTCAGACTTGTTGCATCAATACTTGATAGACTCAAGTCTGAAACCTCCACAAGAATTGGGAAAGAAGGCAGACAAATGGGTCAGAACAAGAGTGAGCAGAAAAGCAAGGATGGCAAGAAGAAGGATGGTAATTCTCATGACAAGGGTGGGGACAAAGACAAAAATAATTCAGAGTCTTAATCAGGCCCACAAAAATCCTATGGGAGAGGAACTTCAGCATCCTCTGACCTCAGATCAACCGCAGCCTGCTCCAGGAACCGCTGTAAAAGCAACAAAGTATCCACAAGGGATACTTTTCCTCTGCAACTTCAGCTCCAGCCAGCAACTGCAACAGTTTCCACGGTGTGCACGCTCTGGGGACTCCCTGTCTTCATCCTGCACCAGGCGGAACTAAGAAATCTCCCTTGGAGAGTCAATCCCCTGCTCCAGCAGGCACCTTCAAAGACGACAACTGGTACACTTGGACTCCTCTCACAGTGACGAGCGTACTCCTAAGGACACAGAGGGTGGACCCCATCGACATAGACTGTCCTGAGTTCCTGCTGACGCAATTTGGAGGACGTAAGACCTTGCTTTCCCTTGAGAGCAATGGCACCCCTGTGTCCTGCGTCTTCTTCACCTCCTGAGGCCTCTGTGCACTGTTTGCAAAATTCCTTTGTGCACAGCCTGGCCCAGGTCCCCAGCACTCCATCCTGTGAGGGTCAACTCGCTAAGTTGTTCTCCGGCGGCGTGGGACCTTCCTTTGTTTCACAACAACAACCGTGTTTTGCACCTCCTTTGTCCCCATGTCCTGGGGCTCCCGTGGGTGCTGGCTGGCATCCTGGTGGCTCTCTAAAGTGCTGAGATCCCCCTCTTCCTCCTCAAACAGAGTTGAGGCCCCCAGGTCCCTCCTGGGTCCATCCAGTGCCATTTTTATGCAAAACTCACTTTTGTCGTAACCACGACTTGTTTGCGACTTCCAACACCAAATCACATCTGCATCCATCTTCAAGTCTTTGCATCACGCAGGAACCCGCTGGCATCTTCCTAGGGTGAATTCCGGCAGTCTTCGACTATCCGGGAAGTCTTCTTTTGCACCCTCTTCTAGGTTGGCAGGGGCCCCTGCCTTTCCTGGAACTTCTTTCAACTTCTGGACTTGGTCCTCTTCCTTTGCAGGTCTTCAGGTCTGCTTAGAAAATTAAACAATATTAACAGGGGAATAAAATGTAAAAAAATAAAGAAATGAAATGTAAGATTGAAAAATATAAACATGTTGTAGCTGTAAACGCATTAGAAACTTGACACTAACATTTAAGTTGGTGCTCCTTAGACTGCTTCGTGAAAGCAGTGCATGTGCATCAAACAAAATATAGGCCCTCATTATGACACTGAGGATAAGTACAGCTTACCGCCATGCTGACTACCGCCAACATACTGATGCCGCAACAGGTTACCGCCACCCATATAATGATCCACACATAGCAATCCGTCACTATACAGCCACACACACACAAGTCCACCAGCCCAAAGGTCAGTGATAAACTGGCAGTAGCAAAACCCACACCGTTACGCCAACAGAACAACGCCCACAGCATGATGACCCACGAATCACCGCTGCAGACATTCAATGGCTCTAAAACATTGGCGGTACATACCGCCGCGCTCAAAATACACACCTCTACCTCCTCCCCCACAACTAACAACACGGGAGGAGCAAGTCTTGGCAATCATGCATCCCGACGGCCTGGCAGGAGTAACAGGAGGACTGGACTCTGGTAAGTCAACTCTTTACTACTTTCACCCCCCCTACCTACATGCCATCACATACCCCACTCTTACCCTCACTCCCATCACTCCACTATCTCCCACACACCCCACCATCACAACCCAACCCTCCAATACCAAGCCCTGCATGTAACACCAATTCACGGACCCCCATCACTTACATGCATGGACACCCATCACGAAAGCATGCACACTAGAGAGAATCACCTAGCCCACAAAATCACTACACACACAAGGCAAATCTGACAGGGCAATAACAACCATAGAGGGCAACACACCCATGCAAGAGATGACATACACAGAAACAATAACCCTGCATTTACATCACCACAGGTCCCCCACTCAACGTCACCGGAGAGGAGGTGCTAGCAACTTCCAGTCGACCCCCAGTGGAGGCCCATAGTGATGACAGCAGCTCTGGACGCCTGGATCTGGGTGACCAACCTGGCCCATCAGGGACCTCCGGACAGTCGGTGACCCAGGCACAGTCCCATACCACCACAGAGCCTCCCCCTCAGTAAACACCAGCACAGTACCCACCAGCGGGCCCATACCTCTGTCCACAGGACACGTCAATCAGCAGTGTGCCAACCACTACAGGGACCCCAGGCCACCCCACAAACACAGGACGATCAGGGACCTGGGGTCAGTGGCAGTGGCCACACAGTTCTGGGGACAGAGGCACAGGACAACAGGGAAGTGGGGAGGACAGGCCCAGGGAACCGACTCTCCAAGAGGCACTCACCAAGATCCTGTGAGCATACCACCATTCCCAGGAGATGATGGGCCAAATACTGGACATGTTGCAGGAGACCCGGAGGCTGCAGGAAGGACAGTACCTGGGGATCAGGGATGACTTGAAGGACATCAACATCACCCTGGTCTCCATTGCAGGGGTGCTGGCAGACATGGCCAACATCATGAGGGAGGCAGTGGCACACCAGCTGGCCCCTGACACTAGCCAAATTGATTAACAGCCTTCCACCTCCGCTGCCCGTAGTGGACAGGAGGCCCCGCCACAGGAACGACAGGCCACCAGCACCCCACCCCCTGCAGAAGGTAAACCACCCTGCAAACCATCCCTGCGATCCAGGCAGAAACCAAAGACTATTGCCAAGACCCTCGCCAGGAAATAAGACTCTCCTGATTGTCACCCTTGTGTCCCACTCTGTCACCCTGTCCACCTTCAACTGCCATTGCTCCACTTCCTATGCCCCCTTGGACAATGCACCAGTGATACAAATAGACTGGACTCTATCCTGGGCATTCCCCCATCCTCACCCCCAGCCCATTGCACATCCCCCTCTAATCATTAGCACTTAAATAAACACCATTTGAATAAATACAAGTATGGAGTCTGTCAAATCATTTAACCATGTATTCGTTTAACAAGCTTTAAACACTGTAATATAACTGTACAGTAATGTAGACATAGGAAGGACCTGTAGTTAGCTGCAGTCAACACACCAGGAGCGATAGTGGAGCACAAATATCTGCAAGTAGAGATGCCAAAGGGTACAGTAAGTGACCATAGAAGTGGGAAAATCAGACTGCCAGTGACAATGTCAAACACAAAACTGTCAATGTAAAGTGTAATTACAGTGTCTTACCTGTGTGTCATTGGAAGTACTGTTGTATTATTGCACTTCTGTTGTCCTCATCCTCATCCTCTGCCTCCTCTTTTTCATTGTCCGCAGGGCCCACTGCTGCCACATGCCCATCTCCAGCCTTATCCTCCTGTAGAAAAGGTACCTGGCAACGTAAGGCAAGGTTGTGCAACATACTGCATGCCACGATGATCTGGCACACCTTCTTGGGTGAGTAGTACAGGGATCCACCTGTTAGATGGAGGCACCAAAACCTGGCCTTCAGGAGGCCGAATGTCCTCTCTATTATTCTTCTTGTTCGCCCATGTGTCTCATTGTTACGTTCCTCTGCCCTTGTTCTGGGATTCCTCACAGGGATCAGTAGCCATGAGAGGTTGGGGTAACCTGAGTCACCTGCAAATATCGAGGGACAACTGTTAGACACACACTAACCCATAGGGCCCACACCATACCCATACACCAACATCCCCTGGTGGACTTGTCTACACTGGAGGACAGGCATATTATCCTCACCTATAGACTGGACAGGGCCACAATCACAGAGCTGTGTGCCCAATTGGAGCCTGACCTGATATCTGCTATCTGTCACCCCACTGGGGTCCCCCCTCTTCTGCAAGTGCTATCAGTGCTCCATTTCCTAGCAACTGGTTCTTTCCAAGTGACAGTGGGCTTGGCAGCAGGGATGTCACAGCCAATGTTCTCAATAGTGCTGACAAGAGTGTTGTCTGCCTTGATTAAACTCATGCGCAGGTACATTGTTTTCCCCCAGGTTGAAGATTTGGCCACAGTGAAGGACAAGTTCTGAGTAACGGGACATATCCCCAACATAATTGGGGCGATTGATGGAACACATTTTGCATTTGACCCCCAACCCCTGCCAGAATGAACAGGTGTTCAGAAATCGGAAGAGTTTCCTCTCTATGGATGTATAGATGGTGTGCCTTGCGGACCAGTACATCTCCGACGTCAGTGCTAAGTATCCTGGATCGGTGCATGATGCCTTTGTCCTGAGAAATAGCAGCATCCCAAATGTGATGGCCCAACTACAGAGGAACAGGGTGTGGCTAATAGGTGAACCCTGGCTCTCACCCAGTATATGTTGGTGTATGGGTATGGTGTTGGCCATATGGGACAGTGTGTGGCTAAATGCTGTCCCCCAATATTTCAGGTGACTCTGGTTACCCCAACCTATCATGGCTGCTGACCCCTGTGAGGAATGCCAGGACAAGGGCAGAGGAACGTTATAATGAGGCCCATGGGCGAACCAGAAGGATAATTGAAAGGCCCGTTGGCCTCCTGAAGGCCAGATTCCGGTGCCACCATCTGACAGGTTGATCCCTGTGCGACTCACCCAAGAAGGTCTGCCAGATAATGGTGGCATGCTGTATGTTGCATATCTAGGCCCTCAGACGCCATGTCCCATTCCTGCAGGAGGAGGAGGCTGGAGATGCCTGTGTGCCAGCCGTGGACCCTGTGGACAGTGAGAATGAGGAGGCAGAGGATGAGGACAACAGAACATCTGTGATCAAACAATACTTCCAATGACACACAGATAGGACAGGGTTACTTCATATTTCAATTACATTTGTTTGAATTTCTGTGGCACTGGCATGCTGATATTTCCCACTTCTATGCCCACTTACTGTTCCCTCTGGCAATTCATTTTGCAGATGTTGGTGGCCTCACACATTCTCCTGGTATGATCACTGCAGCCAGCTACAGGTCATTAATCTATGCTCTTTTTCTGTACAGTTGATTTGCAATGTTTGTACATGTTTCAATGAATACAGATTTGACATACATGACATACTCCGAATGACTTTTTTTTCCAAGGGTGTTTATTGAAGTGCTAAAATATAGAGGGGAAAGTGCACTGGGATGGGGTGATGATGGAGGAAAGTCCAGGGTATTGTTCCAGTCTGTTTTTAGCACAGGTGAATTGTCCAAGGGGGACATAGGAAGGGGAGCAATGCAGTTCAAGGTGGACCGGGTGACAGTGTGGGACACAAGGGGGACAATCAGGAGTCTCATTTCCTGGTGGGGGTCTTGGCAAGTGTCTCTGGCTTCTGTCTGAATTGCAGGGTATGTATGCGGGGTGGTCCTCCGCCTGCAGGGGGAGGGGTGCTGGTGGCTTGTGAGTCCTGTAGCAGGGCTTCCTGTCCACTGGCGGTAGCGGAGGTGGTAGGCTGTTCAGATGTCTGGCTAGTGGCAGGGGCCCGCTGTTTTGATACTGCCTCCCTCATAATATTGGCCATGTCTGCTAGCATCCCTGCTATGGAGATCAGGGTGTTGTTGATGGCCTACAAGTCCTCCCTGATCCCATGGTACTGTCCCTCCTGCAGCCACCTGTTCTCCTGCACATTGTCCAGGATCTGGCCCATCGTGACTTTGGAATGTTGGTAGGCTCCCAGGATCTCGGAGTGCCTCCTGGAGAGTCGGTTCCCTGGGCAAGTCCTCCCCTGGTGCACAGCAGTCCTCCCCGTTTCCCTGTTGGCCTGTGCCTCTGTCCCCTGAACCGTGTGCCCACTGCCACTGACCCCAGGTGCCTTATTGTCTTGGGTATGAGGTGTGGCCTAGGGTCCCTGTACAGGTGGACACACTGCTGATTGACGTGGCCTGGGGACAGAGGTGTGGGTACGCTGGGTGGGTGCTGTGGTGGTGTTTCCTGATGGGGGAGGCTCTGTGGTGGTGTGTGACTGGGCCTGGGTAACCGGCTGTCCAGAGGTCCCTATTGGACCAGGTAGGTCATCCAGATCCTGAAGACTAGAGTTGCTGTCATCACTGTGGGCCTCTTAAGTTTGGGGACTGGATATTGCTGGCACCTCCTCTCCGCTGACATTGGCTGGGGTACCTGTGGGGATGTAAATAATGTGTTATGGTTTCGGGATCTAACATATTGTGCATCCGTGGCTTGCCCTCTTTGTTTGTATTTGCCCTGGCAGCTTTTACTTGCGTACATTGGTATATGGTGGGATGATTATTTCTCCATAGTGTGCATGCTTTAGTGATGAGTGTCCATGCAGGGCTGTGAGTAGTGTCCATGCATTGGTAGAGCATGCAGGGCTTGTCATTGGGATGAGTGAGATGTGATGGTGGGGTGTGTGGGATGGAGTGGAGTGATGGGAGTGAAGGTGGGGGTGAGGGTATGTGATGGCATGCAGGTAGGGGGGTGATAGTAGTAGAGTTGACTTACCAGAGTTCAGTCCTCCTCCTACCCCAGCCAGGCCCTCAGGATGCAGGATTGCCAAGACTTGCTCTTCCCATGCTGTTAGTTGTGGGGGAGGAGGTGGGGGTCCACTGCCAGTAATATGTACAGCGGGTTGGTGTCTTGCTGCAATGGAACGTAACTTCCCCCGTAGGTCGTTCCACCTCTTCCTGATGTCATCCCTAGTTCTTGGGTGCTGTCCCACGGCGTTAACCCTGTCCACGGTTCTCCTCCATAGCTCCATCTTCCTAGCTATCGATATCTGCTGCACCTGTGCTCCAAATAACTGTGGCTCTAACCTGATAATTTCCTCCACAATAACCCTTAGCTCCTCCTCTGTGAAACGGGGGTGTCTTTGTGGTGCCATGGGTGTTGAGTGAGATGTGTAGGTGAGGGTGTGTTGGGTAATGTGTTGGGGTGTGTGATGTGGGGTGCGTGAGTGGTGTATTGGTGTGAATATTGTGTGGCTCTAGTTGTGTCAGTGGTCTTGGTGTCAGTCTCCTGCCAGTAATTGTTGTTTGTAAAGGGTTGTGGGTAATGTGGGGAGGGGGTGTTTTATAATGATGTGGGTGTGTGGGTGTGGTGTGTGTATGGGTGTCAGGTGTGTGTTGTTTGAATTGTCCAATGTGGTGTTGTTTTGTTTGTGTGTGTCCATTTTGAGTGCAGCGGCATGTACCACCAATGGTTTACCGCCATTGAATGCCCGCCGTGGTGATTCATGGGTCATAATGTGATGGGCGTTGTTCTGCTGGCATAACGGTGTGCGTTTGGATACCGCCAGTTTATCACTGACCTTTGGTGTGGGGGATTTATGTATGTGACTGAATACTGACGGATTGGTGAGTGTGTGTCATAATATGGTGAACGGATATCTGCCGCTGTGGTAAGTTGGTGGCAGTCAGCATGGCGGTAAGTGGGATTTACCGCCAATGTCATAATGAGGGCCTATATTTCATAATTTGTGTATTTGTTTGATGAATGCTTCTTTTGTACTTTTGTGTAATGTTTAGCCGTTCAAATCATCGCAATTGCTTAGGCCAGAGTCCACGGATTACATAATGACTCAGTGGACGGTCCCCAGATTCCAGTATTGATTCAGTAGGGCCCCGGACTCCAGTAGTGATTAAGTGGGGGCCACAGAATTAACAAACCACTGGTATAGAGAGCATTTTCCTCGCGTAGGGCCGGACTTATGACCTTGGCGGGGGGATTACTCCGTCCCAAATGTGATGGATATCCCACCGACCGTATTACAAATTCCATTCTATCCTATGGAACTTGTAACATGACAGACGGGATATCTGTCACATTTGAGACGGAGTAATCCCTTCCGCCAAGGTTGTAATAAGGCCCATAGTGGGAAAATGATTTAACTCATGTTTAGTTACTTCTCTCCCTGCTTCCAAAGTTGTTTTAATTCTTGTGAACCTGACAGGGCAGAGCAACATCACCTGCTTCTGTCAGACCTCTGGTGCATCCTTTACACAATACATGCCTTTATACTTTTTTACCTTTCTTTTAAAGTGCTTTATTGCTGCAGATATAGGGCCTGATTTAGATATTGGCGGACAGGTTACTCTGTCACAAGGGTGATGGATATCCCATCTGAAAAAATCTAAATCCCACAGGACATAAATGAGGACCATAGACACTGATGTGATGCTTGGCACTAGAAATAAATGGGACTGGAGGGCAAAGTATTGGTAACCGAGAATAGCGATCTGCAATGGTGAGAGGAACTAAGTATTAGACATATTTTTTAAATATTGGTCACCCACCTTTTGCCCTGCAGGGAAATCGCTGTAAAAGAAGATCACCTTCCAAGTGTCATGTTCAATGATGACAAAATGGGTAGCACTGCTACCCTAGCTTGCCTTTGTTGTACCCCCTTCAAGTTTGTCGTTTTCATTCATTGATCATTCCTTAGTACTTCAGCTGCAAATAAAAAGGCTGTTGAGGGGCTAAGAGCATCCACAGAGACAATGACAACAAATTATTAAATGCTTTCTGAGGACATGTACAGAGGTGTGAAGGTTTGAATCCTATCCAAGCAATCGTACTTCTGAGCTTGGTAAATTGAGTATCATTAAATTGGGTAAGGGTAACATCTGCACACAGATGGGCTGCCATATTTGAATGTATGGATAAGATTCAAACTGGTTTTTACCAAGGAAAGGTGGCTGGAAACCTGAGACTCTTCAAGAATAATTGCAGGTTTTTGACGAGTGATGAGTGGGTACTGCAAAAGATGGGGATAGAATTTGCAGAGGAACCTTTTCAGGTGAGACACCTAGAGGGCTTGAATTTTATGAAGGAACAATGTAAATTAGTAGAAACATAGGTGGAGCAGATGTTGCTAAAAGGTGTGATGTGATTGTTCAGGTTTCAGTGGCTGAAAACCCCCTTGAAATAGCTTTTGTGGCCGAAGAAAAGACAAGAAAGAAGTTTCTACAGATGTAATCTTGACACGCGGGTTATCAAGCCAAATTGATTGATTATCATCCGAATATACATTCTGTGGTTGTGATTTGTACTTATGCTTGTTAGATTATGTGGTTTAAAAATATATTTCAAGTTTGTATTGTGAAAAATTACTCCTATGTTAATTAGGAATCATTGGCTCCATTTCTTCTGTTGGCCGGTTGCCTTAGAGATCAGCTATGTAATCTAGATGCGACCTGCAGAGATTAATTAGAACAGGATTGATCATTATTGGATTTAAAACCATCAAGCCCCCTTTTTATGGGAGAGCACAAAGTGCTCCGTCCATTCTGTAATCTCTCTTTGGGCTTGAAACCATGCCCATGCCACATCAGTCACTTACATTGGTTTGTGGGCTTGCCTTTTAAAATCAGCTTCTTTCATTTGTGAAAGGCATGCATACGTCATGCCTTTTCCGGTGTTTAGCCCACCTACACAGCACCGGTAAAGTACCAAAAACATACGTGGTACGATCGCGCTGCATTTTACATAGCGCGATCGCGCTGCGTTTTTTTTTGCTTTACAACGCTAATAGCTCTAACACAAACAAATACGAGACCCGTTGCATTGAAAATGCTTGTTTGAAAATTGATATCGTGACATTTAAACTTTTTTGTTGACCTTATGAATATGTTCTGTTATTGCAAACTTGTTTTTTCAAATGAATTGTTCCAATAATATTTTCTTTCACTTGAGGACATTACTATACTGTGATTTTTTTTACCTCAAAAAACACGTCTGTTGCCTCTTGTCTGGTTTTTGGGTAGTAGAAGTTCCCTAGTGCTATGGGGATGTGTTCCACCTCCTCAAGTAGTAATATCCACCTCACCATGTCGTCAGTCAGGACTTGCCTTTCCTGAAATTCTGTGGTGTCTCTGATGAGGACTGTGATCCCTGCTGTCTTAGTTTGGGTTAAGGCATGATACTGGAGTGGGAACACTCTGGAACAGAAGACAATAGTTATCTCCCTGGAGCAGGTGTGTGTCCAGTAAGAGGCAAATATATGCCCCACATCTTTTTCAGCTCATCTAGTATACTAAGTCGCTTCCCAGGAATATTAAGGCCTCGGACATTATATGTTAGCACCTGAAAAGTCAGTGTTGCATAAGGTAGTTGTGAGGCTGTATGTGCGGCTGGTCTGGGACTCTACGTTCATGGGATGTGTGGGCCATTGAGTAGGTCTGGTCAGCATCTGGTGGTGTTGCTTCCCTGTGGGATCCCAAATGAAGCCCAAAAACGTATCTTCTGAACTTAAAAGGAACAAGGTCCAACTAATGTGTGAAATAAGAAAGTCAAGACTCCTAAAGTACAGGATAAGGGGGAGTACCACTTTTATAGGGTAAAGAGTTTAGTAGTGGTCATGGAGATGCATTGGGTAGGTACTCAGGTAGATCTTCCCAGGATCCTTCCCCCCCACACCTCCTTAATTTGGTAGAAAAGGGGAATTTAAGTGAGTTCAACTTAGCTGAGACCAGGGTACAAAGCTGTCAGGAGCACCTAGAGGTTTGTTGCTGCTTGTCTGTATCATCTTCATCTGCTGTTGTCCAGGTTCCAGGCACTCTCCAGCTGTTCAGTGCAAACAGGAAACAAGGCTCTCCTTGTTGGTTTCCATCTCTGTGCAATTAGACCTTTCGGATCCAGTGGCCCCAGAGCACCGTGGTCCACCCTCTCTCTCCTTCAATGGGCACGTAGGCCTCCCAGGGCCTTGGTGGTTCTTCTGAGGGAGGTAAGTCAAGGAGTTTACAGGCAGCCTCGAGTGAGGTGGGGGACTAGGCCTTTCCCTCTCAAAAAAGAGGAGTCAGAAGGTGTGACCCCTTCTTTATTTAATACCAGCAGGCTCTAGGAAGTCTGTGATAGCCCTGAATTACTTAAGTTTGGCCACAGTGATCAGAGACAAGGCATGGAAACAGTACATTAGCACCACTAAAGGGGATCTGACCAGCCTCACAAGGCTTGGACATTAGCAGCTCTTTGTCCTCATAAAGATAGACCCTCTTAATGATGTCTGGCTGTAGGTTCTGTCCTGCCTGATTGGCGGATGTGCCAGGCCCTAAAAGATGACCTTGAAGATGTCCTGGACATATGTGGGAAGGTATATCGCCAGAACCTCCTGCAATATCCCGTGTTGTTGCTCAAGGAGAAGTATTCTCTGTTGGAGTTTACAACAATCATCTACCTCTTAATGTAGGCCTTTCTCCACTAATTCCACTCTGAATCCCTCAATCTGACACATCCCTGGAGATCACTGTGTAGATCCATTTTGATGACAAGGATCTCATCCTTAGTGTCCTGAAACACCACTAAGAGGAAGTCTTTAGTGATGCTTTTGTCATCGTCAGTTTGGGGGTCTACATGGTTGGGTGTGTCTGATGAGGGTTTGAATGTGGAGGCCTGTTAGAGTATGGTTTTAGTGGAGCTGTCCATCTTCCCTCTACTCATCATGGTTGATCTCTAAAGTGTCAGCACCCTAGCCTTGTGTGTAGAGATGAATTTGTGCTGTGTATCGCCAACCCATTGTATGTGTCTCAAAGGCACGCAGGTTATCAGGCTGTGGGCCCCCTGGTGTGCTACTGTGATTTCTCTCTATCCCCCATTGTGGTGTCAGTGGTTGTGCTCCCCAGATCTCGATCTCAGCAAGGAAGTCCCATGGCTGCCCCAGGGCTCCAGGGCCCCAGGCGGAGGGCAGAGTGGATGGTGTGCCAGGTGGTTGCACATCTGAGGGAGCCACCAAAGAATGTTGCTACCACAGGAGGATCTGCTTCTGCTGTGCTGTGGGATGGAGCCCAGAGGCAGAGGGATCTTTAGGGTGCTGGGGTTGTTGTAGACAGCTCTGGCGGATGATTTCTGACCCACCTGTTCACTTTGCTGCAGGTCAGGACTACACATGTCGTTCAGACCACCCTTTCTCCCGCTGAGTTCCATGCCGATTACTCAAGAAGGTCAATGGGCCACCTCAGCTGGGGCCCCTCAGAGCTCCTCCTATGGCTGGTGTGTCCTCTTTGTGTCCCCCTCGGGCTGGTCATCCGCCAGTTCACTCTGCTATGAGCAGGTATCAGTGCCCACCTGTTCTCCCTAATCGCTGGAGCAAGGATGAACTTTGGTCCCTGCTGGGCCACTTCAGACCATCCTTTGTTGCCTAGTGGCCTTATAGCTTCTAGTGGTGGTACCATAGTGATGGTGCAGGGGGAAATTTTCCATCCGTTGTGATGGTTAGCTGTTGGTACTCATGGACACATGTAGACACCAGTGGCTCAACCACACCTCTGTCCTCTTTGCTCAGCTGGCAGGGCACAAAGCCTCCACTGGTTTCCTCTCAGATGTTACAGGCCTTCCGCTCAATAATTTGAGGACCGACATGGTGTGATTCTTGCCACTCACAACAGGGTAGAGGAATTATCTCTTCATTCTCTGGCAGCTGACAATCAGTATAAGTGGACATGTGTAGGCCTCTATGCCACAGCTGCATGGGTGCTCCTTCCTCTGAGCAAGCTTGGTAAGGAACCAGCATCAGCTGCTTTCAGGATGTCACAGGATTCTCCTTGGTGTTGTGGAATCTCAATGTGATTTGATTCGGATCCCAGTGTGGCAGGATGGGGGTGGATCAGGTTCCCCAGTTAGAGAGCTGGACTCAGGCATCCACCATGTTTGGTGCCTGGCCATGCCCATTAACCCCCTTAATAATAGTTTACAGGGGAATTTGGTAGGAAGAGTTTTGAGGTATTTGTTATAATTTATTTGATATTTCACATTTTAAGTATTGCATTTGTAATTTTTGTTTAAAATGTTACATTTTAAAATTTAACATAATATTTAAGATTTTTGTTGGGAATTTTTCTATTAAATTAGCACATATGTTTTACTATTTATATTAAGTTTACATTTTTCGGTGTTTAAAATATATGTAAATTTTCTGTACAAAAGTAGTTATCGTATGTATAAACTGTGTTCATTTTTCAATAGGTGTTCATATTTTGCACTATTAATTTAAAAAAATAAAAAGTATTTAAAAAAAGAAAATTCAAATATACCTTTAACATTATTAATAACAGTGTTTCAGGAAGGTGTTTCCTAAAACAACTTTACTAATGCTTATTATTTATTCGTTATCTTTAATTAAATATCATTTTTAATGTTTGTACTTCTTTTAATATTACTTCATTTTATTTTTTATTTTGTTATGTTCCTTTTTTTAGTATTTATCAAAATTTAAATATGTTTTTCAAATAACATTTATTGCGTTTTTGTCATCATTGTTAGACTTGGCATCCTTGGTGTGGTTTCTCTTGAATTTTTGCCTTCTGACCTCCTGTTTTTGCTGGCTTTAGGATTCTGGACACTTTACCACTACTGACCAGTGCTAAAGTGCATGTGCATTTTCCATAAAACATGATCAATCAATCAATCAATCAATCATTTGTGAAGTGAGCTACTCACCCCGTAGGGTCTCAAGGCACTGGTGAGGGGGAGGCTACTGCTCGAAAACCCATGTCTTGAGACGCTTCCTGAAGGTCAGAAGGTCCTTGGTCTGACGTAGGTTGACGGGGAGGGAGTTCCAGGTCTTGGTGGCGAGGTGGGAGAAGGATCTGCTGCCGGCTGTGGTACGGTGGACGCGGGGAACGGTGGCGAGGGCGAGGTTGCCGGAGCGAAGCTGGCGTGTCAGGACGTGGAAGTTGAGATGCTCGTTGAGGTAGGCAGGTCCGGTGTCGTGGATACCCTTGTGAGTGTGGATCAGGAGTTTGAAGATGATCCTTTTGTTGACAGGAGCAAGTGGAGGTCTCTGAGGTGGGCTGAGATGTGTTTGTGGTGAGGGAGGTTAAGGATGAGTCGTGCTGAGGTGTTTTGAATGCGCTGAAGTTTTCTCTGGAGCTTGGCTGTTGTTCTCGCATAGAGTGCGTTGTCGTAGTCCAGTGTACTGCTAACGAGGGCGTGGGTGACCATTCTTCTGGTTTCAATGGGGATCCATCTGAAGGTCTTGCGAAGCATGTGGAGGGTGTTAAAGCATGAGGATGAGATGGCGCTGACTTGCTGGGTCATACAGAGAGATGAGTCCAGTATGAAGCTGAGGTTGCGTGCACGGTGGTGGGTGTTGGGGCAGTTCCTAGAGTGGCAGGCCACCAGGAGTCCTCCCATGCTGATATGTTGGAGCAGAAGATGATGATCTCGGTCTTATCCAAGTTCAGTTTGAGGCGGCTTGCCGCGATCCAGTTGGCGATGGCGTGAAGTCCCGTGTGGAGGTTGGTCTTGGCGGTGGCGGGGTCCTTTGTGAGTGAGAGGATCAGTTGAGTGTCATCCGCGTAGGAGACGATGTTCAGGCCTTGGGATCGGACGATGTTGGCGAGTGGCGCCATGTAGACATTGAAAACGGTAGGGCTGATGGAGGATCCCTGGGGAACTCCGCAGATGGTCTTGGTGGCTTTTGACAGGAACGGAGGGAGGCGGCATCTCTGAGTTCTGCCGGAGAGGCTGGATGTGATTCAGTCCAGGGCCTTGTGGCGGATTCTAACGTTGTGGTGGCTTGTGCGAAGTGTATGGTGGCAGACGGTGACAAAGGCTGCAGAAAGGTCAAGGAGGATGAGGACCATGGTTTCCTCTTTGTCGAGCTTTCTTCTGATGTCGTCGGTAGCAGCGATGAGAGCGGTCTCGGTGCTGTGGTTCTTGCGGAAGCCAGACTGGGAGATGTTGAGTAGGCTGCTGTCCTCCAGGAAGCGACACAGTTAGCTGTTGACTATCTTCTCGATGACCTTCGCTGGGAAGGGGAGTAGGGAGATGGGTCGGTAGTTCTTGAGGTCTTCGGGGTCGGCCTTGGGTTTTTTGAGCAGGGCGTTGACTTCGGCGTGTTTCCAGCTCTCCGGGAAGGTGGCGGTCTCGAAGGAGCTGTTAATGGTGGTACGGAGCTGGGGAGCGATGATTTGGCTGGCTTATCTTATGAACAACTGGCATATTTAATTTACTTGTATGTCCCTAGTAAAGAGCACTACCTTCGCCCAGGGCCTCTAAATTAAATGCTACTAGTGGGCTTGCAGCACTGATTGTGCCACCACTTCGGTAGCCCTACAAGCATGGCTCAGACCTGCCATTGTAATGTTAAACTAGCATTTCAACCTGACAAGTTAAACCTCTTGTCAGGCCCAAACCTTACTTTTTAATACATATGTCACCCCTTGAGCCCAGGGCAGCCCCAAGGGCAAGGTGCAGTGTATTCAAAAAGTTGGACTTGTCCTGTTAAGTTTTACATACCCAGGTAGTGAAAACATCTTCAATTCATTTTTCACTACTGCAAGGCCTAAGTCCCCCATAGGTTATAATTGGGATTGCCTTATTACATTTCATAAGTGTAATTCCCAATTGGGAAGAGATGAGATCCACAATTTTGGTGTCTCTGGAATCACAATTTAAAATCACAACTGTGGGTAAAGGTGAATTTTAAATTCTAATTCTGAAAATGCCTGTAATATTTTCAGGCACTTTAAGGAGTATGTCTCTTAAATGTTTTGAAGTGGGGTCTTAGGAACTAGTGCTTGACTCACTAAATCTTGAGGGGTGTGCCTTACTACTATTTCTGTTACATTTGGGAGGGGGGGTTGTGTTCTCTGACTTTAGTTACAGTATTATTTTTCATTATAGCCCTCCCATATCAAGCACTTTCAGTACTTTTCTATTTCACATTCTTGGTTATGTTATATGTATTTGTAAAGCTCACTTCTACCCCCAAGGGTATCCTGAGGTGAGCAGGTGTGTGTGCCTAGCCATGCCTATGGTAGGTTTGTTAAATCAAAAGCCACACGTTCATCCTCTTGTTGAATTTAAGACAAGAAAAGGAGGCTCTGATGTTGAGTTGGGAGGCTGGTCCAGTCTTTAGGAGTGATAAAGAGAATGCCCATCCTCTTGATATGATTCTGTGTATGCATGGGATGTGTGCAAGTAGAAGCCCTGCGGAGGGGAGATTTATGGGTGGTTTGTAGAAGGAGATGGGTGGGGCCTAAGTTGTACAGTGCCTTGAATGTGTGAGGAGCATGAAATTGGTGTGTTTGTGTATCGTGAGCAAGTGGAGCTCCCTGAGCTGTGGTGTGATGTTAAATCTGTGTGGGAGTTTGAGACTGAGCCTGACTTCAAAGTACTGGATGGTTTGTAGTTTTCTAGTGAATTACTTGGTGATCACGGCATAGATGGTGTTTTTGTAGTCCAATTTGCTGGTGACTAGGGCATGAGTGATTTTTTTTCTAGTGTTGTTTGAGAGCTGGTAGAATATCTTGGGTGTGGGTCCGAGTTCAGCTGGCTACCAACTGGAGTCCCATGGTGAGTTGTTCTTGCAGAAGATCACTACTTCTGTCTTACCAGTATTGTGCTTGAGACAACTGGCTTTCATTCAGTTAGAGATTTCAGTCATGCAGGCAGTGAACTTGTTTCTTATGTCAGAAGAGTCTTGTCTTATCTGAGTATGAGTTGCGTGTCATCTGCATAGGAGAGGATGTTGATGTCTAGTGCAGAGATGATATAGGCCAGAGGGATAATGTATGCGGTGAAGAGGATGGGGCTGAGTGATGAATCTTGAGGCACTCCACAGATTAATTTGTGGGTTTCAGAAGAGCAAGGAGCCAGGCTGTGAGCTTGTGTTCTACCCATTAGGAAGTAGCAGATATAGCAGAGAGAGGGTCCTAGAATATCAATCTTGTGCAGGTGCCTGATGTGGATTGAGTGTGAGACCGCATCAAATGCTGCAAAGTGGTCCAGGAGAATGAGGGCCACTGTGACCCTTTGCCATGGATCATGCAGATGTTGCCTGTGATGACAACGGGTGCTGTTTCTGTATCGTGGTTGGGCCTAAATGTGGAATATGTGGTAATGAGGAGCTAGTAATTACTGAGGAGAAGGTGAGACGTTAGATGAATAATTAGTCGAGGAACTTTGCTAGGAGGATGGTGGGTCTGTAGTATGTGGTAGGAATGCATGGCTGGGACAGTGGATGGTTTCTTGAGAAGGGGCATGACTTTTTCATGTTTCCAGGTATCTGGGAATATGGCTGAGTTGATTAGTGCTTTACTGATCATTAGGAGTCAAAATGGGGAAGCAAGGTTGTGGGTGGTCTTCATAGTAGCAGTGATATTGACATGGCTGATGTGGGCTACAAGGTCAGGGTTCATTCTTCAGCAGTGAAGGGAAGTTGAGTTGTGATGCAGATGGGGTCTAGTTGAGGGATGAAGATGCTGTACATGGAGGTGACTCTGTTACAGAATAATTCTGATATCTTTTTGCAAAGAGCTTGTGAGGGGGTTACGTTTCTTGAGGCGGTCAGAGGTGCTGTGAAATATTTGATGATGGCTATGATTTTGTTGCTGCTGTAAGTACAGGAGCGAATGCGATCTTCAAGAGCTGTGCACTTGAGATTCATATCTGCTGGTGGTAGTGTCTTACAGCTGATTTGAAGATGTCTTTATCTTTGGTGTCTTGACTTGTTCTCCATTTTTTCTCCAGTTGACTGCAGTGACATTCTATCAGCCTGAGTTCCTTGTTTGCCAGCAGGGCTCTGATCAGGCTCTTGCTGGTGGGTGGCATTTGAGGGGAGCTAGAATGTCAGTGCATGCAATGATCCAGCTGTTGAGATTCTTGATGGCTTTCAGAAAGTTACTGGTGTGCTTGGACAAATGCATGGAGACAGCAGAAGGCCACTCCTCTTGTGGGATGCTTTTCCATCTGCGGTGGGCGGTTCCAGTGGTTCTAGGTCTGTGATGATGTGGGATGGGTATGCTGAAACTGACAAAGGCATGGTCTGTCTAGGTTACAATTGTTGGCTTTCCAACTAGGATGTTGCTGATTGAGAAGAAAATTGGGTCCAATAGGAGTGCAGCAGTGTGGGTGGGTTCTGTAACATGCTGGTTAAGGCAAAGGTCTGCAAGGTTTCCTGGAAGGGACATACAGTTTGGCATGGTGTGATCTTGTATATGAAAGTTAAGATCTCCAAGGAGGATGAGGGTGCTGGTGCTGATGATGAGGTGTTCAATGAAGTCTGTGATGTCGCCGGTGAAATTAGTATAATACTCTGACTCCATCTTGGGATTGAGCTGACCTCTTGCCTGGTAATCTTGTAGCAAGTGCAATAGCTGTAGCGATATCTGCTGCAGAGGTTGGGTTTAGCCATATTTCTGTGAGGGGGCAGGTCTTCAGCATGGTCATACAGTAGGTCTTACATCTTCGTGGTGTGTTTTGTGAGTAACAAGAACAAATGATGGACAGAATGCTGAACAATTCAAACATTCACCGCAGGCACAGATCTGGGTTTAATCCATCAGTATGTTTTGCTCACCATGCAATTCCAGTTGGACCCAGCCATATACAACTCAGTCTTGACCCTGCTCCCCATACGAACAGTCCAGCCTGCACTGCCAGGCCAGGTCTTACCTGGACCAGAAATAAGCATTCTGCGACTGGTTTCGGAGTATCACCCCTCCTCAGCCAGGGTAGCTTGAATCTGCTGGCATAGCAAGCACGAGTCCCACGTCTGGTCATACCCTTCTGTGAGAAGGTAGCCTCTTTCTAGCCTTGTTACCCCCACTTTTGGCCTGTTTGTGAGTGTATGTCAGGGTGTTTGTCACTGTTTTCACTGTCTCACTGGGATCCTGATAGCCAGGCCTCAGTGCTCATAGTGAAAACACTATGGTTTCAGTATGGTTGTTATGTGTCACTGGGATCCTGCTGGTCAGGACCCCAGTGCTCATAGGTTTGTGGCCTATATGTATGTGTCACTGGGACCCTGTCACACAGGGCCCCAGTGCTCATAGGTGTGCATGTATATGTTCCCTGTGTGGTGCCTAACTGTCTCACTGAGGCTCTGCTAACCAGAACCTCAGTGGTTATGCTCTCTCAATACTTTCAAATTGTCACTAACAGGCTAGTGACCAATTTTACCAATTTACATTGGCTTACTGGAACACCCTTATAATTCCCTAGTATATGGTACTGAGGTACCCAGGGTATTGGGGTTCCAGGAGATCCCTATGGGCTGCAGCATTTCTTTTGCCACCCATAGGGAGCTCTGACAATTCTTACACAGGCCTGCCACTGCAGCCTGAGTGAAATAACGTCCACGTTATTTCACAGCCATTTTACACTGCACTTAAGTAACTTATAAGTCACCTATATGTCTAACCTTTACCTGGTAAAGGTTAGGTGCAAAGTTACTTAGTGTGAGGGCACCCTGGCACTAGCCAAGGTGCCCCCACATTGTTCAGAGCCAATTCCCTGAACTTTGTGAGTGCGGGGACACCATTACACGCGTGCACTACATATAGGTCACTACCTATATGTAGCTTCACAATGGTAACTCTGAATATGGCCATGTAACATGTCTATGATCATGGAATTGCCCCCTCTATGCCATCCTGGCATAGTTGGCACAATCCCATGATCCCAGTGGTCTGTAGCACAGACCCTGGTACTGCCAAACTGCCCTTCCTGGGGTTTCACTGCAGCTGCTGCTGCTGCCAACCCCTCAGACAGGCAGCTGCCCTCCTGGGGTCCAGCCAGGCCTGGCCCAGGATGGCAGAACAAAGAACTTCCTCTGAGAGAGGGTGTGACACCCTCTCCCTTTGGAAAATGGTGTGAAGGCAGGGGAGGAGTAGCCTCCCCCAGCCTCTGGAAATGCTTTGTTGGGCACAGATGTGCCCAATTCTGCCTAAGCCAGTCTACACCGGTTCAGGGACCCCTTAGCCCCTGCTCTGGCGCGAAACTGGACAAAGGGAAGGGGAGTGACCACTCCCCTGACCTGCACCTCCCCTGGGAGGTGTCCAGAGCTCCTCCAGTGTGCTCCAGACCTCTGCCATCTTGGAAACAGAGGTGCTGCTGGCACACTGGACTGCTCTGAGTGGCCAGTGCCACCAGGTGACGTCAGAGACTCCTTGTGATAGGCTCCTTCAGGTGTTGCTAGCCTATCCTCTCTCCTAGGTAGCCAAACCCTCTTTTCTGGCTATTTAGGGTCTCTGTCTCTGGGGAAACTTTAGATAACGAATGCAAGAGCTCATCTGAGTTCCTCTGCATCTCTCTCTTCACCTTCTGATAAGGAAACGACCGCTGACCGCGCTGGAAGCCTGCAAACCTGCAACATAGTAGCAAAGACGACTACTGCAACTCTGTAACGCTGATCCTGCCGCCTTCTCGACTGTTTTCCTGCTTGTGCATGCTGTGGGGGTAGTCTGCCTCCTCTCTGCACCAGAAGCTCCGAAGAAATCTCCCGTGGGTCGACGGAATCTTCCCCCTGCAACCGCAGGCACCAAAAAGCTGCATTACCGGTCCCTTGGGTCTCCTCTCAGCACGACGAGCGAGGTCCCTCGAATCCAGCGACTCTGTCCAAGTGACCCCCACAGTCCAGTGACTCTTCAGCCCAAGTTTGGTGGAGGTAAGTCCTTGCCTCACCTCGCTGGGCTGCATTGCTGGGAACCGCGACTTTGCAGATACTCCGGCCCCTGTGCACTTCCGGCGGAAATCCTTTGTGCACAGCCTAGCCTGGGTCCACGGCACTCTAACCTGCATTGCACGACTTTCTAAGTTGGTCTCCGGCGACGTGGGACTCCTTTGTGCAACTTCGGCGAGCACCGTTTCACGCATCCTCGTAGTGCCTGTTTCTGGCACTTCTCCGGGTGCTACCTGCTTCAGTGAGGGCTCTTTGTCTTGCTCGACGTCCCCTCTCTCTTCAGGTCCAATTTGCGACCTCCTGGTCCCCAGCAGTGTCCAAAAACGCCAAACGCACGATTTGCGCCTAGCAAGGCTTGTTGGCGTCCTTTCGGCAGGAAAACACTTCTGCACGACTCTCCAAGGCGAGAGGGATCCGTCCACCAAAGGGAAAGTCTCTAGCCCTTTTCGTTCCTGCAGAAACCTCAGCTTCTTCTGTCCAGTAGAAGCTTCTTTGCACCCGCAGCTGGCATTTCCTGGGCATCTGCCCATCTCCGACTTGCTTGTGACTTTTGGACTTGGTCCCCTTGTTCCACAGGTACCCGAGATTGGAAATCCACAGTTGTTGCATTGCTGGTTTGTGTCTTTCCTGCATTATTCCTCTAACACGACTTCTTTGTCCTTAGGGGAACTTTAGTGCACTTTGCACTCACTTTTCAGGGTCTTGGGGAGGGTTATTTTTCTAACTCTCACTATTTTCTAATAGTCCCAGCGACCCTCTACAAGGTCACATAGGTTTGGGGTCCATTCGTGGTTCGCATTCCACTTTTGGAGTATATGGTTTGTGTTGCCCCTATCCCTATGTTTCCCCATTGCATCCTATTGTAACTATACATTGTTTGCACTGTTTTCTAAGACTATACTGCATATTTTTGCTATTGTGTATATATATCTTGTGTATATTTCCTATCCTCTCACTGAGGGTACACTCTAAGATACTTTGGCATATTGTCATAAAAATAAAGTACCTTTATTTTTAGTATAACTGTGTATTGTGTTTTCTTATGATATTGTGCATATGACACTAAGTGGTACTGTAGTAGCTTCACACGTCTCCTAGTTCAGCCTAAGCTGCTCTGCTAAGCTACCATTATCTATCAGCCTAAGCTGCTAGACACCCTATACACTAATAAGGGATAACTGGGCCTGGTGCAAGGTGCAAGTACCCCTTGGTACTCACTACAAGCCAGTCCAGCCTCCTACACCTTCCCACTTAGGGCGACAAATGCAAAAAGAACAGATAGTCCAGAAGTTGGGAGTGAACTATTTTTTCTAATAGTTTAGCCGGTGTGGGGCGTAGGAGAATAAGTTTTAAGTTCGAAAAGATCTTAGGGTCAGCATTAGCTTTCTTAAGCAGATGTTTAACTAAAGCTAACTTCCATTCATTTGGCACAAATTTCTAAAGTTAAAGACTAACTTAGAATAGAATACAGAATCTGATTGAAGTCTTCAAAAGCTTTCTTGAGAACAAGACAGAGGGAAGGGATATGTGGCTGAGCCTGATTTATAAAGCAAAATAGCATGTTCGGATTGATCCAGTGTAGTGGCTTTTCGCTCAAAGGGAGGAAAATTAAGAGGGGTCTCATCTAAAGTCTTCTTAAACTCAAACCTCTCCACTGGCAACTTACTCAAAGTGAAACCTGCGTGAGTGGCTTCAATCTTCTTCTCAAAGAAATCAGCCACCTTGTCACAGAGGACATGAGTTAGATACTGAGGGATGTGTTTCGTCATCACAACGGTGACTAATATCCTGTCCATCGAAATCTAACTCCCATAGGAAAGAATAGGATTTAGATTTTGGTGAAGGGATATCCGCCACCGCTGTGATGGAGTAACCCATCCGCCAATATCTAAATCAGGCCCAGAGATCCTGAGAGATCTGGAGGAGGTGTGCAAACTTCAGGATGAAGGAAATCCAGACTTTCTGCTCCTTCATTGTCTCTATATGAAATACCAAATGACGCCAGAACTTGCCAAGAATGACTTCCAGGCCTCACCCCTTCTCCTTTCCGGTCCAGATGATGGATAGTATCAGCTGCTGGATCCACAGTTGCTGTATCAGTGTTGGGGAGCTCATTTAGCCAGGTTTCAATAAGAAACAGGAAATTCAAGGTGTTTTTTTATCGATTAAGAGATTATAAACATCCAGGGCTTGCTGAGACAATAACCCCTCCACCCTGCAACCTAGAGTGATTGTAAAAACGATTAGAGGTCCCCAGCGCTACCCCCAGCTTGCCCTTCATGGGGAGAGGCACTACTCAGCCCAACACTGGGAAAGTGTTTAAAGCTCAGGCATGATTTGGGCCCCATTCACTTTACTAAATGCTAAATCAGTGGTGGCGGAACAGTTTTTACGCCGGGTGCTGTCATTAATGCATAGCTACAAAGCTTTCAGTTTGCTTATGTGTGACATTCCCGCGTGTAGTGCGTTTATCTGTAACATTTCACGCCTCATGTGTGACATTGTGAGCGAAATAAGGCAGTTACATCCGTGTCAAGAGCTCGTTTTCAGAAATGACACCTTTTCTCATACATGATAGTCCTTAAGGAGTGGGTTGCCCCGGGATGCTTTACATCAGGATCAGATACGTCTTTATATAGCCGGAGGGGTTTGATCAGGATCACAGACTGTTGTACCGTGGCCGGGATTCCTAAAGACTGTCCTGGGCGCTGGGCCACACATCATCCATGTATTTAGAAGCTTCGGGCTTGGGACATCCACATCTGTTTAAGATGATGGTTTGAACAGGGGCTGCTTTTGTACTTTAATTATGCAGCTGTGTGGTTTTGTGTTTGGTCTTGAAATCTCTGTAGTTTGCTTGGCTTGAAAACGAGTTTCTGTGATGGTGGGATATTGCCACTTGTAAAGTAGCTCCCATTGTGCACGTGCACCATCTTGTGACTGATGGTGAACAGTGCTCGGAGCTTAGATTTTATGTGTCCCAGTACATTAAGAAACAGGAACTCCATTGTCGGTTTTCTCACACCTCAGGACGTTGTTCAACGCATACTTTCATCTGATCACCTGTGCAAGCTCTACCTCGTGTAACTCTTTTGCGTGACAATTGCATGTTAGAAATGGGGTCTTTGGTTGGCAGTCAGGTTACCACATGTCCACGCAAGGACCCTCACTCTAGTCAGGGTAAGTCACACACAATCCAAATTATCCTGTGCCCACCCTCTGGTAGCTTGGCACTGAGCAGTCAGGCTTAACTTAGAAGGCAATGTGTAAAGTATTTGTGCAATAAATCATATAATAACACAGTAGAACACCACAAAAATACACCACACTGTGTTTAGAAAAATATAAAATCTCCTTGAGAAGTCAGGCTACGTCGTTCCGGTTCAGCTTGCGGTGATTTTCTCACCACGATGCAGGCTGTGCATCGTTTCTTGCAGGCTGTGCATCAATTTTCGCCGCACAAGGAGTCCTTTTGCAGGAATGAAGTCTTTTTGGTCCTGAGACTTCAGGGAACAGTAGGCAAGCACTATCCAAGCCCTTGGAGAGCACTTCTCAGCACAGCCAGAGAGCAGCAAGGCAGCAGGGCAACAGCAAGGCAGCATTCCTTCTCAGAAAAGCAGACAGGTGAGTCCTTCGGGCAGCCAGGCAGTTCTTCTTGGCAGGTTGCAGGTTTTGGTTCAGGGTTTCTTCTCCAGGAAGTGTCTGTGACGCAGAGTGTCTACCCCAGAAGTGTCTGAGTTGGTAGGGTCATAGACCCTGCTTAAATACCCAAATGTGGCTTTGTAGTGGGGGAGACTTCAAAGAGTGGCTTAGAAGTGCACAAGGTCCTCTTTTAGTTCCATCCTGTCTGCCAGGGCCCCAGTAGGGGATGCAGCAGTCCTTTGTGGGAGGGCAGGCACTGTCCTGGGACATTTAAGTGTCAGACCCTCCATCCTCCCAGCCCAGGACGACCCATTCAATATGCAGATGTATGCAAGTGTGACTGAGCATCCTGTTTTTGGGGTTTGTCTGAATGAATGCACAAGGGAGCTGTCAACTGAACCTAGCCAGCAATGGATTGGAAGGCACAGAAGGATTTAAGTGCAGCGAAATGCTGACTTTATAAAAGTGGCCTTTCTAAAATAGTAATATTAAACCCAAATTCACCAGTCAGCAGGATTTTGTATTACCATCCTGGCCATACTAAATATGACCTTGCTACTCCTTTCAGATCAGCAGCTACCACTCAAACAGTGTATGAGGGTAGCCCTAATGTTAGCCTATGAAAGGAGCAGGCATCACAGTAGTGTAAAACAAATTTAGGAGTTTTACACTACCAGGACATATAAACTGCACAGGTACATGTCCTGCCTTTTATCTACATAGCACCCTGTCCTATGGGTTACCTAGGGCCTATGTTGGGGGTGACTTATGCAGAAAAAGGGGAGTATTAGGCTTGTCAAGTACTTTTAAATGCCAAGTCGAATTGGCAGTGAAACTGCACACACTGGCCTTGCAATGGCAGTCCTAGGACATGGTTAAGGGGCTACTTATGTGTGCGGCACAATCAGTGCTGCAGGCCCACTAGTAGCATTTAATCTACAGGCCCTGGGCACATTAAGTGCACTTTACTAGGGACTTATACGTAAATTAAATAATCCAATTGGGTATGATTCAATGTCATCATGTTTAAAGGGAGACAGCATATGCACTTTAGCACTGGTTAGCAGTTGTTAAAGTGCGCAGAGTCCCAAAAGCAGCAAAAACAGTGTCCAAAAAGTGGAGGGAGGCAGCCAAAATGTCAGGGGTACCCACCCTAAGGTTGTCAGGTCTAACAGATACCCTAAGGAAATAGTATGAAGGGCATGAAAGTGAGCATTGTACTGCTGAGAGAATCAGTCTTGGCGCCTCAAGAAAGGAACGGATGATAATGGTGGATACTTTTAGTCCCTCAACCAATTCCATCAAAGAGGTTGTGAGAAGACACTGGAACTTGGTAGAGATAGTGAGACCTGACCTGGCAATGATGCTTTAATTACTGGTGAAATACAAACCACCGACCTGCTGTGGTATTTTACATACAGGGTGCACTTACCTGTCTAATTGGTTTACCACGGGTCACTGTAAACGCTGTAGTCGGGTTATGGCGCTTTCTACCCGGGTACTGTGGAAACCTGTCGGTCTATGAGCCTTTATGTACTGGGGCAAAGTGAGTACTAGCTGCCCTATGGGGTGCACTATAGCGCTTTAGAGTCAGGGGCAATGTGAGACCCGGTCTGGGCACAGCGCTTTATGCACGGGGCAGTTGGGAAAACTATGATACTGCACATAGGGCTCAGGTGTTGGGGTGTTTTATTATTCTTTTATCAAAACTACCTGTAAAGGTTGTTATTTTATAGGTGAAATATTCGTGCAGTACAACCTTTTAAAAGTTCCAGCTGTTTTTCATTCCTTGCCCATCCCAGAGCCCAGGTGTGGGGTACCATTTGTGGCTGTTTTATTGCTGTTCTGAATCTGTCCTGTTTCCTCAGTAATTCAAGGCTGCTGCATGTGTCTAGGCGCTATATTAGTGGCAGGAAGGAGGACCTTGTGAAGAGCTTGACCTCTGTCCTGTATACTGTTTGCCAGTGTCATCAGTAGGTTCTATGAAGCCCTGGGTAGGACATACTAGGGGGCCCCCTATTCAGAACACCATTAAGGGGGTCATTCTGACCCTGGCGGTAGGTGTTAAAGCGACGGCCAACCCACCAACAGGCTGGCGGTCCAAAAATTGGAATTCTGACCCTGGCGGGAACTGCCAACACAGGCCAGGCGGCAGACAATGTACCGCCCACCCTATCACGACCCACCAATCCGCCACCTTTTCGGGGGCGGGAGCCCCGCCGATAAAAACACGGCGGAAACAGACATTTCCAATGGAAAACGCTCACCTCGAGACACTCCACGCGGAATCCGGACAGCATGGAACCCGAACTCCACATCCTCCCAGTCATTGCCTTCCTGCTCTTCTTCCAGGATCACGAACGTCGCCGCAGACGACAACGGTGAGTACTGCACCTACGACACAGGGGAGGGGGGAGGAGGAAAGGTTACGGGCACACACATACGCGACACACCCACCCCCACCCTCAACCCCACCCAAATACCTACACACCAATGCAGATTAAAAAGTCAGAGTGACACCCCCAAACCCCTCAAAAATAAATGCAAAGACAAAAGGCCATGATTGTAAAAATCGAACTATATTATATCAGTAAGTAAGTATAGCGAACTCAGCAATATAAAAATAAATATTTACACATCTGGAACGAAATATATACAGTGAGCCAAAGTCCGGCACAGTTATCCAACTGCAAATGTCCGTGGGCCAATGTGCAGTAACACACGGGCAAAGCCCACACACGAGACAGACTCCATTGGAGAGAACACTGCAGGGGCATCAAAAAAATTAAATACAGGCACCTCAGGGGGAAGGGAAGGGGGGTTACCTCAGCCACATGAGTTCATGACGCCAGATCCACGAAGCTCCTCCATGCTGAGGTACTGGGTTTTTCAGAACCGGTACTGATCCGGTAACCCAGCGGTGCCAGGGTACACCCAAAGACCTCGGGTACTTTCCTGATTCAGACTACAGAAACTCAGAGTCTTCTAGGTGAAGTCAAAGATCGAATTTATTGGCTGCAACCAATTGACAAGTGTCCTAGAAGTACAACAGCACGATTTGTATGTTCTCAGGAGACTGTGTTTCAATGCAAAGTCAGGTTTCCGTATATACAGTTTTTTAAGCTTCAGGCAAACATTCTTGACATTTTGGTTTGTCATTCACATGTTTTCACTACAAAGGAAAAAACAGTGTCATGATGAAACCTCATATTTCATGTCATCCAACCCATAATAAATTACCCGGCAAGGCCTAGTATTTTACATCAGATAAGTGTGGACCCCCAATAAAAACGGGCACCTCCCCCTCGTAAAGTAAGAAGAAGAAAAGAGCAGGTGCAGGTGTGAGCAAGATTAGGCAGGGTGTGTGAGCGATAATAAGGGTTTTATGGCATGGTGTGCCTTGATGCTATCTGATTCGGCCACTTGGAGAGGGACTGACCAAACAGGTTTGGCCTGAGGCAATGGTTCCAGCTTGCCCAGGTCAGAGAAAAGTCAATCAAGGTGTACGTGTCCTTGGAATCAAATCTGACTGTATTATAAGCCTATGTGAGGGCAACTTTTAAAAATGGCTGCCGTGTATAAAATGGGAGCCACGAGTGCAGGACGAAAATGGCGATTTCGAGGTGAAAACGCTGCTGGAATTGAGCGAAAATGCTCATGCTTAGTGTACTAGTCATTATCGGTCTTTTGATACTAAAATTGTACTGCTGTGGCAAAGTAAATTACATGGGTCCAGAATTTTTAGAACCACAATGCCCACGGTGCCATCCTGGGGAGTGCAAAGCCACAGTCTCTCAAGTCTCTACAGTGGGTGGGCTGCCCACTGTTACATCCTGGGGAGTGCAAAGCCACAGTCTCTCAAGTCTCTACAGTGGGTGGGCTGCCCACTGTTCAAAACTGGGGAGTGCAAAGCCACAGTCTCTCAAGTCTCTACAGTGGGTGGGCTGCCCACGGTGCCATCCTGGGGAGTGCAAAGCCACAGTCTCTCAAGTCTCTACAGTGGGTGGGCTGCCCACTGTTCAATCCTGGGGAGTGCAAAGCCACAGTCTCTCAAGTCTCTACAGTGGGTGGGCTGCCCACGGTGCCATCCTGGGGAGTGCAAAGCCACAGTCTCTCAAGTCTCTACAGTGGGTGGGCTGCCCACTGTTACATCCTGGGGAGTGCAAAGCCACAGTCTCTCAAGTCTCTACAGTGGGTGGGCTGCCCACGGTGCCATCCTGGGGAGTGCAAAGCCACAGTCTCTCAAGTCTCTACAGTGGGTGGGTTGGCCACTGTACCATCCTGGGGAGTGCAAAGCCACAGTCTCTCAAGTCTCTACAGTGGGTGGGTTGGCCACTGTACCATCCTGGGGAGTGCAAAGCCACAGTCCATCAGGTGGATTACAGACTCAACTGGTTATGGAGGAGGCATGGTGGGCAGAGTGCCTCGTGAAGCCCTGCCCGACACAGATCCGGGGATGCCAATGGGCCAGCGGTGCTTGACAGGAGGGCCCAGCTGAGCGGTAATTGACAGGAAGGGCCATCGGAGCGATGCTTGAGATGAGGGCCCAGCGGAGCGGTGCTTGACAGGAGGGCCCAGCGGAGCGGTGCTTGACAGGAGGGCCCAGCGGAGCGGTGCTTGACCGGAAGGGCCAGTGGAGCGGTGCTTGAGATGAGGGCCCAGCGGAGCGGTGCTTGACAGGAGGGCCCAGCGGAGCGGTGCTTGACAGGAAGGGCCAGCGGAGCGGTGCTTGAGATGAGGGCCCAGCGGAGCGGTGCTTGACAGGAGGGCCCAGCGGAGCGGTGCTTGACAGGAAGGGCCAGCGGAGCGGTGCTTGAGATGAGGGCCCAGCGGAGCGGTGCTTGACAGGAGGGCCCGGCGGAGCGGTGCTTGACAGGAAGGGCCAGCGGAGCGGTGCTTGAGATGAGGGCCCAGCGGAGCGGTGCTTGACAGGATGGCCCAGCGGAGCGGTGCTTGACAGGAAGGGCCAGCGGAGCGTTGCTTGAGATGAGGGCCCAGCGGAGCGGTGCTTGACAGGAGGGCCCAGCGGAGCGGTGCTTGACAGGAAGGGCCAACGGAGCGGTGCTTGACAGGAAGGGCCAGCGAAGCGGTTCTTCTCACAGTGGCCCCTCTTCAGCGGTGCTTGTCTTGGCGGGGCCCTGTTCAGCGGTGCTTGTCTTGGCGGGGCCCTGTTCAGCGGTGCTTCTCACAGCTGCCGCTCTTCAGCAGTGCTTGTCTTGGTGGGGCCCTGTTCAGCGGTGCTTCTCACAGCGGCCCCTCTTCAGCGGTGCTTGTCTTGGCGGGGCCCTGTTCAGAAGGTGCTTGTCTTGGCTGGGCCCTGTTCAGCGGTGCTTCTCACAGCGGCCCCTCTTCAGCGGTGCTTGTCTTGGCGGGGCCTATTCAGCGGTGCTCCTCACATCGGCCTCTCTTCAGCGGTGCTTGTCTTGGCGGGGCCCTGTTCAGCGGTGCTCCTCACAGCGGCCCCTCTTCAGCGGTGCTTGTCTTGGCGGGGCCCTGTTCAGCGGTGCTCCTCACGGCGGGGCCCTGTTCAGCGGTGCCTGTCTTGTGTTTCCAGTGAACCACACCTGGCCAATACTTGCCGCTCATTCTGCATCGGACCTTTCCGTTGCGGGGCCCTCCTGTGATGGAGCCCTGGGGCCCTGGGTCTCCTTCGATACCCCCGGAATGGGGCTGGTGGGGCCCTCATGGCCAGGTCGGCTGCTCCCTGCCTTTTGCTCCTTGCTACCCTTGCCCTCCTTGGCAGACTGTCCGTGGCCCTTGGCTCCCTTACCCGATGTGGCAGGTGACGGTGCAAGGCTACCCTCCTTGGGGGCAGGCGTATCAGGCCTGTCGCGCCTGCCCTTGAGTTTTTTGCTCCTCTTCCCGGGGGGGGCTGGCTGTGCCTTTGCTGCTGGTCGATGTCCCAGACCAAGGAAAAGGCGGAATCCAAAAACCAGGCACGACGTGCTTGGGAGTTGCTGGGCTGGTGGTGGCTGAGGTGTTTGTGGAACTCTTATGGGACGGAGGGGGTGGGTCAGGTGAGGAAAAGAGGTCAATTTTAGAGAGGAAAAATTTCTTTGGAGCCATGGGAAGGGTAGCTGGAGTGGGTATGGGAGTGGAGGAAGAGGATGTGGTTGTAGGAGAGTCAAGTGTGCTGTCTTTGGGTGCAGGTGCTTGGGCTGGAGGCTGACGTGAGGTGGATGGCTGTTGTTTGGGTGCCTGCCTGCGTTTGTGTGGTTGGGAAGCGGGGTGACAGACACACTGGGAGAGGACACAGGGGACGTGTACATGGCAGTGGGGGTGGTGACTGCACGTGTGCGGACTGGTCTGGAGGGTGTGCTGGTGATGGGTGTACTGGCTGATGGTGGTGTGCATGCAGGTGTGAGTGTAGACGTCACAGGGAGGGAGGAGGGAGACGAGGAGGTGGGGGACACAGAGGAGGTAGTGGCTGTTGGCATGTCTGCATCTGGATGTTGCTTGGGTGAATGCTTGTGTGTTTTGTGGTGCTTATGTTTGGATGAGCTTCCCTTGGGTGTTGAGGTGTGTGCAGGCTGGTCTGTAGGTGTTGATGGGATAGGCAGAGGAACAGGGGAGTGGGACTGGGTGGAGGCAGTTAGAAGAGGGAGGCTGGAGACAGGGACAATCGCTGCCGTCAGTGCTGAGGCCAGAGCGTTGAACGATCGCTGCTGGGCAGCCTGACCCGAATGAAGGCCCTCCAGGTATGCATTGCTTTGATGCACCTCCCTCTCCACACCCTGGATGGCATTCAAAAGGGTAGACTGCCCAACAATGATGGTCCTCAGGAGGTCAATGACCTCCTCACTGAGGGCAGCAGGTGCGACTGGGGCAGGGCCTGAGGTGCCTGGGGCGAAGGAGATGGCCGGCTTCCTGGCCGTGCGGGCACGGGCCGAACGCCTAGGAGCTGCTAGGAGGGCGGAGCTGGTGCGCTGGGTGGCGGCTGTACCTGTAGTAGAGGTAGGCACGGATGGTGCCACCACCGCAAGGGAGCTCCCATCCGAGGACGTGTCGCTGTCACTGACGTCTGCACGGGTCCCCGTTGTGGAGCCCCCCTCGCCCCCGTCTCACTGGTCACCTCGGAGTCCGTTGCATGGCCCTCCGGGGCCATGTGAGATGCAGCTCCCTCTTGCGCCGATGCCACTTCTCCTCCACCTGATGATGCTAATGCACACATTCACAGAAAAACAAAGAAAATGGGGGGGGGGTGGAGAAATAAAGACAAGTTGAGTGCATTCATTGGGGACACCGTTGGCGGAGAGGACAGACACAGAAGCCCCCTGCACTACGCTGCACACTTGGGGTACACTACACATTCACTGGGACATGGCCTACATGCCTATGGGCGACAACTGCCCACACAGAATACACAGGTCCATGAATAGCGTTACTAGGCACCCTACAGAGGTGGGGGGCGGGGGCACAGGACCATACCTCACGGAGGGGCCTAGCCTACAGAAATCGCCCTGGCCTAGGGATACCCACAGCCCTCCTCCCCCACCCAGGCACCTCCACTGCGCGCAAAGATAGCAGAAAGTGCTGGTACTCACCCCCTTGTGTCTGCTGTGATGCCCTCAAGCGCCCATCCAAATCGGGGTAGGCCACCGCCAGGATCCGGGACATCAGGGGGGTCAAGGTACGACTGGCACCCCTCCTAGGTTGGGAGGCCATCCCCAGCAGAGCCTCGCCGGTCTTCCTGCTCCCGCGGCGGATGTCCTCCCACCTCTTGCGGCAGTGGGTTCCCCGTCTGTTGTGGACCCCCAGGGCCCGGACGTCCTTGGCGATGGCACGCCAAATCTCAATCTTCTGATGGGCGCTGACCTATGTGACATGTACAGGGGGGGAAAAGAAACATCATCACTTTTCTGCATGGTGGGTGTGAGTGGCCCCCCCTCCCCAACCTTGCCGTGTGGCACATGCTCTCATCTGTCGTGCCATGCATTCCTCATTCGCTCCCCTCCCCTCCATCGTACATCCACCCCACTCATCCCAGGCATAGCCCACTAAGCATGGTCCCAGTGTACTTACCTGTTGGTCTGGAGGACCGTAGAGTAGCGCATACTGGGGGAGGACCCCATCCACGAGTTTCTCCAATTCTTCGGAACTGAAGGCCGGGGCCCTTTCCCCAGTTGCAGCAGCCATTGTCACTTCCAGACCGAGGTCACAGCAGCACTTGCAGTATAGGTCCTCTCCTGTGGATGATCAGGTCTCGAGTGATTAAGCAGATAGAAAATGGCGGTTACGGCCGCAGCGGTGCGTACTGCGGCGGTGCGTACCGCGACCGCCGGCGCACATCGCCATTGGCTCCTGAAACCCATAGGGCTCAATGTTATCCAATGCGGCTTTGCACCGCGGTCTTCGACCGCCTACCGCCACGGTGTGCCACGCCAGCGCAATGACCTCACTTCACATTGTCACACTTCACAGGTCAGGCAGCCGCCATTTCAAGGGCCCACATGGCTTAATTCCTACTGTGTCACACATGCCTAGGCCTTGCATCAACACTCATACAAGCCATTCATTCCAGAGAGAAATCTGTACTGTACAAGCTGTAGGAACTTACCTGTGGGTTGATTGACTCTGTGCTCCATGTTGTCCTTCCTAGGCACCGTCCGCTGGGACTTGCGAGGAGACGGAGGAATGTTCCCGTGTACAGACCGCTGGTGGACCTGTCGACAATGGAAGAACGACATGTCATCCTGACCTACAGACTCAACCGTGCCACTATACAGGAACTGTGTGCCCAGCTGGAGCCAGAGCTGATGTCACCCATCCGCCAACCCACAGGGATCCCCCCTCTAGTGCAGGTGCTGTCAGTACTCCATTTTTTGGCTAGTGGATCTTTTCAAACTACAGTGGCCATATCATATGGGACGTCTCAGCCTATGTTTTCAAAGGTATTGTCCAGAGTGTTGTCTGCCCCGATATAATACATGCGGAGCTACATAATTTTCCCTGAGGTGGGTGACTTGCCTACAGTGAAGGGTGATTTCTATGCCCTTGGACACATTCCCAATATCATTGGTGCCATTGATGGTACCCATGTGGCTTTGGTCCCCCCCAAAAGACGATGAACAGGTGTACAGGAACCGAAAGAATTATCATTCGATGAATGTGCAGGTGGTCTGTTTGGCTGACCAGTACATCTCCCATGTAAATGCCAAGTTCCCAGGGTCAGTGCATGACGCGTACGTGATGCGAAATAGCAGCATCCCTTATGTGATGGAACAGCTACAGAGACAGCGTGTGTGGCTAATTGGTGACTCTGGTTACCCCAACCTGCCTTGGCTATTGACCCCAGTGAGGAATCCCAGGACCAGGGCAGAGGAACGGTACAATGAGGCCCATGGGCGTACTAGGAGGGTGATCGAGCGGACCTTCGGCCTCCTGAAGGCCAGATTTAGGTGCCTGCATATGACAGGGGGATCACTGATGTACTCACCAAGGAAGGTGTGTCATATCATCATGGCCTGCTGCATGCTTCACAACCTGGCTTTGCGATGGCAGGTGCCTTTCCTGCAGGAGGATGGTCCAGATGGTGGTGTTGTGGCAGCTGTGGAGCCTGCGGAGAGTGAAGAGGAGGAAGACGAAGAGGACGACACAGACAACAGGGACAGAGTGATAGAGCAGTATTTCCAGTGACACACAGGTAAGAATTTACTCCAGCATTTAAAACTATCTGTAACAGTACAGGCTCTCTACTGTCTGACCTTTCCCCCCAATGTATGGTATCTTAGTTGTGGATTTCCCTTCCTATTTCAGTGATCTGGTCCCCACGGAGTGCCCTCTGGTTTCTTTCCCCATGGACTACCGCTGTGTGACACTGGTATGTTGTCATCACAATGTAACTGGACATTTTTGGTTGGTTATGTCTATTACATTTGCTTTAAAGAAAATAAATTACAGACTCCAGATGGTTTTGGTGCAATAATTGTGTTTATTAAAGTGAAGAAATGGATGAATAGTTCAAGAAGGGTGATGGGTGATGGTGGAGGCATATCCTTGGCAGAGTCCAGACTCTCGTTTGCACAGGTGCATTGTCCATATGCCTGTGGAAGGTGGAGCAGGGGCAGTTCTAGGTTGGACAGGGTGAACAAGTGGGACAGTGGGATGACATCCGGGGGGATCCTTTCCCTGGCGGGGGTCTTGACATCCTACTCTGTCTTCTTCCTGGATCTCAGGCCTTTCTTGCGGGGTGGTTCCTGTTCTGCAGGGGGTGGGGTCCGGGTGGCCCGTAGCTGTTGTGTGGGGGCCTCCTGACCACTAGCGCCGGCGGAGGTGGTGGGCTGTTCTTCGTCCATGCTAGTGGCAGGGGCCCTTTGGGAGGCCACAAGGTCCCGCAATGTGGTAACAATCTGGTTGATTGCCACCACGATTGTACCCATTGCGGAACTGATGGTGCGCAGTTCTTCCCAGAACCCCATGTACTGTTCCTCCTGCAGTGCCTGGATCTCCTGGAACCTGGCCAGGACCGTCGCCATCGTCTCTTGGGAGTGGTGGTAGCCTCCCATGATGGTGGTGAGGGCCTCTTGGACAGTGGGTTCCCTAGGCCTGTCCTCCCTCTGTCGCACAGCAGCCCTCCCAGTTCCCCTTTGTTCCTGGGCCTCTGTCCCCTGGAGGGTGTGCCCACTACCACTGCCCCCAGGTCCCTGTTGTTGTTGGGGTGGTGGGTTACCCTGGGTGCCCTGTAGTGGTAGACACACCGCTGCTTGACCTGTCCTGGAGACAGAGGCATGGGCTCGCTGGGTGGGTGCTGTGCTGGTGTTTCCTGAGGGGGGTAGGTCTGCTGTGGCCTGTGGCTGCCTGAGGGGAACCGACTGCCCAGAGGTCCCCAATGGTCCGGGCTGGTCATCAGGTTCCAGGTCGACAGAGCTGCTGTCATCACTGGGGGCCTGTTCCGGGGGTGGGATGGACATTTCTGGACCCTCCTGACCGGTGTGTTGGCGTTCGGGTCCTGCAGGGGTAAAAGAGTATGGTTATTGGTTCTGTGTGTGCCATGGCGTGCGATTTGTGTGTGCCCTTGTCCCCCAGTGGTGCCATTCCCTTGTGGGAGGAGTTGTGAGGGTGGTTTGTGGAGGGGGGGGGGTATGTGCAGTGGTCATGCTTAGGTGATGGGTGTCCATGGTTTGTGTTGGCATTCAGGGGTTGGTGTTGGGTTGGGTGGGTTGTGCTGGTGAGACATTAGCAGGGAGGATGTGTGATGTGGGTTTGGGGGTGAGGGTTGGGGTGTGGGTTGGCATGCTGGTGGGTGGGGGGGATGAAGTAGTTGAGATTCGACTTACCAGAGTCCATTCCTCCGGCTACTCCAGCGAGGCCCTCAGGATGCAGGATGTTCAAGACCTCTTGCTCCCATGCTGTGAATTCGGGTGGGGTGGGTGGGGGTCCGCCGCCAGTCTTCTGCACAGCGATATTGTGCTTTGACACCATCGAGCGCACCTTCCCCCGTAGGTCGTTCTAGCGTTTGCGGATGTCCTCCCGATTTCTGGGATGCTGTCCCACAATGTTGACCCTGTCTACGATCCGTTGCCATAGCTCTGCCTTCCTGGCTATTGTGGTGTGCTGCACCTGTGTGCCGAAGAGCTGGGACTCTACCCTTATTATTTCCTCCACCATGACCCTGAGTTCTTGGTCCGAAAACCGGGGGTGCCTTTGGGGTGCCATGGGGTGGTGTGGATGAGGTGTGGGGTGGTGTTTGTGGTGATGAGTGTGGTGGTGTGTGGTGCTTTGTGCGTAGATGTGGTGTGGGTGATGATGTTGGGTTCCTGTGTGTGTTGTGGTTTGCGTTCCCTGTGCTCTCTCTCAGTGTATTGCGCCTTCTCTTGTAATTTCTGTTTGTTGGGGTTTGTGGGTGATGTGGGTGTGTGTTTTATAGTTGATTGGATGTGTGTGAGTGGTGCATGTATGTGTATCAGGTGTGTGTATTTCAAATTGTCCAATGTGGCTGTGTGTTGGTGCTGGGTGTGTATTTTGACCGCGGCGGTGTGTACCGCCAATAGAATACCGCGTTTGAATGACCGCCGCATGGATTCGTGGGTCGTAATGGCATGGGCGTATTTCTGTTGGCGTGACGGTGGAGGTTTGGTCATCTCCAGTTTATCGCTGGCCGCTGATATGGCGGACTGCAGTGGAGGTCGGATTTTTGGAGGTTTGGCAGTTGTGGGTCAGAATGACCGTGGCGGTTTACCGCGGCCGCGGCGGTATTATGGCGGTCATCTGACCGGCGGTAACTGCCTTTTACCGCCGGTGTCAGAATGACCCCCTAAATGTGTTACCTATTTTCATCTAATTCAAGCCCTTGGGACTGGTGAGTTGGGGTAACCAGGAGAGGGAGCTGGGCAGAGAGAAGGGTGGAGATTTACTGGATCCAGAGGCAGAGAGAGATGAGATTCTACATTGCAGAGATGGAGAGAGACGAAGAAGAGAAAAGCGAATCAGAGACTTGTGAAGTCATGGGCTCAGTGGGACTGGCTCAGGGCCCCATCCTACACAGCCAGCTCTGAGTCTTGCCCATGTGACCTTGATCGATTCTTAAACATAGATTGCTTTCAGTAACAATTCCCTTCAATTCATTTTTATTATGAGTGATGTGTGGGAGTTTATTACAGACATTTTGCAGAGAAATGCTTATTTTTCAATAAGACACAACATCCATAAAAAAGTTCCTTTTAGACCAAAATAGGACTTCTCTTATGAGAACTGGAAGTCGGCGGCAGAGATGATTTCCAATAATAATATTTAGCTGCAGTTTTATTACAACATTGAAAAGAGACATCACTATCCTTGAATATTAGAAAGACACACGTTCAGAATTTGGACTAGTGTGCCTCTGGAGTACTGGTCACCTGCCCAAAGAGGGCCTGGAGAAGCTGAAATTGTATCAATCATTCAAAGCTGTTCTGAGCAGGGCCCCCCAACATTTAAAGTGTCCCTGAGGTGAGGCTGAAAGAGAAGGGGGGGTAGAGGGAGACACAGAAGACAGTAGGACGTACAAGTGAGTTACAGGGAGGTAAACAGAGTAAGTTGGAGAGAGAGGGAATGATAGAAGAAGGAATGAGGGAGGTACAGAAAGAAAGGTGAATAGAGAGGTAGGAAGTGGTGAGCGGGGATAGGTGGCAAGAAGCAGAGAAGGGGGAGGTAGAGAAAGCTGGAGACAGAAAGTAACAGGAGAGAAAGAGAGAGACTAAGAAAGAGGGTGAAAGACAGAGAGAGAGAGAGAGAGAGAGAGAGAGAGAGAGAGAGAGAGAGAGAGAGAGAGAGAGAGAGAGAGAGAGAGAGAAAGAGAGACTGTCTTGGGACTATGGGCTCCCCATCCCCTCCATCCCTGGAAGGGGCGGGCACTGCGGAGTTGCCACATTCCCACATCCTCCAGCCCCTCCTCTGAGTCTTGGTTCATGAGACAGTATTATTGGCACGTTTGAAAGATTAGGGTGGGTAGCTGTAGTCAGTGCTGGCATTGGAAATAATTTACTCCAGTACCCCATAAACTGGGGGTCAAGGGGTCACAGACGAAAGGAAGTGGAGTCTCAAGAGGTGGAGCTTGAAAAAGCAGAGCCTGGCTCTCAGTTTATGAATATAAAAAAAATCTGCTGGAAAGAAATTGGCAGCAAGGGCAAATGTAACTGTAAATCTAGTCTAGATCAACTAATCTGTCACAGAGAAGCCATTTTGTAAAATATCTTACAGGGTGAACACACCTGCTGCAGACAACTTTGTGTGCCCAGCAATTTCGAGGGAATTATAATATCTGAAAGTTAACTCTGGTGGTTCTTGCAGTTTTGGAAGAGTTCTGTGTGTAATCCAATCACTGTTTTGACTCAAGATAGCATAGTGGGTTAATGTGCTTACCAAATAGTACATTCTGTGACGTGCAGATCACAGATCTGTGTATTATGTAGATAGGTGAGTGGGCTACTGCTTTTGACACAGAGATCATTTTACCTCTTCCACTTCATAAGTTGCAGTCCTTCTAATATAGCACAGGGATCAGTGTGCTGGGACCAAGCGGATACAAACTGTAGTTCGGCCCTTACAGCTTTTTGTGTCAATCTGGTGTAAGTTTAACATTGCAAAGAAGTGCTCCTCCATGATTTAACAAAGTATTGTTAGTATAGACAGCCCCAGTCACTGGGTTACATTTTATATCCTGACTTTGTGTTCCTTCAGATCGTTCACTCTTAACATGTCACCTCTACAACACAAAACCCTTGTCACGGTAGAATCACACACGTATGATGTATTCTGTTTGTGCGTGAAGTAAAGTGCTCTGCAACCTTCACTGGGATGAACAGCTCTATAAAAGAACTACATTAAAAATAATCATTAGGTACCATTTAAATCATTTGTTTGTGATTAGTTCATTAGTTATACACCTAGATACGTTTAGCATTCTTAAGGTGCACATCTCTTCCATGGGGGCCTGGGGATGAACAAAGACGAGCGCCTGCCTCCAAGTCATAGTTTCTATAAAGTACTTGTGAAGTGATGAACTATGTGCCTTTTTCTACTATAATATTGGCATCTCGGTGTTAGGCTCCCGATGGCTCACAGACAGGGCAATACTTGAAAAAAGCAGGGCTGGTGGCCCTTTAAATGAGGCCATTGATGCGTCCTAACTGGAAGTTAAAACAAGAAAGTCCATCGCCCCTGCGCGCTGCTACTCCGAACGCAATGCAGAAAGCTTATGGGCATTGCTGAATTGTGTCCTGGTGTCGCAAAATGGCACCAGGACAAATAGTGCATATGACTGCGAAAGAAATAGCTGCCAGAACTGGGACCCAGAGCGATCCTTCTACTTTCCACCACTGGATGTCCTTCCACCACCAACTGATGCCACGTTTATTGGGCTGTTATCTGCAATGCGCACTTTTAATGTTCTTCCATTCCTCATCAGAGTTCAGGTACAAAGGACACATTGCATCAAAAGCACATTTCATGCCTCCCACTGGCATCTGCTGATGTGATGTCCATCTGATGTGGACTGAAGAAAAGGGCGCAGGGAAGCACCAGCTCTATTAGGTTAATGAAAGGTCACAGGGACAGGCTAAAGGATTTTATCGCCCTCTCTAACTCTGATCTATGACTCGCAAGTCTTCACAAGACAAAAGCAGAAGCTAATAAACACTATAAGAATAATTAACATGAAAGAGGGTGAGAGAAAATGGTAAAGAAAAAAGAAGTATAAGGCAAATGGAATGAGAAAGTACATGAAGGAAGGAGAATAGAATGCAAATAAGTAAGAACAAGATGCAAAGGTAGAAGAGAAATAATTAAAAAATGGAAGGAAAATGAAGACAACAGGATGGTATTAAGGGGAGAAGGAAGGACAAGAGGATGATAAAAAAGAAAGGAACAGAAAAGCGTGATAGAATGAGAATAAGGAAATATGTAAAGAAGATAAAATAGGAATAAAAAGAAGAACAGACAGAAAGAATGAGACACAACATGAAAGGACACAGACAGTAAGATGGAAAAAGGAATGAAAGGAAACTGTAAAGAACAAGTATAGAAGAAAGGTGGATAGAAAGGACAGGATAAATGAAGACAAGAAGGTCAAAAGAAGATGAAAAGAAGGAAAGGATGAAAGAAAATCATAAATACTAGTAAATGCAGTTTAGACAAATGTCTTTCCTGATTCCTTTCCTGCTTTAAGATGCATAATTTTGCACCATTTCATGCAAATTTTCATCAGAGGAACAGTTCTCACTGACTTCCAAAAGAAAGGTCATGATAGCTCAATTGGCTCCATCATTTAGTGCCATGCAAAGTGGGAGGTATTTTATTGTTCTGGCTACTCCATTACTTGGAGAACATGAAGCACTTAATTTGGTATTTCCTAAACGTTACTAAACTTGCACAAACATTATCAACAGGGGTTTACCCAACAGGAACTGTTACCCATCCTGATCTTCAAACCACAGTTGTGCCGTGGAGGTGCAGATTCTATTCAATCCGACTAACAGACTCACATGTCCACTGCTCAAATTAACTCACATTTCCCTATACTAATCCACCACTAATCTTTTTCGGTTCTGGAGTAGTTAGTGTGCTACTTGCCGAAAAGTGCTTTGACGCCTCGTCAGGGGTAGTAAGCTCTATATAAATACAATTGCAATTACAATACATTTCAAGGTAACTGTGTCCATGCACCAATCATGGACATATAATGCTGTGCCCTGTTATGTGTTGGAAAGGTTGGCACACCTTTCAGGATATCAAACACAAGTACATCCGTCTTCAGCAGACAAGGACGGGGGTGGCGGCTCATTGGACACGTAGTAATTGGAAGAGGCAACAAGGGCTGATTCATACGACAGATTCATCCAACTTCCCAGCATTCATCAGTGTTGCAAAACAAACAGGTAAAGACCTATAAATCTGGTCGCCTCCATCACCTGGAGTTCAGAATCATCTTTGACTGCCAAGATGAAGACAGCCGGCTGTTACCTCCTTGTCCTGGCACTTCTGCTGGGCCCTGTGTTCCAGATATGTGCAGCTGGTGAGTACAGGCTCACTCCTCAGTGTGCCTTCTCTACAATCTGCCCTTCTCTTCACACACCACAGCCCCATCGCTGCTGCCTCGTCTCCTTGTCCTCAGACTTCTGCATGCACTGTCTATCCCTCTTCACTCTCCTCTCAGCACCACCCACCAACGACCCCTTCCAGCTGAAAGCAGACTTCCTGGGCTACCCCTTCAATCGCCCTAAAGCAGAGACACCTCTTTCTGTCTAATGTGTACTCCTCACTCAGCCTTCATGCTGGTCTTTGCCTGTCTTTTCCCCTTGCAGAGATGTAATGTCTTCACCCATTCCAAACCACTAATTGCTGTGTCTCTGTGCACTCAGTGCTCACTTGTCCTGGCACCTCTGCCCATGGAGTGGGGCTGTGTGTGTTCTGTTAGAGGGCAGCATGATGATACCATGGGTGGAGAATCTTAACTCTAAGACATAGACACATCTAGAAGCAGTGCCTAGAGGTTTGGGAGACAGTGGTGGAGTGTATCTGAAGGTGGATGGATTCAGCCTCCACTTTGCTGCACCCGACAGACGGTGATGGGTCCACGCCTTGTAAACAAAGCCTCTAGACTAGCTGTCAGTCAGCAAAGAGTTCAATATAAGCAGGTGAGTGGTACAGGTTAGGGAACTAAAGAGGTGGAGACAGAGCTTCAAATATAAGGGGTCTTCGCCCCTTATAAGCTGTAGTAGAAGGAATGAACTCTAATGGCTGATGGGGGAAGAAACAATGAGCTCTGACAGTGGGAGAGAGTTTCAAAGACTGATGGAAGAAGAATCTATGAGATTTAACAGTAGGAGCTCTAATGAGTGGGGTGAGGGGTAGAAGGGACGCTGAGCTCTAACAGTGGGAGAGAGCTTTAAGGAGAGATGGAAGCAGTAACAATGAGCACTAAGATTGGGAGAGAACTGTAAAGACTGGTGTCGAAAGAGACCCTGAGGCTAAGTTATTTCTAATAAAAAATCAGAGGAATTCCTATTTCTGGGAATCCTAACTATAACTTGCTACCACTAGGCTAAATATATATATATAATATCTCAATCTATCAAAACAATGTTCTTTCAGGCTTAGAGTGATGCATGAACTCTGGGTAGTTCCCACGTTTAGGTGGAGAGCGGTTCCAGTATAAAGCACCCCACAGCACCAGCAACATTCTAGATGTGCTACGTGAACTAGGTGAAAACGACTGTTTTATCAATAGTAGAGCGTTAGTACATTAGTGAGGGAGTGCAAGCTTCCTTGGGAGGGGGCTGTGTGCGCCTTGACGCTTCCTCACGGCTAGGTGTGCACTGGGATGGTTTTGGTGAACTGGATGATGTCCAGCTCAGCACAAAGGTCTGTGCTCAAGTGTCCTCTCCATTGTAATAGGGGGTTGGATCTGAGTAATGAGGCCAGCAGGCTGACTCGTTCTTACATCTTGTTATTACAGACAAACCCGGGAGCTGTCCTTTCGCAGGAGTGTGCGATCTATTGAGCTTCGACGTGAGGTGCAATGGAGATGAAAGCTGCGGTGGTACCCAGAAATGCTGTAGGAACCTGTGCACCATTCTGTGCCTTGATGCAGGTATGACGTCAATGCACGGGTCTCCTTGGCAACGCCCATCATTTCACATGGAGGGGGGCCCCCTTCCTTCAGGCTGCTTTGGGTCTCAGAGCACCAACAACACAGGAGAGTTTCTTACAATAAGTCTGATACTGAACATACATTCACACCTGTAGGGCTGCAGGGCAAAGGTCACAGTCCATGTTGTTATCATGGTACAGCCTAACCCTCTTTGAGAATAAACTGATTCAAACTTTTACTTCTTAGGGAAAACGAATGAGCTCCTAGGAGGCTCACTCAAGTCTGATTTATAGATTTAACCCCTGGTGCTATGGTTCTGGTGAAATATCTCTATGTATATTAAACGTCTATACATGACATGCAGTAGCCATGGGTTTGGGTCCTTTTTAGTAAAAAAGGTTCCCTCAAACTTTATTGAGATGCAAAAAAAGGGAGATTGTTAGTGCATCAGCAGTGCAAGCTTCCTTTACACACAGAAACGCTCAGGCTTGGCAGCAGCAGTGCGAGCTTCCTTTACACACAGAAAAGCTCAGGCTTGGCAGCAGCAGTGCGAGCTTCCTTTACACACAAAAACGCTCAGGCTTGGCAGCAGCAGTGCGAGCTTCCTTTACACACAGAAACGCTCAGGCTTGGCAGCAGCAGTGCGAGCTTCCTTTACACACAGAAAAGGTCAGGCTTGGCAGCAGCAGTGCGAGCTTCCTTTACACACAGAAAAGGTCAGGCTTGGCAGCAGCAGTGCGAGCTCCCTTTACACACAGAAAAAGTCAGGCTTGGCAGCAGCAGTGCGAGCTCCCTTTACACACAGAAAAGGTCAGGCTTGGCAGCAGCAGTGCGAGCTTCCTTTACACACAGAAAATCTCAGACGTGGCAGCAGCAGTGCGAGCTTCCTTTACACACAGAAACGCTCTGACTTGGCAGCAGCAGTGCGAGCTTCCTTTACACACAGAAACGCTCAGGCTTGGCAGCAGCAGTGCAAGCTTCTTTCACACACAGAAACGCTCTGACTTGGCAGCAGCAGTGCGAGCTCCCTTTACACACAGAAAAAGTCAGACTTGGCAGCAGTAGAGCGAGCTTCCTTCACACACAGAAAAACTCGGACTTGGCAGCAGCAGTGCGAGCTTCCTTTACACACAGAAAAGGTCAGGCTTGGCAGCAGCAGTGCGAGCTCCCTTTACACACAGAAAAGCTCGGACTTGGCAGCAGCAGTGCCAGATTCTTTCACACACAGAAAAGCTCGGACTTGGCAGCAGCAGTGCCAGCTTCTTTCACACACAGAAATGGGCCAGAGTTGGCAGCAGCAGCTCGAGCGTAATCCACACATAATGGGACAGAACAAGTAGCAACAGGGATGTTCACACACCCACAACAGGGATGCCTCTGGTAGCAGCAGAGCAAGCTTCTTCCACACACAGACCACGTGCAGCATTGCACATCCACAGACAGTGCAGCAGATAACACACAGAGACACAGCACACCCATCACACAAACCCACACACCAGATCCAGGTGTAAAACAGTGCAAATCTTCTGTTACACCTTTCTGGTGTTTTGTGGTAATCAATAATATTTAATTATGGTTCAGTCATGTTTGCCATTGATTGATTCACCTATAAATTTGTGTTACATCAACGGATCTGCACCAAATCTGCCACTCTTAGCGCAGTCAAATAAGATCCCGTCATGCAATTCCATGCAGAGGGAAAACAGTCAAAAAGGGGAAAAAAATGTATTTCCCATTTTAGCTCCTACGAGAAGTTTTGCCCGCACCTAGAGCAAAAGCCACCAAACAGATTTACACCAGTCTTAGCAGGGACGGCGAACTTTACTCAGAAAGTGTGCTTTTGTTGATTAGATCCAAATCTGCTCAGTTCCTTTGGAGCTGTTGTGTCTTAAAGAGGTGCAGAATAGGCCTGAAAGGGGTCACACTTTGTATATCTTCTTTATGTCTTGTCAGTTGAAGAATCATTTGTTGATTTGCTTTTAGCTTTGGCACCAGTTGTCATGCATGACATTTCATACACACTTAGTTTGTGGCGCTTACTCTTTGTATTTTCAACTTTGTGCAGCTCCACCGAGGTGGGATGGCAGGTAAAAAATAGGGGGGCTAACAAGTGCTGATTCTCTAGTAAACCTGGCACTGTGTGACACATCTGCACACAATCTGGCAGGTGCCTGCGGGAATGCTTTTCTACTGGTGTGTCATGTGTCACAGTGGTGGCTCCCACTTTACCGTTCCAGGGTCACACCCTCGTTGTGTTCTGGCCTGTTTGTATTACACCAGAATTGAATAATAGCATTATATTTACTCTTGGTGAAAACATTCCATCAATCAAGAGCCTGAGGCAGCCAGTGAGAGTGTGTGATGGATGCTGCAGGCACAGTCAGATACCAGCACCAGGCATCAGAGAGATAATTCAGGAGCTGGCGAAACAACCCCCCCGGCCTGCCCTCAGGGCCCTGGCACACCTCAGCGCCTAACCTCCCCATGCCCTGCTAAAAAGCCGCATCTAAAGGTAGGCATGGGTGCTGAAGCCCTGTGGTGCCCATGGCTCTATGCCAATCAGCCAGTCATCTCACCCATTCCCATTGGTTGGAAAACAGTGGAGTGAAAGTACAGAGACTGAAATCTCAGATCTGTGACTGTGCACGATCATGGTTTCAGTTTCATGCTCCTGCCCTGATAGCAGAAAGAAGCAGAAGGACTCCAAACCTACACAGGCAACAGGGAAAGTACAAAGAAAACTTTTAAAAGCCTTGTGTTTATGCGAGCGTGTGCTTCTGTGAGAGAGTGTATGTATGTGCGAACATGTCTGTGTGTCTGTGTGACTGTGTGACTGAGAGCGTGTCAGTGAAGAAGTGAGTCAGATGGCCTCATTAGGAGTTTGGAGGTCCCACCAGGGGACCAACAAGCTCGCAGGGAGGACGCCACCACCAGGGTGCCCCCGCCCTATTACGAGGTTTTTGCCAGTCTGATTGGCGGAAACCTTGAAATCGAGCATTCCTGCCGGTCAGACCAGCAGGAACAATGCTATGAGATAGCACTCGGCTCCCTTAAAGGAGCCCAGTGCTGTCTCGTAGCACAGAGGGGGCTGACCAGCACCCTCGGAATGCTCCATGTCTGCAAAGCAGACAGTGCACATTCTGACGATGCTGGGCAACGGGGCCCCTGCACTACCCATGCCATGGGCATGGGCCTCCCTGTGGCCCTCGGCCCTTGTTCTCGGCCATCCTTTTCATGGCAAAGTCCCCACCATGAAAAGGATGGCAGAGAAGAAGGTTGTAATCAGCCAGGTGGCACTGAGTTCAGCACTGCCCTGGCTGACTACAACCAAGACCGCCATCACCCCGTCGGGATCTGTGATCCTGGTGGGGATGGCGGTCTTTAGGCAGGTCTGCCCGCTTAACTTGTAATGTGGTTTTCGGACCACCACTGCAACAGTGGTCCAACCATCACCTCTAGGCTGCCGGTCCTAGGACCGCCAGCCTCGTAATGAGGCCGAGAGTGAGTGGGAATGAGAGACAGAAGAGTGAGTAAAAGTGATGATGGATGAGAGTGAGGGAGAATGACAGTGAGTGTCAAAGCGAGTGATAATGAGTGAGACTGAGAATGAGACTGAGTAAGAGTGGATGAGTCAGTGAGTGAGACTAACAAAGAGTTAGAATGAGTGACTAAGTGAGCCTGAGTGTGCCAGAGTGAGACTGAGTGAGAATGAGTGAGTCTGAGCGAGTAAGAGTGAGATTGACTGAATCACAATGTGCAAATCTGTGTCAAACTGAGTGAGACTAAGCAAGAATGAGTAACTCACAGTGAGACTGGGTTAGCCTAATTGAGTTAAAGTGGGAATCAGTGAATGAGTAAATCAGAATGAGTGACCCTGAGTAGGACTGAGTGAGATTTAATAAGTGAGAATGATTGAGACTGAGTGACAATAAATGAGACTGAGTGAGATTGAGCCAGAATGAGTCAGAATGAGTTAGACTCAGTGAGTCTGAGTGAGTTAGGGTGAGATTGAGTGAGTCATAATGAGTGAAAATGAGTTGGACTTAGTGCGACTGAGTGAGCATGAATGAATCAGAATGAGTGAAAATGAACAAGACTGAGTGAGATTAGGTGAGATAGAGTGAGACTAGGCGAGTCACTGGGACAGGCTCAGTCAGAGTAGGTAAAAGTAAGTGAAAGTGCGAATGAGAGTACGTGAATGAATGAATGAAGCTGAGGGGGAATGAGTGATAGAGTAAGACTGAATGCCACTGAGTGTGAGCAAACACCCCACACCCTCTGGGAAGCAGTCATGGTCGCTCACTAGAATCTGAACCAAGGATTACGCCCACTACTTTGAAATGTCACCTCATCAAAGGGAGGGGAAGAGTTAAATACTGTCACTAAAGTTTTGATTTGCTGTTTACTTTGGAGCTGTTTGATGAATCTGCATCAAAGGTGGCAAGCAGTCAGCGAGAAGCACCAGGACCGGTGTGTCGGGTTTTGTGCAGATCTAATGACAGTATAGTAAAAGGAAGGGAGTCAGCAATGTTTTCATTTACTAGTATCTTTGGCCCTGTCTCATGGATTGACACTAAATGTGGCAGTGACTTGGTGTGTCTAGCCTACTTCTGATTCTCTCACTTTCTTGCTGGCCCGTGATGGGAGTAAGAGGAAAGACCTTCAGCGGGGAGGGATGGCAAAATAATAATTTGCTATTACATTTGTTAGTGTTTGAAGAACCCACTCAAATTTGGTAAATGTTTAGGAGGATGAGCTTCCTGTTGGTTAATTGAAATTCTGAGCTGCTGATCTGTCTAACAGAGGCAAGGGTACGTGGGGGTGATTAAAGTTTCATTCACTAATATGAATTGGGGTACATATTGTATTGCACACCGTAACTAGCAAATGCAGGGCTCTTCCAGTTTTGTGTTCAATGAACCAGAACTGATTTCTAACTGAGTTATTTTCATGATATAAATAAACACATAAATACACTGTAGGGCAGCAGTATGAACATCTGTTGAGTACCTTCTGCAGGGTTTGTAGACCTGAAACAAGGACCTAGTACCTAATGGAAGGTCCAGCACAAGCCCATGTAGATTGCCCTGGAGTGGTAGTCCCTAGCTGTGAAGCCTGCCATGGGCTTGCAAACCATACAACTGGATTCACAAACCCCACTTAAAATGTCATAAAACAAGGCCAGTCCAGAGGTCATGCTCTGCAGCCAACCCCCATGTGCACAGCCAAAGGCTGTGTTCAGTGAGCACTGCATCCCGCAGTGGTTGGGCGTAGGTCAGTGAAACCCTCTGTGCACAAATGCAATACATAATCCACAACACGCATGCAAACCATAACTCACACACCAAATGCAATGCTTATGATCTCACAATGGGGACTATTCACAAAGGTAACTTACACGAGTATTTTACATGTGTAATGTATTCTTACCCTTTTGAGTAAATTTACTCCTTCTAGTTATTCAGAAAATTCAAATATAAATACTACTTTAAGTTATTCAGAAAGCCAAATATATATGATTCAAAAGTGTAGTCTCACACTTCTTCCGTCTTGGAAACAATGAGGGAAGTGAAGTGTACACGTGTGAGTTCCTACTGCCAAAAAGACCTGGTAGTAAGTCCAGAACCACACATGCCCAACCACTGGTATTGCAGCATCCTCCCATAGAAAGCAATAGAGGTTGGGTACTAAAATAACATCCAATAGGAAATAATTTAAATTAAAATAAATAATTTAAAACAGTTCAAAATATGAATAGAGATATTTTAGTGTTAAACAACCTAAAAATAAAACAGTAATTATTTAATCATAAAATATTTTAACAACCTTTTTTACATTTATAAATTAATGTAACATTTCTTTTACTAAAAGATAAATGACAGAAATAATTCTATACATCACTTTTATTAAATTTTGTTTTCTAAGAAATTATTTTTTTTTAGCTTAATTGAGATAGTTTTAAAGTAAACTTGAGGAAAATATTTTTATTTAATTATATATTTAAATACTTAATTTAAGACCTTATAAAAAATTGATAGTGTGGTGCCTTTTTCTGCTCTATATTAAAAAAATTATATATACTTCACATTATAATTGAACATAAACATATTTTTACTAATTTAATATAAAGGTCAATAAACAATTTCACTTTTTCCTATCCACGTTAACTGAGGATTCTCCTTATGGCAAAGTATAAGAAAAGGAAGTACATTTGATTTAAATAACTGCCACCCACGTTTTTGGTGCAGCTCCAGTTTTCTGCTTCTCTTTCAAGACTTCTGAGGTCTCTGAAGTTTTCAAAATCCATCAACAACTAAACACCTACCTGTTCAAACTCTATCTTGCCCTACAATCCAAGATCACTTGACTCTTTCCTTTTCTCCTTTCTTTGCCCTCCAGTTGATTTTGCGCCCATTTCCGCCCCTCCAGCGTAACACCCATTCATCCTGGGTGTTTCTGCTCTTCTCTTGATGCTGAATTCAAAATAAGTCCTAACATATTTCCCTCCCACATTATTGTAAAGAGATCCTTTTTCCACTACAACAGAGATCCAGATGCGTACAGTGGCAGAATGGGGGTGGCAAGGCGGGGGGGTGAAAAGAAAGAACACTTACCTGTGTACGGCTGCCGTCTCTCCTCCATCCTCTTCTCTTCCTGACTCCCGGCAGCACAGACGCGCAGAGACTCCCAGACTCACCTAAGCCAATCACAACGCTGCTGTCACCAGCACGACAGCAGCATCGTGATCGGTCTGAGCGGCCTGGTTTGGCGCTCAGACAGGGAGTGGGAGCCTGTGCACATTCTCAGGCAAATCGTCATGCGCGCTTATGGTGCACATACAACTCCTTCCTGTGACACAGCCCAGCCCTGTCCCGCCCTAACCTGACTTTGCACTGAAAAATAAAATAATACCATTGTGTTATTATAATGGTATTTTTGCTCAGAGCAGTGGGGCGACGCTGCTCTGCCTTAGAGGAGCCTCAGCTGGATTCATAGTCTCTGCTCCTTGTGTAAAGCGCACTGACACCGATTTTAATTAGAGCGGTCTACATAAAAAGCTGTAGTTCATAAATAAATAGCAGTAATCTCCATCACACAAGTCCTACCTACTCTTTCTCATCGTGGTTCTTGTGAGTGAGGGTGATGAGTGAGAGGGGTGGTAATGTACATCTCTGCTGTGGTTTTTACCAAGAATAAGTGCATTTCAAGAGAGTGCAGAGTGTGTAAACATATTTCCAGTAGGTGGTGACTGAAAGAATGTCAGTAGGTTTGGTCTCCCTGATCCTTCCCTCTCCAGGGACTCCTCATATTTTTCTTGGGCTCAAAAGGATGCACAGGTGGGCACTGTGGTCCAGTGAACACTCTTCTTTACTGAAGACCAACACTGACTTGGATCTGGGACATACTTTTGAGACAGCTTTGTGCCTTCTAGAGGCATCTCACTTGTTTCTCTACATGCGAATGATTGACACCAAGGTTGCATTCAGTGTATAATGTTGCTTGATTCAGTGTATAATATTGCTTGATCCATCCTGCTCTACAGTTTTCTCGGTGTAGCAATGTGTTTTTTAGAACCTCCAGTACATATATATATTGTAAGAGTGAAAAGTGCTTAATTGTTACAATGGAGGATTGTTAGCTTGATTGTCTATATCTTTACAGTTCTCTAACTCTCCACCTCCCACGGACGAGGTCTGTCGAGGCCTAATGCCTGCTCAGCCGCTTACGCTTGGACGCACCAGACAGACCTGGTTCTTCTCTGACCAGCATCACGAAACCTTTCCAGAGACCACTGAAAGAAGAACCCTTCGGATGAGGGAAGGATGTGCTTCGCTTACACCCCTGCATCTTGCTGATAATACCCCCTTTACTCATATTAGACAGCCTTGAGAGCACAAAGCATTCAGTAACTCCTTGTACATTGCAGAATACTTGTGACAGGATAAGATCTATCCCTGGTCTTCTGAAGACATCTTTACACGGCCCATATCTGACAATGACTTCTAGCTCGCGAGGCAGTGGGGACATCTGCTCGTCATCAGGGCTGTTAGGAGAGTCTGCAGAGCCACACAAAGTCACAAGCAGCTAGATTTAAAAACAGCTGTTGGTGTTGCCCTCCCTTCTGGCTCCCTTCTCTGTATAATCTCGCCTTGTACACTGAGTTACTGTTTCAGAGGAAGGGGAGAATGCCATGCTTGTTGTTCTGTAATTGATTAAACATATGATTGAACTTCAAATAAGCAATAAAATCTGAATGCATGAACTTAGTAGGGTGTTGTTCCTATTTGCACTGCACAGAGTTTGTATTATTGTCCATCACAACCCCTGTGGGAGCCGACAGCCTTTCCTTTATTTTTTGCTCGGGCTCATTGAACCATCAACGTAAGTAAATACAACATATATGCATTAATTTAAAAGTATAAAATCTAGATAACATTCTTCAGCTAAACACATTCTTTTGCTTCATAAATGCTAAAAATACAATACAATCACCAAAGTCATCGTGTTCACAACATAAAAAGTCTACAGCCTTTGGGTTCCATCTAACATCAGAGCTTGATTAATTTCAGACTTGTACACTATGCCTTCTATGAAAACTTGGATACAGTAAACCCTATGCAAGTACGAGCATCTGGTTTGCAAATCATTCTCATTAGCTTTATTTTGGTGAGTTCACACCATAAACATGAATATACAAAATTTAAAAATATCTCGATAAATATTCAATACCATACAAAATGTTGTAAAAGAATTATTTTTAAATGTGATTAACAGAAATGACAAAAGTATGGGTGGGAAAAAATAAAAAAGAATCTAGGCATTCAAGCAAATGAAACAAATCGACTGCAAAACATGGTGAAATAAATCATAAACAATTTGCAAAGCAATGGGTATGGCATATGTGAGAGTTAGAGATATTGGCATTGTAAATGACAATGACTTTTACCTATATGTTTTGGTTTGGAGTGGAGTGGGTGTGTGTGAGGAGCCACAGCAACCTTCCCAGGCCTGTCGCTGCAGGAAAGAGGACACAACAAGGCTGCCATCTTGGGAGTGTTCTTGCCTCATTCCCACAGACTGGCTCTGATACCCTAGCGATGCAACCCTTTCTAATGTGTTTACCTAAACTTTTATAGCACCAAACAAGCCACAGCACAATGTGGCATTTTTGTTGCATTTAACTCGGAGAATGAGGGGTAAAAAGAGTTAGGAGCAAAGAAAAGGGGGCAGCCATATATTTCTGTGTGTAAAACTTTTAAAGGAATAAATCCTCTACTTTGGCAATACCAGTCTAACTTTTAAAAACATTGACTAGATACAAAGACAATAACAGAAGAGGCAGCTTAACTGCAAATGAATTATAGCGATTTTGTTAAAAATGGCACCCGCTTTGCAGCTCTATGAAAGGGCAGAACCTGTATTACCAAGCGCTATACTAAAAAAAGAGTTATTTCCAGACTGTCCCAACATGCACCGGACAAAGAAATCTAGGGGAGAGGATGTGGGTTATGGGTCAGAGCTGCCGGGAACATGGTTTGAGTCTTGTGACCAGTTCAACATCCTGTGATTCTGGGCAAGTCACTTAGGGGGTCATTTTGAGTTTGGCAGGCGGAAAGGCCCTCCTGCCAAACTCCTGCGGTCAGGTAGCCACCAGCACGGCTGCCTTTCCGTGGGCACCATTATAAGTTCCCTGCTGCGTCAGCAGGTGGAGAGGTTGTTTCTGCCTGCTTGGCCAGTGGGGAACAGCCCACAACGTTGACACAGGCTCATAATTGAGCCTGCAGCAATGTTGCGGTTTGTAGGGTGCAACAGCACCCATTGTGCTTTTCACTGTCTGCATAGCAGACAGTACAAAGCACAACAGGGCTGTCCATGGGAGACCCTGCACTGCCCATGCCATGTGCATGGACAGTGCAGGGGCCCCCATGGAGCCCCTGCATCCCGTCTCCGCCAGCTTTTACATGGCGGTGCAACTGCCATAAAAGCTGCCAGAGAGAGGGGGTCTTAATCCCTAGGGCAGCGCTGCTTGCAGTGCTGCTCTGGCGGATTAGGACCACCAGCACCACCAGTCCCTCCAGTGAAGGGAAACTGGCGGTGCTGGCGGTCCGACTGGGGCTGAAACACCACGGTCATAATGCAGCGGTCTGACCACCGCCAAAGTGGTCAGACCACTTCCTTGGAGGCAGTCAGACCTCCAGTGCGGCCCTGGCGGTCAGAAGACCACCAGGGTCGTAATCAGGGCCTTAATCTCCCCTTTCTACCAAAAATGAATGTGTTCTTGTGTAATGTAACCAGTGGCCATGTAAAGCGCTACAATACCTTTCTATTGAGTTCATGCTAAATCAACTCTATTTGAAGAAGCCCAATTTACATTCAAAGACTAGCTGTTTTTTGCTATCAAGCTTGAAGCCGTGAAGTGCTTGGGTCTGGAGTCACAACCCCTTTTCTACCATTTTGGAGACAACACCTTCACCATCTTCAGGCCTATGTGCTTGGTTGGTGACTCTCCGGAGGTTATGAAGAGCACGTGCTGTTGCATAGTGTTAAGCTCTATTCAAGTCAGTTGGTTAATGCACCCACTGCAGAGGTCTTGACAGAACAACAATGTCACTGGTTACAATCCTGACATAACTTTTTCACTTCTTCATCTCTGCAAGGTCAATGCAAATGAATGATAGCGATTTTGTTAAGAATCACATCTGCCCTGCAGTGGTATGAAAATGGCAGAACATTTATTACCAAGCGCTATAAACAAAAAAAAGTTATTCCCAGACTGCCCCAACACACACCAGACGAAGTAAAGAACCCTAGGGGCGAGGATGTGGTGTAAGGGATAGAGTTGCCGACTTTAGAGCTGGGGAACATGGGTCGAGTCTCGGCGCCAGTACAACATCCTGTGATCCTGGGCAAATTGCTTAATCTCCCCTTGCTACCAGAAATGAATGTGTTCTTGTGTAATGTAATCGATGCTCATGTAAAGTGCTGCACTACCTTTGTATTGAGCTTGCGCTATATAAAAATGCAAAAAAATAAATAAATAAAAAAGACCCCGCAGACATCACAAAGAAACAGCAAGATGCCCAAAACCAAGGAAGACGAATAAACAACATACCACCATGAGCGAAGCGGTGAGGAAAAAGAAAAAATAGTGCACCAACACGAAGCTATCTGGTCGATTGTGCAATAATCCATGTAACGGGGTCAGTCTCTAAGGCAATAACAAAACATCCTCAAGGAGGGACAAACGTAAAGCACTTATCAGCCACATCAAGGGATTTTTGAAAGGCAGTCCCAGGAAAGAATGAAAGTGATGGGCACGAGGTGGGCGTGGTTAAAGCCCACAGAATACATTACAAAAGGTCAAAAAGCAGCGCTTGCGCGCTGCTATGGTCATCCTAAAAATGTTGGCTTCGTCAGAGTGCTTGGGGCGTCGATGCCTTTCTCCCTCGGTGTTGCTTGGTTTATTTGTTGCTGAAATGAAAGGCTCGATGATCGCCCCTCCAGTGGTGGCTGGCTTGTGGCCAGCTGTTCTTAGGTAGAAGCAGAGCCCCGGGGCCAGTGCCCTGACGGGGAGTGTGCGTGACTTCCAGATGAAAGTGCTGGCATTGGGCCCAGTGCGGTCCTCAGCAGGGGTGCCCCCCGGGCTCCGAGCCCTGCCATGGCCGAGAGGTTCTACCTCACAGAAGCTAGGGGGTGCAAACCCCATGCTGCCCCTGGCTTGCTCCGGAACACGGGGGTCTGGCGGGAGGGACTGGGAGGGATCCTGAGATGGCATGTGGCTGCAGACTGAGAGACTCTTGCAATCCCTAAAGTAATGACTGCTATGTAGGGTGGAAGTGTTCAGAGCGGTGCCCACTGCGTCTTCAGCCTGCCCTCCTGCCCCAGCCGGGCATTCGTTCACCATGATGACTTGTGACAGAGCTATTGGCGTCGTAAATTAATAGCTGGACATATCTTGCCACATAAACTGGTCAACCCTGCCTTATAGTTTGGACTTTTCCTGCCACATAATTCCAGTGGCCCTGCATATAACTAAAGCACTCCCATTTACCTTCGTCCTCTGTCTGCAGCAAAACATGAAAATGTTGCCATTTTGCATCCTAATTGAAAACTGCCATGCTAATTCCAATGGAGTACCTCCTTCACCACCCTCCATCAGAGATGCTGCTAACACAGTTCCCGCAACAAGACAGCCACAGAAGAGGAGCAAGAGAAATAAACTAAAAGGGTCACCCAAACGTATCAAGACTGTTCAAACAGTCATAGTTTAATAAGGATGATAAATTGGCCAGAATGATGGTCATAATTGTAATAAGGAGAGATTAATAAAGTATGTACAATTATCAAATACGCCCAATAAAAACCTTCTTCAGAAACACACCTTTGGCATTACACTGCAATTATAAATTAAGCACTTCAAGCTAAAGGGGTTAAAAGTGACGTACATATATTAAAAATGCTTGAGATGGCTTTAGAATAATGGTGCCTCGGTATTCACATTGAACTGCAACAGCTGCGTGCTGGAAAGGAAAGCTTTAGGCACCTGCACATGATTATTGAAAAATTAAGGTCTGAGTGAGCTAAAGGTGTTAAAAGTGGCTGCACAGACATATATAAAATGCCCTAGATGGCTTTAGAATAATGGTGCTTTATTATCCACATTGATCTGCAACAGACGCGCATTGCGAAGGAAAGCTGTAGCCACCGGCATGTGATTATTTACAAATTAAGCACTGGGTGCAGAGTGGTCAGAACTCACACATTCAGGGTGAGGCTGGAGTCCTTAGTTGTTGTTTCTTCTTGGACAGCGCCGCTATTCACGACAGTTCCTGTTCCTTATGTGTGCAGGGCAGTCCTCTGGAGCGTGACAGAGGTTGCTGGTCCTGCTGGATGCGTCACTGTTTTTTTGCAGGTTCTTTGAAGCAGGAGACAGGCCGGTAGGGCTGGGACCAAATCAGTTGTCGTCTTCCTTCTTCTCTGCTGTGGGTTTCAGCTATGCAGGCCTTCTTCTTCCTGTTAGGTCACCAGGAATCTGGTGAACTGGGTTCAGGAAGGCCCTTAAAACCTGGATTTAGGGACATTACAAGAGTCAGAGGGCAGTAGCCAATGGTAACTGTCCCTGAAGGTGGCCACACCCTTCTTGTGTCCACTCCCTTTGGGAAGGGGGACACAAACCTAACCCTATTGGTCCCTGCCCTCCAAACTAAAATGGAGGATTCTGCAGGGAGGGGTTCACCTCAGCGCCGGACACCTTAGGGGTGGCCCTAGCTGGGGTGGTCACTCCTCCCTGTTTTCCCTAATTTTCCCACCAGACTTGCCGCCAACAGTGGGGCTTGTCCAGGGGCAGGCAGCCCTACTACCTGGAGTGCCCTGGGGCACTGTAACCTGAGGCTTGAGCCAGGTGTTACAGTTCAGGGGGGAGTTGTGAAGCAACTCCACAAAGGACAGGCTTTGTTTCTGACTACAGAGAGCACAAAGGCTCTCACCCCATGTGGTCAGAAACGTGTCTAAAAGTGGCAGGCTGGCACATACCAGTCAGTCCTGCACTAGCAGTTGGGCTAAGATGCCCTCTGGGTCCATCTGTTAATAAATCCCAAACTGGCATCGGTGTGGATATATTATGGTGAGAGTTTTGATACCAAACTTCCCAGTATTCAGTGAAGCCATTATGGAGCCGCAGAGTCCGTAATGACAGACTCCCAGACCATATAATCAATATGGCTACACTGCACTTACAATGCCTAAGAATGGACTTAGACACTGTAGGGGCATATTGCCTATGCAGCTATGCCCCTCACCTGTGGTATAGTGCATCCTGCCTTAGGGCTGTAAGTCCTGTTAGAGGGGTGACTTACCTATGCCACAGGAAGTGGTTTGTAGGCATGGCACCTTGAGAAGGGTGCCATGTCAACTTTGCTTTTTTTCTTTCTACCAGTACACACGCTGCAAAGGCATTGTGCATGTGCTTGGTAAGGGGACCCCCAGGGTGGGTGGCATAATACATGCTGCAGCCATTGGGGACCTTCCCTGGCTACAGGACCATTGGTACTATGGTCACCTTTTACAAGGGACTTAACGGTGTGCCATGTGAGTGGCAATTGTGAACACAAAGGTAGAGACTTTGGGAAAGAACACTGGTGCTGGGGCCTGCTTAGCAGGATCCCAGCACACTTTCAATCAAGGTTGGCATCAATATCAGGAAAAAAGTTGGGGGTAACCATGTTTACAGTGGCACTTTCCTATACACATCCAATCCCAGGAGCTGATGAGCTCATTGACAGACTAGGGGCAGCCAGGTGTTCGAGTACTTTTGGTTTAACTTCAGGGTACTGGCAGATTAGCCTGGCCCCAGGAGCAAAAGAGAGGTCAGCATTCTCCACTCCAAGTGGGCATTCTCAGTTCACTGTTAAGTCATTTGGAATAAAGAATGCACCTGCCACCTTCCAAAGGCTGGTGAACCAAGTGCTTGTTGGGCTGGGATCCTTTAGTGCAGCTTACCTAGATGACATAGCTGTTTATAGCTCCACCTGGCAGGATCACCTCATCAGATAGGGCAGGGTACTCTTGTATTCTTGGGCCACCTGGTTTGTGGGGTCCAAGTCCAATCCCTCCAACCCAAGAATCAGACCATTCTGGATTGGGAAGCTCCCACAACCCAGACACAGGTCAGGGCATTCCTTGGCTTAACTGGGTATTATAGGAGATTTGTGAAGGATTATGGCACCATTGCTGCCCTCCTCATAGAGCTGACCTCCAAGGAACTGCTCAAAAAGGTTAACTGGACAGTGAGTTGTCAAAAGGCCTTTGACTCTGAAGAAGACTATGGGGGTCATTCCGACCCCGGCGGGCGGCGGGCACCGCCCGCCGGGCGGAAACCGCCCAAAGACCGCACCGCAGTCAAATGACCGCGGGGGTCATTTCAACTTTCCCGCTGGGCCGGCGGGCGATCTCCAGGAGATCGCCCGCCGGCCCAGCGGGAAAGCCCCTGCAAAGAGGAAGCCGGTTCCGAATGGAGCCGGCGGATTTGCAGGGGTGCGACGGGTGCAGTGGCACCCGTCGCGATTTTCACTGTCTGCAAAGCAGACAGTGAAAATCTTTTTGGGGCCCCCAGGGGCCCCACGACACAAGTTCCCACCATCCTGTTCCTGGCAGCTTTTACCACCAGGAACAGGATGGCGGGAAGGGGGTCGGAATCCCCATGGCGGCGCTGCATGCAGCGCCGCCATGGAGGATTACCCCAGCCGGGGGAAATCCGGCGGGAAACCGCCGGACCCGGCTGGGCGACCGCGGCTTCACAGCCGCGGTCTGAATACCTGATGAAGCACCGCCAGCCTGTTGGCGGTGCTTCATCCGGCCTCCACCCTGGCGGTCTATGACCGCCAGGGTCGTAATGAGGCCCTATGTGCTCTGCTCCAGTCCTACAAGCTCTAGACTACTCCAGGCAGTTTATTGTCCAAACAGATGCCTCAGAACTGTGGGTAGGAGCAGCCCTAGCCCAGAAAAATGAGGATGGGCATGGCCAGCAGCCTGTTGCTTTTATACGCAGAAGACTACTCTCTAGGGAACAAAAATGTAGTGCCATAAAGAGGTAAGCCTTTGCAGTGGTTTAAGCCCTGAAGAAGCTGAGGCCATACCTGTTTGGCTCCCACTTCATAGTTCAGACTGATCACATGCCTCTCAGATGGCTACAACAGATGAAACTGCTTAGGTGGGCTATTTCAGTACAGTAAATGGACTTTCAAGTGGAACACAGACTTGAGATGCCCATGCCAGTTCCAGGTTCTTCCACTTAGATGAGGAAGACTCACTAGGGAAAAGGTAGTCTCACCCTCTTTCGTCTGGGCGGTAGTATGAGAAAAGGCCTCTTTTGTCTTTGTTAGCCCCCAAGTTTTGCCTGGTATTTGATGTGGTCTCAAAGTTATTAATGCTCAAAGCCCCTGCCAACCAGGTTCCCCGGGCCAGATCTCTTTCCCAAAACTGTTGTGATGTATTGGCACAACTGGTAACACCTTTAGCTGCCACTATAAGTCCATAGTAAATGTTACTTAGGTACCCAGGCCACGGGGTACTAATGGTAGGCCCCCTGAGAGCAGCAGCACAGATTGTGCCACCCTCTAGGGGCATGCATCCAGAAGTACCCAGTACTGCCATTGCAGGCTGAGTGTCCTGGGGCAATCCTAAAATGCAAACTCAACATGGCACACAGCCCGTGTGCCCTGTCCACTACACATTTCATGCAGTACAGGTGAGGCACCCCTCTGGCAGGCCTTGCAGCCCCAAGGAAGGGTACACTATACTGTATGTGTGGGCATACATGCATGAGCACTATGCCTCTAATGTGTCCTTGCCAAAATTAGGACATAGTAAGTGAAGAGAGTAGACATTTTAAATGCATGTGCTGGACACTGGTCAGTATGAGTTTCACAGCTATAAGTTGGCTACTCTGAACCCTGAGTTGTTTGGTATCAAACAACTTGGAATGACAAATCCAAACTGGTACCAGTATTGGAATTATTACAAAATGTACTCAGGGGTCACCTTAGAGGTACCCTTGCGAAATCTAAAAACAGCCTGCCACCACCAGACAAGAATCTAGAACCCTGGGGTGAGAGATCCTGCTCTATCGGTCCCAGAACAAAGCCCTTCATGGGAAGAGGTGCTATCAAATCTCCCCCAGGAATATACACTGCCCTGCTAGCAAGCTTCAAAGGGTTTACCTCCCTTGAAACACAACCCCCAAGCCTGCTGATAGCAGCAGATGGCTGCCACCATAGCAAATCCCCACTTTTAATGGGAGCAACGTCAGGAAAACACACAAAGAACAGGAAGAGTGACTACCCCTGCTTTCACTACCCCTAAGGTATTGCATGCAAGGTGACCCCTCCATTTCATTTTCCTCCATCTTGCATGGAAGAAAAATAGCCAATCAGGTGAAGGGAAGTTACCTCTGCCCACAGGAAGTAGCCACCCAAAGGTAGATAACCCATTGGTCACTACTAGGAACTCCCCTAAACACCCACTAGATACAGTAGTTGGTGGGCAACGCTAGACCAGAGAATCATATCCCAAGGACAAAAGAATACCAGCAACAAAGGAGACCCAAGACTCGAGAACTGAGGCCTGCTGCGCAAGAAGAAGATGTCAAACCCTGTCTGCTGCACCCAGGACTCGACGATCGACACTGAGGGTTTGTTTGGACATCAGACAGACACTACAAACCACAAGAGGACCTCCATTCTTCTGAAAATTGCTAAACACCTCCCTTCAGAGAGAAGGCATCATTCTCTTGTAACAAAGACCTAAAGACCAGTGAAGTCCACTTCATTGACTGGAAGCTGACCAGGGAACCTGACACTTCAGCTGGTCCAAACTCCTCCTGACGGACCATGCATCATTGGGGCTCCACCATGTACCCCCAGTGCTGCCAAACCAGCTTTCTGAGACTTCCACTGCAGCCCCAGCTGCTGCCACCTCACAGACAGGTTTCTGCCCTCCTGGGGACTGAGCAGCTCAATCCCAGGAAGGCAGAATAATGCATTTCTTTTAGGAGAGGGGTGTGACACCCTCTCCTTTTGGAAATAGGTGTTACAGGCATGGCAATACTGGGAGTCCTCTACAGAGCCCCCAGAGTGCATGGAATCATACAACCAATGCTTGCAAATGCCTTGAGTATGATTCTAAAATGTTTGATACCAAACATGGCCATATTCGGAGTTACCATTGTGAAGCTGAACATAGGTAGTGACCTATGTATAGTGCACATGTAAAATGGCGTCCCTGCACTCACGAAGTCCGGGAAAATGGTCCTTGATGACTTGGAGGCACCTTTGCTAGTGCAGGGGTGCCCTCACACACAGGCACTCTGGACAAAGCCTTCAGGGTGGGAAGGCCTGACATATAGGTGACTTTTAAGTGACCTGGTGCAGTGTAAATGGCAGTGAAAGGGTGCATGCACCATTTCACACAGGCTGCAATGGCAGTCCTGTGGAAGCCTTTGCATGGGTTCCCTATGGGTGGCAAAAGTAATGCTGCAGCCCCTAGGGATTCCCCGGAACCCCAATGCACTGGGTACCTAGGTACCATATACTAGTGACTTATGAGGGGACACCAGTATCCCAGTTGTGGGTGGAATACTGGCTTACCAGTATCCTATAACCATGGTTTAAGGGAGAGAGCATAACTACTGGGGTCCTGATAAGTAGGATCTCAGTAGACACAGTCAAACCCACTGATAAACAGACCAAAAGTGGGGGTTACCATGCTAGAAAGAGGCTACTTTCTTACACAGCCATCCCCCCCAAACAAAGGACAATAAGGCTAAATTTGGCCAGTTGAGACTTTATTGTCTAAGTGATGATAAGTGGAGAGCAGAGCTGCAATAGAGTGGTTGCTCCCTTTATCATCCACTGTATGGTCCCTTCCCTGTGGGAAGGTGAACCACCCTGCTTGGAGATTTTTGGCTAGAGAACAGTGCAAGGGTGAACTCTGAGATTCCCTATTTTTAAGATTATGAAAAAGAGTTAAAATGGGGCAGGATGACCGACCCTGAGATCCAATGTCAGGACAGGGTTGCTCGCCTAAGGATTGAAATGCCAAAAAGGGATGCTGTCTGAGCAAGGCTAGAGCAGGGCAAAAGGTTTGTCCCCATGGCTCTAAGAGAGGACAGAGGTGCTGTCCCAAGGGCTCTACATAAGAATAGGGCTGCGGTCCTTCAGTTTTATAGGTAGTGTAGGGGTGCTGCACTAAAGTTTCTCTGGGTGGGCTGGAGGGTTGCTCTCAATTTACTAAGACAGGGCAGGGTTGATTTTCCGTGTCAGTTTTCCCACAGAGAGGTACGTTTACCTCTGGGGGACCAGTTGTGTTAGCTATTGGCTCTTTTGGTACAGTTTCCACCCTAGAAGAGGTGTCTCCCACCACGAGAATGGTATCCTTTGTGGTAGGGTGGGTAGAGGACACCCTTTTTACCTGTGAGGCGAGGTGTATCCTGAGGCTTCAGGGCTCCTTCTCTTCTATGCTTTTTTGTCTCACCTGAGATTAAAGGAAGAAATTCCTTAGTGTAGGAGGCTGGCCTGGTTTGTAGTGGGTACCTTAGGTACTTACACCTTATATCATGACCAGTTATCCCTTATTTGTGAAGTAGTAGTGTTCTAGCAGCTTAGTCTTATAGAGGTAGCTATAGCAGATTAGCTTAGGCTGAACTAGGAGACATGCAAAGCTCCTGCAATACCACTTATAGTTACAGAGTACTTATACACAAGTAAAGACAATACTCAGTGTTACCAAAAATAAAGGTATTTATTTGGGTGACACAGTACCAAAAATATCTCAGAGACAATTCTCCTTCTGGTGGTAAGTATTAAACACAATATATACACTAGACAAAATTAGACAAGTAAATAGTCATAGAACAATGCAAACAGTAGGAAATTCTATAGAATGCAATGGGAGAAAATAGGTCTAGAGGCAACACAAACCATATACTAAAAAAGTGGAATGTGAATCACAAATTCCCCCCTAGACAAGCGTGGTGTGTGCAGATAGCTGGGAGAGTAAGAATACCGTAAAGGTATGTAAATTACCCCACCCCAGATCCCAGAAAAGCAGGAGTAAAGTACTGCAAGTTTCCTTAGGACACCTTACACCTCGTTTTTGGGATTATTGCATCAGCCATGCAAGAACATTGTTGCAGATGAGAGTTCGTGTCGGAAGGTGCCAACAAGCCTTGGCTAAGACAAAGTACGTTTTTTGTCAAAATGGTGCTGGATGGACCCAGGAGGGACCTGAAGGCCTCAACTCTGTGTGAGGAGGAAGAGGGGGGCTCAGCACTTTAGAGAGCCCTCAGGATGCCAGCCAGCTCCCCCTGGAGCTCCAGGACCCGGGTTCCAAGGAGGTGCAAAACGCAGTTGATGCAGCACCACAAAAGAAGGTCCCACGCAGCCGGAGAACAGCTCAATGAGTTGAGCATCACAAGATGGAGTGCTGGGGACTCGGGCCAGGATGTGCAAGAAGGAATTTTGCAAAGAGTGCAAAGAGGCCTCAGGAGGTGAAGAAGATACAGTACACAGGGGTATCGTCGTTCTCAGGGAAGGCAAGGTCTTACCTCCTCCAAATTGCATCAGCAGGACCTCTGGACAGTCTATGTCGATGATGTCCACCCTCTGTGTCCTTAAAAGCACGCTTGTTGACGTGAGAGGAGTCCCAGGGTACCAGTCATTAACGTTGAAGGTGCCTGCTTGGAGCAGGGAAGTTCTTCAGTCCAACTGGTGAAGGATGAAGACAGGGAGTCCCCAGAGAGTACACACTGTGGAAACTGTTGCAGTTGCTGACTTGAAGCTGAGGTTGCTGAAGAAAAGTGTCTCTTGTAGACACTTTGTTGAAGTTACAGCATTTCTTGGAGCAGGCTGCGGTTGATCTGAGGTCAGAGGAGTCTGAAGTTGTTGCAGAGGATTCTTGAAGGAAACTTGCAAGCAGAATCTAAAGAGAACCCACAGGAAAGGCCCTAAATAGCCCTGAGAGGGAGATTGGCTACCTTATCAGGTATGGACCTATCAGGAGGGGTCTCTGAAGTCACCTGCTGGCACTGGCCACTCAGAGTCCTACAGAGTGCCCCCACAAATTGCAAAGCAAGACGGCTGAAGTCTGGGACACACTGGAGGAGCTCTGGGCACCACCCCTGAGGTGATGATGGACTGGGGAGTGGTCACTCCCCTTTCCTTTGTCCATTTTCCCACCAGAGCAGGGCAGAAGGGGTCCCTGAACCGGTGTAGACTGGTTTATGCAAGGAGGGCACCATCTGTGCCCTTCAAAGCACTTCCAGAGGCTGGGGGAGGTTACCCCTCCCCAGCCTGTAACACCTATTTCCAAAGGGAGAGGGTGTAACACCCTGCTCTCAGAGGGAATGCTTTGTTCTGCCTTCCTGGGACTGGGCTGCCCAGACCCCAGGAGGGCAGAACCCTGTCTGTGAGGTGGCAGCAGCTGTAGCTGCAGTGCAAGCCTCAGAGAGCTGGTTTGGCAGTACTGGGGGTCCATGGTGGAGTCCCCAGGATGCATGGAATTGGCTCCCCAATACCAGATTTGGAATGGTGGGAAAATTCCATGATCTTAGACATGTTACATGGCCATATTCAGAGTTTCCATTGTGAAGCTACATATAGGTATTGACCCATATGTAGTGCACAAGTGTAATGGCGTCCACGCACTCACAAAGTCCAGGGAAATGGCATTGAACTATGTGGGGGCGCCTTTGCTAGTGCCAGGGGGTCCTCACACTTAGTAACTTTGCACCTAACCTTCAGCAAGTGAAGGTTAGACATATAGGTGACTTACAAGTTACTTATGTGCAGTGAAAATGGCTGTGAAATAGTGTGTGCACTATTTCAATCAGGCTGCAATGACAGTCCTGTGTAAGGGTTTGTCTGAGCTCCCTATGGGTGGCTAAAAGAAATGCTGCAGCCCATATGGCTCTCCTGGAACCCCAATGCCCTGGGTACCTAGGTACCATATACTAGGGACTTTTAAGGGGGGTCCAGTGTGCCAATTGAAATTGGTAAATGAAGTTGCTGGCCTACAGTAATAAACTTGAAAGCAGAGAGAGCATAAGCACTGAGGTTCTGATTAGCAGAGCCTCAGTGACACAGTTAGGCACTACACAGGCATACACCTTAGGCCAAAAACTATGAGCACTGGGGTCCTGGCTATCAGGATCCCAGTGAGACAGGCAAGAAACACTGTCAGATAGGTTTTTATCTATGAGCACTGGGGTCCTGGCTAGCAGGATCCCTGTGACACAGTAAAAACACACTGACACACATTCACAAACAGGCCAAAAGTGGGGGTAACCATGCTAGAAAGAGGCTACATTCTCACACTTAGGAATACCCAGCATGGATGCATGGGTCCTATATTCTACTTCAGCCCAACCTGAGACCTCTAGGCCATTTACTAGGAGAGAGCTTACAGGTAAGCTAGGTGACACCACCACTTGCTTAGGGCCAGTAACTCCACCCAAATAAGTTGTACTACAGCTAAAGAGAGAGAATGAGTGGAGTTATTGATATCAGTAACCTGGTACTTCTGTCCACGGAGGTGTTTTGCAGGTGACACCAAGTTTTCAGTCACTAAAATGATACTTGCACCTTTGTCCCTGTAGGCCTGGATCTTAACACCATTTATTAAGATTGGCTGCCTGTACTTATCCATGTTAAGGGGACAAGCAGCCAAGGTGGCAAGTCCAATGCCACCAGGTTTGACAGAAGCGGTCTTGGGACTGTCTACCCCAGTTTCTATGATGGACCCAAAAGTGAACCCAACCACACCTTTCCTTTGACTATTGCCAGTAGTCCCACCACTATTACTACTACTGCTAGGGGCACTAGAAGTTGAAGTGGGTGTAGTGATGGTGGTAGGTTCATGGGCTTTACCTGGACAGGACTTGTCCCCTGGCCAATGGCCTTTACCTCTGCACACATTGCATTAAGGCTTTTTATTGAGTGTAGAAGAGGAAGAAGAAGAATTTGTATCCCCACCCCCAGAGGAGTGTTGAAGACCTGAAGAGGAATTTTTAGTTTTATGTTTGTCCTCATGCTTGTCCTGAAACTTTTCACATTCTTTCTTCTTTTCATTGTGAACCCCTGTATGAGCTTTTCTCCTCACCCTTGTTCTGAACCATTTGTCTGCCTTCTTTCCTAGTTCTTGGGGAGAGGTCAGATCTGAGTCTACCAAATATTGGTGAATCAAACCAGACACACAGTTATTCAGAATAGGCTCTCTCAAAATTTGATTATATAGACCCTCATAGTCAGAGACTTTGCTGCCATGTAACTAACCTTTTAAAATCTTCACGGAACAGTCCACATAGTCTGTCCAATCTTATGAAGACTCCTTTCTGGTTTCTCTGAACTTCATCCTGTATTGTTCAGTTGTTAAGCTAAATCCATCCAAGAGTGCAGTTTTGAGAATACTGTAATTGTCTGAGTCTTCTTTTCTGACAGTGAGAAGTCTATCCCTCCTCTTGTCAGAAATGGACAACCACGGAATAGCAGCCCACCAGCGCCTTTGAGGGACCCTCTGAACTTTGCAAGCCCTCTCAAGTGCAGCAAACCACTTATAGATGTCATCCCCACCTTGTATGGGGGAACAATTTTATGCAGGTTTCTAGAGTCCATGGTGTCCTCCCTAATTCCATAACACTTGAAACAGCTGCTGCCACAAAGGGGAACTAACCCCAACCCTGTGTCTCTCTCTCTCCACAGCCACGGCCTCTCTATCTAGTGGTAGCCGCTGCTGCAGCCTCAGCCTGGCCTCCTACCATTCTGAGTTTCCTGAGCTCCCTATCCATGGAGTCATCACTTGGAGGTGAACCATGGGATCCCCCAGAAACTGATGTGATATGAGAGTGGGCAGAGGTAGCTCTTTCCCTAACTTTACAAACCCTGGTAACCTGACCTCTAGGTGTGAAGGGAGTCCTCCCAAAGTGACTACATCTCCCACTGCCAGCTACACTAGAAGTTATGCTGAAGGGGGAAGATCTTTGGAAGAGCCCTCCCCCTGAATCTTCCGGGTGGATACCTGGCTCTAAGGGGTCAAAATTTCCCTCCCACTCCTCCTCCTGGTTATCAGCATACTCCTGATCATCCTGGAGAAGAAGACTTAACAGAAAAGTCTTATTAGGGTTCTTGCCCACATCTAGGCTCCTCTCTGAGCCCCATAGGTTCTTTGAAGGTTTAGGAAGATAGCCTCTTTCTAGCCTTGTTACCCCCACTTTTGGCCTGTTTGTGAGTATATGTCAGGATGTTTTTACTGTCTCACTGGGATCCTGCCAGCCAGGGCCCAGTGCTCATAGTGAAAACCCTATGTTGTCAGTGTGTTTGATATGTGTCACTGGGATCCTACTAGCCAGGACCCCAGTGCTCATAAGTTTGTGGCTTATATGTGTTCCCTGTGTGGTGCCTAACTGTATCACTGAGGCTCTGCTAACCAGAACCTCAGTGTTTATGCTCTCTTTTTGCTTGAAAATTGTCACTACAGGCTAGTGACTAATTTTACCAATTCTCATAGGCACACTGGAACACCCTTATAATTCCCTTGTATATGGTACCTAGGTACCCAGGGTATTGGGGTTCAGGGAGATCCATATAGGCTGCAGCATTTCTTTTGCCACCCATAGGGAGCTCAGACAATTCTTACACAGGCCTGCCACTGCAGCCTGAGTGAAATAACGTCCACGTTATTTCACAGCCATTTTTCACTGCACATAAGTAACTTATAAGTCACCAATATGTCTAACCCTCACTTGGTGAAGGTTGGGTGCCAAGTTACTTAGTGTGTGGGCACCCTGGCACGAGCCAAGGTGCCCCCACATTGTTTAGGGCAAATTCCCTGAATTTTGTGAGTGCGGGGACATCATTACACGCGTACACTGCACATAATTCACAACCTATGTGTAGCGTCACAGTGATAACTCCGAACATGGCCATGTAACATGTCTAAGATCATGGAATTGTTACATGATCCCCCAGGTCTCTAGCACAGAACCCAGGTACTGCGAAACTGCCTTTCCGGGGTTTCCACTGCAGCTGCTGCTGCTGCCAACCCCTCAGACAGGATTCTGCCCTCCTGGGGTCTGGGCAGCCCCGGCCCAGGAAGGCAGAACAAAGGATTTCCTCTGAGAGAGGGTGTTACACCCTCTCCCTTTGGAAATAGTTGTGAAGGGCTGGGGAGGAGTAGCCTCCCCCAGCCTCTGGAAATGCTTTGATGGGCACAGATGGTGCCCATCTCTGCATAAGCCAGTCTACACCGGTTCAGGGATCACCCACCCCTGCTCTGGCGCGAAACTGGACAAAGGAATGGGGAATGACCACTCCCCTGACCAGTACCTCCCAGGGGAGGTGCCCAGAGCTCCTCCAGTGTGTCCCAGACCTCTGCCATCTTGGATTCAGAGGTGTTGGGGGCCCACTGGACTGCTCTGAGTGGCCAGTGCCAGCAGGTGACGTCAGAGACCCCTTCTGATAGGTTCTTACCTTTCTTGGTAGCCAAACCTCCTTTCTTCATAGCCAAACCTCCTTTTCTGGCTATTTAGGGTCTCTCCTCTGGGCTATTCCTCGGATAACGAATGCAAGAGCTCACCAGAGATCCTCTGCACTTCCCTCTTCGACTTCTGCCAAGGATCGACTGCTGATTGATCCAGGACGCCTGCAAAACTGCAACAAAGTAGCAGGATGACTACCAGCAACATTGTAGCGCCTCATCCTGCCAGCTTTCTCAACTGTTTCCTGGTGGTGTATGCTCTGAGGGCTGTCTGCCTTCACCCTGCACTGGAAGCCAAGAAGAAATCTCCTGTGGGTCGATGGAATCTTCCCCCTGCTAACGCAGGCACCAAAAGACTGCATCACCGGTCCTCTGGGTCCCCTCTCATCCTGACGAACCTGGTCACTGGAACACAGGAGCTGGATGCAAGTGACCCTCACAGTCTAGTGGTCCTTCAGTCCAAGTTTGGTGGAGGTAAGTCCTTGCCTCCCCACACCAGACAGCAAATCTGTGTACTACGTGATTTGCAGCTGCTCCGGCTTCTGTGCACTTTTCCAGGACTTCCTTTGTGCACAGCCTGGCCTGGGTCCCCAGCACTCCGTCCTGCAGTGCTCAACCCGCTGAGTTGGACTCCGACATCGTGGGACCCTCCTTTGTGACTCTGAGTCGACTGCTGTCCTCATATCTTCCAAGTGCCTGCTCCGGTACTTCTGCAGGTGATGCCTGCTTCTGTGGGGGCTCTCTGAGTTGCTGAGTGCCCACTCTGTCTCCTCCTAAAAGGGGTGACATCCTGGTCCTTCCTGGGCCCCAGAAGCACCCAAAAACCTCTACCGCGATCCTTGCAGCTAGCAAGGCTTGTTTGTGGTATTTCTGCGTGGAAACACTTCTGCAACCTCCCTGCCCCCCCTGGACACTATCACGACTCTTGGACTTGGTCCCCTTCCTTTACAGGTCTTCAGGTCCAGGAATCCGTCTTCAGTGTATTGCTGGTGCTTGTGGTTCTTGCAGAATCCCCTATCACGACTATTGTGTCTTTCTGGGGTAGTAGGGTAACTTTACTCCTACTTTCTAGGGTCTTGGGGTGAGGTATTTTGGACACCCTTACTGTTTTCTCACAGTCCCAGCGACCCTCTACAACTTCCCCTAGGTCTGGGGTCCATTCGTGATTCGCATTCCACTTTTGGAGTATATGGTTTGTGTTACCCCTAGACCTATGTTCACCTATTGCATCCTATTGTGATTCTACACTGTTTACACTACTTTACTTACTGTTACTTACCTGTTTTGGTTTTGTGCATATATAACTTGTGTATATTACTTACCTCCTAAGTGAGGGTAGTCTCTGAGATACTTTTGGCATATTGGGGGCGAATCTGACCCGGGCGGGCGGCAGTCGCCGCCCGCCTGGCGGGAACCACCAAATGGCCGCTCCGCGGTCAGAAGACCGCAGGGGCCATTCTGACTTTCCCGCTGGGCCAGCGGGCGCCCGCCAAGGGAGCGCCCGCCGGCCCAGCGGGAAAGGGCCTGCAACACAGAAGCCGGCTCCGAATGGAGCCGGCGGTGTTGCAGGTGTGCGACAGGTGCAGTTGCACCCGTCGCGATTTTCACTGTCTGCTATGCAGACAGTGAAAATCATGCTGGGGCCCTGTCAGGGGGCCCCTGCACTGCCCATGCCAGTGGCATGGGCAGTGCAGGGGCCCCCAGGAGCCCCACGACACCCGTTTCCGCCATCCTGTTCCTGGAAACCGCCGGATCCCCTTTTCTGACCGCAGCTTTACTGCCGCTGTCAGAATGGGCTATGAAGCACCGCCAGCCTGTTGGCGGTGCTTCAGTCATCCATGGCCCTGCCGGTCTTCGACCGCCAGGGTCAGAATGACCCCCATTGTCACTAAAATAAAGTACCTTTATTTTTAGTAACTCTGAGTATTGTGTTTTCCTATGATATTGTGCCATATGATATACGTGGTATAGTAGGAGCTTTGTATGTTTCCTAGTTCAGCCTAAGCTGCTTTGCCATAGCTACCTTCTATCAGCCTAAGCTGCTAGAAACACCTCTATTCTACTAATAAGGGATAACTGGACCTGGCACAGGGTGTAAGTACCACAAGGTACCCACTCTAAGCCAGGCCAGCCTCCTACAGAAGGTCATGACCTCATAGGGAGTACCCATGACCTCAGAGCTATGACTAGCAGTAGACATGATGTAGTGAGTGTTAGAGTAGTGTAAGTGAAAAGCAAAACCTACTCTACCTAACCCCTAGTCTCTTAGAAAGGAAGCTAAGAGACTCGATCCTGTAACTAGGTATATGTATGTATAGTTCTAGGTGCAGAGTACTCTTTTCTGTGGAAAGAACCAGTGACAGAGTGATAAGGCAATTGCAAGTGCTTATCCCACCGCTGCACCATCAATGTAGGAGGCTGGCTTGGTTTGTAGTGGGTACCTAAGGTACTTACACCTTGTACCAGGTCCAGTTATCCCTTATTAGTAAAATGTAGTCAGTGTCTAGAAGCCAGTGTCTCTATGGGCAGTGTGGATGAGCAGCCAAGGCCTAACTAGAAGACATGCAAAGCTCATGCAATACCACTGTAGTCACACAGTACTCACACACATGAAAGAAAACACTCAGTGTTTCAAAAATAAAGGTACTTTATGTTGGTGACACAAATGCCAAAAATGCCTTAGAGACTATACTCCCTTAGGAGGTAAGTAATATACACAGTATGCACACTAGAATGCAGAATTTTCTGTAAAACAGCTAGAAAACAGTGCAAATAGTGAAACTCACAATAGTTAGAACTGGGCCTAAGGGGAACACAAACCATATACTAAAATAGTGGAATGCAAAAGTTGGTTTCCCACCTAAGAAAGTGTAGAGGGGCACTGGGAGTATTAGAAAACATCAAAGGTAAGTAAAGTACCCCACCCCAAAGCTCAGGAAAGCAGGAGTAAATCACAGTAACTTTCCTAGAACACACAAGAACACGTGATAGAAGATTTTGCAAGAACCAGAAGAAACTGCTAGACACCACCGATGGATTCCTGGACCTGAAGAACTGTGGAAGATGGGAACCAAGTCCAAGAAGCACTGAAGAGCCCAGGGAGAACAGAGGCCCCTGCTAACCCGGATGAAGGTGCACAATTGGAACCACCGGTGAAAAGACAAAATCAGTATTGTACTAAAGAAGACAGATGCGGATTCCTGGTTGGTGCATAAAATGTCCCACGCTGGGCGGATGAATGCAGTCTGGTTTGCGTTGCTGGATTCTGCCATCAAGCCTTAGTAAACGCAAATCTCGCAATTAGGGGAAAATGCAGCTGCGGGGGACCAGGAGGGACCTGGTGGCCTCTGGCGAGGGCCGAGAGACAGAGGGGGCTCTCAGCAACTTAGAGAGCCCCCAGAAGACCAGGCAGTAGGCACAGGAGTCCCACAGCATGGGGGCAAAGAAGGTGCAAATGAAGGCCCAGGTAGCACGACACAAAGGATTCCCACACTCAGGAAGCTGTGCATCACAGGATGGACTGCTGGGGGCCTAAGCTGTGCTGTGCACGAAGAACTTCTTGGAAGGTCACACACAAGCCTTAGCAACTGCAAGTCACGTGGTACACAGGGGTACTGTCTTGCGTGGGGAGGCAAGCTCTTACCTCCACCAAAGTTGGACAGTGGTACTGCCGGAGTCACTGTAGTCCACTACCTGTGTTGCTGGATCCACGCTTGTCATCTGGAGAGGGGGTCCAAGCCATCAGTCATCGTTGCAGAGAGATGCCTGCTCAAACAGGGAAGTGACTCCACAGGAGATTTCTTTGGTTCTTCTGGTACAGGCTGAAGACAGGCAGTCCTCTGAGGGTGCACAACCTGGAAACTGTTGCAGTTGCTGGCAGGAGCTGAAGATACAATGTTGCAGATGTCGTCTTAGCTTCTTTCTTGCACTTCTGTAGAGTTCCTGGATCAGTCAGCGGTTGATCCGTCGGTAGAAGATGAAGTAAAAGATGCGAGGATTCCTGCTAGAGTCTTACAATCCGAATCTAAAGAAACACTCAGAGGAGAGACCGTATATAGCCCTGAGAGGGGGATTGGTCACCTAACCAGGTAAGCACCTGTCAGGAGGGGTCTCTGAGGTCACCTGCTGGCACTGGCCACTCAGATGCTCCCAGAGTTCCCTGACCATCCTGAAAACAAGATGGCAGAACCCAGGGACACTCTAGAGGAGCTCTAGGCACCACCCCTGGGGTGGTGATGGACAGGGGAGGGGTCACTCCCCTTTCCTTTGTCCAGTTTCGTGCCAAAGCAGGGACTGGGGGTCCCTGAACCAGTGTAGACTGGTTTATGCAAGGAGGGCACCAAATGTGCCCTTCAAAGCATAGCCAGTTGCTTGGGGAGGCTACCCCTACCAAGCCTGTAACACCTATTTCCAAAGGGAGAGGGTGTAACACCCTTGCCCAAAGGAAATCCTTTGTTCTGCCTTCCTGGGCTTGAGCTTCTCAAGCAACAGGAGGGCAGAAACATGTCTGTGAGGTGGCAGAAGCTGGGGCTGCCTGGAAAACCCTCAGAAGACTGGTATGGCAATGCTGGGGGTTCGCTAAGGAGCCCCCAGAGTGCATGGAATCATACTACCAGTGCTTGCAAAAGCCTTGGGACATGACTCCAACATGTTTGATACCAAACATGCCTATGTTCGAGGTCACCATTATGTAGCTGGACCTAGGTAGTGACCCATGTCCAGTACATGTGTAAAATGGTGTCCTGCACTCACAAAGTCCGTGCCCTCACACATAGGTACTTTGCACCCTGACCTCGGGGCTGAAGGGCCTGCCATATGGGTGACGTATAAGTGACCTGGTTTAGTGTAAGTGGCAGTGAAAGGGTGCATGCACCATTTCACACAGGGTGCAATGGCAGTCCTGTAGAAGCCTTTGCATGGGTTCCCTATGGGTGGCAAAAGATATGTTGCAGCGTATAGGGATCCCCTGGAGCCCCAATGCCCTGGGTACCTAGGTACCATATACTAGGGACTTATAAGGGGGCACCAGTTAGCCAATTTTGGGTGAAATACTGGATTACCAGTATGCAGTGACCATAATTTAAGGGAGAGAGCATAACTGCAGGGGTCCTGATAATCAGGATCCCAGGAGACAAAGTCAAACACACTGACAAACAGGCCAAAAGTGGATAACCAAGCTAGAAAGAGGTGACTTTAAAACAATACCCCAAGAAAATCCACCATGGAGTTGTTGCGTAGGCTCTCATTATTCTAATGATACTACTGGATTTTGAGCAGCAAGATCTTCCACGGTGTGGGACACTGGGTTTGACCCACTGTGGGTGACACCTGTCGCTCTAAATCCCTGTTTTGCTCCAGCTAACTAACAGTGCCTCATCTCTACCCGAGGATATGGATGATTGGGCAGCCGAGCGCATGACATATTAGGCTTCTCAGGGAAGTCACTCAGGTCGCATCCGGTTCTCTCATTCACAATTTAGTCTTATATATAAATGACAGATAGAAGCAGTATAAGTTTCAATGACTGGTTTAATAAAACGACTGCATCTTAGATAGCAAAGCGTGAACTGCAATAACCAGGACGACACAACATGACAGTATTAAAATGGTGACAAGGAGAGTGAAGCATAAGAATAACGCTATCATATTGTCACTAGGATTGATGGACTATTTCCCATCTAAGTCATAATCTGAGCACAGCATGTTAAGCTCTAATTCTGCATTTCAGGTTCCCCCGGGAGGACATCAACCCTCAGCAATCAGCATTCAGTCGTGGTTCCCTGGCTGGAATCCCCCTCTTAATGTGGAATGGGACTAGGAAGTGTTTTTATAATAACACAGCTGATGTTCTGAGAAAATGTCCCTACGTAAGTGTTGTATTCTGTTGATTAATGTTGGGGGCATCGCTTTACGGAATGTGGGAGGCTTTGGAATGGGGAAGACGTAATGTGAATAGGAATGGAATGCGGGGAGCGAGAGAGGCTATTCAACGTTGGACGGGGATGAGAGCCAGACGTATCTTGTTCTATGCCAATAAATATTAAAACGATACCTGGATCCTGCGTGCATTATTCTACAATTTTGGCAACAAGAGTTTGGAGGACCCTTTCCTGTGCATTGTGACTTTGCCTGGTTGTATTTCTACTACTTTTGCTGCCCAGGTTTCAGGACTTCAAGCTGCCTATCGGAGGAACGCTTTAGATTGAAACATCCGTCGAATTGAGAGACGCTGCTAAGTTCCATGAAGATACTGCCAGGCAAGTATATTGTCATTGCCCGGTTGAATTCATGTTGTTTCTGACCTGAAGCTGTACGGAGGGCGGAGGCATTTAGGTTGTGGTTGCTTAGCAACCACAGACGCACCTCAGCGCGAGCTTGTTTTGTAAAACGCTTGCTGCATCGTACTTGTTTATTTCAGACATTAAGCTTTGCGATGGCATTTCGGAAGTCTGTTACGGTTGGCTAGCAACCGCAGACGCTAGTCATCGCGAGCTCAGTTTGGAAGATGCACGCTGCATTTTTTCTACGCTTGAAACGTCCTCCTTAAAACTAACTGTAAGGCGGCATATTCCTACCTGACTACAGAACGTCTGTGAAGTTATTTTCCCCGGCTGTTTCCTGTTGCTCCTATTTACTTCCTGTCCCTTGGTTGAGAAAAGAGCTTTAGTCTTTTCTCCATTGCAGTTGTAGTTTTGGTTTTTTTAACATCCTGCAGGAGAATGTTTTGATATTATTAATATAAGAAAACAATAATAACAAATAAACAAAATGCAATTTGAACCTCCTGCGAAATTTCTACAACTAAAAGGGGACCCTCCTATACTGTGGTCTAGGTGGAAGGAAGAATTTTTAACTTATTTAAAGGCTATTGACGAAGATGGAATGTCTCAGGAAAGAAAGAAGAACATTTTATTACATTGTTTAGGCTCCGAAGGGCGGCTCATTTTTAGGACGCTACCGCAAGTAACCATTCAAGATGAAGAAATTGATGTTTTCAAAGATGCTTTATGTAAATTGGAAAACAGATTTAAACCAACCACGAGCATTGCATTTAACAGGTTTAAATTTTATACTAGAACTCAACAGGAAAATGAAACATTTGATGAATTTTTGACAATTCTGCTCAGTCTGTCCATGCACCCTAATTTTGGACCCATTATCGACGAGATGATCAGGGATCAGATCATTGTGCATGTGAGAAGCAGAAGGATTCAGGAACAATCGTGGGTGATCCAAAATTAAAGGATGTAATAAATACGGCGAAATCACTGGAACAATCAGAACAGTGGATGAAGACGGTACAAAACACAGAGAAAAGTAATATATCAGACTGGGATGTTGTTGGAGCTGTTGGGAACAATACTGTCTGTAATAGATTCACGTCGAGGAGTATTACAGGATATAAGAAAGATGAAAGAAATAAGAAAATGTATAGAATGTCATGTTATAGATGTGGGAGTTTAAGTCATATTGCAAATTCTTTGCTATGTCCTGCAATTGGAAAAGAATGCAACAAATGTGGAAAGTTAGGACACTTTGCCAGAGTATGTAGGGATATTAAAGGGGGTGATGGCAGTGAAAAAAGGAAAATCTCATACGTGCAGGATGAAAGGGAAAAAGGGGTAGTGTTATCTGTTAAAAATGATGTTATCGACAAAAATGGGGGGGAGGTGAAACAGCCTAAGTGTACAGTACTGGTCGAAGGTCAAGAACTGGAACTCATGGCGGATTCTGGTTCCCCTTGAACAATCATCACATGTGATTATTTTGCTGAGAAATTTAAACTGGTTTGGAGTGTGTCTGACTTGGCTCGCTCAGATATTTTGGCAGAAGGATTTGATGGTACAGCAATCAATATTGTGGGGTATGTGAAAACGGTGGTGTGTTTTAAAAAACGTACTGCAGAAATCAAGATGTATGTTGCTGAAAAAGGTGTTAACGTTCTGGGGTGGAGAGACCAAGCAGAATTAGGAATAATTTTGAACCCCAGGGCAAGTGAACCTGTGATGTTGGTGGGAGATGGTGAAAAGACTAATTAGATTACCTCCAAATTTCCGCAAGTGTTTTCTGAAGCCTTGGGTAAGTTGAGAAATTACAGCCATAAAATTAGACTGAAAGAGAATGCTAAACCGGTTGTGCAAAAGTTAAGGAACGTTCCTATTGGTGTGCGTGAGGAGTTGAAAGGTATCTTGGAAGAACTGGTTAAAGAGGATGTTATTAAAGAAGTGGAATCCTCTTACTGGGTTTCACCCATTGTTTTAGCTCGCAAACTGGATAACTCATTGAGACTGTGTGTGGATTTGAGGGCATTGAATGCAAGTATCATAGTCAACTGCCATCCTCTACCTAATATAAATGAAGTTGTTAGCATGCTCGAGGGAGCAAAAATCTTCTCTACGTTAGATTTGAGGTCGGCATATCATCAAATTGAGCTCACTGAAGATTCCCGTCACCTCACTGCGTTCATCACTCCACAAGGACTATACCAGTTTAAACATATGCCCTTTGGATTGGCGTCGGCGGCATCTGTGTTTCAGAGGGCAATGTTTATAATGTTCAAGGATATGGACACATTTGTTAAGTGCTTTCAAGACGATGTGTTGGTCTATTCCAAAGATGAAGAAGAACACAAAGACCATTTGGTTAAGGTGTGCGATGTGTTCAATAGGAATGGGCTAACCTTGAAGTTCAAGAAGTGTCACTTCTTTGCTGAGTCAGTTGATTACCTGGGTCATACCATCTCTGGAAATGGGGTTGTGCCCAAATGTTCTCTGGTCAAAGCTATTATTGATGCGCCAACGCCTGACAATCGCAAAAAACTCTTGTCCTTTGCTGGGTTATGTGAATATTATAGCAAGTTCATTGAAAATTTTGCAACTAAGATGAGTTAACCCGAAAAAATTTGGAATTTGTGTGGTCTGAAAGGCAGGAGCGTTCATTTGAGTCTATCAAAAGAGAAATTGCTTGTGCACCTACTCTCAGGCCTTTTAATATCACAGCTCAGTGTATTGTGACAGTGGATGCCAGTATGTATGGTGTTGGGGGTGTACTGTCACAAAGATATGGCAGAGACGAATGGAATGTTACGTTTGCTTCTCGCACTTTGAATGATGCGAAAAGGAGATATGCGGTCATCGACAAGGAGTTGGTGGCATGTGTTTGGGCTATTGAACACTTTCGCAACTACATATGGGGCTCACGTTTTGTGCTTCGTATTGATCATAAACCTTTAGTGGGCATTTTATCTCCGGGAGGTGGTTGGAATGCTACTGCCAGCATTGCAAGGTTAGTTTCGAGACTGCAGGAGTATTCCTTTCATGTTGAATATGTGCCTGGAAAAAGCAATTCTGTAGCTGATTGTCTATCGCGACTTCCTCAGGAAGCTTCTGGTAACTTAGAGGGAGGTGCATCTGGAGATTTGGGCATTGTATCGGTGGTGTCTGAATTAATTGCTGATGAGTTTAAAGCCATTGAGGAGAAAGAGTGGTTTGAAAAAGATCAAAAGGATTTAGTGTTACAGGATGTCAGGGGTTATGTGAGATCGGGTTGGCCAAAGAAAGAAAGAGTTCTAGAAGAGGTGGCGCCTTTCTTTAAGATAAGGGAGGAGTTGGAGATTGAGAGTGATCTGGTATTTAAGAAAGGGAAGTGTGTTCCACCTAGGGGCATTGTAATGGGTTCTTTATCTCCTGTGGGAGAGATATTGGAATAACTAGATAGGCGCCGGTTTGAGGGGATAAGTGATTTGTTTATTCTTAATTAAGGTTGAATTTTGTCCTTTCTCTTTTCCTACAGGCTAAAGTCTTGTTAGGGTCGCTCAACTCCTTGTTCTCTTTCAGGGTTCTTGTCCTGGTCCTGCTGGGGTCTGATCCTGACTTGGGAAGGGGTCCGGTCTTTTCCCGTATGGATGTCGCCCAGATTCCCCAAAAGAAAAGGAGAACGGAAAACAGGTAAGTATATAGGTAAAGTAGGATCTATATAGGGTTAATAGGGGGAGTGAGGATAGGTTTGCGTGAGGGTTGTGTTGGGATACTTTTCACTCCAATGGTAAGCATCGCCTTCCCGTGAGCTGTCTTGTTTCTTTCTCCGGTTGTGTTCTCTCTCTCTCTCTTTTACTTTCTTTTCTCTTCCCTGGGTTTCCCCATGAGGTTAGGGGGGGGAATATGGTTAATAAGGGTTACCTGATTTTATAGGGTTTCCCCTTCCTGGCAGGACCTCCCCGCTATCCTCCCCGTATTCCCTCTTTGCTCCCTCGATCCCCTGAGCCACTCGGGTAGGAATCCCCAATCTCGGTACGAACGTACCTGTAAGGGCCACGCACCTCCGGGGACGTGGCCGGCTGTTCCGCAGTCTCCCGACTTCACTTCGGTGGGGACGGGAGGCGCCCTGTGGATTCTCTCCTCCTCTCGCTCTGTTTCTCTCGCGTTGGACTTGGTCCCGTTGGTCCTCGGGGCCTGGGTTCTGGCTTCTCTGCTCCGCGTTTCTCCCGTCTCGCTGTGCGTCTCTGTCTTTTGGCCGTCGTTCTTTTCTCTTCCCGGCAAGACGCATTCTGCGTCTGACGTCATGCCTCCGAGGCTCTCTTGAGTGCCCCGGGGGGATGCTTTTACAGCCCCTGTGGCCGTACTTGGTCCGGCGTCGACGGACGTCCGGCTACGCATCCCCTCCCTCGAATGGGGCTGTTCGAGACCCAAAGGGCCCAGGAACTGGGACAGATAGTCAGCCTGACTCATAAGATCACCAGGGAGATGGCAAACATGGAAGGAGAAAGGTTGAAGCTCCATGAACCGTCTCAGAATTCTGACGTTGGTATCTTCATATCTCGAGAGCCAGGTAGGAGGAGCATGGTCCGTATACAATAGGAAAGACCTTCCTAGGAGGTAATATTGTAAGCTTTCGATCGCCCACTAGATGGCGAGACACTCCCGTTCAATTATTGGATATTTCTGTTCTCAGGGAAAAAGCTTACGACTAATAAAGACTACTGGGTGGCTTACGTCATTCCTATCCTTCTGAAACAGTACAGCCCCCAGACCCACGTCGGAGGCATCCGTTTGCAGGTGGAACGGAAGATCAAACTCAGGACACTTTAAAACCGGTTGGGTAGTAAGACACCTCTGTAAGGTGTGGTAGCTATGGGACTGTGCTGGGTTGAGACTTGCAATATTTTTGGGCTGACCTTTCTTCAGGAGATCTGTCAGGGAAGCGGCCAAGGTGGAGTAGTGTGGTATAAATCTCCGATAGTATCCTACTAGGCCTAGAAATGAACGGATCTCTTTTTTTGTAGTGGGTGTTTTTACGTGTAGAATGGCCTCTACTTTATTCATTTGGGGTTTAATGATACCTCTCCCTATATAATATCCAAGGTAGGAGATTTCATTAAACGCTAGTCGGCTTTTGGAGGGATTGGCTGTCAGCCCTGCCTGTTGTAGGGCTGTAAGTATCTTGGTTAAATGGGACAAATGGTCATCCCAAGTCTCGCTATAGATAACGATGTCATCCAGATAGGCGCTGCATATCTGGTATGAGGTCGTAGGATGGTATCTATGAGACGCTGAAAGGTGGCGGGAGCCCCATGTAACCCAAAAGGGAGAACATTAAAATTATATAGGCCTGAGGGAGTAGAGAAGGCTGTTTTTTCTTTATCCTCTTGTGCTAAAGGAATCTACCAGTAGCCTTTGGTCAAATCTAGGGTAGACATGTATTTAGCTTTTCCCAATTTCTCTAGGAGTTCGTCTACCCTTGGGAGGGGATACGTATCGAATTGGGATACGGTATTGACTTGTATGAAATCAATACAAAAACGTATGGACCCATCTGGCTTTGGCACTAATACCACCGGAGAACACCAGGGGCTTTGATAAGGTTCTGTAATACCCAGGTCTAACATCTTCTCTATTTCATTTTCTACCAGAACCTTACTAGCTTCGGGGATACGATAGGGACGTAACCGGACTACCTTACCAGGTTGAGTTATGATTTGATGTTGTATCAACTTGGTTCTACCCGGTATTGGTGAGAACACATGGGTATGACCGTTGAGGAGTCGGGGTAACTGTTTGTTCTGTTGCAATGAAATTTCTGTAGTTATCTGGGGTATCTCGTTTTCTGTACGGTGGTCAGTGGGACACCATCCTATTTCCAGTTCCTTAACCGTATTAACTAAACATCCAATGGTCGGGCCTCCCATAGGTTCTTCCCATTTTTTTAGCAGATTGACATGAAAGATCTGAGACCTTTTGGGATTAGCCGTGAGTTGGACATTATAGGTAACAGGGGTTACCACTCCTATCACTTTATATGGTCCCTGCCATTTTGCCAACAATTTGTTGTCGGAACTGGGAAGAAGCACTAACACCCTGTCTCCTTTTGTAAAGGTCCGCATTTGAGTATTCCTATCGTAATATCGCTTTTGCTTATCTTGGGCCCTCTCCATATGTTCCCTTACGTTTTCCCATACTGTTTGTAAGCGGGATTTTAAGTCACTGGTGTATTCCAATAGGGACTTTTCCCCATCCTCCTCCTCCTCCCATAATTCTGCTGCCATGTCTAATAGCGTCCTAGGCTGTCGGCCGAACAACAATTCAAAGGGACTATGGCCCGTAGAAGCTTGTTCATGTGTCCTGATGGCGTATAACACTAATGGGAGTTTCCTATCCCAGTCCTTACCTGACTCTGAAATCGATTTCTTTAAGAGAGTTTTCAGGGTGCGGTTATATCTCTCCACCAACCCATCCGTTTGTGGATAATAAACCCCAGTCATTAATTGTTTGATCCACAGAAGTTGACATATCTGTGCCATCAAATTGGACATGAACTGGGTACCTTGGTCTGTTAAAATTTCTCGGGGAAAACCTATTCGGGAAAAGAACCCTATCATGGCATTGGCAACACTCTTGGTGTTAATACTGGTGATGGGGATGGCCTCGGCGTATCTGGTGGCATATTCTACCAATACGAGTATATAACGGTAGCCTTTAGAAGAAGGTAGGAGAGGACCTACAATGTCCATTCCTATTCTTGAAAAAGGTGTGTCAATAATGGGAAGGGGCTGTAATGGGGCCCTTTTCTTTGGGCCAGGATCGATCAATAGACATTTAGGGCATTGCTGACAGAATTTTCTAATCTGTGAAAAGACCCCGGGCCAGTAGAATTTCCTTAACAGGTACTCTTCCGTTTTCTCCCTCCCATAGTGACCACCCCCCGGCTGACTGTGGGCTAGGTGTAGTACCTGCTGCCTATAAGGTTCGGGAACTAGTAGCTGTTTCTTTTCTTCTCTATTATTGCCAGTGATCCGATATAATAGATTTTTAACTATCGTAAAAGACGGACCCTTGTCGTTGAGGGTTCGGGGTCGGGCATGTTTCCAGGCATTGACCAAACTCGGATCTTCTCTTTGACAACTGCGGAAGGGGGGAAGACCAGTAAGGGTATGGACCTGTGTAATTACCCTATTGTGGCTCGAGCTTCCTTGTACATAGGATTTCCTTGCTTCTCTTTTCTCTCTTCTATTAGGTTTGTATCGAACAGCCGGAGGTTGTATTTGCAGGTTAGAGAAGGGAGCGCTCCTCCACCAGGCACTCATGTCCTCTGTGTTCCTTGTACTATCTAGAAGTACCGAAAAGTCTTTGAAATTGGTTCCTATGATGGCTTCCTCAACCAGTCGTTCAACCACCCCCATCCTTATGGGGGTCTCTTTTCCTTCCCATGAAAGGGTAGCCCAGATTAGGGGATATTCTCTTGTTTCCCCATGTATACAACAAATGGATACAGTAAGTCCCGGAGTAAAGGTATGGCTATCTATTAAATCTGCCCTAATTACGGACTGACTGCACCCGGAGTCGATGAGGGCCACCGTTAATCTCCCATTGATAAAAAGTTCCTTGTATTGGGTTTCTTTTCCCCCTGTAAAGAAGACTCTCCCCCTAGTAACTCCTATTTCCATAGGTTCTGGTTTCTCAGATTTCAGGGGACAAACCCTGGCAATATGGCCTCACTCCCCACAACTAAAGCATTGGGGTTGTTGTACGTATGGCCTCTCAGGTCCACGTGGTTTTCCGGGGTCCTCTGCTGTTCTTCGCCCCAGGGACGAGGGTTGTCCGAGGTTCTGTCGGATGGGGTTGGGCGGTGTGTGTGTGAGGGGTGTCTTGAACTCGAGGGAGCGGTGAAAGGCACAGGCTAACTCAATGGTGGTGTTCGTATCAGGGCTTGGTTGTTGTTTGATCCAGTTGCGGGTATTGGTGGGTAGGGCGTCTAGATATTGCTCCAAGAGGACAACTTCAATAATATCTTCCCTGTTAGTTCCAATGGGTCCTAGCCATTTGAGACCCAAATCTTTAATCCGAAAGTATAGCGCCCTGGGATTCTCGGAGGGTCCCCACTTGTCTTTCCTAAACCGGACCCGGTAATGTTCTGTGTCAAAGCCCACCCGTTCCAGGATACTCTTTTTAATGTCCTGATAGGGTGTTGTGCCGCCCGGGTTTACCGCTTGATAAGCTGCTTGGAGAGTCCCTGTTAATAAAGGAGCGATGTACTGACCCCATCTATCCTGAGGCCAGGTGGCAGAAGTGGCAACGCGCTCAAAGTTGGTAAAAAAGGCATCCGGATCTTCACCTTCCTGATACCTCTGTAAGACAGAGCTGGGCACGTTTGGATGTACCCGGGTGGCCGCAATAGTATCTGTGAGGGCTTTTAGTGCATTCTCATGTACCAATTGATTATTGGCCATGATAGTGGCCTGACTTTTGAGGGCGCTTTGGAGTGCCTCCCTCTCCACTTTTGCTTCTTTCTGCCTTTCCTCCCACACGATTTGCAGGTGTCTTTGTCCCTCAGCTAATTGCTGCATCATGTCTGCTATCGTGGGAGTACCCTCCATGGTCTCAATCTAGTTAGCGCCTATTCCAATATCCCACTTCTGACACCACTGTAATGGGTTCTTTATCTCCTGTGGGAGAGATATTGGAATAACTAGATAGGCGCCGGTTTGAGGGGATAAGTGATTTGTTTATTCTTAATTAAGGTTGAATTTAGTCCTTTCTCTTTTCCTACAGGCTAAAGTCTTGTTAGGGTCGTTCAACTCCTTGTTCTCTTTCAGGGTTCTTGACCTGGTCCTGCTGGGGTCTGATCCTGACTTGGGAAGAGGTCCGGTCTTTTCCCGTATGGATGTCGCCCAGATTCCCCAAAAGAAAAGGAGAACGGAAAACATGTAAGTATATAGGTAAAGTAGGATCTATATAGGGTTAATAGGGGTGTGAGGATAGGTATGCGTGAGGGTTGTGTTGGGATACTTTTCACTCCAATGGTGAGCGTCGCCTTCCCGTGAGCTGTCTTGTTTCTTTCTCCGGTTGTGTTCTCTCTCTCTCTCTTTTACTTTCTTTTCTCTTCCCTGGGTTTCCCCGTGAGGTTGGGGGGGGAATATGGTTAATAAGGGTTCCCTGATTTTATAGGGTTTCCCCTTCCTGGCAGGACCTCCCCGCTATCCTCCCCGTATTCCCTCTTTGCTCCCTCGATCCCCTGAGCCACTCGGGTAGGAATCCCCAATCTCGGTACGAACGTACCTGTAAGGGCCACGCCCCTCCGGGGACGTGGCCGGCTGTTCCGCGGTCTCCCGACTTCACTTCGGTGGGGGCGGGAGGCGCCCTGTGGGTTCTCTCCTCCTCTCGCTCTGTTTCTCTCGTGTCGGACTTGGTCCCGTTGGTCCTCAGGGCCTGGGTTCTGGCTTCTCTGCTCCGCGTTTCTCCCGTCTTGCTGTGCGTCTCTGTCTTTTGGCCGTCATTCTTTTCTCTTCCCGGCAAGATGCATTCTGCATCTGACATCATGCCTCCGAGGCTCTCTTGAGTGCCCCAGGGGTATGCTCTTACGGCCCCTATGGCCGTACTGGGTCCGGCGTCGACGGACGTCCGGCTACAGGCATGCAATCTGTAATTTTGAGTTTGGCTCACGCTGGTCATCCGGGTATGTCATCCATGAAAAGATTGATATGTACCTCCTTCTGGTGACCAGGGATGTATAAAATGGCGGAGAGGACGGTTAGGGAGTATAGTGTATGTGTGAATGCTGAAAAAATGTTGAAGACTGTGCCTGCACCTTTGCGTCCAGTTCCGTGGCCCGATTCTCCATGGCAAAAATTGGGATTTGATATTTCGGGTCCCTTCCCATTTTTGCCTCATGAAGCTAGGTTTGCCTTGGTGTTAGTGGATTATCATTCCAAGTGGCCAGAAGTAAAGTTGGTACCACAGGTCACATTGGCTGTTGTCATTGAATTTCTTAAAGAGGTATTTGCTAAGGAAGGGTACCCTGAGATTCTAGTATCAGATAATGGAGTTCAACTGGTATCGAAGGAGATGCAGAGCTTCCTCAAGTACTGCAACATCAAGCATGTAACCACTTTGTTATATGAACCACAAGAGAATGGTCAAGTTGAGAGATTTAATCATGTCCTAAAGGAGTGCATCGGTTGGGCACGGAGTTTTGGAGGATCTTGGAAGGAGAAAGTGAGAGAAAAGTTATGGTATTACCGTATCACTCCCCATAGCACTACAGATGTTAGTCCATTTAGACTATTAAGAGGTAGAGATCCTGTGTCCAAACTTTGTCCCTGGTGGTTTAAAAAAAAAACGTGGTAAAGGATCTGATGGACTTGATCTTGGGAAAATTAAAGATCGTGTGAAGGTAAAACAAGAAAAAAGTAAGGAGTCGTATGATAGAAAGTGGAAGGTGAAAGAGCCGACATTAGTTGTAGGTGATTGGGTTACAGTAAGGAAACCAGGGCTGATAAGAAAAGGTATGCCTAAGTTTGGAAAAGCCATGAGGATCATAAAAGTGTTTAATGAGAAGGTGATTACACAAGATGGCAGCGTTTGGAATGTTAATAGACTGGCAAAGTGCTCTCCTGAACATGGTGATGCAGTATGTGGCGATCTTACGATTTCAGGATCTTTAATGAATGAGAGATCAGTGGAACCTGTTTGTGAGGATGTGAGGGAGCATGGTGCGAGAGGTACGGTTGTTGAGTGTGAAAATTCTGAGTACAATGGAGGCTGGGAGAGTAACGAAGGGAGTAGTATGGGTGAGAGTGTGGAAGAGGATTCCATAGCCTCAAGAGTGAAATTTGAAGGCCGTACTAGACAAAGGTCTTCACGGTTGTCCGATTTTGTGTGAATATCTATATTATAGTGCACCATGTTCTTATTTCTATAGTTAGGATACTTGGTATTTTTTTTAGGTTGTTTATTTTATATGTTTTTATTTTGTTAAGGGGGAAATGTTTTGTATTCTATTAATTAATGTTGGGGGCATCGCTTTAAGGAATGTGGGAGGCTTTGGAATGGGGAAGACGTAATGGGAATAGGAATGGAATGCGGGGAGTGAGGAAGGCTATTCAACGGTGGACGGGGATGAGAGCCAGACGTATCTTGTTCTATGCCAATAAATATTAAAATGATACCTGGATCCTGTGTGCATTATTCTACAGTAAGGATGTGTATTTTATACGAATGTTGGAGCCTAAACTTCTACCACGTTCACCAGCAACGTACCAAACTGTTGCCTTGAATGAAGCACAGAGTGATCAAGAATGTCTTGTTTGAGAACACAGTGCTAGGATAAGCAAAAACTGTTAGATAGAAGAAATTAAAACAAGACCGTAAAACTGGTTATTGTAAAAATAACAATGCGAAGCCGAATGAAATATATCTAGGTTAAAGTGCAGAGCGGCCTAGTGTATTAAACTAACGTGCATGGAGCTATAACTAAAATGGCTACACAACAGAGTGATTCTAGCAGCTGCTGCTTCTTCACTGTAAATGTAGCCATGTCCCTAGTAAAGGTTCTCTAGGTTTGCGGGTACAGAATTTTTGTGAATGCAACCCCAATCTGCTTTTAAATTGATAGGTTTAGCCAGTTTCATGGTAAAATTAGAGATCCCATTATTGGGGAACTTATCTGGTTAAGCCTTTGAAGGTGAGGTGATATTAAAGGATGAGGCCACCATATTTTTAGCTCATCAAGATGTTTTCATTCTGAGGTCCTTTTGAGATCAAGCCTCCACCCAACTGTTAAATTTCCTGGGCAATTCCCGGCTTTGTCCAAAGCTTGATTCTTTGCACTTTTACATTATCATTTTAAAACATTTTTTACCCTGTACACCCTACCCTATGTGGATCATCCAGGACGTTTTGTAACTCCTCCCTTTTAAAGGCCCTTGAACATCTTTGCCATCATGATCTTGCAAGTGACTAATATAAACATCTTCTTTAGGCTCAACCTTCTCCCCTATATTTCTTCCATCACTAAAATTCTGCTGATGAACTTTCATAAATGCATCTTTCAGCTTACACATCCAAATGTGATTGCCTTCTTTCAGAACGTATTTCTTTACCCTCATCCTGAATGATCGACGTACACTATCCTCCATACATCTAGAGTATTCTGCTGTGATGCAGAATCAGGTGTAGTCTTGATGGATCTAAGGTATCTAGTGCTACAAACATCTACAAATTACTATAATACATCCATATATCAGAAGGTGTTGTAAGCTGTGAAATACCTGCATATTTTAGATTTTAAAGTTCTATTAAAACAATCTGTTACCACTGCTTTCACTTCAGTGTGCATAAAAAAATGATGAATTAAGTGTTCTCTTAATAATCTCTGAACCTGCTTGTTCAGAAATTCTTTTCCAGCATCCATTTGTTGCTTTTGAGGTGTTTGGCCTTTGCTAAATTTGTATCTAAAGGGGGCAGTAACACTTTGACTAGTGTTGTCGTTTAGGGGATCCACAAAAACATACTTGGATAGAACATTATAGTCAATATATCTTGTGCACCATTATTATGAGTTAGTACATTTTTTATATCAAATTATATCAGCCTGCCATTGATAGTCTATAGTCACCACAACTGTGAATCTTCTCCCAAACCACTTCCATGCAGGATTCAGTAGAGAATATGTATCTTCCCCAGATAGTCACTCCTTCACCAAAGTTCTCTAAAGTTCAAACTGGTTCTTTTTCAGCCTTGACCCTTCTGAACAGAGTTTCAGCACTTCCAAAACTTCCATCTTCCATAAGCCATGTTACAGACATGTGCAATCCATAAAATGAAAAACAGGTGTTTTGTGTAAGATCACTTTATTAAAAAAGAATTGAAAAATTAATAATCAGAAACAGAGGGTTTTACATTTTGCAAATTTAAAACCTGCAGACATGAGGGAATGTTTCAGTATGCTAACTGCCTGTCACCCATGCCTCTCATTTTGTATTGAGCAGGACATTTTGTACATTTATCCATGCGCTGTTAATAGATGCATTGACGTAAAGTCACCAGTTTTGCTACTTTTTGGTTTATATTGTTAATGGCATAAAATAGGCTGTCCCTATTTGTGCCTATAATGTTTTATGCATAGTCCTCTTGCGGCATTTAATAGTTCATAGATTTCAAGATCAAGTAGTATTTATCCATTATTATTGCAATAACTTCCAATCAAATGTTCTACGGAATCTTGCACTCAGATCGTTAGTGGTAATGTCAATCCATTTATATGGTACTTGTACAAAAGCCAATAGTAGTCCATGTAGGTAACCAATTGTTTACGCAGATGGTGGCAATGCACAATAGGCTATTACAATGTGTTTTATCTGATGGAACACAAAACATCAAATACTTCATAGTAACCAGTTGCAGTTCTGCTATTCTTTTATTAAGAAGCACGTATAGAAATTTTGCAATGCATATATAGCCATATGTAGCCATGTCTAAGAGTCAGATTGTGGATGGTCATTGTGTAAATTGTCTTAAATTTTAAGAGTGTAAAAAAAGTGACCTTGATACCTAGGCAAAGCAATTTTGTGATACAGCCTTCTGGGGCTAAACAACCTCCTTCTAGAATCACCCTTTAGACAGGCATTTACAACAGTGGCTGTAAAGCTCTTAACTTGCCAAATTTCATTGAATGGTCTACCCTGGGCTTATTTTTCAAAATCACCAATATCATCAAAATAAACACAGTTCTTACACCTTTATCTGCTTTGGGTAGCACAACTTTCATTCTGTTTTGAACAGCATAAGCAATGAAAATGTAACTTCCGGCTCCATGTGAGAGTAGCAACAAGAATATCTTCATCCATAAACCCTGCATCTTCATACACGAGCTAGGAACATTTGTAGATTCATTCACAATATCCATATCAGCAAAGTTGTTTTCAGATGGGTTTTCGTTATCCGAGGCATCACTGCTTCTGCCAGCCTGAGTAGATGAAATCTGCTGGGGCACATCACGCATCCTTGTGGTTGATAACAGCTGGCAGAGTTCTTCCTCATACCCTATGAGATAATGACCAGGATCTTTAAATATCGGGTGCTGCAACTCCTCATCTCGAGATAGTGACATCAATCGACTCCCCTTAAAATGAAAACCTGAGTCTTTAAGCAAGAATGGAAAAACAGGGAAAGGAACAGGGGAACAGGGAAACAGAACCTAGCTGATACTCTGTTTTAAGGATGATTTCCTTCACCCACCAAAGGTGGCGTGCTTGATTACCGGGAATCTCCTCACACTATGACAGCTGATCACAGTACGGGCTTCAACTCCCTCACCGTGAAGGATGAGCTCTGCAGATTTTATAAAGAGAGGTGATAGGTTCTGGTGCTGAGATAAAAGTGTGCACAGTGTGCAGGTGCTAGTAGTTAAAACTGACTACAGGGTGCACAAGCAACTTTAGTAGTGCAAACCTGGGTCAAGGTTAAAACAAACGGACAGAGCAGGAACACCATCAATTTATTAGTCCTAATTCAATGTGCCACACCAAACAGTTATAGGGTTCTTCCTATGGGCACATCATTGTGAGCGCTAGTACTTTTATTCATAGGTCCTGAAGAATGCCAACACACCTCTGTTGAGGGTAAAATGGCAGAAACATGTTGACCTTCTGGTGTGACACATTGAAACCGGGAAAATGACCTCCTACATGTCCATTTGTTTTAACCCTGGCCCAGGTATGCACTAATAAAGTTGCTGGTGCACTCTGTAGTCAGTTATAACCACTATCACATGCACACTCTGTGTACCTCACTAGCTTTATAGCTCACCACAGAGACCTACCATCTCTCTTTAAAACAGACGCAGAGCTCCTCCTTCATGGTGAGGGAGTTGTAGCCCCCACCTTGATCAGCCGTCATGGTGCGAGGAGATTCCTGATGATGAAACAGGCCATCTTTGGAGGGTGAGGGAAATCGTCCTTAAAAAATAATAGCTCCTTTCAGCTTGGTTCTCTTACCCCGTTCCTTTTCCTGTTGTTCCCTTTTTCTTAAAGACCCAGGTGCTTGTTTTGTGTATGTTATTACTTAGATTGAGAGTCAACTCCTGCAAGTCTATCAATCTACACTGGCCCTCCTATTTGTGTGTGAATGATGGCATAAATCAATTTAATTATCAATAGTATTCACGCCACAGGCAGAAAGCATTTTTTTTCTCATGGTAGCTGACTATCCTCATAGTTCAGGCTGATCTCCTTCATGCAGCGTGACACAGGCTTTAGCTGGGACTGTCTGAAGACCTCCATTTATATCTACCTTTAGGTAAAATAAAACTCACTTTCTACAATGCAACCTCCTGGTCATATGTGCTATGAGTGATGTCATTTCAAGGATATTACTTCAGGGTCAACCCTCATAGAAAGTGTTATTTCCAGAGCAGGGTTTTCGGGTAGGGAGCCATGGGTGATGTCAGCTGGACTTCTTGGTGAGGCGCCATGAGTGACATCACTTCCTCGTCACATAGCCTGGAAGTGAAGTCACTATCAGGGCGGGGATTGTGCAGGAGCAACATAATTTCTGTCTCAGTGGCTATTGTAGACTTAGGCCCTCATTACCACCTTGGCGGACGGCTGTTTTATGGGGAAAAGTACTGCCAACAGACTGGCAGTACTTTTCCCCACAATATGACATTGGCGGTTTGGCTCAAGCCAAACCGCCAATGTATCACTCCATCCTCCACGGCAATAACAGCCACCGGGCTGGAGACTTCATTCTCCAGTCAGGCAGCCGTCACTAACCCGCCCGCGTGATTATGACCCTGCCTACCGCCATGCTTTTCATGCCAACCTTACTGCCACAAAAACCATGGCAATAGGCACTGTCAGTGACAGGGAATTCCTTCCCTGTCACTGATAGGGGTCTTCCCTGCCCCACTCCCCCTCCCCAGATTTCCCCCCACCCCCCTCCCTCTCCAGACCCACCCCCTAATACACACGCACCATCACACACACTCATACATACATGCACCCAACCATACATACATCCATTCACACACACATCCAAACACACTGACATACATACAAGCACACACTCAGTCACACAACACACAATACACGCACTCACACCCCCAAACATGCACACACATACAACACACAACGCTCACCTGCATTCACGCACACACAAACATACACACACACCCCCAAACACACACACAACACCCCCCCACCTCCCTCCCCTGTCGGAGTACCCAACTAACCTGATTTCAGGGGGTCTTCCAGCAGGAGACCGGATGGGGCAATGCTGCCAGCAGCAGCATCCGCCAGCAGGACACCGCCAGGCCGTATCATGGGTGATGATACTGTCTGCGGCGGTCTACTGGCGTGGTGCTGCTGCTGGCAGCAACACCACCTTACTGCCATCTGCCGCCATGACTGCAGCCGGAATTCTGGCAGAATTCCCGCTACTGTCATAATATGGCGGACAGCTGGTAACCGTGGCGACGGTCTTTTGGCAGCCATAGCCGCGGCAGTGGGTGTTTTTTACCACCTCTGTCATAATGAGGGCCTTAGGGACTGATTTAAATCTTGGTGGTATTACCACTGATCCACCATGGCGGTGGACCCGAGAACTCCATCAAGTTGACAGTGTTCCAACCGCCATGCTTAGATGTATTCCGGCTGACCACCATGACGGACTGATCTTCTTATGCTTCAGGATGTTACAGTTCTGCAGGCGGTGTACTGGCGGCATATTGCTGGCGGAGGGAGCCCATCACAGGAGCCAAGGTACATTGTACAATGGCAGTGTCCATGGAATAGAGGTAAGTGAAACACACACACTGTAGCTTAGCTATATGTGTCCACCTGCATAACACACTACAAAACACACTACACAACACACTACATAAACACTATTGTCCCTAGCCATTCCACCACAACACAACATGTACATGACAAAATTACACATTGCCATAAATCCTGGACACAGCACACGAACACTATTGAAACTACACACTCATACAAGACAACCACAAGAACCAACACAACTACATATCCATTTACACAAACACTCACACAAAAGCACAACTACACGCATCGCAACAATGACCACCACACAACACTCACCTATATGTTGCACAAAGTAACACAACACACAACCAAATATACACAAAATCAGACCCATATATAAGTGGCACACATACAGACAAAACCATATCACCCACTCTAGCTTCCTCTACCACAACCACTCAATCCAATCTCACACACATACACATACTGATGCACATACACAACTGGTATGAAAATATCACAGGTACAGGTTCCCTTGCAATGTGCACATATGGAAGTGGTGACAGGTGTGATGCCATTGTTATTGTGGTGCCAGCATTCATTTGGCAATGAATACTAACAATTGTGTATGTGTTTTTTTGTATGTGTCTGTACCAGTGTGCCCCCCTTAATCTCTGACACTAATGTGTCCCTGACATATGCATGTCACAGGTATTTTCAAAAAATGACTGTGGCATGTTTATGACTGCAGTGATCCCGCGCTCATGTGCAGTGTCCTTGTTGGTCTACTGGCAGCAGCAACGGTAGGTCTTATCCAGTGGTGAATGGAATTGGAAATGGGAAAAAGTTAAGTTTTTAACTTATTTCTCTTCCAATCCACGCCTCAGGTGTGGATGTAACACTGCCACAGTTGGCTATGCACATCGTAATCTCCCCTGCGGAAAGGGTGGCTGGAGTCCCGTTGCCACACACTATTTTCATTGGCACCATCGAAGCGTGTGAAGATTCTTGCTGGGGTCAGCAGGACTCAGGCAGTCTTTCACTTATGGGACCGCCAACATCAAAATAGGGCAGGCGGAAGGCCAAGGTGGCAGACAAGTTTTCAGATGGAAAACCACAGCTGGATCATTACCGCCAAGATCTAAATCAGGCCCTTAATTTGCAGGGCCAGGTTCAGGAGTCATAGGTCACATTGGCTGGAAGTGAGATCACTACCTGGGAAGGACTTCTGGGGCATGTCCACGTCTCGCATTATGCAAACCATGCCTACTATTGAGGTTGATGAAATGTATCCCACTTTTCTACTTATCTTCTTTCTATGATGATAGGGTGGTAATGATATTCTGGATTTCACTTTTTCGTGTGCTGATATGAAAACTCAATATTTTAAAGTACATCCTCCAAAAGTCAATAGGTTTCAAAGTGATGCTTTAAGGTTGTGGGACTTACAACCAATTCCACAATTCCTTTTTTGTAGCAATGAGTTGTAAGTTCCCTTCAAAATATAACGTGTATGGTGGCAATGACCAGTTCCAGTGAAAATCACACCATAACACCACTGCAAAAGATCACACAACAAAGCAACTGAGCAGTAAGTACTTAACTCTGTGAAGAATCTTACTGGTTGGTTCCCTGTCTGCACAGTGCCAGGGTTGCTCATTTGTCTGTGCAGTTCCTCCTTCATGCCAGGGCTATTAATGTGCTAGCTGAATTGACCACATGTGCCATATTGCTCGTGTGCATAGGTTGGTTGTTGGTTGTTTTGTTTGGGCAGACCATGATCCATCACCTCTCATGTGCCAAAGGTGTTCTTCGGTCAGAGCTACTCTTGTGGTTGTGATACTTCCTAAGAGTTGACTCATGAGTCCAGTGGCGAAGCTACCATTAGGGCAGCAGGTGCAGTGCCGTGTCCCATGAATCCTGGTAGTTGTAGTAATTTGCTACACAAGCAGCAGACAAAGGTGTGGGCGCCATGACTGGTGTTTCTACATTAAAAGTAGTGGTATCCAGTAGGGCTTTAGAAATGCCCTGTGGATGATGGGCCAAGTTTGTTCCAAGCTCCCCTCTGAGACAGGCACCAGAGGCTGCTCTGTTCACCAGCAGTGCTCCTTCAAGGTTTGTGAGTTTCGGGACCAAAGCTGCTCTGTGTGCCAGGCAGCCTCCGGCGCCCGGGGCATTCTATGTGCCCCACCATTGGATGAACAAACCCCGCTCTGTGTGCCAGGTCTGCTCTTCATCTAGAGTCGGTTTGAATCACGTAAACAAAAGGTCTTCTGGGGCTCTGCCTACGTGGAGTCATGTTATGCCAGGGCTGTACTGTGCGCCATCGCTGTTGTAACTGCGCAAACATCTCTTGTGCCAAGAATTATCTGAATTCAGGGATGCTGAATGTGTTATTAGAGACTTCATGCCAGGTTCCTTCTTCTGCCACGTATGCTATATCAGCAGCTGGTGCTCGCGTTCATGGTCACTTTATCTAAAAACACCTTTCCAAAAATTGGAGGAAATTGTGAATTTTCTTTAAAAGAAGTTTAAACCTTTCACTGCTAATCGCTCCCGTCCCACTCCTAGGTCTTTTAATACCTATGCAGGGTAGCAAGCGCTTAGGACCCCATATCGCTTTTTTCAAACAAGCTGTCCACACCAAATTTGTGTCCTTTTTTCCAATATCCAGCTGATTCTAATGTTTCACAGGGTTTGTGGATTCTCCCGGAGAGGGCCAAAAAAATAGCCAACATATAGCTACATTTTTGTTTTTTTGGGATAAAAGTGTTTCAGTAAGGTGAATGAAAAAAAAAAAATTCTCGCCCCACTTTTGGCATTTTTCTCAGCAAGGGGACATATGTGTAAATTCCTCAAGGTTTTCCCCCAAAAATTAACTGTTCAAAATAAAGCAATATTGAAAATAAGTAGTAACAAACAGCCATTTGTGACAATATTTAATCTCTAAGTTTTTGTCACAGTGGTCGATTTACAAAAGCAATGTACCATTACGTTCAGTAGACACTTTTGGTTGTGGGGATATATAGGGTCTGCAGGTGCTCCAAGAACCCAAGATATCTAGAGCCAACAACTGAGCTGACAGTACAACGATTTCTCATTGTGTACTGAGTATCGTCCAATCCACTTCTGAAATTGGTACAAGATATCGAGTTTAGGAGCAGTGGTTCGTTGTACATCTCTGAATTTGTGGGTACCTATACGAGCATATGATTTAGGGGGTATTTTTCAAAATGTAATCTAAGGCACAAATGCAGAAAAATTGAATTGGAAATAATAAATACTCTAGTATTCTATGCTCCCACAGGTCCTCTCAACATTTCCTGCACAAATCTGATCTGATGTGGCAATTAGAGTAGTGTTGTTTTTGGCCAGTGATCTACAGCCACCCAGACAAACCTACCAAACCCAGACAGTTCTGAAAACTAGGCATCCAGGGGGGTCCAGAGGGGCATGCCTTGCATTAATCCCACAATGTTTTCTGACCCACAATGCCCTGCAAATCTCAAACCTACAATTGCACATTTTCCTTGCATTTCTGTGACGTAAAAACGTCCAGAATGAGCAGAAATCCACAAAGTTTCTACTACCCAGTGTTCTCTCACTTGTCCTGATAAAAATGCTACCTCACTTTTTGCATATTGTTTAGTGGGCTTTCTGCCCCCTGGGGAGCAGAAAGACAATTGGGCCCAGGGGAGGAGGGGTTCACAAGCCCATTGCCAGGAGAGTCACTCCCCTCCTCCAAATATAGTCCATTGTGGTCCAGTGGGCTTTCTGCCCCTGCTGGGGACACAATAGAGTGAAGACTTCTTCCATCTACTCCCAACAGAAGTTGAAAAACTACTTGGGGTATATCGTTGGGTGGGACTTGGCCCATGCCTGGGTGGGTCGCCCCAACAATTTATGGCCTTTTTAAAGAATCCCTGATGTCTAGTGGGCTTTCTGCCTCCCAAGGAGGGATGATTGGAGGTCAGAACCTACAATCTGCCCCTTTGGGGGGGTGGGGTCAGAAGTACTTCTGTGCCTGGAGGAGGAGGGAGCAGAAGCCCATTGCCAGGGGGACGTTATGTCCAGCTCCACATTGGTAACTCCAAATATGGCCATGTTTGGTATCAAACATGTTGCAATCATACCCCAATGCATTATATGATTTCATGACTTCTGGGGGCTCCTTGGAGGACCCCCAGTACTGACATTACAGCCTTCTGAGGTTTTCCAGGCAGCCACACCTGCTGCCACCTCACAGACAGGTTTCTTCCCTCCTGTTGCTCAAGCAGCTCGAACCCAAGAAGGCACAACAAAGGATTTCCTTTGGGAGAGGAGTGTTACAACCTCTCCCTTTGGAAATAGGTGTTACAGGCATAGGAGGGGTAGCCCTCCAGAGCCTCTGGAAAAGCTTTGAAGGGCACAGATGGTGCCCTATTTGCATAATCCAATCTACACCAGCTCAGGGACCCCCACTTCCTGCTCTGGCATGAAACTGGACAAAGGAAAGGGGAGCGACCACTCCCCTGTCCATCACCACCCCAGGGGTGGTGCTGCTCAGGGCTCCTCCAGAGGGTCCCTGGGTTTGAAGTTGGCAGGGCACTCTGGGAGCATCCAAGTGGCCAGTGCCAGCAGGTGATGTCAGAGCCCTCCCCTGATTGGTGCTTACCTGTTTAGCTGACCAATCCCCCTTTCAGGGTGATTTAGGGTCTCTCTCTTGGGTGGTTCTTCAGATTCAGATTGCAAGACTCCAGCAGGAATCCTCTGCATTCTCTGCATCATTTACTTCACATTCTTACGGAAGAAACTGCATCTGGACCCTCCAGGAACTCTAAAAAACTGCAACAAAGAAGCAAAGAAGCCTTCTGCAACATTGTATCTTCAGCGCCTGACAGCAATTGCAACTGTCTGACTTCCTGTCTTCAGCCTGCACCAGAAGAATGAAGGGATCTCCCTTAAAGTGAAGGAGTCGCTTCCCTGCTTCAGCAGGCACCCCTCTGCAGTGACGACCGGTGGTGTGGGTCCCCTCTCCTGACGACGTGCCTGGATCCAGCAACATGGGTGGTGGACTGAAGTGGTCCAGATGGTCCTAACGTCCAGCTTTGGTGGAGGTAAGAACTTGCCTCCCCAGGCAAGACAGTACCCCCTTGCACCGCATGTTTTGCATTTGCCAAGGCTTGTTGGCATCCTTCCACGAAGTTCTTTGTGCACCGTGCAGCACCGGCCCCCATCACTACTTCCTGTTACGCACAGCTTCCTCAGTGGTTCTCCAGCCACGTCTGATCCCTTTGTGTAGTGCTGTATGGGCCTCCATTTGCTCCTTCTTTGCCCCATGCTGTAGGACTCCTGTACATGCTGCATGGTCTTCTGAGGGCTCTCTGAGTTGCTGAGAACCCCTTCTGACTCCCTCTCCTGGGTAGAGTCCTCCAGGTCCCTCCTGGTCCCGGGCAGCGCCATTTTCCACTAACTGCATGTGCCAAGGCTTGTTGGAGGAATCCAGCAACGCAAACCAGACTGCGTTCATCCATCTGGCGTGGGACATCTTCTGCACCAACCAGTAACCCGCATCTGTCTTCCTGGATGCAATACTGACTGTTGTTCCTCACTGGTGGTTCCTCTTTTGCATCTTCATCTGGGTCAGCAGGGGCCCCTGTTCTCCCTGGAATCTTCAGCGTTTCTTGGACTTGGCCCTTTCTGCCACAGATCTTCAGGTCCAGGTATCCATTGTTGGTGTCTTGCAGTCTCTTGTGGTTCTTGCATAATCTTCTTGTTCTTGTGTGTTATAGGAAAGTTACTGTGATTTACTTCTGCTTTTCAGGGCTCTGGGGTGGGTTCTATTACTTACCGTTGGTGTTTTCTAATACTCCCAGCGCCCCTCTACACACTACACTTGCCTAGGTGGGAAACCGACTTTCGCATTCCACTTTCTTAGTATATGGTTTGTGTTCCCCCTAGGCCCATTTCTAACTATTGTAATTTTCACTATTTGCACTGTTTTCTAACTGTTGTTACAGCTGTTTCTGCGTACAAGTGTATTTAATTTGTGTATTACTTGCCTCCTAAGAGAGAATAGTCTCTGTGGTATTTTTGTCATTTGTGTTACCAAAATAAAGTATCTTTATTTTTGTAACACTGAGTATTTTCTTTCATGTGTGTGAGTACTCTATGACTACAGTGGTATTGCATGAGCTTTCCTTTTCTCATTGTTAGGCGTTGGTTGCTCATCCACACTACCCCTAGAGAGTCTGGCTTCTAGACACTGACTACATTTCACTAGTAAGGGATAACTGGACCTGGTATAAGGTGTAAGTACCTTTGGTACCCACTACAAACCATGCAGCCTCCTGTATAGAGCACTTCTTGCTACCCCATGGTGGATGAATGAATTATTTGTTTGTGGAGACTTCAAGTCCCAATGTCCCTGTGTCACATACCAGTCAAATCTCCACACCTGTCAACGTCTGAAGAATTCTGATTTGGTGGAAGTCCTTCATAACAGTGCCCACAAGTGGAAAAGCTCCTTTGTAGCACTTGGTTTTTACAATGAAAGATTGTCTTGTAACCGCCAAACAATAATATTTTCACTTTTCTGATCTCAGGTATGGAAGATGTACATTAGAAAAGCTGTGATTAAATCTGTTATTGTATTTATACTAAAGTTTGACTCTTGTGCTACAAGAGAGGATGAGGGGGAAAGAACCTCGAACTGTGGAAACTCCTGGAGCCCATTTGGCAGTTTCCCATTGCCTTAATATTTTATAATATTTTAGATTTGTGTCCTTACCTGTTTCTTCTATTGTGAAATCGAAATTATATCTACAGGAAGATGAGCTTCAACTTAGCATGTAGCCTGTGTCAAATGACCCTTTATCTCCAAACACTTCCAATTAGTTGCCTTGTAATAGGACTGAGGGGACAAATGATGGTATTGACTGCTCCTCCAAACATATAGGGGGTCATTCCAACCTCGGCGGTAAAAGGCGCTTACCGCCGTGCAGAAGACCGCCATAACACCGCCGCGGCCGCGGTAAACCGCCACGGTCATTCTGACCCACAACATGCAAACCGCCAAAATACAGACATCCACAAAAGTCCGCCACACCAAAGGTCAGCGAGAAACTGGCGATGACCAAACCTCCACCGTCACGCCAACAGAAATACGCCCATGCCATCATGACCCACGAATCCACGCGGCGGTCTTTCAACCGCAGTATTCAATTGGCGGTACACACCACTGCGCTCGAAATACACACACAGCTCCAAAACACCGCCACATTGGACAATTCAAAATACACACACCTGATACACATACAAACAACACTCCCACACACCCAATACAATATAAAACACACACCCACATCACCCACAAACCCCCACTCCTAGAGATTCGTGAACACGCACAGAGAAAAGAGATCCAAGCACCCAGACGCCCAATTCACTGTCACCCAGCAATATTTGCACGCACTTCACACAACACAACAATACACATCACCACACTTAGCACCACACAATCCACCCCACACATCATCCACACCACCCCATGGCACATCAAAGACACCCCAGGTTTTCGGAGGCTGAACTCCGGGTCATGGTGGAGGAAATTGTACGGGTAGAGCCACAGCTCTTCGGGACACAGGTGCAGCACACCACCATTGCCAGGAAGATGGAGCTATGGAGCAGAATAGTGGACAGGGTCAACGCTGTGGGACAGCACCCAAGAAATAGGGACGACATCAGGAAGCAGTGGAACGACCTACGGGGGAAGGTGCGTTCCATGGTATCCAGGCACAACATCGCGGCGCAGCGGACTGGCGGCGGACCCCCACCTCCTCCCCCAGAATTTACAACATGGGAGGAGCAGGTCTTGGCGATCCTGCATCCTGAGGGCCTCGCAGGAGTATCTGGAGGAATGGACTCTGGTAAGTCTCATCTAAACTACTTCATCCCCCCCACCCCACCAGCATGCCAACTCATACCCCCACCCTCACCCTCACCCCCATCACACCTACTCCTTGCAAATGTCTCACCATCACAACCCACCCATCCCAACACCAAGCCCTGCATGCGTCCACAAAGCATGGACACCCATCACCAAAGCCTGCTCACTGCACATACCCATCCCCCCCCCACAAACCACCGTCACAACAGCCCCCACAAGGGAATGCCAGCACTGGGGTACACGGGCACCCACCCATTGCACGCTATGGCACACATAAAAACAATAACCATACTTTTATACCCTTGCAGGTCCCGAACGCCAGGTCACCGCGCAGGAGGGTCCACAAATGTCCACTCCACCCCCAGAAGAGGCCCACAGTGATGACAGCACCTCTGTCGACCTGGATCTAGATGACCACCCGGCTCATCGGGGACCTCGGGACAGTCGGTTCCCCTCAGACAGCCACAGGCCACAGCAGACCTTCCCCCCTCTGGGAACACCAGCACAGCACCCACCCAGCGGGCCCATACCTCTGTCCCCAGGACACGTCAATCAGCGGTGTGTCCACCACTACAGGGCACCCAGGCTAACCCACCACCCCAACAACAACAGGGACCTGGGGGCAGTGGCAGTGGGCACACGGTCCAGGGGACAGAGGCCCAGGGAAACAGGGGAACTGGGAGGGCTGCTGTGCGACAGGGGGGGGACAGGCCCAGGGAACCCACTCTCCACGAGGCCCTCACCTCCATCATGGGAGCCTACCACCACTCCCAGGAGACGATGGCGACGGTCCTGGACAGGTTTCAGGAGCTCCAGCTTCTGCAGGAGCAACAGTATATGGGGTTCAGGGAGGAACTAAGAAACATCAGTTCCGCCATGGGCACCATCGTAGTGGCTCTGAATCAGGTAGTCACCACATTGCGGGACACTGTGGCACCACAAAGGGCCCCTGTCACTAGCATGGACCAAGAACTTCCTACCACCTCCGCCGACGCTAGTGGACAGGAGGCCCCGACACAAGACCAACAGGCCACCAGAACCCCACCCCCTGCAGAAGGAGAACCACCCCGCAAGCGGGCCCTGAGATCCAGGAAGAAGACAGAGTAAGATGCCAAGACCCCCGCCAGCAAAGGATACCTCCATGATTGTCATCCCACTGTCCCACATTGACACCCTGTCCAACCTTAAACTGCCCCTGCACCACTTTCCACAGGCATTTGGACAATGCACCTGTGATACTGATAGTCTGGACTCTGCCATGGACACTCCTCCACCATCACCCCTCACCGATTTGCAACCACCCACCAATTTAGAGCACTGTAATAAACACACTTATTGCACACAAAAATCTGGAGTCTGGCTGTGATTTTGAACAAATGTATTAGACATGACCGTGCCAAAATGTTCATTTACATTGTGATGCCAGCATACCACTTTCACACAGCTGTAGTCCATGGGGAAACAAAGCAGATGTCACGCAGTGGGGCCCACATCTCTGAAATCGGAAGGGAAAGTCACAACTCAGTTACCATACACAGGGGGAAAATATTCAGACAGTAGAGAGGTAGTAGGGGTTAAGTATATGTAAGATGACGGGTTGGAATCTTACCTGTGTGTCATTGAAAATACTGCTGTATTACTGTGTTCCTGTTCTCTATGTCGTCCTCTTCGCCTTCCTCCTCTTCACTCTCCACAGGCTCCACATCTGCTACAACACCACCATCTGGACCATCCTCCTGCAGAAAAGCCACCTGTCATCGCAAAGCCAGGTTGTGAAGCATACAGCAGGTCACGATGATCTGGCACACCTTCTTTGGTGAGTACATTAGGGATCCACCTGTCATATGGAGGCACCTGAACCTGGCCTTCAGGAGGCTGAAGGTCCGCTCTATCACCCTCCTAGTACGCCCATGTGCCTCATTGTACCGTTCCTCGGCCCTTGTCCTGGGATTCCTCACTGGAGTCAGTAGCCAGGACAGGTTGGGGTAACCAGAGTCCCCTAATAGCCACACCCGGTGCCTCTGGAGTTGACCCATCACGTAAGGGATGCTGCTATTCCGCATGATGTAAGCGTCATGCACTGACCCAGGGAACTTGGCATTAACATGGGAGATGTACTGGTCTGCCAAACAGACGATCTGGACATTCATGGAATGATAACTCTTCCTGTTCCTGTACACCTGTTCACTCCTGCTGGGGGGGACCAAAGCAACATGTGTCCCATCAATGGCACCAATGATGTTGGGAATATGTCCAAGGGCATAGAAATCACCCTTTACTGTAGGCAAATCCCCCACCTCAGGGAACACGATCTAGCTCCGCATGTGTTTGAGCAGGGCAGAAAACACTCTGGACAACACCTTGGAAAACATGGGCTGGGACATCCCTGATGATATGGCCACTGTTGTTTGAAAAGACCCACTTGCAAAGAAATGGAGTACTGACAGAACCTGCACTAGAGGGGGGATCCCTGTTGGTTGGCGGATGGGTGACATCAGGTCTGGCTCCAGCTGGGCACACAGTTCCTGTATAGTGGCTCGGTCAAGCCTGTATGTCAGTATGGCATGTCTTTCCTCCATTGTCGAAAGGTCCACCGGCGGTCTGTACAAGGGAAGATTCCTCCATCTCCTCGCATGTCCCAGCGGATGGTGCCTATGAAGGACAACAACGAGCACAGAGTCAATCAACCCACAGGTACGTTCCCACAGCTTGCACATAACACGATTCCCAATGCATTGTATGGCTTGTATGAGTGTCGATGCAAGGCCTAGGTATGTGTGACGCAGTAGAAATTAAGCCATGTGGGCCCTTGAAAAGGCGGCTGCCTGACCTGTGAAGTGCGACAATGGGATGTGAGGTCAATGCGCTGGCGTGGCACACCGTGGCGGTAGGCGGTCGAAGACGGCGGCGCAAAGCAGCATTGGTTAACATTGAACCCTATGGGTTTCAGGAGCCAATGACGATGTGCGCCGGCGGTAGGCACCGCCGTGGTACGCACCGCCGCGGGCGTGACCGCCATTTTCTATCTGCTTAATCACTCGATACCTGATCTTCCACAGGAGAGGACCTACACTGCAAGTGCTGCTGTGACCTCGGTCTGGAAGAGACAATGGCTCATGCGACTGGGGAAAGGGCCCCTGCCTTCACTGCGGAGGAGTTGGAGAAACTTGTGGATGGGGTCCTCCCCCAGTATGCGCTACTCTACGGTCCTCCAGACCAACAGGTAAGTACACTGGGACCATGCTTTGTGGGCAATGCCTGTGTTGAGTGGGGTGGATGAAAGATGGTGGGGAGGGGAGCGATTGAGGCATGCATCAAACGACAGATGAGAGCATGTGCCACATGGCAAGGGTGGGGATGGGGGGCCACTCACATGGAGCATGCAGAAGGTGATGATTATACTTCTCTCCTTGTACATGTCACATAGGTCAGCGCCCACCAGAAAATTGATATTTGGCGTGCCATCGCCAAGGACGTCCGGACCTTGGGGGTCCACAACAGACGGGGCACCCACTGTCGGAAGAGATGGGAGGACATCCGACGCTGGAGCAGGAAGACGGCGGAGGCTCAGCTGGGGATGGCCTCCTAACGTGGGAGGGGTGCCAGTCGTACTTTGACCCCCCTGATGTCCCGGATCCTGGCGGTGGCCTACCCCGATTTGGATGGGCGCGTGAGGACATCACAGCAGACACAAGGGGGTGAGTACACTCCAATCCTGGTGACTTTGCGTGCAGTGGAGGTGTCTGGGTGGGGGAGGAGGGCTGTGGGTATCGCTAGGCCAGGGCGATTTCTGTAGGCTAGGCCCCTCCGTAAGGCATGGCCCAGTGCCCCCGCTCCCCACCTCTGTAGGGTGCCAAGTACAGGTATCCATGGCCCTGTGTCATTTATGTGTGCAGTTGTCGTCCATAGGCTTGTAGGCCATGTCCCACGGATTGCGTAGTCGACCCCAAGTGCGCGGCGTAGTGCAGGGGGCTTCTGTGTCTGTCCTCTCCGCCAATGGTGTCGCCAATGCATGCACTCAACATGTCTTTATTTCTCCCCCTCCCCCCTTTTTTGTGGTCTTCCTGTTCATGTGTGCATTAGCATCATCAGGCGGAGGAGAAGTGGCATCGGAGCACGAGGGAGCTGCATCCCACATGGCCCTGGAGGGCCATGCAACGGAGTCCGAATACACCAGTGGGACGGAGGGCGAGGGGAGCTCCACAGCGGGGACTCGTGCAGACATTAGTGACAGCGACTCGTCCTCTGAAGGGAGCTCCCTTGTGGTGGCGGCAACATCCGTGTCCCCCGCAACAACAGGTACAGTCGCCACCCAGCGCACCAGCACCGCCCTCCCAGCAGCCCCTCGGCGTCTCCTTCGCCCCAGGTACCTCAGGCCCTGCCCCAGTCACCCCTGCTGCCCTCAGTGAGGAGGTCATTGACCTCCTGAGGACGATCATTGTCTATCCTTTTGAATGCCATCCAGGGTGTAGAAAGGGAGGTGCACCAGAGCAATGCATACCTGGAGGGCATTTATTCTGGTCAGGCTGCCCATCAGCGATCGTTCAACGCTCTGGCCTCAGCACTGATGGCAGCAATTGTCCCTGTCTCTAGCCTCCCCCCTCCAACTTCCTCCACCCATACGCAATCCCCTGTACCTCTGCCTATCCCAGACACACCATCAGACCAGCCTGCACACACCTCAACACCCAAGGGAAGCTCATCCAGACATAAGCACCACACATCACACAAGCATTCACACAAGCAACATCCACATGCAGACATACCAACACCCACTGCCTCCACTGTGTCCCCCTCCTCCTCGTCTCCCTCCTCCCTCCCTGTGACGTCTCCACTCACACCTGCATGCACAACATCTTCAGCCACTACGTCCATCACCACCACACCCACCAGAACACCCTGCACACGTGCAGTCACCACCCCCACTACCATTTACACGTCCCCTGTGTCCTCTCCCACTGTGTCTGTGACCCCCTCTTCCAAGCTACACAAACACAGGCAGCCACCCACCCAACAGCCATCCACCTCACGACAGCATCCAGCCCAAGCACCTGCACCCAAAGACACCAGACTGAAAACTCCTACAACCACAACCTCTTCCTCCACTCCCATACCCACTACACCTACCCTTCCCTCTCTTCCTAAATTGCTTTTCCTTTCAAAACTTGACCTCTTTCCAACAACTCCCCCACCCCGTCCATCTCATAGGACACCAGTCAGCACCTCAGTCACCACAAAAGCGGGACCAGTAAAGACAGTTTGCCATGGACTTTGGAGTCCCCCACTCTCAAGGGCAGCCAGTTCAGTGAGGAGCCAAGGCACGGCCAGCCCACCCCCGGTAAAGCATCCGAAGATTGCCAGTGCCCTGCGCGAGAGGCCGAAGACACCAGGGACCAAAATTCCTACCATGGCTCCGGCAGGAAGTGTGGTGCCACCTGGCACACCGCCAAAGGTGGGGAAGGGCCACAGGCGAACAGGGAAGGGTGGGAAGGGCAGCACGCCCGACAAGTCCGCCAGCAGGCCAGCTGGCCAGGAGGGCCCCGCCAGCCCCATCCCAGGTGGGCAGGAGGACACCCACAGGCCCGGTACTGCAGCCCAGGAGGGCCCCGCCAGCCCCATCCCAGGTGGGCAGGAGGACACCCACAGGCCCGGTACTGCAGCCCAGGAGGGCCCCGCAAGCCCCATCCCAGGTGGGCAGGAAGGCACCGCCAGCCACAGGTCAGGTGGCAAATGACCTCCATGCCATGGCCGGATACGCTGACCTGGACACTCATCTGATGCACCGCTGAACTGGGCACTTTCACTCAAGCACCGCTGAACTGGGCACCGCCGTCTCAAGCACCGCTGAACAGGGCACCGCCGTCTCAAGCACCGCTGAACTGGGCCCTTCATCTCAAGAACCGCTGAACTGGGCCCTTCATCTCAAGCACCGCTGGCCCATTGGCAGAAGGGGCAGGCCCGCATCTGTGTCGGGCAGGGCTGCACGAAGCACTCTGGGCACCAGTCCCCCTCCAGAACCAGTGGAGACTGTTATCCACTTGAGAGACTGTGGCTTTGCGCTCCCCAGGATGTAACAGTGGGCAAGCCACCCACTGTTATCCACTTGAGAGACTGTGGCTTTGCACTCCCCAGGATGGCACAGTGGGCAAGCCACCCACTGTCGAGACTTGAGAGACTGTGGCTTTGCACTCCCCAGGATGGTACAGTGGCCAACCCACCCACTGTAGAGACTTGAGAGACTGTCGCTTTGCACTCCCCAGGATGGCACAGTGGGCAACCCACCCACTGTAGAGACTTGTGAGACTGTGGCTTTGCACTCCCCAGGATGTAACAGTGGGCAGCCCACCCACTGTCTGGACTTGTGAGACTGTGGCTTTGCACTCCCCAGGATTGAACAGTGGACAGCCCACCCACTGTCTGGACTTGTGAGACTGTGGCTTTGCACTCCCCAGGATTGAACAGTGGCCATGGAGGCCCCTCGTGGATCTGGCGTCATGGACTCATCTGGCTGAGGTGCCCCCCTTCCCTTCCCCCTTAGGTGCCTGTAGTTTTGTTATCTGATGCCCCTGCAGTGTTCTCTCCGTTGGAGTCAGGTATCCTGTGTGGGCTTTGCCCATGTGATTTGGGCCCAGTGGTCCACGGACAATGCCTGCTACAATTTACGGACTTTAAAAATAATTTATATAAAGGTTTTAGATGTGTGATATAATTTTAAGACAGTGATACAATATATTCCAATGTTTCGAATCATTTCCTTTTGTCTTTGCATTCTTCCGGGGGGTTTGGTGGGGTAACTGTGATGTATTGCTATGCATTAATGTGTGTGTTGTAGTGGGTGAGGGTGGGGGTGGGTGTGAGGCGTATGTGTGTCCCTGTAATTTTTTGCCTCCCCCCTCCCCTGTGTCGTAGGTGCAGTACTCACCGTTGTCTTCTGCACCGGCGTTCGTGCTCCCGGTAGAGGAGCAGGAAGACAATCGCTGGGAGGATGTGGAGTTCGGGTTCCATGCTGTCCAGATTCCTCGTGGGGTGAGCGTTTTCCATTCGAAATGGCTGTTTCCGCCGTGTTTTTATCGGCGGGGCTACCGCCCCGGAAAAGGTGGCGGATTGGTGGGTTGTGATTGGGTGGGCGGTACATTGACTCCCGCCTGTCTGTTGGCGGTGACCGCCGCGCTGTTTGTTTGTCCCGCCGTGGCGGGCGGTGTGTTGAAGTGGCGGTCTCTGTTGGCGGTTTCCGCCAGGGTCAGAATTCCATTTTTTTTACCGCCAGCCTGTTGGCGGGTTAGCCGCCGCTTTAACACCGACCGCCAGGGTTGGCATGACCCCCATAGTGCCCTGCAAAAATACATTTGCTGAATCTCTCATAAAGGTGACCTATTAACCATTGCTAAAGACACTATCCACTTTCTGAAGAATCAACTCAGCTTCTGTAGGAGGCTGGACTGGCTTGTAGTGAGTACCAAGGGGTACTTACACCTTGCACCAGGCCCAGGTATCCCTTATTAGTGTATAGGGTGTCTAGCAGCTTAGGCTGATAGATAATGGTAGCTTAGCAGAGCAGCTTAGGCTGAACTAGGAGACGTGTGAAGCTACTACAGTACCACAAATGCCATATGCACAATATCATAAGAAAACACAATACATAGTTATACTAAAAATAAAGGTACTTTATTTTTATGACAATATGCCAAAAGTATCTCAGTGAGTACCCTCAGTATGAGGATAAGAAATATACACAAGATATATGTACACAATACCAAAAATATGCAGTATAGTCTTAGAAAACAGTGCAAACAGTGTAAAATTACAATAGGATGCAATGGGAGCACATAGGGATAGGGGCAACACAAACCATATACTCCAAAAGTGGAATGCAAATCACGAATGGACCCCAAACCTATGTGACCTTGTAGAGGGTCGCTGGGACTATTAGAAAATAGTAAGGGTTAGAAAAATACCCCACCCCAAGACCCTGAAAAGTGAGTGCAAAGTGCACTAAAGTTCCCCTAAAGACACAGAAGTCGTGATAGAGGAATAATGCAGGAAAGACACAAACCAGCAATGCAACAACAATGGATTTCCAGTCAAGGGTACCTGTGGAACAAGGGGACCAAGTCCAAAAGTCACAAGCAAGTCGGAGATGGGCAGATGCCCAAGAAATACCAGCTGTTGGTGCAAAGAAGCTTCTCCTGGACTGAAGAAACTGAGGATTCTGCAGGAACAACAAGGGCTAGAGACTTCCCCTTTGGAGGATGGATCCCCCACGCCGTGGAGAGTCGTGCAGAAGTGTTTTCCCGCCGGATGAATGCCAACAAGCCTTGCTAGCTGCAAGTCGTGCGGTTAGCGTTTTTGGATGCTTCTGTAGCCCAGGATGGACCAGGATGTCGCCAATTTCGTCTGGGGACAGAGGGGACACCGAGCAAGACAAAGAGCCCTCTCAGAAGCAGACAGCACCCGCAGAAGTGCCAGAACAGGCACTACAAAGAAAAGTGAAATGGTGCTCGCCTGAAGTTACACAAAGGAGTCCCACGTCGCCGGAGACCAACTTAGAAAGTCGTGCCATGCAGGTTAGAGTGCCGTGGACCCAGGCTTGGCTGTGCACAAAGGATTTCCGCTGGAAGTGCACGGGAGCCGGAGAAGTTGCAAAAGTCGCGGTTCCCAACAATGCAGTCTGGCGTGCGGAGGCAAGGACTTACCTCCACCAAACTTGGACTGAAGAGTCACTGGACCGTGGGGGTCACTTGGACAGTCTTGCTGGATTCGAGGGACCTCGCTCGTCGTGCTGAGAGGAGACCCAAGGGACCGGAGATGCAGCTTTTTGGTGCCTGCGGTTGCAGGGGGAAGATTCCGTCGACCCACGGGAGATTTCTTCGCAGCTTCTGATGCAGAGAGGAGGCAGACTACCCCCACAGGGTGCACCACCAAGAAAAACAGTCGAGAAGGCAGCAGGAGCGGCGTTACAAGGTTGCAGTAGTCGTCTTAGCTACTTTGTTGCAGTTTTGCAGGCTTCCAGCGCGGTCAGCAGTCGATTTCTTGGCAGAAGGTGAAGAGAGAGATGCAGAGGAACTCTGATGAGCTCTTGCATTCATTATCTCAGGAATCCCCAAAGAAAGAGACCCTAAATATCCAGAAAAGAGGGTTTGGCTACTTAGGAGAGAGGATAGGCTAGCAACACCTAAAGGAGCCTATCAGAAGGGGTCTCTGACGTCAGCTGCAGGCACTGGCCACTCAGAGCAGTCCAGTGTGCCAGCAGCACCTCTGTTTCCAAGATGGCAGAGGTCTGGAGCACACTGGAGGAGCTCTGGGCACCTCCCAGGGGAGGTGCAGGTCAGGGGAGTGGTCACTCCCCTTTCCTTTGTCCAGTTTCGCGCCTAAGCAGGGCTGAGGGGTCCCTGAACCGGTGTAAACTGGCTTATGCAGAATTGGGCACATCTGTGCCCAAGAAAGTATTTCCAGAGGCTGGGGAAGGCTCCTCCTCCCCTGCCTTCACACCATTTTCCAAAGGGAGAGGGTGTAACACCCCCTCGCTGAGGAAGTCCTTTGTTCTGCCATCCTGGGCCAGGCCTGGCTGGACCCCAGGAGGGCAGAAGCCTGTCTGTGGGGTTGGCAGCAGCAGCAGCTGCAGTGAAACCCCTGAAAAGGCAGTTTGGCAGTACCAGGGTCTGTGCTACAGACCACTGGGAGCATGGAATTGTGCCAACTATGCCAGGATGGTATAGAGGGGGCAATTCCATGATCTTAGACATGTTACATGGCCATATTCGGAGTTACAATTGTGAAGCTACACATAGGTAGTGACCTATGTGTAGTGCACGCATATAATGGTGTCTCCAGCACTCACAAAGTCGGGGAATTTGCCCTGAACAATGTGGGGGGACCTTGGCTAGTGCCAGGATGCCCACACACTAAGTAACTTTGCACCTAACCTTTACCAGGTAAAGGATAGACATATAGGTGACTTATAAGTTACTTAAGTGAAGTGAAAATGGCTGTGAAATAATGTGGGCATTATTTCACTCAGGCTGCAGTGGCAGGCCTGTGAAAGAATTGTCAGAGCTCCCTATGGGTGGCAAAAGAAATGGTGCAGCCCATAGGGATCTCCTGGAACCCCAATACCCTGGGTACCTCAGTACCATATACTAGGGAATTATAAGGGTGTTCCAGTAAGCCAATGTGAATTGGTAAAATTGGTCACTAGCCTGTTAGTGACAATTTGAAAGAAATGAGAGAGCATAACCACTGAGGTTCTGGTTAGCAGAGCCTCAGTGAGACAGTTAGTCACTACACAGGTAACACAGTCAGGCACACTTATGAGCACTGGGGCCCTGTGTGGCAGGGTCCCAGTGACACATACAACTAAAATAACATATATACAGTGAAAAATGGGGGTAACATGCCAGGCAAGATGGTACTTTCCTACAGCTTCATCTTCCGGAAAAATGCTAGAACGAGCACCAGTTGGCTTTGGTTTGTATGAATTGTCTTGGCTTTTCTGAGCTCTTATTTAATTCTAGGGTCAGACTGGCAGACAGGCAGTGCCTTATGGGCTAGTCTGACAGGTCAGTGTCTGGGGCTGGTTTTTTGTCTGTTTGTGGACCAGTTTTTATTGTTGATATCCCTGATATTGAAGCAAACATTGCCTTCAGCAAATTCAAATCCATACTGTTTTCCATACCTTGCAAAACTGCTTATACAGTGTGTTGAAAACTATTTCAATTTAAAAACATGGGTCACTTTTTAACTCTCTAACTCACTAGTGAGGGCCCCTATTATTCTGGTGCCCGGGTCTATTTTCTGTCCCAGCTCGATCCTGTTTAAGTCCATGACATTGTGTCTGTCTATGACTAAGGGCCTCATTAAGAGTTTGGCAGATGGCGGAGGTCACCCGCCAAACTCTTTGGGCTGGAAAACCGCCATTCCGGTTTTCTTCCCGCCAGCCCTATTGTGAGTTTCCTGCTGGGCCAGTGGGCGGAACTCACCACAACATTGATGCCGGCTGTTGCTATGCGTCGGGTGCAACAACACCCATCACTCTTTTCACTGCCCGTAATTCAGACATTGAAAAGCACAACGGGGCTGCCCATTGGGGGCCCTGCACTGCCCATGCAAAGTGCATGGGCAGTGCAAGGACCCCCATGGTGCCCCCGGCACCCCGTCTCCGCCAGCCTTTGCATGGCGGTGGGACCACCATGCAAAAGCCGGCGGATAGGGGACTCGTAATCCCCTAGGCAGCACTGCCCTAGTGGATTAAGACCGCCTGCACCGCCAGGCTGTCGACCGGCAGCAACCAGGTGGTGCTGGCAGTCTGAATGTGGCAGGTCCACCACGGTCATAAAATAGCGGTCTGACCGCCACTTTGACAGCTGTCCGACCACCACCGCAGTGTGGCTGTCTCAAGACTGCCACACTCATAATAAGGGCCTTAGGCCCATATTTATACTTTTTTAGCGCCACATTTGTGTCATTTTCTGACGCAAAAAGTGGTGCAAACGTACAAAATACAATTGTATTTTGTGAGTTTGCACCACTTTTTCGTCAGAAAATGGAGCAAATGAGGCGCTAAAAAAGTATAAATATGGGCCTTAGTGTTTCTTTGTTTTTAAGTAAGATTAAGGATATTAAAACAATGTCTTCACTAGCTTGAAATCATAATGATTCAGCCCATAGTGCAAAGGTTGTCTCTGCGGAAGTAGATAGTACATGCAATTTCTCTAATTCAAATTAATTGGCAGCAGAATCCAATCTAGAGTACCAATTGTGCTACTATCTTTCATTTTAGATTCACCAGCTCCCATTGTGACATGAGCTTTAGTTTCCGGGTTCAATGAAGTTAGTTTAGTTTAAGACATTCATCCACATATTAACCTAAAACATAACCTTTGCAGAAAGGTGCATTTTTTACTCATGGTTTCAAAAGGTAGACTGCAGGCATAAAAACTCCCACATAACACTTTTAGGGTTTGATTACAAATAATATTTGACCCAAAGGTATTCCGAATTTCTGAGGAATGACGTGGATTTTGTTGCTCAGCACAGGACAATTCTTTCCCCCTTTTTTACTTTGACCTGCTGAAATTTAACTGACCTGAATTAATGACCCTGAGACTGGCAATATGACCGTAGTAGAGCAGATCTTTGTATTCTTCAATGGTCTTTGGGCATATTTATGTAATAAATGTGGTGCTCTTGTGTCACGCAATGGGTCACAGAAGAAATGCTTCTCTTAAGTCAGATTTATCAAGCCATGCAAGGCCACCATGTGTGGCCCTGAGTGATTTGATAAATATGGAGTAACACAATTGTAGGAAAGTACCATCTTGCCTGGGACGTTACCCCTATTTTTCACATGTATGTAAGTTTGTTTTTGCATATCTCACTGGGATCCTGCTAGCCAGGACCCCAGTGCTCATAGTTTGTGGCCTGAATGTGTGTATCTGTGTAGTGACTAACTGTGTCACTGAGGCTCTGCTAACCAGAACCTCAGTGCTTATGCTCTCTCTACCTTCAAAATTGGCACTATAGGCTAGTGACCATTTTCACCAATTCTAATTGACACACTGGAACACCGTTATAATTCCTTGGTATATGGTACCTAGGTACCCAGGGTATTGGGGTTCCAGGAGATCCCTATGGGCTGCAGCATTTCTTTTGCCACCCATAGGGAACTAAGACAAATCTTACATAGGACTGCCACTGCAGCCTGAGTGAAATAACGCACACGTTATTTCACAGCCATTTTACACTGCACTTAAGTAACTTTTAAGTCACCTATATGTCTAACCTTCACTTAATGCAGGTTAGGTGCAAAGTTACTAAGTGTGAGGGCACCCTGGCACTAGCCAAGGTGCCCCCACATAGTTCAGGGCAATTTCCCAGGACTTTGTGTGTGCGGGGACACCATTACAAGCGTGCCCTACATATAGATCAATACCTGTATGTAGCTTCAAAATGGTAACTCCGAATATGGCCATGTAACATGTTTAAGATTATGGAATTGTCCCCCCATGCCAAATCTGGTATTGGGGTGCCAATCCCATGCATCCCCGGGTCTCCACCATCGACCCCCAGTACTGCCAAGCCAGCTCTCGGGGGTTTTCTCTGCAGCTACCACTGCTGCCAACCCACAGACAGGGTTCTGCCTTCCTGGGGTCTGGGCAGCCCAGTCCCAGGATGGCAGAACAAAGAATTTCCTCTGAGAGAGGGTGTTACACCCTCTCCCTTTGGAAATAGGTGTTAAGGGCTGGGGAGGAGTAGCCTCCCCCAGCCTCTAGAAATGCTTTGAAGTGCACAGATAGTGCCCTCCTTGCATAAGCCAATCTACACCGGTTCAGGTAATCCCCAGTCCCTGCTCTGGTACGAAACTGGGCAAAGGAAAGGGGAGTGACCACTCCCCTGTCCATCACCACCCCAGGGGTGGTGCCCAGAGCTCCTCCAGAGTGTCCCAGACCTCTGCCATCTTGAATCCAGAGGTGTGAGGGCACAATGGAAGCCTATGCGTGGCCAGTGCCAGCAGGTGACGTCAGAGACCCCTCCTGATAGGTGCTTACCTCACTAGCTCACCAGTCCTCCTCTGAGGGCTATTTAGGGTCTCTCCTGTGGGCTTTTCCTCAGGTAACGACTTGCAAGAATTCACTAGAGTTCCTCTGCATCTCCCTCTTCGACTTCTGCCAAGGATCGACCGCTGACTGCTCCAGAACGCCTGCAAAACTGCAACAAAGTAGCAAGAAGACTACCAGCGACATTGTAGCGCCTAATCCTGCCGGCTTTCTCAACAGTTTCCTGGTGGCGGATGCTCTGGGGGCTGTCTGCCTTCACCCTGCACTGGAAGCCAAGAAGAAATCTCCCATGGGTCGACGGAATCTTCCCCCTGCTCCAGCAGGCACCAAACTTCAGTGTCACCGGTGCTCTGGCCCTCTCTCACCTGACGAGCTTGGTAGTCTTTGCAGAATCTCCTATTACGACTTTAGTGTGTTTCTGGGGAAGTAGTATCACTTTACTCCTACTTTTCAGGGTTTTGGGGTGGAGTATCTTTGACACCCTTAGTGTTTTCTTACACTCCCAGTGACCCTCTACACACCACACTAGGCCTGGGGTCCCTAAGTGGTTCGTATTCCACTTTCTTAGTATATGGTTTGTGTTGCCCCTAGGCCTATTGCATCCTATTGTATTCTACAGTGTTTGCACTACTTTTCTAACTGTTTACTTACCTGATTTTGGTTTGTGTGTATATTTTGTGTATTTTACTTACCTCCTAAGGGAGTATATCCTCTGAGATATTTTCTGACATATTGCCACTAAAATAAAGTACCTTTATTTTTAGTAACTCTGTGTATTGTGATTCTTATGATATAGTGCTATATGATATAAGTGGTATACTAGGAGCTTTACATGTCTCCTAGTTCAGCCTAAGCTGCTCTGCTATAGCTACCTCTATCAGCGTAAGCTGCTAGAATACTACTAATCTACTAATAAGGGATAACTGGACCTGGCACAAGGTGTAAGTACCATCAGGTACCCACTATAAGCCAGGCCAGCCTCCTACAACATTGTAGCGCAAATCTCTGTGTTGTGTTACTCTGCCCCAGGGAAGCATTCTATAGGTGAAGCATGGATTTTCCTACACAACACCTATGGACTTTGATGCATTCCCACATTGAACATTGCTGGTAGTTCTTGGAATGCGCCAAAACTGCTATGCATTACCAGCTGAGGTGTAACGAGGAGAAATATCTCTATTTCTCCTTGTTACGTCCCCTTTGTATGAGTGCTGCGTTCTGCAGCACACATAGAAAGAGGAAAATGCCTCAAACTACAGTTTTTGTGCAGGGAGTTGCCCCTTCCTGCACAAAAACAATGCTGCTTACAACACAGACACCCATTGTACCTTCGTGGATGAGTGCCTGTGTTGGCGCTCGGCAGCAAATTGAGCACCAGTGCTGAGAAAAGGCAGGAGTGTGCTGTACAATGTTAAATGCCCTTTCCCTATCAGAGAGCATATCACTGTGGCTTGCTGTGATGTGCTGTGCTGCCCTGCATGACTATTTAATAAATACGCACACCCCGTAGGATTGTACAAGGCTACCAGGATGTTGATTTTCCATCCATAGCGGATCCTAAGGAGCGGCATTCAGGAGTTAACGGTTTTCAGACTAAGTAAGAACAGTTCTTTCACAGCAGCTTGAGGCATATGGTATCCTGGACTACACTTTTCAACCTGGTAGTGCCTCAATATTTTCAACATTTATAAGAGAGGATAGAAAAGCTATCTTGAATTATAAACTCTCAATACTTTATAAAAGAGTTTAATCAACTGTGGTCAGAGGGATAGCAGGGAGCGCTTGTGAGAAGGTAGCCTCTTTCTAGCCTTGTTACCCCCACTTTTGGCCTGTTTGTGAGTGTATGTCAGGGTGTTTGTCACTGTTTTCACTGTCTCACTGAGATCCTGATAGCCAGGCCTCAGTGCTCATAGTGAAAACACTATGTTTTCAGTATGTTTGTTATGTGTCACTGGGATCCTGCTGGTCAGGACCCCAGTGCTCATAGGTTTGTGGCCTATATGTATGTGTCACTGGGACCCTGTCACACAGGGCCCCAGTGCTCATAGGTGTGCATGTATGTGTTCCCTGTGTGGTGCCTAACTGTCTCACTGAGGCTCTGCTAACCAGAACCTCAGTGGTTATGCTCTCTCATTACTTTTAAATTGTCACTAACAGGCTAGTGACCTATTTTACCAATTTACATTGGCTTACTGGAACACCCTTATAATTCCCTAGTATATGGTACTGAGGTACCCAGGGTATTGGGGTTCCAGGAGATCCCTATGGGCTGCAGCATTTCTTTTGCCACCCATAGGGAGCTCTGACAATTCTTACACAGGCCTGCCACTGCAGCCTGAGTGAAATAACGTCCACGTTATTTCACAGCCATTTTACACTGCACTTAAGTAACTTATAAGTCACCTATATGTCTAACCTTTACCTGGTAAAGGTTAGGTACAAAGTTACTTAGTGTGAGGGCACCCTGGCACTAGCCAAGGTGCCCCCACATTGTTCAGAGCCAATTCCCTGAACTTTTACACCATTACACGCGTGCACTACATATAGGTCACTACCTATATGTAGCTTCACAATGGTAACTCCGAATATGGCCATGTAACATGTCTATGATCATGGAATTGCCCCCTCTATGCCATCCTGGCATAGTTGGCACAATCCCATGATCCCAGTGGTCTGTAGCACAGACCCTGGTACTGCCAAACTGCCCTTCCTGGGGTTTCACTGCAGCTGCTGCTGCTGCCAACCCCTCAGACAGGCAGCTGCCCTCCTGGGGTCCAGCCAGGCCTGGCCCAGGATGGCAGAACAAAGAACTTCCTCTGAGAGAGGGTGTGACACCCTCTCCCTTTGGAAAATGGTGTGAAGGCAGGGGAGGAGTAGCCTCCCCCAGCCTCTGGAAATGCTTTGTTGGGCACAGAGGTGCCCAATTCTGCATAAGCCAGTCTACACCGGTTCAGGGACCCCTTAGCCCCTGCTCTGGCGCGAAACTGGACAAAGGAAAGGGGAGTGACCACTCCCCTGACCTGCACCTCCCCTGGGAGGTGTCCAGAGCTCCTCCAGTGTGCTCCAGACCTCTGCCATCTTGGAAACAGAGGTGCTGCTGGCACACTGGACTGCTCTGAGTGGCCAGTGCCACCAGGTGACGTCAGAGACTCCTGCTGATAGGCTCCTTCAGGTGTTAGTAGCCTATCCTCTCTCCTAGGTAGCCAAACCCTCTTTTCTGGCTATTTAGGGTCTCTGTCTCTGGGGAAACTTTAGATAACGAATGCATGAGCTCAGCCGAGTTCCTCTGCATCTCCCTCTTCACCTTCTGATAAGGAATCGACCGCTGACCGCGCTGGAAGCCTGCAAACCTGCAACATAGTAGCAAAGACGACTACTGCAACTCTGTAACGCTGATCCTGCCGCCTTCTCGACTGTTTTCCTGCTTGTGCATGCTGTTGGGGTAGTCTGCCTCCTCTCTGCACCAGAAGCTCCGAAGAAATCTCCTGTGGGTCGACGGAATCTTCCCCCTGCAACCGCAGGCACCAAAAAGCTGCATTACCGGTCCCTTGGGTCTCCTCTCAGCACGACGAGCGAGGTCCCTCGAATCCAGCGACACCGTCCAAGTGACCCCCACAGTCCAGTGACTCTTCAGCCCAAGTTTGGTGGAGATAAGTCCTTGCCTCACCTCGCTGGGCTGCATTGCTGGGAACCGCGACTTTGCAAGCTACTCCGGCCCCTGTGCACTTCCGGCGGAAATCCTTTGTGCACAGCCAAGCCTGGGTCCACGGCACTCTAACCTGCATTGCACGACTTTCTAAGTTGGTCTCCGGCGACGTGGGACTCCTTTGTGCAACTTCGGCGAGCACCGTTTCACGCATCCTCGTAGTGCCTGTTTCTGGCACTTCTCCGGGTGCTACCTGCTTCAGTGAGGGCTCTTTGTCTTGCTCGACGTCCCCTCACTCTACAGGTCCAATTTGCGACCTCCTGGTCCCTCCTGGGCCCCAGCAGCATCCAAAAACGCCAAACGCACGATTTGCGTGTAGCAAGGCTTGTTAGCGTCCATCCGGTGGGAAAACACTTTTGCTCGACTCTCCAAGGCGTGGGGGATCCATCCTCCAAAGGGGAAGTCTCTAGCCCTTGTCGTTCCTGCAGTATTCACAGTTCTTCAGCCTAGTAAGAGCTTCTTTGCACCAACTGCTGGCATTTCTTGGGCATCTGCCCATCTCCGAGTTGCTTGTGACTTTTGGACTTGGTCCCCTTGCTCCACAGGTACCCTCAGTCAGGAATCCATCGTTGTTGCATTGCTGATTTATGTTTTCCTTGCATTTTCCCTCTAACACGACTATTTTGTCCTTAGGGGAACTTTAGTGCACTTTGCACTCACTTTTCAGGGTCTTGGGGAGGGTTATTTTTCTAACTCTCACTATTTTCTAATAGTCCCAGCGACTCTCTACAAGGTCACATAGGTTTGGGGTCCATTCGTGGTTCGCATTCCACTTTTGGAGTATGTGGTTTGTGTTGCCCCTATCCCTATGTTTCCCCATTGCATCCTATTGTAACTATACATTGTTTGCACTGTTTTCTAAGACTATACTGCATATTTTTGCTATTGTGTATATATATCTTGTGTATATTTCCTATCCTCTCACTGAGGGTACACTCTAAGATACTTTGGCATATTGTCATAAAAATAAAGTACCTTTATTTTTAGTATAACTGTGTATTGTGTTTTCTTATGATATTGTGCATATGACACTAAGTGGTACTGTAGTAGCTTCACACGTCTCCTAGTTCAGCCTGAGCTGCTCTGCTAAGCTACCATTATCTATCAGCCTAAGCTGCTAGACACCCTATACACTAATAAGGGATAACTGGGCCTGGTGCAAGGTGCAAGTACCCCTTGGTACTCACTACAAGCCAGTCCAGCCTCCTACATTGGTTGTGCAGCGGTGGGATAAGTGCTTGAGACTACTTACCACTCTTGTCATTGTACTTTTCATAAGAGAAAAATATACAAAACAAGGTCAGTGTATATACACATAGCCAAAAAGTTTTGCATTTCCTCTTTTCACTCTTTTCTAAGTGCTGAAAAGTACTTCTAAACTTTCAAAAAAGTTCTTAAAAGTTTAAAAAGTTTTTTTCTGTCTTTCCAAAAAGTTCTGAAAACTTTTTTCTCTTTTTCTATCACTTTAACTCTCTCTAAAAAATGTCTGGCACAGGAAAAAATGTTGAACTGTCCAAACTTGCATATGATCACCTTAGCTGTAAAGGAGCAAGGAGTCTCTGCATAGAGAGAGGTTTGAGTGTAGGGAAGAATCCTTCCTTAGAACTGTTAATTAACATGCTTAGAGTACAGGATAAGGCCATAAGTGCCCAATCTGGTGAAAAAGTAGCTAATGGTTCTCAATCTGATCCAGGGACTCCCCCAGGAAAAGATTCAGGAAAGAAACTTCTCAGCCTGCCCATTACTAGACAGTCTAGCATAGTTGGTACAGAGGTTGAATCACACCATACTGATGGTGTGCTCTCACATTATACTGTTAGCCAAGCTGTTAGGGTGCCCTCTGTAAGGGACAGGTCTCCTTCTGTTCATTCCCATTATACCTCTGTATCTAGAAATGTCCCTCCCACCCACCCTGATGACAGATTGTTAGAAAGGGAGCTCAATAGATTGAGAGTGGAACAAACCAGACTGAAGCTCAAGAAGCAACAGCTGGATTTGGATAGACGGTCTTTAGAATTAGAGAAGGAAAGACAGAAGTTGGGTTTAGATACCCATGGTGGCAGCAGCAGTATTCCCCATAGTCATCCTGCAAAAGAGCATGATTCCAGGAATCTGCACAAGATAGTTCCCCCTTATAAGGAGGGGGATGACATTAACAAGTGGTTTGCTGCACTTGAGAGGGCCTGTGTTGTACAGGATGTCCCTCAAAGCCAGTGGGCTGCTATCCTATGGCTATCATTTACTGGAAAAGGTAGGGATATGCTCCTTACAGTGAAAGAAAATGATGCCAATAATTTCCAAGTTCTTAAGAATGCACTCCTGGATGGTTATGGCTTAACCACTGAACAGTACAGGATAAAGTTCAGAGAGACCAAAAAGGAGTCTTCACAAGACTGGGTTGATTTCATTGACCATTCAGTGAAGGCCTTGGAGGGGTGGTTACATGGCAGTAAAGTTACTGATTATGAAAGCCTGTATAACACAATCCTGAGAGAGCATATACTTAATAATTGTGTGTCTGATTTGTTGCACCAGTACCTGGTAGACTCCGATCTGACCTCTCCCCAAGAATTGGGAAAGAAGGCAGACAAATGGGTCAGAACAAGGGTGAACAGAAAAGTTCATACAGGGGGTGACAAAGATGGCAATAAGAAGAAAGATGGTGAAAAATCTCAAGATAAGCATGGGGATAAGGGTAAAACCAAAGATCCCACTTCAAATCTTAAACACTCTTCAGAGGGTGGGGATAAAACTAATTCTTCCTCTTCTTCTCAACCTGCACACATTAAAAAGCCTTGGTGCTTTGTGTGTAAAAACAGAGGCCATAGGCCAGGGGATAAGTCCTGTCCAGGTAAACCCCCTGAGCCTACCACCACTAATACATCAAGCTCTAGTGCCCCTAGCAGTAGTGGTACTAGTGGTGGGACTGCTGGCAACAGTCAAGCAAAGGGTGTAGTTGGGTTCACTTATGGGTCCATAGTGGAAACTGATGTAATCAGTCCCAAGACAGTTTCTGTCACACCTAGTGGCATTGGCCTTGCCACACTGGCTGCTTGTCCCCTTACAATGGATAAGTACAGGCAGACAGTTTCAATAAATGGTGTTGAGGCCTTGGCCTACAGGGACACAGGTGCCAGTTTCACTTTGGTGACTGAAAACCTAGTGCACCCTGATCAACACATCATTGGACAACAGTATAAGATTATTGATGTCCATAACTCCACTAAGTTTCTTCCCTTAGCTATAATTCAGTTTAGTTGGGGTGGAGTTACTGGCCCTAAGCAGGTGGTGGTATCACCTAGCTTACCTGTAGACTGTCTCTTAGGTAATGACCTAGAGGCCTCAGGTTGGGCTGATGTAGAGTTTTATGCCCATGCAGCCATGCTGGGCATCCCTGAGGAATTGTTCCCTCTCATTTCTACTGAAATGAAAAAGCAAAGGAGAGAAGGCCTGAAAACTCAGGAACCCTCTCCATCAACAGGTAAAAAGGGTATCACAGTATCCCCTAACCACCCTACCATTCAGGATACCATTCCTGTGGTGGGAGAAACCTCTCCTGGGGTGGCACCTGTTCCAAGGGAATCATCAGTTGGCAAAACTGTACTCCCTGAGGTGGAAGTACCTCTCTGTGGGATAACTAACATTGGTGAGAAAAAGAGCACCATTTTAGTTAACATGGAGCATCCCTCCAACCCTCCCAGAGAAACTTTAGTGCAGAAACTCTGCACTGCCTCACAACACTTAGGACAGCATCCCTGCCCTAGTGTGGAGCTGATAGGACAGCATCCCTGCCCTGCTCCAACCCAAGAGAAACAGCATCCCTGTTCTCTCTTCCAGCCATATGGACAAAGTTTTTGCCCAGCTATGGCTTTTCTGAGACAGCATCCCTGTCTGGCATTTCCATCACTACAAATAGGTTCAGTGGACAATTCCCACTGCTCTAAACTAAAACTTACTGATAGAAACTCTGAAAATACATCTTCACATTGTTGCTTAGCTAAAAAACTTCAAACAGGGTGGTTTACATCCCCACAGGGAAGTAACCATATAGTGGATGATAAAGGGAGTAACCAGTCTATTGCAGAGCTACTCTCTACTTATCACCACTTAGACAATAAAGTCTCAACTGGCCAAGGTTAGCCTTATTGTCCTTCGTTTGGGGGGGGGTTGTGTGAGAAGGTAGCCTCTTTCTAGCCTTGTTACCCCCACTTTTGGCCTGTTTGTGAGTGTATGTCAGGGTGTTTGTCACTGTTTTCACTGTCTCACTGAGATCCTGATAGCCAGGCCTCAGTGCTCATAGTGAAAACACTATGTTTTCAGTATGTTTGTTATGTGTCACTGGGATCCTGCTGGTCAGGACCCCAGTGCTCATAGGTTTGTGGCCTATATGTATGTGTCACTGGGACCCTGTCACACAGGGCCCCAGTGCTCATAGGTGTGCATGTATGTGTTCCCTGTGTGGTGCCTAACTGTCTCACTGAGGCTCTGCTAACCAGAACCTCAGTGGTTATGCTCTCTCATTACTTTTAAATTGTCACTAACAGGCTAGTGACCTATTTTACCAATTTACATTGGCTTACTGGAACACCCTTATAATTCCCTAGTATATGGTACTGAGGTACCCAGGGTATTGGGGTTCCAGGAGATCCCTATGGGCTGCAGCATTTCTTTTGCCACCCATAGGGAGCTCTGACAATTCTTACACAGGCCTGCCACTGCAGCCTGAGTGAAATAACGTCCACGTTATTTCACAGCCATTTTACACTGCACTTAAGTAACTTATAAGTCACCTATATGTCTAACCTTTACCTGGTAAAGGTTAGGTGCAAAGTTACTTAGTGTGAGGGCACCCTGGCACTAGCCAAGGTGCCCCCACATTGTTCAGAGCCAATTCCCTGAACTTTGTGAGTGCGGGGACACCATTACACGCGTGCACTACATATAGGTCACTACCTATATGTAGCTTCACAATGGTAACTCCGAATATGGCCATGTAACATGTCTATGATCATGGAATTGCCCCCTCTATGCCATCCTGGCATAGTTGGCACAATCCCATGATCCCAGTGGTCTGTAGCACAGACCCTGGTACTGCCAAACTGCCCTTCCTGGGGTTTCACTGCAGCTGCTGCTGCTGCCAACCCCTCAGACAGGCAGCTGCCCTCCTGGGGTCCAGCCAGGCCTGGCCCAGGATGGCAGAACAAAGAACTTCCTCTGAGAGAGGGTGTGACACCCTCTCCCTTTGGAAAATGGTGTGAAGGCAGGGGAGGAGTAGCCTCCCCCAGCCTCTGGAAATGCTTTGTTGGGCACAGAGGTGCCCAATTCTGCATAAGCCAGTCTACACCGGTTCAGGGACCCCTTAGCCCCTGCTCTGGCGCGAAACTGGACAAAGGAAAGGGGAGTGACCACTCCCCTGACCTGCACCTCCCCTGGGAGGTGTCCAGAGCTCCTCCAGTGTGCTCCAGACCTCTGCCATCTTGGAAACAGAGGTGCTGCTGGCACACTGGACTGCTCTGAGTGGCCAGTGCCACCAGGTGACGTCAGAGACTCCTGCTGATAGGCTCCTTCAGGTGTTAGTAGCCTATCCTCTCTCCTAGGTAGCCAAACCCTCTTTTCTGGCTATTTAGGGTCTCTGTCTCTGGGGAAACTTTAGATAACGAATGCATGAGCTCAGCCGAGTTCCTCTGCATCTCCCTCTTCACCTTCTGATAAGGAATCGACCGCTGACCGCGCTGGAAGCCTGCAAACCTGCAACATAGTAGCAAAGACGACTACTGCAATTCTGTAACGCTGATCCTGCTGCCTTCTCGACTGTTTTCCTGCTTGTGCATGCTGTTGGGGTAGTCTGCCTCCTCTCTGCACCAGAAGCTCCGAAGAAATCTCCCGTGGGTCGACGGAATCTTCCCCCTGCAACCGCAGGCACCAAAAAGCTGCATTACCAGTCCCTTGGGTCTCCTCTCAGCACGACGAGCGAGGTCCCTCGAATCCAGCAACACCGTCCAAGTGACCCCCATAGTCCAGTGACTCTTCAGCCCAAGTTTGGTGGAGGTAAGTCCTTGCCTCACCTCGCTGGGCTGCATTGCTGGGAACCGCGACTTTGCAAGCTACTCCGGCCCCTGTGCACTTCCGGCGGAAATCCTTCGTGCACAGCCAAGCCTGGGTCCACGGCACTCTAACCTGCATTGCACGACTTTCTAAGTTGGTCTCCGGCGACGTGGGACTCCTTTGTGCAACTTCGGCGAGCACCGTTTCACGCATCCTCGTAGTGCCTGTTTCTGGCACTTCTCCGGGTGTTACCTGATTCAGTGAGGGCTCTTTGTCTTGCTCGACGTCCCCTCTCTCTACAGGTCCAATTTGCGACCTCCTGGTCCCTCCTGGGCCCCAGCAGCGTCCAAAAACGCCAAACGCACGATTTGCGTGTAGCAAGGCTTGTTAGCGTCCATCCGGCGGGAAAACACTTCTGCACGACTCTCCAAGGCGTGGGGGATCCATCCTCCAAAGGGGAAGTCTCTAGCCCTTGTCGTTCCTGCAGTATTCACAGTTCTTCAGCCTAGTAAGAGCTTCTTTGCACCAACCGCTGGCATTTCTTGGGCATCTGCCCATCTCCGAGTTGCTTGTGACTTTTGGACTTGGTCCCCTTGCTCCACAGGTACCCTCAGTCAGGAATCCATCGTTGTTGCATTGCTGATTTATGTTTTCCTTGCATTTTCCCTCTAACACGACTATTTTGTCCTTAGGGGAACTTTAGTGCACTTTGCACTCACTTTTCAGGGTCTTGGGGAGGGTTATTTTTCTAACTCTCACTATTTTCTAATAGTCCCAGCGACCCTCTACAAGGTCACATAGGTTTGGGGTCCATTCGTGGTTCGCATTCCACTTTTGGAGTATATGGTTTGTGTTGCCCCTATCCCTATGTTTCCCCATTGCATCCTATTGTAACTATACATTGTTTGCACTGTTTTCTAAGACTATACTGCATATTTTTGCTATTGTGTATATATATCTTGTGTATATTTCCTATCCTCTCACTGAGGGTACACTCTAAGATACTTTGGCATATTGTCATAAAAATAAAGTACCTTTATTTTTAGTATAACTGTGTATTGTGTTTTCTTATGATATTGTGCATATGACACTAAGTGGTACTGTAGTAGCTTCACACGTCTCCTAGTTCAGCCTGAGCTGCTCTGCTAAGCTACCATTATCTATCAGCCTAAGCTGCTAGACACCCTATACACTAATAAGGGATAACTGGGCCTGGTGCAAGGTGCAAGTACCCCTTGGTACTCACTACAAGCCAGTCCAGCCTCCTACAGCGCTCTTGCATGGTATTACTTGCATGAAATTTTAGCACCCAATTTACGCCTCTAACAGAACATCAGGCAATTGATGAGGATCCAGTGTGAACTGTACTGGGCCCTCATGAGTTACCTGCATCATGCAACAAAATAACTTTTTTTAATATGGGCTGTGAGCATGTGATGGGAGTACTTTTTATGTTAGTCCAGGCTAAGATATATGTGTTGAACTTCTATATCAACTATAACTCATGCCATTAAGATGCATTGCTTATACTCTTTCGCATTACATTACTTATACCATGTGAAATCATAACATTCATAACAACATGTATGACCTCTCATATGACCTCATTTGTGTAAACACTGTGATGATACAGTGATGAGCCATTGTGTAGTGAGACCCTCGTGGACCTACATTGTTTTTTAACTTTATACTATATTCTACATTTACACGTTTTAGCTGCATTGTTTTTAGAATGGCTTTTTAGCGCACACATTTTACACACTTTGCTGCATGATTATTTTCTAGGAATATAGGTGGTCATTACAACCCTCGTGGTCGGTGTTAAAGCGGCGGTAAGACCGCCAACATGCCGGCGGTAAAAAAAATGGAATTACAACCGTGGCTGAAACCGCCAACATAGACAGCCACTTTAACACTCCGACCGCCACGACGGTACAAACAAACACAGCGGCGGTCACCACCAACAGACAGGCGGAGGACAATGTACCACCCACAGGATTACAACCTACCAATCCGCAACCTTTTCCGGGGCGGATTCACAGCTAACAAAAACAAGGCGGAAACAGTACACAGAAGGGAAAACGCTCACCTCTGCACACCCCACCAGGAACCACGACGCCATGGAACCAGAGCTCCACATTTTATTAGCCGTTATCTTCTTGCTCCTCTACCAGGAGCACGAACCCCGGCGGCGAAGACCACAGTGAGTACTGCACCTACGACACAGGGGAGGGGGGAGGGAAAAAACAGTGACACACACACGCAACACGCAACACCCCCACCCCCACCCTCACCCACCACAACACACACACAAATACATCATGATACATTACAGTTCCACCCCCCAACCCCCTCGGAAGAATGCAAAGACAAAAGGAAATGAGGTGAACAACTGTAATATATTAAAATTCAGTATTCACAAAATATACATACACTATTGACAAATATATACACCAATCATATAAGTCCAAGGTATTCCACCATTTCAGTTCGTGGACCACTGGGTCCAAAATGCATGGGCGAGGCCCACACAAGATACCCGAACAAGACGGAGAGAACACTGCAGGGGCATCAGATAGAAATAAAACAGGCACCTCAGGGGGGAGGGAAAGGGTGGACACCTCAGCCAGTTGAGTGCACAACGCCAAATCCACGAGGGGGCCCCACTGTTCAATCCTGGGGAGTGCAAAGCCACAGTCTCTCAAGTCTCCCAAGTGGGTGGGTTGCCCACTGTTCAATCCTGGGGAGTGCAAAGCCACAGTCTCTCAAGTCTCTACAGTGGGTGGGTTGCCCACTGTTCAATCCTGGGGAGTGCAAAGCCACAGTCCCTCAAGTCTCCCAAGTGGGTGGGTTGCCCACTGTTCAATCCTGGGGAGTGCAAAGCCACAGTCTCTCAAGTCTCTACAGTAGGTGGGTTGCCCACTGTTCAATCCTGGGGAGTGCAAAGCCACAGTCTCTACAGTAGGTGGGTTGCCCACTGTTCAATCCTGGGGAGTGCAAAGCCACAGTCTCTCAAGTGGATGTCAATCTCCACTGGTTCTGGAGAGGGTCTTGTGCCCAGAGTGCTTCATCCTGCTAAGGACAGAGGTAGTGGATGTCTCTCTCCACTGGTTCTGGAGGGGGTCTTGTGCCCTGAGTGCTTCATCCTGCCAAGGACAGAGGTAGTGGATATGATACTCCACTGGTTCTGGAGGGGGTTTTGTGCCCAGAGTGCTTCATCCTGCTATGGACAGAGGTAGTGGATGTGGATCTCCACTGGTTCTGGAGGGGGTCTTGTGCCCAGAGTGCTTCATCTTGCTAAGGACAGAGGTAGTGGATGTCTCTCTCCACTGGTTCTGGAGGGGGTCTTGTGCCCAGAGTGCTTCATCCTGCTCTTGGCGGCCTCAGTAACATCAGAGCTTTTGGCACTCATGGGCACTGAGTAGAGACGAGACTGGGAGGGATGTGGGAGACGAGGAGGAGGGGGACACAGTGGAGGCAGTGGATGCTGTTATGTCTGCATGTGTGTGATGCTTGCGTGAGTGCCTGTGGGATGTGTGGTGCTTATGTTTGCCTGAGCTTCCTTTGTGTGTTGAGGTGTGTGCATGCTGGTCGGATGGTGTGCTTGGGATAGGCTGAGGTACAGGGGTGTGGGTCTGGGTGGAGGAAGTTGGAGGGGGGAGGCTAGAGACAGGGACAATGGCTGCCATCAGTTCTGAGGCCAGAGTCTGAAAAGCTCGCTGAAGGGCTGCCTGACCAGAATGAATGCCCTGCAGGAATGCATTGGTTTGTTGCAACTGCCTCTCTACACCCTGGATGGCATTCCGAATAGTAGGCTGCCCAACAGTGAGGGACCTGAGGAGGTTAATGGCCTCCTCACTGATGGCAGCAGGGGTGACTGGGGCAGGGCCTGAGGTGCCTGGGGCGAAGGTGATGCCCACCCTCCTGGGTGAGCGGGCACGGGTCAAAGGCTGAGGGGCTGCTGGGAGGGCGGTGCTGGAGGGGGGGGTGGAAGCTGTACCTGTAGGTGCGGGGGCACAGATGGGCCCGCCACCGCAAGGGAGCTCCCATCAGAGGACGAGTCCGTATCACTGGTGTCAGCTCCTGTCGCCGGCGTGGAGCTCCCCTCGCCCTCCGTCCCACTGATGAAATCAGACTCCGTAGTGTCGCCCTCCAGGGCCATGTGGGATGCAGCTCCCTCCTGCTCCGGTGCCATTGCTCCTCCACCTGATGATGCTAATGCACACATGTACAGGGAGACCACAAAAAGGGGGGGGAGACAGAAGAAAGGCATATTGAGTGCATGCATTACCGCTACCGTTGGCGGACACAACAGACACAGAGGCCCCCTGCACTACGCCACGCACTTGGGGTCCACTATTCAATCCCTGGGACATGGCCTACAAGGCTATGGCCGATATCTGCACACATGGATGTCACAGGAGCCCGACTAGATGTCGGTGGCACTGTACCCAGGTGGAGTTGGGTGCCACAGGGTCTGCCTGAAAAAGTGGACTTAACTACCAAACTCGCCCTGGCCTAGGGGAACACACAGCCCACCTCCCGCACCCAGACACCTCCACTGGGCGCTGAATCAGCAGAATGAGAGTGTACTCACCCCCTTGTTGCTGCTGTGATGCCCTCAAGCGCCCATCCAACTCCGGATACACCACCGGATATGATCCTGAACATCAGGGGGGTCATGGTGCGACGGGCACCCCTCCCACGTTAGGAGGCCATCCCCAGCTGGGCCTCCGCCGTCTTTTTGCTCCAGCGGTGAATGTCCTCCCATCTTTTCCGGCAGGGGGTGCTCCGTCTGTGGTAGACCCCCAGGGTCCGGACTTCCTTGGCGATGGCACGCCAAATATCCTTCTTCTGGTGGGCGCTGACCTACAAGAATTGTACAGGGGAAAAAGATAAGTTTAACCAACTGCACCATCACAGTCATTGTCCCGCATCCCTAACCTTGCCATGTGGCACATGCACTCACCGTCGTTTCATGCAAACCTCATTCTCCCCCCCCCCATATCTTTCATCCACACCACTCCACACAGGCATTGCCTATACAGCATGCTCCCAGTGTACTTATCTGTTTGTCTGGAGGACCGTAGAGTAGCGTGTACTGGGGGAGGACCCCATCCACAAGTTTCTCCAACTCCTCCGTGGTGAAGGCAGGGGCCCTTTCCCCAGACGCACGAGCCATTGTCTCTTCCAGACTGAGGTCACAGCAGCACTTGCAGTGTAGGTCCTCTCCTGTCAAAGATCAGGTATCGAGTGATTGAACAGATAGAAAATGGCGGTCACGTCCGCGGCGGTGCGTACCGTCACCGCCGGCGTACATCGTCATTGGCTCCTGGGACCCATAGGGTCCAATGTTATCCAATTCAGAATTGCGCTGCTGCCTTCGACTGCCTACCGCGACGGTGTACAACACCAGCGCAGTTACCTCACATCCCATTGTCCCACTTTACAGGTCAGGCAGCCGCCATTACAGGGGCCCACATGGCTTTATTTTTAACTGCGTCACACATACCTAGGCCTTTGCTCAAAACTCATACAGGCTAATTTCGGTTTATGAATAGTTTTCTGAGTAAGCTGTGTTTACGTACCTCTGAGTTGGTTGACTCTGTGCTCGCTGTTGTCCTCCATAGGCACCGTCCGCTGGGACATGTGAGGAGATGGCGGCAACCTCTGGTGTACAGACCGCTGGTGAACCTGTTGACAATGGAGGAAAGACATGTAATCATCACCTACAGGCTTGATCGTGCCACAATCCTGAGACTGTGCACCCAGTTGGAGCCAGACCTAATGTCAGCTATCCGCCATCCCACAGGAATCCCCCCTCAAGTGCAGGTGCTGTCAGTACTCCTTTTCCTTGCAAGTGGGTCATTTCAAACTACAGTGGCCATAGCATCAGGGATGTCCCAGCCTATGTTTTCCAACGTGTTGTCCAGAGTGTTGTCTGCCCTGCTGAAACACATGCAGAGCTACATCGTTTTCCCTCAGGTGGAGGATTTGCCAACAGTGAAAGGTGACTTCTATGCCCTGGGACATATCCCCAACATCATAGGTGCCATTGATGGGACACATGTGGCCTTGGTCCCCCACGCAGGAGTGAACAGGTGTACAGAAACCGGAAGAGTTACCATTCGATGAATGTGCAGATGGTGTGTTTGGCCGACCAGTACACCTCCCATGTTAATGCCAAATTCCCTGGCTCAGTGCATGAACTTACATTTTGAGGAATAGCAGCATCCCTTATGTGATGGGGCAACTCCAGAGGCACCGTGTGTGGCTACTAGGTGTGCACCTGGAACCAATACAGTGTGACTAGGTGTCTGGGTCTGGGGATGTCCCTAAGGGTTAGTGTGTGTCTAACAGTTGTCCCTCGCCATTTGCAGGTGACTCTGGTTACCCCAACCTGTCAGGGCTACTGACCCCAGTGAGGAATCCCAGGACAAGGGCAGAGGAACGCTACAATGAGGCCTATGGGCGAACTAGGAGGATCATAGAGCGGACCTTCGGCCTCCTGAAGGCCAGGTTCGGTGCCTCCATATGACAGGTGGTTCCCTCTTTTACTCACCAAAGAAGGTGTGCCAGATCATCGTGGCCTGCTGTATGCTTCACAACTTGGCTTTGCGACAACAGGTGCCTTTTCTACAGGAGGATGGTCCAGATGGAGGTGTTGTGGCAGCTGTGGAGCCTGTAGACAGTGAAGACGAGGAAGCAGAAGAAGAGGACATCGAAAACAGGAACTCTGTGATCCTGCAATACTTCCAGTGAGACACAGGTAAGAAGACAAACCTGCCTACTACCTGTACTTTAACACTACTACCTCTCTACTGTCTGTCCTTTTCACCCAGTGTATGGTCACTGAGTTGTCACTTTCCCTTACGATTTCACAGATGTGAGTCTCACTGTGTGACATCTGCTTTGTTTCCTCATGGACTAGAGCTGTGTGACATAGGTATGTTGACATTACAATTGAAAGAGCATTTTGTCACTGTTATTGCTAATACACTAATTTGAAATCACAGACAGATTGTTTTGTCCTTTAAGGGTGTTTATTTACGTGGTCAATATTGGAGGGTGTTGTAAAATGGTGAGGGGTGATGGTGGAGGCATGTCCATGGCAGAGTCCAGTCTATTAGTCTCACAGGTGCATTGTCCAAAGGGGCATAGGAAGTGGAGCTGGGGCAGTTTGAGGATGGACAGGTGACAAGGTGGGATAAAAGGATGACATTCAGGGTGGTCTCATTTCTTGGTGGGGGTCTTGGCATCGTTCTCTGTCTTTGTCCTGGATCTCAGGGACCGTTTGCGGGGTGGTTCTCCATCTGCAGGGGCTGGGGTGCTGGTGTGGTGGTCCTGTGGCGGTGCCTCCTTGTAGGAGGCTGGACTGGCTTGTAGTGAGTACCAAGGGGTACTTACACCTTGCACTAGGCCCAGGTATCCCTTATTAGTGTATAGGGTGTCTAGCAGCTTAGGCTGATAGATAATGGTAGCTTAGCAGAGCAGCTTAGGCTGAACTAGGAGACGAGTGAAGGTCCTACAGTACCACTAGTGTCATATGAACAATATCATAAGAAAACACAATACACAGATATACTAAAAATAAAGGTACTTTATTTTTATGACAATATGCCAAACGTATCTCAGTGAGTACCCTCAGTATGAGGATAGCAAATATACACAAGATATATGTACACAATACCAAAAATATGCAGTATAGTATTAGAAAACAGTGCAAACAATGTATAGTTACAATAGGATGCAATGGGGACACATAGGGATAGTGGCAACACAAACCATATACTCCAAAAGTGGAATGCGAACCACGAATGGACCCCAAACCTATGTGACCTTGTAGAGGGTCGCTGGGACTGTAAGAAAACAGTTAGGGTAAGAAAAATAGCCCACCCCAAGACCCTGAAAAGTGAGTGCAAAGTGCACTAAAGTTCCCCAAAGGACATAGAAGTCGTGACAGGGGAATTCTACAGGGAGGACACAAACCAGCAATGCAACAACAATGGATTTCCAGTCGAGGGTACCTGTGGAACAAGGGGAACAAGTCCAAAAGTCACAAGCAAGTCGGAGATGGGCAGATGCCCAGGAAATGCCAGCTGTGTGTTCAAAGAAGCTGCTACTGGACAGTAGAAGCTGAGGATTCTGCAGGAACGACAAGGGCTAGAGACTTCCCCTTTGGAGGATGGATCCCCCACGCCGTGGAGAGTCGTGCAGACTTATTTTCCTGAAGAAAGACTGCCAACAAGCCTTGCTAGCTGCAAGTTGTGCGGTTAGCGTTTTTGGATGCTGCTGTGGCCCAGGAGGGACTAGGATGTCGCCAATTGCGTCTGGGGACAGAGGGGGCACCCAGCAGGACAAAGAGCCCTCTCAGAAGCAGGCAGTACCCGCAGAAGTGCCAGAACAGGCACTACAAAGAGGAGTGAAATGGTGCTCACCCGAAGTCGCACAAAGGAGTCCCACGTCGCCGGAGGACAACTTAGAAAGTCGTGCAATGCAGGTTAGAGTGCCGTGGAACCAGGCTTGGCTGTGTACAAAGGATTTCTGCCGGAAGTGCACAGAGGCCGGAGTAGCTGCAAAAGTCGCCGTTCCCAGCAATGCAGTCTGGCGTGGGGAGGCAAGGACTTACCTCCACCAAACTTGGACTGAAGAGTCACTGGACTGTGGGAGTCACTTGGACAGAGTTGCTGGATTCAAGGGAACTCGCTCGTCGTGCTGAGAGGAGACCCAGGGTACCGGTGATGCAGTTCTTTGGTGCCTGCGGTAGCAGGGGGAAGATTCCATCGATCCACGGGAGATTTATTCGGAGCTTCTAGTGCAGAGAGGAGGCAGACTACCCCCACAGCATGCACCACCAGGAAAACAGTCGAGAAGGCGGCAGGATCAGCGTTACAGAGTTGCAGTAGTCGTCTTCGCTACTTTGTTGCAGTTTTGCAGGCTTCCAGCGCGGTCAGCAGTCGATTCCTTGGCAGAAGGTGAAGAGAGAGATGCAGAGGAACTCTGATGAGCTCTTGCATTCGTTATCTAAGGAAATCCCCAAAGCAGAGACCCTAAATAGCCAGAAAAGAGGGTTTGGCTACTTAGGAGAGAAGATAGGCTAGCAACACCTGAAGGAGCCTATCAGAAGGAGTCTTTGACGTCACCTGCTGGCTCTGGCCACTCAGAGCAGTCCAGTGTGCCAGCAGCACCTCTGTTTCCAAGATGGCAGAGGTCTGGAGCACACTGGAGGAGCTCTGGGCACCTCCCAGGGGAGGTGCAGGTCAGGGGAGTGGTCACTCCACTTTCCTTTGTCCAGTTTCGCGCCAGAGCAGGGCTAAGGGGTCCCTGAACCGGTGTAGACTGGCTTATGCAGAAATGAGCACCATCTGTGCCCATGAAAGCATTTCCAGAGGCTGGGGGAGGCTACTCCTCCCCAGCCCTGACACCTTTTTCCAAAGGGAGAGGGTGTAACACCCTCTCTCTGAGGAAGTCCTTTGTTCTGCAATCCTGGGCCAAGCCTGGCTGGACCCCAGGAGGGCAGAAACCTGTCTGAGGGGTTGGCAGCAGCAGCAGCTGCAGTGAAACCCCGGGAAAGGCAGTTTGGCAGTACCAGGGTCTGAGCTACAGACCCGTGGGATCATGGGATTGTGCAAACTATGCCAGGATGGCATAGAGGGGGTAATTCCATGGTCATAGACATGTTACAAGGCCATATTCGGAGTTACCATTGTGAAGCTACACATAGGTAGTGACCTATGTGTAGTGCACGCGTGTAATGGTGTCCCCGCACTCACAAAGTCCGGGGAATTTGCCCTGAACAATGTGGGGGCACCTTGGCTAGTGCCAGGGTGCCCACACACTAAGTAACTTTGCACCTAACCTTTACCAGGTAAAGGTTAGACTTATAGGTGACTTATAAGTTACTTAAGTGCAGTGGTAAATGGCTGTGAAATAACGTGGACGTTATTTCACTCAGGCTGCAGTGGCAGGCCTGTGTAAGAATTGTCAGAGCTCCCTATGGGTGGCAAAAGAAATGTTGCAGCCCATAGGGATCTCCTGGAACCCCAATACCCTGGGTACCTCAGTACCATATACTAGGGAATTATAAGGGTGTTCCAGTATGCCAATGTAAATTGGTAAAATTGGTCACTAGCCTGTTAGTGACAATTTGAAAGAAATGAGAGAGCATAACCACTGAGGTTTTGGATAGCAGAGCCTCAGTGAGACAGTTAGTCATAACACAGGTAACACATTCAGGGCACACTTATGAGCACTGGGGCCCTGGCTGGCAGGGTCCCAGTGACACATACAACTAAAACAACATATATACAGTGAAAAATGGGGGTAACATGTCAGGCAAGATGCTACTTTCCTACACTCCTGTCCACTAGCGCCGGCAGAGGTGGTGGGCAGTTCATCATCCAGGCTAGTGTCAGGGGCCCCTTGTTGTGCCACAGTGTCCCTCCTGGTGTTGAGGACTTCCTTCAGCACCCCTACGATGGTGCCCAGGGTGGAATTGATGGATCTGAGTTCTTCCCTGAAGCCCAAATACTGTTCCTCCTGCAGCCGCTGGGTCTTCTGAAACTTGGCCAGTACTGTTGCCATAGTCTCCTGGGAATGAAGGTAGGCTCCCATGATGTTCGAGAGGGCCTCGTGGAGAGTGGGTTCCCTGGGCCTGTACTCCCCCTGTCGAACAGCAGCCCTCCCAGTTCCCCTGTTTCCCTGGGCCTCTATCCCCTGAACGGTATGCCAGTTGGACAGAGCTGTTGTCATCACTGTGGGCTCTTCTGTTGGTGGTGTGGACATGTCTGTACCCTCCTGTCCGGTGACGTTGGGTAGGGGCCTAGCAGGGGTGTAAAAGCATGATTATTGCATCTGTGTGTGCCATGGTGTGCAATGGGTGGGTGACCGTGTACCCCAGTGCATGCATTCCTGTGTGGGACCTTGTGTGACAATGGTTTAGGGGGGTGTATGGGTATGTGCAGTGGCCATGTTTTGTTGATGGGTGTCCATGCTTTGTTGTTGCATGCAGGGCTTGGTGTTGGGATGGGTGGTTTGTGACATTGGGACATTTGTGAGGAGTTGGAGTGATGGGGGTGAGGGCGAGGGTGGGGGTATGTGATGGCATGCAGGTAGGGTGGGGGAGATAGTATTGAAGATTTGACTTACCAGAGTCCATTCCTCCATCTACTCCTGCGAGGCCCTCAGGATGCAGCATAGCCAAGACTTGCTCCTCCCACGTTGTTAGTTGTGGGGGAGGAGGTGGGGGTCCGCCGCCAGTCCTCTGAACCGCCAGGTGGTGTCTTGAGACCACGGAACGCACCTTCCCCTGTAGGTCGTTCCACCTCTTCCTGATGTCATCCCTAGTTCTTGGGTTCTGTCCCACTGCGTTGACCCTGTCCCCTATTCTTCGCCATAGCTCCATCTTCCTAGCTATGGAGGTGTGCTGCACCTGTGCTCCGAATAGCTGTGGCTCTACCCAGATGATTTCCTCCACCATGACCCTGAGCTCCTCCTCAGAGAACCTGGGGTGTCTTTGCGGTGCCATGGGGTGGTGTGGGTGATGTGTGGGGTGGGTGTGTTGTGATGTATGGGGTGATATTTAGTGGTGTGTTGTGTGAGGTGCGTGGATGTTATGTGGGTGATGGTGTTGTGTGCCTGTGGATGCTTGTTTGTAGATTGTGGTGTCTCTCTCTAGCCTTCTTTTGGAATTTTTGGGCGTAGGGGTTTGTGGGTGATGTGGGTGTGTGTTTTATATTGTATTGGGTGTGTGGGAGTGGTGTGTGTATGTGTATCAAGTGTGAGTATTTGGAATTGTCCAATGTGGATGTGTTTTGTAAATGTGTGTGTATTTTGAGCGCAGCGGTGTGTACCGCCAATGGAATACCGCTGTTGAAAGACCGTCGCGTGGATTAGTGGGTCGTGATAGTGTGGGCGTATTCCTGTTGGCATGACGGTGGAGGTTTTGTTATTGCCAGTTTATCACTGACCTTTGGTGTGGCGGACTTGTGTGGGTGTCTAAATTGTGGCGGATTCCGAGCTGTGGGTCATAATGACCGTGGCGAAATTCCGCTGCCGCGGCGGTGTGTTGGCGGTCTTCTGCACGGCGGTAAGCGGCTTTTACCGCCAATGTTGTAATGAGGGCCATAATGTACGAGTTGCGTGTTTAGTTAACTTTTTCTCAACATATAATCAGAACATCATTTTTTTCACAATTTTTTTATTTTCATTGAGAATCATGAACCAAGAAACATAGGTATGCATGGTTTTAGACATTGCACCAGGATATGAAAAAGGCGCATAACCAAGGAGCAAAATAACGATGATGAGAACAGTGAAGAAAATAAGAGTAAGAGTATTCCATCCTCAAAAACCGCGTCCCCAATCTGTTAACAGTGAGCAGAACCTCAATAAGATTCCTCATTGTCAGAATGATACAAGTCCTGAGTGATAGAAGCGAACGATCATACAAATGTGTTGGGTCCCCAATTCACGTCAGTTATAGAAAATACCATTCAATGGTAGGTGATAAGGCGAACCATAATCAGTGGTGCAAAGCTAGGCCTAGCACTAATGTCCCCGGTGACAGCATATTCAAGGGATCCTGTGTTCTTTCTGCTGATGGGGGAAATGGAGGTGGGGGGAACTCATAATAGTCCCAGGGCTCCGTGTATAAGGATAGCATTGCCAGGTGTAGCAATACAATAAAAAGGGACATGGGAGTCATGTATGAAGTATAAGGTCGCACACATTGGGGGTTGGTAACATATTGGAGAAACAGAGAGGGAGAACATGCTTGTACAATGGAAGAGATGAAATAAAGGGAAGATAAGAAAGAAGTGTAGACAGGAAAGACCGAAAGACCAGGGGAGGCATAGAGAGAGGGGACAGAAAGAGAGAGGAGAAAGGAAGAAGGAGGGGAAAGGGAGAGAGAATATGACATAGCATTCAATGCGAAAAGACTAGAGAGAGAGGGGAGGGGAGGTGGGCAGGAAAGGAGTGCAAGTTGTCGAGTTCGGCCGGCAGAGAGGGTGGGGGTAGAGGGGTGAGCGTGGGGGGTGAGGAGAATGAACATAGGGGAAGGAGGGGGGAGATTAAGCATTTGCTAGTTGGACAAAGGGAGCCCATGTTCGCAGGAATACCTCTGTTTTGTCCTGTAGAGTATAAATGATGCATTCGTAAGCTATAGTTTGAAACATTGCTGACAGCCATTCGTCGTGGGAGGGGGCCGCGGCCACACAGCAGTATCGACGAATACAAAGTTTAGTGTACAAGATATGTCGTATATATCCCTAGTATCATGAAAGAGAAGCAGGGCATTCAGTAGAGGTTGGCAAGGGTAGAGTCTCTCTCAGAGTGATCCCCACTGCCTCCCAGTATGGTTGTATAGTCAGGCAGTCGCATAGTATGTGCAATAAATCACAGCACAGATGGGAGCATTGCCAGCAAGTCGCATGTAGCTATAGTCCAGCTGCTCTAAGCTTCTGGGGTGTCCAGTACCAGTCATGCAAGGTCTTAAAAAGGCAAAGTTTTACTCTGGCCTCTTGGGCCCCCTTTTCTCGCGCTTGTAGCATGTCAACCCAATCCTCCATATCATAGTCTGTCTGCAGTTGGGTTTGCCATCGGGTCCTAAGGAAGAAGAGAAGAGGTAGGGAAAATATGTGCGGATTTAAGAGGTTATGCAGTCCCAAAATCATTCCTCAAAAGGAACCCCATGTTTGCAAATGGTCAAGTATTGGAGAATGTTGTAGGGTCCACAGGGGGGCCCCAAGCGACTCCAGAGACAATGTGAGAGTTGCCGGTACAGCAGGAACAATGATCTGGGAGTCCAAATTCAACTTGCAATTCAGGGAATGATTTTAACATCCCATCATCAAGAGTTGATCAATGGATATGATGCCCTTGACCCGCCATTCCCCCAGTCAACCACTCTCCCCCTATTAAGAAATAGGCATTGCCCCAGAGTGGTGCATGTGTGAATCCGTGGATCCACTCCCAGAAGGTGGCGAGCTCGGCTCCAAGAGTCTAATGCAGTCTGTATTACCAGATGGGCAGGGTGTGGTCGGGGGGCTCCAGAGCCATATAGCAGGTCCAGACCTAGTGGCGTATTTGAGAGTATCTGTTCTGTTTTTACCCATTGAGGAGGGTCCAAGATATCTGGAAGCATGAAGGTCAATTATGAGAGATGCAACACCAGCACGTAGTGTTCTATGGAGGGCAATCCCAGTCCCCACATAACTGCCGTGCGATGAGTTTAGCTTTAGAGAGCTGGGGTCTGAGGGAGCCCCATACAATTTTTCGTATGTAGGGGTCAACCGTCCTGAGCGTGGAGATAGGGGCTAATAGAGGTTACATCCCCAACACATAGGTATAACATGGCAGATCGACCATCCGCACAGCTTGCATCTTCCCCACAGGGAGAGCCCTAAATGGGGCCATTTTTCAAAATCACGTTTGGTTTGCTCTAACAAGGGTTCCAGCTTATCCTGTACCATGTGGGCTAAGCCCCTATTGATGAGGATCCCCAGATATTTAAGGCGCAATTGTTTCCAGGAGACCGGGAGCGTTGTAAGAGCCGCCCTCGTGGTTACTGGGGACAGGGGTAGGGCTTCACTCTTCTCCCAATTGATTGTATATCCTGACAGTGTTTCAAATTCTGCCAGAATATTTTGCAGCGCCGGAAGGGAACATGAAAGGTCTGTAAGTGTGAGCAATATGACGTCCACATACAGGTAGAGCGTGGAGCACCCTCCTGGAATGGGTACTCCAGCTATGGTAGACGACCGTCAAATAGTGGCTGCCAGGGGTTCAACTGCCAATAGAAATAGCAGCGGTGACAGGGGGCAGCCCTGTCGGGTTCCTTGCTGAACAGGAAACTCAGCAGAGAAGAACCTTCTGCAGGTGACCCGTGCCGTGGGTGAATCGTACAGCCATCTGACTTTAGCGATAAACACCTCCCCCAGGCCCAAGAGTTTCAGCGTCTCAAAAAGATGCCACCACTCTATCCAGTCGACGCCTCTCAGCATCAAGGGAAGGGGCAACAGACTCCTCTGCAGAGTTTCGGATAGCCCAAAGCGTATGCGCTAGGGTACGTAAGTGGTTTCTGGAGGAGCACCCGGGTACAAAGCCTACCTGTGTGGGGTGAATGAGGGTCAGGATAACTTGTTTGAGACGAGACGCCAAGATACTAGCCAGTATCTTAACATCGCCATTAAGAAGGGAGATGGGGCGATAACTGCCACAGAGTAAGGGGTCTTTCCCTGGTTTCGGGAGGACCGCTATGGATGCTCTATTCGAAATAGGCTATAAAGCCCCAGTTTTTTCCGCTGCTCAAAAGGCTTCATAGAGGGAGGTAACCGTGTCCGCCCCGGTCCACTTGTAGTATTCTGCCAGGAAACTGTCTTCTCCCGGGGCTTTATGGTACGGTAGATTAGATATTGCACAGATAATCTCCTCTTTTCTAATCTCACCGCCTAGCAGCCCTCTGCCTTCCTCAGCAAGGCAAGGGATCTGTGCATTTTCAAAAAATGCTGCTAACCTGTCGTGATCCTCCACCGTTTTGTGGGTATAAAGGGGTTGGTAGAAGCATCAGACTGTATCAGCTATATCCTGAGGGTGGATAGAGAGTATGCCATCGGCATCCTGGATGTCAGGGATTGCAAGCGCCACCTCCCGTTGACATAACTGGGCCGCTAGTAACCAACCTGCCTTTTCACCCTCCTCATAGTGTCTGCCTCTCATCCTTTGCAGAACATACTCCGCCTGAGAGGTGTACAATGCATTGAGCTCCATCTTTGCCTTCTCAAGGCAACAACGCATGGTAGGGGAAGGAAATATCGTATAATTGCAGGTATATGTTGCTATTAATCCCTCTATTTCTCATTAGCGAGAGTGCCTCTGGTTGTTAGCAAAGGCTGCATCCCTCATAAGTTGTCCTCTGATCGTCGCCTTTGCCGCTGCCCAGTAGACTTGAGGAGAGGAGACCGAGCTTTGTTATCGGTTACGTAGGCCAAAACGTGAGCACGTAGTTGATCTTTACCTTGTGGCGTGTTATAACGAGATAGAGGTAGACTCCACGGTTTGCAGCCAGGAGAAACCAGACCCATGTCTAGCGCCAAACTGACAGGTGCATGGTCGGAGATTGTTGCTTCCTGTGTCCGGGAGTCGCTGATCATTGGGACTAGTGTATGAGAGACGAGGAAATAGTTCAAGCAGGACTGTGTCCCGAGCACCAGTGATAGAAAAGTAAATCTCGGTCCGCCAGATGTGTTAAACGCCAGGAATCTTCCAAGCCATGGTCCTAGATAATGTCTCCCCACAATGTTCTCTCTTCATTATTACCTATGTCCAGACTGCCTGTTCTGTCAAGGATTCGGTCTCAGGCTAGGTTCCAGTCTCCACCTGAGAAGTATTGAGAGGCACCAATCTCTGTCAGAAGGCGGTTCAGTCGCAGGAAGGAGCGTTTGGAGCACGTAGGGGCGTATACGGACCTAACACATTATGTACAACTTCCAATATTGAGTTTGGTAAGAACATATCGACCGTCCAGATCCGACCATGACTGAAGCACATTAAATTGCAAAAAGCGGCGAAGAAGAAACGCAACTCCACATTTACGTACAGACCCAGAGCTTCCCGATGGAGACAGCGGGCTGCAGCTTTATAGCACTTTACCTACCTAGTCCCGACATCATTTTTTGGATTCCAGGGATGACAAGTGCATTTCCTGCAAAAGGGCAATTTCCGCATGTTTGGATCGCAAATGAAAGAGGACTTTCTTTCTCTTAATATAGCGCGTGAGGCCATGAACATTCCAGGGGACTGTCATCAATGGTAAATTGGCCCCCATGTCAGAGGATACCAGAAGTATTTACGAAGGCAAAAGGGGGCCTGTCTGGATCCAGAAAACACAGGAGAAGGGTTCAAGGGTCTCTTGCAAGAGGATATGGCGAAGGGGAGGGACAAAAGCGAACGCACAAACAAACAAACGAACAGGGGGCAGGGTAGGGAAGGTAGGGAGTATCAGACGTCGTACTCAGGGGCAGAAACCAGGTGAGGAGAGGTAGAGAAGTGACGGAGGAAATAGGGGGGAGAAAAAGAAAGAAATGAAAAGAGCGAGAAAAGAGAAAGGAGAAAGGAGAAAGGCGGGGTAGGGAGCAGGACCTACCGGTTATAGATAGGGTCAGGTCCTAAGAGGGGCTACAACTGTAGAGTCCTAACAGTCAGCAAGGAGGGCCCACTACGCACACAGGGATAAAGATTCCTAGCCAAGGCGCGGAAGTGAATACAGGCAAGTAAATATGGAGAGGTTTTAGTGTGAGATCTCCCAGGTTGCGGGTGAAGGTTTCAAGGTGAGGAGGGAGAGAGGGGGAGGGTGCAACCCCTATTTAGCATACCTTATGACATATAGAAGGGCGAGTGGCATGGAGTAGGTGGGGTGGGTACTGGAGCCTACAATACAATCCTGGTCAGAAACAATTGTGAACTATTGTCACTGGGGCCACGTAAACCAGGGGGGGTGGCTGACCAGCCCGATTTCAACAAAAGCAGGAGCATAGAAATACAATATAGGAGATATAACATGTGATTTACAAATATGATAATGCATTATTAACTTAATGAGCATATGGCCCAACAATAACCATGTACGGCCTGGCTAAAGAGGTATACCACATCCTGCAGGCAACAGAGCACATGGTCATACAAGTGTTCTAAGTAGGCCCCAATGAGCCAACTAAATGAATAAAAAAGTGGATAGAGGGTAGCGTTAGTGGATAACTAACGAGTAGCACAATATAGCCAGATCTTAAGCCGTCCACCAATACTGGGGTGGGTCTGATCAAAAATTACTTTGGGTTACAATCGTAGAGCCCTAAGTACCTAGGCAGTCCAGTTCAACCTCTACTGAAACATAAAACAATATAACAGCTCTGTCTGCAAATTTTTAAAACCAGGTATTGTGGGCCTATATCACATGTATAATCTCATGCAGCTTAGCTACAAAATCATATACTTCATCCCATGTCGCACACATGTTGTGCCACAATCAACACCCATTCCTTCAGTTATTCTAGTTGAACAGAATAGAAACATAGGTGGGAGGGGGAGAAGAGAAAAGTGAAGAGAAGGAAAGATAAGATACAAGGGTCAAAATCCGGAGAGAAAACAGCCAGCTAAATGCCTCCGGACTAGTTAAGAAATCCAAGCCAGTATTTAAGCACATCAGGTCCTGAATGTCATTAGCAACAGTTAGTTCAACATAGCAGGGTACACATCTGTCCACCGATATCAGGGCAAATGTTCCGTAGCTCAATCAAGCCTTTCAGGTAGTGAACGGTCACTGGTATCTTGGCAGGATCAGATGGGAGCAGAAAATGGTTTCAAAGGGGAGCGGGATTTGTCTCTATCTAACAGTTGAGTATGTTGTGCTACCACCTGCAATAATTGATCCCTGTCACTATGGATCCTAGTTAGCCTCTCTGGATCCCTGCCTCTGAGACAAAGATCATTATCATGGTGAGGTTCCACTTCCAAGGTAGCTGAATGAGGTGGCGTGCTCTGAGCGCCAACGATCTGTGTTGAAGGTCTTGTCATAGTGGACGTGTCCATCCCCATTGGAGACAGGGAGTCTAGATACAGCCGTAGATCCACTGGGTCGTAGAAGTAACTGGAAACACCGTCTTTGGTGATCCTCATCTGCGCTGGGTCGAACAGGCCAAATTTCACATCTAGATGGCGCAGTTGGGGACTGAGTGCCAGGAATGCTTTTCGATGGTCATTGGTCTCTTTCGAAAAGTCCGCTGTAATGCAGACCTCGTCGTCTGCTGTTCGGAATGGTCCTTGAGATTGGGCTATAAGGAGTATTTGAAGGACTCCTATGTGGCGCATGAGACAGGCGATGATTGGGCGAGGTCTGGAGGCTCCATCCGGCCGCTTGGGGCCCAATCTGAGTGCCCTCTGAAAACTCCAAGGGTGGATCAAAAGCTAAGCCTATCAGTGTGGGGAGGGCAGACCGCAGGAAAGTCTGGATATCCGACCCTTCAATGTGTTCCGGGAAGCCGAAAAATAGATATTATCTCTGCTGCCCCTGTCCTCCAAATCAATAAGTTTACTGCGGAGATACAGAAGTTCTTAGTCACGGTCAGGGGTGGTATTAAGGTGATCCTCCATTGTCGCCACTCATTGTTCCAGCCTTGATACTCTAGCCTGGAAGCCTGCAATGTTCAAACATGGATTTCGTATCTGTGGCCAGTGAGGATATAGTAGAGTCCATGTCCTCAAGTCTATGCCCCACAGCTGTAATTTCTTGAAGTATACGATCCATTGTTACTTCCTGTGGTGAAGTGGCAGTGGCGTGGGGTAGATTAGTTGGCTGCAGGCCCCATGATGAGGACATGGGTCAGGTATTGAGAAGGGCTTCTGAAAAAAGGAGTTGTCTCGCTGATTTGCTTTTGCCACTGGGCATCTCTTTGACAGCTTCCCCGTATTGGCACTGCAGGATCCGGACCCCAGGGCGCTCCCCTGGCTCTCATAGTTAGTCCAATATCCAGAGGGGATTGGCCAAAAGGAAGGAAGGGTGCAGAGGCCCCACTAGTCACAGTGTAACTGCTGTCACTGTAGGGGTGGGCGAAGTGTGGGTGGTCAAAGGTATGTAAATTTTGTGGGGTGTGGGTAACTCCAGCAGCGCAGAAAACATCCACCAATGGGCTCCATCCCTCTCAGATCCCCTTTGTCAGGGTCAAGTTAGCATCACCCCTTCCTGAGCGGCACTGATGAGAGCAAATATGGAAAGGAAAGAAAGTCGGGGATGGTGGACAGCAATACTTCCGGATAATCTCAGAGCCCAGGGGTCTAATGTTAGGCCTCTGGTGCAATGGCCATTTAGTGTAGACGGTAGGCATGCAGCTTCAGAGGGTGGGTAGAAGAAGAACTACGCTGGAGCTACTCATGCTGAGGCGAGGTAAGATATGGCACAAAAGGACAGAGGGGCTTTCTAGCAGCGGCTGAGATGAATGCTGTGTTCGACATGCAGCTCTGCGGTCATCAATCTTCCAGAAATAGGTCACCTTCCACCTTACAGGTTGATTTCTGATGCAGTTTACAGGTATAGGGCTAAGGCGAATCTCTTAGATTGGGCAGAGGCAGATGGGTATACCTGCTATGTTCTTAGTAGAGACTTAGGGTTAGGTAGGAACCCCTAGAACTTCTAGAACTCATTTACCATGGTTGTTCATCTTTACCATGTTTATAATGAAGATAACTGCTTTGCTTCAGCTGCCTAATAATCGCAGCTCAATCTCTCTATGCAAGACTACAATTGTTTCAATAAATGTATTGAAAACGTATCTTGTATCTCTTTTGTGTTTTTGCCTGGGCATGAATGAGTAAAACCACGAAAGGGTGAGATCTGTTACCATGGTTTCCCTGGGCAGTCAGAGTGTCATGTTTAGGTTACTGTAGGAGGCTGGACTGGCTTGTAGTGAGTACCAAGAGGTACTTGCACCTTGCACCAGGCCCAGTTATCCCTTATTAGTGTATAGGGTGTCTAGCAGCTTAGGCTGATAGATAATGGTAGCTTAGCAGAGCAGCTTAGGCTGAACTAGGAGACGTGTGAAGCTACTACAGTACCACCTAGTGTCATATGCACAATATCATAAGAAAACACAATACACAGTTATACTAAAAATAAAGGTACTTTATTTTTATGACAATATGCCAAAGTATCTTAGAGTGTACCCTCAGTGAGAGGATAGGAAATATACACAAGATATATATACACAATAGCAAAAATATGCAGTATAGTCTTAGAAAACAGTGCAAACAATGTATAGTTACAATAGGATGCAATGGGGAAACATAGGGATAGGGGCAACACAAACCATATACTCCAAAAGTGGAATGTGAACCACGAATGGACCCCAAACCTATGTGACCTTGTAGAGGGTCGCTGGGACTATTAGAAAATAGTGAGAGTTAGAAAAATAACCCTCCCCAAGACCCTGAAAAGTGAGTGCAAAGTGCACTAAAGTTCCCCTAAGGACAAAGTAGTCGTGTTAGAGGAATAATGCAGGAAAGACACAAACCAGCAATGCAACAACTGTGGATTTCCAATCTAGGGTACCTGTGGAACAAGGGGACCAAGTCCAAAAGTCACAAGCAAGTCGGAGATGGGCAGATGCCCAGGAAATGCCAGCTGCGGGTGCAAAGAAGCTACGACTGGACAGAAGAAGCTGAGGTTTCTGCAAGAACGAAAAGTGCTAGAGACTTCCCCTCTGGTGGACGGATCCCGCTCGCATTGGAGATTCGTGCAGAAGTGTTTTCCCGCCAGAAGGACGCCAACAAGCCTTGCTACACGCAAATCGTGCGTTTGGCGTTTTTGGACGCTGCTGGGGCCCAAGAGGGACCAGGAGGTCGCAAATTGGACCTGAAGAGAGAGGGGACGTCGTGCAAGACAAAGAGCCCTCACTGAAGCAGGTAGCACCTGGAGAAGTGCCGGAAACAGGCACTACGAGGATGTGAGAAACGGTGCTCGCCAAAGTTACACAAAGGAGTCCCACGTCGCCGGAGACCAACTTAGAAAGTCGTGCAATGCAGGTTAGAGTGCCGTGGACCCAGGCTTGGCTGTGCACAAAGGATTTCCACCGGAAGTGCACAGGGGCCGGAGTAGCTTGCAAAGTCGCGGTTCCTAGCAATGCAGCCCAGCGAGGTGAGGCAAGGACTTACCTCCACCAAACTTGGACTGAAGAGTCACTGGACTGTGGGGGTCACTTGGACAGAGTCGCTGGATTCGAGGGACCTCGCTCGTCGTGCTGAGAGGAGACCCAAGGGACCAGTGATGCAGCTTTTTGGTGCCTGCGGTTGCAGGGGGAAGATTCCGTCGACCCACGGGAGATTTCTTCGGAGCTTCTGGTGCAGAGAGGAGGCAGGCTACCCCCACAGCATGCACAAGCAGGAAAACAGTCGAGAAGGCGGCAGGATCAGCGTTACAGAGTTGCAGTAGTCGTCTTTGCTACTATGTTGCAGGTTTGCAGGCTTCCAGCGCGGTCAGCGGTCGTTTCCTTATCAGAAGGTGAAGAGAGAGATGCAGAGGAACTCGGCTGAGCTCATGCATTCGTTATCTAAAGTTTCCCCAGAGACAGAGACCCTAAATAGCCAGAAAAGAGGGTTTGGCTACCTAGGAGAGAGGATAGGCTACTAACACCTGAAGGAGCCTATCAGCAGGAGTCTCTGACGTCACCTGGTGGCACTGGCCACTCAGAGCAGTCCAGTGTGCCAGCAGCACCTCTGTTTCCAAGATGGCAGAGGTCTGGAGCACACTGGAGGAGCTCTGGACACCTCCCAGGGGAGGTGCAGGTCAGGGGAGTGGTCACTCCCCTTTCCTTTGTCCAGTTTCGCGCCAGAGCAGGGGCTAAGGGGTCCCTGAACCGGTGTAGACTGGCTTATGCAGAATTGGGCACCTCTGTGCCCAACAAAGCATTTCCAGAGGCTGGGGGAGGCTACTCCTCCCCTGCCTTCACACCATTTTCCAAAGGGAGAGGGTGTCACACCCTCTCTCAGAGGAAGTTCTTTGTTCTGCCATCCTGGGCCAGGCCTGGCTGGACCCCAGGAGGGCAGCTGCCTGTCTGAGGGGTTGGCAGCAGCAGCAGCTGCAGTGAAACCCCAGGAAGGGCAGTTTGGCAGTACCAGGGTCTGTGCTACAGACCACTGGGATCATGGGATTGTGCCAACTATGCCAGGATGGCATAGAGGGGGCAATTCCATGATCATAGACATGTTACATGGCCATATTCGGAGTTACCATGGTGAAGCTACATATAGGTAGTGACCTATATGTAGTGCACGCGTGTAATGGTGTCCCCGCACTCACAAAGTTCAGGGAATTGGCTCTGAACAATGTGGGGGCACCTTGGCTAGTGCCAGGGTGCCCTCACACTAAGTAACTTTGCACCTAACCTTTACCAGGTAAAGGTTAGACATATAGGTGACTTATAAGTTACTTAAGTGCAGTGTAAAATGGCTGTGAAATAACGTGGACGTTATTTCACTCAGGCTGCAGTGGCAGGCCTGTGTACGAATTGTGAGAGCTCCCTATGGGTGGCAAAAGAAATGCTGCAGCCCATAGGGATCTCCTGGAACCCCAATACCCTGGGTACCTCAGTACCATATACTAGGGAATTATAAGGGTGTTCCAGTAAGCCAATGTAAATAGGTAAAAATGGTCACTAGCCTGTTAGTGACAATTTGAAAGTAATGAGAGAGCATAACCACTGAGGTTCTGGTTAGCAGAGCCTCAGTGAGACAGTTAGGCACCACACAGGGAACATATACATGCACACCTATGAGCACTGGGGCCCTGTGTGACAGGGTCCCAGTGACACATACATATAGGCCACAAACCTATGAGCACTGGGGTCCTGACCAGCAGGATCCCAGTGACCCATAACAAACATAGTGAAAACATAGTGTTTTCACTATGAGCACTGAGGCCTGGCTATCAGGATCCCAGTGAGACAGTGAAAACAGTGACAAACACCCTGGCATACACTCACAAACAGGCCAAAAGTGGGGGTAACAAGGCTAGAAAGAGGCTACTTTCTCACACAACCCCCCCCCCCAAACGAAGGACAATAAGGCTAACCTTGGCCAGTTGAGACTTTATTGTCTAAGTGGTGATAAGTAGAGAGTAGCTCTGCAATAGACTGGTTACTCCCTTTATCATCCACTATATGGTTACTTCCCTGTGGGGATGTAAACCACCCTGTTTGAAGTTTTTTAGCTAAGCAACAATGAGAAGATGTATTTTCAGAGTTTCTATCAGTAAGTTTTAGTTTAGAACAGTGGGAATTGTCCACTGAACCTATTTGTAGTGATGGAAATGCCAGACAGGGATGCTGTCTCAGAAAAGCCATAGCTGGGCAAAAACTTTGTCCATATGGCTGGAAGAGAGAACAGGGATGCTGTTTCTCTTGGGTTGGAGCAGGGCAGGGATGCTGTCCTATCAGCTCCACACTAGGGCAGGGATGCTGTCCTAAGTGTTGTGAGGCAGTGCAGGGTTTCTGCACTAAAGTTTCTCTGGGAGGGTTGGAGGGATGCTCCATGTTAACTAAAATGGTGCTCTTTTTCTCACCAATGTTAGCTATCCCACAGAGAGGTACTTCTACCTCAGGGAGTACAGCTTTGCCAGCTGATGTTTCCCTTGGAACAGGTGCCACCCCAGGAGAGGTTTCTCCCACCACAGGAATGGTATCCTGAATGGTAAGGTGGTTAGGGGATACTGTGATACCCTTTTTACCTGTTGATGGAGAGGGATCCTGAGTTTTCAGGCCTTCTCTCCTTTGCTTTTTCATTTCTGTAGAAATGAGAGGGAACAATTCCTCTGGGATGCCCAGCATGGCTGCATGGGCATAAAACTCTACATCAGCCCAACCTGAGGCCTCTAGGTCATTACCTAAGAGACAGTCTACAGGCAAGCTAGGTGATACCACCACCTGCTTAGGGCCAGTAACTCCACCCCAACTAAACTGAATTATAGCTAAGGGAAGAAACTTAGTGGAGTTATGGACATCAATAATCTTATACTGTTGTCCAATGATGTGTTGATCAGGGTGCACTAGGTTTTCAGTCACCAAAGTGAAACTGGCACCTGTGTCCCTGTAGGCCAAGGCCTCAACACCATTTATTGTAACTTTCTGCCTGTACTTATCCATTGTAAGGGGACAAGCAGCCAGTGTGGCAAGGCCAGTGCCACTAGGTGTGACAGAAACTGTCTTGGGACTGATGACATCAGTTTCCACTATGGACCCATAAGTGAACCCAACTACACCCTTTGCTTGACTGTTGCCAGCAGTCCCACCACTAGTACCACTACTGCTAGGGGCACTAGAGCTTGATGTATTAGTGGTGGTAGGCTCAGGGGGTTTACCTGGACAGGACTTATCCCCTGGCCTATGGCCTCTATTTTTACACACAAAGCACCAAGGCTTTTTAATGTGTGCAGGTTGGGAAGAAGAGGAAGAATTTGTTTTATCCCCACCCTCTGAAGAGTGTTTAAGATTTGAAGTGGGATCTTTGGTTTTACCCTTATCCCCATGCTTATCTTGAGATTTTTCACCATCTTTCTTCTTATTGCCATCTTTGTCACCCCCTGTATGAACTTTTCTGTTCACCCTTGTTCTGACCCATTTGTCTGCCTTCTTTCCCAATTCTTGGGGAGAGGTCAGATCAGAGTCTACCAGGTACTGGTGCAACAAATCAGACACACAATTATTAAGTATATGCTCTCTCAGGATTGTGTTATACAGGCTTTCATAATCAGTAACTTTACTGCCATGTAACCACCCCTCCAAGGCCTTCACTGAATGGTCAATGAAATCAACCCAGTCTTGTGAAGACTCCTTTTTGGTCTCTCTGAACTTTATCCTGTACTGTTCAGTGGTTAAGCCATAACCATCCAGGAGTGCATTCTTAAGAACTTGGAAATTATTAGCATCATTTTCTTTCACAGTAAGGAGCCTATCCCTACCTTTTCCACTAAATGATAGCCATAGGATAGCAGCCCACTGCCTTTGAGGGACATCCTGTACAGCACAGGCCCTCTCAAGTGCAGCAAACCACTTGTTAATGTCATCCCCCTCCTTATAAGGGGGAACTATCTTGTGCAGATTCCTGGAATCATGCTCTTTTGCAGGATGACTATGGGGAATACTGCTGCTGCCACCATGGGTATCTAAACCCAACTTCTGTCTTTCCTTCTCTAATTCAAAAGACTGTCTATCCAAATCCAGCTGTTGCTTTTTAAGCTTCAGTCTGGTTTGTTCCACCCTCAACTTATTGAGTTCCCTCTCTAACATTCTGTTATCAGGGTTGGTGGGAGGGACATTTCTAGAAACAGAGCTATGATGGGAATGAACAGAAGGAGACCTGTCCCTTACAGAAGCCAACTTAACAGCTTGGTTTACAGAAACATTACTACCAGAATGGTGAGAATAAATGCTTTTGCTATGATGTGAGACAACACTATTTATTTGGTGTGGTTCATCATCATTACCATCTATGCTAGATTGTCTAGTAATGGGCAGGCTAGGAAGTTTCTTTCCTGAATCTTTTCCTGGGGGAGTCCCTGAATCAGATTGGGAACTATTAGGTACTTTTTCAACAGATGGGGCACCTATGGCCCTATCCTGTTCTCTAAGCATGTTAATTAACAGTTCCAAGGCAGGATTCTTCCCTACACTCAAACCTCTCTCTATACAGAGACTCCTTGCTCTTTTCCAGCTAAGGTTGTCATATGCAAGTTTGGACAGATCAACACTTTGGCCTGTGCCAGACATTTTTAGAGAGAGTTAAAGTGATAGAAAAAGAGAAAAAAGTTTTCAGAACTTTTTGGAAAGACAGAAAAAACTTTTTAAACTTTTAAGAACTTTTTGAAAGTTTAGAAGTACTTTTCAGCACTTAGAAAAGAGTGAAAAGAGGAAATGCAAAACTTTTTGGCTATGTGTATATACACTGACCTTGTTTTGTATATTTTTCTCTTATGAAAAGTACAATGACAAGAGTGGTAAGCAGTCTCAAGCACTTATCCCACCACTGCACAACCAATGTAGGAGGCTGGACTGGCTTGTAGTGAGTACCAAGGGGTACTTGCACCTTGCACCAGGCCCAGTTATCCCTTATTAGTGTATAGGGTGTCTAGCACCTTAGGCTGATAGATAATGGTAGCTTAGCAGAGCAGCTTAGGCTGAACTAGGAGACGTGTGAAGCTACTACAGTACCACCTAGTGTCATATGCACAATATCATAAGAAAACACAATACACAGTTATACTAAAAATAAAGGTACTTTATTTTTATGACAATATGCCAAAGTATCTTAGAGTGTACCCTCAGTGAGAGGATAGGAAATATACACAAGATATATATACACAATAGCAAAAATATGCAGTATAGTCTTAGAAAACAGTGCAAACAATGTATAGTTACAATAGGATGCAATGGGGAAACATAGGGATAGGGGCAACACAAACCACATACTCCAAAAGTGGAATGTGAACCACGAATGGACCCCAAACCTATGTGACCTTGTAGAGGGTCGCTGGGACTATTAGAAAATAGTGAGAGTTAGAAAAATAACCCTCCCCAAGACCCTGAAAAGTGAGTGCAAAGTGCACTAAAGTTCCCCTAAGGACAAAGTAGTCGTGTTAGAGGAATAATGCAGGAAAGACACAAACCAGCAATGCAACAACTGTGGATTTCCAATCTAGGGTACCTGTGGAACAAGGGGACCAAGTCCAAAAGTCACAAGCAAGTCGGAGATGGGCAGATGCCCAGGAAATGCCAGCTGCGGGTGCAAAGAAGCTTCGACTGGACAGAAGAAGCTGAGGTTTCTGCAGGAACGAAAAGGGCTAGAGACTTCCCCTTTGGTGGACTGATCCCTCTTACCTTGGAGAGTCGTTCAGAAGTGTTTTCCCGCCGGAAGGACGCCAACAAGCCTTGCTAGACGCAAATCGTGCGTTTGGCGTTTTTGGACGCTGCTGGGGCCCAAGAGGGACCAGGAGGTCGCAAATTGGACCTGAAAAGAGAGGGGACGTCGAGCAAGACAAAGAGCCCTCACTGAAGCAGGTAGCTCCTGGAGAAGTGCCGGAAACAGGCACTACAAGGATGCGTGAAATGGTGCTCGCCGAAGTTGCACAAAGGAGTCCCACGTCGCCGGAGACCAACTTAGAAAGTCATGCAATGCAGGTTAGAGTGCCGTGGACCCAGACTTGGCTGTGCACAAAGGATTTCCGCCGGAAGTGCACAGGGGCCGGAGTAGCTTGCAAAGTCGCGGTTCCCAGCAATGCAGCCCAGCGAGGTGAGGCAAGGACTTACCTCCACCAAACTTGGACTGAAGAGTCACTGGACTATGGGGGTCACTTGGACAGAGTTGCTGGATTCGAGGGACCTCGCTCGTCATGCTGAGAGGAGACCCAAGGAACCGGTGATGCAGCTTTTTGGTGCCTGCGGTTGCAGGGGGAAGATTCCGTCGACCCACGGGAGATTTCTTCGGAGCTTCTGGTGCAGAGAGGAGGCAGGCTACCCCCACAGCATGCACAAGCAGGAAAACAGTCGAGAAGGCGGCAGGATCAGCGTTACAGAGTTGCAGTAGTCGTCTTTGCTACTATGTTGCAGGTTTGCAGGCTTCCAGCGCGGTCAGCGGTCGTTTCCTTATCAGAAGGTGAAGAGAGAGATGCAGAGGAACTCGGCTGAGCTCATGCATTCGTTATCTAAAGTTTCCCCAGAGACAGAGACCCTAAATAGCCAGAAAAGAGGGTTTGGCTACCTAGGAGAGAGGATAGGCTACTAACACCTGAAGGAGCCTATCAGCAGGAGTCTCTGACGTCACCTGGTGGCACTGGCCACTCAGAGCAGTCCAGTGTGCCAGCAGCACCTCTGTTTCCAAGATGGCAGAGGTCTGGAGCACACTGGAGGAGCTCTGGACACCTCCCAGGGGAGGTGCAGGTCAGGGGAGTGGTCACTCCCCTTTCCTTTGTCCAGTTTCGCGCCAGAGCAGGGGCTAAGGGGTCCCTGAACCGGTGTAGACTGGCTTATGCAGAATTGGGCACCTCTGTGCCCAACAAAGCATTTCCAGAGGCTGGGGGAGGCTACTCCTCCCCTGCCTTCACACCATTTTCCAAAGGGAGAGGGTGTCACACCCTCTCTCAGAGGAAGTTCTTTGTTCTGCCATCCTGGGCCAGGCCTGGCTGGACCCCAGGAGGGCAGCTGCCTGTCTGAGGGGTTGGCAGCAGCAGCAGCTGCAGTGAAACCCCAGGAAGGGCAGTTTGGCAGTACCAGGGTCTGTGCTACAGACCACTGGGATCATGGGATTGTGCCAACTATGCCAGGATGGCATAGAGGGGCAATTCCATGATCATAGACATGTTACATGGCCATATTCGGAGTTACCATGGTGAAGCTACATATAGGTAGTGACCTATATGTAGTGCACGCGTGTAATGGTGTCCCCGCACTCACAAAGTTCAGGGAATTGGCTCTGAACAATGTGGGGGCACCTTGGCTAGTGCCAGGGTGCCCTCACACTAAGTAACTTTGCACCTAACCTTTACCAGGTAAAGGTTAGACATATAGGTGACTTATAAGTTACTTAAGTGCAGTGTAAAATGGCTGTGAAATAACGTGGACGTTATTTCACTCAGGCTGCAGTGGCAGGCCTGTGTAAGAATTGTGAGAGCTCCCTATGGGTGGCAAAAGAAATGCTGCAGCCCATAGGGATCTCCTGGAACCCCAATACCCTGGGTACCTCAGTACCATATACTAGGGAATTATAAGGGTGTTCCAGTAAGCCAATGTAAATTGGTAAAAATGGTCACTAGCCTGTTAGTGACAATTTGAAAGTAATGAGAGAGCATAACCACTGAGGTTCTGGTTAGCAGAGCCTCAGTGAGACAGTTAGGCACCACACAGGGAACATATACATGCACACCTATGAGCACTGGGGCCCTGTGTGACAGGGTCCCAGTGACACATACATATAGGCCACAAACCTATGAGCACTGGGGTCCTGACCAGCAGGATCCCAGTGACCCATAACAAACATACTGAAAACATAGTGTTTTCACTATGAGCACTGAGGCCTGGCTATCAGGATCCCAGTGAGACAGTGAAAACAGTGACAAACACCCTGGCATACACTCACAAACAGGCCAAAAGTGGGGGTAACAAGGCTAGAAAGAGGCTACTTTCTCACAGTTACCATAATCACCTTCTATCCCGATAGGTTAAGGGTTCAGTGAGGCACGATGAGGTAGGCAGGAATAAGGCCGACAGTTTCCGAAGATGTAGATAAACTTAGTCCCCCACATTTTGCAGTTCTGTCATTCTAGATATGCAGTCTTATTACCTTAGTATTAGTATCTCTTACATTAATAGATCAGGAGCGCAAGATACCAAAAATTATTGCCAAAACCTATAACTCTATAGGTCACAATAATTTAGGGACCAGGGCAAATAAGCCACAGCTTAAAGGTAGATTTGATAAGGAGAATACCAAGCAAGCACCTACGTCTTCAAAGAAAATGATAGGATAAGCACAAACATAATACAGAAAAGACAAAATCACGTAGAGAATCTCTACAGCGGGAGAGCTCTGAAAAACGTTATAATTTACATAACTGTGATACCTTAAAACAGCCTGACAGGTATCAGTATACTGATACACACCCTTCTCATTCCTTTCAGGATTCATCTGACAAACGATCCAAGAGAGTGGGCCATTCAGAAAGTAGACAAGAAGAGTACATGAATCTAAAAAATGACTTACAATGCTCAATGTTATCATCGTAAAAAAGGAAGAGAAACTTCCACAACAAGTACCCTAATTCAAAAGAAGATTGGGGGAATTTAGGCAAAATATGCCACACGCATTGAGAACTGTACTTCAAAATATGTTGTGGGCAGTCACTCTGCTAGACAGCGTGGCAGCGGTCAAACTTTTTCACCAGAACCTTACAGAATTTCTGGATGCAAAACCAACTGACGACTATATAGAAGTCGAAACCCCAGATAGGCGGGTCGCCCACCAGATACAGTGTATAAATTGAATATTCAGATTGAGGGGGACATAATGCACACAATTAAAGCAATTTTCTGGGAAACCTTAACACTATGACATCCTCTTGGCTGAAAAAGATTGACCTGGAGTTTGTTACAACTCTCTTACAAGGGAAAGATGTAATAATCCCATCTTTCTTAGTCCTCATTCCTGAGCAATTATAGCAAGCATGCGCTGGAGAATGGGTGCTTGTACCAGCCCCTGATCTACACCATAACTATGTGGGCTGGAATAAGGACATGCCTTATCATGTAACAACCATAAGGTCCAGTGTAGGAAAGTACCATCTTGCCTGGCATGTTACCCCCATTTTAACTGTATGTATGTTTGTTTTTGCCTATGTGTCACTGGGATCCTGCTAGTCAGGACCCCAGTGCTCATAAAGTATGCCCTGTATGTGTTCCCTGTGTGGTGCCCAACTGTATCACTGAGGCTCTGCTAACCAGAACCTCAGTGTTTATGCTCTCTCTGCTTTTAAAATTGTCACTGCAGGCTAGAGACTAATTTTACCTATTTTCATTGGCACACTGGTACACCCTTATAATTTCTTTGTATATGGTACCTGGGTACCCAGGGTATTGGGGTTCCAGGAGATCCCTATGGGCTGCAGCAATTCTTTTGCCACCCGTAGGGAGATCAGACAATTCTTACACAGGACAGCCACTGCAGCCTGAGTGAAATAACGTCCACGTTATTTCACAGTCATTTTACACTGCACATAAGTAACTTATAAGTCACGTATATGTCTAACCCTCACGTGTTGAAGGTTAGGTGCAAAGTTACTTAGTGTGTGGGCACCCTGGCACTAGCCAAGGTGCCCCCACATTGTTCAGGGCAAATGCCCTGGACTTTGTGAGTGCGGGGACACCATTACACACGTGCACTAAATATAGGTCAATACCTATATGTAGCGTCACCATGGTAACTCCGAACATGGCCATGTAACGTCTAGGATCATGGAATTGTCACCCCAATACCATTCTGGTATTGGGGTGACAATTCCATGCATCCCCGGGTCTCCAGCACAGAGCCCGGGTACTGCCAAACTACCTTTCCGGGGTCTCCACTGCAGCTACTGTTGCTGCCAACCCCTCAGACAGGTTTCTGCCCCCCTGGGGCCTGGGCAGCCTGGTCCCAGGAAGGCAGAACAAAGAATTTCCTCTGAGAGAGGGTGTTACACTCTCTCCCTTTGGAAATGGGTGTGAAGGGCTGGGGAGGAGTAGCCTCCCCCAGCCTCTGGAAATGCTTTGATGGGCACAGATGGTGCCCTCTCTGCATTAGCCAGTCTACACCGGTTCAGGGATCCCCCATCCCTGCTCGGGTGCGAAACAGGACAAAGGAAAGGGGAGTGACCACTCCCCTGACCAGCACCTCCCAGGGGAGGTGCCCAGAGCTCCTCCAGTGTGATCCAGACCTCTGCCATCTTGGATGCAGAGGTGTGAGGGCACAGTGGACAGCTCTGAGTGGCCAGTGCCAGCAGGTGACGTCAGAGACCCCTCCTGATAGGTGCTTACCTTTCTCAGTAGCCAATCATCCTCTGTGGGCTATTTAGGGTCTCTCCTGTGGCCTATTCCTAAGATAACGAATGCAAGAGCTCACCAGAGTTCCTCTGCACTTCCCTCTTCGACTTCTGCCAAGGATCGACCGCTGGTTGCTCCAGGACGCCTGCATAACCGCAACAAAGTAGCAAGACGACTACCAGCAACATTGTAGCGCCTCATCCTGCCGGCTTTCTCAACTGTTTCCTGGTGGTCCATGCTCTGAGGGCTGTCTGCCTTCACTCTGCACTGGAAGCCAAGAAGAAATCTCCCGTGGGTCGACGGAATCTTCCCCCGGCTAACGAAGGCACTAAACTTCTGCATCACCGGTCTTCTGGGTCCCCTCTCATCCTGACGAGCGTGGTTCCTGGAACACAGGAGCTGGGTCCAAGTGTCTTCCGCAGTCCAGTGGCCCTTCTGTCCAAATTTGGTGGAGGTAAGTCCTTGCCTCCCCCGCCAGATAGTAATCCTTTGTACTGCTTGAATTGCAGCTGTTTGGGCTTCTGTGCACTTTTGCAAGACTTCCTTCGTGCACAGCCTAGCTCAGGTCCCCAGCACTCTGTCCTGCATTGCCCATCTCGCTGAGTTGGACTCCGACTTTGTGGGACCCTCCTTTGTGACTCTGTTGACCGATGTCCTCAGATCTTCTAAGTGCCTGTTCAGGTGCTTCTGCGGGTGCTGCCTGCTTCTGCATGGGCGCTTTGGGTTGCTGAGCGCGGCCTCTCTCTCCTTGGTCCTCCAAGGGGCGACCTCCTGGTCCTTCCTGGGCCCTGGCAGCACCCAAAACCTTTAACCCCGACTCTTGCAGCTAGCAAGGCTTGTTTGTGGTCTTTCTGTGTGAAAACAACTCTGCGACCTCCAGCACGCCGTGGGACATCTTCTGACCAAAGGAGAAGTTCCTGGCACCTTCCGTTGTTGCAGACTCTTCGGCTTCTTCCACCTGGAGGCAGCCCTTTTGCACCTTCATCCGGGGTTTAGTGGGTTCCTGCCCCCCTGGATACTTGCGTGACTCTTGGACTTGGTCCTCTTCCTTTACATGTCCTCAGGTCCAGGAATCCGTCTTCAGTAGTTTGCAGTCAGTTGTTGTCTTTGCAGAATCCCCTACCTCAAATTCACTGTCTTTACTCCTACTTTTCAGGGTCTTGGGGTGGGGTATCTTGGACACCCTTAGTGTTTTCTTACACTCCCAGCAACCCTCTACACACTACACTAGGCCTGCGGTCCATTCGTGGTTCGCATTCCACTTTTGGAGCATATGGTTTGTGTTGCCCCAGGCCTATTTCTCCCTATTGCATTCTATTGTGATTCTACATTGTTTGCACTACTTTTCTAACTGTTACTTACCTGATTTTGGTTTGTGTGCATATCATTTGTGTATATTACTTACCTCCTAAGGGAGTATATCCTCTGAGATACTTTTGGCATATTGTCACTAAAATAAAGTACCTTTATTTTTAGTAACTCTGAGTATTGTGTTTTCTTATGATATAGTGCTATATGATATAAGTGGTATAGTAGGAGCTTTGCATGTCTCCTAGTTCAGCCTAAGCCGCTCTGCTATAGCTACCTCTATCAGCCTGAGCTGCTAGAACACCTCTATTCTACTATTAAGGGATAACTGGACCTGGCACAAGGTGTAAGTACCACAAGGTACCCACTATAAGCCAGGCCAGCCTCCTACTTTGGTGGAGCAGCGGTGGGATAAGTACTTGTAACTGCTTTGCCACTTTGTCATTTAGTGCTTTTCATAAGAAAAACATACACCAAATATTTCAATATATGCACATTGAACCAAAACAGTCTACTGTTCTGCTCTAAAACTTTCTACAAAGTTTCTGAAAAGTTCTGAAAACTTTTTAAAGTTTTCAAAAATTTTGAAAAAGTCTTTTCTCCGTGCTTTCAAAAGTTCTAAAACTTTTTCTCTCTCTGTCTTAAACCTTTTCTATCATGTCATCAGTAGAGCTCACTCCCAAAATTGTTCAAGCAACCTATGAGAGTTTAACCTTTAAAAGTTTGAGGGGTCTCTGCATAGAAAGAGGTTTAAGCATTGGTAAGAATCCTACAAAAGACTTTCTCTTTAACCTTCTCCGAGAAAATGACCAGAACCAGTCTGGCCCATCTCAGGAACAGGAGGTAGGAGGGGATGGTACCCAGTCAGACTCAGAGGAGTTCCCTGAAGAGATTGGGGAGGGTTCTTACAAAGACCTGCCATCTAGCAAGCCACCTAGTCACACTGGTAGTGGGAGAGGGTCACACATTAGTAGGGCATCTTTCACTCCTAAAGGCCAGGTTACCAGGGTCCTGCCAGTTAGGTACAGGTCTCTCTCTGCCAATTCCCACATTTCCTCTGTATCTAAACATTCCCAAGCCTCCCACCCTGAGGATAACTTAATGGAAAGGGAACTCAGAAAGCTGAGGTTGAAAGAGGCCAGGATGAAGTTTAAACGGCAACAACTGGCCTTAGACAGGGAATCCCTGGATGTAGAGAGGGAAAGACAGAGATTGGGGTTAGTTCCCCATGGTGGCACTAGCAGTATTTCTGATAGCAATCCTGTTAGAGAGCAAGATTCCAGAAATCTGCATAAGATAGTCCCCCCTTACAAGGAGGGGGATGACATTAACAAATGGTTTGCTGCACTTAAGAGGGCCTGTATGGTACAGTTGGTCCCTCAAAGGCAGTGGGCTGCTATCTTGTGGCTATCTTTCACTGGTAAGGGTAGAGATAGGCTCCTTACTGTCAGAGAAAGTGATGCTAATAATTACAACGTTTTGAAGGATGCACTCTTGGATGGAGTTGGCTTAACCACTGAACAATACAGGATTAAGTTCAGAGACACCAGAAAAGAGTCCTCTGAAGAAGGGACAGACCTTGTAGGCTGTTCAGTGAAGGCCTTGGAGGGTTGGTTACATGGCAGTAAGGTGACTGACTATGAAAGCCTGTATAATCTGATCCTGAGAGAGCATATTCTTAACAATTGTGTGTCTGATTTGTTGCACCAATAATTGGTAGATTCAGATCTGACCTCTCCCCAAGAATTGGGAAAGAAGGCAGACAAATGGGTCAGAACAAGAGTGAACAGAAAAGTTCATACAGGGGGTGACAAGGATGGCAAGAAGAAGGATGGTAAGTCTTCTGACAAGGGTGGGGACAAAGATAAAAAACATTCTGAGTCTTCATCATGCCCACAAAAATCCTCTGGGGGAGGTGGGTCAAAATCCTCGTCTCACAATCAGAAAAAGCCATGGTGTTATTTATGTAAAGTAAAAGGTTATTGGGCACGGGATTCCACTTGTCCAAAGAAAAACACCAAACCTCCCACTACCACCACCCCAACTGCAACCTCTAGTGCCCCTAGTAATAGCAGTGATGGTGGGATGTCTAATACAAATAGCCAATCCAAGGGTGTAGCTGGGCTCACTATTGGCAGTGTAGTTGGGGTTGGTCTTGTTAGGGAGACCACAGAAGCTGTTTTAGTTTCTGATGGTGGCATTGACTTTGCCACCTTGGTTGCTTGCCCCCTTAATATGGGTAAGTACAAGCAACTACCCCTAATCAATGGTGTTGAGGTTGAGGCCTACAGGAACACAGGAGCCAGTGTAACTATGGTGATAGAGAAACTGGTTCACCCTGTTCAACACCTACTTGGTAAGCAGTACCAAGTGACTGATGCTCACAATAACACGCTTAGCCACCCATGGCTGTTGTGAATCTCAACAGGGGTGGGGGGGGGGTCTACTGGTCCAAAGAAAGTTGTGGTAGCCACTGAATTACCTGTAGATTGCTTACTAGGCAATGATTTGGAGACATCAGCTTAGGCTGAAGTGGAGTTGGAGGCTCATCAGCAATGCTGGGCATTCCTGTGAATATTTTTGCTTTGACAAGGGCTCAGGCCAAAAAGCAAAAAGAACAGGGAAACTTGGATCCTGGAACAATGGACCAAGTGCTCCCAAAAGCTAGGGGTAGGAAGGGTAAATCATTGCCCACTATCAAGAAGATTCCCCTTTTGAGGAAGAGGAATCCTCTCCCTGTGCAGAACCTACACCAGAGGAGCTGGCAGCAGACACTACTGAGCTTTTGGGTGCAGGGGGGCCTACTAGGGAAGAGCTGGGTGTGGCACAGCAGACCTGTCCCACACTAGAGGGTTTAAGACAGCAAGCTGTCAAACAGCAGAATGGGGATGTCAGTGATAGCCATAAGTTGTATTGGGAAGACAACCTCTTGTATACTGAATCAAGGGACCCTAAACCTGGAGCTGCCAGGAGATTGGTCATTCCCTTGCAGTACAGAGACTTTCTTCTTACCTTGGCACATGACATTCCTTTGGCTGGGCATTTTGGCCAGAGGAAAACTTGGGAGAGACTTGTCCCCCTGTTTCACTGGCCTCATATGTCAGAAGACACTAAAGAGTTTTGTCGCTCTTGTGTGACCTGCCAAGCCAGTGGTAAGACTGGTGGCACCCCAAAGGCCCCCTTAATTCCACTTCCAGTGGTTGGGGTGCCCTTTGAAAGGGTAGGGCTGACATAGTTGGCCCCCTTGACCCTCCAACAGCTTCAGGCAATAGATTTATCCTGGTGGTAGTGGACCATGCCACTAGGTACCCTGAAGCCATCCCCTTAAGGACCACTACAGCTCCTGCAGTGGCAAAGGCCCTCCTGGGAATCTTTCCCAGAGTGGGTTTCCCTAAGGAAGTGGTGTCAGACAGAGGTAGTAACTTCATGTCTGCATACCTCAAAGCAATGTTGAAGGAGTGTGGTGTAACTTACAAAGTTTACAACTCCTTACCATCCACAAACAAATGGTCTGGTTGAGAGGTTTAATACAACTCCCAAAGGTATGATAATGGGACTCCCTGAAAAACTCGGAAGGAGATGGGATGTCCTATTACCTTGCCTCCTTTTTGCTTACAGGGAGGTACCCCAAAAAGGAGTGGGCTTCAGCTCCTTTGAACTCCTCTTTGGGCACCCTGTGAGAGGTACCCTTGCACTTGTGAAGGAGGGTTGGGAACAACCTTTAAAAGCTCCTAAACAAGACATACTGGACTATGTACTTGGCCTAAGATCAAGAATGGCTGAGTACATGACAAAGGCCAGTAAAAACCTTCAGGCCAGCCAGGAGCTGCAAAAGCAATGGCATGACCAGATGGATGTCCTGACTCAGTACCACCCAGGGCAGAATGTGTGGGTATTGGAGCCTGTGGCCCCAAGAGCACTCCAGGACAAATAGAGTACACCCCATCTAATTGTTGAAAAAAAGGGTGAGGTTACCTATTTGGTAGACCTTGGCACTGCCAGGAGTCCCCTTAGGGTGCTCCATGTCAACCGCCTGAAACCCTACTATGACAGGGCTGATTTCACCCTGCTCATGGCAACTGATGAGGGACAGGAAGAAGAGAGTGACCCTCTCCCTGATCTCTCCCTGATCTCTTCTCCACCACTGAAGCTGATGGCTTAGTGGAGGGAGTAGTCTTACCAGATTGTCTTACTGCTGACAGAAAGACAACTGTGTTAATCTCCTAAGTCAGTTTTCTGAACTCTTTTCACTGATACCAGGTACTACTACTTGGTGTGAACAAACTATCAATACTGGAGACAGTTTACCTGTCAAAAGTAAGATATATAGGCAGCCTGACCATGTCAGGGACTGCATTAAACAAGAGGTGCAGAAAATGTTAGACGTAGAGGTGATTGAGCCTTCAGAAAGCCCCTGGGCTAGCCCAGTTGTGCTTGTCCCAAAACCTCACACTAAAGATGGAAAAAGAGAGATGAGGTTTTGTGTTGATTATAGGGGGCTCAACCAAGTAACCAAGACAGATGCTCATCCTATTCCCAGGGCAGATGAGATCATAGATACACTGGCTTCTCCCAAATATCTAAGCACGTTTGATCTAACTGCAGGGTATTGGCAGATTAGGTTATCAGAAGATGCTAAACCAAAGACTGCATTTTAAACATTGGAGGGCACTATCAATTCACAGTAATGCCCTTTGGTCTGAAAAATGCACCTGCCACTTTTCAAAGATTGGTGAATACAGTCCTGCAAGGGTTGGAAGTTTTTAGTGCAGCATTTCTAGATGTTATAGCTGTCTTTAGCTCAACCTGGGATGATCCCCTGGTCCACCTATGGATAGTTTTGGAGGCCCTGCAAAAGGCAGGCCTCACTTTCAAGGCCTCAAAATGCCAGGTAGGGCAGGGGAAAGTGGTTTATATGGGCCACCTGGTAGGTGGGGAACAGATTGCACCACTGGAGGGGAAGATCCAGACCATTATGGAATGGACTCCCCCTACAACTCAAACCCAGGTGAGAGCCTTTTTAGGCCTCACAGGGTACTATAGGAGATTCATCAAGAATTATGGCTCCATAGCAGCCCCTCTTAATGATCTCACTAGCAAAAAGATGCCTAAAAGGTATTGTGGACAGCTAGCTTGATGAGCTCAAACAGGCCATGTGCTCTGCACCTGTCCTAAAAAGCCCTTGTTACTCCAAGAAATTCATAGTCCAGAATGATGCTTCTGAATTAGGGGTTGGGGCAGTGCTATCACAGCTGAATTCTGAGGGCCAGGATCAACCTGTTGCTTTTATCAGCAGGAGGTTGACCCCTAGAGAAAAGTGTTGGTCTGTCATAGAGAGGGAGGCCTTTGCTGTGGTCTGGGCACTGAAAAAGTTGAGACCATACCTGTTTGGTACTCACTTTATTGTTCAGACAGACCACAAGCCTCTACTTTGGCTAAAACAAATGAAAGGTGAAAACCCTAAATTGTTGAGGTGGTCCATATCCATACAGGGAATGGACTATACAGTGGAACATAGATCTGGGAGTACCCACTCCAATGCAGATGGACTCTCCAGATATTTCCACTTAGACAATGAAGACTCATCTGGGCAAGGTTAGCCTTATTGTCCCTCGTTTGGCGGGGGGTTGTGTAGGAAAGTACCATCTTGCCTGGCATGTTACCCCCATTTTTACTGTATGTATGTTTGTTTTTGCCTATATGTCACTGGGATCCTGCTAGTCAGGACCCCAGTGCACATAAAGCATGCCCTGTATGTGTTCCCTGTGTGGTGCCTAACTGTATCACTGAAGCTCTGCTAACCAAAACTTCAGTGTTTATCTCTCTCTGCTTTTAAAATTGTCACTGCAGGCTAGTGACTAATTTTACCAATTCTCATTGGCACACTGGAACACCCTTATAATTCCCTTGTATATTGTACCTAGGTACCCAGTGTATTGGGGTTCCAGGAGATCCCTATGGGCTGCAGCATTTATTTTGACACCCATAGGGAGCTCAGACAATTCTTACACAGGACAGCCACTGCAGCCAGAGTGAAATAACGTCCACGTTATTTCACAGTCATTTTACACTGCACATAAGTAACTTATAAGTCACCTATATATCTAACCCTCACTTGGTGAAGGTTAGGTGCAAAGTTACTTAGTGTGTGGGCACCTTGGCATTAGCCAAGGTGCCCCCACATTGTTCAGGGCAAATTCCCTGGACTTTGTGAGTGCGGGGATACCATTACACGTGTGCACTACATATAGGTCAATACCTATATGTAGCATCACCATGGTAACTCTTAACATGGCCATGTAACATGTCTAGGATCATGGAATTGTCACCCCAATACCGTTCTGGTATTGGGGGGACAATTCCATGCATCCCTGGGTCTCCAGCACAGAGCCCGGGTACTGCCAAACTACCTTTCAGGGGTCTCCACTGCAGCTACTGCTGCTGCCAACCCCTCAGACAGGTTTCTGCCCCCCTGGGGCCTGGGCAGCCTGGTCCCAGGAAGGCAGAACAAAGAATTTCCTCTGAGAGAGGGTGTTACACCCTCTCCCTTTTGAAATAGGTGTGAAGGGCTGGGGAGGAGTAGCCTCCCCCAGCCTCTGGAAATTCTTTGAGGGGCACAGATAGTGCCCTCTCTGCATAAGCCAGTCTACACCGGTTCAGGGTTCCCCCAGCCCTGCTCTGGCACGAAACTGGACAAAGGAAAGGGGAGTGACCACTTCCCTGACCAGCACCTCCCAGGGGAGGTGCCCAGAGCTCCTCCAGTGTGTCCCAGACCTCTGCCATCTTGGATTCAGAGGTGTGAGGGCACAGTGGACAGCTCTGAGTGGCCAGTGCCAGCAGGTGACGTCAGAGACCCCTCCTGAAAGGTGCTTACCTTTCTCAGTAGCCAATCCTCCTCTGTGGGCTATTTAGGGTCTCTCCGTGGGCTATTCCTCAGATAACGAATGCAAGAGCTCACCAGAGTTCCTCTTCACTTCCCTCTTCGACTTCTGCCAAGGATCGACCACTGACTGCTCCAGGATGCCTGCATAACCGCAACAAAGTAGCAAGACAACTACCAGCAACATTGTAGCGCCTCATCCTGCAGGCTTTCTCGACTGTTTCCTGGTGGTGCATGCTCCGAGGGCTGTCTGCCTTCACCCTGCACTGGAAGTCAAGAAGAAATCTCCCGTGGGTTGATAGAATCTTCCCCCTGCTAACGCAGGCACCAAACTTCTGCATCGCCGGTCCTCTGGGTCCCCTCTGATCCTGACGAGCGTGGTCCCTGGAACACAGGAGCTGTGTCCAAGTGTCTTCCACAGTCCAGTGGCCCTTCTGTCCAGATTTGGTGGAGGTAAGTCCTTGCCTCCCCATGCCAGACAGTAATTCTGTATACTGCGTGAACTGCAGCTGCTCGGGCTTCTGTGCACTTTTGCAAGTCTTTCTTCATGCACAGCCTAGCCCAGGTTCCCAGCACTCCGTCCTGCATTGCCCAAATCGCTGAGTTGGACTCCAACGTCGTGGGACCCTCCTTTGTGACTCTGAGTTGACTGCTGTCCTCAGATCTTTTAAGTGCCTGTTCAGGTGCTTCTGCGTGGGCTCTCTGTGTTGCTGAGCGCCCCCTGTGTCTCCTCCTCCAAGGTACGACCTCCTGGTCCTTCCTGGGCCCTGACAGCACCCAAAACCTTCAACCGCTACTCTTGCAGCTAGCAAGGCTTGTTTGTGGTCTTTCTGCGTGGAAACAACTCTGTGTCCTCCAGCACGCCATGGGACATCTTCTGACCAAAGGAGAAGCTCCTGGCACCTTCCGTTATTGCAGAATCTTTGGCTTCTTCCACCCGGAGGCAGCCCTTTTGCACCTTCATCCGGGTTTAGTGGGCTCCTGCCCCCCCTGGACACTTGCGTGACTCTTGGACTTGGTCCCCTTCCTTTACAGGTCCTCAGGTCCAGGAACCCATCTTCAGTGTTTTGCAGTCAGTTGTTGTCTTTGCAGAATCCCCTATCTCGACTTCACAGTCTTTCTGGGGTAGTAGGGTGACTTTACTCCTACCTTTCAGCGTCTTGGGGTGGGGCATCTTGGACACCCTTAGTGTTTTCTGACACTCCCAGCGACCCTCTACACACTACACTAGGCCTGGGGTCCATTTGTGGTTCGCATTCCACTTTTGGAGTATATGGTTTGTGTTGCCCCTGGGCCTGTTTCTCCCTATTGTATTGTATTGTATTGTGATTCTACATTGTTTGCACTACTTTCCTAACTGTTACTTACCTGATTTTGGTTTGTGTGCATATAATTTGTTTATATTACTTACCTCCTAAGGGAGTATATCCTCTGAGATACTTTTGGCATATTGTCACTAAAATAAAGTACCTTTATTTTTAGTAACTCTGAGTATTGTGTTTTCTTATGATATAGTGCTAAATGGTATAGTGGTATAGAAGGAGCTTTGCATGTCTCCTAGTTCAGCCTAAGCTGCTCTGCTATAGCTACCTCTATCAGCCTAAGCTATTAGAACACCTCTATTCTACTAATAAGGGATAACTGGACCTGGCACAAGTTGTAAGTACCACAAGGTACCCACTATAAGCCAGTCCAGCCTCCTTCATCCAGCATGTATGTACAACCACAATATTGAATTAAACATGAAGCAAAAGCTCATGCAAGATAAATTATCTCACAACGCGGCTACCAAGGAGTGATTGAACCCTGCTAATCTCCCATGAATAACCTCTTGTTCCCAGTAGCTAAACTGGATCATTTCTATAGAACAGACTTTGATTATAGACATCAAAACATCCATACATGCACAGTTGCAATTTAAAACTCACAAAGTACGGCATTCATGAACAATATTGTCCGTAAAAAATATAAAGCAACCGTGGATATTTCCAACAAGTTTCTCTGCCAGTGCCAATTTTACCAGCTCCCTCAAGAGTATAAGAAGAGTCTAGGACTATTTGGAGCTCAATATTGCATGATATTGATCCAGAAGCATTGCCCTATGTCGATTACATATATCTAAACGGGTAATGACTTAGAAACACGTTTAGTAGATCACATTGTTTAGGGATTCGCTGAACATGGCTACAAATTCAACTTTTAAAAAAATGTAATTGCTTTTCTCAGTGTCCTATGTTTAGGATACATACAAGTTATCAAATGAGCAACAGAGCCTAGCACCATACTTCCTAGAAAGGTGTGCCTAATTACAACCACCAAACACTAGGAATCTTTGTTTTTGGTTGAACATATATCCCAGACTATGCACACCATATAAAACTACTATATCATTTCATGTACCAAGATTTTTCCAGTAAACATTGGACACCAGAACATACATGAATACTCAGATCATTAGAAACTGACATGCTTGAAGCATTACACTTGCATATACGCATAAACAAAACATATGTGCCATTGGTTTCACATTTGTTACATTCAATGAGTTTGCCAGAGTGCCAATTACATATAAATCACATTTATATTCTAATGCTGAAATTCGTTTTGCATCTACAGAAAAAATACTGTCTTCAGTTCAGATGGCGGTCTTAAAGGAAAGGCCACTGGCTCAGAGGAAATACATAATCCTTGTTACTCCTGCCTTAGAGGCTGTCACCAAGGCTAGTGTCCCGAACGCAAAAGCCTTATATCCTAGATGGATGCAAATGGTCCCTTCATTGACTGCCCCTGATGTAGATTTTGTTTTTGACTCAACATTACAAATTCAAGAATTTATCACAAATTCCTCCAATATGAACAAGAATACCCCCCGCCCCCAAACAATTTGCCTCCTGAACAGTATAAATACATCATAAATACTCATGGTTCAGGTAAGCCTGCACCAAACACCAATACTCTGCAGCTTGTTCAGCTGTTTATGGAGTAACGATGGATGGAGAATTCCACCCTCAACAAACTTTCATGCAGTCCTTAGGGGATTGCACAGCACATCTAGCTGAACTGAAAGCTTTAATTCTGGCGGTGAAGCATACAAATCCTGAATTCCCCCCTCTTATAGTCTACTACTTTGTCACATTTTTAATATGAATTTTAATTTACACCTCCCAGACAGACACCCACAATCTGGAACAGTAAATTGACACAAAAACAAATTAAGGCCCTCATTACAACATTGGTGGTAAATCCCGCTTACCGCCATGCAGAAGACTGCCAACACACCGCTGCGGCCGCGGAATTCTGCTGCAGCTATTACGACCCACAGCTCGGAATCCGCCAAAATCCAGACACCCACACAAGTCCGCCACACCAAAGGTCAGTGATAAACTGGCGAAAACAAAACCGACACCGTCACGCCAACAAGAATATACCCACACTATCACGACCCATGAATCCACACAGCGGTCTTTCAACTGCGGTATTCCATTGGCGGTACACACCGCTGCACTCAAAATACACACACATCTCCAAAACACCACCACATTGGACAATTCGAAATACACACACCTGACACACATACACACACCACTCCCACACAACCAAAACAATATAAAACACACACCCACCTCACCCACAAACCCCTTCGACAAAAATTAGAAACGAGGGACAGAGAGAGACACCACCATCAACAAACTAGCATCACTCACACAACATCCACGCACCTCACACAACACACACATCCCCTCACACATCACAACACACACCACCTCACACATCACCCACACCACACCATGGCACCGCAAAGACACCCCAGGTTCTCTGAGGAGGAGCAAAGGGTCATGGCGGAGAAAATCATCCGGGTAGAGCCACTGCTATTTGGAGCACAGGTGCAGCAGACATCTATTGCAAGGAAGATAGAGCTGTGGCGCAGAATCGTGGACAGGGTCAACGCAGTGGGACAACATCCAAGAACACGGGATGACATTAGGAAGAGGTGGAACGACCTACAGGGGAAGGTGCGTTCCGTGGTCTCACGACACCAGATTGCAGTTCAGAGGACTGGTGGCGGACCCCCACCTCCTCCCCCACAACTAACAACATGGGAGGAGCAAGTCTTAGCGATCATGCATCCTGAGGGCCTCAGCAGGAGGAATGGACTCTGGTAAGGCAGATCTTTACTATTACATCCCCCACCCTACCTGCATGCCATCACATACCCCACCCTCACCCTCACCCCCATCACTCCAACACCTCACAAATGTCCCACTATCACAAACCACCCATCCCAACACCAAGCCCTGCATGCAACAACAAAGCATGGACACCCATCACCAAAGCATGGCCACTACAGATACCCACACAGATCCCCAAACCAACCATCACACTAGGTCCTAGACAAGAATGTAAGCACTGGGGTACAGGGTCACCCACCCATTGCACACGATGGCACACACAGATGCAATAATCATGCATTTACACCCCTGCAGGACCCCTACCCAACGTCACCAGACAGGAGGTTCCAGACATGTCAACACCCCCCCCACAGAAGAGGCCCACAGTGATGACAGCAGCTCTGTCCAACTGGATCAAGATGACCAGCCCGGCCCCTCTGGGACCTCTGGACAGTCGGTTCCCCTGCCACTGGCACATGCCACCACAGAGCCTCCCCCCTCAGGAAAAACCAGCACAGTACCCACCCAGCGGGCCCATCCCTCTGTCCCCAGGACACGTCAAGCAGCAGTGTGTCCACCGCTACTGGGAACCCAGGCAAACCCACCAACCCAAGAACAGCAGGGACCTGGGGGCAGTGGCAGTGGGCACACGGTTAGGGGACAGAGGCAAAGGACAACAGGGGAACTGGGAGGACTGCTGTGCGACAGGGGGAGGACAGGCCCAGGGAACTCACTCTCCACGAGGCCCTCTCCAACAGCATGGGAGTGTACCATCATTCCCAGGAGACGATGGCAACGGTACTGGCCAAGTTTCAGGAGACCCAGCGGCTGCAGGAGGAACAGTATTTGGGGATCAGGAGGAACTCAAGTCCATCAACACCACCCTGGTCACCATTGTAGGGGTGCTGGAGGACCTTGTGAACACCAGGAGGGACACTGTGGCACAACAAGGGGCCCCTGACACTCGCCTCGATGATGAACAGCCCACCATCTCCGCCGGCGCTAGTGGACAGGAGGCACCGCCACAGGACCACAACACCAGCACCCCACCCCATGCTGATGGAGAACCATCCCGCAAACAGTCCCTGAGATCCAGGACAAAGACAAAGAACAATTCCAAGACCCCAGCCAAGAAATGAGACCACCCTGAATGTCATCCATCTCTCCCACTTCGTCACCCTGTCCAACCTTAAACTGCCCTAGCTTCACTTCCTATGCCCCTTTGGACAATGCACCTGTGAAACAAATAGACTGGACTCTGCCATGGACATTCCTCCACCCCCCCATCCCATTTCACAACCCCCACCACACTTATTTCAACATAAAAAAACACCCTTGAATCACAAAACAATCTGTAGTCAGTCTGTGCTTTCAGAAATGTGTATTTGCTATAACTAAGGAAAATAGCACTGTCCATTGTAATGTCAACATACCTATGACACACAGCTCTAGTCCTTGAGGTACTATAGCAGAGGTCACACAGTGGGACCCACATCTGTGAAATGGAAAGGCAAAGTGACAAGTCAGGGTCCATACACTGGCTGAAAGTGACAGACATATGATAGGTTTAACAATTGTATGAGATGTAGGAGGCAGTGATGTCTTCTTACCTGTGTCTCACTGGAAGTATTGCTGGATCACGTTGTTTCTGTTGTCGATATCCTCTTCTCCTGCCTCCTCTTCTTCACTGTCCACAGGCTCCACAGCTGCCAAAAGACCTCCTTCTGGACCATCCTCCTGCAGGAAAGGCACCTGTCATCGCAAAGCCAGGTTGTGCAGCATACAGCAGGCCACGATGATCTGGCACACCTTCTTTGGTGAGTAGTAGAGAGAACCACCTGTCATATGGAGGCATCGGAACCTGGCCTTTAGGAGGCCGAAGGTCCTTTCGATCACTCTCCTAGTTCGCCCATGTGCCTCATTGTAGCGTTCCTCTGCCCTTGTCCTGGGATTCCTCACTGTGGTCAGTAGCCATGACAGGTTGGGGTACCCAGATTCACTTGCAAAGATAGAGGGACAACTGTTAGACACACACTAACCCTTAGGGACAACCCCAGACAATCACACACGATATAGGTCCTTGCCCTCACCTATTAGCCACACACGGTGCCTCTGGAGTTGCCCCATCACATAAGGGATGCTGCTATTCCTCAGAATGTAAGCGTCATGCACTGAGCCAGGAAACTTGGCATTCACATGGGAGATGTACTGGTCGGCCAAACACACCATCTGCACATTCACAGAATGGTAGCTCTTCTGGTTTCTGTACACATGTTCACTCCTGTGGGGGGTGGGGGGGTACTAATGCCACATGTGTCCCATCAATAGCACCAATGATGTTGGGGATATGTCCCAGGGAATAAAAGTCACCTTTCACTGTGGGCAAATCCTCCACCTGAGGGAAAACGATGTAGCTGCGCATGTGTTTCAGCAGGACAGACAACACTCTGGACAACACGTTTGAGAACATAGGCTGGGACATCCCTGATGCAATGGCCACTGTAGTTTGAAAAGACCCACTTTCCAGGAAATGGAGTACTGACAGGACCTGCACTAGAGGGGGGATTCCAGTGGGATGGCAGATAGCTGAAATCAGGTCTGGCTCCAACTGGGCACACAGTTCCTGGATTGTGGCACGATCAAGTCTGTAGGTGACTATTACATGTCTCTCTTCCATTGTCGACAGGTCCACCAGCAGTCTGTACACCGGAGGATTCCGCCATCTCCTCACCTGCCCCAGCGGACGTGCCCTATGGACGAGAACAGCGAGCACAGTCAGCCAACACTGAGGTATTAAAAAAATAATTTATTGCGCACATTTGTCAATCTGCAATGTGCCTGTCACTGTGTGTATGCAAGGCCTAGCTAGGTGTGATGCATTTAAAATTAATGCCATGTGGCCACCTAAAATGGCGGCTGCCTGACCTGGAAGGTGGGACAAGGGGATATGAGGTGACTGCGTTGGCGTTGTACACCGTCGCAGTAGGCAGTCGAAGACCGCGGCACAATCCTGCATTGGTTAATATTGGGCCCTCTGGGTCCCAGGAGCCAATGACGATGTACGCTGGCAGTGACGGTACGCACCGCCGCGGGCGTGACCGCCATTTTCTCTCTGTTCACTCACTTGATACCTGACCTTCGACAGGAGAGGACCTACGCTGCAAGTGCTGCTGTGACCTGTGTCTGGAAGCGACGATGGCTCGAGTGTCTGGGGAAAGGGCCCCTGCCTTCACTTCCGAGGAGTTGGAGAAACTAGTGGATGGGGTCCTCCCCCAGTACACGCTACTCTACGGTCCTCCAGACAAACAGGTGAGTACACTGTGAGCATGCTGTATGGGCAATGCCTGTTTGGAGTGGTGTGGACAAAAGATACAGGGGGGGGGACTGAGCCCTGCATGAGCGGACGGTGACTGTATGTGCGTCAGGGCAAGGGTGGGAACGTGGGCCAATGACTGTGACGGTCCAGACGGTTAAAGTTTTTCCTTTTCCCCCTGTACTATTCCTCTAGGTCAGCTCCCACCAGAAGAAGGATATTTAGTGTGCCATCGCCAAGGACGTCCGGACCCTGGGGGTCCACCACAGATGGAGCACCCACTGCCGGAAGAGATGGGAGGACATTTGCCGCTGGAGACGGCGGAGGCCCAGCTGGCGATGGCCTCCCAAGGTTAGAGGGGTGCCCGTCGCACCATGACCCCCCTGATGTTCCGGATCCTGGCGGTGGCGTATCCCGAGTTGGATGGGTGCTTGAGGGCATCACAGCAGCCACAAGGGGGTGATGTCACTCTCATTCAGCTGACTCTGCGCGCAATATGAGGTGTCTGGGTGGGGGAGGTGGGCTGTGGGTTCCCCTAGGCCAGGGCGAGTTTTGTAGGCAAGGTCCCTTTGTGAGGCAGGCTATGTGGCACCCCATCCCCACCAGTGGTAAGAGCCAACTACACCTAGTCAGGCTCCTGTGACTTCCATGTGTGCAGCAATTGGGCATAGTCCTTGTACCTCATTTCCCTGTGATTAATTAGGGAACTGTAAGTGCATGGCGTAGTGCAGAGGGCTGCTGTGTCTGTAGTGTCCGCCAACGGTAGCGGTATTGCTTGCACTGAACATGTCTTTCTTCTGTCTTCCCCCCCACTTTTTGTGGTCCCCCTGTTCTTGTGTGCATTAGCATCATCAGACGGAGAAGCAGTGCAACCGGAGCAGGAGGGAGCTGCATCCCACATTGCCCTGGAGGGCGGGACAACGGAATCTGAAGCCACCAGTGGGACGGAGGGCGACGGGAGCTCCACAGCGGGGAGAGGAACAGAGACCACCGACAGCGACTCCTCCTCTGATGGGAGCTCCCTTACGGTGGCGGGCCACTCTGTGCCCCCCGCATCAACAGGTACAGCCGCCACCCCCCCTACCAGCACCGCCCTCCCAGAAGCCCCTCAGCGTGTGCCCCGTGGCCGCTCACACAGGAGGGTGGGCATCTCCTTCGCCACAGGCACCTCAGGCCCTGCCCCAGTCAGCCCTGCTGCCCTCAGTGAGGAGGCTATTGACCTCCTGAGATCCCTCACTGTTGGGCAATCTACCATTCTGAATGCCATCCAGGGTGTTGAGAGGCATTTGCAACAAACAAATGCATACCTGGAGGGCATTCATTCTGGCGTGTCAGCCCAACAGAGAGAATTTCAGGCTCTGGCCTCAGCACTGATGGCAGCCTTTGTCCCTGTGTCCAGCCTCCCCCCTCCAACTTCTTCCACCCAGACCCAATCCCCTGTACCTCAGCCTATCCCAAGCACACCATCAGACCAGCATGCACACACATCAACACACAAGAGTGACTCAGGCAAACATAAGCACTACACATCCCACAGGCACTCACACTAGCATCATACCCATGCAGACATACCAACATCCACTTCCTCCACTGTGTCCCCCTCCTCCACGTCTCCCTCATACCTGCATGCACTACATCTTTAGCCACTAGCTCCATCACCAGCACGCCCATCACCACACACTGCTCACGTGCAATCACCACCCCCACTACCATTCACACATCCCCTGTGTCCTCTCCCAGTGTGTCTGTGATCCCACCTCCCAAAGTACACAAACGCAGGACATTCCGCCACCTCCAAAACTGAAAAGGTTGCCCACATCCAGAGGTAGAAGGCGAAAACACCTGCCACCAAGGGCTCAGGCAACACAAAAGTGGAAGGTGGCAAGACAGCTGCGCCACCATCCAAGGTGGGGAAGGGCAAACAAATCAAAGGCAGGTCCACGTTGACGTCAACCTGCACAGTGGACAAGACCGCCACAGACACTGCCGCCAGCACCGCAGACACTGAGCCCGCCGACAGCACCGCAGACACCGAGCCCGCCACCAGCACCGCAGACAGTGAGGCCGCCACTAGGCCCGCCACCAGCCCCGCCACCACAAAGACCGCCGCCAGCACTATTTCCACAGAGCCCGCCGCCAGCACTGTTTCCACAGAGCCCGCCGCCAGCACCATTGCCACAGAGCCCACCGCCAGCACCGCCGCTACGGACACCACCGCCATCGCTGCCAGCACCACCAGCATCCCAGCGACATCCTGAGCCTGTGGCACCACCGTAGACATGGCTGCCATGCCCAGTGATCAGTCGTACAAGGCTGGTGGTCAGTTCCAGGAGCCTGGCCAGCTTGCATGTTGCACCACCGTCAGTGGAGTGTCACATCCACTACCTCAGTCTTTGGCAGGATGAAGCACTCTGGGCACCAAGCCCCCTCTAGAAGCAGTGGAGAAAGGCATCCACTACCTCAGTCCTTGGCAGTATGAAGCACTCTGGGCACCAAGGCATCCACTTGAGAGACTGTGGCTTTGCACTCCCCATGATAGAGCAGTGGAAAACCCACCCACTGGAGAGACTTGTGAGACTGTGGCTTTGCACTCCCCAGGATACAGCAGTGGGCAAACCACCCACTGGAGAGACTTGAGAGACTGTGGCTTTGCACTCCCCAGGATAGAGCAGTGCGCAAACCAGCCAGTGGAGAGACTTGTGAGACTGTGGCTTTTCACTCCCCAGGATACAGCAGTGGGCAAACCATCCACTGGAGAGACTTGAGAGACTTTGGCTTTACACTCCCCAGGATAAAGAAGTGGCAAACCACCCACTGGAGAGACTTGAGAGACTGTGGCTTTTCACTCCCCAGGATACATCAATGGGCATGGGGCCCCCTCGTGGAGCTGGCATCGTGCACTCATCCTGATGAGGTGCCCCCCCCTCCCCTTCCCCCTGAGGTGCCTGTTTCATTTTGATCTGATGCACCAGCAGTGTTCTTTCCGTTTTGAGTCTGGTATCAATTGTGGGCCTCGCCCATGCATTTTGGGCCCAGTGGTCCACAGACTATGAATGGTGCACTCTCCGGACTTGTATAGTTGGTGTACATAATTGTTTATACTGTGTTTAAAGTTTAGAGTAATAGATTTTTATTGATTACAATCATTCAACTAATTTCCTTTTGTCCTTGTGTTCTTCCAGGGGAGGTTGGGGGGTGTAAATGTAATGTTGCTACATGTATTAGTGTGTATGTTGTTGTGTGTGAGGGTGGGGGTGTTGCGTGTGTGTGTCACTCTCTTTTCCTTCCTCCCTCCCCTGTGTGGTAGGTGCAGTACTCACCGTGGTCGTCGCCGCCGTCTTTCGTGCTCCTGGTAGAGGAGCAGGAATACTATCGCAGGGAGGATTTGGAGTTCTGGCTCCATGGCGTCCTGGTTCCTCGTGGGTTGTGTAGAGGTGAGTGTTTCCCCTTCCAAGTCCTGTTTCCGCCGTGTTTTTGTTCGCGTTGAATCTGCCCCGGAAAAGGTGGGGGATTGGTGTGTCATAATGGCGTGGGGGGTACATTATCTTCCGCCTGTCTGTTGGCGGTGACCGCCATGATGTTTGTTTGTACCGCCCTGGCGGTCGGAGTGTTAATTTGGCTGGCTGTGTTGGCGGTTTCCGCCTCGGTTGTGATTCCATTTGTTTTCCCGCCGGCCTGTTTACGGTATTACTGCCGCTTTAACACCAACCGCCAGGGTTGTAATGACCACCTAAGTGCTGTGTCATGGTTATGCTCGCTCATGCGTGGTGAAGCATGCATAGGTGTATGTCAACACGCAGTTTGCTTGGAATGAACAGCACTGATACAAATTTGTGCCAAACCCAAAAGGTCTGCATTGGGAAAGCTAAAATGGAGACCTATTTATTTTGTCAATGCTTATTCTCTAAGAGCTTTTTCTTATTATAATATTATAATCTGACCTTTGAACAACGTCTAGCTTTTAGGTAAGTTGATGGGATCAGGCCAGAAGCAAAGGTTTTGAGTTTATATAATGTTGTTATTGGGGGGGGGGTATTATCCAAGTCCCGTCCATCATGCCCGCTGCTTCATATGTGTCACAATGCCAGTGGGCAAGTCCAATTGTAGTTTCAGGCACTTTTGAATGTGAACCATTGTTAATCAGCTTGTGAAATATGGACTCTGGGGAAAGGGCCAATGAGGCTATGATGCCCAGGAAGGTTCACTGTAGGTACTATATTCTAGAATGCCATTGAGGTCTTTGAGATGTGGCAGTTGGTTCCTGGTGCTGCAATGATGAAACATGAATAAACGTCTTCTCTTGATTACATACAATATTGTGTGTGTTGTATTGTAACTACGCCCATCTGAATTTCACATTTTGGCGACAATCTTCTATAGACCTATTATCAACTGGTGTTAGAGCTTTCAGTGATGCATACGCTATTAGGGTGACAGTTATGTCAGTATTGAGCACACCAGTTAAGAACGCACAACATCTTTAAGCAAGGACACTGTTAGAAATGGGGTCTCTAATTGGAGGAGGTATACACCCTTGTGCAAATAGGGACCGCAATCCTAGTCAAGGCAAGTCAAACACAATCCCAATTAGCCTGTGCACACTCTCCGGTAGTTTGGCACTTAACTTAGAAGGCAATGTGTAAAGTATGTCTGCAATAAATCATGCAGTACCACAGTGAAAACACCACCAAAAATACACCAAACAGGTTTAGAAAAATATCTGATATTTCTCTGGTTAAAATAAGGTCAAAATGATATAAGCACAAGTTGAGATATCACTTTCGCAAGATTAAAAAGAGTCTTGATTCTTAGAAATCAACAGTTGTCTCTTGATTATACAAAGTAGCTGTTTTGCATCAAAAATAACACGCACAGAGACAGCAGATGAGGAGATGCATGGAAAAATAGGGTAAGCATTGGATTTTCCGACGTGGCACAGACGATGCGTTGTTTCTTCCCCCACTGCAAGGGACTTGCGTCAAAAACACAGTCTTGGTTCCTCACTACGATGCAGGAATCTTTTTGACACCCAGCGAGGATGCATGGAAATCCTGGGCACGCTGGAAGAAGTCCCAGGTATTACGGCGATCCGGTAGGGCGAAGCGTAAAATTTTCTGCCGCACAGCAGGCCATTTACAACAAACACCATTGCAGATTTCTTACATGGGCACAATGAATTGCACACTTCTTCTCAGAAAGTGCATGCTTATGTTTTAGTGACAGACATTTAATCAATCTGTACAGTGAACACGTGAGTCAGTGGCATCCATGCAGAGTGTGAATGCACCTTCCTCATTTTTGCAGACAGCAGATGATCCATCCATCAAGTGGAAAACATGGTATAGAATGTTTATGAAATATCTGGGTGGGATTGGTGGCAAAAGGTATTGTCTTGAAAAAAAGAGATTTTCATTGGAGCATATTTTGAGATCTGAAGGGTGGCAATTTATGAACCCTTGCGGCCGGCAGTACAGATATAAAAGTAAGACTAAAGGCTTTATTGCTACTTTTTGTCTAACATATCCCGTTTATTTTCTTTTCAAAATCTGGTCACCCTGACCAAGAGGCTGCGCATAAATTAGAAAAACAGTCTGACATGCAACAACGCCTGGTAGTTCTCAGGCAAAAGTATTTCACCCATGAGAAGCAGCAGGAAGAATCAATTGATGCATATGTTGCAGCTTTACATGTTCTAGCTGCAGACTGTGAATTTAGGAATTCCACATCTCAATTGGTTAGAGATCAGATTGTAGTCAGGTGTTGGGACAAGAAGGTCCAAAAGAAACTACTCACCTTAAAGAAATCTTCTAGTGGAGACAATAGATATTGTGAAACGTATCGAGGTCTTGCATAAAGCATCTAAAGAGCTAGTAAGAAATGAATATGTAGAAGAAAGTGGTTCATCCGAAAAAACCTCTAGAGAACTCAGTGCAGAGTAACAAGGGTTTCAGAAAGAAACAAGACGGGTACAAAGGGGAGAAACAAATCAAATCCATTTTCAAGCATAAAAATACTTGCTTTCGATGTGGGTTTCTGAATCAAGCAAAGGAGATTGTTGGATTTGTGCTAGAGTGAAGAGTTGGAGTGTGTTGATTCATCATGTGCAGAGGTTGTCGTTGATGGAAAAATAATTGTCTGTTATTGGATTCAGGTGACAAAATGACAATCATTACTGAGAATCTGTTTTCTAACAAATGGAGGGAGAAGGAGCTTCTACCAAAAGACAGGTGCCCGGTATCATGTGAAGGAAAGAAAATCAAGCTAGTGGGTTACTTTGAGAGTTCCTTACATTTTAAGGGGAGAAGCATTTTTGGTAAGGTGTATCTGGAAAGAAAGGGGTTTAATAGTGTGGGTTGGTACCACCAAGGTTTATTCAGGATCACATTGACACCTGGAAGAAAAGTTCAACTGTCATTCGGAAACTACGAGGAGCATAGACCATCCTAAGGATTGAGTCAAGAAAAATGTGTGTGGGTGGAAAAATTTAAAGGCATATTTAAGGGTGGTTTGGGAAAGATCAAAGGTTTTACGCCTAAAATGCAAAACATTCCTTTTGCCATCAGAGGGGAATTGGCAGAGATGCTGAAAAAGATGAAAATGGATGGGATGATTGAACCTGTGGAGACCTCACTGTGGTTATCCCTTTTAGGGATTGCAAAGAAGAAGAACTGAGAATTTAGAATTTGTGGTGACTCAAGAAGTCCATATAAGTTTATATGGGTAGACTACAATCAGCTATCATGCATTGATGATATTTAAAAAAAAAAATCAGGATCAATCATTTTCACTAAAATTGACTTAGCATCAGCCTACCATCAGGTTGAATTACATCAGGCAGGAAGACATCTAACAGCATTTTCATCTCTGATTGGAACAATTCAGTTTAGGAGGATGCTGTTCTGGTTGGCTTCGGCCACATCCGTTTTTCAACAGATCATAGAATCAGTGTTAAGGGGGTTAAAAGTACGGTCACATTCCATGATGATATATTAACAGCAGCAAGACCCATCCAGGAGCATGATGGAGTGTTACAAACAGTTTTGGAAAGACTGGACAAGGCAGGCATAGTTTCAAATATCAAAAAGTGTGTTTTTGCTAGGCCAAACATGGAATATCTGGACATGTAATTTCAGAGATAGATGTGGAACCACAACAAGGGTTGGTGAATGCCATGAGACAGGCTTCTTTTACAGAAACCAATGAATAGGTCTCTTCATTTCTATGGGTTTGTGAGTTTTACTCAATGCTTATCAGAAACTTTTCAGACAAGACAGAACATTTACAGATGTTACTCAAAAAGGATAAGATGTTTTAGTGGAATGAGAGTTGCAACATGGCATTTGAGAGACTGAAACAAGACAGTAGGTCCACAAAGCTTTTGTTATCATTTGATTTGAATTGTCAGTGTTTGATCACAGTGGATGCCATTAACTATGGATTAGGGTCAACGCTGACACAATTGATTACTAAAGGGGAAAGGACAATAGGATTTGCATCAAGAACACTAAGGGACAATGAAAAGACGTTCTCTGTCATTAAGAAATAATTATTGGCATGCTGTTGGGTGGTAGAAAATGTTAAGAGTTTGGTGCGGGTAAGAAACATTACCCTAATGAAAGATGACAAACAATTAGTGATTATTCTGAGTGGTTGTGTTTTGCCCCAGTACCATTTTGGCATTCAACGTACCCCACATGGAAGAAATCTGAGTGCAGACTATTTGGCAAGAGCACCACAGGAGGTTGACATTTTACCTTTATTGTAAAATGAAAAGGGTGATGAGGAATGTCTCATTGCTACCATGGACGTATGTTGTGAAGGTGGTTTTGAGGAAAGCGAGTGGTTTGAGTGTCTAAAGGAAGATGAGGATCTCAAACTTGTCCAGAAATATGTGACAGAGGGAACGGCAAACGAGTGGTCCATATAGCCCAGTTTGCAACCATATTTAAATGTGGCTGATGAGTTGACTCTGGAAAAAGGGAATTTGGTGATGAGAAGGGACAGCTTTATACACGCTAGAACCTGATTCAAAAAAAGGAAACTTAAACTTTTGGTCTAAGTTTAAATCAAAAGTCTAGTTTTATGACTTTTTGGTATTCACAAAGGTAAGTTACGAGTAGTATCTTTCCATCCTCACTCAGGGTGGATCATCCACACTCGGAGATGGTGATCAGGAATCGGGGCAGATCACCTGCACTCGGACGGAAGAGGTAATCCTTCATACTCACACACCTGTGTCAGTGCCTACCATCCCCCACCAGCTGAAACTCCTCAGCCTACACCCATGCCCAGTCTTGCTGCACCTATAAAAGCAGAGCTGCCACACACAAACCCTTTAAGGCCTTTCAACATGTCATTGGATGTGTTTGTTGGTTTGCCCCTTGCTATGCAACTGGATGATTTGGAGGAGAAGGAGGAAGTGTAAAGTAGAGAGGATCTTCAGACAAAGGATAAACCTCTTTTGGATGTCCAGCCAAGATGTCATCCAGATACTATTTTCCCCCTGATGCCATCTCAGTGATGGTTTGTGAGTGGGAGCAGGATCTTGACTCTGTGACCTGCTACTCTCATGTCAACCCAGCTATGCCAAGGTCCTAGCAGCTCTCCATTTATTTTGCTACAGGGTCATTGCAGGGTCTCCAGTGACCTTTTGAGCATTTCCCAGGCAACCCAGTCCGACTCCAGCATCCGGTACTGAGCTGCATCAATAGGAGAGCCCAAAGCCACATATGAATGCCCCATACACCAGCCAGAAGGAAAAGGGTAGCTACAGATTTCTACCTCATGTCCCGCTCCTGACATGTGCTGAGTACAAATGGTTGCACTTATGTGGCTCGTTTGCCACCTAGCCACAATGCACACTTCTTTCGCACAGACACCTCTGGCATACATCTTCTGCAACAGACACTGCTGGCACTCCATCAATGTGCAGGATGTCTGCGATGCCAGTGGTAGCTTCATTGATGTGCATTCAGTGTTCCCAGGCAGTACCCATTCCGCAGGTCACCTCTTGCCCAGCTGATGGCAGCAGAAGAATTTGACAAAATGTGGCTACTGGGTAAGTACCAAGCACCACACAAGTATGAAATGCATAAGTGTTATTTTCATATGTAGAACCATTAGACAATACTAATCCTCATGCCACATACATGCCCCCAACAGACACAGTTTGTACCTGTTCATGCAGCATGTACTGTACAGATGCAAAGGGAAATATATGAATATTACTCCATTTCCCTCTTCAGGTGATGCTGCATGTGCACTCTCCCCTCATCTCCTCACATCATACAGATGTGCAACCAATGTACCTCAGCAAAGGTACGATACGGCATACAAATGTACATGAGCCATCATTGAGCACAGTTTTGGGTTCCTGAAGTCAAGACAAAGATGTCTCGAGCGTACGGAGCAGGGTTCTGCTGTAGTCCCCTCAAGTTGTGTGGAAGGTCACAGTAGCCTGTTTTGTTTTGCACAACATAGCATTAAATCATGGCTTACATATACATCTGGACCCTCATCTAGGTCTGAATCCAGGCAACTAGGCTATTGTACAAAACAGAGGGCAGGGTATGCAGGTGTATGACCAGCTAGTTGACGCCTGAGGAACTTGTTGTGTCATGGTCTTCATGTGGTTTGCAGTCTGTTATCAATGATGATAGTTGGACTTTTGACAATCTGTCCACATATGCCATCCCAAGACTAATTTGTAGGCCATGCACAATGTCTATAAGGAAAAGCTGTTGCCAAGGGTCAAAAGATTGGCCATGCAATACGTTATGTGCACATGTCATGGATTAGTGTTGACAACTTCTCTTAGGGCTTCATTGACTCTGGGTATCAAATGTCTGCATATTTGAGATCTACCTGGACAGTATCACAAGAGGGGTCTGCTTCACAAAGGGCCTCTCTCCTTGGGGTGAAGGTGCCACATCAGAGGGTGAGTTCCTGTACCCAAGGGGAAATTCCTACTATGAGATTGGACAGTGTAGTGATTCTGCCCACAATGCAGTGGCTCACCCACAGGGGAGGAGGAACTTTGAGAACCAGGCCCGTGTATGTGTGTGTGTGGCAAATCATGTGGCGGCGTGGCCACATGTCTGATATAGGTACACCATGGAACAAATGGACTCCTGTAGAGACATGGATAGTCCATGCTCATAGCTGCCATGTTTGGCAGCTGCTCATGGGATGTGCCACTTCAGGCCTGTGCTTAATTATAATGGAGATTGGGATTTTTGTTCCTTTTTCACTTTGGAGTGTCATAGACTACAAAACCCAGAATTCATCTTGACAATCTGGCCTGGATCAACACATCATGAATGGACCTGCGAAATTTGGCAGGGTTCCGTGATCACAAACGGTCTTTCTCATGAATCAAAATAACACCTAATGTATAGCCATTTTGTATTGTGTGTAATGGAGAATGCATCACGCATGCAGGACTCATCTACCCCTATGATGACCTCACTGTCTTCTGTCAACTCAACAGGCACCTTGTGAGACATATGACATGAAGTGGTTTGCCAGTATCTGGGCAAGTAATGTTATTCTAATATTCACCCTGCTCCAAAGGTACAAGACTATTGCATTTAAAAAGACACACTGCCCTGAAGCACGCAGAGAGTAAACTCTATTGGCCGTATTCTACTAAGTGCCCCAAGTATGCACTGTGAATGTGCCCAAACTCTGTGCACCCCCAAGGAACATCTGTAGTACAGAAAGGGCAGGAGATGCTTTAATGGTGCTGGTGGACATAGAGGCCCTCATTACAACCTTAGCGGCGGCAGAGGCCGCCCGCCAAGGTTGAACCGCCGGGCGGCCACCAATGCGGCTGCACTCCCGTGGGGTCTATAATGAGATCCCCGCTGGGCCGGCAGGTGGAAACCTGGTTTTCGCCCGCCGGCCCAGCGGGGATCTTGGCCGCAACACGGGAGCCGGCTCCAAATGGTGCTGGCGGTGTTGCGGCTGTGCGACGGGTGCAGTTGCACCCGTCACGCTTTTTATTGTCTGCTATGCAGACAGTGAAAAGATCCATGGGGCCGTGGCAGGGGGCCCCTGCAGTGCCCATGCCAGTGGCGACTCCCCTTTCCACCAGCCTTTTCATGGCGGTTCAAACCACCATGAATAGGCTGGCAGGAGGGGGGCTCGTAATCCCCTGGGCAGCACTGCAAGCAGCGCTGCCCTGGGGGATTTATACCGCTGGGACAAAAGTGGCGGGAAACCGCCGGTCCCGGCGGTGCGACTGCGGCACTTCTGCCTCGGTCGTATTCCCAAGGAAGCACCGCCAGCCTGTTGGCGGTGCTTCCGACAAAACAGCCCTGGCGGTCAAAGACTGCCAGGGTTGTAATGACCCCCGTAGTGCCTGCACAAGCACCAGTGGGTGTCCACTCATTAGAATATGGGAGTAGCCCTGTGTTGATGATAGAATCCCTTTGCCACTGCAGCCACACCTCAAATTAGATGCGGGTACAGAGGCATTGAAGCTGTCAGGAGGTGCAAATACAGTGCACCACATAAAGGGTGGCCCACTGTCAGTGCATACCCTCGTGTGAGCCCCCTATAGACCTCACAGACATACCTATGCAGGTGGGTCTAGTCATCCACTGCACCTGCCTGCAAGGGCATCTCTAATCCCCCTCAAATGTGGCATGCAGGTTGTTGTCTCCACAGTGCTACACGGAGCAGCTGCTGCAAGACAGCTTATTTTAACACCTGACTGTGCTGCACCCAGAGCAGTGCAAGTGTTCAGCTGCCCCGGTGGAACTCCTTTCAATGTAATGGGGCACACCTTCCCACTCTGTACCTTTTTAGAGCTCCTTGGTGGTGCAAACATAGAACATGTGTGCCATATATACTCAGGCCCCAGTCATCAATGTGGACACCAACATACATACGTTTCGCTGGGCCCACACAATGCTGGGACTACCCAGAAAAACATCCTCTCAGTCAATCAATCAACCAATTAATACTTGTAGAGCGCGGCTAATCACCCATTAGGGTCTCAAGGCGCTCGGGGGGGATGCAGTAAGTGAAGGTCAATCAGGTGAAGAGCCAAGTTTTGAAGTCCTTTCTGAATTTGGAAAGTGTGGGAGATCTTCTGAGGTCGATCGGGAGAGAGTTCCAGGTCTTGGTGGCGTGGTGGGAGAAGTACCTTCCTCCTGCTGTGGCCTTCCGGATTCATGGGATGGTGGCGAGGGCGAGGTCAGCGGAGCGGAGGTGCCTGGTGGGCGTCTAGAAGTGGAGTCCCTGGTTGAGGCATCCTGGTTTGGTGTTGTGGAGGGCTTTGTAAGCTTGCGTGAGAAGTTTGAATGTAAATCTCTTGTCTATTGGGAGCCAGTGCAGGTCTCTCAGTAGGGCAGAGGTGTGGCTGTATTTGGGGGCATTGTTGATGAGATGGGCAGAGGCGTTCTGTATGCGTTGTAGTCTTTTTAGTACCTTGGTGGTGGCTCTGGCATAGAGTGCATTGTCGTAGTCCAATTGGCTGCTGATGAGGGCCTGGGTGACTGTTCTTTTGGTTTCAGTAGGGATCCATTTGAAGATCTTCCGAAGCATGCGCATGGTGTTGAAACAGGCGGAGGAGACTGTTCATTGAGAGTGATGAGTCTGGGGTTGCCGGCATGGTCGGTGGGGGCCAGAGTGCTTCCAAGACCTGTGTGCCACCAGAAGAAGTCCCATGCTGAGCGGTTGTTGCCGATGATGAGGATATCTGTTTTTTCGATATTTAGCTTGAGGCAGCTCTCCTTCATCCAGTAATTTACATTACTGTGATATCTTAAAACAGCCTGGTAGGTATCAGTATACTGATACACACCCTTCTCATTCCTTTCAGGATTCATCTGACAAACGATCCAAGAGAGCGGGGCATTCAGAATGTAGACAAGAAGAGTACATGAAATTAAACAAGCATTTGCAATGCACAAGGGTCTCGCATTTCTCCGACTTACAGCTATTAGCAGTTATAAACTCCCAACCGGACTTTTCTTGCCACATTGAAAGGAAAAAAACAGTGCGATCGCGCTGCTACAGTTCACTCGTAATGAAACCTATCGACAAAAGTGCAATTATCTACGTAACTGGCAAAAGTGCAATTAACTATGTAACAGGGTCGATGTTATGCAACGTGCTTGACTTCTGCCAAGCGAGATCGCGCTGCAAATAAAGATAAAAAGTAGCCCACAAACCGGACGGAAAACAGCGAGCCTCGCATGTTTTCAGTACTTGGTCGCTGAGCTCGAGGATGGCTAACCACTGGAAAAGGCATGACGTATGTGTGCTTCCACTAATGAAGGCAAGCCTATTTTAACAGGCAAGCCCACGAACCAATGAAATACACTGACGTGACGTGGACGGGGTTTCGAGCCCTTTTCTAACTCCTAAAGCGTCTCGCAAGCGAAACGCATGCGCAAGTGCCCTAAAAAGGTCTTACAATGCTCACCTGTCATCATCATAAAAAGGAGGAGAAACTTCCACTACAAAAACTCTAATTCAAAAGAAGATTGGGGGAATTAGGGCAAAATATGCGACTGCCTTCATTCGGTTGTGGAAGTTGGCTTTGGCTGTGTGCGGGTCGTTGGTGAGGGAGATAATTAGCTGTGTGTCGTCGGCATATGAGACGATGTTGAGTGCGTGGTGTCTGGCGATGGTAGCTAGGGGGGCCATGTAGAGGTTGGAGAGAGTGGGGCTCAGAGAGGAGCCTTGCGGGACACCGCAGATGATCTTGGTGGACTCTGAGTAGAAGGGGGGAGTCAGACTTTTGAGTTCTGTCGGAGAGGAAGGAAGTGATCCATTCTAGAGCTTTGTCTCGGATGCCAGCTTTGTGGAGACCAGTCAGTAGAGTGCGGTGGGAAATGGTGTAGAAGGCGGCGGACAGGTCAAGGAGGATTAGAGCCCTCACCCCTATCTAGGTGGATGCGAATGTTGTCTGTGGCAGCGAGAAGGGCGGTCTTTGTGCTGTGGTTGCTCCGGAAGCCAGACTGAGAAAGGGTCAAGGATGTTGTAGAGTTCTATGTGTTTGGTGAGTTGTCTGTTGACAGCCTTTTTGATGACCTTGGCTGGGAAGGGGAGTAGAAAGATGGGCCAGAAGTTCTTGAGGTCATCTGGGTCTGCGGTTGGTTTCTTCACTAAGGGCTTGTTTTTGGCGTGTTTCCAGATTTCTGGGAAGGTGGCGGTTTCGAAGGAGCAGTTGATGAAGTGCCAGAGCTTGGGTGCAATGGTGCTACTCGCTTTGTTGAAGATGTGGTGGTGCAGGAATCAGAGGGAGAGCTGGAGTGGATGGAGTTCATGTTGTTGAGGGTTTCCTCGTCGGAGATGTTGGGCCAGCAGAGTAGGTGGCGGGGGTTTGGTGGAGATTCCATGGAGGCTATGACCGTGTTGGCCGTGGGTTGGTCCTGTGTCAGAAAACTGTTGTAGATGTCTGTTATCTTGTGGTGGAAGTGGGTGGAGAGGTTGTTGCAGAGTTCTTGTGATGGGAGGATGTCCATAGAGTTTGTTCTGGGGTTGGTCAGTTCGCTGATATTAGTGAAGAGTTCTTTGCTGTTGTGTGCGTTGTTGTTGATGCGTACCTTGAGGGCGTTTCTCTTGGTGGTCCTGATGAGTTGGTGGTGTGTGCTTAAGGCTTTTCTGAAGGCTTTGTGGTTGGTGGGGGTCTTTTTGGTGCGCTATATCCTTTCAAGGCATCTGCAGTTTTGTTTGGACTCCTTGAGGGCTGTGGTGAACCAGTTGGCTTTCTTAGATGAGCGTCTGTTGGAGGGTTTATTGATGGGGGCTAAGGTTTTGGCGCAGTCTGGGATCCAGTTGATGAAGTCCTGGGCAGCTGTGTTGGTGTTGAGGTCGTCTGAAGGGGGAGGATTGTTGAGGGTGTTGATTAGCTGGTCTTTGGTGATCTTGTTTCAGGTAAGTGTGTATGTCCATGTAGGAGGCTGGACTGGCTTGTAGTGAGTACCAAGGGGTACTTACACCTTGCACCAGGCCCAGTTATCCCTTATTAGTGTATAGGGTGTCTAGCAGCTTAGGCTGATAGATAATGGTAGCTTAGCAGAGCAGCTTAGGCTGAACTAGGAGACATGTGAAGCCACTACAGTACTACTAGTGTCATATGCACAATATCATAAGAAAACACAATACACAGATATACTAAAAATAAAGGTACTTTATTTTTATGACAATATGCCAAAAGTATCTCAGTGAGTACCCTCAGTATGAGGATAGCAAATATATACAAGATATATGTACACAATACCAAAAATATGCAGTATAGTCTTAGAAAACAGTGCAAACAATGTATAGTTACAATAGGATGCAATGGGGACACATAGGGATAGGGGCAACACAAACCATATACTCCAAAAGTGGAATGCGAACCACGAATGGACCCCAAACCTATGTGACCTTGTAGAGGGTCGCTGGGACTATTAGAAAATAGTAAGGGTTAGAAAAATCCCCTACCCCAAGACCCTGAAAAGTGAGTGCAAAGTGCACTAAAGTTCCCCAAAGGACATAGAAGTCGTGATAGGGGAATTCTGCAGGAATGACATAAACCAGCAATGCAACAACGATGGATTTCCAGTCGAGGGTACCTGTGGAACAAGGGGACCAAGTCCAAAAGTCACAAGCAAGTCGGAGATGGGCAGATGCCCAGGAAATGCCAGCTGTGGATGCAAAGAAGCTTCTACTGGACAGAAGAAGCTGAGGATTCTGCAGGAACGACAAGGGCTAGAGACTTCCCCTTTGGAGGATGGATCCCCCACGCCGTGGAGAGTCGTGCAGAAGTGTTTTCTCGCCGAAAGAACGCCAACAAGCCTTGCTAGCTGCAAGTCGTGTTGTTAGCGTTTTTGGATGCTGCTGTGGCCCAGGATGGACCAGGATGTCGCCAATTGCGTCTGGGGACAGAGGGGGCGTCGAGCAAGACAAAGAGCCCTCTCAGAAGCAGGCAGCACCCGCAGAAGTGCCAGAACAGGCACTACAAAGAAGAGTGAAATGGTGCTCACCCGAAGTTGCACAAAGGAGTCCCACGTCGCCGGAGACCAACTTAGAAAGTCGTGCAATGCAGGTTAGAGTGCCGTGGACCCAAGCTTGGCTGTGCACAAAGGATTTCTGCCGGAAGTGCACAGAGGCCGGAGTAGCTGCAAAAGTCGCGGTTCCCAGCAATGCAGTCTGGCATGGGGAGGCAAGGACTTACCTCCACCAAACTTGGACTGAAGAGTCACTGGACTGTGGGGGTCACTTGGACACAGTTGCTGGATTCGAGGGACCTCACTCGTCATGCTGAGAGGAGACCCAAGGGACCGGTGATGCAGTTCTTTGGTGCCTGCTGTTGCAGGGGGACGATTCCTTCGACCCACGGGAGATTTCTTCACAGCTTCTGATGCAGAGAGGAGGCAGACTACCCCCACAGGATGCACCACCAGGAAAACAGTCGAGAAGGCGGCAGGATCAGCGTTACTAGGTCGCAGTAGTCGTCTTATCTACTTTGTTGCAGTTTTGCAGGCTTCCAGCGCTGTCAGCAGTCGATTCCTTGGCAGAAGGTGAAGAGAGAGATGCAGAGGAACTCTGATGAGCTCTTGCATTCGTTATCTAAAGAATTCCCCAAAGTAGAGACCCTAAATAGCCAGAAAAGGAGGTTTGGCTACTTAGGAGAGAGGATAGGCTAGCAACACCTGGAGGAGCCTATCAGAAGGAGTCTCTGACGTCACCTGCTGGCCCTGGCCACTCAGAGCAGTCCAGTGTGCCAGCAGCACCTCTGTTTCCAAGATGGCAGAGGTCTGGAGCACACTGGAGGAGCTCTGGGCACCTCCCAGGGGAGGTGCAGGTCAGGGGAGTGGTCACTCCCCTTTCCTTTGTCCAGTTTCGTGCCTAAGCAGGGCTGTGGGGTCCCTGAACCGGTGTAGACTGGCTTATGCAGAAATGGGCACATCTGTGCCCATGAAAGCATTTCCAGAGGCTGGGGGAGGCTACTCCTCCCCTGCCTTCACACCATTTTCCAAAGGGAGAGGGTGTAACACCCTCTCTCTGAGGAAGTCCTTTGTTCTGCCATCCTGGGACAGGCCTGGCTGGACCCCAGGAGGGCAGAAATCTGTCTGAGGGGTTGGCAGCAGCAGCAGCTGCAGTGAAACCCCTGAAAAGGCAGTTTTGGCAGTACCAGGGTCTGTGCTACAGACCACTGGGATCATGGGATTGTGCCAACTATGCTAGGATGGCATAGAGGGGGCAATTCCATGATCATAGACGTGTTACATGGCCATATTCGGAGTTACCATTGTGAAGCTACACATAGGTAGTGACCTATGTGTAGTGCACGCATGTAATGGTGTCCCCGCACTCACAAAGTCGGGGAATTTGCCCTGAACAATTTGGGGGCACCTTGGCTAGTGCCAGGGTGCCCACACACTAAGTAACTTTGCACCTAACCTTTACCAGGTAAAGGTTAGACATATAGTTGACTTATAAGTTACTTAAGTGCAGTGAAAAATGGCTGTGAAATAATGTGTGCATTATTTCACTCAGGCTGCAGTGGTAGGCCTGTGTAGTATTTGTCAGAGCTCCCTATGGGTGACAAAAGAAATGCTGCAGCCCATAGGGATCTCCTGGAACCCCAATACCCTGGGTACCTCAGTACCATATACTAGGGAATTATAAGGGTGTTCCAGTAAGCCAATGTAAACTGGTAAAATTGGTCACTAGCCTGTTAGTGACAATTTGAAAGAAATGAGAGAGCATAACCACTGAGGTTCTGGATAGCAGAGCCTCAGTGAGACAGTTAGTCATAACACAGGTAACACAGTCAGGCACACTTATGAGCACTGGGGCCCTGGCTTGCAGGGTCCGAGTGACACATACAACTAAAACAACATATATACAGTGAAAAATGGGGGTAACATGCCAGGCAAGATGGTACTTTCCTACAGTCCACATCAGTATCACTGACTGTGTGGGTGTCTCGTCCATAGGTCCTTGAGCCATGTTGGGTGAGGTTGGTTTAACAGTGGAGCCAGATGTAAGAGGATCCTGCAAGGAGGTGAGGCTGACTCTGAATGACCATAAAACGGATGTGAGCCTCTTCATATATTGAGGGTGGTTTGGAGTGCTGCTCACTACTGATGTTGGACGAAATCCCAAAACCCATATATGAGCCTGAGTCACAATGGGCCCTCGCACTTGGAAATGTCATTGTGGAGAATCTGCCCAAGTGAAATGACTGAGGGGCCTGCCACTAGTGCTTAGGGGGGTTGAAGAGCCAGACTGGCCATGGAGGTCATTGGGCATTTCCCCAGTGAGTTGAAGGGTTGGTGTTGTTACTGTGTGTTGCTTCAGAACTGGTGCTGCAATATCTGCCCCAAGTAACAAAGCAGCAATGCTGCATGATCCACACACTTGTGTTTTCTGTCACTATTTGGGGGCTGGCCTGACTTACTTGCGGTGCTACTATGAGTTCCCAGTCCTGCTCTGGTCCCTTGCCCTTGGTGTACCTGGACCTATGTGTCCAGGGATAGACATCACTACCTGCACCTACTTTGGTGATAAACTGCAGTCTGCTTTGATGTAAGTGATATATGTTGATCGCATGTACCATAATGCAAAGGGTCAAACTGCGCTAGGAAGTAATGTAGTGTAGTGTGTATCTACAAACCCTTCTCTTCCTCCTTTTGATTTCCTGCCCTTCCTACACATGTTTACATATGTCACTCTTGTTTGACTTGGTTACCCACCCAAGTGCAGATTCTACACCCCGAGTGCAGATTCTACAAGCTGGGTGAGGAGCGTATGTTTGGGGTGCGGATGATCCGCACTTGGTGTAGGAGGCTGGCTCTTTATATAGTGTACAAAAATGACGTGCATAGTGCAGAGAGTCTAGGCAGCCCCACCTAGTTAAACAGAGGTAAACATAGAAAGCCCAATGCTCTATTTTTGTGGTAGTGTAGCAATTAGGTTAATCCAAGAGTTAAGCTAAACATTTGTTGTGCACACAGTATCAATGAATGAGACACTCACTAAAAGAATAACTTGAGGCTAATTTTTACAAAAATCCTACTGATTTTTATATAAGTGTTTTAGACCATGAACTTTATTTCAAGTCCAGTGCTGTTCAAGATATGAATTTTCATATCAAAAAATATATGGCTTTTATGCGGAATTACGCATAATTAAAGTCAATGGGAGAAAACATAAAAATGCATAACAATTTGTGCAATGCTCCTACAGTGTTCGCCTTCTGGATTCCAGTAAAGTTTTTGGACAGGTCCAAGTGTGCAGCAGGAGACGTTTGGGTGTCTCCCAGTTCCAGCGGGAGCAGCAGCTGAATAAACTTGGGAGCTGTGAGTGAAGAAGAAGGGGACCACTTGGAGAGACGCAGCACAAGCTCGACTTAGAGGTAAGTCAATCAATGGTGTGCCTCCTTTTAACGCCTGCTTTGAGCAGGCGTTAAAAGTGCTGAAAACAATTATTAGATTTCTTTGCACCAGCACTCCTAACGGGAGAACGCCCCTTTTACAATGATTATGCCTAGCACAGGCATAATGTAGCACAAGGGGTTATAAAGTGGCGCAATGCATGCATTGCTCCACTTTCTAAATATGGCGCTGGGATATTGGCCTCATTGGGCCACATTAGCGGAAAAAAAAAATACGCTAATGTGGAGCAAGGAGGCGCTAGGGACTCTTCAATATGCCCCTTGGTTTTTGCAATTCAGCACAGGAGTCTGGTACCTCAGGCAATGCTGCAATTCAGCGCAGGAAGGTCGCAGGGGCTCCCAACTTGGTAGGGAGGTAGATCTGGTCCTGGAGGGCTGGTGCAACTCTTTAGATCTGGCTACTGCGTCGAGGCCTTCGGGCAGCAGCTAGTTGCTAAACTGAACTGGACTTAGCGGGATTGGTGTTTGCTGGATTCCAATCAAGTTTGTTGACTGGTCCAGGTGTGCATCAGGAGAAGTTTGGGTGGCTCCTAGTTCCGACGGGAGAAGCAAGGGATTGATACAGTTACTCCAAGGGAGGTCCACAGTGATTTTTAGAAGGCTGGAGTTGCTCTGGAGTTTTGTAGAGTCCTTCCGGGTCCATTGCAGCCCCACAGCAGTGACTGTCGAGCCTTGGGAGCAGTTAGGCACTGTGAGAAGGTAGCCTCTTTCTAGCCTTGTTACCCCCACTTTTGGCCTGTTTGTGAGTGTATGTCAGGATGTTTGTCACTGTTTTCACTGTCTCACTGGGATCCTGATAGCCAGGCCTCAGTGCTCATAGTGAAAACACTATGTTTTCAGTATGGTTGTTATGTGTCACTGGGATCCTGCTGGTCAGGACCCCAGTGCTCATAGGTTTGTGGCCTATATGTATGTGTCACTGGGACCCTGTCACACAGGGCCCCAGTGCTCATAGGTGTGCATGTATATGTTCCCTGTGTGGTGCCTAACTGTCTCACTGAGGCTCTGCTAACCAGAACCTCAGTGGTTATGCTCTCTCATTACTTCCAAATTGTCACTGACAGGCTAGTGACCATTTTTACCAATTTACATTGGCTTACTGGAACACCCTTATAATTCCCTAGTATATGGTACTGAGGTACCCAGGGTATTGGGGTTCCAGGAGATCCCTATGGGCTGCAGCATTTCTTTTGCCACCCATAGGGAGCTCTGACAATTCTTACACAGGCCTGCCACTGCAGCCTGAGTGAAATAACGTCCACGTTATTTCACAGCCATTTTACACTGCACTTAAGTAACTTATAAGTCACCTATATGTCTAACCTTTACCTGGTAAAGGTTAGGTGCAAAGTTACTTAGTGTGAGGGCACCCTGGCACTAGCCAAGGTGCCCCCACATTGTTCAGAGCCAATTCACTGAACTTTGTGAGTGCGGGGACACCATTACACGCGTGCACTACATATAGGTCACTACCTATATGTAGCTTCACCCTGGTAACTCCGAATATGGCCATGTAACATGTCTATGATCATGGAATTGCCCCCTCTATGCCATCCTGGCATTGTTGGTACAATTCCATGATCCCAGTGGTCTGTAGCACAGACCCTGGTACTGCCAGACTGCCCTTCCTGGGGTTTCTCTGCAGCTGCTGCTGCTGCCAACCCCTCAGACAGGCATCTGCCCTCCTGGGGTCCAGCCAGGCCTGGCCCAGGATGGCAGAACAAAGAACTTCCTCTGAGAGAGGGTGTGACACCCTCTCCCTTTGGAAAATGGTGTGAAGGCAGGGGAGGAGTAGCCTCCCCCAGCCTCTGGAAATGCTTTGTTGGGCACAGATGTGCCCAATTCTGCATAAGCCAGTCTACACCGGTTCAGGGACCCCTTAGCCCCTGCTCTGGCGCGAAACTGGACAAAGGAAAGGGGAGTGACCACTCCCCTGACCTGCACCTCCCCTGGGAGGTGTCCAGAGCTCCTCCAGTGTGCTCCAGACCTCTGCCATCTTGGAAACAGAGGTGCTGCTGGCACACTGGACTGCTCTGAGTGGCCAGTGCCACCAGGTGACGTCAGAGACTCCTTGTGATAGGCTCCTTCAGGTGTTAGTAGCCTTTCCTCTCTCCTAGGTAGCCAAACCCTCTTTTCTGGCTATTTAGGGTCTCTGTCTCTGGGGAAACTTTAGATAACGAATGCATGAGCTCAGCCGAGTTCCTCTGCATCTCCCTCTTCACCTTCTGATAAGGAATCGACCGCTGACCGCGCTGGAAGCCTGCAAACCTGCAACCTAGTAGCAAAGACGACTACTGCAACTCTGTAACGCTGATCCTGCCGCCTTCTCGACTGTTTTCCTGCTTGTGCATGCTGTGGGGGTAGTCTGCCTCCTCTCTGCACCAGAAGCTCCGAAGAAATCTCCCGTGGGTCGACGGAATCTTCCCCCTGCAACCGCAGGCACCAAAAAGCTGCATCTCCGGTCCCTTGGGTCTCCTCTCAGCACGACGAGCGAGGTCCCTCGAATCCAGCAACACCGTCCAAGTGACCCCCACAGTCCAGTGACTCTTCAGCCCAAGTTTGGTGGAGGTAAGTCCTTGCCTCACCTCGCTGGGCTGCATTGCTGGGAACCGCGACTTTGCAAGCTTCTCCGGCCCCTGTGCACTTCCGGCGGAAATCCTGTGTGCACAGCCAAGCCTGGGTCCACGGCACTCTAACCTGCATTGCACGACTTTCTAAGTTGGTCTCCGGCGACGTGGGACTCCTTTGTGCAACTTCGGTGAGCACCGTTTCACGCATCCTCGTAGTGCCTGTTTCTGGCACTTCTCCGGGTGCTACCTGCTTCAGTGAGGGCTCTTTGTCTTGCTCGACGTCCCCTCTCTCTGCAGGTCCAATTTGCGACCTTCTGGTCCCTCCTGGGCCCCAGCAGCGTCCAAAAACGCCAAACGCACGATTTGCGTGTAGCAAGGCTTGTTGGCGTCCATCCGGCGGGAAAACACTTCTGCACGACTCTCCAAGGCGTGGGGGATCCATCCTCCAAAGGGGAAGTCTCTAACCCTTGTCGTTCCTGCAGTATTCACAGTTCTTCAGCCTAGAAAGAGCTTCTTTGCACCAACCGCTGGCATTTCTTGGGCATCTGCCCATCTCCGAGCTGCTTGTGACTTTTGGACTTGGTCCCCTTGTTCCGCAGGTACCTTCAGACAGGAATCCATCGTTGTTGCATTGCTGATTTGTGTTTTCCTTGCATTCTCCCTCTAACACGACTATTTTGTCCTTAGGGGAACTTTGGTGCACTTTGCACTCACTTTTCAGGGTCTTGGGGAGGGTTATTTTTCTAACTCTCACTATTTTCTAATAGTCCCAGAGACCCTCTACAAGGTCACATAGGTTTGGGGTCCATTCGTGGTTCGCATTCCACTTCTGGAGTATATGGTTTGTGTTGCCCCTATCCCTATGTTTCCCCATTGCATCCTATTGTAACTATACATTGTTTGCACTGTTTTCTAAGACTATACTGCATATTTTTGCTATTGTGTATATATATCTTGTGTATATTTCCTATCCTCTTACTGAGGGTACAATCTAAGATACTTTGGCATATTGTCATAAAAATAAAGTACCTTTATTTTTAGTATAACTGTGTATTGTGTTTTCTTATGATATTGTGCATATGACACTAAGTGGTACTGTAGTAGCTTCACACGTCTCCTAGTTCAGCCTGAGCTGCTTTGCTAAGCTACCATTATCTATCAGCCTAAGCTGCTAGACACCCTATACACTAATAAGGGATAACTGGGCCTGGTGCAAGGTGCAAGTACCCCTTGGTACTCACTACAAGCCAGTCCAGCCTCCTACATTGGTTGTGCAGTGGTGGGATAAGTGCTTGAGACTACTTACCACTCTTGTCATTGTACTTTTCATAAGAGAAAAATATACAAAACAAGGTCAGTGTATATACACATAGCCAAAAAGTTTTGCATTTCCTCTTTTCACTCTTTTCTAAGTGCTGAAAAGTACTTCTAAACTTTCAAAAAGTTCTTAAAAGTTTAAAAAGTTTTTTCTGTCTTTCCAAAAAGTTCTGAAAACTTTTTTCTCTTTTTCTTTCACTTTAACTCTCTCTAAAAAATGTCTGGCACAGGAAAAAATGTTGAACTGTCCAAACTTGCATATGATCACCTTAGCTGGAAAGGAGCAAGGAGTCTCTGCATAGAGAGAGGTTTGAGTGTAGGGAAGAATCCTTCCTTAGAACTGTTAATTAATATGCTTAGAGTACAGGATAAGGCCATGAGTGCCAAATCTGGTGAAAAAGTAGCTAATGGTTCACAATCTGATCCAGGGACTCCCCCAGGAAAAGGTTCAGGAAAGAAACTTCTCAGCCTGCCCATTACTAGACAGTCTAGCATAGTTGGTACAGAGGTTGAATCACACCATACTGATGGTGTGCTCTCACATTATACTGGTAGCCAAGCTGTTAGGGTGCCCTCTGTAAGGGACAGGTCTCCTTCTGTTCATTCCCATCATACCTCTGTATCTAGAAATGTCCCTCCCACCCACCCTGATGACAGATTGTTAGAAAGGGAGCTCAATAGATTGAGAGTGGAACAAACCAGACTGAAGCTCAAGAAGCAACAGCTGGATTTGGATAGACAGTCTTTAGAATTAGAGAAGGAAAGACAGAAGTTGGGTTTAGATACCCATGGTGGCAGCAGCAGTATTCCCCATAGTCATCCTGCAAAAGAGCATGATTCCAGGAATCTGCACAAGATAGTTCCCCCTTATAAGGAGGGGGATGACATTAACAAGTGGTTTGCTGCACTTGAGAGGGCCTGTGCTGTACAGGATGTCCCTCAAAAGCAGTGGGCTGCTATCCTATGGCTATCATTTACTGGAAAAGGTAGGGATAGGCTCCTTACTGTAAAAGAAAATGATGCTAATAATTTCCAAGTTCTTAAGAATGCACTCCTGGATGGTTATGGCTTAACCACTGAACAGTACAGGATAAAGTTCAGAGAGACCAAAAAGGAGTCTTCACAAGACTGGGTTGATTTCATTGACCAGGCAGTGAAGGCCTTGGAGGGGTGGTTACATGGCAGTAAAGTTACTGATTATGAAAGCCTGTATAACACAATCCTGAGAGAGCATATACTTAATAATTGTGTGTCTGATTTGTTGCACCAGTACCTGGTAGACTCTGATCTGACCTCTCCCCAAGAATTGGGAAAGAAGGCAGACAAATGGGTCAGAACAAGGGTGAACAGAAAAGTTCATACAGGGGGTGACAAAGATGGCAATAAGAAGAAAGATGGTGAAAAATCTCAAGATAAGCATGGGGATAAGGGTAAAACCAAAGATCCCACTTCAAATCTTAAACACTCTTCAGAGGGTGGGGATAAAACAAATTCTTCCTCTTCTTCCCAACCTGCACACATTAAAAAGCCTTGGTGCTTTGTGTGTAAAAACAGAGGCCATAGGCCAGGGGATAAGTCCTGTCCAGGTAAACCCCCTGAGCCTACCACCACTAATACATCAAGCTCTAGTGCCCCTAGCAGTAGTGGTACTAGTGGTGGGACTGCTGGCAACAGTCAAGCAAAGGGTGTAGTTGGGTTCACTTATGGGTCCATAGTGGAAACTGATGTAATCAGTCCCAAGACAGTTTCTGTCACACCTAGTGGCATTGGCCTTGCCACACTGGCTGCTTGTCCCCTTACAATGGATAAGTACAGGCAGACAGTTTCAATAAATGGTGTTGAGGCCTTGGCCTACAGGGACACAGGTGCCAGTTTCACTTTGGTGACTGAAAACCTAGTGCCTCCTGAACAACACATCATTGGACAACAGTATAAAATTATTGATGTCCATAACTCCACTAAGTTTCTTCCCTTAGCTATAATTCAGTTTAGTTGGGGTGGAGTTACTGGCCCTAAGCAGGTGGTGGTATCACCTAGCTTACCTGTAGACTGTCTCTTAGGTAATGACCTAGAGGCCTCAGGTTGGGCTGATGTAGAGTTTTATGCCCATGCAGCCATGCTGGGCATCCCTGAGGAATTGTTCCCTCTCATTTCAAGTGAAATGAAAAAGCAAAGGAGAGAAGGCCTGAAAACTCAGGATCCCTCTCCATCAACAGGTAAAAAGGGTATCACAGTATCCCCTAACCACCCTACCATTCAGGATACTATTCCTGTGGTGGGAGAAACCTCTCCTGGGGTGGCACCTGTTCCAAGGGAATCATCAGCTGGCATAGCTGGACTCCCTGAGGTAGAAGTACCTCTCTGTGGGATAACTAACATTGGTGACAAAAAGAGCACCATTTTAGTTAACATGGAGCATCCCTCCAACCCTCCCAGAGAAACTTTAGTGCAGAAACCCTGTACTGCCTCACAACACTTAGGACAGCATCCCTGCCCTAGTGTGGAGCTCATAGGACAGCATCCCTGCCCTGCTCCAACTCAAGAGAAACAGCATCCCTGTTCTCTCTTCCAGCCAAATGGACAAAGTTTTTGTCCAGCTATGGCTTTACTGAGACAGCATCCCTGTCTGGCATTTCCATCATTACAAATAGGTTCAGTGGATAATTCCCACTGCTCTAAACTAAAACTTACTGATAGAAACTCTGAAAATACATCTTCACATTGTTGGTTAGCTAAAAAACTTCAAACAGGGTGGTTTACATCCCCACAGGGAAGTAACCATATAGTGGATGATAAAGGGAGTAACCAGTCTATTGCAGAGCTACTCTCTACTTATCACCACTTAGACAATAAAGTCTCAACTGGCCAAGGTTAGCCTTATTGTCCTTCGTTTGGGGGGGGGTTGTGTGAGAAGGTAGCCTCTTTCTAGCCTTGTTACCCCCACTTTTGGCCTGTTTGTGAGTGTATGTCAGGATGTTTGTCACTGTTTTCACTGTCTCACTGGGATCCTGATAGCCAGGCCTCAGTGCTCATAGTGAAAACACTATGTTTTCAGTATGGTTGTTATGTGTCACTGGGATCCTGCTGGTCAGGACCCCAGTGCTCATAGGTTTGTGGCCTATATGTATGTGTCACTGGGACCCTGTCACACAGGGCCCCAGTGCTCATAGGTGTGCATGTATATGTTCCCTGTGTGGTGCCTAACTGTCTCACTGAGGCTCTGCTAACCAGAACCTCAGTGGTTATGCTCTCTCATTACTTCCAAATTGTCACTGACAGGCTAGTGACCATTTTTACCAATTTACATTGGCTTACTGGAACACCCTTATAATTCCCTAGTATATGGTACTGAGGTACCCAGGGTATTGGGGTTCCAGGAGATCCCTATGGGCTGCAGCATTTCTTTTGCCACCCATAGGGAGCTCTGACAATTCTTACACAGGCCTGCCACTGCAGCCTGAGTGAAATAACGTCCACGTTATTTCACAGCCATTTTACACTGCACTTAAGTAACTTATAAGTCACCTATATGTCTAACCTTTACCTGGTAAAGGTTAGGTGCAAAGTTACTTAGTGTGAGGGCACCCTGGCACTAGCCAAGGTGCCCCCACATTGTTCAGAGCCAATTCACTGAACTTTGTGAGTGCGGGGACACCATTACACGCGTGCACTACATATAGGTCACTACCTATATGTAGCTTCACCCTGGTAACTCCGAATATGGCCATGTAACATGTCTATGATCATGGAATTGCCCCCTCTATGCCATCCTGGCATTGTTGGTACAATTCCATGATCCCAGTGGTCTGTAGCACAGACCCTGGTACTGCCAGACTGCCCTTCCTGGGGTTTCTCTGCAGCTGCTGCTGCTGCCAACCCCTCAGACAGGCATCTGCCCTCCTGGGGTCCAGCCAGGCCTGGCCCAGGATGGCAGAACAAAGAACTTCCTCTGAGAGAGGGTGTGACACCCTCTCCCTTTGGAAAATGGTGTGAAGGCAGGGGAGGAGTAGCCTCCCCCAGCCTCTGGAAATGCTTTGTTGGGCACAGATGTGCCCAATTCTGCATAAGCCAGTCTACACCGGTTCAGGGACCCCTTAGCCCCTGCTCTGGCGCGAAACTGGACAAAGGAAAGGGGAGTGACCACTCCCCTGACCTGCACCTCCCCTGGGAGGTGTCCAGAGCTCCTCCAGTGTGCTCCAGACCTCTGCCATCTTGGAAACAGAGGTGCTGCTGGCACACTGGACTGCTCTGAGTGGCCAGTGCCACCAGGTGACGTCAGAGACTCCTTGTGATAGGCTCCTTCAGGTGTTAGTAGCCTTTCCTCTCTCCTAGGTAGCCAAACCCTCTTTTCTGGCTATTTAGGGTCTCTGTCTCTGGGGAAACTTTAGATAACGAATGCATGAGCTCAGCCGAGTTCCTCTGCATCTCCCTCTTCACCTTCTGATAAGGAATCGACCGCTGACCGCGCTGGAAGCCTGCAAACCTGCAACATAGTAGCAAAGACGACTACTGCAACTCTGTAACGCTGATCCTGCCGCCTTCTCGACTGTGTTCCTGCTTGTGCATGCTGTGGGGGTAGTCTGCCTCCTCTCTGCACCAGAAGCTCCGAAGAAATCTCCCGTGGGTCGACGGAATCTTCCCCCTGCAACCGCAGGCACCAAAAAGCTGCATCTCCGGTCCCTTGGGTCTCCTCTCAGCACGACGAGCGAGGTCCCTCGAATCCAGCGACACCGTCCAAGTGACCCCCACAGTCCAGTGACTCTTCAGCCCAAGTTTGGTGGAGGTAAGTCCTTGCCTCACCTCGCTGGGCTGCATTGCTGGGAACCGCGACTTTGCAAGCTTCTCCGGCCCCTGTGCACTTCCGGCGGAAATCCTGTGTGCACAGCCAAGCCTGGGTCCACGGCACTCTAACCTGCATTGCACGACTTTCTAAGTTGGTCTCCGGCGACGTGGGACTCCTTTGTGCAACTTCGGCAAGCACCGTTTCACGCATCCTCGTAGTGCCTGTTTCTGGCACTTCTCCGGGTGCTACCTGCTTCAGTGAGGGCTCTTTGTCTTGCTCGACGTCCCCTCTCTCTGCAGGTCCAATTTGCGACCTTCTGGTCCCTCCTGGGCCCCAGCAGCGTCCAAAAACGCCAAACGCATGATTTGCGTGTAGCAAGTCTTGTTGGCGTCCATCCGGCGGGAAAACACTTCTGCACGACTCTCCAAGGCGTGGGGGATCCATCCTCCAAAGGGGAAGTCTCTAGCCCTTGTCGTTCCTGCAGTATTCACAGTTCTTCAGCCTAGAAAGAGCTTCTTTGCACCAACCGCTGGCATTTCTTGGGCATCTGCCCATCTCCGAGCTGCTTGTGACTTTTGGACTTGGTCCCCTTGTTCCACAGGTACCTTCAGACAGGAATCCATCGTTGTTGCATTGCTGATTTGTGTTTTCCTTGCATTCTCCCTCTAACACGACTATTTTGTCCTTAGGGGAACTTTGGTGCACTTTGCACTCACTTTTCAGGGTCTTGGGGAGGGTTATTTTTCTAACTCTCACTATTTTCTAATAGTCCCAGCGACCCTCTACAAGGTCACATAGGTTTGGGGTCCATTCGTGGTTCGCATTCCACTTCTGGAGTATATGGTTTGTATTGCCCCTATCCCTATGTTTCCCCATTGCATCCTATTGTAACTATACATTGTTTGCACTGTTTTCTAAGACTATACTGCATATTTTTGCTATTGTGTATATATATCTTGTGTATATTTCCTATCCTCTTACTGAGGGTACACTCTAAGATACTTTGGCATATTGTCATAAAAATAAAGTACCTTTATTTTTAGTATAACTGTGTATTGTGTTTTCTTATGATATTGTGCATATGACACTAAGTGGTACTGTAGTAGCTTCACACGTCTCCTAGTTCAGCCTGAGCTGCTTTGCTAAGCTACCATTATCTATCAGCCTAAGCTGCTAGACACCCTATACACTAATAAGGGATAACTGGGCCTGGTGCAAGGTGCAAGTACCCCTTGGTACTCACTACAAGCCAGTCCAGCCTCCTACAGGCACCTTTTTCCTCACTGCAGCAGGGCTTCAGTTTTCATGCAGGGATGCCTTCTTTGTCCTGGTCTTCTTTCGTCCGATGAATCTGAAGGTCAGGTCCTGGGATGCCACCTGAATACTACATTTAGGGGGCGTTAAGGGGAGTACCTGGTAGTATCCAATGGGCTACCTACCTTTGGGTGGCTACGCCCAATAAGTGTCCACTTTCTTTGGGAAGGGAGCACAACCCTAACCCTGATTGGCTATTTTCGTACCATCCAACATGGATGAAAATAAAATGAAGAGGGCAACTTGCCTGCCACCCCTGAGGGGTGATGCAGGCTGTTAGGGAGACCAGATCCTCGGGGCTTGCACATGTTCCCAACATGTCCACCTCTTGGCAGCTCCAAACTCCACTAGATATTATATCACAGAGTTAATGAATGGCCAAGTGGGAGAATGGGTTTTGGGTTGGGAACAGCGGGGAAGGAGACCTGTGGAAGCAAGAGTTAAACTACACAATTGCAAGATGAAACACAATGACTTTCAATAAGCTTTGTTTTCAAATAACATTATACTGACAACTTGAATGACCTAGAGTTTCACTATAACTAGGCCTCAGAAATATGGGTACCTGGAAATCAAGAAGGATTATGCAAACTGTCATATGAGCATTCCAGAGTTAACATCTCACACTTTGAATATTAAACACTCTCCATTTGGTTCTTAGAATAGTCACAACATTATAACAAAGATCAAAGAACACATGTTTTTTCCTTCATGAATTAACTGTACTAGAATCATGAATAACACTACAACGTCACACTCTGTCTAAGAGTCTCAAGTTTGAATTGTTCAGGAATTATTATGCACATTAATAATCAAACTGTACATCAAAGATTTCAAGATCTAGAAATGATTGCGCACTCTGCCGATCTGTACTTCAAGAGTTAAGGAATGAATTGTGCACACTGTTGCCGATTCAAGTGTCAATATTCAAAAGCCATGAAATGATCGCGCAACCTGCCGATCTGAATGCTAGGGTTTTCAATGTCAGGAATGAATCGAGAACACTGTTGCCGATTTGAACATCAAGATGCAAATGCCATGAAATGATCGGGCACACTGCCGACCTGAATGCCAAGAGTTTAATGCCTGGAATGAATCGCGCACTGTTGCCGATTCGAACATCACGATACAAATGCCATGAAATGATCGCGCACACTGCTGACCTGAATGCCAAGAGTTTAATGCCAGGAATGAATCGCGCACACTGTTGGCGATCCAATCATCACGATGCAAATGCAATGAAATGATTGCGCACACTGCCGACTTGAAGGCCAAGGTTAAATGTCAGGAAAAACAACCGCACACGCGATTTCAGAATTAGGCCCAAAACTTGAATGTCACTGAAAACGGAGTTGGGGGCCTAACCCGACCTCCGCCTTACCGCGCTGCTTGAGGATCACCAAGGAAATGAGGGCAGGGTTGGAAATGCCTAGGTAGGCCTCCGGAACGGGAGCTCAGGAAAATGCTGCTGCTCTGCACCAGGACCTCTGAATAGTGAGCACGAAGAGCTGGGCAGGCTCCCTTAAATAGAGCAAAGCCCCAGCCACGAGCCACACCCAGCCATGCTGCCGGACATGCTTCTAGAAAGTCTTAGAATAGGAACCACTCCCTAACCACACCCTGTAAGCCTGCAGCAAAGCCTTGCAAATGAACAATACATTACAAACAGCATTAATGGCTTTTCAAGGTAAAAGTTCTGCAATGCAAAAGGTTAACATACTGCATAGAAACACAATGCATGAATTATGACCCTGCATAAGAACTGGGTTTTTGCATTTACGTTGCCCGTAGAGCGCGCACTGTCCTGATGTTGACAGTACTCCCCCCTCCCAAACGCGCTCTAGGGCCTGGTTTGTTTGGATTTAGGTGATGAAAACGCCTCACTAGTCGTGGAGCATAAATATCAGATGCGGAGACCTATGAGTTGCTCTCTGGGCCATAAACTTTCCATGATATTAGATACCAGAGATTACGATCTCTAAATTTTGAATCCAGCACCTTTTTTACTTCGTATTCCAATTCTCCTTGCACTAGAACTGGAGCTGCTTGGGAGCGGACTTTTTGGACAGCTCTTTTCAGGAGAGAAGAATGAAACACTGGATGGATACGAAGTGATCTTGGTTACTGCAGTTTATAGGTCACTGGATTGATTTGCTGAAGGACAGTGTAAGGACCTATGAATTTGGGATTAAACATATGTTTTTTCTTGAAATCAATATGGCTTGTGGAAAGCCACACTCTATCTCCTGGCTTGTATTTGGGTCCTTCACAATGTTTCTTGTCATAGTGCTTTTTATATGTTTGTTTAGCTTTATCTAGATATTGTTGTATTTGATTCTAGGTTCAATGGAGTTGTTGAATTGTCTTGGACCCAGCTGGTGTAAGAGAACTTTCTTGAGGAATCGTTATTGGCAAGGTATCAGGGTGATAGCCAAATAGACCAAAAAAGGGTGTGACACCAGTGGAAGTATGATACGAGTTATTGTATGCTAGTTCAGTTGACCGAAGTATTGATGTTCAAGAATGAAGTGCTTTCTCAGCGTAAGCACGCAGATATTGTTTCAATGTCTGATTTAGTCTCTCAGTTTGGCCATCCATTTGAGGATGAGGACTGGAAGACAGTGTAGATGTGACTTGAAGCGTTTTGCACCACGATTTCCAGAAGTTGGAGGCAAATTGTGATCCTCGATCGGGGAGATTCATTTTTGGTAATCCGTGATAACGGACCACTCGATTTAAAAGGATTGTTGCCAGTTCACTGGAGGTGGGCAATTTCTTGCAAGCAATAAAATGTGCATATTTAGTGAGACTATCTACCACCACAAGGATTACTGAGTGATGTTGAAAAACTAGTAGACATGTAATAAAGTCTAATGAGATGTGCTCCCAAGGTCGAAGTGGAGTTGGGAGAGGATGTAACAATCCTTTCGGTTTTGAATGACTTGTCTTGATGCGAGCACAAACTTCACAGTTAGCTACCATTTGCTTGACATCTTTTGTCAAAGTAGGCCACCAAAAGTAGCGTTGGATTAATTCAAGAGTTTTAGGAATACCTGGATGACCTGCCGTAGGTATAACATGCAACAAATGAAACACTAACTTGCGCAACTTGGAAGTTGGAACAAATAAACGTGCATCGTGAAAAGGTAGACCTTGTTTGATTGATCTTCTGGAATCTGCTTGAGCCCATGTCTGCCATTTTTCAATGGTGAAGGAATTAAGGATTTCTTCAAAAAAAACTTTGGTTTTGATGATGCAGAGGACCTTGTCTGGAGCAATGATAGCTCTGGGAGGCTGGATTGCGGGTAACATGGTAGATTCTTGTCGGGACAAAGCATCCGCTTTGCGATTATCTTTACCTGGACGGAAGGTTACCACAAAATCAAACTTGGCAAAAAACAACATCCATCGTAATTACCGAGGAGTCAAAAGTCTAGCTGAACTCATGAACTGGAGATTACGATGATCTGTGTATACTGTGATAGTATACTTGGCGCCTAACAAATGGTGTCTCCATTCTTTGAAGGCATCACGGATTGCCAGAAGCTCTTTCTCAGCAATGACATCATTTTGTTCAGCTTCTTTCAGTTTTCGAGACATGTAAGCTACAGGATGTAGTTGACCAGTATCTTTACTACGTTGCGATAATACTGCACCAATTGCCACATATGAAGCATCTGCTTCCACTATGAATGGACTCTCAACGTCGGGGTTAGTCGAGACTGGGGCAGTGGAGAAAGCTTCCTTTAAGGTTTAAAAAGCTCTGTCAGCTTCTGGAGACCATGTGAATGTTTCTTTCTTTCCTAACAACTTAGTGATTGGCGCCACTGTCTGAGAGAAATGATTTATGAACCTGCGATAGAAGCTTGCAAAACCTGGGAAACACTGCACATCTCGAACAGTCTTTCGAGTGGTCCAATCAGCTACTGCTTCTACTTTTCTTTCTGCCATGACCATACCTTGAGGGGTAAGGATGACCCCTAAAAACTCAACGGTGGTAACATGAAATTCAGATTTGGTTAATTTGCAATATAGATGATGTTTTTTAAGGGCTGCGAGAATCTTCTTGACATGTTGTACATGGTTGACTTCGTTGTCAGAATAGATTAAAATATCATCGCTATGAACTATTGCAAATAGATCTAGATACTCTCTAAGGATGTAATTCAGAAAGAATTGAAATGCTGCTGGAGCGTTACAAAGTCCAAAGGGCATGACTGTGTATTCAAACAGACCATATCGGGTTTTAAAGGCAGTTTTCCATTCATCGCCCTCTCTCATTCTGACTAAATGGTAAGCACCTCTTAGGTCTAACTTAGTGTAGATCTTTGATTTTTTTACTTGATCCAACAAGACAGGAATCAGAGGTAATGGGTATTTGTTCTTGACTGTGATTTTGTTCAATCCTCTATAGTCTGTACAGGTTCGAAGATCCCCATTAGCATTGGGGAGAAAAAAAAGAGGAGAAGCTGCAGGAGACTTGGAAAGGCGAATTAAGCCATTAGCTAGAAATTAATCTAAGTATTTTCTCAGGTGTTGATTCTCGTGTTCTGACAGGGCGTACACACGACAACTATGGAGAACACCAGGAGTTAGATCAATTTGACAATCATAAGGTCTGTGAGGTGGCAAGGTCTCTGCTTCTCTTTCATCAAATACGTCTACATAGAATGAGTACTGCCAGGGCAGCATTACAACTTTTTCAGCAGCTGTGGATATGTGAGATTTGCAAAGATTTGTGACTTTATATGTCTTAAGACATTTTTCATTACTCAAGATGGAGGAGAACACAACTTTCAGTTCTGACCAGTTTATTTCAGGGTTATGATAAGTCAACCACGGTAGTCCAAGGATAATGCCATACTGTGGAGCATGGATGACATCAAAGATGATTTTTTCTTCATGCTTGGTATCCTGATTCCCCCTATTACAGGTCACCGACAAGGGGACGGTTTGAAGAGTCACTGGGCCGCCAGTTAAGAGTTTTCCATCTACGGCTTGTACTATTTCTGGTGTTTTCTTCTTGATGCATGGGATCCCCCATGTTTGAACCAATTGTGCATCAACAAAGTTACCAGTAGCCCCAGAATCTACTAAGGCTTTCTTGAGATAGTTATTTTTCTTTACTTGTTCTTCGATATCTAACTTGAGATGCCTTGACTGTGAAGGGTCCATATTGACACCCAAGAGTAACCCTTTTTTACATCTTGGGTGATCTAGTTTTGTAGTTTGATTTGTACATTTGCTGCAATTTTCTTGATGGGACCTTGTTTGCTTTTTTGTTTGATCGGACACTCTTTGGTGAAGTGGCCCTTGCGCCCACAATAAAGACATTGTCCGTTCTTTCTACGTAGGTCTTTTTCTTCTTTTGTCAAAGGCCGCCTGATAGTTCCAATTTCCATTGTTTCATGATTCTTCTCTTTCTGAACTCTTGATTCTCTATGTTCATGAACACGCCAGGAATATTTCTCAGTCTTTTTACGTGTTCCCTGTTGTTCTGCAAGACGATGGTCAATTCTCAAAACAAGGTTTATCAGATCTTGACAATCTGTAGGTTGAGAATCGATCTGGGCAAGAATGTCTTTTAAATCGTCTTTGAGTCCTTGGTAGAACAGGGCTGCTTGTTTTTCTTCAGGCCAGGATGTCTCTGCTATCAGCCGGTTAAAGTTTGCCAAGTAGGAAACTAAGGCCCTCATTACAACCCTGGCGGTCGGTGTTAAAGCGGCGGTAATACCGCAAACAGTCCGGCAAAAAAAAAATGGAATCACGACCATCGCGGAAACCACCAACACAGACAGCCACTTTAACACTCCGACCACCACGGTGGTAGCAACAAACACCGCGGCGGTAACCGCCAACAGACAGGCAGAAGACAAAGTACCGCCCACTGTATTTCAACACACCTATCCGCCACCTTTTCCGGGGGGGAACAAACGGGAACAAAAACACAGCGTAAACAGTACACAGAAGGGAAAACACTCACCTCTCCACACCCCACGAGGAACCAGGACGCCATGGAGCCCGAATTGCAGATACTGCCAATGCTGGTCTTCCTTCTCTTCTATCAGGAGCACCAAAGACGGCAGCGACGACCAGGGTGAGTACTGCACCTACAACACAGGGGAGGGGGAGGGAAAAGAGAGTGACACACACACGCAACACGCAACACCCCCACCCCCACCCTCACCCACAACACTATACACACAAATACATGCAGCAACATTACATATACACTCCCCCCACCCCGTGGAAGAACGCAAGGACAAAAGGAAATGATTTGAACGAATGTAATCATGTGAAATCTCATTATGAAAGTTCAAAATCCAGTATATACAATTATGTACACCAAATACACAAGTCCGGATAGTGCACCAATCATTGTCTGTGGACCACTGGGCCGCAAATGCATGGGGGAAGCCAACACTGGATACCTGACTGTAAACAGAGAGAACACTGCAGGGGCATCAGATCGAAATGAAACAGGCACCTCAGGGGGAGGGGGAGGGGGGGCATCTCAGCCAGATGAATGCATGACACCACTGCTGCACGAGGGGGCTCCATGCCCATTGCTGTATCCTGGGGAGTGCAAAGCCACAGTCACTCAAGTCTCTCCAGTGGGTGGTTTGCCCACTGCTTTATCCTGGGGAGTGCAAAGCCACAGTCTCTCAAGTCTCTCAAGTGGGTGGTTTGCCCACTGCTTTATCTTGGGGAGTGCAAAGCCACAGTCTCTCAATTCTCTCAAGTGGGTGGTTTGCCCACTGCTTTATCCTGCAGAGCCGCCGTCTCTCAAGTCTCTCAAGTGGGTGGTTTGCCCACTGCTTTATCCTGGGGAGTGCAAAGCCACAGTCTCTCAAGTGGGTGGTTCGCCCACTGCTTTATCCTGGGGAGTGCAAAGCGACAGTCTCTCAAGTAGGTGGTTTGCCCATTGCTTTATCCTGGGGAGTGCAAAGCCACAGTCTCTCAAGTGTATAACAGTCTCCACTGGTTCTGGAGGGGGCCTGGTGCCCAGAGTGCTTCATCCTGCCAAGGACTGAGGTAGTGGATGTGATACTCCTCTGGTTCTGGAGGGGGCATGGTGCCCAGAGTGCTCCACGTGCAGTGTGGCCGGTACAATTCACTAAACTGGGTTTGCGTGGCACGACATTGGCGAGGTACAGGTAGCATGATACGCCATGGAGGCAGCGACATACCCCACACTGCTGCGGCTTCGCCTTCCACCTGCAGGTGCCAACCATGATGACAGTAATGTTTCATGGAAGCTGCCCAGGGTCCTGGAACTCTCCTCCAGCCTCGGACGACTAACCACTGGGGATGGTAGGCATGTCGGCGGTATGCCACTGTCCGAGGACGTCGCGCTGCCGGTGCTTGCGGCGGTGTTTGTGGCGGCGGGGCTTGCAGCGGTCTCTGTGGTGGCGGAGCTGGTGGCGGGGTATGTGTAGGAGGCTGGACTGGCTTGTAGTGAGTACCAAGGGGTACTTGCACCTTGCACCAGGCCCAGTTATCCCTTATTAGTGTATAGGGTGTCTAGCAGCTTAGGCTGATAGATAATGGTAGCTTAGCAGAGCAGCTTAGGCTGAACTAGGAGACGTGTGAAGCTACTACAGTACCACTTAGTGTCATATGCACAATATCATAAGAAAACACAATACACAGTTATACTAAAAATAAAGGTACTTTATTTTTATGACAATATGCCAAAGTATCTTAGAGTGTACCCTCAGTGAGAGGATAGGAAATATACACAAGATATATATACACAATAGCAAAAATATGCCGTATAGTCTTAGAAAACAGTGCAAACAATGTAAAGTTACAATAGGATGCAATGGGGAAACATAGGGATAGGGGCAACACAAACCATATACTCCAAAAGTGGAATGTGAACCACGAATGGACCCCAAACCTATGTGACCTTGTAGAGGGTCGCTGGGACTATTAGAAAATAGTGAGAGTTAGAAAAATAACCCTCCCCAAGACCCTGAAAAGTGAGTGCAAAGTGCACTAAAGTTCCCCTACGGACAAAATAGTCGTGTTAGAGGGAAAATGCAAGGAAAACACAAATCAGCAATGCAACAACGATGGATTCCTGACTGAGGGTACCTGTGGAACAAGGGGACCAAGTCCAAAAGTCACAAGCAACTCGGAGATGGGCAGATGCCCAAGAAATGCCAGCGGTTGGTGCAAAGAAGCTCTTACTAGGCTGAAGAACTGTGAATACTGCAGGAACGACACGGGCTAGAGACTTCCCCTTTGGAGGATGGATCCCCCACGCCTTGGAGAGTCGTGCAGAAGTGTTTTCCCGCCGGATGGACGCCAACAAGCCTTGCTACACGCAAATCGTGCGTTTGGCGTTTTTGGACGCTGCTGGGGCCCAGGAGGGACCAGGAGGTCGCAAATTGGACCTGCAGAGAGAGGGGACGTCGAGCAAGACAAAGAGCCCTCACTGAAGCAGGTAGCACCCGGAGAAGTGCCAGAAACAGGCACTACGAGGATGCGTGAAACGGTGCTCGCCGAAGTTGCACAAAGGAGTCCCACGTCGCCGGAGACCAACTTAGAAAGTCGTGCAATGCAGGTTAGAGTGCCGTGGACCCAGGCTTGGCTGTGCACGAAGGATTTCCGCCGGAAGTGCACAGGGGCCGGAGTAGCTTGCAAAGTTGCGGTTCCCAGCAATGCAGCCCAGCGAGGTGAGGCAAGGACTTACCTCCACCAAACTTGGGCTGAAGAGTCACTGGACTGTGGGGGTCACTTGGACGGTGTCGCTGGATTCGAGGGACCTCGCTCGTCGTGCTGAGAGGAGACCCAAGGGACCGGAAATGCAGCTTTTTGGTGCCTGCGGTTGCAGGGGGAAGATTCCGTCGACCCACGGGAGATTTCTTCGGAGCTTCTGGTGCAGAGAGGAGGCAGACTACCCCCACAGCATGCACAAGCAGGAAAACAGTCGAGAAGGCGGCAGGATCAGCGTTACAGAGTTGCAGTAGTCGTCTTTGCTACTATGTTGCAGGTTTGCAGGCTTCCAGCGCGGTCAGCGGTCGATTCCTTATCAGAAGGTGAAGAGGGAGATGCAGAGGAACTCGGCTGAGCTCATGCATTCGTTATCTGAAGTTTCCCCAGAGACAGAGACCCTAAATAGCCAGAAAAGAGGGTTTGGCTACCTAGGAGAGAGGAAAGGCTACTAACACCTGAAGGAGCCTATCAGCAGGAGTCTCTGACGTCACCTGGTGGCACTGGCCACTCAGAGCAGTCCAGTGTGCCAGCAGCACCTCGGTTTCCAAGATGGCAGAGGTCTGGAGCACACTGGAGGAGCTCTGGACACCTCCCAGGGGAGGTGCAGGTCAGGGGAGTGGTCACTCCCCTTTCCTTTGTCCAGTTTCGCGCCAGAGCAGGGGCTAAGGGGTCCCTGAACCGGTGTAGACTGGCTTATGCAGAATTGGGCACATCTGTGCCCAACAAAGCATTTCCAGAGGCTGGGGGAGGCTACTCCTCCCCTGCCTTCACACCATTTTCCAAAGGGAGAGGGTGTCACACCCTCTCTCAGAGGAAGTTCTTTGTTCTGCCATCCTGGGCCAGGCCTGGCTGGACCCCAGGAGGGTAGCTGCCTGTCTGAGGGGTTGGCAGCAGCAGCAGCTGCAGAGAAACCCCAGGAAGGGCAGTCTGGCAGTACCAGGGTCTGTGCTACAGTCCACTGGGATCATGGGATTGTGCCAACTATGCTAGGATGGCATAGAGGGGGCAATTCCATGATCATAGACATGTTACATGGCCATATTCGGAGTTACCATTGTGAAGCTACATATAGGTAGTGACCTATATGTAGTGCACGCGTGTAATGGTGTCCCCGCACTCACAAAGTTCGGTGAATTGGCTCTGAACAATGTGGGGGCACCTTGGCTAGTGCCAGGGTGCCCTCACACTAAGTATCTTTGCACCTAACCTTTACCAGGTAAAGGTTAGACATATAGGTGACTTATAAGTTACTTAAGTGCAGTGTAAAATGGCTGTGAAATAACGTGGACGTTATTTCACTCAGGCTGCAGTGGCAGGCCTGTGTAAGAATTGTCAGAGCTCCCTATGGGTGGCAAAAGAAATGCTGCAGCCCATAGGGATCTCCTGGAACCCCAATACCCTGGGTACCTCAGTACCATATACTAGGGAATTATAAGGGTGTTCCAGTAAGCCAATGTAAATTGGTAAAAATGGTCACTAGCCTGTCAGTGACAATTTGGAAGTAATGAGAGAGCATAACCACTGAGGTTCTGGTTAGCAGAGCCTCAGTGAGACAGTTAGGCACCACACAGGGAACATATACATGCACACCTATGAGCACTGGGGCCCTGTGTGACAGGGTCCCAGTGACACATACATATAGGCCACAAACCTATGAGCACTGGGGTCCTGACCAGCAGGATCCCAGTGACACATAACAACCATACTGAAAACATAGTGTTTTCACTATGAGCACTGAGGCCTGGCTATCAGGATCCCAGTGAGACAGTGAAAACAGTGACAAACATCCTGACATACACTCACAAACAGGCCAAAAGTGGGGGTAACAAGGCTAGAAAGAGGCTACCTTCTCACACAACCCCCCCCCAAACGAAGGACAATAAGGCTAACCTTGGCCAGTTGAGACTTTATTGTCTAAGTGGTGATAAGTAGAGAGTAGCTCTGCAATAGACTGGTTACTCCCTTTATCATCCACTATATGGTTACTTCCCTGTGGGGATGTAAACCACCCTGTTTGAAGTTTTTTAGCTAAGCAACAATGTGAAGATGTATTTTCAGAGTTTCTATCAGTAAGTTTTAGTTTAGAGCAGTGGGAATTGTCCACTGAACCTATTTGTAGTGATGGAAATGCCAGACAGGGATGCTGTCTCAGAAAAGCCATAGCTGGGCAAAAACTTTGTCCATCTGGCTGGAAGAGAGAACAGGGATGCTGTTTCTCTTGAGTTGGAGCAGGGCAGGGATGCTGTCCTATGAGCTCCACACTAGGGCAGGGATGCTGTCCTAAGTGTTGTGAGGCAGTACAGGGTTTCTGCACTAAAGTTTCTCTGGGAGGGTTGGAGGGATGCTCCATGTTAACTAAAATGGTGTTCTTTTTGTCACCAATGTTAGTTATCCCACAGAGAGGTACTTCTACCTCAGGGAGTCCAGCTATGCCAGCTGATGATTCCCTTGGAACAGGTGCCACCCCAGGAGAGGTTTCTCCCACCACAGGAATGGTATCCTGAATGGTAGGGTGGTTAGGGGATACTGTGATACCCTTTTTACCTGTTGATGGAGAGGGATCCTGAGTTTTCAGGCCTTCTCTCCTTTGCTTTTTCATTTCAGTAGAAATGAGAGGGAACAATTCCTCAGGGATGCCCAGCATGGCTGCATGGGCATAAAACTCTACATCAGCCCAACCTGAGGCCTCTAGGTCATTACCTAAGAGACAGTCTACAGGTAAGCTAGGTGATACCACCACCTGCTTAGGGCCAGTAACTCCACCCCAACTAAACTGAATTATAGCTAAGGGAAGAAACTTAGTGGAGTTATGGACATCAATAATCTTATACTGTTGTCCAATGATGTGTTGTTCAGGAGGCACTAGGTTTTCAGTCACCAAAGTGAAACTGGCACCTGTGTCCCTGTAGGCCAAGGCCTCAACACCATTTATTGAAACTGTCTGCCTGTACTTATCCATTGTAAGGGGACAAGCAGCCAGTGTGGCAAGGCCAATGCCACTAGGTGTGACAGAAACTGTCTTGGGACTGATTACATCAGTTTCCACTATGGACCCATAAGTGAACCCAACTACACCCTTTGCTTGACTGTTGCCAGCAGTCCCACCACTAGTACCACTACTGCTAGGGGCACTAGAGCTTGATGTATTAGTGGTGGTAGGCTCAGGGGGTTTACCTGGACAGGACTTATCCCCTGGCCTATGGCCTCTGTTTTTACACACAAAGCACCAAGGCTTTTTAATGTGTGCAGGTTGGGAAGAAGAGGAAGAATTTGTTTTATCCCCACCCTCTGAAGAGTGTTTAAGATTTGAAGTGGGATCTTTGGTTTTACCCTTATCCCCATGCTTATCTTGAGATTTTTCACCATCTTTCTTCTTATTGCCATCTTTGTCACCCCCTGTATGAACTTTTCTGTTCACCCTTGTTCTGACCCATTTGTCTGCCTTCTTTCCCAATTCTTGGGGAGAGGTCAGATCAGAGTCTACCAGGTACTGGTGCAACAAATCAGACACACAATTATTAAGTATATGCTCTCTCAGGATTGTGTTATACAGGCTTTCATAATCAGTAACTTTACTGCCATGTAACCATCCCTCCAAGGCCTTCACTGAATGGTCAATGAAATCAACCCAGTCTTGTGAAGACTCCTTTTTGGTCTCTCTGAACTTTATCCTGTACTGTTCAGTGGTTAAGCCATAACCATCCAGGAGTGCATTCTTAAGAACTGTAAAATTATTGGCATCATTTTCTTTCACAGTAAGGAGTCTATCCCTACCCTTTCCACTAAATGATAGCCATAGGATAGCAGCCCACTGCCTTTGAGGGACATCCTGTACAACACAGGCCCTCTCAAGTGCAGCAAACCACTTGTTAATGTCATCCCCCTCCTTATAAGGGGGAACTATCTTGTGCAGATTCCTGGAATCATGCTCTTTTGCAGGATGACTATGGGGAATACTGCTGCTGCCACCATGGGTTTCTAAACCCAACTTCTGTCTTTCCCTCTCTACTTCTAAAGACTGTCTATCCAAATCCAGCTGTTGCTTCTTGAGCTTCAGTCTGGTTTGTTCCACTCTCAATCTATTGAGCTCCCTTTCTAACAATCTGTCATCAGGGTGGGTGGGAGGGACATTTCTAGATACAGAGGTATGATGGGAATGAACAGAAGGAGACCTGTCCCTTACAGAGGGCACCCTAACAGCTTGGCTACCAGTATAATGTGAGAGCACACCATTAGTATGGTGTGATTCAACCTCTGTACCAACTATGCTAGACTGTCTAGTAATGGGCAGGCTGAGAAGTTTCTTTCCTGAACCTTTTCCTGGGGGAGTCCCTGGATCAGATTGAGAACCATTAGCTACTTTTTCTACAGATTGGGCACTTATGGCCTTATCCTGTACTCTAAGCATATTAATTAACAGTTCTAAGGAAGGATTCTTCCCTACACTCAAACCTCTCTCTATGCAGAGACTCCTTGCTCCTTTCCAGCTAAGGTGATCATATGCAAGTTTGGACAGTTCAACATTTTTTCCTGTGCCAGACATTTTTAGAGAGAGTTAAAGTGATAGACAAAGAGAAAAAAGTTTTCAGAACTTTTTTGGAAAGACAGAAAAAAACTTTTTAAACTTTTAAGAACTTTTTGAAAGTTTAGAAGTACTTTTCAGCACTTAGAAAAGAGTGAAAAGAGGAAATGCAAAACTTTTTGGCTATGTGTATATACACTGACCTTGTTTTGTATATTTTTCTCTTATGAAAAGTACAATGACAAGAGTGGTAAGTAGTCTCAAAGCACTTATCCCACCGCTGCACAACCAATGTAGGAGGCTGGACTGGCTTGTAGTGAGTACCAAGGGGTACTTGCACCTTGCACCAGGCCCAGTTATCCCTTATTAGTGTATAGGGTGTCTAGCAGCTTAGGCTGATAGATAATGGTAGCTTAGCAGAGCAGCTTAGGCTGAACTAGGAGACGTGTGAAGCTACTACAGTACCACTTAGTGTCATATGCACAATATCATAAGAAAACACAATACACAGTTATACTAAAAATAAAGGTACTTTATTTTTATGACAATATGCCAAAGTATCTTAGAGTGTACCCTCAGTGAGAGGATAGGAAATATACACAAGATATATATACACAATAGCAAAAATATGCCGTATAGTCTTAGAAAACAGTGCAAACAATGTAAAGTTACAATAGGATGCAATGGGGAAACATAGGGATAGGGGCAACACAAACCATATACTCCAAAAGTGGAATGTGAACCACGAATGGACCCCAAACCTATGTGACCTTGTAGAGGGTCGCTGGGACTATTAGAAAATAGTGAGAGTTAGAAAAATAACCCTCCCCAAGACCCTGAAAAGTGAGTGCAAAGTGCACTAAAGTTCCCCTACGGACAAAATAGTCGTGTTAGAGGGAAAATGCAAGGAAAACACAAATCAGCAATGCAACAACGATGGATTCCTGACTGAGGGTACCTGTGGAACAAGGGGACCAAGTCCAAAAGTCACAAGCAACTCGGAGATGGGCAGATGCCCAAGAAATGCCAGCGGTTGGTGCAAAGAAGCTCTTACTAGGCTGAAGAACTGTGAATACTGCAGGAACGACACGGGCTAGAGACTTCCCCTTTGGAGGATGGATCCCCCACGCCTTGGAGAGTCGTGCAGAAGTGTTTTCCCGCCGGATGGACGCCAACAAGCCTTGCTACACGCAAATCGTGCGTTTGGCGTTTTTGGACGCTGCTGGGGCCCAGGAGGGACCAGGAGGTCGCAAATTGGACCTGCAGAGAGAGGGGACGTCGAGCAAGACAAAGAGCCCTCACTGAAGCAGGTAGCACCCGGAGAAGTGCCAGAAACAGGCACTACGAGGATGCGTGAAACGGTGCTCGCCGAAGTTGCACAAAGGAGTCCCACGTCGCCGGAGACCAACTTAGAAAGTCGTGCAATGCAGGTTAGAGTGCCGTGGACCCAGGCTTGGCTGTGCACGAAGGATTTCCGCCGGAAGTGCACAGGGGCCGGAGTAGCTTGCAAAGTTGCGGTTCCCAGCAATGCAGCCCAGCGAGGTGAGGCAAGGACTTACCTCCACCAAACTTGGGCTGAAGAGTCACTGGACTGTGGGGGTCACTTGGACGGTGTCGCTGGATTCGAGGGACCTCGCTCGTAGTGCTGAGAGGAGACCCAAGGGACCGGAAATGCAGCTTTTTGGTGCCTGCGGTTGCAGGGGGAAGATTCCGTCGACCCACGGGAGATTTCTTCGGAGCTTCTGGTGCAGAGAGGAGGCAGACTACCCCCACAGCATGCACAAGCAGGAAAACAGTCGAGAAGGCGGCAGGATCAGCGTTACAGAGTTGCAGTAGTCGTCTTTGCTACTATGTTGCAGGTTTGCAGGCTTCCAGCGCGGTCAGCGGTCGATTCCTTATCAGAAGGTGAAGAGGGAGATGCAGAGGAACTCGGCTGAGCTCATGCATTCGTTATCTGAAGTTTCCCCAGAGACAGAGACCCTAAATAGCCAGAAAAGAGGGTTTGGCTACCTAGGAGAGAGGAAAGGCTACTAACACCTGAAGGAGCCTATCAGCAGGAGTCTCTGACGTCACCTGGTGGCACTGGCCACTCAGAGCAGTCCAGTGTGCCAGCAGCACCTCGGTTTCCAAGATGGCAGAGGTCTGGAGCACACTGGAGGAGCTCTGGACACCTCCCAGGGGAGGTGCAGGTCAGGGGAGTGGTCACTCCCCTTTCCTTTGTCCAGTTTCGCGCCAGAGCAGGGGCTAAGGGGTCCCTGAACCGGTGTAGACTGGCTTATGCAGAATTGGGCACATCTGTGCCCAACAAAGCATTTCCAGAGGCTGGGGGAGGCTACTCCTCCCCTGCCTTCACACCATTTTCCAAAGGGAGAGGGTGTCACACCCTCTCTCAGAGGAAGTTCTTTGTTCTGCCATCCTGGGCCAGGCCTGGCTGGACCCCAGGAGGGTAGCTGCCTGTCTGAGGGGTTGGCAGCAGCAGCAGCTGCAGAGAAACCCCAGGAAGGGCAGTCTGGCAGTACCAGGGTCTGTGCTACAGTCCACTGGGATCATGGGATTGTGCCAACTATGCTAGGATGGCATAGAGGGGGCAATTCCATGATCATAGACATGTTACATGGCCATATTCGGAGTTACCATTGTGAAGCTACATATAGGTAGTGACCTATATGTAGTGCACGCGTGTAATGGTGTCCCCGCACTCACAAAGTTCGGTGAATTGGCTCTGAACAATGTGGGGGCACCTTGGCTAGTGCCAGGGTGCCCTCACACTAAGTATCTTTGCACCTAACCTTTACCAGGTAAAGGTTAGACATATAGGTGACTTATAAGTTACTTAAGTGCAGTGTAAAATGGCTGTGAAATAACGTGGACGTTATTTCACTCAGGCTGCAGTGGCAGGCCTGTGTAAGAATTGTCAGAGCTCCCTATGGGTGGCAAAAGAAATGCTGCAGCCCATAGGGATCTCCTGGAACCCCAATACCCTGGGTACCTCAGTACCATATACTAGGGAATTATAAGGGTGTTCCAGTAAGCCAATGTAAATTGGTAAAAATGGTCACTAGCCTGTCAGTGACAATTTGGAAGTAATGAGAGAGCATAACCACTGAGGTTCTGGTTAGCAGAGCCTCAGTGAGACAGTTAGGCACCACACAGGGAACATATACATGCACACCTATGAGCACTGGGGCCCTGTGTGACAGGGTCCCAGTGACACATACATATAGGCCACAAACCTATGAGCACTGGGGTCCTGACCAGCAGGATCCCAGTGACACATAACAACCATACTGAAAACATAGTGTTTTCACTATGAGCACTGAGGCCTGGCTATCAGGATCCCAGTGAGACAGTGAAAACAGTGACAAACATCCTGACATACACTCACAAACAGGCCAAAAGTGGGGGTAACAAGGCTAGAAAGAGGCTACCTTCTCACAGTATGTGGTGGCGGGGGTGGCGGCGGTGCATGGGTCAGCACCTGCTGAGGGAAAAAGCAGGATGTCTCCTGCAGCCTCGGACAGCTGCCCACCGGGGAAGAGGCTGGGGACTGTCGCAGCGGCTGTAGACGTGCTGGAGGTGGTGCAGGTGGCAGTGCAGGGGGGATGCAGCTAGCGGTATTCGCCACCGTACAGGTTGGCATGGACGTGGACAGAAGGTGTGACACTGGTCCCTCAGTCGATGCCACCATGCCCTTTCCTGACCTGCCCTTCTGTTTTTGGCCCTTCCCCACCTTTGATGGTGGCGCAGTTGTCTTGCCACTATCCCCTTTTGTTTTCGCTGAGCCCTTGGTGGCTGGTAGTTTCGGCTTCTCCCTCCGGGATGTGGGCACCTTTTTCACCTTGGCAGGTGGCGAAATGTCCTTGCCCTCGTTACGTGGCACACTGGCAGCCCTGATGGTTGGCACACTTGACGACCCCGCAGTTGCTGGCACCACTGTGCCTGGGGATGTGGTGGCTGAGGTGCTGGGCTGGGACCTGGAAAGCCTGGCCCTAGGTGAAGGACAGGGGGGGGAGGTGTAGGGAAGAGGTCAAGGGTTGCCATGAAACATTTTTTAGACACACTGGGACGGGTAGATGGAGGGGCTTTGGGAGTGGAGGAAAAGGTAGTGGTTGTAGGAGGTGTAAGTCTGCTGAATTTGGGTGAAGGTGCGTGGGCTGGAGGCTGTTGTGAGGTGGATGGCTGTTGGGTGGGTGTGTGCCTGCGTTTGTGTACTTTGGGAATAGGGCTCACAGACACACTGGGAGAGGACACTGGGGATGTGTGAATGGTAGTGGGGTGGTGATTGCACGTGAGCGGTGTGTGGTGATGGGCGTGCTGATGATGGAGGTAGTGGCTGAGGATGTTGTGCATGCAGGTGTGAGTGGAGACGAGACTGGGAGGGAGGAGGGAGACGTGGAGGAGGGGGACACAGTGGAGGAAGTGGAAGTTGGTAAGTGTGCATGGGTATGGTGCTTGTGTGAGTGCCTGTGGGATGTGTGGTGCTTATGTTTGCCTTAGCCACTCTTGTGTGTTGATGTGTGTGCATGCTGGTCTGAAGGTGTGCTTGGGATAGGCCGAGGTACAGGGGATTGGGTCTGGGTGGAGGAGGTTGGAGGGGGGAGGCTGGACACAGGGACAGTGGCTGACATCAGTGCTGAGGCCAGAGCCTGAAATGCTCTCTGTTGGGCTGCCTGGCCAGAAAGAATGCCCTCCAGGTATGCATTTGTTTGTTGGAAATGCCTCTCAACACCCTGGATGGCATTCACAATGGTAGACTGCCCAACAGTGAGGGATCTCAGGAGGTCAATCGCCTCCTCACTGAGGGCAGCATGGCTGACTGGGGCAGGGGCTGAGGTGCCTGGGGCGAAGGAGATGCCTGTACCCAAGGGGAAATTCCTACTATGAGATTGGACAGTGTAGTGATTCTGCCCACAATGCAGTGGCTCACCCACAGGGGAGGAGGAACTTTGAGAACCAGGCCCCGTGTATGTGTGTGTGTGGCAAATCATGTGGCGGCGTGGCCACATGTCTGATATAGGTACACCATGGAACAAATGGACTCCTGTAGAGACATGGATAGTCCATGCTCATAGCTGCCATGTTTGGCAGCTGCTCATGGGATGTGCCACTTCAGGCCTGTGCTTAATTATAATGGAGATTGGGATTTTTGTTCCTTTTTCACTTTGGAGTGTCATAGACTACAAAACCCAGAATTCATCTTGACAATCTGGCCTGGATCAACACATCATGAATGGACCTGCGAAATTTGGCAGGGTTCCGTGATCACAAACGGTCTTTCTCATGAATCAAACTAACACCTAATGTATAGCCATTTTGTATTGTGTGTAATGGAGAATGCATCACGCATGCAGGACTCATCTACCCCTATGATGACCTCACTGTCTTCTGTCAACTCAACAGGCACCTTGTGAGACATATGACATGAAGTGGTTGCCAGTATCTGGGCAAGTAATGTTATTCTAATATTCACCCTGCTCCAAAGGTACAAGACTATTGCATTTAAAAAGACACACTGCCCTGAAGCACGCAGAGAGTAAACTCTATTGGCCGTATTCTACAAAGTGCCCCAAGTATGCACTGTGAATGTGCCCAAACTCTGTGCACCCCCAAGGAACATCTGTAGTACAGAAAGGGCAGCAGATGCTTGAATGGTGCTGGTGGACATAGAGGCCCTCATTACAACCTTAGCGGCGGCAGAGGCCGCCCGCCAAGGTTGAACCGCCGGGCGGCCACCAATGCGGCTGCACTCCCGTGGGGTCTATAATGAGATCCCCGCTGGGCCGGCAGGTGGAAACCTGGTTTCCGCCCGCCGGCCCAGCGGGGATCTTGGCCGCAACACGGGAGCCGGCTCCAAATGGTGCTGGCGGTGTTGCGGCTGTGCGACGGGTGCAGTTGCACCCGTCACGCTTTTTATTGTCTGCTATGCAGACAGTGAAAAGATCCATGGGGCCGTGGCAGGGGGCCCCTGCAGTGCCCATGCCAGTGGCGACTCCCCTTTCCACCAGCCTTTTCATGGCGGTTCAAACCACCATGAATAGGCTGGCAGGAGGGGGGCTCGTAATCCCCTGGGCAGCACTGCAAGCAGCGCTGCCCTGGGGGATTTATACCGCTGGGACAAAAGTGGCGGGAAACCGCCGGTCCCGGCGGTGCGACTGCGGCGCTTCTGCCTCAGTCGTATTCCCAAGGAAGCACCGCCAGCCTGTTGGCGGTGCTTCCGACAAAACAGCCCTGGCGGTCAAAGACTGCCAGGGTTGTAATGACCCCCGTAGTGCCTGCACAAGCACCAGTGGGTGTCCACTCATTAGAATATGGGAGTAGCCCTGTGTTGATGATGGAATCCCTTTGCCACTGCAGCCACACCTCAAATTAGATGCGGGTACAGAGGCATTGAAGCTGTCAGGAGGTGCAAATACAGTGCACCACATAAAGGGTGGCCCACTGTCAGTGCATACCCTCGTGTGAGCCCCCTATAGACCTCACAGACATACCTATGCAGGTGGGTCTAGTCATCCACTGCACCTGCCTGCAAGGGCATCTCTAATCCCCCTCAAATGTGGCATGCAGGTTGTTGTCTCCACAGTGCTACACGGAGCAGCTGCTGCAAGACAGCTTATTTTAACACCTGACTGTGCTGCACCCAGAGCAGTGCAAGTGTTCAGCTGCCCCGGTGGAACTCCTTTCAATGTAATGGGGCACACTTTCCCACTCTGTACCTTTTTAGAGCTCCTTGGTGGTGCAAACATAGAACATGTGTGCCATATATACTCAGGCCCCAGTCATCAATGTGGACACCAACATACATACGTTTCCCTGGGCCCACACAATGCTGGGACTACCCAGAAAAACAACCTCTCAGTCAATCAATCAACCAATTAATACTTGTAGAGCGCGGCTAATCACCCATTAGGGTCTCAAGGCGCTCGGGGGGGATGCAGTAAGTGAAGGTCAATCAGGTGAAGAGCCAAGTTTTGAAGTCCTTTCTGAATTTGGAAAGCGTGGGAGATCTTCTGAGGTCGATCGGGAGAGAGTTCCAGGTCTTGGTGGCGTGGTGGGAGAAGTACCTTCCTCCTGCTGTGGCCTTCCGGATTCATGGGATGGTGGCGAGGGCGAGGTCAGCGGAGCGGAGGTGCCTTGTGGGCATCTAGAAGTGGAGTCCCTGGTTGAGGCATCCTGGTTTGGTGTTGTGGAGGGCTTTGTAAGCTTGCGTGAGAAGTTTGAATGTAAATCTCTTGTCTATTGGGAGCCAGTGCAGGTCTCTCTGTTGGGCAGAGGTGTGGCTGTATTTGGGGGCATTGTTGATGAGATGGGCAGAGGCGTTCTGTATGCATTGTAGTCTTTTTAGTACCTTGGTGGTGGCTCTGGCATAGAGTGCATTGTCGTAGTCCAATTGGCTGCTGATGAGGGCCTGGGTGACTGTTCTTTTGGTTTCAGTAGGGATCCATTTGAAGATCTTCCGAAGCATGCGCATGGTGTTGAAACAGGCGGAGGAGACTGTTCATTGAGAGTGATGAGTCTGGGGTTGCCGGCATGGTCGGTGGGGGCCAGAGTGCTTCCAAGACCTGTGTGCCACCAGAAGAAGTCCCATGCTGAGGGGTTGTTGCCGATGATGAGGATATCTGTTTTTTCAATATTTAGCTTGAGGCAGCTCTCCTTCATCCAGTAATTTACATTACTGTGATATCTTAAAACAGCCTGGTAGGTATCAGTATACTGATACACACCCTTCTCATTCCTTTCAGGATTCATCTGACAAACGATCCAAGAGAGGGGGGCATTCAGAATGTAGACAAGAAGAGTACATGAAATTAAACAAGCATTTGCAATGCACTAGGGTCTCGCATTTCTCCGACTTACAGCTATTAGCAGTTATAAACTCCCTACCGGACTTTTCTTGCCACATTGAAAGGAAAAAAACAGTGCGATCGCGCTGCTACAGTTCACTCGTAATTAAACATATTGACAAAAGTGCAATTATCTACGTAACTGGCAAAAGTGCAATTAACTATGTAACAGGGTCGATGTTATGCAACGCGCTTGACTTCTGCCAAGCGAGATCGCGCTGCAAATAAAGATAAAAAGTAGCCCACAAACCGGACGGAAAACAGCGAGCCTCGCATGTTTTCAGTACTTGGTCGCTGAGCTCAAGGATGGCTAACCACTGGAAAAGGCATGACGTATGTGTGCTTCCACTAATGAAGGCAAGCCTATTTTAACAGGCAAGCCCACGAACCAATGAAATACACTGACGTGACGCGGACGGGGTTTCGAGCCCTTTTCTAACTCCTAAAGCGTCACGCAAGCGAAACGCATGCGCAAGTGCCCTAAAAAGGTCTTACAATGCTCACCTGTCATCATCATAAAAAGGAGGAGAAACTTCCACTACAAAAACTCTAATTCAAAAGAAGATTGGGGGAATTAGGGCAAAATATGCGACTGCCTTCATTCGGTTGTGGAAGTTGGCTTTGGCTGTGTGCGGGTCGTTGGTGAGGGAGATAATTAGCTGTGTGTCGTCGGCATATGAGACGATGTTGAGTGCGTGGTGTCTGGCGATGGTAGCTAGGGGGGCCATGTAGAGGTTGGAGAGAGTGGGGCTCAGAGAGGAGCCTTGCGGGACACCGCAGATGATCTTGGTGGACTCTGAGTAGAAGGGGGGGAGTCAGACTTTTGAGTTCTGTCGGAGAGGAAGGAAGTGATCCATTCTAGAGCTTTGTCTCGGATGCCAGCTTTGTGGAGACCAGTCAGTAGAGTGCGGTGGGAAATGGTGTAGAAGGCGGCGGACAGGTCAAGGAGGATTAGAGCCCTCACCCCTATCTAGGTGGATGCGAATGTTGTCTGTGGCAGCGAGAAGGGCGGTCTTTGTGCTGTGGTTGCTCCGGAAGACAGACTGAGAAAGGGTCAAGGATGTTGTAGAGTTCTATGTGTTTGGTGAGTTGTCTGTTGACAGCCTTTTTGATGACCTTGGCTGGGAAGGGGAGTAGAAAGATGGGCCAGAAGTTCTTGAGGTCATCTGGGTCTGCGGTTGGTTTCTTCACTAAGGGCTTGTTTTTGGCGTGTTTCCAGATTTCTGGGAAGGTGGCGGTTTCGAAGGAGCAGTTGATGAAGTGCCAGAGCTTGGGTGCAATGGTGCTACTCGCTTTGTTGAAGATGTGGTGGTGCAGGAATCAGAGGGAGAGCTGGAGTGGATGGAGTTCATGTTGTTGAGGGTTTCCTCGTCGGAGATGTTGGGCCAGCAGAGTAGGTGGCGGGGGTTTGGTGGAGATTCCATGGAGGCTATGACCGTGTTGGCCGTGGGTTGGTCCTGTATCAGAAAACTGTTGTAGATGTCTGTTATCTTGTGGTGGAAGTGGGTGGAGAGGTTGTTGCAGAGTTCTTGTGATGGGAGGATGTCCGTAGAGTTTGTTCTGGGGTTGGTCAGTTCGCTGATATTAGTGAAGAGTTCTTTGCTGTTGTGTGCGTTGTTGTTGATGCGTACCTTGAGGGCGTTTCTCTTGGTGGTCCTGATGAGTTGGTGGTGTGTGCTTAAGGCTTTTCTGAAGGCTTTGTGGTTGGTGGGGGTCTTTTTGGTGCGCTATATCCTTTCAAGGCATCTGCAGTTTTGTTTGGACTCCTTGAGGGCTGTGGTGAACCAGTTGGCTTTCTTAGATGAGCGTCTGTTGGAGGGTTTATTGATGGGGGCTAAGGTTTTGGCGCAGTCTGGGATCCAGTTGATGAAGTCCTGGGCAGCTGTGTTGGTGTTGAGGTCGTCTGAAGGGGGAGGATTGTTGAGGGTGTTGATTAGCTGGTCTTTGGTGATCTTGTTTCAGGTAAGTGTGTATGTCCATGTAGGAGGCTGGACTGGCTTGTAGTGAGTACCAAGGGGTACTTACACTTTGCACCAGGCCCAGTTATCCCTTATTAGTGTATAGGGTGTCTAGCAGCTTAGGCTGATAGATAATGGTAGCTTAGCAGAGCAGCTTAGGCTGAACTAGGAGACATGTGAAGCCACTACAGTACTACTAGTGTCATATGCACAATATCATAAGAAAACACAATACACAGATATACTAAAAATAAAGGTACTTTATTTTTATGACAATATGCCAAAAGTATCTCAGTGAGTACCCTCAGTATGAGGATAGCAAATATATACAAGATATATGTACACAATACCAAAAATATGCAGTATAGTCTTAGAAAACAGTGCAAACAATGTATAGTTACAATAGGATGCAATGGGGACACATAGGGATAGGGGCAACACAAACCATATACTCCAAAAGTGGAATGCGAACCACGAATGGACCCCAAACCTATGTGACCTTGTAGAGGGTCGCTGGGACTATTAGAAAATAGTAAGGGTTAGAAACATACCCTACCCCAAGACCCTGAAAAGTGAGTGCAAAGTGCACTAAAGTTCCCCAAAGGACATAGAAGTCGTGATAGGGGAATTCTGCAGGAATGACATAAACCAGCAATGCAACAATGATGGATTTCCAGTCGAGGGTACCTGTGGAACAAGGGGACCAAGTCCAAAAGTCACAAGCAAGTCGGAGATGGGCAGATGCCCAGGAAATGCCAGCTGTGGGTGCAAAGAAGCTTCTACTGGACAGAAGAAGCTGAGGATTCTGCAGGAACGACAAGGGCTAGAGACTTCCCCTTTGGAGGATGGATCCCCCACGCTGTGGAGAGTCGTGCAGAAGTGTTTTCCCGCCGAAAGAACGCCAACAAGCCTTGCTAGCTGCAAGTCGTGTTGTTAGCTTTTTTGGATGCTGCTGTGGCCCAGGATGGACCAGGATATCGCCAATTGCGTCCGGGGACAGAGGGGGCGTCGAGCAAGACAAAGAGCTCTCTCAGAAGCAGGCAGCACCCGCAGAAGTGCCAGAACAGGCACTACAAAGAAGAGTGAAATGGTGCTCACCCGAAGTTGCACAAAGGAGTCCCACGTCGCCGGAGACCAACTTAGAAAGTCGTGCAATGCAGGTTAGAGTGCCGTGGACCCATGCTTGGCTGTGCACAAAGGATTTCTGCCGGAAGTGCACAGAGGCCGGAGTAGCTGCAAAAGTCGCGGTTCCCAGCAATGCAGTCTGGCATGGGGAGGCAAGGACTTACCTCCACCAAACTTGGACTGAAGAGTCACTGGACTGTGGGGGTCACTTGGACACAGTTGCTGGATTCGAGGGACCTCACTCGTCGTGCTGAGAGGAGACCCAAGGGACCGGTGATGCAGTTCTTTGGTGCCTGCTGTTGCAGGGGGACGATTCCTTCGACCCACGGGAGATTTCTTCACAGCTTCTGATGCAGAGAGGAGGCAGACTACCCCCACAGGATGCACCACCAGGAAAACAGTCGAGAAGGCGGCAGGATCAGCGTTACTAGGTCGCAGTAGTCGTCTTAGCTACTTTGTTGCAGTTTTGCAGGCTTCCAGCGCTGTCAGCAGTCGATTCCTTGGCAGAAGGTGAAGAGAGAGATGCAGAGGAACTCTGATGAGCTCTTGCATTCGTTATCTAAAGAATTCCCCAAAGTAGAGACCCTAAATAGCCAGAAAAGGAGGTTTGGCTACTTAGGAGAGAGGATAGGCTAGCAACACCTGGAGGAGCCTATCAGAAGGAGTCTCTGACGTCACCTGCTGGCCCTGGCCACTCAGAGCAGTCCAGTGTGCCAGCAGCACCTCTGTTTCCAAGATGGCAGAGGTCTGGAGCACACTGGAGGAGCTCTGGGCACCTCCCAGGGGAGGTGCAGGTCAGGGGAGTGGTCACTCCCCTTTCCTTTGTCCAGTTTCGTGCCTAAGCAGGGCTGTGGGGTCCCTGAACCGGTGTAGACTGGCTTATGCAGAAATGGGCACATCTGTGCCCATGAAAGCATTTCCAGAGGCTGGGGGAGGCTACTCCTCCCCTGCCTTCACACCATTTTCCAAAGGGAGAGGGTGTAACACCCTCTCTCTGAGGAAGTCCTTTGTTCTGCCATCCTGGGCCAGGCCTGGCTGGACCCCAGGAGGGCTGAAATCTGTCTGAGGGGTTGGCAGCAGCAGCAGCTGCAGTGAAACCCCTGAAAAGGCAGTTTTGGCAGTACCAGGGTCTGTGCTACAGACCACTGGGATCATGGGATTGTGCCAACTATGCTAGGATGGCATAGAGGGGGCAATTCCATGATCATAGACGTGTTACATGGCCATATTCGGAGTTACCATTGTGAAGCTACACATAGGTAGTGACCTATGTGTAGTGCACGCATGTAATGGTGTCCCCGCACTCACAAAGTCGGGGAATTTGCCCTGAACAATTTGGGGGCACCTTGGCTAGTGCCAGGGTGCCCACACACTAAGTAACTTTGCACCTAACCTTTACCAGGTAAAGGTTAGACATATAGTTGACTTATAAGTTACTTAAGTGCAGTGAAAAATGGCTGTGAAATAATGTGTGCATTATTTCACTCAGGCTGCAGTGGTAGGCCTGTGTAGTATTTGTCAGAGCTCCCTATGGGTGACAAAAGAAATGCTGCAGCCCATAGGGATCTACTGGAACCCCAATACCCTGGGTACCTCAGTACCATATACTAGGGAATTATAAGGGTGTTCCAGTAAGCCAATGTAAACTGGTAAAATTGGTCACTAGCCTGTTAGTGACAATTTGAAAGAAATGAGAGAGCATAACCACTGAGGTTCTGGATAGCAGAGCCTCAGTGAGACAGTTAGTCATAACACAGGTAACACAGTCAGGCACACTTATGAGCACTGGGGCCCTGGCTTGCAGGGTCCGAGTGACACATACAACTAAAACAACATATATACAGTGAAAAATGGGGGTAACATGCCAGGCAAGATGGTACTTTCCTACAGTCCACATCAGTATCACTGACTGTGTGGGTGTCTCGTCCATAGGTCCTTGAGCCATGTTGGGTGAGGTTGGTTTAACAGTGGAGCCAGATGTAAGAGGATCCTGCAAGGAGGTGAGGCTGACTCTGAATGACCATAAAACGGATGTGAGCCTCTTCATATTGAGGGTGGTTTGGAGTGCTGCTCACTACTGATGTTGGACGAAATCCCAAAACACATATATGAGCCTGAGTCACAATGGGCCCTCGCACTTGGAAATCTCATTGTGGAGAATCTGCCCAAGTGAAATGACTGAGGGGCCTGCCACTAGTGCTTAGGGGGGTTGAAGAGCCAGACTGGCCATGGAGGTCATTGGGCATTTCCCCAGTGAGTTGAAGGGTTGGTGTTGTTACTGTGTGTTGCTTCAGAACTGGTGCTGCAATATCTGCCCCAAGTAACAAAGCAGCAATGCTGCATGATCCACACACTTGTGTTTTCTGTCACTATTTGGGGGCTGGCCTGACTTACTTGCGGTGCTACTATGGGTTCCCAGTCCTGCTCTGGTCCCTTGCCCTTGGTGTACCTGGACCTATGTGTCCAGGGATAGACATCACTACCTGCACCTACTTTGGTGATAAACTGCAGTCTACTTTGATGTAAGTGATATATGTTGATCGCATGTACCATAATGCAAAGGGTCAAACTGCGCTAGGAAGTAATGTAGTGTATTGTGTATCTACAAACCCTTCTCTTCCTCCTTTTGATTTCCTGCCCTTCCTACACATGTTTGCATATGTCACTCTTGTTTGACTTGGTTACCCACCCAAGTGCAGATTCTACACCCCGAGTGCAGATTCTACAAGCTGGGTGAGGAGCGTATGTTTGGGGTGCGGATGATCCGCACTTGGTGTAGGAGGCTGGCTCTTTATATAGTGTACAAAAATGACGTGCATAGTGCAGAGAGTCTAGGCAGCCCCACCTAGTTAAACAGAGGTAAACATAGAAAGCCCAATGCTCTATTTTTGTGGTAGTGTAGCAATTAGGTTAATCCAAGAGTTAAGCTAAACATTTGGGCCCGTATTTATACTTTTTTAGCGCCGCATTTGCGCCGCTTTTTGACGCAAAAACGGCGCAAAGTTACAAAATGCAATTGTATTTTGCAAGTTTGCGCCGCTTTTGCGTCAAAAAGTGACGCAAATGCGGCGCTAAAAAAGTATAAATACGGGCTTTGTTGTGCACACAGTATCAATGAATGAGACACTCACTAAAAGAATAACTTGAGGCTAATTTTTACAAAAATCCTACTGATTTTTATATAAGTGTTTTAGACCATGAACTTTATTTCAAGTCCAGTGCTGTTCAAGATATGAATTTTCATATCAGAAAATATATGGCTTTTATGCGGAATTACGCATAATTAAAGTCAATGGGAGAAAACATAAAAATGCATAACAATTTGTGCAATGCTCCTACAGTGTTCGCCTTCTGGATTCCAGTCAAGTTTTTGGACAGGTCCAAGTGTGCAGCAGGAGACGTTTGGGTGTCTCCCAGTTCCAGCGGGAGCAGCAGCTGAATAAACTTGGGAGCTGTGAGTGAAGAAGAAGGGGACCACTTGGAGAGACGCAGCACAAGCTCGACTTAGAGGTAAGTCAATCAATGGTGTGCCTCCTTTTAACGCCTGCTTTGAGCAGGCGTTAAAAGTGCTGAAAACAATTATTAGATTTCTTTGCACCAGCACTCCTAACGGGAGAACGCCCCTTTTACAATGATTATGCCTAGCACAGGCATAATGTAGCACAAGGGGTTATAAAGTGGCGCAATGCATGCATTGCTCCACTTTCTAAATATGGCGCTGGGATATTGGCCTCATTGGGCCACATTAGCGGAAAAAAAAAATACGCTAATGTGGAGCAAGGAGGCGCTAGGGACTCTTCAATATGCCCCTTGGTTTTTGCAATTCAGCACAGGAGTCTGGTACCTCAGGCAATGCTGCAATTCAGCGCAGGAAGGTCGCAGGGGCTCCCAACTTGGTAGGGAGGTAGATCTGGTCCTGGAGGGCTGGTGCAACTCTTTAGATCTGGCTACTGCGTCGAGGCCTTCAGGCAGCAGCTAGTTGCTAAACTGAACTGGACTTAGCGGGATTGGTGTTTGCTGGATTCCAATCAAGTTTGTTGACTGGTCCAGGTGTGCATCAGGAGAAGTTTGGGTGGCTCCTAGTTCCGACGGGAGAAGCAAGGGATTGATACAGTTACTCCAAGGGAGGTCCACGGTGATTTTTAGAAGGCTGGAGTTGCTCTGGAGTTTTGTAGAGTCCTTCCGGGTCCATTGCAGCCCCACAGCAGTGACTGTCGAGCCTTGGGAGCAGTTAGGCACCTTTTTCCTCACTGCAGCAGGGCTTCAGTTTTCATGCAGGGATGCCTTCTTTGTCCTGGTCTTCTTTCGTCCGATGAATCTGAAGGTCAGGTCCTGGGATGCCACCTGAATACTACATTTAGGGGGCGTTAAGGGGAGTACCTGGTAGTATCCAATGGGCTACCTACCTTTGGGTGGCTTAGAATAGGAACCACTCCCTAACCACACCCTGTAAGCCTGCAGCAAAGCCTTGCAAATGAACAATACATTACAAACAGCATTAATGGCTTTTCAAGGTAAAAGTTCTGCAATGCAAAAGGTTAACATACTGCATAGAAACACAATGCATGAATTATGACCCTGCATAAGAACTGGGTTTTTGCATTTACGTTGCCCGTAGAGCGCGCACTGTCCTGATGTTGACAGTACTCCCCCCTCCCAAACGCGCTCTAGGGCCTGGTTTGTTTGGATTTAGGTGATGAAAACGCCTCACTAGTCGTGGAGCATAAATATCAGATGCGGAGACCTATGAGTTGCTCTCTGGGCCATAAACTTTCCATGATATTAGATAGCAGAGATTACGATCTCTAAATTTTGAATCCAGCACCTTTTTTACTTCGTATTCCAATTCTCCTTGCACTAGAACTGGAGCTGCTTGGGAGCGGACTTTTTGGACAGCTCTTTTCAGGAGAGAAGAATGAAACACTGGATGGATACGAAGTGATCTTGGTTACTGCAGTTTATAGGTCACTGGATTGATTTGCTGAAGGACAGTGTAAGGACCTATGAATTTGGGATTAAACATATGTTTTTTCTTGAAATCAATATGGCTTGTGGAAAGCCACACTCTATCTCCTGGCTTGTATTTGGGTCCTTCACAATGTTTCTTGTCATAGTGCTTTTTATATGTTTGTTTAGCTTTATCTAGATATTGTTGTATTTGATTCTAGGTTCAATGGAGTTGTTGAATTGTCTTGGACCCAGCTGGTGTAAGAGAACTTTCTTGAGGAATCGTTATTGGCAAGGTATCAGGGTGATAGCCAAATAGACCAAAAAAGGGTGTGCCACCAGTGGAAGTATGATACGAGTTATTGTATGCTAGTTCAGTTAACCGAAGTATTGATGTTCAAGAATGAAGTGCTTTCTCAGCGTAAGCACGCAGATATTGTTTCAATGTCTGATTTAGTCTCTCAGTTTGGCCATCCATTTGAGGATGATGACTGGAAGACAGTGTAGATGTGACTTGAAGCGTTTTGCACCACGATTTCCAGAAGTTGGAGGCAAATTGTGATCCTCGATCGGGGAGATTCATTTTTGGTAATCCGTGATAACGGACCACTCGATTTAAAAGGATTGTTGCCAGTTCACTGGAGGTGGGCAATTTCTTGCAAGCAATAAAATGTGCATATTTAGTGAGACTATGTACCACCACAAGGATTACTGAGTGATGTTGAACAACTGGTAGACCTGTAATAAAGTCTAATGAGATGTGCTCCCAAGGTCGAAGTGGAGTTGGGAGAGGATGTAACAATCCTTTCGGTTTTGAATGACTTGTCTTGATGCGAGCACAAACTTCACAGTTAGCTACCATTTGCTTGACATCTTTTGTCAAAGTAGGCCACCAAAAGTAGCGTTGGATTAATTCAAGAGTTTTAGGAATACCTGGATGACCTGCCGTAGGTATAACATGCAACAAATGAAACACTAACTTGCGCAACTTGGAAGTTGGAACAAATAAACGTGCATCGTGAAAAGGTAGACCTTGTTTGATTGATCTTCTGGGATCTGCTTGAGCCCATGTCTGCCATATTTCAATGGTGAAGGAATTAAGGATTTCTTCAAAAAAAACTTCGGTTTTGATGATGCAGAGGACCTTGTCTGGAGCAATGATAGCTCTGGGAGGCTGGATTGCGGGTAACATGGTAGATTCTTGTCGGGACAAAGCATCCGCTTTGCGATTATCTTTACCTGGACGGAAGGTTACCACAAAATCAAACTTGGCAAAAAACAACATCCATCGTAATTACCGAGGAGTCAAAAGTCTAGCTGAACTCATGAACTGGAGATTACGATGATCTGTGTATACTGTGATAGTATACTTGGCGCCTAACAAATGGTGTCTCCATTCTTTGAAGGCATCACGGATTGCCAGAAGCTCTTTCTCAGAAATGACATCATTTTGTTCAGCTTCTTTCAGTTTTCGAGACATGTAAGCTACAAGATGTAGTTGACCAGTATCTTTACTACGTTGCGATAATACTGCACCAATTGCCACATATGAAGCATCTGCTTCCACTATGAATGGACTCTCAACGTCGGGGTTAGTCGAGACTGGGGCAGTGGAGAAAGCTTCCTTTAAGGTTTAAAAAGCTCTGTCAGCTTCTGGAGACCATGTGAATGTTTCTTTCTTTCCTAACAACTTAGTGATTGGCGCCACTGTCTGAGAGAAATGATTTATGAACCTGCGATAGAAGCTTGCAAAACCTGGGAAACACTGCACGTCTCGAACAGTCTTTGGAGTGGTCCAATCAGCTACTGCTTCTACTTTTCTTTCTGCCATGACCATACCTTGAGGGGTAAGGATGACCCCTAAAAACTCAACGGTGGTAACATGAAATTCAGATTTGGTTAATTTGCAATATAGATGATGTTTTTTAAGGGCTGCGAGAATCTTCTTGACATGTTGTACATGTTTGACTTCGTTGTCAGAATAGATTAAAATATCATCGCTATGAACTATTGCAAATAGATCTAGATACTCTCTAAGGATGTAATTCAGAAAGAATTGAAATGCTGCTGGAGCGTTACAAAGTCCAAAGGGCATGACTGTGTATTCAAACAGACCATATCGGGTTTTAAAGGCAGTTTTCCATTCATCGCCCTCTCTCATTCTGACTAAATGGTAAGCACCTCTTAGGTCTAACTTAGTGTAGATCTTTGATTTTTTTACTTGATCCAACAAGACAGGAATCAGAGGTAATGGGTATTTGTTCTTGACTGTGATTTTGTTCAATCCTCTATAGTCTGTACAGGTTCGAAGATCCCCATTAGCATTGGGGAGAAAAAAAAGAGGAGAAGCTGCAGGAGACTTGGAAAGGCGAATTAAGCCATTAGCTAGAAATTAATCTAAGTATTTTCTCAGGTGTTGATTCTCGTGTTCTGACAGGGTGTACACACGACAACTATGGAGAACACCAGGAGTTAGATCAATTTGACAATCATAAGGTCTGTGAGGTGGCAAGGTCTCTGCTTCTCTTTCATCAAATACGTCTACATAGAATGAGTACTGCCAGGGCAGCATTACAACTTTTTCAGCAGCTGTGGATATGTGAGATTTGCAAAGATTTGTGACTTTATATGTCTTAAGACATTTTTCATTACTCAAGATGGAGGAGAACACAACTTTCCGTTCTGACCAGTTTATTTCAGGGTTATGATAAGTCAACCACGGTAGTCCAAGGATAATGCCATACTGTGGAGCATGGATGACATCAAAGATGATTTTTTCTTCATGCTTGGTATCCTGATTCCCCCTATTACAGGTCACCGACAAGGGGACGGTTTGAAGAGTCACTGGGCCGCCAGTTAAGAGTTTTCCATCTACGGCTTGTACTATTTCTGGTGTTTTCTTCTTGATGCATGGGATCCCCCATGTTTGAACCAATTGTGCATCAACAAAGTTACCAGTAGCCCCAGAATCTACTAAGGCTTTCTTGAGATAGTTATTTTTCTTTACTTGTACTTCGATATCTAACTTGAGATGCCTTGACTGTGAAGGGTCCATATTGACACCCAAGAGTAACCCTTTTTTACATCTTGGGTGATCTAGTTTTGTAGTTTGATTTGTACATTTGCTGCAATTTTCTTGATGGGACCTTGTTTGCTTTTTGGTTTGATCGGACACTCTTTGGTGAAGTGGCCCTTGCGCCCACAATAAAGACATTGTCCGTTCTTTCTACGTAGGTCTTTTTCTTCTTTTGTCAAAGGCCGCCTGATAGTTCCAATTTCCATTGTTTCATGATTCTTCTCTTTCTGAACTCTTGATTCTCTATGTTCATGAACACGCCAGGAATATTTCTCAGTCTTTTTACGTGTTCCCTGTTGTTCTGCAAGACGATGGTCAATTCTCAAAACAAGGTTTATCAGATCTTGACAATCTGTAGGTTGAGAATCGATCTTGGCGAGAATGTCTTTTAAATCGTCTTTGAGTCCTTGGTAGAAAAGGGCTGCTTGTTTTTCTTCAGGCCAGGATGTCTCTGCTATCAGCCGGTTAAAGTTTGCCAAGTAGGAAACTAAGGCCCTCATTACAACCCTGGCGGTCGGTGTTAAAGCGGCGGTAATACCGCAAACAGTCCGGCGAAAAAAAAAATGGAATCACGACCATCGCGGAAACCACCAACACAGACAGCCACTTTAACACTCCGACCACCACGGTGGTAGCAACAAACACTGCGGCGGTAACCGCCAACAGACAGGCGGAAGACAAAGTACCGCCCACTGTATTTCAACACACCTATCCGCCACCTTTTCCGGGGGGGAACAAACGGGAACAAAAACACAGCGTAAACAGTACACAGAAGGGAAAACACTCACCTCTCCACACCCCACGAGGAACCAGGACGCCATGGAGCCCGAATTGCAGATACTGCCAATGCTGGTCTTCCTTCTCTTCTATCAGGAGCACCAAAGACGGCAGCGACGACCACGGTGAGTACTGCACCTACAACACAGGGGAGGGGGGAGGGAAAAGAGAGTGACACACACACGCAACACCCCCACCCCCACCCTCACCCACAACACTATACACACAAATACATGCAGCAACATTACATATACACTCCCCCCACCCCGTGGAAGAACGCAAGGACAAAAGGAAATGATTTGAACGAATGTAATCATGTGAAATCTCATTATGAAAGTTCAAAATCCAGTATATACAATTATGTACACCAAATACACAAGTCCGGATAGTGCACCAATCATTGTCTGTGGGCCACTGGGCCGCAAATGCATGGGGGAAGCCCACACTGGATACCTGACTGTAAACGGAGAGAACACTGCAGGGGCATCAGATCGAAATGAAACAGGCACCTCAGGGGGAGGGGGAGGGGGGGCATCTCAGCCAGATGAATGCATGACACCACTGCTGCACGAGGGGGCTCCATGCCCATTGCTGTATCCTGGGGAGTGCAAAGCCACAGTCACTCAAGTCTCTCCAGTGGGTGGTTTGCCCACTGCTTTATCCTGGGGAGTGCAAAGCCACAGTCTCTCAAGTCTCTCAAGTGGGTGGTTTGCCCACTGCTTTATCTTGGGGAGTGCAAAGCCACAGTCTCTCAATTCTCTCAAGTGGGTGGTTTGCCCACTGCTTTATCCTGCAGAGCCACTGTCTCTCAAGTCTCTCAAGTGGGTGGTTTGCCCACTGCTTTATCCTGGGGAGTGCAAAGCCACAGTCTCTCAAGTGGGTGGTTCGCCCACTGCTTTATCCTGGTGAGTGCAAAGCGACAGTCTCTCAAGTAGGTGGTTTGCCCATTGCTTTATCCTGGGGAGTGCAAAGCCACAGTCTCTCAAGTGTATAACAGTCTCCACTGGTTCTAGAGGGGGCCTGGTGCCCAGAGTGCTTCATCCTGCCAAGGACTGAGGTAGTGGATGTGATACTCCTCTGGTTCTGGAGGGGGCATGGTGCCCAGAGTGCTCCACGTGCAGTGTGGCCGGTACAATTCACTAAACTAGGTTTGCGTGGCACGACATTGGCGAGGTACAGGTAGCATGATACGCCATGGAGGCAGCGACATACCCCACACTGCTGCGGCTTCGCCTTCCACCTGCAGGTGCCAACCATGATGACAGTAATGTTTCATTGAAGCTGCCCAGGGTCCTGGAACTCTCCTCCAGCCTCGGACGACTAACCACTGGGGATGGTAGGCATGTCGGCGGTATGCCACTGTCCGAGGACGTTGCGGTGCCGGTGTTTGCGGCGTGTTTGTGGCGGCGGGGCTTGCAGCGGTCTCTGTGGTGGCGGAGCTGGTGGCGGGGTATGTGGTGGCGGGGCTGGCGGCGGTGCATGGGTCAGCACCTGCTGAGGGAAAAAGCAGGATGTCTCCTGCAGCCTCGGACAGCTGCCCACCGGGGAAGAGGCTGGGGACTGTCGCAGCGGCTGTAGACGTGCCTGAGGTGGTGCAGGTGGCGGTGCAGGTGGCAGTGCAGGGGGGATGCAGCTAGCGGTATTCGCCACCGTACAGGTTGGCATGGACGTGGACAGAAGGTGTGACACTGGTCCCTCAGTCGATGCCACCATGCCCTTTCCTGACCTGCCCTTCTGTTTTTGGCCCTTCCCCACCTTTGATGGTGGCGCAGTTGTCTTGCCACTATCCCCTTTTGTTTTCGCTGAGCCCTTGGTGGCTGGTAGTTTCGGCTTCTCCCTCCGGGATGTGGGCACCTTTTTCACCTTGGCAGGTGGCGAAATGTCCTTGCCCTCGTTACGTGGCACACTGGCAGCCCTGATGGTTGGCACACTTGACGACCCCGCAGTTGCTGGCACCACTGTGCCTGGGGATGTGGTGGCTGAGGTGCTGGGCTGGGACCTGGAAAGCCTGGCCCTAGGTGAAGGACAGGGGGGGGAGGTGTAGGGAAGAGGTCAAGGGTTGCCAGGAAACGTTTTTTAGACACACTGGGACGGGTAGATGGAGGGGGTTTGGGAGTGGAGGAAAAGGTAGTGGTTGTAGGAGGTGTAAGTCTGCTGAATTTGGGTGAAGGTGCATGGGCTGGAGGCTGTTGTGAGGTGGATGGCTTTTGGGTGGGTGTGTGCCTGAGTTTGTGTACTTTGGGAATAGGGCTCACAGACACACTGGGAGAGGACACTGGGGATGTGTGAATGGTAGTGGGGTGGTGATTGCACGTGAGCGGTGTGTGGTGATGGGCGTGCTGATGATGGAGGTAGTGGCTGAGGATGTTGTGCATGCAGGTGTGAGTGGAGACGAGACTGGGAGGGAGGAGGGAGACGTGGAGGAGGGGGACACAGTGGAGGAAGTGGAAGTTGGTAAGTGTGCATGGGTATGGTGCTTGTGTGAGTGCCTGTGGGATGTGTGGTGCTTATGTTTGCCTTAGCCACTCTTGTGTGTTGATGTGTGTGCATGCTGGTCTGAAGGTGTGCTTGGGATAGGCCGAGGTACAGGGGATTGGGTCTGGGTGGAGGAGGTTGGAGGGGGGAGGCTGGACACAGGGACAGTGGCTGACATCAGTGCTGAGGCCAGAGCCTGAAATGCTCTCTGTTGGGCTGCCTGGCCAGAAAGAATGCCCTCCAGGTATGCATTTGTTTGTTGGAAATGCCTCTCAACACCCTGGATGGCATTCACAATGGTAGACTGCCCAACAGTGAGGGATCTCAGGAGGTCAATCGCCTCCTCACTGAGGGCAGCATGGCTGACTGGGGCAGGGGCTGAGGTGCCTGGGGCGAAGGAGATGCCCACCCTCCTGGGTGAGCGGGCATGGGACACACGCTGAGGGGCTGCTGGGAGGGCGGTGCTGGTAGGGGGGTGGCAGCTGTACCTGTTTATGCGCCGGGCAAAGAGAGGCCTTCACCGCAAGGGAGCTCCCATCAGAGGAGGAGTCGCTGTCGCTGGCCTTTGCTCCTGTCCCCGTCGTGGAGCTCTCCTCGCCCTCCGTCCCACTGGTGGATTCAGACTCTGTAGCTTCACCCTCCAGGGCCAAGTGGGATGCAGCTCCCTCCTGCTCCAGTGCCAATGCTCCTCCGCCTGATGATGCTATTGCACACAAGAACAGGGAAACACAAAAAGGGGGGTAGACAGAAGAAAGACATGTTCAGTGCATGCAACACCGTTGGCGTACACAACACACATGGAGCAGCCCTCTGCACTACGCCATGCATTTACAGTTCCTAGATTTTTCACATGCCCATGTGGTATGAGGCCTAAGCCCAATCGCTGCACACCTGGAAGTCAGAGGAGCCTCACTAGGTGTAGATGGCTCTTACCACTAGTGGGGTTGGGGTGCCACATTGCCTGCCTCACAAGGGACCTTGCCTACCAAGATCACCCTGGCCTAGGGGAACCCACTGCCCACCTCCCCCGCCCAGACACCTTGTAATGCACGCAGAGTCAGCTGAATGAAAGTGTACTCACCTCCTTGTGGCTGCTGTGATGCCCTCAAGCGCCCATCCAACTCCGGATAGGCCACCGCCAGAATCCGGAACATCAGGGGGGTCATGGTGCGACGGGCACCCCTTCCACGTTGGGAGGCCATTCCGAGCTGGGCCTCCGCCATCTTCTTGCTCCAGCGGTGCAGGTCCTCCCATCTTTTACGGCAGTGGGTGCTCCGTCTGTGGTAGACCCCCAGGGTCCGGACGTCCTTGGCGATGGCATGCCAAATAGCCTTCTCCTGGTGGGCGCTGACCTAGAGGAATGGTACAGGGGGGAAGGAAATTACTCACCCGGCTGGACCATCATACTCATTGCCCATCAGTTCCCACCCATGCCATGACACACATACACTCACCATCCGCACATGTAGGCCTCAGCCCCCCCCATGTTTTTTCCAGCCACACCACTCAAAGCAGGCATTGCCCATTCAGCATGCTCACAGTGTACTCACCTGTTTGTCTGGAGGACCGTACAGTTGCGTGTACTGGGGGAGGACCCCATCCACTAGTTTCTCCCACTCCTCCGAAATGAAGGCAGGGGCCCTTTCCCCAGACACTGTAGCCATCGTCGCTTCCAGACACAGGTCACAGCAGCACTTGCAGTGTAGATCCTCTCCTGTTGAAGGTCAGGTATCAAGTAAGTGAACAGACAGAAAATGGCGGTCATGTCCGCGGCGGTGCATACCGTCACCACCGGCGTACATCGTCATTGGCTCCTGGGACCCATAGGGCCCAATGTTAACCAATGCAGAATTGCACCCCGGTCTTCGACCGCCCACCGCGACGGTGTACAACGCCAGCACAGTTACCTCATATCCCCTTGTCCCACCTTCCAGGTCAGGCAGCCACCATTTCAGGGGGCCACATGGCATTAATAATAACTGCGTCACACCTATCTAGGCCTGGAATACACACAGTTACAGGCACATTGCGGATTAATACATTTTCAGCAAATAACATTTTGTGATACCTCAGTGTTGGCTGACTCTCTGCTCGCTTTTTCTCCTCCATAGGGCACGTCTGCTGGGGCAGGTGAAGAGATGGTGGCATCCTCCGGTGTACAGAGTGTGCCCAGTTGGAGCCAGACCTGATGTCACCTATCCGCCATCCCACAGGGATACGCCCTCTAGTGCAGGTCCTGTCAGTACTCCATTTACTGGCAAGTGGTTCCTTTCAAACAACAGTGGCCATTGCATCAGGGATGTCCCAGCCAATGTTCTCTAACGTGTTGTCCAGAATGTTGTCTGCCCTGCTGAAACACATGCACAGCTACATCGTGTTCCCTCAGGTGGAGGATTTGCCCACAGTGAAAGGTGACTTCTATGCCCTGGGAGATATCCCCAACGTCATTGGTGCCATTGATGGGACACATGTGGCATTCGTACCCCTACGCAGGAGTGAACAGGTATTCAGAAACCGGAAGAGTTACCATTCGATGAATGTGCAGATGGTGTGTTTGGCAGACCAGTACATCTCCCATGTGAATGCCAAGTTTTCTGGCTCAGTGCATGACGCTTACATTTTGAGGAATAGCAGCATCCCTTATGTGATGGGGCAACTCCAGAGGCACCGTGTGTGGCTAATAGGTGAGGCCACGGACCCAATACAGTGTGAATAGGTGTCTGGGTCTGGGGTTGTCCCTAAGGGTTAGTGTGTGTCTAACAGTTGTCCCACGATATTTGCAAGTGACTCTGGTTACCCCAACCTGTCATTGCTACTGACCCCAGTGAGGAATCCCAGGACAAGGGCAGAGGAACGCTACAATGAGGCACATGGGCGAACTAGGAGGGTGATCGAACACACCTTCGGCCTCCTGAAGGCCAAACTCCGGTGCCTCCAAATGACAGGTGGTTCCCTATACTTCTCACCAAAGAAGGTGTGCCAGATCATCGTGGCCTGCTGTATGCTACACAACCTGGCTTTGGGACGGCAGGTGCCTTTTCTGCAGGAGGATGGGCCAGATGGTGGCCTTGTGGCAGCTGTGGAGCCTGTAGACAGTGAAGAAGAGGAGACAGAAGAAGAGGATATCGACAACTGAAACAACATAATCATGCAATACTTCCAGTGAGACACAGGTAAGAAGATGTCACTGCCTCCCACATCTCATACTATTGTTGGAGCTAGCATAATTCTGTCATGTTCTCTCAGTGTATGGACCCTGACTTGTCACTTTGCCTTTCCATTTCACAGATGTGGGTCCCACTTTGAAATTGACATTGCTATATTCCATAGTTATTGCAATTACACATTTGCGAAAGCACAGACTGACTCCAGATTGTTTTGTGATTGAAGTTTGTTTATTTCTGTTCTAATAAGTGGAGGGGGTTGTAAAATGGGCTGGGGGGATGGTGGGGGAATGTCAATGGCAGAGTCCAGTCTATCTGTTAAACCGTTGCATTGTCCAAAGGGGCATAGGAAGTGGAGCAATGGCAGTTTAAGGATGGACAGGGTGACAAAGTGGGACAGAAGGGTGACATTCAGTGGGGTCTCATTTCCTGGCGGGGGTCTTGGCCATGTTCTCTGTCTTGTTCCTGGATATCAGGGACAATTTGCTGGGTGGTTCTCCATCTGCAGGGGGTGGGGTGCTGGTGTCTTGTTCCTGTGGTGGTGCCTCCTGTCCACTAGCGCCTGTGGAGGTGGAGGTCTGTTCATCGTCCAGGCTAGTGTCAGGGGCGCCTTGTTGTGCCACTGTGCCACTGTGTCCCTCCTGGTGTTGACAAGCTCTTGCAGCACCCCTGCAATGGTGACCATGGTGTTGTTAATGGACTTCAAGTCATCCCTGATCCCAAGGTAGTGTTCCTCCTTCAGCCGCTGTGTCTCATGAAACTTGGCCAGTACTGTTGCCATGGTCTCCTATGAATGATGGTAAGCTCCCATGATGTTGGAGAGTGCCTTGTGGAGAGTGGGTTCCCTGGACCTGTCCTCCCCCTGTCGCACAGCAGTCCTCCCAGCTTCCCTGTTGTCCTGTGCCCCTGTCCCCAGAACTGTGTGCCTACTGCCACTGCCCCCAGGTCCCTGATCATCCTGTGTTAGTGGGATTGCCTGGGTTCCCTGTAGTGGTGGACACACTGCTGATTGACGTGTCCTGGGGACAGAGGGATGAGCCCGCTGGGTGGGTGTTATGTTGGTGTTTCCTGTGGGGGGAGGCTCTGTGGTGGCTCGTGACTGTGTCAGGGGAACCGACTGTCCCGAGGTCCCTGATGGGCCGGGCTGGTCATCTTGGTCCAGGCTGCTAAAATCACTGTGGATCTCTTCTGTGGGGGGACTCGATATGTCTGGCACCTCCTGTCCGGTGACGTTGGGTAGGGGTCCTGTAGGTGTGTAAAAGCATAATTATCTGTGCGAGCCATCGTGTGCAATGGGTGAGTGACCCTCTACTCCAGTGTTTGCATTCTTGGCTTGGTCCTTGTGTGATAGTTGGTTTGGGGTCTGTGTGGGTATCTGTAGTGACCATGCTTTGGTGATGGGTGTCCACGCATTGGTGTTACATGCAGGGCTTGTTTTTGGGATGTGTGGGTTGTGTTGGTGGGGTATCTGTGGGTTGTTGGGGTGATGGGTGTGAGGGTAAGGATGGGGTATGTGATGGCATGCAGGTGGGGTGGGGGTGATAAAGTAGTAAAGATTTGCCTTACCAGAGTCCAGTCCTCCTGCTACTCCCGCGAGGCCCTCAGGATGCAGAATTGCCAAGACTTGCTCCTCCAATGTTGTTAGTTGTGGGGGAGGAGGTGGGGGTCCACCGCCAGTCCTCTGTACTGAAATCTGGTGTCTGGATACCACGGACCACGTCCACCTCTTCCTGATGTCATCCCATGTTCTTGGATGCTCTCCCACTGCGTTGACCTTGTCGACAATTCTCCGCCATAGCTCCATCTTCCTTGCAATGGAGGTGTGCTGTAACTGTGATCCGAATAGCTGTGGCTCTACCCGGACGATTTCCTCCACCATGACCCTGAGCTCCTCCTCAGAGAACCTGGGGTGTCGTTGAGGTGCCATGATGTGGTGTGGGTGATGTGTGAGGTGATGTGTGTTGTGATGTGTGAGGGGATGTGTTGGTGTGTGTTGTTTGAGGTGCGTGGATGTTGTGTACGTGATGGTGTTGTGTGTCTGTGGATGCTGCTGTTGTTTAAGGTAGTGTATCTCTCTGGCCTGCTTTAAATTCCTGGTTGTAAGGGTTTGTGGGTAATGTGGGTGTGTGTTTTATATTGGATTGGGTGTGTGGGTTTACCGATGTTGAAAGTCCGCCGCCTTGATTCGTGGGTCGTGATAGTGTGGCCGTATTCTTGTTGTTGTGACGGTGTCGGTTTTGTTATGGCCAATTTATCACTGACCTTTGGTGTGGCGGACTTGTGTGTGTGTCTGTATTGTGCGGATTCCGAACTGTGGGTCGTAATACCTGTAGTGGAATTCCGCGGCCGCAGCGGTATGTTGGCGGTCTTCTGCACGGCGGTAAGTAGGATTTACTGCCAGGGTTGTAATGAGGACCTAAGTCTTTATTGCCTTGTCACAATTCTAACAGTTCTCGGTCTGCTGCTAGAGTCACTGTTCTTCGATCAAACACTCTTTCAAATTCACGGACAAAGTTTCTCCAATTATAAAGCAGGGGACTGTCTTTACGCACTAGAGGAATTGCCCAGGTGGCCGCGTCTCCAGTCAGATAAGATAGCAGGAAGGCCACCCTGGATTGGGCATAGGGAAAGTGTTTGGTCCACAGGTAAAATGCAATTCTACTTGAGTCAAAATTCTACTTGAGTCAAAAAGGATTGCACTTTCAGAGGATCACCAGAAAACCATTCTGGAGAAGCCAGAGGAATGGCTGAGGGAACGTTGAGGGAAATCTTAGTTGGAGGATTAACTCCTGAACCTTGAGGAGGAGGACCAAGCCAACCCACACCCAGAGGACCTTGCTCCTTCTTCTCTACTCTGTCTTGTAACTGCTGGTCGCTATGGGGGTCATTCCGACCCGGAAGGGCGGCGGGCGGCGCCCGCCGGGCGGAAACCACCCAAACACCGCCCCACGGTCAGATGACCGCGGGGGGCATTCAGACTTTCCCGTAGGGCCGGCGGGCGATCTGCAAAAGATCGCCCGCCGGCCCAGCGGGAAAGCCCCAGCAAAGATGAAGCCGGCTCCGAATGGAGCCAGCGGATTTGCTGCGGTGCGACGGGTGCAGTGGCACCCGTCGCGATTTTCAGTGCCTGCTAAGCAGACACTGAAAATCTTAATGGGGCCCTGTTAGGGGGCCCACAACACCCGTTACCGCCAGCCTCTTCCTGGCGGTGTAAACCACCAGGAACAGGCTGGCAGTAAGGGGGTCGGAATCCCCATGGCGGCGCTGCTTGCAGCGCCGCCATGGAGGATTCCTTTGGCCGCAGTAAGAATTGTCCAGGAAGCACCGCCAGCCTGTTGGCGGTGCTTCCACGGTCCCCGGCCCTGGCGGTCATGGACCACCAGGGTCGGAATGACCCCCTATGTCTTTAGATGCTACTACATCCAATTGAAGCTGCGTAATAACCTTAACTAACTCATCCAATGTGGCCATATTGAGAACCTAGCGCAAACCAGGCGGATTAAAATTCGTGGGCTCACTATTCTGTCAGGGAGACCAGATCCTCGGGGCTTCCGCATGTTCCCAACATGTCCACCTCTTGGCAGCTCCAAACTCCACTAGATATTATATCACAGAGTTAAAGAATGGCCAAGTGCGGGAATGGGCTTTGGGTTGGGAACAGCGGGGAAGGAGACCTGTGGAAGCAAGAGTCAAACAACACAATTGCAAGATTAAACACAATGACTTTCAATAAACTTTGTTTTCAAATAACATTATACTGAGAACTTGAATGGCCTAAGGTTTCACTATAACTAGGCCTCAGAAATCTGAGTACCTGGAAATCCCAACCGTCCCTCCAAGAATCCTCAGGACATCTCCCTTCCATTCTCTGACATCATTGGTCAATGATGTCAGAGTCTAGCCAAGACCACAACACATCTTCTTCCCATAAAAAAACAGTAAACTTAACTTATCCATATTTCAATAACGTTATAACACATTGATAAAAAGAATACAATGGAAGGGAAAACAAAGAAAGTTAACACAATGCAAAACCATAAAAAGGAACAAAATATAGTAAACTTATTTGTCAAAAATGTAACTAAAGCTAATGCAATGGAAATAAAAATGGAATATTCCAAAATGAACAAATATGTAATCACACACACAAAGAGCCTCTTTAACATGTAAAATCCTCTAAGTATTTGGGAGTTGTTTTATTCCTTACACTCCTTCTAATCTTCTCTCCAGGATCAGGATCAGATCCACCAATATTTTCCTCCTTGCACATTCCCTCAGTCATCGGTCCAACATTCTCACATTTGGCTAAGCGCGACATGCTCCACACATCACCCCCTTCCAGAACAACAACATTCCTTCTCACTTGCACAATCTTCTTCGGTCCCATAAACTTAAACGTCCCTTTCCTTGACCAAAAAGGTTTCTTAACATATACCATGTCACCTACATGCCAAAACCTTTGATGAGCACCATGTTTCACATCAAATGCTTCCTTATATTTTGCTTGATTTGCAATAACTTTGTGTCGGAATACATCTTTACCATCCAGTGAATCCCCAATCTCCTTATCAGCTAACAACCACGGAGGATTAAGTTTAGAACCCGCCAATCTACCTCTCAATATTCTAAAAGGAGACATACCCGTAACGGCATTAGGAGCATTCCTGTGGGCCCACAACTTCTCCCTGAGGACCGTTTTTAAAGGAATACCATTGTCCATGGCAGTCTGTGCACTAGCTACTACCAACTGGTTCATTTTTTCAACTAACCCATTGGCCTGGGGGGAATATAAAGCAGTGCGAAAATGAGAGATAGCTAAATTGTTAGGGAAATTCTTCATTTCCGATGAGATAAATTGCACACCATTATCAGTGACAATCACTTTTGGAATACCCTCACATGCAAAGACATCAGTTAAGAACTCTATGACAACTTTAGTGGTAATAGCACTCACACAACTAGCAGTGACCCACTTGGACATATAGTCAACTAACACAATTGCAAATTTCTCATTGTGAGGTAAAGTTTCAAACGGTCCCACAATATCTAATCCAAGTTTGCACCACGGTTCATCAGGAACACGAACCGGGGATAAAGGAGCAGTTCTTACACTCTTGGATTTATCACTCCTTGCACAATATATACAATTCTTTACAACTGCTTCAACTTGTCTATCTAGGCCTGGCCACCAATAGCATTCTCTGACACTGGCTTTGGTTAAATTCCTGCCTAAATGTCCCTCATGAGCTAAATTGATCAGTTTCTCATACAATCCAATTGGAGGAACCAACCTATCACATCTGTAGAGATCATTTCCAACAATACTCAATTCATCTTTGACATTCCAGAACGGTTTAACACCATCCGGACAGTTACACAAATCAGGCCAACCCTTCACAACATATTCAAAAATTAGCATGCGAACAGTGTCTCGTTCACATTCTGACTCCCATCCTTCCTTATCAATAGCTGGTTCTTTAATCCACAAAATTGGAATCTGATCATCCGTAGTACAGTCCGTCAAAGGTAATCTAGAAAGGAAATCTGCTGGAATGTTTTCCTTTCCTGGTAGGTATTCTACATGAAAATGATATTCCATCAAATCTTCTACCCAACGTTTGATACGTGGAGTTGTGTTTTCTATATTACGGCATGAAAACATCTGCACTAAAGGTCTGTGATCACTTCTAAGTACAAAGGGTAACCCCCATAGATAGTACTTAAAGTGATTAACTGCCCAATTGCATGCTAAAGCTTCCCGCTCTATTACTGAATAGCGGACTTCTGCCTCTCTAAGAGATCGAGAAGCAAAAGCCACCACTTTCTCTTCACCATCAACCAACTGTGAGAGGACTGCACCCAAACCCTTCAGGCTAGCATCCGTAGACAGCAAAGTTCTTCTCTTGGTATCAAAATGACCCAGAGTAGGCATCTCACCAATTCTGGATTTAACAATGTCAAATGCCTCCTCACACTCCGAGGTCCACACAAAATCCACACCTTTCTTTAGCATAGCTCTTAAAGGTTGTACCACACTCGCAAAGTTTCTAATGAACTTCGAGTAGTATTCTGCTAAACCAAGAAATGAGCGCACTTGATCTCTGTCAGAAGGAGTAGGCATTGATATGATAGATTTGGCCAATGTCACTTTAGGTTTAATACAATCACCAGATATGGGGTGCCCTAGATAAGAAACTGTTCCAACCTTGAACTTGCACTTTTCTTTTTTTAATGTTAACCCTTTATCCTTTAATCTCCTCAAAACTGCTCTGAGAACAATATCATGCTCCTCTTCATCTTTACTATAAATCAGCATATCATCTTGGAAGAATAAGACAGAACTCAAACCCTTAAGCACTTCTTTCATTATTCTTTGGAAACATGCAGCAGCCGACGCTAAGCCAAAAGGCATCCTAATAAACCTAAAAGCTCCCAAAGGCGTAACAAAAGAAGTTAAGTGTCTTGAGTCTTCATGAAGCAAAATTTGATGGTAGGCCGCAGATAAATCCAACACACTAAATACCTTGGCTTGTGAAAGCATGGTTAAAGTTTCATTAATATTTGGCAAAGGTTGACGGTCTACCCATATGCACTGGTTGAGACCTCTCAAGTCCACACACATTCTAATTTTAGAACCATTGTCCTTGGGGACTAAAACAATGGGAGCCAACCATTCCGAAGCTTCAATTTCTTCTATAACTCCCAAACTCAGCAGCCTATTAAGCTCATCCTGCAACGGAGACAACATCAAATGAGGCACTTTCCTTACTTTATGTACTACTGGTTTGGCAGAAGATTTCAAAATAATCTTATGCTTGAAATCCGCCAACACCCCTAATTTGTCACTGAACACTTCAGGAAATTCGTTCACAATTGAATCATCACTTCCTATATGAGATATAGAAAGAACTTGTTCAGGGGAATTTGGGTCGAGAATAATGCCCAGATCTTTTTGATGTCTCCACCCCAACAAGTTATCTCCTCGTTTGGCCACATAAATTTTCCCTACAGTTTCACGTCCCTTGAATTTGATTGTCATCAATGAATAGCCAAATAAATCAATTCTCTGTCCACCATAGCCTATGGGGTTAATGTCTGGAGGGAAAAGTTCAATGTGGTCATTACCAAAAATTGTCTCCCAGTTTTTATCACCTATTAAGGTAAAAGGAGATCCTGAATCTGCAAGGACAGGAACAACCTTACCATCAATCTCTATATCACATTTTGGCATCACTAACTTGGTGTCACTACTTATAGTATCAGGACACTTCACATTTAAGATCAATTGTTGACTTGACATTGCTTCATCTATTACATTTATCTTTAAATGTTTGCAAACTTTAGCTAAATGTCCTTTCTTTCCACAATTCCTGTAGTTGACATTCCTAGCAAAACATCTCGGATTGTTTGCTAAATGTCCAGAACTGCCACATTTATAACATTTAAGTTTGGGCTCTTTGGGCATCTCGCTGCCCCCTTTTAGATGACTTGCCACTGGTCTTTGTATGATATTCCTCTCTTGTAAACCTTCTTGGGTAGAAATTTTAGCTACCGCCGGATTAACCGGAAAGTCAGCTAAACAGTTCGAAGTGGTGTTCTTCATTTCCTTGACCCAGGAAGCAGCATGCTCCAAACTCTCCACAATAGCAACAGCATCTTCTAGAGAGGGATTTTTCGCTAATAACTTTTCTTACACTCTAGGATTATTGGTACATCTTACCAGTTGATCCCTGATAAGAGAGTCAGTTAAACCAGCAAAATCACAAGTCTATGCTAGTGTTTTTAGAGAAGCAACGTAATTTCCCACTCTTTCATCTCTAGCTTGTGTTCTCATGAAGAATTTATGTCTTTCCATGACTACATTTATTCGGGTATCAAAATATTTCTTCAATATCATGATTGACATATCATATACATCCCTAGGATCGCCATCTGCAGTGCCAATCATAATTGGATCAAGGCTGTCATAGATATTCCTCCCTTCAATACCTAAATTATGCAGAAGAATTCCTTGTTTCCTTGCTGGCGAAAAATTTTCACCACCAATGCCAATCAAGTAAGATTCAAAAAGGTTAATCCATTTTTTCCACGGTAACACAGGTTCCCCACGTTCAGCTAAAAATTGTGGTGGTTGGGCCAAACTGAGAGTAGCCATATGAGACATAGTGCAGAAAATATGCTCCAAGATAAATCAGATAAATAAGAAAATAAATCAATAAATAAATAGCAATACAATGAAATGTTCAAAACCTCTAAATACTGAGATCAAGAATACTATATTATTCACATATTGACATCTTTCTATATTACTACATACAACATTACCAGGAAACAAAATATGTGAAAATACGTTTTTTTTTTTTTTTTTTCACTGAAAACAATGAGTTAGCAGTCTAGACACTGTCAAGCTGTAAAACACACGAGATCTGACATTCGCGCCAGTCTCGCGATGTAATAAAGTGAAAACAAGTGTTGGGAAGCGTCATGTCACGTTGCCAAAACAGAGTCTTGAAATGCTGCTGAACGCGTGCAATGGTAAGATTCCTGCTTCTTCTTTGAACTTCGGCGCGCGTGCCTTGAAATACTGTTAAAATCGCACGCGCAGCGCGCGTGCAATGGCAGGATCCTGCTTCTCCTTTGAACTTCGGCGCGCGTTCGAGCGCCGCTACAATTCCGCCCAGCACGCGCTTAAAACAACTGTTGCCACACAGCAGGGGGAATTTTTAAAATGTTAATATCCAATAAACCTTGTGAGTTGTTCAAAATTGTTAACTCATGCCTTTCCTCAAATGCAGCTAAGAATGTTCCATACCACTCTATTGATTTATGTGAAGAGCTTTCTGTCTTCCATTTTTAAGAAAGTTCAATCCATCAAAGAGCACTTTCCTGCACAGGACTCCGTAGGTCCACAGGCCTTTTCATCTCATGCTGGCCCTATTCTTACTAGATTAGACTACATATCTTTAGAGGAATCAGCAGCTGAGCTTAAAAAAAAAACGGCCAAATACCTTTTCTTTTCGTCCGTCGCAACTCAACAAATTCACAGTGCGGACAAGCCTGCGACACAGTTTCAGAACACTAAAATGACAGCTCCTATTACTGCCACACAGGAGCACTCAAAACATCAGGATAACGCTGAAATCAACACAGCTCCTCTTCTCAAATGTAAGATCTTGATAGAAGCCCAGCCGACAGTCTATCACACGCCAGGTTCGGTGGATGCTGTAGCACCTCGTCGCCACTGTTACAAGAAGTAAATCCACGGATCCAAGGCTTGTTGGTTAAGTCTTTATTATACAACATCCACAACAGTGCCTGCTGCTTACTTGCTTCTTCCTTCTCCTCCCAACCGTCCCTCCAAGAATCCTCAGGACATCTCCCTTCCATTCTCTGACATCATTGGTCAATGATGTCAGAGTCTAGCCAAGACCACAACACATTATACTGAGAACTTGAATGGCCTAAGGTTTCACTATAACTAGGCCTCAGAAATCTGAGTACCTGGAAATCAGGATGGATTATGCAAACTGTCATATGAGCGTTCCAGAGTTAACATCTCACTCTTTGAATATTAAACACTCTCCATTTGGTTCTTAGAATAGTCACTACATTATAACAAAGATCAAAGAACACATGGATTTTCCTTCATGAATGAACTGTACTAGAATCATGAATAACACTACAATGTCACACTCTGTCTAAGAGTCTCAAGTTTCAATTGTTCAGGAATTATTATGCACATTAATAATCAAACTGTACATCAAAGATTTCAAGATCTAGAAATGATCGCGCACTCTGCCGATCTGTACTTCAAGAGTTAAGGAATGAATTGTGCACACTGTTGCTGATTCAAGCGTCAATATTCAAAAGCCATGGAATGATCGCGCAACCTGCCGATCTGAATGCTAGGGTTTTCAATGTCAGGAATGAATCGCGAACACTGTTGCCGATTTGAACATCAAAATGCAAATGTCATGAAATGATCGCGCACACTGCCGATCTGAATGCCAAGAGTTTTAATGTCTGGAATGAATCGCGCACGCTGTTGCCGATTCGAACATCACAATACAAATGCCATGAAATGATCGCGCACACTGCCGACCTGAATGCCAAGAGTTTATTGCCAGGAATGAATCACGCACACTGTTGCCGATTTGAACATCACGATGCAAATGCCATAAAATGATCGGGCACACTGCCGACCTGAATGCCAAGAGTTTAATGCCAGGAATGAATCGCGCACACTGTTGCCGATTTGAACATCACAATACAAATGCCATGAAATGATGGCGCACACTGCCGACCTGAATGCCAAGAGTTTAATCTCAGGAATGAATCGCGCACACTGGTGCCGATTCGAACATCACAATGCAAATGCCATGAAATGATCGAGCACACTGCCGACCTGAAGGCCAAGGTTAAATGCCAGGAAAAACAATCGCACACACGATTTCAGAATTAGGCCCAAAACTCGAATGTCACTGAAAATGGAGTTGAGGGCCTAACCTGACCTCCGCCTTGCCGCCTTGCTTGAGGATCACCAAGGAAATTAGGGCAGGCCTGGAAATGCCAAGGTAGGCCTCCGGGACGGGAGCTCAGGAAAATGCTGCTGCTCTGCACCAGGACCTCTGAATAGTGAGCACGTGGAGCTGGGCTGGGTCCCTTAAATAGAGCCAAGCCCAGCCCACGAGCCACACCCAGCCATGCTGCAGGAAAGGCTTCTAGAAAGTCTTAGAATAGGGACCACTCCCTAACCACACCCTGTAAGCCTGCAGCAAAGCCTTGCAAATGAATGATACATTACAAACAGCATTAATGGCTTTTCAAGGTAAAAGTTCTGCAATGCAAAAGGTTAACATACTGCATAGAAACACAATGCATGAAATATGACCCTGCATAAGAACTGGGTTTTTGCATTTACGTCGCCCGTAGAGCGCGCACTGTGCTGATGTTGACACAGGCTGAGGGTGGCCATTCTTCATGTTCTTCATGTGTTTTTCTGCTGTTTCTCCCGCCAAAAGTGGGGGTTTGAAATGGAGGTGGCCATCTGCTGCTAGCAGTAAGACTGTGGGTCGAGTTTCAAAGGCGGCATGGCCTTTAAAGCTAGCTGCCAGTGCAGTGCACATTCCTTGGGGAGGAGATCTGACACCTCTGCCCAAGAAAGGCTTTATTTTCTGGTCCCAGTGAGCAGAGGCTCTTACCCCAGGGGTCCAAAATCATGTCTGTTGGTGGCAAGCTGGTTGGGAATGGACAGCAACCATGCCAGGGCTAGTCAGTTTTGCAAGGGGCACCTCTAAGTTGACCCCTGGGTACATTTTATAATAAATCCAACACTGGTAGCAGTGAGGATTTCTTATTCCGAGTTGTTTGATGCCAAACAACCCAGGGTTCAGAGTGGCTATCATGTAGCTTTGAAACTCGTACTGACCAGTCTCCAGCACATGCATTTAAGATGGCTGCTCTGTAAACTTACGATGTCTAAGAATTGACAAAGACACAGTAGTGACCTATTGCTCATGCACATATGCCCACACATGTATTATAGTACACCCTTCCTTAGGGCTGTTAAGGCCTGCCAGGGGGGTGGCATACCTATATTGCATGCAGTGTTTGGGAACAGGGCACACAGGCTGTGTGCCATGTCAGGTTTTCATTTTGGGTTTGCACCAAGACACGCAGCCTGCAATGGCAGTGCTGTGTGCACTTGGGAGCAGGGTTCCTGAGGGTGGCACAATCTGTGTTGCTGCCCACAGGGGCCTGCCCTCGGTACCAAAGTATCATTTACTAGGGAATTATAGTGGCAGCTAAAGGTGTTGGCAACTGTACCAATATGTTAGTATTTTGATTAAAGAACAGTGGCACTGGACCCCTGTTAGCAGGACCCCAGTGTACTCCAGTCCAAGTTGCATCCAGAAACCAAGCAAAAAGAAGGGGGGGCTGCAACAAGGGACCAGTTTCCCACACTCAGGACATAGAATCAAGAGATGTGCCGGAACCCAATGTATTTGTGCAGGAAATAAAATTGTGGAAATGCAAGGCATGAAGTTCATAACAAGAAGATGGAGGCAGCCATTTTATTGTCATTTTGAGCCATCACACCTTCAGATAGGATCCTCTACCATCCTGCTGCTCTGTATACCCTAACTGCCCCCAAAATGGCTGAGGGAGCTGATGAGAGGGCATCCCTCTTCGACAAATGTAAAATTGGACATTTTAGTTGAGGGGCGCTGGACAATTACCCTACCTCTACGGGGGCCTGAGGACCAGCTGAGCAATTCAGCATGTGCCCGACTCTGGGAGAGCAGTGCAGTCTACCATCGGCGGGCCAGGACATGCCATAAGCTTTAGAAGGACCTGAAATGCTGAGCACGACTGAGGGCCCAGGAACTATTGGGCCAGTCCTCCCAGCCCCACGTGCACCAGCCAGCCGTACACCAATGTACAGCAGGGTCCTGAGGACAGCCCGGCTGACCATCCATGCCCAGCTGGAGGAGTTGGAGCAGCAGAGACCTGGTAAGTGAATGGGGTGCATTATGTGTCTGTTAGTAATATGTGAGTGGTGACTGAGCTGTGCCATTTTGTGTCTTATGTCACTGTGTACACAATGTTAGCAATTGGTGTGGTAGTCATTAGACTGTATGGGGTCAAGACGTTTTTTGGGTGTTGGATGCGGTATCATGCATGCCTTTTGTGTGTCTCTCATATCTTTTTTCACATGATCCCAGCAACTGCTGAATTGGTCATAAGGCCAATGCCTCATTGGAGCAAATTGGATGCACTAACTAGGGTGTATCCTGGGACTTCTAGTGTGCTGAACACTACTAGGGAGGTGGGCATCACGCTTGCATTTTAAGGAAGGAATGCAATGGCAACACTATGAATGGTAAACCAAGGGACTTATCACTGCTGGCTGCAATGGCAAAAGGATGGGCCAGACAATGTCCAGTGTGGGTTCAAGACGTTTTTTAGTGTTGGATGTGGTATCATGCATGGCTTTTGTGTGTTTTATTAGTGTAAAGTATCATTTCATGTATCTTGGAGTGAAGGCTGACTTGGGGATACTTGTCTCACACAAAATGGTACCAGCATCTCCAAGGGAAACCAAATGCACATGTCTTCACAACAATGGCTTGTATGCCTAATGTACTGTCTAGCTAGCTGAATCAACTATGCACACGTGCTAACTGGTGCACAGCACCAACAGGCAGTCTTGACATGCCAAATGTGTCACATGCCATGTAGGCTGTCTGATGTTGTCAGGGATGCTCCAATACATAGACTCATTGCTTAGCAAAGGTCAGAATCAAGGCATTTTTACATGTACACCTGTTCAAGCATTTGTGTGGAATGAGACCATTCTACACAGCAGATGACATGCAGTAGTCATTGTAAGACTATGAAGTCTGCACATTACAGGATGATCATAGATACATGCTTCGGGATGATCATAGATACATGCTTTGGTGTGGGCAGGTCTATCCAGACTGTGTCCCATCTCCACTTGTAGACTGACTTTTGCTCTAACTTTGAAACAAACATCTTTGTTTGCCTTTGTGAATCAGGCCTAGATATTGCAATACAGTTTAAGGTGAGGCTTTGTCACTACAGAAGTGTATACTCCCCACAATTAAGACAGATGGCAATGTGTGAGTTCTGTCAGGACATCACAGAGATAGTACACATACATTTGGGATCTAAGTCACCTGGAACTGGTTAGTGAGATCAAAGGAGAACAAAGTCAGCACTTACTTTATGTACTTGGGTGCCTTGCCCTGAATTGTACACCAGCTACATAATGTTCTCACTTCTATTTCAGTGGACCTGGCTGGCCAGGAAGACCAGAGAGAGGACCGGGGATAGAGAAGAACATCCTACGGATGTCAGCGGGCACGGTCTCTTTTGTCCACAGAAGAGGAGGAGGAGGGACAAGGCCATTTTTAGGCAGGGGGAGTGCACCCACCCAGATGGTCACAACATCAGACACATACTGGGTGGAGGCTGTGGACCCTATAGGGGGGGCATGCATTGAACTGGACTCCTCTGGCCGGGATGAGGGAGGAATTGGACTCTCCCTGAAAGGCAAGATCTTGATCTGCTGGAGGTATTCCCATGGCTGGCCAAATCTACACCTGGGCCTTCCACTGACCCCTCCCTACCACATGAGGCCCCCAGTCCATCAGTGCACCCAGCTGCCCCCCGCCACTAATCCCTCTCCATGTGCCTGCCTCAGTGACCCGAGGATTATCCCTTTCCCTGACTCTCCACATCATTTGTGTTCTACCCAAACCCCTCCCTGTATTGTCACCCATGTGGCTACATTCCAGGAAGGGATGGTGGCATCTGAAGGGGAGCATGTCATCTCCTCTCAGTTCCTACAGCAGGTCATTGAGGAACTTCCTAGTACCCGAGAGGAGAATGCTTGTGCCTTGGCCACCATCAATGCCACCCTCACTTCCTTGGGTGCAGCCATGATGGCTGCCCTGTCCCAGAGTCCCTCTCATACCATCGTCAATGTGTCTCCCTGTCTGTACTCCCACCATGTTTCCCCCATTCCCCTTGTACTCCCAGTGTGTCCCAGTCCCTTTGGATGTCAGGTCCTCCACCAGCCAGCCAGGAAGAGGTCACAGACACAGAGGATCTCCATGTAGTTGAGAAGGAGGCTGAGCAGGATGACATGTGACTTTACATTATGATGTGACTGGACGTTTGTTTTTGCCCCAGTACAAAGACTGATTCACCTGACGTTTCCTGACCTGTTTTTTTTTTAATTTCTCCAACCTCCTCCATGTCCCCTGCCCATACTCTGTGAAGAGCATTATTTGATTTCATTTCTCCATTCCCAATGGACGTTTTTTGTTTAATTTTCTATCATATTTATTTAAACCAAATAAAATGCCCTGTGTCATGTAGTTCATAGTATTTGCTGGAATCAAAGTACTGAAGTATACATCTGGAGTGGTTTAGCTATGCCTTCAACATGATACATTTGCACAAAGATGGTTCTACTAATGAACATGTCTTAGCCACGTTTATTGACACATATATGGCCTACAGCCACATTAAGCATTTTACCGTCATCAACTATAACTTAACTCAATTTAAATGTGGGATTTGTCTTTTATTTACGTAGTGCTGTGCAAACATATATTACAGTGCTCATGGGGGATCTCAGATGCATCTTCTCAATTTTATTGGTGAGGATCATTGTGATGTGGCATGTTTCCTGGGGTTCTTAGTTGCAAGTCTGTGTGGTCCTTGAAGGGGGCTTCCTGGACAGAGAGCGGTTATCCTTATACAGGGTGGGGGTCTTCCTTGAGAGAGGATGGTGATCCCTGTACAGGGGGATATTTCTGGTAAGCGGTGGTGATTCCTGTCCAGGGGTAGGGTCTTCCTGGACAGAGGGTGGTGATTCCTGTACAGGGGGATATTTCTGGTAAGGAGGTGGTGATTCCTGTCCAGGGGTAGGGTCTTCCAGGACAGGGGGTGGTGATCCCACTACACGATGGGGGTCTTCCTGGGCATGGGATGGTGATCCCTGTACAGGGTGGGGTCTTTCAGGACAGAGGGTGGTGATTCCTGTACAGGGGGATATTTCTGGTAAGGAGGTGGTGATTCCTGTCCAGGGGTAGGGTCTTCCTGAACAGGGGGTGATGATCCCAGTACAGGGTGGGGGTCTTCCTGGACAGAGGGTGGTGATCCCTGAACAGGGTAGTGGTCTTCCTGGACAGAGGGTGGTTATGCCCTTACAGGTTGAGGATGTGACTGTGCAGTGGGGGGCTTGAGCAAGGAGAGTGTTGCACAATCCGGATTCAGACGAAACCACAGCACTGAGACTGCCCTCCTCGCCGCCACAGATGACATCAGACATCAAATGGACAACGGCGAAACCTCAGCCCTCATCCTCCTCGACCTATCAGCCGCTTTTGACACCGTCTGCCACCGCACCCTACTGACCCGCCTCCAAGATGCCGGCATCCAAGATAAAGCCCTCCACTGGATCTCATCCTTCCTCTCCGACAGAACGCAGAGAGTCCGTCTCTCCCCTTTCCGCTCCAAAGCCACCAACCTCATCTGCGGCGTCCCCCAAGGATCCTCCCTCAGTCCCACGTTGTTCAACGTCTACATGGCCCCCCTCGCTCAACTGGCCCGCCAACACCACCTCAGCATCATCTCCTACGCCGACGATACCCAGCTCGTCCTCTCCCTGACCAAAGACCCGCTCACCGCCAAAACAAACCTCCACGAGGGACTAAAATCCATCGCCGATTGGATGAACAACAGTCGCCTGAAACTCAACTCCGACAAGACGGAAGTCCTCATCCTCGGACGCACCCCCTCGGCCTGGAACGACTCATGGTGGCCCTCCGTCCTCGGACTCCCACCCACCCCTGCCAGCCACGCAAGAAACCTCGGCTTCATCCTGGACTCCGCCCTCACCATGTCCAAACAGGTCAGCGCCGTCTCCTCCTCCTGTTTCAACACCCTTCGAATGCTCCGCAGAATCTTCAAGTGGATTCCAACAGAAACCAGAAAGACGGTGACCCAGGCCCTCGTCAGCAGCAGACTTGACTACGGCAACGCACTCTACACAGGCATACCAACCAAAGACATCAAACGCCTCCAACGTATCCAAAATGCCTCCGCCCGACTGATCCTCAACATACCTCGCCGAAGTCACATCTCCCCTCACCTAAAGGAACTCCACTGGCTCCTGGTAGACAAGAGGATAACCTTCAAACTCCTGACCCACGCTCACAAGGCACTTCACAACACCGGACCCTCCTACCTCAACACCAGACTCAACTTCTACACTCCAACACGTCAACTCCGATCCGCCAACCTCGCCCTCGCCATCGTACCCCGAATCCAGCGCAAGACATCCGGCGGCAGATCCTTCTCCTTCCTCGCCGCCAAGACCTGGAACTCTCTCCCCACATCTCTTCGCCAGACCCAGGACCTCCTCACATTCAGAAGGCTCCTCAAGACCTGGCTCTTCGACCGCTAATCCAGCAGCGCTCCCCCCCCCCCCCCTCAGCGCCTCGAAACCCTGACGGGTACATAGCGTGCTTTATAAATACCATGATTGATTGATTGATTGATTGCTGTCAAAAAATGTTGGTGCCCCTGTGCAGTTTTCCTAACCAGGGGCTGGGGGCAATATGGTGCCGGTAGATGTGTTGGCTCCCCTCCATGCAGTTTCTGTAAAGGCTGATTTGGTATTATTTTGAGTATGCCCTCCATCATCTTCATAGCCAATGCATGGTGTCTTGCACTCTCTTCCGTCTGTATGGCCATGATGTCATTCAGGCTCTTCCCCATGTCTTGCCACTGCAGATCCACCAGCAAGGGTGTGACCTGGGAGACGGGGATGTCAGGTGGGAGGTTGTGAGGAAGAGATTTGTGCCTAGGGGCTATCTGCTCCTCAACAGGGCTGGCATGTACCTCAGATGTTGGAGAAAAGGCCTGGAAGACACTGTCAGAGTAGGAGCGTATAGGGGAACCAACAAGTCTGACCTTGAGGTGAGGACTGTGAGGAGGTGATGGTTGTGTTGGGGTATATGAGGAATGGGCAATCCTTGGGGGTATAGGAGGAGGAGAAGGCACCATGCTGACCAGAGCAGATGTAGGCTTTGTTTCGATTGTCAACATTCATCAGCAAGTAGCAAACGTGTTTTATCCTATTCGAGGACTTCTTCAGGGCTCCAATGTGTATATCTTCAGTGTATTCATTTCTTAAGCTTGTGTCCAGTGTAATTGCATTAAAGGTCTCCACCTATCTGTTTGTCATCAGTGTAGAATACCCACAAGGAATACGTATCTTGTGGTCTTTGTATGCCTATTCCCTCAATGTCACTATTTCCAACTAGTAAGGAAACAGCGACATTGAGGGAACATAACAAATTGGAGATTGTCTTGAGGACTCTTGTCATCCATATGATTTATTTTGGAATAGGTCTGAATATAAAAATGGAAGCTTGAGATTAGAGGATTGAAACCGTGGGAGACCTTGATTTGGATTTTTGAGTATAATTAGTTGTTACCATGATTCATGATTGGTGCTTGGGTTCCTGTTTATTTTTGTGCTAGAGCTGATGCCCAAGTTAACGTGTGAAAAGGACTTACTCCTTTTCCCAGAGCACCTACAGTAATTATACACTTTTCCTACAGTGACAGGTGCGGTCTGATTTATGCCTCAGTCCTTTGTAAATCATTTGAGATGTAGGCTTTGATGGTATGCTGCGTGGGTCAACAAAATTTGTCAGGGGATCAACCTCTAGATCTGTTGGAATCCGGGCCTGAACTTCTTCCTCCTCTACTTCCTGTGCATATCTGGCAGCTGGAAGAGGAAGGGGTTCTCCCCTTGGATAGCCCGTAGCTCACCACTGGTGGGCGGTCCTTCCTCCTGACTGGAATCATCATCCTCACCACCTGTAAGTCAGAGGTTGCAACAGCCTAAGTATTTGCCTTACAATATCACGCGGTGCAACACAGGGATTCAGTCAATTATCTTCACATCAACAGATGTTCCACATGTGACCTGGTTTGTGTACACCTATACGTGACAGTTGACACTGTGGCATTAAGGTGTTTAATGCAGATGTACAATGCAAAAGCAAACTCACCAGCTACAACCACAACACTGTGTGGTATTGAGATCTCCCTTGATGTCAGCTACTGAAGTGGGCTCCTTGAGTATGTAGCACGAGATATGGTCCTTCATCCAACAGCTTGTGAAAGAAGGGGCACCATAGCTAATGTTCTGCATGATTTATATGTGAATATGCACACTTGGCACACACATCACTGATTATGTTGGGTACATTTTATACACCAACTTCAGATGTAATTTAATGTAAAGTTGAAATATCTGCTCATGCCCTTCCACGAGGATTTGGTTATTGTTCATGGGTAAGGTATCAATTGTTTACAACACTATATGACACACTTACCTGATGGGCGGATGGCAGTGAGTTTGACTGCTGCAGCCAGTATGTCTCCTTAACCCCTGGATAGTGTAATCCGTATCACTAAAGTAGTCCTGGCAGCAACTGTAATGTAACATACATGTCCAAAACTAAGTGCAAAGGATGATGGTGATGATTCTACATTTACATGTTAGAGATATAGACAAGTGATCTACAAGTTACAGGAGGCCCTCATATCAACCAGGAATCACACTTACAGTCAAACATGTATTTGGAGGTTGCTGAGAGCTAGAGTACAGAAATATCCAGGGTGCCCTGCACAGCCTACCTTTGGCCACACCTCCATTTTTAGCTGTATCATGCATCCTATGCATGATGTGGTATCTCCTAATTTGTAAAAGAGTCTTCCACAACGTGCAGAGCTGGCTCATCTTTAGACATCAGATTTTGTCACTGCATTGCAGAGTACATGTTTGATATACACAATTGAAGTGTGTAGAAGGCTGGCCTGGTTTGTGGTGGGTACCTTGGGTACTTCAACCTTATACCAGGTCCAGTTATCCCTTATTAGTGAAATGTAGTAGTGTTCTAGCAGCTTAGGTTGATAGAGGTAGCTATAGCAGAGCAGCTTAGGCTGAACTAGGAGACATGCAAAGCTCATGCAATACCACTTATAGTTACACAGTACTTATACACAAGTAAAGACAATACTCAGTGTTCCCAAAAATAAAGGTAGTTTATTTGGGTGACACAGTACCAAAAATATCTTAGAGGCAATACCCCTTCTGGAGGTAAGTATTATACACTATACATACACTAGACACCAAAATAAGGCAAGTAATTAGACATAGGATTGTGCAAACAATAGAAAATGCTATAGAATGGAATGGGAGAAAATAGGTGTAGGAGCAACACAAACCATATACTAAGAAAGTGGAATGCGAATCACGAATTCCCCCCTAGACAAGTGTAGTGTGTGCCGAATCGCTGGCAGAGTAAGAATACAGTAAAGGTAAGTAAATTACCCCACCCCAGAGCCCAGAAAAGAAGGAGTAAAGTACTGCAATTTTCCTACACTTCATGATTGGAATTATTGCAAGAACCAACCAAGTCTGCAAACAACAAACAGTGGATTCCTGGACCTGAAGACCTACAAAAGAAGGAGACCAAGTCCAGAAGTTGAAAGAAGTTCCAGGAAGGACAGGGGCCCATGACAACCAAGAAGAGGGTGGAAAAGAAGAGTCCCAGGTTGGACAGAGATTGCAGAAATACACCCTAGGAAGATGCCAGTGGGTTTCTGCATGATGCAAAGGATGTCCCACATTGTGAAGTTGGATGCAGGTGAGTTTTGTCACTGGATTCCTCCAACAAGACTTGGTTTTGGCAAAGTCGCGTTTTGCATCAACTAGACATTATCTGGACCCAGGAGGGACCTGGGGGCCTCAACTCTGTGTGAGGAGGAAGAGGGGGCACTCAGCACTTCAGAGAGCCCTCAGAGCACCAGATAGCACCCATGGTTGTCCCAGGACACAGCGACAAAGGAGGTGCAAAATTCAGTTGGTGCAGCACTACAAATCAAGGTCCCACGCCGCCGGAGATCAAATAAGTGAGTTGAGCGTCACAGGATAGAGTGCTGGGGACCTGGGCCAGGCTGTGCATGAAGGAATTTTGCAAATAGTGCACAGAGGCCTCAGGAGGTCAAGAGGACGTTGTGTAGAGGGGTACTGTCATTCTGGGGGAAGGAAAAGTCTTACCTCCTCCAAAGTGCGACAGAAGGACCTCAGGACAGTCTGTGTCAATGGGGGTCCACTCTCTGTCTTCCAAAGAGCATGCGTGTCACCAGGAGAGGAGTCCAAGAGAACGGGTCGTCGACTTAGAAGGTGCCTGCATGAGCAGGGGAGTGACTCCGTCTCCCCACAGGAGATTTCTTCAGTAATTCTGGTGCAGGGTGAAGACAGGGAGTCCTCAGAGCATGCACACCGTGGAAACTGTTTCAGTTGCTGGCTGGAGCTGAAGTTGCAGAAGAAAAGTATCCCTTGTGGATACTTTGTTGCTGTTGCAGCGGTTCCTGGAGCAGGCTGTGGTTGATCCGAGGTCAGAGGATGAAATAGTAGTTGCAGAGTATTCCTGCTGGAAACTTGCAAGTAGAATCTGAAGCGAGCCCACAGGAGAGACCCTAAATAGCCATGAGAGGGGGATTGGCTACCTTATCAGGTATGGACCTATCAGGATGGGTCTTTGATGTCACCTGCTGGCACTGGCCACTCAGAGCCCTCCAGTGTCCTGACACCTTGCAAAGCAAGATGGATGAAGCCTGGGACACACTGCAGGAGCTTTGGGCACCGCCTCTAGGGTGGTGATGGACAGGGGAGTGGTCATTCCCCTTTCCATTGTCCAGTTTCGCACCAGAGCAGGGGACAAGGGATCCCTGTACCGGTGTAGACTGGTGTATGCAAGGAGGGCACCATCTGTTCCCTTCAAAGAATGTCCAGAGGTGGCGGAGGCTACCCCTCCCCAGCTTGTAACACCTATTTCCAAAGGGAAAGGGTGTAATACCCTGCTCTCAGAGGAAATGCTTTGTTCTGCCTTCCTGGGACTGAGCTGCTCAGACCCCAGCAGGGCAGAACCCTGTCTGTGAGGTGGCAGCAGCTGTAGCTGCAGTGCAAGCCTCAGAGAACTGGTTTGGCAGTATTGGAGGTCCATAGTGGAGCCCCCAGGATGCATGGAATTGGCTCCCAATACCAGATTTGGAATGAGGGGACAATTCCATGATCTTAGACACCTTACCTGGCTATATTCGGAGTTACCATTGTGAAGCTACATATAGGTATTGACCTATATGTAGTGCACGCGTGTAATGGCGTCCCCACACTCACAAAGTCCGGGAAAATGGCCCTGAACTATGTGGGGGCACCTTTGGTAGTGCAAGGGTGCCCTCACACTTAGTAACTTTGCATTTAACCTTCAGCAAGTGAAGGTTAGACATATAGGTGACTTATAAATTACTTAAGTGAAGGAGTGTAGTCAAAAGTAATATTTCCTCTTCCTGGAAAATGGCCATAATTATTCCCATTTTTAAAAAGGGTAACAGGCAAGACCCTATCTGTTATAGGCCGATATCTCTTATAGATTCTACTGCTAAAATACTGGGGAGTGTGATTCTGACTCGATTGGAGGAATGGGTGGCGGAGGCAGAGATCCTCTCCCCAATCCAATATGGTTTTAGACCTAGTATTGGTACTATCGAACAAGCATTAAGACCCTCATTACAACATTGGCGGTAAATCCCGCTTACCGCCGTGCAGAAGACCGCCAACACACTGCCATGGAATTCCGCTGCAGCTATTACGACCCAGAGCTCGGAATCCGCCAAAATCTAGACATGGAATGGAAGGGTTACTCACCCATTGCACACCATGACACACACAGATGCAATAATCATGTCCTTACACCCCTGCAGGACCCCTACCCAATGTCATCGGACAGGAGGTTCCAGCCATGTCCACTCCACCCACAGAAGAGGCCCACAGTGATGACAGCAGCTCTGTCCAACTGGATCTAGATGACCAGCCCGGCCCATCTGGGACCTCGGGACAGTTGGTTCCCCTGACACACTCACAGGCCAACACAGACCCTCCCCCCTCAGGAAATACCAGCACAGCACCCACCCAGCGGGCCCATACCTCTGTCCCCAGGACACGTCAATCAGCAGTGTGTCCACCACTACAGGGAACCCAGGCTAACCCACCACCCCAAGAACAGCAGGGACCTGGGGGCAGTGGTAGTGGGCACACATTTCAGGGGACAGAGGCCCAGGAAAACCGGGGAACTGGGAGAGCTGCTGTGCGACAGGGGGAGGACAGGCCCAGGGAACCCACTCTCCACGCGGCCCTCTCCAACATCATGGGAACCTACCACCATTCCCAGGAGACAATGGCAACGGTACTGGCCAAGTTTCAGGAGACCCAGCGATTGCAGGAGGAGCAGTATTTAGGGTTCAGGGAGGAACTCAAATACCATCAATACCACGCTGGGCATCATTGTAGGCGTGCTGAAAGACCTTGTGGACTCCAGGAGGGACATTGTGGCACAACAAGGGGCCTCTGACACTAGCCAGGACGATGAACTGCCCACCACCTCTGCCGGCACTAGTGGACAGAAGGCCCCGCCACAGGACCAACAGGCCACCAGCACCCCACCCCCTGCAGAAGGAGAACCACCCCGCAAACGGTCCCTGAGATCCAGGACAAAGACAGAGAACAATGCCAAGACCCCCCCCCAAGAAATGAGACCACCCTGATTGTCATCCATCTGTCCCAGTTTGTAACCCTGTCCATCCTAAAACTGCCCCAGCTCCACTTCCTATGCCCCTTTGTACAATGCACCTGTGAGACTAATAGACTGGACTCGGCCATGGACATTCCCCCACCATCACCCCTGACCATTTTACAACTGCTTCCACTATTTAGCACGTAAATAAACACCCTTTAACACAAAAATATCTGGAGTCAGTCTGTGCTTTCACAATTGTGTATTTGCATTACCGGAGGGAAATAGCAATGTCCATTGTATATTCAACATACCTATGTCACACAGTTCGAGTCCATGAGGTAACATAGCACAGGTCACACAGTGGGACCTACATCTGTGAAATCGAAAAGGAAAGTGACAAATCAGGGTCCATTACAGGGTGAAAGTGACAGACAGATGAGAAGTTGAACAATTTTATGAGATGTAGGATGCAGTGATGTCGTCCTACCTGTGTCTCACTGGAAGTATTGATGGATCACGGTGTTTCTGTCATCAATGTCCTCTTCTTCTGCCTCCTCTTCTTCACTGTCCACAGGCTCCACAGCTGCAACAACACCTCCTTCAGGACCACCCTACTGCAGAAAGTGCACCTGTCGTCGCAAAGCCAAATTGTGTAGCATACAGCAGGCAAAGATGATCTGGCACACCTTCTTTGGTGAGTAGTATAGGGAACCACCTGTCATATGGAGGCACCGGAACCTGTTTGCCCATGTGCCTCATTGTAGCGTTCCTCTGCTCATGTCCTGGGATTCCTCACTGGGGTCAGTAGCCATGACAGGCTGGGGTACCTATAGTCACCCGCATATAGAGAGGGACAACTGTTAGACACATACTAACCATTAGGGACTACCCCAGACCAAGACAAATATTCACACTGTATAGGGTCCATGTCCTCACCTAATAGCCACACACGGTGCCTCTGGAGTTGCCCCATCACATAAGGGATGCTGCTATTCCTCAGAATGTAGGTGTCATGCACTGATCCTGGAAACTTGGCGTTCACATGGGAGATGTACTGGTCGGCCAAACACACCATCTGCACATTCATTGAATGGTAACTCTTCCGGTTTCTGTACACCTGTTCACTCCTGCGGGGGGACCAAGGCCACATGTGTCCCATCAATGCCACCTATGATGTTGGGGATATGTCCCAGGGCATAGAAGTCACCTTTCACTGTAGGCAAATCCTCCACCTGAGGGAACACGATGTAGCTGTGCATGTGTTTCAGCAGGGCAGACAACACTCTGGACAACACGTTGGAGAACATAGGCTGGGACATCCCTGATGCTGTGGCCACTGTAGTTTGAAAAGACCCACTTGCCAGGAAATGGAGTACTGACAGGACCTGCACTAGTGGGGGGATCCCTGTGGGATGGCGGATAGCTGACATCAGGTCGGGCTCCAACTGGGCCAACAGTTCCTGGATTGTGGCACGGTCAAGTCTGTAGGTGACAATTACATGTCGCTCTTCCATTGTCGACATCTCCACCAGCGGTCTGTATACCGGAGGATGCCGCCATCTCCTCACCTGCCCCAGTGGACGTGCCCTATGGGTGAGAACAGCGAGCACAGAGTCACCCAACACTGAGGTATCAAATAGAATATTTATTCCACACATTTGTCAATCCGCTATGTGCCTGTCTTAGTGTGTATGCAAGGCCTAGATATGTGTGACGCATTTACAATTAATACCATGTGGCCCCTTGAAATGGCGGCTGCCTGACCTGTAAGGTGGGACAAGGGGATATGAGGTAAATGTGCTGGCGTTGTACACCGTCGCGGTAGGCGGTCAGAGACCACGGCGCAATCGTGCATTGGTTAACATTGGACCCTATGGGTCCCAGGAGCCAATTACGATGTACACCGGCAGTGACGGTACGCACCGCCACGGACGTGACCATCATTTTCTCTCTATTCACTCACTTGATACCTGATCTTCGACAGGAGAGGACCTACACTGCAAGTGCTGCTGTGACCTCAGTCTGGAAGCGACAATGGCTCAAGTGTCTGGGGAAAGGGCCCCTGCCTTCACATCGGAGGAGTTGGACAGACTAGTGGATGGGGTCCTTCCCCAGTAAACGCAACCGTACGGTCCTCCAGACAAACAGGTGAGTACACTGTGAGCATGCTGTATGGGCAGTGCCTGTTTGGAGTGGCGTGGATGGGAGATACGGGGGGAATGAGGTGTGCATGAAATGACGTGGAGTGTATGTGCCTCAGGGTAAGGGTGGGAACGTGGGCCAATGACTGTGAAGGTCGGACGGTAATTGTTTGTCCATTTGCACTGTACTATTCCTGTAGGTCAGCGCCCACCAGAAGTAGGATATTTGGCGTGCCATCGTCAAGGAAGTCTGGACCCTGGGGGTCCACCACAGACTTGGCACCTACTACCCGAAGAGATGGGAGGACATTCGCTGCTGGACCAAGAAGACGGCGGAGGCCCAGCTGGGGATGGCCTCCCAACATGGACACCATGACCCCCCTGATGTTCCGGATCCTAGCGGTGGCGTATCTGGAGTTGGATGGGCGCTTGAGGGCATCACAGCAGCCACAAGGGGGTGAGTACACTCTCATTCATCTGATTCAGTGCGCATTTGAGGTGTCTGTGTGGGGGAGGTGGGCTGTGGGTACCCCTAGGCCAGGGCAAGTTTTGTAGGCAAGGTCTCTTCGTAAGGCAGCCCATGTGGCACCCCACCCCATCAGTGTTAAGGGCCATCTACCCCTAGTCAGGCTCCTGTGACGTGCATGTGTGCAACAATCGGGCATAGGCCTTGTACACCATGGCCCTGTGAGTAATCTAGGAACTCTAAGTGCATGGCCTAGTGCAGAGGGCTGCTGTGTCTGTAGTGCCCGCCAACGGTCGCGGTATTGCATGCACTAAACATGTCTTTCTACTTTCTTTCCCCCTCTTTTTGTGGTCTCCCTGTTCTTGTGTGCAATAACATCATCAGGTGGAGGAGCAGTGCCACCGGAGCAGGAGGGAGCTGCATCCCACATGGCCCTGGAGGGCAAGACTACGGTCTCCGAATTCACCAGTGGGACGGAGGGCGAGGGGAGCTCCACGGCGGGGACAGGAGCTGAGACCAGCGACACCGACTCATCCTCTGATGAGAGCTCTCTCACGGTGGCGGGCCCCTCTGTGCCCACCACATCTACAGGTACAGCTGCCACCCCCCCACTAGCACCGCCCTCCCAGCAGCCCTTCAGCGTGTGCCCCGTAGCCGCTCACCCAGGAGGGTGGGCATCTCCTTCGCCCCAGGCACCTCAGCCCCTGCCCCTGTCAGCCCTGCTGCAATCAGTCAGGAGGCCATTGACCTCCTCCGATCCCCCACTGTTAGGCAGTCTACCATTTTGAATGCCATCCAGGGTGTAGAGAGGCAGTTGCAACAGAAGAATGCATACCTGGAGGGCATTCATTCTGGTCAGGCAGCCCAACAACAAGCTTTTCGGACTCTGGCCTCAGCACTGATGGCAGCCATTGTGCCTGTGTCCAGCCTCCCCCCTCCAACTTTCTCAACCCGGACCCAATCCCCAGTACCTTAGCCTATCCTAAGCACACCATCAGACCAGCGTGCACACACCTCAACACACAAGGGTGGATCTGGAAAACATAAGCACCACACATCACACAAGCACTCACACAAGCATCATACCCATGCACACATACCAACATTCACTGCCTCCACTGTGTCCCCCTCCTCCTCGTCTCCCTCCTCCCTCCCTGTCACATCTCCACTCGTATCTGCATGCACTACATCTTCAGCCACTACCTCCATCACCAGCATGCCCATCACCACACACCGCTCACGTGCACTCACCACCCCCACTACCATTCACACACCCCCAGTGTCCTCCCCCAGTGTGTCTATGAGCCCACCTCCCAAAATACACAAACGCAGTCACACACCCACCCAACAGCCATCCACCTCACGACAGCCTCCAGCCCATGCACCTTCACCCAAAGTCAGCAAACTAACACCTCCTACAACCACTACCTCTTCCTCCACTCCCAAACCCCCTCCACCTACCCGTCCCAGTGTGTCTAAAAAGCTTTTCCTGGCTAATCTTGACCTCTTCCCTTCACCTCCCCCACCCCTTCCATCCCCTAGGGCACACCCAGCACCTCAGCCACCACTTCACCGTGGTGCAAGCAGTAACCGGCTTCTGGAGTGCGCCAGGCGGCAGGGCAGCCAGTGTGCCACGGAGCCATGCCAAGGACAGCCCCCCACCTCAGAAACATAAGAAGTTGGCCACAGCCCGGAGGGAGAAGGGCAAAACACCTGCCACCAAGGGCTCTCCCAGGACTACAGTTGGGAGTGGGAAGACGGCTGCGCCACCATCCAAGGTGGGGAATGGGCAGAGGAAGAAAGGGAAGTCGCTGCCAACCTGCACAGCGGACAAGACCACCACCAGCACCGCCACATGCACCACCACCACCAGCACCGCTTCCCAGGACCCGACCGCCACCTGCACCCCTGCCCAGGACACCGCTGCCAGCAGCACCGCTGCCCAGGACACCGCCGCCACCAGCACTGCTGCCCAGGACACCACCCGCCGCCAGCAGCACCGCTGCCCAGGACACCACCAGCACCGCTGCCCAGTACACCGCCGGCAGCAGCACTGCTGCCCAGGACACTGCCGCCGCTACTGAGCCAGCAGCACGCCCACTAAGCCACCCACCAGCACCGCTGGCCAATGAGCGCCGCAAGCACCGCCGCTACTGAGGCCACGCCACATCATGTGCCAGTGGCACCACCGCAGACATGGCTGCCATCCCCAGTGGTCAGTCATACGAAGTTGGTGGTCAGTTCCAGGGGCCTGGACAACTTCCATGTCGGCCCACCGTCAGAGGAGTGTCACATCCACTACCTCTGTCCTTGGCAGGATGAAGCACTCTGGGCACAAAGGCCAGTCCAGAACCAGTGGAGTATCACATCCACTACCTCAGTCCTTGGCAGGATGAAGCACTCTGGGCACAAAGGCCCCTCCAGAACCAGTGGAGTATCACATCCACTATCTCAGTCCTTGGCAGGATGAAGCACTCTGGGCACAAAGCCCCCTCCAGAACCAGTGGAGAAAGGCATCCACTACCTCAGTCCTTGGCAGGATGAAGCACTCTGGGCACAAAGGCCCCTCCAGAACCAGTGGAGCATCACATCCACTACCTCAGTCCTTGCCAGGATGAAGCACTCTGGGCACAAAGTCCCATCCAGAACCAGTGGAGTGTCACATGCACTACCTCAGTCCTTGGCAGGATGTAGCACTCTGGGCACAAAGCCCCCTCCAGAACCAGTGGAGTGTCACATCCACTACCTCAGTCCTTGGCAGGATGAAGCACTCTGGGCACAAAGGCCGCTCCAGAACCAGTGGAGTATCACATCCACTACCTCAGTCCTTGGCAGGATGAAGCACTCTGGGCACAAAGGCCCCTCCAGAACCAGTGGAGTATCACATCCACTACCTCAGTCCTTGGCAGGATGAAGCACTCTGGGCACAAAGCCCCCTCCAGAACCAGTGGAGACTGTTATCCACTTGAGAGACTGTGGCTTTGCACTCCCCAGGATGCAGCATTGGGCAAATCACCCACTGTAGAGACTTGTGAGACTGTGGCTTTGCACTAACCAGGATGCAGCAGTGGGCAAACCACCCACTGGAGAGACTTGTGAGACTGTGGCTTTGCTGTCCCTAGGATAATGCAGTGGGCAACCCACCCACTGTAGAGACTTGTGAGACTGTGGCTTTGCACTCCCCAGGATACATGAAATGGGCATGGGGCCCCTTCGTGGAGCTGGCGTTGTGCACTCATGCGGCTGAGGTGCCCCCCTTCCCTTCCCCCTGAGGTTCCTGTGTATTTTCGATCTGATGCCCCAGCAGTGTTCTCTCCGTTTGGAGTCTGGTATTGAGTGTGGTCCTCGCCCATGCATTTTGGGCCTAGTGGTCCACGGACTGTGAATAGTGCACCATCCGGACTTATATAGTTGGTGTACATAGTTGTTTATACTGTATTTAGATTTTTGGCTCATGTATTTTTCATGATTGCAATCGTTCAACTCATTTCCTTTTGTCCTTGCGTTCTTCCAGGGGGAGTTGGGGGGGGGGGCAATGTAACGTTTCAGCATGTATTGGTGTGTGTGTTGTGGGTGAGGGTGGGGGTGAGGGTGGAGGTGTTGCGTGTTGCTTGTGTGTGTCTCTCTCTTTTCCCTCCTGTAGGAAAGTACCATCTTGCCTGGCATGTTACCCCCATTTTTCAATGTATATATGTTGTTTTAGTTGTATGTGTCACTGGGACCCTGCTAGCCAGGGCCCCAGTGCTCATAAGTGTGCCCTGAATGTGTTACCTGTGTTATGACTAACTGTCTCACTGAGGCTCTGCTATCCAGAACCTCAGTGGTTATGCTCTCTCATTTCTTTCCAAATTGTCACTAACAGGCTAGTGACCAATTTCACCAATTCACATTGGCATACTGGAACACCCTTATAATTCCCTAGTATATGGTACTGAGGTACCCAGGGTATTGGGGTTCCAGGAGATCCCTATGGGCTGCAGCATTTCTTTTGCCACCCATAGGGAGCTCTGACAATTCTTACACAGGCCTGCCACCGCAGCCTGAGTGAAATAACGTCCACAATATTTCACAGCCATTTACCACTGCACTTAAGTAACTTATAAGTCACCTATATGTCTAACCTTTACCTGGCAAAGGTTAGGTGCAAAGTTACTTAGTGTGTGGGCACCCTGGCACTAGCCAAGGTGCCCCCACATTGTTCAGGGCAAATTCCCCGGACTTTGTGAGTGCGGGGACACCATTACACGCGTGCACTACACATAGGTCACTACCTATGTGTAGCTTCACAATGGTAACTCCGAATATGGCCATGTAACATGTCTATGATCATGGAATTGCCCCATCTATGCCATCCTGGCATTGTTGGAACAATCCCATGATCCCAAGGGTCTCTAGCACAGACCCGGGTACTGCCAAACTGCCTTTTCAGGGGTTTCACTGCAGCTGCTGCTGCCAACCCCTCAGACAGGTTTCTGCCCTCCTGGGGTCCAGCCAGGCTTGGCCCAGGAAGGCAGAACAATGGACTTCCTCAGAGAGAGGGTGTTACACCCTCTCCCTTTGGAAAAAGGTGTTAAGGCAGGGGTGGAGTAGCCTCCCCCAGCCTCTGGAAAATGCTTTCATGGGCACAGATGGTGCCCATTTCTGCATAAGCCAGTCTACACCGGTTCAGGGACCCCTCAGCCCTGCTCTGGCGCGAAACTGGACAAAGGAAAGGGGAGTGACCACTCCCCTGACCTGCACCTCCCCTGGGAGGTGCCCAGAGCTCCTCCAGTGTGAACCAGACCTCTGCCATCTTGGAAAAAGAGGTGCTGCTGGCACACTGGACTGCTCTGAGTCACCAGGGCCAGCAGGTGACGTCAGAGACTCCATCTGATAGGCTCCTTCACGTGTTGCTAGCCTATCCTCTCTCCTAAGTAGACAAACCCTCTTTTCGGGCTATTTAGGGTCTCTGCTTTGGGGATTTCCTTAGATAACGAATGCAAGAGCTCATCAGAGTTCCTCTGCATCTCTCTCTTCACCTTCTGCCAAGGAATCGACTGCTGACCATGCTGGAAGCCTGCAAAACTGCAACAAAGTAGCGAAGACGACTACTGCAACTCTGTAACGCTGATCCTGCCGCCTTCTCGACTGTTTTCCTGGTGGTGCATGCTGTGGGGGTAGTCTGCCTCCTCTCTGCACTAGAAGCTCCGAAGAAATCTCCCGTGGGTCGACGGAATCGTCCCCCTGCTACCGCAGGCACCAAAGAACTGCATCACCAGTCCCCTGGGCCTCCTCTCAGCACGACGAGCGAGGTACCTTGAATCCAGCAACTCTGTCCAAGTGACTCCCACAGTCCAGTGACTCTTCAGTCCACGTTTGGTGGAGGTAAGTCCTTGCCTCCCCACGCCAGACTGCATTGCTGGGAACCGCGTCTTTTGCAGCTACTCTGGCTCCTGTGCATTTTTCCAGGATTTCCTTTGTGCACAGCCAAGCCTCGGTCCACGGCACTCTAATCTGCATTGCACGACCTCCTGAGTTGTCCTCCGGCGGCATGGGACTCTCTTGTGCAACTTTGGGTGAGCACCGTTTCACTCCACTTCGTAGTGCCTGTTCTGGCACTTCTGCGGGTGCTGCCTGCTTCTGAGAGGGATCCTTGTCTTGCTGGACGCCCCCTCTGTCTCCTTACGCAATTGGCGACATCCTGGCCTCTCCTGGGCCACAGCAGCATCCAAAAACCCTAAACCGCAAGCTTGCAGCTAGCAAGACTGGTTTGCGGTCTTTCGGCAGGAAAACACTTCTGCACAACTCTCCACGATATGGGACATCCATCCTCAAAAGAAGAAGTTTCTAGCCCTTGTCGTTTCTGCAGAATCCTCAGCATCTACTGCCTAGTAGCAGCTTCTTTGCACCCACAGCTGGCATTTCCTGGGCATCTGCCCACTCTCGACTTGATCGTGACTTTTGGACTTGGTCCCCTTGTTCCACAGGTAACCTAGTCTGGAAATCCATCATTGTTGCATTGCTGGTGTTGGTCTTTCCTGCAGAATTCCCCTATCACGACTTCTGTGCTCTTTGGGGCACTTTAGTGCCCTTTGCACTCACTTTTCAGGGTCTTGGGGTGGGCTATTTTTCTAACCCTCATTGTTTTCTTACAGTCCCAGCGACCCTCTACAAGGTCACATAGGTTTGGGGTCCATTCGTGGTTCGCATTCCACTTTTGGAGTATATGGTTTGTGTTGCCCCTATCCCTATGTGTCCCCATTGCATCCTGTTGTAACTATACATTGTTTGCACTGTTTTCTATTACTATACTGCATATTTTTGATATTGTGTACATATATCTTGTGTATATTTGCTATCCTCATACTGAGGGTACTCACTGAGATACTTTGGCATATTGTCATAAAAATAAAGTACCTTTATTTTTAGTATATCTGTGTATTGTGTTTTCTTATGATATTGTGCAAGTGACACTAGTGGTACTGTAGGAGCTTCACTCGTCTCCTAGTTCAGCCTAAGCTGCTCTGCTAAGCTACCATTATCTATCAGCCTAAGATGCTAGACACCCTATACACTAATAAGGGATTCCTGGGCCTGGTGCAAGGTGTAAGTACCCCTTGGCACTCACTACAAGCCAGTCCAGCCTCCTACATTGGTTGTGCAGCGGTGGGATATGTACTTTGCAACTACTTACCACTTTTGTCATTGTACTTTTCATAAGAGAAAAATATACAAAACAAGTTCAGTGTATGTACACCTAACCAAAATGTTTTGCTTTTCTCCTTTCACTTCTTTGGTAAGTACTGAAAAGTACTTCTAAACTTTCTAAAAAGTTATTAAAAAGTTTAAAAAGTTTTTTTTCTGTCTTTCAAAAAGTTCTGAAAAACGTTTTCTCACTTTTTCTATCACTTAAACACTTTCTAAAATGTCTGGCACAGGCCAAACTGTTGATCTGTCCAAACTTGCTTATGATCACCTTAGCTGGAAAGGAGCAAGGAGTCTCTGCATAGAAAGAGGTTTAAGTGTAGGGAAGAATCCCTGTAGAGATCTGTTGGTTAATATGCTTGTTGAACAGGATAAGGCCAGAGGTGGCACTTCTGTTGAGAAATTAGCTGATGGTTCCCAATCTGACCCTGGGGCACCCCTAACAAAATATTTAGAAGGGAAACTTCCTAGCCTGCCCATTAGCAGACAACCTAGCATAGCTGGTACTGATGTAGAGTCACATCATAGTAATAGTGTTGTCTCACATCACAGTAAAATAATTCCTTCTCATCATAGTAGAAGTGCTGTTTCTGTTAGCCAAGCTGTTAGGGTGCCATCTGTTAGGGCCAGGTCTCCTTCTGTTCATTCTCAGCATACCTCTGTTTCTAGACATGCCTCTCCCACCCACCCTGATGACAGAATGTTAGAAAGGGAGCTCAATAGATTGAGAGTGGAACAATCCAGGCTGAAGCTCAAGAAGCAACAGTTGGATTTAGATAGACAGTCCTTAGAAATTGAAAGAGAAAGACAGAAAATTGGGATGGAAACCCATGGTGGCAGCAGCAGTATTCCCAATAGTCATCCTGCAAGAGAGCATGATTCTAGGAATCTGCATAAGATAGTTCCCCCTTATAAGGAGGGGGATGATATTAACAAGTGGTTTGCTGCGCTTGAGAGGGCCTGTGTTGTACAGGATGTCCCTCAAAGGCAGTGGGCTGCTATCCTATGGCTATCATTTAGTGGAAAGGGTAGGGATAGGCTCCTTACTGTGAAAGAAAGTGAAGCCAATGATTTCAAAGTTCTTAAGAATGCACTCCTAGATGGTTATGGCTTAACCACTGAACAGTACAGCATGAAGTTCAGAGAAACCAAAAAGGAGTCTTCACAAGACTGGGTAGACTTTGTTGACCATTCAGTGAAGGCCTTGGAGGGGTGGTTACATGGCAGTAAAGTTACTGATTATGAAAGCCTGTATACCTTAATCTTGAGAGAGCATATTCTTAATAATTGTGTGTCTGATTTGTTGCACCAGTACCTGGTGGACTCTGATCTGACCTCTCCCCAAGAATTGGGAAAAAAGGTAGACAAATGGGTCAGAACAAGGGTGAACAGAAAAGTTCATACGGGGGTGACAAAGATGGCAAGAAGAAGAATGGTAAGTCTTCTTACAAGAGTAGGGACAAATCTAAAAATGAGTCTTCATCAGGCCCACAAAAACACTCTGGTGGGGGTGGTGGGCCCAAATCCTCTTCAAATCAAAACAAAGAAAAGAAACCATGGTGCTATTTATGTAAAATAAAAGGCCATTGGACAACAGATCCCAGTTGTCCAAAGAAAAGCACCAAGCCTCCTACCACTACAACCCCTGCTGCTACACCTAGTGCCCCTAGTAATAGCAGTGGTGGTGGGAGCAAACCTACTAATAGCCAATCCAAGGGAGTAGCTGGGCTCACTTTTGCTAACTTAGTTGGGGTTGGTCTGATTAGGGAGACCACAGAGGCTGTGTTAGTCTCTGAGGGGGCTATTGATTTAGCCACCTTGGTTGCTTGTCCCCTTAACATGGATAAGTACAAGCAACTACCCCTAATAAATGGTATTGAGGTTCAGGCCTACAGGAACACAGGTGCCAGTGTTACAATGGTAATAGAAAAACTGGTCCACTCTGAACAACACCTACTTGGTCACCAGTACCAAGTAACCGATGCTCATAACAACACCCTTAGCCACCCCATGGCTGTTGTGAATCTCAACTGGGGGGGGGTTACTGGCCCAAAGAAAGTTGTGGTAGCCTCAGATTTACCTGTAGACTGTCTATTAGGAAATGATTTAGAGACATCAGCTTGGGCAGAAGTGGAGTTGGAGGCTCATGCAGCAATGCTGGGCATTCCAGGGCATATTTTTGCTTTGACCAGGGCTCAGACCAAAAAGCAAAAAGGACAGGGTGACTTGGATCCTGGAAGAATGGACCAAGTGCTCCCTAAAGCTTGGGCTAGTAGAAGTAAATCACTACCTACTATCCCTCCCTCTACAGTGGATTCTACTTCTGAGGAAGAAGAATTTCCACCCTGTGCAGAACCTACACCAGAGGAGCTGGAAGCAGACACTGCTGAGCTTTTGGGTGAAGGGGGGCCTGCCAGGGAGGAGCTGAGTGTGGCACAGCATACCTGTCCCACACTAGAGGGTCTAAGACAGCAAGCTGTCAAACAAGCAAATGGGGATGTCAGTGACTCTCACAGAGTTTACTGGGAGGACAACCTCTTGTACACTGAAGCAAGGGATCCAAAACCTGGAGCTGCCAGGAGATTGGTGATTCCTCAGGAGTACAGAAAGTTCCTCCTAACTCTAGCCCACGACATTCCCTTAGCTGGACATTTGGGGCAAATGAAAACTTGGGACCTGCTTGTTCCCTTGTTTCATTGGCCTAGAATGTCAGAGGACACAAAGGAATTTTGTAAGTCCTGTGAAACCTGTCAAGCCAGTGGCAAGACAGGTGGCACTCCAAAGGCACGCCTTATTCCACTGCCTGTGGTTGGGGTTCCCTTTGAAAGGGTAGGGGTTGACATAGTTGGCCCCCTTGACCCTCCTACTGCTTCAGGCAATAGGTTTATCTTGGTGGTAGTGGACCATGCCACCAGATATCCTGAAGCAATTCCTCTAAGGACCACTACAGCTCCTGCAGTGGTAAAGGCCCTCCTGGGAATCTTTTCCAGGGTGGGCTTCCCAAAAGAGGTGGTATCAGACAGGGGAAGCAATTTCATGTCTGCTTACTGAAAGGCCATGTGGAAGGAGTGTGGTGTGACATACAAGTTCACCACACCCTATCATCCACAAACAAATGGACTGGTGGAGAGATTTAACAAAACTCTCAAAGGCATGATTATGGGACTCCCTGAAAAACTCTCCAGGAGATGGGATATCCTTTTACCATGCCTCCTTTTTGCTTACAGGGAGGTACCCCAGAAAGGAGTTGGCTTCAGCCCCTTTGAACTCCTATTTGGACACCCTGTGAGAGGTCCTCTAACACTTGTTAAGGAGGGTTGGGAACAACCTTTAAAAGCTCCAAAGCAAGACATAGTGGACTATGTAATTGGCCTCAGATCAAGGATGGCTGAGTACATGAAAAAGGCCAGTAAAAACCTTCAGGCCAGCCAAGAGCTCCAGAAGCAATGGCATGACCAGAAGGCTGTTTTGGTTCAGTACCAACCAGGGCAGAAAGTGTGGGTCTTGGAGCCTGTGGCCCCAAGAGCACTCCAAGAAAAATGTAGTGGACCCCACATAATTGTTGAGAAAAAGGTTGAAGTCACCTACTTAGTTGACTTAGGCACTGCCAGGAGTCCCCTTAGGGTGCTCCATGTCAATCGCCTGAAACCCTACTATGACAGGGCTGATCTCACCCTGCTCATGGCAACTGATGAGGGACAGGAAGAAGAGAGTGGCCCTCTCCCTGATCTCTTCTCTTCAACAGAACAAGATGCTCTAGTGGAAGCTGTTGTACTGGCAGATTGTCTTACTGCTGAGCAGAAAGACCACTGCATAAATCTCCTGGGTCAGTTTTCTAAACTCTTCTCTACTGTGCCAGGTACCACTTCTTGGTGTGAGCACACTATAGATACTGGAGACAGCTTGCCTGTCAAAAGTAAGATCTACAGGCAGCCTGACCATGTCAGAGACTGCATAAAGCAAGAGGTGCAGAAAATGCTTGAACTGGGAGTGGTTGAGCACTCTGAAAGTCCATGGGCCTCTCCTGTGGTACTTGTACCAAAACCTCATTCCAAGTATGGAAAGAAGGAAATGCGGTTTTGTGTAGACTACAGAGGTCTCAACCAGGTAACCAAAACTGATGCTCACCCTATACCCAGGGCAGATGAGCTCATAGATACACTGGCATCTGCCAAGTATCTAAGCACTTTTGATTTGACTGCAGGGTATTGGCAGATCAAATTATCAGAAGATGCAAAAGCAAAAACTGCATTTTCAACCATTGGAGGCCATTACCAATTCACAGTAATGCCTTTTGGATTGAAAAATGAACCTGCCAGTTTTCAAAGGTTGGTGAATACAGTCCTGCAAGGGCTGGAAGCTTTTAGTGCAGCATATCTAGATGATATAGCTGTCTTTAGCTCCAGCTGGGATGATCACCTGGTCCACCTATGGAAAGTTTTGGAGGCCCTGCAAAAGGCAGGCCTCACTATCAAGGCTTCAAAGTGCCAGATAGGGCAGGGGAAGGTGGTTTATCTGGGACACCTGGTTGGTGGAGAACAGATTGCACCACTTCAGGGGAAAATCCAAACTATTATAGATTGGGTTCCCCCTACTACTCAGACTCAGGTGAGAGCCTTTTTAGGCCTCACTGGGTACTATAGGAGGTTCATAAAGAACTATGGCTCTATTGCAGCCCCTCTTAATGACCTCACTTCAAAGAAAATGCCCAAGAAGGTATTATGGACAGCAAACTGTCAGAAAGCTTTTGAGGAGCTGAAGCAGGCCATGTGCTCTGCACCTGTCCTGAAAAGCCCCTGTTACTCGAAGAAATTAATCGTTCAAACTGATGCATCTGAATTAGGGGTAGGCGCAGCCTTATCACAACTTAATTCTGAGGGCCAGGATCAACCTGTTGCTTTTATCAGCAGGTGGTTGACCCCTAAAGAAAAGCGTTGGTCTGCCATAGAGAGGGAGGCCTTTGTTGTGGTCTGGGCACTGAAGAAGTTGAGGCCATACCTGTTAGGCACTCACTTCATTGTTCAGACAGACCACAAACCTCTACTTTGGCTAAAACAAATGAAAGGTGAAAATCCTAAATTGTTGAGGTGGTCCATATCCCTACAGCGAATGGACTATACAGTGGAACATAGACCTGGGAGTACCCACTCCAATGCAGATGGGTAATGACTAGTCTTATTGTCCTTCATTTGGGGGGGGTTGTGTAGGAAAGTACCATCTTGCCTGGCATGTTACCCCCATTTTTCACTGTATATATGTTGTTTTAGTTGTATGTGTCACTGGGACCCTGCTAGGTGACTTGGTGAATAGAGGGAAGCTTTGGTTGATCATGGAATCTCTGGGGGTTGATTGGAACTTGTTGGAGCTAATCAAACACCTATACACTGACCTAACGGCTTCGGTGCAGTATGGGCGGCACGGAGAGAGGTCTTCCCCCTTTCCATATATGTGAGGAGTGAGACAGGGCTGTATTTTAGCACCTTTTTTGTTTCTGTTATATATAAACGGTCTTTATGGATTTTTAGTGAAAAATGGAAAGGATTTCCCTAGGATGGGTTTGAGACAATTCCCGGTCCTTCTGTATGCCGATGATGCGGTTTTAATTGCCCGCACATTGAATGGCCTGCAAAGCTTGCTGGACCTATTTTTAAATTTTATGCAAGACTTAGACTTGAAAGTAAACTTTACGAAGTCATATGCCATGACTTGCGGCCCCCGAAATACAAGATCTAAACGTTTTTCAATATGGGAGGGAACATTATAAATAAAGTAAAAGACTTTTGTTAATTAGACCTGCATGTAAGCTCTTCTACGTCATGGAATTCCCACCTTATTATTAAGACCCGCCAAATGGTGAGAAATCTGGAAGCGATATTTCTTTTTGCGCGTAAATTAGGCCACCGACCAGTCCATCAGATTATTATGCTCTACAATTCCAAATGCGTATCAGCAGACACATATGGGGCAGGTCTGTGGGGACAGACCAAAGCAGACTCCAACAGGTTGAAAATACATTTTTGCATAGACTATTGATGGTACCCAAGAATGTCTGCAAACATCATCTGTCATGAGGAACTGGGAATACAACATATTGAGGACCTAATTTCTGTTGCCCCACTCTTGCTTTGGGTAAAAATTTGGTCAAACCCGGCGGCCAGATTGACTCAAAATTGTATGGCCGACTGCATACAATTGGCCAATTCTCATAGAATTTAGTGGCTTACACTTTTGCAAACTTCTTTTGGGAGCTTAGGTTTGGAAAATATGTTCACTCATCCAGAGGGCCTGTCTACTAATGCAAACCTATTGGTTAAAAAACTGCATCAGAGTATATCTCAAACCTTAGATTCCTTGGGGCTTTGACATTAAAATCCTTTGAACACTATGTCCAGATTTCAAGAACAAGATCAATGGAATCTTATTTAACATGGTTTTCGTGCTCCTCATTTTACTCTAACTTGGTTTTATTCAGACTGAATTTGATACATTTTATAGTGGCCTTTCCAAAGCAATGTATTTGGCAGAAAGTGCTTCCGAATTGTCCTTGTGACGCTGTTTCTAAGCAAAATACGTCTCACTTTTTTTTATTCTGCCCACTTTATTCTGTTCCTAGATATACTTTTATATTACCTCTTTTACGTAAATCACGAGGTATTTCTCACAAGGATGCACTGTTTTATGTTCAAAAATTGGCATCTATACAAACATATTATGCTGTTTTAAATTTTATCAGCCCTACTATTGCCATTAGAAAACGATACGAACGGGTGGAAGTAGTGGAATAGTTTAAGATTTTAATTTTGTTTTTGCCCTGCTTATTTTACGTTATATTTTCTTTTAGGTACAATGTTTGGATAAATCGATTTTAGCTATCATTTTTAGTCACATACACTGTTTATGTGAATAATGCTCTGTTAGAAATGTTTTAAATCTTTGTCTCTTATTCTTATGTGAAATGATTTTGTACTTTAATGGCATTCTGCCGAATAAAGGAATTTTGACTAACTGACTGACTGACTACTTGATTGCAGTGGAAATGGCTTTGAAATAACGTGTTTGTTATTTCACGCAGGCTGCAGTGGCAGGCCTGTGAAAGGGTTTGTCTGAGCTCCTTATGTGAGCAAATGAAATGCTGCAGCCCATAAGGATCACCTGGAACCCCAATGCCCTAGGTACCAAGATACCTTATACTAGGGACTTATAAGGGGGGTCCAGTGTGCCAATTGAAATTGGTAAATGAAGTCACTAGCCTACAGTGACAAATTTAAAAGCAGAGAGAGCAAAAGCACTGAGGTTCTGATTAGCAGGGCCTCAGTGCCACAGTCAAACACTATACAGACAAACACATTAGGCCATAAACTATGAGCACTGGGGTCCTGACCAGCAGGATCCCAGTGAGATGGGCAAAAACATAATGACATACAGGTAAAAAAGGTAACATGCCAAGGAGATGGAACTTTCTTACACAACCCCCCAAACCAGGGACAATAAGGCTAACCTTGCCCAGGTGAGTCTTCATTGTCTAAGTGGAAATATCTGGAGAGCCCATCTGTATTGGAGTGGGTACTCCCAGGTCTATGTTCCACTGTATAGTCCATCCCCTGTAGGGAAATGGACCACCTAAACAATTTAGGGGTTTCACCTATCATTTGTTTAAGCCATAATAGAGATTCGTGGTTTGTCTGAACAATGAAGTGAGTCCCAAACAAGTAGGATCTCAGCTTCTTCAGTGCCCAGACCACAGCAAAGGCCTCCCTCTCTATGGCAGACCAACGCCTTTCTCTAGGGACAACCTGCTAATGAAAGCAACAGGTTGATCCTGGCCCTCTGGGGACTTATAAGGGGGGTTCCAGTGTGCCAATTGAAATTGGTAAATGAAGCCTCTAGCCTACAGTGACAAATTTAAAAGCAGAGAGAGCATAAGCACTAAGTTTCTGATTAGCAGAACCTCAGTGACACAGTTAAGCACTATACAGACACACACATTAAGCCATAAACTATGAGCACTGGGGTCCTGACCAGCAGGCCCCCAGTGAGACAGGCAAAAACATACTGACATACAGGTAAGAAATGGGGGTAACATGCCAAGGAAGATGGTACTTTCCTACATAGAGTAGCAGATGAAGTGCGGTGTCCCATTAATTCTGATAGTTGCTGTATTTTGCTACACAAACAGCAGACAACGGAGTTATAATCCTTGATTGCACCCAGGCCCAAGCCATCCTTTCTGTCCTTCTGCATGTGTCAGTAGTCTAATTCACGAATACAAGGCTGCAAATGTCTGAAATTCTATTTTTGTAGCTATAACGCCCTTGTGCTAGTGCTGTGTTGCAGGTCTTCTCATGTCCCAGGGCTGCTTAGTGCATGAGGAACTTCTGTTATTGCTGGCCTAGATCAAATCACTGCCACCTGGGATGCACTTGCCAAGGACAAACTATTGCTCCAGGCTTCTGTACATCCCAGGGTCGTACTTGTGCCATCATACTGTAGTGTGAGGGACACTCTTTGTATCATGGCTGTACTTCTGCAAGAAAAGCCTTTTGCCGACGGCTGCTGTATTTGTCGGGGTGTGCTGTGCTTCAGAGCTTCCATGAAGCAGCTTTTCACTGGGAGAGTCGAAAACTTGTGTAATTTACCCATTTACTGGTAATCCAAAATCTGTTATTTGGCACACAATTTTTGAGGGAAAAATATTTGCTTAGTACAACGTGCAATTATGTGATGTGGCATAATAGCACAACTTCTGAAATGTCACATAACATGCTTAACACAAAAGTACTGAAATTAGGCAAAATTATACTAGTGTAACTGAAATATCACATGGGCCTATTTTTCGCATGGAATAGCTCATTAATAATCTTTTGCTTTTCTTTAGTGCTCACTGTAGGAGGCTAACCTAGTTTGTATTGGGTACCTATTGTACTTACACCTTATACCAGGTCCAGTTATCCTTTATTAATAAAATGTAGTCAGTGTCTAGAAGCCAGGCTCTCTAGGGGTAGCTGTAGCTGAGCAGCCAAGGCTTATGTAGGAGACATGAAAAGCTCATGCAATACCACTGTAGTCACACAGTACTCACACACATGAAAGAAAATTCTCCATGTTACAAAAATAAAGGTACTTTATTTCAGTGACACAAATGCCAAAAATACCATAGAGACCATACTCCCTTAGGAGGTAAGGAATACACAAAGTATGTACAATAGTATGCAAAAACAGGTGTAAAAACAGTTAGAAAGCAGTGCAAATAGTGAAAATCACAATAGTTAGAAATGCGCCTGGGGAAGCACAAACCATATACTAAGAAAGAGGAAAGCGAATGTCGGTTTCCCACCTAGGAAAGTGTAGTGTGTAGAGGGTCGCTGCCACTGCAGCCTGAGTGAAATAACGTCCACGCTATTTCACAGCCATTTTACACTGCACTTAAGTACCTTATAAGCCACCTATATGTCTAAACCTCACCTAGTGAAGGTTAGGTGCAAAGTTACTAAGCTAAGGTGCCCCACATAGTTCAGGGCAATTTTCCCGGACTTTGTGAGTGCGGGGACACCATTACACGCGTGCATTACATATAGGTCAATACCTATATGTAGCTTCACAATGGTAACTCCGAATATGGCCATGTATCATGTCTAAGATCATGGAATTGTATTAGGGTGCCAATCCCATGCATCCCCGGGGCTCCAGCATGGACTCCGGGTACTGCCAAACCAGCTCGCTGGGGTTTTCACTGCAGCTACCGCTGCTGCCAACCCACAGACAGGCTTCTGCCCTCCTGGGGTCTGGGCAGCCCAGTCCCAGGAAGGCAGAACAAAGGATTTCCTATGAGAGAGGGTGTTACACCCTCTCCCTTTGGAAATAGGTGTTAAGGGTTTGGGAGGCGTAGCCTCTCCCAGCCTCTGGAAATGATGCTTTGAAGGGCACAGATGGTGCCCTCCTTGCATAAGCCAGTCTACACCGGTTCAGGGATCCCCCAGCCCCTGCTCTGGCGTGAAACTGGAGAGAGGAAAGGGGAGTGCCCACTCCCCTGTCCATCACCACCCCAGGGGTGGTGCCCAGAGCTCCTCCAGTGTGTCCTAGACCTCTGCCATCTTGAATGCAGAGGTGTGAGGGAACAATGGAGGCCTCTGAGTGGCCAGTGCCAGCAGGTGACGTCAGAGACCCCTCCTGATAGGTGCTTACCTGACTAGGTGGCCAATCCTACTCTGAGGGCTATTTAGGGTCTCTCCTGTGGGCTTCTCTTCAGATAACGAATGCGAGAGCTCACCAGAGTTCCTCTGCATCTCCCTCTTCGACTTCTGCCAAGGATCGACTGCTGACTGCTCCAGGTCGCCTGCAAAACTGCAACAAAGTAGCAAGAAGACTACCAGGGACATTGTAGCGCCTAATCTTGCCAGCTTTCTCGACTGTTTCCTGGTGGTGCATGCTCTGGGGGCTGTCTGCCTTCACCCTGCACTGGAAGCCAAGAAGAAATCTCCCATGGGTCAACGGAATCTTCCCCCTGCTAACGCAGGCACCAAACTTCTGCTTCGCCAGTCCTCTGGGTCCCCTCTCATTGTGACGAGCGTGGTCCCTGGAACACAGAAGCTGTATCCAAGTGACCCCGACAGTCCAGAGGTCCATCTGTCCACATTTGGTGGAGGTAAGTCCTTGCCGCCCCACGCCAGACAGTAATCCTGTGTACTGCGTGAACTGCAGCTGCTAGGGCTTCTGTGCACTTTTAGAAGGAATCCTTCATGCACAGCACAGACCAGGTCCCCAGCACTCCGTACTGCATTGCTTAACTCACTTAGTTGACCACCGGCTTCTTGGGACCCACCTTTGTAGTGTTGAGACGACTGCTGTGCTCAGTTTTTTTGAACCCATGTTCAAGTAGTTTTGCGGGTGCTGCCTGCTTCTGCATGGGATCTCTGTGTTGCTGGGCGCCCCCTCTGTCTCCTCTTCCAAGTGGTGACCTCCTTGTCCTTCCTGGGCCCGGGCCTAGCAACCCGGTCTATTAGCAACCTTTGCAGCTAGCAAGGCATGTTTGTGGTCATTCAACGTGGAAACAACTCTGCATCCTCCAGCACGCCGTGGGACATCTTCTGTGCTAAGGATAAGTTCCTGGCATCTTCAGTTGTTGCAGAATCTTCAGCTTCTTGCACCCGGAGGCAGCCATTTTACACCTTCATCCGGGGTTTAGTGGGCTCCTGCCCCCCCTGGACACTTTCGTGACTCTTAGACTTGGTCCTCTTCCTTTGCAGGTCCACAGGTCCAGGAATCCATCTTCAGTGCTTTGCAGTCTGTTGTGGTCCTTGCAGAATCTCCTATCACGACTTTAGTGTGTTTCTGGGGAAGTAGGGTCACCTTACTCCTACTTTTCAGGGTCTTGGGGTGGGATATCTTGGACACCCTTAGTGTTTTCTTACACTCCCAGCGACAATCTACACACTACGTCTGGCGTCCCTAAGTGGTTCGCATTCCACTTTCTTAGTATATGGTTTGTGTTGCCCCTAAGCCTATTGCATCCTATTGTATTCTACAGTGTTTGCACTACTTTTCTAACTGTTTACTTACCTGATTTTGGTTTGTGTGTATATATTGTGTATTTTACTTACCTCCTAAGGGAGTATATCCTCTGAGATATTTTTGGCACATTGTCAATAAAATAAAGTACCTTTATTTTTAGTAATTCTGTACTCTTAATATTGTGATTCCTATGATATAGTGCTATATGATATAAGTGGTATAGCAGGAGCTTTGCATGTCGCCTACTTCATCCTAAGCTGCTCTGCTATAGCTACCTCTATCAGCCTATGCTGCTAGAACACTACTAATCTACTAATAAGGGATAACTGGACCTGGCACAAGGTGTAAGTACCATCAGGTACCCACTATAAGCCAGGCCAGCCTCCTACAGTCCCCACAGTCACGAAGTCCGGGAAAATGGTCCTGAAAGTTCTGGGGGCACCTCTGCCAGTGCAGTGGTGCCCTCACACACAGGTACTCTGGACCCTGCCCTCAGGGCTGGAAGGCCTGCTATAGGGGTGACTTATAAGTGACCTGGTGCAGTGTAAATGGCAGTGAAAGGGTGCATGCACCTTTTCACGCAGGCTACAAAGGCAGTCCTGCAGAACCCTTTGCATGGGCTCCCTATGGGTGGCAAAAGAAATGTTGCAGCCCATAGGGATCCCCTGGAACCCCAATGCACTGGGTACCTAGGTACCATATACTAGGGACTTATAAGGGGGCACCAGCATGCCAATTGTGGGTGAAATACTGGATTACCAGTATGCAACACCCATAATTTAAGCGAGAGAGCATAACTACTAGGGTCCTGGTTAGAAGGATCGCAGTAGACACAGTCAAACACACCGACAAACAGGCCAAAAGTGGGGGTAACCAAGCTAGAAACAGGTTACTTGCCTACACTCGCCACTACCATTTCCCTGTTTCAATGCAGTATGACTAACAGACCTACAATAGCCCAACTGTTCTGGAGGGAGATAAACTGGGTGCACTGGGTGCAGCACCACTGTTCTTAAATATGCCCCTAGTTGTCTCTAGGCTGGGCTGGGGTGGTCTCTGTGTGCCACCAGACTGCTTTGAAGGGCTTATTTGGTGCCCCCCTTGCATAGACCGGTTTGCACCAATGCAGGGTCCCTTGGTCTCCCCTCTGGTGCAAAACCACACAAAGGACAGGGGAGTGTCCACCCCCCTGCCTGGCTCCTTCCCAAGGGAGGTGCACAGAGCTCTGCCAGGTGGCAATTTGATTCTGCCATTATGGACACAAGATTTGGGGAGGCCAATGGGAGAATCTGACTGGTTAGGAAAGGTAGATGATGTCTCTGACCCCCTCTGAAAGGTGGTCACCGCAGAGAGTGACCAATCCTCCTTTTTGGGTAATTTAAGGGTCCCCCTGAGGTGGGTTACCAGATTTGTCGAGCAAGACTCTACAAGGAACTCTCTGCAGGACATCTTCTGCTCCTGGCCTCTGAAACTGATGCTAGTCTGCTTTGGAACCGAAACAAGTCTCCTTCTGGTGGGATAGCTGGTCCCCAAAAGCTTGCAAATCCATCTTCAGCATCTGCTAGCATTTGCCAGTGCTTTTTGGTGGCCGTGGTGGCCTCTAACAATCCTGCAATCCGGCGACCAATGTGTGACAGCTCGTAGGTGACTCCTAGGATCTTCTGCAGCTCCTAGACTCCACAGCTGGACTCCTTCCTTCAACAACCTGTAGGCCCTTCACCTCTAGGAGGATGGATATTGCCACCTGCACCACCTGGACACCCCAAGGGTGCTGGACCCTGGTCTCTTTCCTTTTCAGGTCTTGTACGTCCATAACCTATCTTGGGTTCCAACAGCCTGGTCCATGGGTCGCGACAGCACCAAGCATCGTCATTTTCAAAATTCAGTGATGCACCATATTTAATAGAATACGCTGTACCCCTGGGTTGCCCCTTGTGCTGGCATTAAATTTGTTGTACAGTGCCAACGCAGCCATTCTTCTGCCATGGTGCAAGTATGACTTTGCTGCTGGGGAGAATGTCCCTTCCTTCACAAAAACAATCTTCAATGGCGTTTTGCTCTTTCTATGTGTGCTTCAGAAAGCAGCACACATAGAAAGAGAAAAATGAGGAGAAATGAAAGCATTACTCCTCGTTGCGCCATGCTGACTTCACCCCAGGGGTGACGTTAGATTATGGCGCTGCCTCAGATTTATGAAAACTCGTAAATCTGGGGCAGCATCAAAATGCAATGGGTGTTCCTGTGGCACGCCCACAGCAACACTCATTGCACACTCTTTCCATGAAAAGTGCTGCGTGTGAAGGGGCTGTATTTACAAGGTGGCATTAAGCCATAAAAAGTGGCTTAACTGCACCTTGTAAATACGGCACAGTGCATAGGGCCTTTTAAATCTTGACCCTATTTTGGTTGGGTTCACTAATTCACATTCCACTTACTTAGTATATGGTTTGGCCCCCCATAGGGCTCCATACATTTTATGCTATTACTGCTTGTTATTTGGTCCATATATTGGGTGTAGATATCTCCAAAAGGAGGTATACCAATGCTAGTCTAGTAGTTAGTGTTGTAGAATCCTTTATTTTTGCAACATTTGTGTAGTTCTTTCTTGTGTGAGAGTTACTGTCTGGCTAGTGTGGTATTGCAAGTGCTTTATATTCCTCCTGGATAAACTTTAGCTGCTCGTCTCAGCTACCCCTAGAGAGATTTTGTTATCTCGACAACTAAACACTATCACTAAGGGTGCCACACCCTAGGTGTACACCATAAATTGAGTGAGCCTCCTGCACTCAAATCATGTTTAAAGAAACTGAAACTAAAACCTAAGAATGGTAATGTAACAGACAAATTGATGTCCCATGAGCTATTGTTGGTGAAAAGTTTAACAGCTGTTAAGTGGGATTTACTAAAGGCGTCAATGTAGAGTCACTTGGATAGAAGATGTGCAACAATGGGCAGAAATTCAAGATACCAATCTATAGAGCAAAGGGAGGTGACACATCAGCTGAGTATTTAACAGGTTGATGACAATCTGATAAGATTTTCACGAACCAATAGATCAATGGTGCAGCATCCTCCCCAGCCTTGCTACATGTAAATGATTACAACACACATGGAGCTAGGTATAACACGTCTTCATTCTTCAGCATGTAACCGTAAACTCAACATTCTAAACCATGAATTCTAGTGACCACACCTAAACACATAACAGTTCAAAGGAGTTTGTCAGGAACCAAAAGGGTCCTGTCATCTCTATCTCACAAGACATTACAGCTCTGGAAAATATATCATCAGTGTACTGTTGATGTAAAACTATAAGGGGCTTACTATGAAATGACCTAGAGGCATTACATGAAATCAGGCTGTTGAGTGTATGCTTGATTGTTCTACATGTCCATATGAATACACTGTTAAACATGCAAATGCATGCCTGCTTTAGAAGTTATGTTGGGATTTTTCTCAGTACTGCAAAGGTTTAGAAGGTAAACGTTGATGCCCTGATTGGCGTTTCTACATTACCAATAGTGGTATTCAGTAGGGCTTTGCCCTGTGGATGATGGTGATGATGGGCCGAGTTTGTTGCAAGCTCCTCTCTGAGGCAGGCATCAGATGCTGCTCTCTTTACCAGCAGTGCTCCTGCAAGGTTTGCTAGTTCTGGGATCAAAGTTGCGCTAGGTGCCAGGCAGTCTCTGGCACCTGGGGCATTCTATGTGCCATACCATTGGATGTACAAACCCCGCTCTTTGTGCCAGGCAGTCTCCGGCACCTGGGGCATTCTGTGTGCCATACCATTGATGAAGGAACCCTGCTCTACATGCCAGGTCTGATCTTCATCTAGAGTTGTTTTGAATCACCGGGACCAATGACCTTCTGGGGCTCCGTCTACCTGGAGTCATCTTATGCCAAGGCTGTACTGTGCGCCATCGCTGTTCTAACTTCACACACATCTCTTGTGCAAGAATGCTTTTGTGCCAAGATACTTAGGGGGTCATTCCGACCCTGGCGGTCCATGACCGCCAGGGCCGGGGACCGTGGAAGCACCGCCAACAGGCTGGCGGTGCTTCCTGGCCAATTCTGACCGCGGCGTCAGAAAAGGGAAACCGGCGGGTTCCCGCCGGTTTTCCCCTGGCCAAAGGAATCCTCCATGGCGGCGCTGCAAGCAGCGCCGCCATGGGGATTCCGACCCCCTTACCGCCAGCCTGTTCCTGGTGGTTTACACCGCCAGGAAGAGGCTGGCAGTAATGGGTGTCGTGGGGCCCCCTATCAGGGCCCCATTAAGATTTTCAGTGTCTGCTTGGCAGACACTGAAAATCGCGACGGGTGCTACAGCCCCCGTCACACCGCAGCAAATCCGCCGGCTCCATTCGGAGCCGGCTTTATCTTTGCTGGGGCTTTCCCGCTGGGCCGGCGGGCGATCTTTTGCAGATCGCCCGCCGGCCTAGCGGGAAAGTCGGAATGCCCCCCGCGGTCATCTGACCGCGGCAGCGGAGTTTGGGCGGTTTCCGCCTGGCGGGCGGCGCCCGCCGCCCGTCCGGGTCGGAATGACACCCTTAATTTGTTATTGATGATTTCATGCCAGGATCCTTCTTCTGCCAGCTGAGCTGAAGGAGCAACTGGTGCACTTATTTGTGTAGAGAAAATGGTGACTACATTTAAGCTAACTGTTGGGAAACAGGACTTAGCAGGGACTCTGGACTGGCCTCCCTGGGTTGATACAGAAGTCCGAACTGTTCATTTTCTAATGTGAGACATCCCTATGTCTGGAGCATGTCCCTTTAAATGGAGCTTTCCTTTTTGAGAAAAAGTCCTAATTTATGCCCATTCACATCTACTCACTGGACATGTTGGAGCAGAGAAAACCATTTAATCCATTTTGAAAAACTTTAATTGGCCTAGTATGTTCACTCAAATCAAGCAATAGTGCCAGGAATGTGAGGACTGCCAAAAACAAAATCCCAATCAACCTCCTAAAGTACCATTGCAGCCCATGCCCATCATAGGTCAAAAGTCTGATAGAGTATGGATGGATGCGGGCCCTTACCCCCATTCTGTGAAGGGGCACTTTTATACCCTAGTTCTGGCGGATTACTCCACTAGATACTTGGAGGTGATTCCTTAGGTACTATCATCACAAAGGTCTAACATTTACTAGAGGTCTTCTCCTGTATGGGTTTCCCCAAAAAGTTCCTGACAGACCATGGGACCATGTTCGTCTCAGAACTGAGGAAACATGTCTGTAGTGTAGGAAAGTACCCTCTTTCTTAGTATGGTTACCCCCTTTTTCTGCCTGATGTCAGTGTGTTTGACTGTTCATTGGGATCCTGCTAACCAGGACCCCAGTTAGTATGCTCTTTCTCCCAAAACTCTGTATTTCATCCCACAATTGGCACACTGGTGCCCCACTGTAAGTCCCTAGTATATGGTACCTAGGTACCCAGGGCATTGGGGTTCCAGGGTATCCCTGAGGGCTGCTATATATTTTGCCACCCATAATGAGCCCATGCAAAAGTTTCTGCAGGACTGTCGTTGCAGCCAGCGTGAAAAGGTGCAAGCATCCTTTCACTGCCACCTTTCACTGCACCAAGTCACCCCTATAGCAGGCCTTCTAGCCCAGAGGGCAGGTTGAAAAGTACCTGTGTGTGATGGCACCCCTGCACTAGCAGAGGTGGCTTAATGAACTCCAGACCCATTTTCCAAGACTTTGTGAGTGCGGCAACTCCATTTTACATGTGTATTGAACATAGGTCTATACCTATGACCAGCTACATAATGGTAACTCTGAACATAGGGTATGTGTGGTGTCAAACATGTTGGAATCATACCCCATTGCTTTTGCAAGCATTGGTTGTATTATTCCAGGCACTCAGGGGGATCCTTAGAGGACCCCCAGTATTTTCATTTCAGCCTTCTGAGGGTTTCCAGGTAGCCCAAGCTGCTGTCACCTCCCAGACAGGTTTCTGCACTCCTGTTCCTTGTAAAGCTCATGCCAGGAAGGCAGAACAAAGGATTTCTTTGGATTTCATTTGGGAGAGCGGTGCTACACCCTCTCCCTTTGGAAATAGATGTTACAGGCTTGTGAGGAGTAGCGTCCTCAAGCCACTGGTAATGCTTTAAAGGGCACATTTGGTGCCCTCCTTGCATGAACCAGTCTACGCCGGTTCAGGGACCCCCAGTCCGTGCTCTGGTGCGAAACTGGACAAAGGAAAGGGGAGTGACCATGGGGGGCCATGTAGACGTTGGAGAGAGTGGGGCTCAGAGAGGAGCCTTGCAGGACACCGCAGATGATCTTGGTGGCCTCTGAGTAGAAGGGAGGAGTCAGACTTTTGAGTTCTGTCAGAGAGGAAGGAGGTGATCCATTCTAGTGCTTTGACCCAGATGCCGGCTTTGTGGAGACGAGTCCGTAGAGTGCGGTGGGAAATGGTGTCAAAGGCGGCAGACTGGTCGAGGAGGATTAGAGCCCTCACCCCTGTCTAGGTGGATGCGAATGTTGTCTGTGGCAGCGAGGAGGGCGGTCTTGGTGCTGTGGAAGCTAGACTGAGAGGGGTCAAGGATGTTGTAGAGTTCGATGTGTTTGGTGAGTTGTCGTTTGACAGCCTTTTTGATGACCTTGTCTGGGAAGAGGAGTAGAAAGATGGGCCAGAAGTTCTTGAGGTCGTCTGGGTCTGCGGTTGGTTTCTTCAGCAAGGGCTTGATTTTGGCGTGTTTCCAGATTTCTGGGAAGGTGATGGTTTCAAAGGAGCGGTTGATGATGTGCCAGAGCTTCGGTGCGATGGTGCTACTCGCTTTGATGAAGATGTGGTGGGGGTAGGGATCAGAGGGAGAGCAGGAGTGGATGGAGTTCATGTTGCTGAGGGTTTCCTCGTTGGAGATGTTGGACCAGCAGAGTAGGTGGTGGGGGTTTGGTGGAGCTTCCGTTGAGGCTATGACGTTGTTGGGCGTGGGATGGTCCTATATCGGAAAACTGTTGTAGATGTCTGCTATCTTGTGGTGGAAGTAGGTGGAGAGGTTGTTGCAGAGTTCTTGTGATGGGAGGATGTCCGTGGAGTTTGTTCTGGGGTTGGTCAGTTCGCTGATGATAGTGAAGAGTTCTTTGCTGTTGTGTGCGTTGTTGTTGATGCCTTACTGGAGGGTGTTTCTCTTGGTGGTCCTCATGAGTTGGTGGTGTGTGTTTAAGGCTTTTTTGAAGGCTTTGCAGTTGGTGGGGGTCTTGTCGGTGAGCTATTTCCTTTCAAGCCATCTGCAGTTTTGTTTGGACTCATTGAGGGCTGGGGTGAACCAGTTGGCTTTCTTAGATGAGCGTCTGTTGGAGGGTTTATTGATGGGGGCTAAGGTTTTGGCTCAGTCTGAAATCCAGTTGATGAGGTCCTGGGCAGCTGTGTTGGTGTCGAGGTCGTCTGGGGGGGTGGAGGAATTGTTGATGGTGGTGAGTAGCTGGTCTTTGGTGATCTTGTTCCAGCTCAGTGTGTATGTCCACATCAGTATCACTGACTGTGTGGGTGTCTCTTCCACAGGTCCTTAGCCATGTTGGGTGAGGTTTGTTTAACAGTGCAGCCAGATGTAAGAGGATCCTGTTTGGAGGTGAGGCTGACACTGAATGACCATAAAACAGATGTCAGCCTCTTCATATATTGAGGGTAGTTTGGAATGCTGCTCACTACTGATGTTGGACGAAATTCCAAAACACGTATATGAGCCTGAGTCACAACGGTCCCTCACACTTGGAAGTCTCATTGTGGAGAATCTGCCCAAGTGAAATGAATGAGGGGCCTGCCACTAGTGCTTAGGTGGGTTGAAGAGCCAGACTGGCCATGGAGGTAATTGGGCATTTCCCGGGAGGGGGGTGGAAGGGTTGGTGTTATTACTGTGTGATGGTTCTGAACTGGTGCTGCAATATCTGCCCCAAGTAACAAAGCAGCAATGCTGCATGATCCACACACTTGCGTTTTCTGTCACTATTTGGGGGCTGGTCTGACATACTTGCCAGTGCTACTATGGGTTCCCAGTCCTGCTCTGGTCCCTTGCCCTTGGTGTAGCTGGCCCTATGTGTCCAGGGATAGACATCACTACCTGCACCTACTTTAGTGACACACTCCAGTCTACTTTGATGTAAGTGATATATGTTGATCACATGTACCATAATGCCAAGGGTCAAACTATGCTAAGAAGTAATGTAGTGTAGTGTGTATCTACAAACCCTTCTCTTCCTCCGTTTGATTTCCTGCCCTTCCTACACATGTAAGCATACGTCACTCTTGTTTGACTTGGTTACCCACCCAAGTGCAGATTCTACACCCCGAGTGCAGATTCTACGACCCGGGTGTGGAGCGTATGTTCCGGGTGCGGATGATCAGCACTTGGTGTAGGAGTCTGGCTCTTTATATAGTGTACAAAAATGACGTTTATAGTGCAGAGAGTCCAGGCAACCTCACCTAGTTAAACAGAGGTAAAAATAGAAAGCCCAATGCTCTATTTTTGTGGTAGTGTGGTTAAGCAATTAGGTTAATCCAAGAGTTATGCTAAAAGTTTGTTGTCCACACAGTATCAATGAATGAGACACATTCTAAAAGAATAAGGCCCTCATTACTACATTGGCAGTAAAAGCCGCTTACTGCCGTGCAGAAGACTGCCAACACACCGCCGCGGCCGCGGAATACTGCCACGGTCATTATGACCCACAGCTCAGAATCCTCCAAAATCCAGACACCCACACAAGTCCGCCACACCAAAGGTCAGTGATAAACTGGCGATAACAAAACTGACACCGTCATGCCAACATGAATGAGCCCACACTATCACAACACCCACATCCACACTGCAATCTTTCAACCGCAGTATTCCATTGGCGGTACAAACCGCCGCGCTCAAAATACACACATTCTTACAAAACAACACCACATTGGACATTTTGAAATACACATACCAGATACACATACACATACCACTCCCAATATAATATAAAACACACACCCACATCACCCACAAAACCCTACGACAACAATCGCGACAGAAGGCCAGAGAGAGACACCACCAGAAACAACAATAGCATCCACAGGCAATCAACACCATCACTCACACAACATCCATGCACCTCACACCACACACCTCTAAATATCACCCCACACATCACAACACACACTACCCCACACATCACCCACACCACCCCATGGCACCGTAAAAACACCCCAGGTTCTCGGATGAGGAGCTCAGGTTCATGGTGGAGGAAATCATCCGGGTAGAACCACAGCTATTCGGATCACAGGTGCAGCACACCACCAAAGCTAGGAAGATGGAGCTATGGCGAAGAATAGTCGACAGGGTCAACGCAGTGGGACAGCACCCAAGAACACGGGATGACATCAGGAAGAAGTGAAACAATCTACGGGGGAAGGTGCATTCCGTGGTTTCCAGACACCACCTGGCGGTTCAGAGAACTGGTGGCGGACCCCCACCTCCTCCCCCAGAACTCACTACATGGGAGGAGCAGGTCTTGGCTATACTGCATCCTGAGGGCCTCACAGGAGTAGCAGGAGGAATGGACTCTGGTAAGTCAAACCTTTAACTACTTCATTCCCCACCCACCTGCATGCTATCACATACCCCCACCCTCGCCCTCACCCCCATCACTCCAACTCCTCACGTATGAACCAATATCACAAACCACACATCCCAAACCCAAGCCATGCATGTAACACCAAAGCATGGACACCCATCACCAAAGCATGTCCATTACACATACCCACACAGACCCCTAAACCATTGTCACACAAGGTCCTACACAGGAATGCAAGCACTGGGGTACACAGTCACCCACCCATTGCACACCATGGCACACCAGTTGCAATAATCATGCATTTACACCCCTTCAGGACCCCTACCCAACGTCACCGGACAGGAGGTTCCAGACGTGTCCACTCCACCCACAGAAGAGGCCCACAGTGATGACAGCAGCTCTGTCCAACTGGATCAAGATGACCAGCCCGGCCCATCTGGGACCTCGGGACAGTCGGTTCCCCTAACACTGGCACAGGCCACTACAGAGCTTGCCCCCTCTGGAAACAGCAGCTCAGCACCCACCCAGTGGGCCCATACCTCTGTCCCCAGGACACGTCAAGCAGCAGTGTGTCTACCACTACAGGGAACCCAGGCTAACTCACCACCCCAACAACACCAGGGACCTGGGAGCAGTGGTAGTGGGCACACGGTTCAGGGGACAGAGGCACAGGAACACAGGGGAACTGGGAGGACTGCTGTGCGACAGGGGGAGGACAGGCCCAGGAAACCCACTCTCCACTAGGCCCTCTCCAACATCATGGGAGCATACCACCATTCCCAGGAGACGATGGCAATGGTACTGGCCAAGTTCCAGGAGACCCAGCGGCTGCAGGAGGAACAGTATTTGGGGTTCAGGGAGGAACTCAAATCCATCAATTCCACCCTGGGCACCATTGTAGGGGTGCTGAAGGAACTCATCAACACCAGGAGGGACACTGTGCACAGCAAGGGGCCCCTGACACTAGCTTGGACGATGAACTGCCCACCACCTCTGCCGGCGCTAGTGGACAGGAGGCACTGCCACAGGACCACCACACCAGCACTCCACCCCTTGCAGATGGAGAACCACCCTGCAAGCAGTCCCTGAGATCCAGGACAAAGACAGAGAACAATGACAAGACCCCCACCAGGAAATGAAACCACCCTGATTGTCATCCTTCTGTCCCACTTTGTCACCCTGTCCATACGTAAACTGCCCTTGCTCCACTTCCCATGCCCCTTTAGACAATACACCTGTGTGACTAATAGACTGGACTCTGCCATGGACATTCCTCCACCATCACCCCTGACCATTTTACCCACCAATCCACTAACTTGCAGTTCAATAAACACCCTTAAATCACAAATCGATCATGAGTCTGTCAGTGCTTTTGAAAATGTATATTAGCAATAACAGTGGCAAAATGCTATATCCAATGTAATGTCAACATACCTATGTCCCACAGCTCTAGTCCATGCGGAAACAAAGCAGATGTCACACAGTGGGACCCACAGCTCTGAAAACGTAAGGGAAAGTGACAACTCAGTGACCATACACTGGGTGAAAATGACAGACAGATGAGAGGTAGTAGATTTAAATCAGATGTACCAGGCAGTGTTGTCTTCTTACCGTATTTCTGTTGTCGATATCCACTTCCTCAGCTTCCTCGTCTTCACTGTCCACAGGCTCCACAGCTGCCACAACACCTCCATCTGGACCATCCTCCTGCAGAAAAGGCACCTGTCGTCGCAAAGCCAAGTTGTGAAGCATACAGCAGGCCACGATGATCCGGCACACCTTCTTAGGTGAGTAGAATAGGGAACCACCTGTCATATGGAGGCACAGGAACCTGGCCTTCAGGAGGCTGAAGGTCCGCTCTCTAATCCTCCTAGTTCACCCATGTGCCTCATTGTAGCGTTCCTCTGCCCTTGTCCTGGGATTCCTCACTGGGGTCAGTAGCCATGATAGGTTAGGGTAACCAGAGTCACCTGCAAATGTCGAGGGACAACTCTTAGACATGCACTAACTCATAGGGACATCCCCAGACCCAGACACCTAGTCACACTGTACAGGGTCCATGTCCTCACCTAATAGCCACACACCGTGCCTCTGGATTTGCCCCATCACATAAGGGATGCTGCTATTCCTCAGAATCTAAGCGTCATGCACTGAGCCAGGAAATTTGGCATTCACATGGGAGATGTACTGGTCTGCCAAACACACCATCTGCACATTCATCGAATGGTAACTCTTCCGGTTTCTGTACATCTGTTCACTCCTGTGGGGGGGACCAAGGCCACATGTGTCCCATCAATGGCACCTATGATGTTGGGGATATGTCCCAGGACATAGAAATCACCTTTCACTGTAGGCAAATCCTCCACCTGAGGGAAAACAATGTAGCACCGCATGTGTTTCAGCAGGGCAGACAGCACTCTGGACAACACGTTGGAAAACATGGGCTGGGACATCCCTGATGCTATGGCCACTGTAGTTTGAAAAGCCCCACTTGCTAGGAAATGGAGTACTGACAGCACCTGCACTTGAGGGGGGATTCCTGTGGGATGGCGGATAGCTGACATCAGGTCTGGCTCCAACTGGGCACACAGTTCCTGGATTGTGGTACGATCAAGTCTATAGGTGATGATCACATATCGCTCCTCCATTGTCGCAAGGTCCACCAGTGGTCTGTACACCGGAGGATTCCGCCATCTCCTCACATGCCCCAGCGGACGGTGCCTATGGATGAGAACAGCGAGCAGAGAGTCAAACAACTCTGATTTACGTAAACACAGCTTAATTTGAAAAATGTACCACATCGACATATGCCTGTATTAGTGTTTAAGCAAGGCCTAGATATGTGTGACGCAGTCCAAAATAATGCCATGTGGCCCCCTGAAATGGCGACTGCCTAACCTGTAAAGTGGGACAAGGGGATATGAGGTAACTGCGCTGGCGTTGTACACCGTCGCGGTAGGCGGTCGAAGACCGCGACGCAATCCTGCATTGGTTACCATTGGACCCTATAGGTCTGAGGAGCCAATGACGATGTATGCCGGCGGTGCCGGTACGCACCGCCGCGGACGTGACTGCCATTTTCTCTCTGTTTAATCACTTGATACCTGATCTTCGACAGGAGAGGACCTACACTGCAAGTGCTGCTGTGACCTCAGTCTGGAAGAGACAATGGCTCATGTGTCTGGGGAAAGGGCCCCTGCCTTCACATTGGAAGAGTTGAAGAAACTAGTGGATGGGGTCCTCCCCCAGTACACGCTACTCTACGGTCCTCCAGACAAACAGGTAAGTATACTGTGAGCATGCTGGATGGGCAACGCCTGTGTGGAGTGGTGTGGTTGAAAGATAGGGGGGGAGAATGAGGCGTGCATGAAACAACGGTGAGTGCCTGTGCGTCATGGCAAGGGTAGGGATATGGGCCAAAGACTGTGACGGTGCGGATGGTAATATCATCTCCTTTTCCCCTGTACCCTTCATGTAGGTCAGCGCCCACCAGAAGAAGGACATTTGGCATGCCATCGCCAAGGACGTCCGGACCCTGGGGGTCTACCACAGACGGAGCACCCACTGCCGGAAAAGATGGGAGGACATTCGCCGTTGGAGCAAGAAGACGGTGGAGGCTCAGCTGGGGATGGCCTCCCAACGTGGGAGGGGTGCCCGTCGCACCATGACCCCCCTGATGTTCCGGATCCTGGCGGTGGCGTACCCGGAGTTGGATGGGCGCTTGAGGGCATCACAGCAGCCACAAGGGGGTGAGTACACTCTCATTCTCCTGATTCAGAGTGCATTGGTGGTGTCTGGGTCGGGGAGGCGGGCTGTGGGTTCCCGTATGCCGGGGCGATTTCAGTAGGCAAGGTAACTTCTTAAGACAGGCCCTGTGGCGTCCCACCCCACCTGTGTACAGTGCCAACTACACCTAGTCAGGCTCCTGTGACATCCATGTGTGCAGCAATCGGGCATAGCCTTCTAACCCATGTCCCTGGGATTGATTAGGGAACTCCAAGTGCACAGCGTAGTGCAGGGGGCTTCTGTGTCTGTAGTGTCCGCCAACGTTAGCGGTATTGCATGCACTGAACATGTCTTTCTTCTGTCTCCCCCCCCCCTTTTTGTGGTCTCCCTGTTCTTGTGTGCATTAGCATCATCAGGCGGAGGAGCAGTGGCATCGGAGCAGGAGGGAGCTGCATCCCACATGGCCCTGGTGGGCGACACAATGGAGTCTGATTTCACCAGTGGGACGGAGAGCGAGGGGAGCTCCACGGCGGGGACAGGAGCTGAGACCAGTGATACGGACTCCTCCTCTGATGTGAGCTCCCTTGCAGAGGCGGGCCCCTCTGTGCCCTCCGCATCTACAGGTACAGCCGCCACCCCCCTTACCAGCACCGCCCTCCCAGCAGCCCCTCAGCGTTTGCCCCGTGCCCGCTCACCCAGAAAGGTGGGAATCTCCTTGGCCCCAGGCACCTCAGGCCCTGTCCCAGTCACCCCTGCTGCCCTCAGTGAGGAGGCCATTGACCTCCTCAGGTCCCTCACTGTTGGGCAGTCTACCATTCTGAATGCCATCCAGGGTGTAGAGAGGCAGTTGCAACAAACCAATGAATACCTGGAGGGCATTCATTCTGGTCAGGCAGGCCATCAGCGAGCTTTTCAGACTCTGGCCTCAGCACTGATGGCAGCCATTGTCCCTGTCTCTAGCCTCCCCCCTCCAACTTCCTCCACCCAGACCCAAACCCCTGTACCTCAGCCTATCCCAAGCACACCATCAGACCAGCATGCACACACCTCAACACACAAGGGAAGCTCAGGCAAACATAAGCACCACACATCCCACAGGCACTCACGCAAGCATCATACACATGCAGACACACCAACATCCACTGCCTCCACTGTGTCCCCCTCCTCCACGTCTCCCTCCTCCCTCCCTGTCTCGTCTCCACTCACACCTGCATGCACTACATCCTCAGCCACTACTTCCATCACCAGCACACCCGCTCACGTGCAGTCACCACCCCCACTACCATTCACACATCCCCTGTGTCCTCTACCAGTATGTCTGTGAGCCCTCCTCCAAAAGTACACAAACGCAGCCACCCACCCACCCAACAGCCATCCACCTCACGACAGCCTCCAGCCCATGCACCTTCATCCCAAGTCAGCAAACGTACACCTCCTACAACCACTACCTCTTCCTCCACTCCCAAACCCCCTCCATCTACCCGTCCCAGTGCTCCCCAAAAACGTATCCTGGCCAAACTTGACCTCTTCCCCTCACCTCCCCCACCCCTTCAGTCTCCTAGGGGCCGCCTCTCCAGGTCCCAACCCAGCTCCTCAGCCACAACATCTGTGGGACCAGTGGTACCAGTAGTAACCGGCTTCTGGAGTGTGCCAGGCAGCAGGGCGGCCAGTGTGGCAAGGAGCCAGAGCACAGACAGTCCCCCACCTGTAAAGCACAAAAAGTTGCCCAGTGCCCAGCGGGAGAGTGGAAAGAAATCAGCCACCAAAGCCGCTCCCAGGGGTACAGTTGGGAGTGTGGAGACAGCTGCGCCACCATCCAAGGTGGGGAAGGGGCACAGGAAAACCGGCAAGTCTGGGGAACTCTGCACGGCGGACAAGACCGCCACCAGCACCGCTGGCCAGGACACCACCGCCACCAGCACCGCTGCCCAGGACACGACCACCACCAGCAGCACTGCCCAGTACACCACCGCCACCAGCACCGCTGCCCAGGACACCACCGCCAACAGCACCGCTGCCCAGGACACCACCGCCACCAGCACCGCTGCCCAGGACACTACCACCACCAGCACCGCAGGGCAGTGAGCGCCAAAGTTTCAGAGGCTACTGAGGCCCCCACGAGCTGGATGAAGCACTCTGGGCACAAAGCCCCCTCCAGAACCAGTGGCGAATCATATCCACTACCTCTGTCCTTGGCAGGATGAAGCACTCTGGGCACAAAGCCTCCTCCAGAACCAGTGGAGTAAGGCATCCACTACCTCAGTCCTTGGCAGGATGAAGCACTCTGGCCACAAAGCCCCCTCCAGAACCAGTGGAGAGTCACATCCACTACCTCAGTCCTGGGCAGTATGAAGCACTCTGGGCAGAAAGCCCCCTCCAGAACCAGTGAAGAATCACATCCACTACCTCAGTCCTTGGCAGGATGAAGCACTCTGGGCACAAAGCCCCCTCCAGAACCAGTGGAGTAAGGCATCCACTACCTGACTCCTTGGCAGGATGAAGCACTCTGGGCACAAAGCCCCCTCCAGAACCAGTGGAGAATGTTATCCACTTGAGAGACTGTGGCTTTGCAGTCCCCAGGATTGCACAGTGGGCTAACCACCCACTGTAGAGACTTGAGAGACTGTGGCTTTGCACTCCCCAGGATTGCACAGTGGGCAAACCACCCACTGTAGAGACTTGAGAGACTGTGGCTTTGCACTCCCCAGGATTGAACATTGGCCATGGAGCCTCTTCGTGTATCTGGCGTCGTGCACTCATCCGGCTGAGGTGCCCCCCTCTTCCCTTCCCCCTGAGGTGCCTGTTTTATTTCTATCTGATGCCCCAGCAGTGTTCTCTCTGTCTTGTTCAGGTATTGAGTGTGGGCCTCGCCCTTGCGTTTTGGGCCCAGTGGTCCACGGACTATGATAGTGGAATCCCTTGGACTTGTATTCTTGGTGGATATATTTGTTTATAGTGTGAATATCTTTATATATGTATATATTTTTGAATACTGACTTTGAATATATTACAATCATTTGACTCATTTTCTTTTGTCCTTGCATTCTACCAGGGGGGTTGAGGGATGTGACTGTGATGTATCATGCTGTATTTGTGTGTGTGTTGTCGTGGGTGAGGGTGGGGGTGGGAGTGTTGCATGTGTGTGTCACTGTTTTTTCCCTCCCCCCCCCTGTGTCGTAGGTGCAGTACTCACTGTGGTCTTCACCGCCGGCGTTTGTGCTCCTGGTAGAGGAGCAGGAAGATAAAGGCTGGAAGGATATGAAGTTCCGGTTCCATGGCGTCCTGGTTCCTCGTGGGATGTGTAGAGGTGAGCGTTTCCCCTTCCAAGTCCTGTTTCCGCCATGTTTTTGTTTGCTGTGAATCTGCCCCGGAAAAGTTGGAGGATTGGCCAGTTGTAATTCCGTGGGCGGTACATTGTCCTCCACCTGTCTGTTGGCGGTGACCGCCGCGGTGTTTGTTTGTACCGCCATGGCGGTCGTAGTGTTAAAGTGGGTGTCTATGTTGGCGGTTTCCGCCACGGTCGTAATTCCTTTTTTTTTACCGCCGGCGTGTTGCCGGTTTTACTGCCGCTTTAACACCGACCGCCAGGGTTGTAATGACCACCTAAGTGTTTTAGACCATGAACTTTATTTCAAGTCCAGTGCTGTTCAAGATATGAATTTTCATATCGGAAAATATAAGGCTTTCATGCTGAATTACGCACCATTAAGGTCAATGGGAGAAAACATAAAAATGCATAACAATTTGTGCAATGCTCTTACAGTGTTCTCCTTCTGGATTCCAGTCAAGTTTGTGGACAGGTCCAAGTGTGCAGCATGAGACATTTGGGTGTCTCCCAGTTTCAGCAGCAGCTGAATAAGCTTGGGAGCTGTGCGCAAAGAAGAAGGGGACCACTTGAAGAGACACTGCACAGTGGCGACTTAGAGGTAAGTCAATCAATGATGTGCCTCCTTTTAACGCCTGCTTTGAGCAGGTGTTAAAAGTGCTGAAAAAAACTGATTAGATTTCTTTGTGCCAGCACCCGGCACTCCTAATGGGGGAACGCCCCCTTTGCAATTATTATGCCTGGCGCAGGCATAATGTATCACAATGGGTTACAAAGTGGCGCAATGCATGCATTGCTCCACTTTGAAAATATGGCACTCGGATATTGGCCTCATTGGACCACATTAGCGTAAAAAAAGAAATGACGCTAATGTGGAGCAAAGAGGCACTAGGGACTCTTCAATATGCCCCTTGGTTTTTGCAATTTAGCACAGGAGTCCGGTACCTCGGTCAATGCTGCGATTCAGCGCATAAAGGTTGCAGGGGCTCCCAACTTGGTAGGGAGGTAGATCTGGTCTTGGAGGGCTGGTGCACCTCTTTAGGTCTGGCTACTGCATCAAGGCCTTCAGGCAGTTGCTAGTCGCTAAACTGAACTGGACTTAGCGGGATTGGTGTTTGCTGGATTCCAATCAAGTTCATGGACAGGTCCAAGTCTGCATCAGGAGAAGTTTGGGTGGCTACCAGTTCCGGTGGGAGAAGCAAAAGAGTGATACCTTCACTCCAAGGGAGGTCCACAGTGATTTTTAGAAGGCTGGAGTTGCTCTGGGGTTTTGTAGAGTCCTTCAGGGTCCAGAGCAGCACCACAGCAGTGACTGTCTAGCCTTGGGAGCTGTAGGCAGGGTTTGCCACCTTTTTCCTCACTGCAGCAGGGCTTCAGTTTTCATGCAGGGATACCTTCTTTGTCCTGGTCTTCTTTCATCCGATGAATCTGAAGTTCAGGTCCGGGGATGCCACCTGAATACTACATTTAGGGAGCGTTAAGGGGAGTACCTGGTAGTAACCAATGGGCTACCTACCTTTGGATGGTTACGTCCAATAAGTGTCCACTTTCTTTGGGAGGGGAGCACAACCCTAACCCTAATTGGCTATTTTCCTACCATCCAACATGGATGAAAATAAAATGAAGAGGGCACCTTGCCTGCTACCCCTGAGGGGTGGTGCAGGCTGAGTGGCCATTCCTCATGTTCTTCATGTGTTTTTCTGCTGTTTCGCCCACCAAAAGTGGGGGTTTGAAATGGAGGTGGCTATCTGCTGCTAGCAGTAAGGCTGTGGGTCGAGTTTCAAAGGCGACATGGCCTTTAAAGCTTGCTGCCAGTGCAGTGCACATTCCTTGGGGAGGAGGTCTGACACCTCTGCCCAAGAAAGGCTTTATTTTCTGGTCCCAGTGAGCAGAGGCTCTCACCCCAGGGGTCCAAAATCATGTCTGTTGGTAGCAGGCTGGTTGAGAACGGACAGCAACCATGCCAGGGCTAGTCAGTTTTGCAAGGGGCACCTCTAAGGTGACCCCTGTTACATTTTATAATAAATCCAACACTGGTAACAGTGATAATTTCTTATTCCGAGTTGTTTGATGCCAAACAACCCAGGGTTCAGAGTGGCTATCATGTAGCTTTGAAACTCGTACTTCCCAGTCTCCAGCACATGCATTTAAAATGGCTGCTCTGTAAACTTACTATGTCTAAGAATTGACAAAGACACAGTAGTGACTTATTGCTCATGCACATATGCCCACACATGTATTATAGTACACCCTTCCTTAGGGCTGTTAAGGCCTGCCAGGGGGGTGGCATACCTATATTGCATGCAGTGTTTGGGAACAGGGCACACAGGCTGTGTGCCATGTCAGGTTTTCATTTTGGGTTTGCACCAAGACATGCAGCCTGCAATGGCAGTGCTGTGTGCACTTGGGAGCAGGGTTCCTGAGGGTGGCACAATCTGTGTTGCTGCCCACACGGGCCTGCCCTCGGTACCAAAGTATCATTAACTAGGGACTTATAGTGGCAGCTAAAGGTGTTGGCAACTGTACCAATATGTTAGTAATTTTGAGGAAAGAACAGCAGCACTGGACCCCTGTTAGCAGGAACCCAGTGTACTCCAGACCAAGTTGCATCCAGAAACCAGGCAAAAAGTGGGGCGTGTACTGCAACAAGGGGCCAGTTTCCCACACTCAGGACATAGAATCCAGAGATGGGCCGGAACCCAATGTATTTGTCTAGGAAATAAAACTGAGGAAATGCAAGGCAGGAAGTTCATAACAAGAAGTTGGAGGCAGCCATTTTAATGTCATTTTGAGCCATCACACCTTCAGATAGGATTCTCTACCATCCTGCTGCTCGGTGTACCCTAACTGCCCCTAAAATGGCTGAGGGAGCTGATGAGAGGGCACCCCTCTTCGACGAATGTGAATTGGACACTTTAGATGAGGGCGTGCTGGACAATTACCCTAGCTCTACGGGGGGCCTGAGGACCAGCTAAGCAATGCAGCATGTGCCCGACTCTGGGAAAGCATTGCAGTCTACCATCGGCGGACCAGAACATGCTGTAAGCTTTGGAAGGACCTGAAATGCTGAGCACGACTGAGGGTCTAGGAACTATTGAGCCAGCCCTCCCTGCCCCATGTGCACCAGCCCGCCTTACACCAATGTACAGGAGGGTCCTGAGGACAGCCCGGATGACCATCCATGCCCATCTGGAGGAGTTGGAGCAGCAGAGACCTGGTAAGTGCATGGGCTGCATTATGTGTCTGTTAGTATGATGTGAGTGGTGGATGTGCTGTGCCATTTTGTGTCTCATGTCACCGTGTACACAATGTGAGCAATTGCTGCAGTAGTCATTGGACTGTATGGGGTTAAGATGTTTTTTGGGTGTTGGATGCGGTATCATGCATGCCTTTGGTGTGTCTCTCATATCTTTTTTCACATGATCCCAGCAACTGCTGCATTAGTTCTAAGGCCAATGCTTCATTGGAGCATATCAGATGCACTAACTAGGGTGTATATTGGGACTTGTAGTGTGCTGAACACTACTAGGGAAGTGGGCATCACGCTTGCATTTTAAGGAAGAAATGCAATTGCAACTCTATGAATGGTAAACCAAGGGCCTTATCACTGCTGGCTACAATGGCAAAAGGATGGGCCAGACAATGTCCAGTGTGGGTTCAAGACAATTTTTGGAGTTGGATGAGGTATCACGCATGGGGATTCTTGTCTCACACAAAATGGTACCAGCATCTCCAAGGGAAACCACATGCACATGTCTTCACAACAGTGGCTTGTATGCCTAATGTACTGTCAAGCTAGCTGAATCAACTATGCACACGTGCCAACTGGTGTACAGCACCAACAGGCAGTCTTGACATGCCAAATGTGTCACATGCCATGTAGGGTGTCTGATGTTGACAGGGATCCTCCAATACATAGACTCATAGCTTAGCAAAGTCAGAACCAAGGAATTGTTACAGGTACACCTGTTCAAGCATTTGTGTGGAATGAGACCATGCTACACAGCAGATGACATGCAGTAGTCATTGTAAGACTATGAAGTCTGCACATTACAGGATGATCATAGATACATGCTTCGGGATGATCATAGATACATGCTTTGGTGTGGGCAGATCCATCCAGACTGCGTCCCATCTCCACTTGTAGACTGACTTTTGCTCTAACTTTGAAACAAACATCTTTGCCTTTGTGAATCAGGCCTAGATATTGCAATACAGTTTAAGGTGAGGCTTTGTCACTACAGAAGTGTATACTCCCCACAATTAAGGCAGATGGCAATGTGTGAGTTCTTTCAGGACATCACAGAGTTAGTACACATACATTTGGGATCTAAGTCACCTGGAACTGGTTAGTGAGATCAAAGGAGAACAAAGTCAGCACTTACTTTATGTACTTTGGTGCCTTGCCCTGAATTGTACACCAGCTACATAATGTTCTCACTTCTATTTCAGAGGACCTGGCTGGCCAGGAAGACCCGAGAGAGGACCAGGGATAGAGAAAAACATCCTACGGATGTCGGCAGGCACGGTCTCTTTTGTCTACAGAAGAGGAGGAGGAGGGAAAAGGACCATTTTTAGGCAGGGGGAGTGCTACCACCTGGATGGTCACAAAATCAGACACATACTGGGTGGAGGCTGCGGACATTATGGGGGGGAAAGCATTGAACTGGACTCCTTTGACTTGGGTGAGGGAGGACTTGGACTCTCTCCCTGAAAGGCAATCTCTTGATCTGCTGTAGGTATCCCGATGGCTGGCCAAATCTACACCTGGGCCTTTGACTGACCCCTCCCTAGCACATGAGGACCCAGTTCATCAGTGCACCCAGCTGTGCCCTGCCACTAATATACCTCCATCTGCCTGCCTCAGTGACCCGAGGAGTATCCCTGTCCCGACTTCCCACATCACTTGTGTTCTACCCAAACCTCTCCCTGTATTGTCACCCCTGTGGCTGCATCCCAGGAAGGGATGATGGCATCTGAGGGGGAGCATTTCATCTCCTCTCAGTTCCTACAGCAGGTCATTGAGGAGCTTCCTTGGACTCGAGAGGAGAATGCTTGTGCCTTGGCCACCATCAATGCCACCCTCACTTCCTTGGGTGCAGCCATGATGGCTGCCCTGTCCCAGAGTCCCTCCCATACCATTGTCAATATGTCTCCCTGTTTGTACTCCCACCATGTTTCCACCATTCCCCTTGTACTCCCAGTGTGTCCCAGTCCCTTTGGATGTCAGGTCCTGCACCAGCCAGCCAGGAAGAGGTCACAGATACAGAGGATCTCCATGTAGTTGAGAAGGAGACTGACCAAGATGACATGTGACTTTACATTATGATGTGACTGGATGTTTGTTTTTGTCCCTGTACATAGACTGATTCACCTGACGGTTCCTGACCTGTTTTTTTTAAATTTGCCCAACCCCCTCCAAGTACCCTGTCAATACTCTGTGAAGAGCATTATTTGATTTCATTTCTCCCTTCCCAATGGACGTTTTTTGTTTAATTTTCTATCATATTTATATAAACCAAATAAAATGCACTGTGTCATGTAGTTCATAGTATTTGCTAGAATCCAAGTATGGAAGTATTCATCTGGAGCGGTTTACCTATGAACATTTGCACAAAGATGGCTCTACTAATGAACATGTCTTAGCCACGTTTATTAACACATTTATGGCCTACAGCCACATTAAGCATTTGACCGTCATCAACTATAGCTTAACTCAATTGAAATGTGGAATTTGTCTTTTTTTACATAGTGCTGTGCAAACCTATATTACAGTGCTCATGGGGGATCTCAGATGCATCTTCTCAATTTTATTGGTGAGGATCGTTGTGATGCTGGCGGTAGGTCTGGTCCCTGTACAGGGTAGAGCTCTTCCTGGACAGGGAGCGGTGATCCCTATACAAGGTGGGGGTCTTCCTTTACAGAGGGTGGTGATCCCTGTACAGGGGGATATTTCTGGTAAGGGGGTGGTGATTCCCGTCCAGTGGTAGGGTCTTCCTGGACAGGGGGTGGTGATCCCACTACACGATGGAGGTCTTCCCGGTCATGGGATGGTGATCCCTGCAGAGGGATGGGGGCTTCCTGGACAGGGGGTGGTGATCCCTGTACAGGGTTGGGTCTTTCAGGACAGGGGTTGGTGATCTCTGTAGAGGGTAGTGGACTTCCTGGACAGGGGGTGATGATCCTGGTACAGTGTGGGGGTCTTCCTGGACATGGGGTGGTGATCCCTGAACAGGGTGGTAGTCTTCCTGGACAGAGGGTGATGATGCCTGTACAGGTTGAGGATGTGACTGTGCAGTGGGGGGCTTGAGCAAGGAGAGTGTTGCTGTCAAAATGTTTTGGTGCCCCTGTGCAGTTTTCCTAACCAGGGGCTGGGGGCGATATGGTGCAAGTAGATGTGTTGGCTCCCCTCCATGCAGTGACTGTGAAGGCAGATTTGGTATCATTTTGAGTATGCCCTCCATCATCTTCATAGACAATGCATGGTGTCTTGCACTCTCTTCCGTCTGTATGGCCATGATATCATTCAGCCTCTTCTCCATGTCTTGCCACTGGCAGATCCAAAAGCAAGGGTGGTGACCTGGGAGACGGGGATGGCAAGTGGGAGGTTGTGAGGAAGAGATTTGTGTCTAGGGTCTATCTGCTCCTCAACAGGGCTGGCATGTACCTCAGATGTTGAAGAAAAGGCCTGGGAGACACTGGTGGTCATTACAACCCTGGCGATCGGTGTTAAAGCGGCGGTAAGACCGGCAACAGGCCGGCGGTAAAAAAATGGAATTATGACCGTGGCGGAAACCGCCAACAGAGACAGCCACTTTAGCACTCTGACCGCCACGGCGGTACAAACAAACAGCATGGTGGTCACCGGCAACAGACAGGCAGAAGACAAAGTACCGCCCACAGTATCACAACCTACCAATCCGCCACCTTTTCCGGGGCGGTTTCACCACGGACAAAAACACGGCGGAAACAGGTCTTTGAAGGGAAAACGCTCACCTCTACACACCCCACGAGGAACCAGGACGCCATGGAACCAGAGCTGCAGATCCTGCCAGCCCTTATCTTCTTGCTCCTCAACCAGGAGCACGAACGCCGGCGCAGAAGACCATGGTCAGTACTGCACCTACAACACAGGGGAGGGGAGGGAAAAAAGAGTAACACACACACGCAACACGCAACACCCCCACCCTCACCCACCACAACACACACACTAATACAGCATGATACTTTACAGTTACACCCAACAACCCTCCCAGAAGAATGCAAAGACAAACAGAAATGAGATGAACGATTGTAATATGTTAAAATGCGTGTAGGAGGCTGGACTGGCTTGTAGTGAGTACCAAGGGGTACTTGCACCTTGCACCAGGCCCAGTTATCCCTTATTAGTGTATAGGGTGTCTAGCAGCTTAGGCTGATAGATAATGGTAGCTTAGCAAAGCAGCTCAGGCTGAACTAGGAGACGTGTGAAGCTACTACAGTACCACTTAGTGTCATATGCACAATATCATAAGAAAACACAATACACAGTTATACTAAAAATAAAGGTACTTTATTTTTATGACAATATGCCAAAGTATCTTAGAGTGTACCCTCAGTGAGAGGATAGGAAATATACACAAGATATATATACACAATAGCAAAAATATGCAGTATAGTCTTAGAAAACAGTGCAAACAATGTATAGTTACAATAGGATGCAATGGGGAAACATAGGGATAGGGGCAACACAAACCATATACTCCAGAAGTGGAATGCGAACCACGAATGGACCCCAAACCTATGTGACCTTGTAGAGGGTCGCTGGGACTATTAGAAAATAGTGAGAGTTAGCAAAATAACCCACCCCAAGACCCTGAAAAGTGAGTGCAAAGTGCACCAAAGTTCCCCTAAGGACAAAATAGTCGTGTTAGAGGGAGAATGCAAGGAAAACACAAATCAGCAATGCAACAACGATGGATTCCTGTCTGAGGGTACCTGTGGAACAAGGGGACCAAGTCCAAAAGTCACAAGCAGCTCGGGGATGGGCAGATGCCCAAGAAATGCCAGCGGTTGGTGCAAAGAAGCTCTTACTAGGCTGAAGAACTGTGAATACTGCAGGAACGACAAGGGCTAGAGACTTCTCCTTTGGAGGATGGATCCCCCACGCCTTGGAGAGTCGTGCAGAAGTGTTTTCCCGCCGAATGGACGCCAACAAGCCTTGCTACACGCAAATCGTGCGTTTGGCGTTTTTGGACGCTGCTGGGGCCCAGGAGGGACCAGAAGGTCGCAAATTGGACCTGCAGAGAGAGGGGACGTCGAGCAAGACAAAGAGCCCTCACTGAAGCAGGTAGCACCCGGAGAAGTGCCAGAAACAGGCACTACGAGGATGCGTGAAACGGTGCTCGCCGAAGTTGCACAAAGGAGTCCCACGTCGCCGGAGACCAACTTAGAAAGTCGTGCAATGCAGGTTAGAGTGCCGTGGACCCAGGCTTGGCTGTGCACTCAGGATTTCCGCCGGAAGTGCACAGGGGCCGGAGAAGCTTGCAAAGTCGCGGTTCCCAGCAATGCAGCCCAGCGAGGTGAGGCAAGGACTTACCTCCACCAAACTTGGGCTGAAGAGTCACTGGACTGTGGGGGTCACTTGGACGGTGTCGCTGGATTCGAGGGACCTCGCTCGTCGTGCTGAGAGGAGACCCAAGGGACCGGAGATGCAGCTTTTTGGTGCCTGCGGTTGCAGGGGGAAGATTCCGTCGACCCACGGGAGATTTCTTCGGAGCTTCTGGTGCAGAGAGGAGGCAGACTACCCCCACAACATGCACAAGCAGGAAAACAGTCGAGAAGGCGGCAGGATCAGCGTTACAGAGTTGCAGTAGTCGTCTTTGCTACTATGTTGCAGGTTTGCAGGCTTCCAGCGCGGTCAGCGGTCGATTCCTTATCAGAAGGTGAAGAGGGAGATGCAGAGGAACTCGGCTGAGCTCATGCATTCGTTATCTGAAGTTTCCCCAGAGACAGAGACCCTAAATAGCCAGAAAAGAGGGTTTGGCTACCTAGGAGAGAGGAAAGGCTACTAACACCTGAAGGAGCCTATCAGCAGGAGTCTCTGACGTCACCTGGTGGCACTGGCCACTCAGAGCAGTCCAGTGTGCCAGCAGCACCTCTGTTTCCAAGATGGCAGAGGTCTGGAGCACACTGGAGGAGCTCTGGACACCTCCCAGGGGAGGTGCAGGTCAGGGGAGTGGTCACTCCCTTTTCCTTTGTCCAGTTTCGCGCCAGAGCAGGGGCTAAGGGGTCCCTGAACCGGTGTAGACTGGCTTATGCAGAATTGGGTACATCTGTGCCCAACAAAGCATTTCCAGAGGCTGGGGGAGGCTACTCCTCCCCTGCCTTCACACCATTTTCCAAAGGGAGAGGGTGTCACACCCTCTCTCAGAGGAAGTTCTTTGTTCTGCCATCCTGGGCCAGGCCTGGCTGGACCCCAGGAGGGCAGCTGCCTGTCTGAGGGGTTGGCAGCAGCAGCAGCTGCAGAGAAACCCCAGGAAGGGCAGTCTGACAGTACCAGGGTCTGTGCTACAGACCACTGGGATCATGGAATTGTACCAACAATGCCAGGATGGCATAGAGGGGGCAATTCCATGATCATAGACATGTTACATGGCCATATTCGGAGTTACCATGGTGAAGCTACATATAGGTAGTGACCTATATGTAGTGCACGCGTGTAATGGTGTCCCCGCACTCACAAAGTTCAGTGAATTGGCTCTGAACAATGTGGGGGCACCTTGGCTAGTGCCAGGGTGCCCACACACTAAGTAACTTTGCACCTAACCTTTACCAGGTAAAGGTTAGACATATAGGTGACTTATAAGTTACTTAAGTGCAGTGTAAAATGGCTGTGAAATAACGTGGACGTTATTTCACTCAGGCTGCAGTGGCAGGCCTGTGTAAGAATTGTCAGAGCTCCCTATGGGTGGCAAAAGAAATGCTGCAGCCCATAGGGATCTCCTGGAACCCCAATACCCGGGGTACCTCAGTACCATATACTAGGGAATTATAAGGGTGTTCCAGTAAGCCAATGTAAATTGGTAAAATTGGTCACTAGCCTGTTAGTGACAATTTGAAAGTAATGAGAGAGCATAACCACTGAGGTTCTGGTTAGCAGAGCCTCAGTGAGACAGTTAGGCACCACACAGGGAACATATACATGCACGCCTATGAGCACTGGGGCCCTGTGTGACAGGGTCCCAGTGACACATACATATAGGCCACAAACCTATGAGCACTGGGGTCCTGACAAGCAGGATCCCAGTGACACATAACAAACATACTGAAAACATAGTGTTTTCACTATGAGCACTGAGGCCTGGCTATCAGGATCCCAGTGAGACAGTGAAAACAGTGACAAACACCCTGACATACACTCACAAACAGGCCAAAAGTGGGGGTAACAAGGCTAGAAAGAGGCTACCTTCTCACAATGCGGAACTCTGAAATATACATATATCCATTATAAACAAGATATACACCAAGAATAGTAGTCCAGGTAGTGCTCCATTGAAGTCCGTGGAACACTGGGCCCACACGGTATGGGCGAGGCCCACACAAGATCCCCGACCATGACGGAGAGAACACTGCAGGGGCATCAGATAGCAAGAAAACAGCCACCTCAGGGGGAGGGAAAGGGGGGGCACCTCAGCCGGTTGAGTGCACAACGCCAAATCCACGAGGGGGCCACATGCCCACTCCGCAATCCTGGGGAGTGCAAAGCCACAGTTTCTCAAGTCTCTACAGTGGGTGGTTTGCCAACTGTACAATCTTGGGGAGTGCAAAGCCACAGTCCCTCAAGTCTCACAAGTGGGTGGTTTGCCCACTGTACAATCCTGGGGAGTGCAAAGCCACAATCTCTCAAGTCTCTACAGTGGGTGGTTTGCCCACTGTACAATCCTGGGGAGTGCAAAACCACAGTCTCTCAAGTCTCACAAGTGGGTGGTTTGCCCACTGTACAATCCTGGGGAGTGCAAATCCACAGTCTCTCAAGTCTCTACAGTGGGTGGTTTGCCCACTGTACAATCCTGGGGAGTGCAAAGCCACAGTCTCTCAAGTCTCTACAGTGGGTGGTTTGCCCACTGTACAATCCTGGGGAGTGCAAAGCCACAGTCTCTCAAGTCTCTATAGTGGGTGATTTGCCCACTGTACAATCCTGGGGAGTGCAAAGCCACAGTCTCTCAAGTGGATGCCTTTCTCCACTGGTTCTGGATGGGCTCTTGTGCCCAGAGTGCTTCATCCTGCCAAGGACAGAAGTAGTGGATGCCTTTCTCCACTGGTTCTGGAGGGGGTCTTGTGCCCAGAGCGCTTCATCCTGCCAAGGACAGAGGTAGTGGATGCCTTTCTCCACTGGCTCTGGAGGGGGTCTTGTGCCCAGAGTGCTTCATCCTGCCAAGGACAGAGGTAGTGGATGCCTTTCTCCACTGGTTCTGGAGGGGCTCTTGTGCCCAGAATGCTTCATCCTGCCAAGGACTGAGGTAGTGGATGTGAAACTCCACTGGTTCTGGAGGGGCTCTTGTGCCCAGAGTGCATCATCCTGCCAAGGACAGAGGTAGTGGATGTGAAACTCCACTGGTTCTGGAGGGGCTCTTGTGCCCAGAGTGCATCATCCTGCTCGTGACGGACTCAGTAGCGTCAGTGCCCTTGGCGCTCATGGGCCAGCGGTGCTTGTTGTGGCGGTGACCTGTTCAGCTGTGCTTGTTGTGGCGGTGCCCTGTTCAGCGGTGCTTGTGGCTGCGGGGTCCTTTGCCTGTGACTCAGCTGCTGGCGGTCCTGCTGGCCCAGCGGGGCTGGTGCTGGCGGCCCTGTCTGGCCCAGCAGGGCTGGTGCTGGCGGTCCTCTCTGGCCCAGCGGGGCTGGTGCTGGCGGTCCTTTCTGGCCCAGCTGGGTTGGTGCTGGCGGTCCTGTCTGGCCCAGCGGGGCTGGTGCTGGCGGTCCTGTCTGGCCCAGCAGAGCTGGTGCTGGCGGTCCTCTCTGGCCCAGCGGGGCTGGTGCTGGCGTTCCTGTCTGGCCCAGCGGGGCTGGTGCTGGCGGTCCTCTCTGGCCCAGTGGGGCTGGTGGCGGTGGCCTCCTGGCCAGCAGGGCAGGTGCTGGTGGTGGCCTCCTGGGCAGCGGGGATGATGGCGGTCTTCTCCACTGTGCTGCTCTTCCCAGACCTGCTGACTTTCTTGTGGTTCTTCCCCACCTTGGAAGGTGTTGCAGCTGACTCCACACTTCAACCTGTACCCCTGGGAGCGGCTTTGGTGGCTGGAGTCTTCCCCCTCTCCCGCCGGGCACTGGCCAACTTTTGATGCTTGACAGGTGGGGGACTGTCCGTGCTGTGGATCCGTGCCACACTGACTGCCCTGGTGGCCGGTGCAATCCAGATACCGGTGACTACAGGCACCACTGGTCCCGGAGATGTTGTGGCTGAGGTGCTAGGTTGGGACCTGGAGAGTCGGGCCCTAGGAGACGGACAGGGTGGGGGAGGTGTGGGAAAGAGGTCAAGTTTGGCTAGAAAAAGTTTTTGGGGAGCACTGGGACGGGTAGCTGGAGGGGGTTTGGGAGTGGAGGAAGAGGTTGTGGTTGTAGGAGGTGTTAGTTTGCTGACTGTGGGTGAAGGTGAATGCCCTGGAGGCTGACGTGAGGTGGATAGCTGTTGGGTGGGTGTGTGCCTGTGTTTGTGTATCTTGGGAGGTGGCATCACAGACACACTGGGAGAGGACGCAGGGGACGTGTGAATGGCAGTGGGGGTGGTGACTGCACGTGAGCGGGGTGCGGTGGTGTGTGTACTGGTGATGGACGTAGTGGCTGCAGATGTAGTGCATGCAGGTGTGAGTGTAGACGAGACTGGGAGGGAGGAGGGAGACGAGGAGGAGGGGAACACAGTGGAGGCAGTGGATGTTGGTGTGTCTGCATGTGTGTGATGCTTGCGTGAGTGCCTGTGGGATGTGTGGTGCTTATGTTTGCCTGAGGTTCCCTTGTGTGTTGACGTGTGTGTATGCTGGTCTGAAGTTGTGCTTGGGATAGGCTGAGGTACAGGGGATTGGGTCTGGGTGGAGGAAGTTGGAGGGGGGAGGCTAGACACAGGGACAATGGCTGCCATCAGTGCTGAGGCCAGAGTCTGAAAAGCTCGCTGAAGGGCCGCCTGACCAGAATGAATGCCCTCCAGGAATGCATTTTTTTTTTGCAACTGCCTTTCTACACCCTGGATGGCATTCAAAATGATAGACTGCCCAACAGTGAGGGACCTGAGCAGGCCAATGGCTGAGGTGCCTGGGGCGAAGGTGATGCCCACCCTCCTGGGTGAGCGGGCACGGGGCAAAGGCTGAGGGGCTGCTGGGAGGGCGGTGCTGGTGGGGGGGGTGGCGGCTGTACCTGTAGATGCGGGGGGCACAGATGTTGCCGCCACCACAAGGGAGCTCCCATCAGAGGACGAGTCCGTGTCACTGGTGTCAGCTCCTGTCCCCGCCATGGAGCTCCCCTCTCCCTCCATCCCACTGGTGAACTCCGAGTCCGTTGTCTTGCCCTCCAGGGCCATGTGGGATGCAGCTCCCTCCTGCTCCGGTGCCACTGCTCCTCCGCCTGATGATGCTAATGCACACAAGAACAGGGAGACCACAAAAAGGGGGGGGGGGACGACGGAAGAAAGACATGTTGAGTGCATGCATTACTGCTACCGTTGGCAGACACGACAGACACAGAAGCCGCCTGCACTACGCCGCGCACTTGGCCTCCACTGTTCAATCCCTGGGACATGGCCTACAAGGCTATGGACGACATCAGCACACATGGATGATACAGGAGCCTGACTAGGTGTACTTGGCACTGTACACAGGTGGGGTGGGGTGCCACAGGGTCTGCCAGAAGAAGAGGACCTTTCCCCAGACGCACAAGCCATTGTCTCTTCCAGACTGAGGTCACAGCAGCACTTGCAGTGTAGGTTCTCTCCTGTCGAAGATCAGGTATCGAGTGATTGTACAGATAGAAAATGGCGGTCACGTCCGCGGCGGTGCGTACCGCCACCACTGGCGTACATCGTCATTGGCTCCTGGGACCCATAGGGTCCAATGTTAACCAAGGCAGCATTGCGCTGCGGTCTTCGACCGCCTACCGCTACGGTGTACAACGCCAGCACAGTTACCTCACATCCCATTGTCCCACTTTACAGGTCAGGCAGCCGCCATTTCAGGGGCCCACATGGCTTAATTTTTTACTGCGTCACACATACCTAGGCCTTGCATCAACACTCATACAGGCCATTATTTGGATTTTGGTTCGTGTTCTGTGTAAGCTGTAGGTACGTACCTCTGAGTTGTTTGACTCTGTGCTCGCTGTTGTCCTTCATAGGCACCATCCGCTGGGACATGTGAGGAGATGGCGACATCCTCCGGTGTACAGACCGCTGGTGGACCTGTCGACAATGGAGGAAAGACATGTGATCATGATCTACAGGCTTGACCGTGCCACAAACAAGGAACTGTGTGCCCAGTTGGAGCCAGACCTGATGTCAGCTATCCGCCATCCCACAGGAATCGCCCCCCAAGTGCAGGTGCTGTCAGTACTCCATTTCATTGCAAGTGGGTCATTTCAAACAACAGTGGCCATAGCATCAGGGATGTCCCAGCCTACGTTTTCCAACGTGTTGTCCAGAGTGTTGTCTGCCCTTCTGAAACACATGCAGAGCTACATCGTTTTCCCTCAGGTGGAGGATTTGCCTACAGTGAAAGGATACTTCTGTGCCCTGGGACATATCCCCAACATCATAGGTGCCATTGATGGTACACATGTGGCCTTGGTACCCCCCGCAGGAGTGAACAGGTGTACAGAAACCGGAAGAGTTACCATTCGATGAATGTGCAGATGGTGTGTTTGGCCGACCAGTACATCTCCCATGTTAATGCCAAGTTCCCTGGCTCAGTGCATGACGCCTACATCCTGCGGAATAGCAGCATCCCTTATGTGATGGGTCAACTCCAGAGGCACCGTCTGTGGCTAATAGTTGAGCACCTGGAAGCAAGTCAGTGGGAATGGTTGTCTGGGTCTGGGGATATCCCTACAGGTTAGTGTGTGTCTAACAGTTGTCCCTCGCCATTTGCAGGTGACTCTGGTTACCCCAACCTGTCATGGCTACTGACCCCAGTGAGGAATCCCAGGACAAGGGCAGAGGAACGCTACAATGAGGCCTATGGGCGAACTCGGTGGATAATTGAGCGGACCTTCGGCGTCCTGAAGGCCAGGTTCCGCAGCCTCCATATGACAGGTGGATCCCTATTCTCCTCACCAAAGAAGGTGTGCCAGATCATCGTGGCCTGCTGTATGCTTCACAACTTGGCTTTGCGACGACAGGTGCCTTTTCTGCAGGAGGATGGTCCAGATGGTGGTGTTGTTGCAGCTGTGGAGCCTGTGGAGAGTGAAGACAAGGAAGCAAAAGAAGAGGACATGGAGAACAGGAACTCGGTGATCCTGCAATATTTCCAGTGAGACACAGGTAAGAATACAAACCTGCCTACTACATGTACTTAATCACTACTACCTCTCTACTGTCTGTCCTTTTTACCCAGTGTATGGTAACTGAGTTGTCACTTTCCCTTACGATTTCACAGATGTGTGTCCCACAGTGTGACATCTGCTTTGTTTCCTCATGGACTAGAGCTGTGTGAGATAGGTATGTTGACATTATAATTGAAAAACCATTTTGCCACTGTAATTACTAATACAGTTTTTTTAAATCACAGACAGACTCCTGATTGTTTTGTGCTTTAACTGTGTTTATTTTATTTAAGTGCTAAATATTGGAGGGGGTTGTAAATTGGTGAGGGGTGATGGTGGAGGAAAGTCCATGGCAAAGTCCAGTCTATTAGTCTCACAGGTGCATTGTCCAAATGGGTCTGGGAAGTGGAGCTGGGGCAGTTTGAGGACGGACAGGGTGACAAAGTGGGACAGAAGGATGACATTCAGGGTGGTCTCATTTCTTGGCGGGGGTCTTGGCATTGTTCTCTGTCTTTGTCCTGGATCTCAGGGACCGTTTGCGGGGTGGTTCTCCATCTGCAGGGGGTGGGGTGCTGGTGTGGTGGTGCTGTGGCGGTGCCTCCTGTCCACTAGCACCGGCGGAGGTGGTGGGAAGTTCATCGTCCATGCTAGTGTCAGGGGCCCTTTGCAGTGCCACAGTGTCCCTCATGGTGTTGACTACTTCCTTCAGCACCCCTACGATGGTGCCCAGGGTGGAATTGATGGCTCTCACTTCCTCCCTGAAGGCCAAATACTGTTCCTCCTGCAGGCGCTGGGTCTCCTGAAACTTGGCCAGTACCGTTGCCATCATCTCCTGGGAGTGGTGGTATGCTCCCATGATGTTGGAGAGGGCCTCGTGGAGAGTGGGTTCCCTTGGCCTGTCCTCCCCCTGTCGCACAGCAGCCCTCCCAGTTCCCCTGTGTTCCTGGGCCTCTGTCCCCTGGACCGTGTGCCCACTTCCACTGCCCCCAGGTCCCTGTTGTTGCTGGGCTGGTGGGTTAGCCTGGGTTCCCTGTAGTGGTGGACACACTGCTGATTGACGTGTCCTGGGGACAGAGGTATGGGCCCGCTGTGTGGGTGCTGTGCTGGTGTTTCCAGAGGGGGGAAGGTCTGTAGTGCCATGTGCCAGTGTGAGGGGAACCGACTGTCCCACGGTCCCTGATGGGCCGGGCTGGTCATCTTGATCCAGTTGGACAGAGCTGCTGTCATCACTGTGGGCCTCTTCTGTGGGAGGAGTGGACATGTGTGGACCCTCCTGTCCAGTGATGTTGGGTAGGGGTCCTGCAGGGGCATAAAAGGATGTTTATTGCATCTGTGTGTGCCATGGTGTGCAATAGGTGGGTGACCGTGTACCCCAGTGCTTGCATTCCTGTGTGGGACCTTGTGTGATGGTGTTTTGGGGGGTGTATGGGTATGTGCAGTGGCCATGCTTTGGTGATGGGTGTCCATGCTTTGTTGCTGCATGCAGGGCTTGGTGTTGGGATGGTTGGGTTGTGATAGTGGGACATTTGTGAGGAGTAGGAGTGATGGGGGTGAGGGTGGGGGTATGTGATGGCATGCAGGTGGGGTGGGGGGATAAAGTAGTTAAGATATGACTTACCAGAGTCCATTACTCCATCTACTCCTGCGAGGCCCTCAGGATGCAGAATCACCAAGACCTGCTCCTCTCATGTTGTTAGTTGTAGGGGAGGAGGTGGGGGTCCGCCGCCAGTCCTCTGAACCACCAGGTGGCATCTTGAGACCACAGAACGCACCTTCCCCCGTAGGTCGATCCACCTCTTCCTGATGTCATCCCTAGTTCTTGGGTGCTGTCCCACTGCGTTGACCCTGTCGACTATTCTTCGTCATAGCTCCATCTTCCTTGCAATGGACGTCTGCTGCACCTGTGATCCGAATAGCTGTGGCTCTACCCGGATGATTTCCTCCACCATGACCCTGAGCTCCTCCTCCGAGAACCTGGGGTGTCTTTGCGGTGCCATGCGGTGGTGTGGATGATGTGTGGGGTGGTGTGTGTTGTGATGTGTGGGGTGATATTTAGTGGTGTGTTGGGTGAGGTGCGTGGAAGTAATGTTCCACCTCTTCCTGATGTCATTCCTAGTTCTTGGGTGCTGTCCCACTGCGTTGACCCTGTCGACTATTTTTCGCCATAGCTCCATCTTCCTTGCAATGGACGTCTGCTGCACCTGTGATCTGAATAGCTGTGGCTCTACCCGGATGATTTCCTCCACCATGACCCTGAGCTCCTCCTCCGAGAACCTGGGGTGTCTTTGCGGTGCCATGTATTTTGTAGTGTCTCTCTCTGGCCTTCTTTCGGGATTTTTGGGCGTAGGGGTTTGTGGGTGATATGAGTGTGTGTTTTATATTGTATTGGGTGTGTGGGAGTGGTGTGTGTATGTGTATCAGGTGTGTGTATTTGTATTTGTCCAATGTGGCGGTGTTTTGTAAGTGTGTGTGTATTTTGAGCGCAGCGGTGTGTACCTCCAATGGAATACCGCGGTTGAAAGACCGCCATGTGGATTCGTGGGTCGTGATAGTGTGAGCGTATTTCTGTTGGCGTGACGGTGGAGGTTTTGTTTTTGCCAGTTTATCACTGACCTTTGGTGTGGCGGACTTGTGTGGGTGTCTGTATTTTGGCGGATTCCGAGCTGTGGGTCATTATAGCTGTGGTGGGATTCCGCGGCCGCGTCGGTGTGTTGGCGCTCTTCTGCACGGCGGTAAGCGGCATTTACCGCCAATGTTGTAATGATCCCCACTGTCAGAGGAGGAGCGCTTAGGGGAACCAACATGTCTGACCTTGATGTGAGGGCTGTGAGGAGGTGATGGTTCTGTTGGGGTATATGAGGAATGGCCAATCCTTGGGGGTATACGAGGAGGAGAAGGCACCATGCTGACCAGAGCAGACGTAGGCTTTGTTTCAATCGTCAACATTCATCAGCAAGTAGTATACGTGTTTTGTCCTATTCGAGGACTTCTTCAGGCTTCCAATGTGTATATCTTCAGAATATTCATTTCTTAAGCTTGTGTCCGGTGTAATTGCATTAAAGGTCTCCACCTATCTGTTTGTCATCAGTGGTAGAATACCCACAAGGAACACATACCTTGTGGTCTGTGTACGTCTGTTCCCTCAATGTCACTATATCCAACTAGTAAGGAAACAGCGACATTGAGGGAACATAAAAAATTGAAGATTGTCTGGAGGACTCTTGTCATCCATATAATTTAATTTGGAATAGGTCTGAATATAAAAATGGAAGCTTGAGATTAGAGGATTGCTCCCTAGGTGACCTTGATTTGGATTTTCGAGTATAATCAGTTGCTTGCCATGATTGGTGCTTGGGTTCCTGTTTATTTTTATGTTAGAGCTGATGCCCAAGTTAAGGGGTGAAAAGGACTGACCACTTTTCCCAGCGCACCAACTGTAATCATACACTTTTCCTACAGTGACAGGTGTGGTCTGATTTATGCCTTAGTCCTTTGTAAATCATTTGAGAAGTGGGGTTTGATTGTATGCTGCGTGGGCCAGCAATATTTGTCAGGGGATCAGCGTCTACATCTGTTGGAATCCGGGCCTGATCTTCTTCCTCCTCTACTTCCTCTTCCTGTGCATATCTGGCAGCTGGAAGAGGAAGGGGTTCTCCCCTTGGATAGCCCGTTACCCACCACTGGTGGGTGGTCCTTCCTCATGACTGGAATCATCATCCTCACCACCTAAGTATATGCCTTACAATATCATGTGGTTGAACACAGGGATTCAGTCAATTATCTTCACATCAACAGATGTTCTACATGTGACCTGGTTTGTGTACACCTATACGTGACAGTTGACACTGAGCATTAAGCAGTTTAATGCAGATGTATAATGCAAAAGCAAACTCACCAACTATAGCCACAACACTGTGTGGTATTGAGATCTCCCTTCATGTCAGCTACTGAAGTGGGCTCCTTGAGTATGTATCACAAGATATGGTCCTTCATCCAACAGCTTGAGAAAGAAGGGACACCATAGCTAATGTTCTGCACGATTTATATGCAAATATGCACTATTAACACACACATCACTGATTATGTTGGGTACATTTTATACACCAACTTCAGATGTAATTTAATGTAAAGTGGCAATATCTGCTCATGCTCTTCCACAAGTATTTGGTTATTGTTCATGGGTAAAGTATCAATGGTCTACAACACTATATGACCCAATTACCTGATGGGCAGATGGCAGTGAGTTTGACTGCTGCAGCCAGGATGTCTCCGAAACCCGTGGATAGTGTCATCCGTATCACTAAAGTAGTCCTGGCAGCAGCTGTAATGTAACATACATATCCAAAACTAAGTGCAAAGGATGATGGCGATAATTCTACATGTCCATGTGAGAGATATAGACAAATGATCTACAAGTTACAGGTGGCCCTCATATCAACCAGGAATCACACTTACAGTCAAACATGTATTTGGAGGTTGCTGAGAGCTAGAGGACAGAAATATCCAGGGTATCCTACACAGCCTACCTTTGGCCACACCTTCATTTTTAGCTGTATCATGCATTCTATGCATGATGTGGTATCTCCTAATTTGTAAAAGAGTCTTCCACAACGTGCAGAGCTGGCTTATCTTTGGACATCAGATTTTGTCAGTGCATTGCAGAGTACATGTTTGATATACACAATTAAAGTGTGTAAAAGGCTGGCCTGGTTTGTAGTGGGTACCTTGGGTACTTACACCTTATACCAGGTCCAGTTATCCCTTATTAGTGAAATGTAGTAGTTTTCTAGCGGCTTAGGCTGATAGAGGTAGCTATAGTAGAGCAGCTTAGGCTGAACTAGGAGACATGCAAAGCGCATGCAATACCACTTATATTTACACAGTACTTATACACAAGTAAAGACAATGCTCAGTGTTACCAAAAATAAAGGTAGTTTATTTGGGTGACAAAGTACCAAAAATATCTTAGAGGCAATACCCCTTCTGGAGGTAAGTATTATACACAATACATACACTAGACACAAAAATAAGGCAAGTAATTAGACAAAGGATAGTGCAAACAATAGGAAATGCTATAGAATGCAATGGGAGAAAATAGGTCTAGGGGCAACGCAAAAAGTGGAATGCGAATCACAAATTCCCCCCTAGACAAGTGTAGTGTGTGCAAAATCATTGGGAGAGTAAGAATACAGTAAAGGTGAGTAAATTACCTCACCCCAGAGCCCAGAAAAGCAGGAGTAACGTACTGCAAGTTTACTAAACCTCGTGATTGGAATTATTGCAAGAGCCAACCAAGTCTGAAAACAACAAACAGTGGATTCCTGGACCTGAAGACCTACAAAGGAAGGAGACCAAGTTCAGAAGTTGAAAGAAGTTCCAGGAAGGACAGGGGCCCCTGACAACCCAGAAGAGGGTGCAAAAAAAGAGTCCCAGGTTGGACGGAGATTGCAGAAATACACCCTAGGAAGATGCCAGTGGGTTTCTGCATGATGCAAAGGATGTCCCACATCGTGAAATTGGATGCAGGTGAGTTTTGTCGCTGGATTCCTCCAACAAGCCTTGGTTTCGGCAAAGTCACGTTTTGCATCAACTAGGCATTATCTGGACCCAGGAGGGACCTGGGGGCCTCAACTCTGTGTGAGGAGGAAGAGGGGGCGTTCTGCACTTCAGAGAGCCCTCAAAGCACCAGATAGCACCCACGGCTGTCACAGGACCCGAGGACAAAGGAGGTGCAAAATGCAGTTGGTTCAGCACTACAAATCAAGGTCCCACGCCGCTGGAGATCAACTCAGTGAGTTGAGCGTCACAGGATAGAGTGCTGGGGACCAGGGCCAGGCTGTGCATGAAGGAATTTTGCAAATAGTGCACAGAGGCCACAGGAGGTGAAGAAGATGTGGTGCAGAGGGGTACTGTCGTTCTGGGGAAAGGAAAAGTCTAACCTCCTCCAAAGTGCGACAGAAGGACCTTAAGACAGTCTGTGTCAATGGGGGTCCACCCTCTATGTTCCAAGGAGCAAGCTTGTCACCAGGAGAGGAGTCCAAGAGAACGAGTCGTCGACTTAGAAGGTTCCTGCGTGAGCAGGGGAGTGACTCCGTCTCCCCACAGGAAATTTCTTCAGTCATTCTGGTGCAGGGTGAAGACAGGGAGTCCTCAGAGCATGCACACCATGGAAACTGTTGCAGTTGCTGGCTGGAGCTGAAGTTGCAGAAGAAAAGTATCCCTTGTGTATACTTTGTTGCTGTTACAGCGGTTCCTGGAGCAGGCTGCGGTTGATCCGAGGTCAGAGGATAAAATAGTAGTTGTAGAGTCTTCCTGCTGGAAACTTGCAAGCAGAATCTGAAGAGCCCACAGGAGAAACCCTAAATAGCAGTGAGAGGGGGATTGGCTACCTTATCAGGTATGGACCTATCTGGAGGGGTCTTTGACGTCACCTGCTGTCACTGGCCACTCAGAGCCCTCCAGAGTGTCCCGACACCTTGCAAAGCAAGATGGCTGAAGCCTGGGACACACTGGAGGAGCTTTGGGCACCGCCCCTAGGGTGGTGATGGACAGGGGAGTAGTGATTCCCCTTTCCTTTGTCCAGTTTCACACCAGAGCAGGGGACAAGGGATCCCTAAACCGGTGTAGACTGGTTTATGCAAGGAGAACACCATCTGTTCCCTTCAAGGAATGTCCAGAGGCTGGGGGAGGCTACCCCTTCCCAGCTTGTAACACCTATTTCGAAAGAGAGAGGGTGTAACACCCTGCTCTCAGAGGAAATGCTTTGTTCTGCCTTCCTGGGACTAAGATGCTCAGACCACAGTAGGGCAGAACCCTGTCTGTGAGGTGGCAGCAGCTGTATCTGCAGTGCAAGCCTCTGAGAGCTGATTTGGCAGTATTGGGGGTCCATAGTGGAGCCCCCAGGATGCATGGAATTGGCTCCCCAATACCAGATTTGGAATGGGGGAACAATTACATGATCTTAGACACCTTACCTGGCCATATTCGGAGTTACCATTGTGAAGCTACATATAGGTATTTACCTATATGTAGTGCACGCGTGTAATGGTGTCCCAGCACTCACAAAGTTCCGGGAAATGGCCCTGAACTATGTGGGGGCACCTTTGCTAGTGCATGGGTGCCCTCACACTTAGTAACTTTGCACCTAACCTTCAGCAAGTGAAGGTTAGACAAATAGGTGACTTACAAGTTACTTAAGTGCAGTGAAAATGGCTGTGAAATAACGTGTGCGTTATTTCACGCAGGCTGCAGTGGCAGTCCTGTGAAAGGGTTTGTCTGAGCTCCTTATGGGAGCAAAAGAAATGATGTAGCCCATAAGGATCCTCTGGAACCCCAATGCCCTGGGTACCTAGATACCATATACTAGGGATTTATAAAGGGGGTCCAGTGTGCCAATTGAAATTGGTAACTGTAGTCACTAGCCTACAGTGACAAATTTAAAGGCAGAGAGAGCAAAAGCACTGAGGTTCTGATTAGCAGAGCCTCAGTGACACAGTCAAGCACTATACAGACACACACATTAGGCCATAAACTATGAGCACTGGGGTCCTGACCAGTAGGATCCCAGTGAGACGGGCAAAAACATACTGACATACAGGTAAAAAAGGTAACATGCCAAGGAAGATGGAACTTTCCTACACAACCCCCCAAACAAGGGACAATAAGGCTAACCTTGCCCAGATGAGTCTTCATTGTCTAGGTTGAAATATCTTGAGAGTCCATCTGCATTGGAGTGGGTACTCCGAGGTCTATGTTCCACTGTATAGTCCATCCCCTGTAGGGAAATGGACTACCTCAACAGTTTAGGGTTTTCACCTATCATTTCTTTAAGCCATAATAGAGATTTGTGGTCTGTCTGAACAATGAAGTGAGTCCCAAACAAGTAGGGTTTCAGCTTCTTCAGTGCCCAGACCACAGCAAAGCCCTCCCTCTCTATGGCAGACCAGCGCTTTTCTCTAGGGACAACCTCCTGCTAATGAAAGCAACAGGTTGATCCTGGCCCTCTGGGGACTTATAAGGGGGGTCCAGTGTGCCAATTGAAATTGGTAAATGAAGTCACTAGCCTATAGTGACAAATTTAAATGCAGAGAGAGCATAAGCACTGAGTTTCTGATTAGCAGAGCCTCAGTGACACAGTTAAGCACTATACAGACACACACATTAAGCCATAAACTATGAGCACTGGGGTCCTGACCAGCAGGCCCCCAGTGAGACAGGCAAAAACATACTGACATACAGGTAAGAAATGAGGGTAACATGCCAAGGAAGATGGTACTTTCCTACATAGCGTAGCAGATGCAGTGCGGTGTCCCATTAATTCTGATAGTTGCTGTATTTTGCTACACAAACAGCAGACAAAGGAGTTATAATCCTTGATTGCACCCAGGCCCAAGCCATCCTTTCTGTCCTTCTGCATGTGTCAGTAGTCTAACTCACAAATACAAGGCTGCAAATGTCTGAAATTCTATTTTTGTAGCTATAACAACCTTGTGCTAGTGCTGTGTTGCAGGTCTTCTCATGTCCCAGGGCTGCTTAGTGCATGAGGAACTTCTGTTATTGCTGGCCTAGATCAAATCACTGCCACCTGGGATGCACTTGCCAAGGACAAACTCTTGCTCCAGGCTTCTGTACATCCAAGGGCCGCACTTGTGCCAACATACTGTAGTGTGAGGGACACTCTTTGTATCATGGCTGTACTTCTGCAAGAAAAGCCTTTTGCCGACGGCTGCTGTATTTGTCGGGGTGTGCTGTGCTTCAGAGCTTCCATGAAGCAGCTTTTCACTGGGAGAGTCGAAAACGTGTGTAATTTACCCATTTACTGGTAATCCAAAATCTGTTATTTGGCACACAATTTTTGAGTGCAAAATATTTGCTTAGTACAACGTGCAATTATGTGATGTTGCATAATAGCACCATTTCTGAAATGTCACATGACATGCTTAACACAAAAGTACAGAAATTAAGCAAAATTATACTAGTGTAACTGAAATATCACATGGGCCTATTTTTCGCATGGAATAGCTCATTAATAATATTTTGCTTTTCTTTAGTGCTCACTGTAGGAGGCTAACCTAGTTTGTATTGGGTACCTATTGTACTTACACCTTATACGAGGTCCAGTTATCCTTTATTAATAAAATGTAGTCAGTGTCTAGAAGCCAGGCTCTCTAGGGGTAGCTGTAGCTGAGCAGCCAAGGGTTATCTACTAGACATGCAAAGCTCATGCAATTCCACTGTAGTTACACAGTACTCACACACATGAAAGAAAATTCTCGGTGTTACAAAAATAAAGGTACATTATTTTAGTGACACAAATGCCGAAAATACCATAGAGACCATACTCCCTTAAGAGGTAAGTAATACACAACGTATATACACTAGTATGCAAAAACAGGTGTGAAAAGTGTTAGAAAGCAGTGCAAATAGTGAAAATCACAATAGTTAGAAATGGGCCTAGGGGGAGCACAAACCATATACTAACAAAGAGGAATGCGAATGTCGGTTTCCCACCTAGGAAAATGTAGTGTGTAGAGGGTCGCTGCGAGTACTAGAAAACACAAAAGCAAAGTACTAGAACCCACCCCAGAGCCCAGGAATGTAGGAGTATAGTACAGGAACTTTCCAGAACACACAGAAACACGAGAAAGAGGATTATGCAAGAACCAGAAGAAACTGCAAGACACCAACAGTAGATTCCTGGACCTGAAGACCTGTGGAAGAAGTGGACTAAGTCCAAGAAGCACAGAAGAGTCCAGGGAGAACAGGATCCCCTGCTAACCCGGATAAAGGTGCAAAAGGAGAACCACCAGTGAAGAACAACAGTCAGTACTTCACCCAAGATGATGGATGCAGGTTCCTGGTTCGTGCAGATGATGTCCCACACCGGACAGAAGATTGCAGTCTGGTTTGCGTTGTTGGATTCAACCAACAAGCCTTGGCACACACAAAGCTTGGGGTTAGCGGAAAATGGCGCTGCCCGGTGTTAGGAGGTACCGGATGGACTTTACCCAGGAGGGGACGTCAGGGGGCTCTCAGCAACTCAAACAGTCCACAGAAGACCAGGCAGCATGCACAGCAGTCCTACAGCATGGGGACAAAGGAGGTGCAAAAGGAGGGCCATGCAGCACTACAACAAAGGATCCCTTGCTGCCGGAGAACCACGCAGGATGCTGTGCATTGCAGGATAGAGTGCTGGGGGCCAGAGCTGCACGGAGCACATAGAACTTCGTGGAACGATGCGAACAAGCCCTGGCAACTGCAAAACATGTGGTGCACAGGGGTACTGTCTTGCGTGGGGAGGCAAGCTCTTACCTCCACCAAAGTTAGACAGTAGGACGTCAGGACCACTGGGACGACTTCAGTCCACCACCCGTGATGCAGGATCCATGCAACTCGTCAGGAGAGGGGACCCACACCACCGGGTGTTGATTCAGTGAGGTGCCTGCTGAAGGAGGGGAGTGACTCCTTCACTCCAAGGGAGATTCCTTTGTTCTTCCAGTGCAGTATAAAGACAGGCTGTCCTGTGAGGATGTACAACTGGGAAACAGTTGCAGGCAGGAGCAGAAGTCATCTTTGCTTCTTTGTTGCAGTTTGTAGAGTTCCTGGAGGGTCCAGATGTAGTTTCTTCAGTGAGAAGTTGAAGTAAGGGATGCAGAGGATTCTTGCTGGAGTCCTGCAATCTAAATCTGAAGAACCACCCAAGAGAGAGACCCTAGATAGCCCTGAAAAGGGGATTGGTCAGCTAAACAGGTAAGCGCCTATCAAAGGAGGGCTCTGACGTTACCTGCTGGCACTGGCCACTCAGATGCTCCTAGAGTTCCCTGCCAACTTGTAATCCAAGATGGCAAAACCCAGGGACCCTCTGAAGGAGCTCTGAACACCACCCCTGGGGTGGTGATGGACAGGGTAATGGTCACTCCCATTTCCTTTGTCCAGTTTCACGCCAGAGCAGGGACTGGGGGTCCCTGAACCGGTGTAGACTGGATTATGCAAGGAGGGCACCAAATGTGCCCTTCAAAGCATTTCCAGTGGCTTGGGGAGGCTACCCCTCCCTGGCCTGTAACGCCTATTTCCAAAGGAAGAGGGTGTAACACCCGTCTCCCAAAGGAAATCCTTTGTTCTGCCTTCCTGGGCTTGAGCTGCTCAAGCAACAGGAGAGTAGAAACCTGTCGGAGAGGTGGCAGCAGCTGGGGCTGCCTGGAAAACCTCAGAAGGCTGGAATGGCAATATTGGGGGTTCTCTAAGGAGCCTCCAGAGTGCATGGAATCATACAACCAATGCTTGCAAAAGGATTGGGGTATGATTCCAAAATATTTGATTCCAAACATGCCTATGTTCGGAGTTACCATCATGTAGCTGGACATAGGTAGTGACCTATGTCTAGTATACATATAAAATGGCGTCCCCGCACTCACGAAGTCTAAGAAAATGACCCTGGAGGTTGTGGGACACCTCTGCTAATGCAGTGGTGCCCTCACACACAGGTACTCTGCAACCTGCCTTTAGGGCTGGAGGGCCTGCTATAGGGGTGACTTATAAGTGACGTGGTGCAGTGTAAATGGCAGTGAAAGGGTGCATGCACCTTTTCACGCAGGCTACAAAGGCAGTCCTGCAGAACCCTTTGCATGGGCTCCCTATGGGTGGCAAAAGAAATGTTGCAGCCCATAGGGATCCCCTGGAACCCCAATGCACTGGGTACCTAGGTACCATATACTAGGGACTTATAAGGGGGCACCAGCATGCCAATTGTGGGTGAAATACTGGATTACCAGTATGCAACACCCATAATTTAAGAGAGAGAGCATAACTACTAGGGTCCTGGTTAGAAGGATCGCAGTAGACACAGTCAAACACACCGACAAACAGGCCAAAAGTGGGGGGAACCAAGCTAGAAACAGGTTATTTTCCTACACTCGCCACTACCATTTCTCTGTTCAATGCAGTATGACTAACAGACCTACAATAGCCCAACTGTTCTGGAGGGAGATAAACGGGGTGCACTGGGTGCAGCACCACTGTTCTTAAATATGCCCCTAGGTGTCTCTAGGCTGGGCTGGGGTGGTCTCTCTGTGCCGCCAGACTGCTTTGAAGGGCATAAACCGGTTTGCACCAATGCAGGGTTCCTTAGTCCCCGCTCTGGTGTAAAACCACACAAAGGACAGGGGAGTGTCCACCCCCCTGCCTGGCTCCTTCCCAAGGGAGGTGCACAGAGCTCTGCCAGGTGGCAATTTGATTCTGCCATTTTGGACACAAGATTTGGGGAGGCCCTTGGGAGAATCTGACTGGTTAGGCAAGGTAGATGATGTCCCTGACGCCCTCTGAAAGGTGGTCACTGCATAGAGTGACCAATCCTCCTATTTGGGTTATTTAAGGGTTCCCCTGAGGTGGGTGTCCAGATTCGTCGAGCAAGAGTCGACAAGGAACTCTCTGCAAGACATCTTCTGGTCCTGGCCTCTGGAACTGCTGCTAGTCTGCTTTGGAACCGAAACAAGTCTCCTTCTGGTGGGATAGCTGGTCCCCAAAACCCTGCAAATCCATCTTCAGCATCTGCTTGCATTTGCCAGAGCTTTTTAGTGGCCGTTGTGGTCTCTGACAATCCTGCAACCAATGTGTGACAGCTCGTAGGTGACTCCTAGGATCTTCTGCAGCTCCTGGACCCCACAGTTGGACTCCTTCCTTCAACAACCTCTAGACCCTTCACCTCTAAGAGGATGGGCATGGCCATCTGCACCACCTGGACTCCCCAAGTGTGCTGGACCCTGGTCTCTTTCCTTTTCAGGTCTTGTACGTCCAGAATCCATCTTGGGTTTCAACAGCCTGGTCCATGGGTCGCGACAGCACCATGCTTCATCATTTTCAAAATTCAGTGATGCGCCATATTTAATAGAATACGCCGTACCCCTGGGTTGCCCCTTGTGCTGGCATTAAGTTTGTTGTAGGGTGCCAACGCAGCCACTCTTGTGCCATGGTGCAAGTATGGCTTTGCTGCTGGGGAGAATGTCCCTTCCTGCACAAAAACAATCTTCAATGGCGTTTTGCTCTTTCTATGTCTGCGGCAGAAAGCAGCTCACATAGAATGAGAAAAATGAGGAGAAATGAATCCTTTATTTTTGCAACATTTGTATAGTTCTTTCTTGTGTGAGAGTTACTGTCTGGCTATTGTGGTATTGCAAGTGCTTTACATTCCTCCTGGATAAACTTTGGCTGCTCGTCTCAGCTATCCCTAGAGAGATTTTGTTATCTGGACAACTAAACACTATCACTAAGGGGGCCACACCATAGGTGTACACCATAAATTGAGTGAGCCTCCTACACTCAAATCATGTTTAAAGAAACTGAAACCAAAACATAGGAATGGTAAAATCACAGACAAATTGATGTCCAGTGAGCTATTGTTGGTGAAAAGTTTAACAGCTGTTAAGTGGGTTTTATTAAAGGCTTCAATGTAGAGTCACTTGGATAGAAGATGTGCAACAATGGGCAGAAATTCAAGATACCAATCTATGGAGAGCAAAGAGAGGTGACACATCAGCTGAGTATTTAACAGGTTGATGACAATCTGCTAAGATTTTCACGAACCAATAGATCAATGGTGCAGCATCCTCCCCAGCCTCGGTACATGTAAATGATTACAACACACATGGAGCTAGGTATAACACGTCTTCATTCTTCAGCATGTAACCGTAAACTCAACATTCTAAACCATGAATTCTAGTGACCACACCTAAAAACACATTACAGTTCAATTAAGTTTGTCAGGAACCAAAAGGGTCCCGTCATCTCTATCTCACAAGACACTACAGCTCTGGAAAATATATCATCAGTGTACTGTTGATGTAAAACTATAAGGGGCTTACTATGAAATGACCTAGAGGCATTACATGAAATCAGGCTGTTGAGTGTATGCTTGATTGTTCTACATGTCCATATGAATACACTGTTAAACATGCAAATGCATGCCTGTCTTGGAAGTAATGTTGGGATTCTGCTCAGTATTGCAAAAATTTAGAAGGTAAACGTTGATGCCCTGATTGGTGTTTCTACATTACCAATAGTGGTATTCAGTAGGGCTTTGCCCTGTGGATGATGGTGATGATGGGCTGGGTTTGTTCCAAGCTCCTCTCTGAATCAGGCATCAGATGCTGCTCTCTTTACCAGCAGTGCTCCAGCAAGGTTTGCTAGTTCTGGGATCAAAGTTGCGCTAGGTGCCAGGCAGTCTCTGGCGCCCGGGGCGTTCAATGTGCCGTACCATTGGATGTACAAACCCCGCTCTTTGTGCCAGGCAGTCTCCGGCACCTGGGGCATTCTATGTGCCATACCATTGATGAAGGAACCCTGCTCTACATGCCAGGTCTGATCTTCATCTAGAGTTGTTTTCAATCACAGGGATCAATGACCTTCTGGGGCTCCGTCTACCTGGAGTCATCTTATGCCAGGGCTGTACTGTGCGCCATCGCTGTTCTAACTTCACACCTATCTCTTGTGCAAGAATGCTCTTGTGCCAAGATACTTAATTTGTTATTGATGATTTCATGCCAGGATCCTTCTTCTGCCAACTGTGCTGAAGGAGCAACTGGTGCTCTTATTCCTGTAGAGAAAATGGTGACTACGTTTAAGCTGACTGTTGGGAAACTGAGGACTTACCAGGAACTCTAGACTGGCCTCCCTGGGTTGATACAGAAGTCCGAATTGTTCATTTTCTAATGTGAGACGTCTCTATGTCTGGAGCATGTCCCTTTAAATGGGGCTTTCCTTTTTGAGAATAAGTCCTCATTTATGCCCAGTCACACCTAGTCACTGGTCATGTTGGTGCAGAGAAAACCATTTAATCCATTTTGAAAAACTTTCATTGGCCTAATATGTTCACCCAAATCAAGCAATAGTGCCAGGAATGTGAAGACTGCCAAAAACAAAATCTAAATCCCTATCACCCTCCTAAAGTACCATTGCAGCCCATGCCCATCATAGGTCAAACATCTGATAGAGTATGGATGGATGCGGACCCTTACCCCATTCTGTAAAGGGGCACTATTATATCCTAGTTCTGGTGGATTACTCCACTAGATACTTGGAGGTGATTCCTTACGGACCGTCATCACAAAGGTCCAACATTTGCTAGAGGTCTTCTCCTGTATGGGTTTCCCCAAAAAAGATCCTGACAGACCATGGGACCATGTTCGTCTCAGAACTGAGGAAACACTTCTGTAGTGTAGGAAAGTACCCTCTTTCTTGGTATAGTTACCCCCTTTTTCTGCCTGATGTCAGTGTGTTTGACTTTGTTCATTGGGATCCTGCTAACCAGGACCCCAGTGAATATGGTCTCTCTCCCAAAACTCTGTATTTCATCCCACAATTGGCACACTGGTGCCCCACTGTAAATCCCTAGTATATGGTACCTAGGTACCCAGGGCATTGGGGTTCCAGGGGATCCCTAAGGGCTGCTATATATTTTGCCACCCATAGGGAGCCCATGCAAAGGCTTCTGCAGGACTGTCATTGCAGCCTGCGTGAAAAGGTGCAAGCATCCTTTCACTGCCACTTTTCACTGCACCAGGTCATTACAAGTCACCCCTATAACAGGCCTTCTAGCCCAGAGGGCAGGTTGCAAAGTACCTGTGTGTGAGGGCACCCCTGCACTAGCAGAGGTGGCTCCATGAACTCCAGACCCATTTTCCCAGACTTTGTGAATGCGGCGACTCCATTTTACATGTGTACTGAACATAGGTCTATACCTATGACCAGCTACATAATGGTAACTCTGAACACAGGGTATGTTTGGTGTCAAACATGTTGGAATCATACTCCAATGATTTTGCAAGCATTGGTTGTATGATTCCAGGCACTCAGGGGGATCCTTAGAGGACCCCTAGTATTGTCATTTCAGCCTTCTGAGGGTTTCCAGGTAGCCCAAGCTGCTGCCACCTCCTAGACAGGTTTCTGCCCTCCTCTTCCTTGTAAAGCTCAAGCCAGGAAGGCAGAACAAAGGATTTCTTTGGATTTCCTTTGGGAGAGGGGTATTACACCCTCTCCCTTTGGAAATAGGTGTTACAGGCTTGGGAGGTTCCAGGTATTGGGGTTCCAAGAGATCCTTATGGGCTGCAGCATTTATTTTGCCACCCATATGGAGCTCAGACAATTCTTACACAGGACTGCCACTGCACCCTGAGTGAAATAACATCCACGTTATTTCACAGCCGTTTTACACTGAAGTTAAGTAACTTATAAGTCACCTATATGTCTAACCCTCACTTAGTGAAGGTTGGGTGCAAAGTTACTAAGTGTGAGGGCACCCTGGCACTAGCCAAGGTGTCCCCACATAGTTCAGGGCAATTTCCCCGGACTTTGTAAGTGCGGGGACACCACTACACGTGTCAATACCTATATGTATCTTTACAATGGTAACTCCAAATATAGCCATGTAACATGTCTAAGATCATGGAATTGTCCCCTCATCCCAAATCTGGTATTGGGGTGCCAATCCCATGCATCCCTGGGGCTCCAGCATTGATCCCGGGTACTGCCAAACCAGCTCACTGGGGTTTTCACTGCAGCTTCTGCTGCTGCCAACCCACAGACAGGCTCTGCCCTCCTGGGCTCTGGGCAGCCCAGTCCCAGGAAAGCAGAACAAAGGATTTCCTCTGAGAGAGGGTGTTACACCCTCTCCCTTTGGAACTAGGTGTTAAGGGCCTGAGAGAAGTAGCCTCTCCTGGCCTCTGGGAATGCTTTGAAGGGCACAGATGGTGCCCTCCTTGCATAAGCCAGTCTACACCGGTTCATGGATCCCTCAGTCCCTGCTCTGGCGTAAAACTGGATAAAGGAAAGGGGAGTGACCACTCCCCTGTCCATCACCACCCCAGGGGTGGTGCCCAGAGCTCCTCCAGTGTGTCCTAGACCTCTGCCATCTTGAATGCAGAGGTGTGAGGGCACAATGGAGGCCTCTGAGTGGCCAGTGCCAGCAGGTGACGTCAGAGACCCCTCCTGATAGGTGCTTACCTGACTAGGTGGCCAATCCTACTCTGAGGGCTATTTAGGGTCTCTTCTGTGGGCTTCTCTTCAGATAACGAATGCAAGAGCTCACCAGAGTTCCTCTGCATCTCCCTCTTTGACTTCTGCAAGGATCGACCGCTGACTGCTCCAGGACACCTGCAAAACTGCAACAAAGTAGCAAGAACACTACCAGCAACATTAATCCTGCCGGCTTTCTCGACTGTTTTCTGGTGGTGCATGCTCTGGGGGCTGTCTGCCTTCACCCTGCACTAGAAGCCAAGAAGAAATCTCCAGTGGGTCGACGGAATCTTCCCCCTGCTAACGCAGGCAGCAAACTTCTACTTCACTGGTCCTCTGGGTCCCCTCTCATCGTGACGAGCGTGGTCCCTGGAACACGGGAGCTGACTCCAAGTGACCCCGACAGTCCAGTGGTCCATCTGTCTAAGTTTGGCGGAGGTAAGTCCTTGCCTCCCCACTCCAGACAGTAATCCTGTGTACTGCGTGAACTGCAGCTGTAAGGGCTTCTCTGCACTTTTGCAAGGAATCCTTCATGCACAGCACAGCACAGCACAGGTCCCCAGCACTCCGTCCTGCATTGCTCAACTCGCTGAGTTGACCACCAGCTTCGTGAGACCCTCCTTTGTAGTATTGAGATGACCGCCATGCTCAGTTTTCTTGAACCCGTGTTCAAGTACTTCTGCGGGTGCTGCCTGCTTGTGCTTGGTCTCTCTGTGTTGCTGAGCACACCCTCTGCCTCCTTCTCCAAGGGGCTACCTCCTGGTCCTTCCTGGGCCCGGGCAGCACCCATTTTCTTCAACCATGACCTTTGCAGCTAGCAAGGCTTTTTGCAGTCTTTTTGCATGGACAAAACTCTGAATCCTCCCTCACGCCACGGGACATCTTCTGTGCAAAGGCGAAGTTCTTGGCATCTTCTGTTGTTGCAGAATCTTCAGCTTCTTCCACCTAGAGGCAGCCATTTTGCACCTTCATCTGGGGTTTAGTGGGCTCCTGCCCCCCTGGACACTTTAGCGACTCTTGGACTTGGTTCCCTTCCTTTGCAGGTCTTCAGGTCCAGGAATCCATCTTCAGTGCTTTGCAGTCTGTTGTGTTCCTTGCAAAATCCTTTATCACAACTTTAGTGTGTTTTTGGGGAAATAGTAGTGCTTTACTCCTATTTTCCACGGTCTTAGGGTGGGGTCTTGTGAGAAGGTAGCCTCTTTCTAGCCTTGTTACCCCCACTTTTGGCCTGTTTGTGAGTGTATGTCAGGGTGTTTGTCACTGTTTTCACTGTCTCACTGGGATCCTGATAGCCAGGCCTCAGTGCTCATAGTGAAAACACCATGTTTTCAGTATGGTTGTTATGTGTCACTGGGATCCTGCTGGTCAGGACCCCAGTGCTCATAGGTTTGTGGCCTATATGAATGTGTCACTGGGACCCTGTCACACAGGGCCCCAGTGCTCATAGGTGTGCATGTGTATGTTCCCTGTGTGGTGCCTAACTGTCTCACTGAGGCTCTGCTAACCAGAACCTCAGTGGTTATGCTCTCTCATTACTTTCAAATTGTCACTAACAGGCTAGTGACCATTTTTACCAATTTACATTGGCTTACTGGAACACCCTTATAATTCCCTAGTATATGGTACTGAGGTACCCAGGGTATTGGGGTTCCAGGAGATCCCTATGGGCTGCAGCATTTCTTTTGCCACCCATAGGGAGCTCTGACAATTCTTACACAGGCCTGCCACTGCAGCCTGAGTGAAATAACGTCCACGTTATTTCACAGCCATTTTACACTGCACTTAAGTAACTTATAAGTCACCTATATGTCTAACCTTTACCTGGTAAAGGTTAAGTGCAAAGTTACTTAGTGTGAGGGCACCCTGGCACTAGCCAAGGTGCCCCCACATTGTTCAGAGCCAATTCCCTGAACTTTGTGAGTGCGGGGACACCATTACACGTGTGCACTACATATAGGTCACTACCTATATGTAGCTTCACAATGGTAACTCCGAATATGGCCATGTAACATGTCTATGATCATGGAATTGCCCCCTCTATGCCATCCTAGCATAGTTGGCACAATCCCATGATCCCAGTGGTCTGTAGCACAGACCCTGGTACTGCCAAACTGCCCTTCCTGGGGTTTCACTGCAGCTGCTGCTGCTGCCAACCCCTCAGACATGGAATAGCTCATTAATAATCTTTTGCTTTTCTTTAGTGCTCACTGTAGGAGGCTAACCTAGTTTGTATTGGGTACCTATTGTACTTACACCTTATACGAGGTCCAGTTATCCTTTATTAATAAAATGTAGTCAGTGTCTAGAAGCCAGGCTCTCTAGGGGTAGCTGTAGCTGAGCAGCCAAGGGTTATCTACTAGACATGCAAAGCTCATGCAATACCACTGTAGTTACACAGTACTCACACACATGAAAGAAAATTCTCGGTGTTACAAAAATAAAGGTACATTATTTTAGTGACACAAATGCCGAAAATACCATAGAGACCATACTCCCTTAAGAGGTAAGTAATACACAACGTATATACACTAGTATGCAAAAACAGGTGTGAAAAGTGTTAGAAAGCAGTGCAAATAGTGAAAATCACAATAGTTAGAAATGGGCCTAGGGGGAGCACAAACCATATACTAACAAAGAGGAATGCGAATGTCGGTTTCCCACCTAGGAAAATGTAGTGTGTAGAGGGTCGCTGCGAGTACTAGAAAACACAAAAGCAAAGTACTAGAACCCACCCCAGAGCCCAGGAATGTAGGAGTATAGTACAGGAACTTTCCAGAACACACAGAAACACGAGAAAGAGGATTATGCAAGAACCAGAAGAAACTGCAAGACACCAACAGTAGATTCCTGGACCTGAAGACCTGTGGAAGAAGTGGACTAAGTCCAAGAAGCACAGAAGAGTCCAGGGAGAACAGGATCCCCTGCTAACCCGGATAAAGGTGCAAAAGGAGAACCACCAGTGAAGAACAACAGTCAGTACTTCACCCAAGATGATGGATGCAGGTTCCTGGTTCGTGCAGATGATGTCCCACACCGGACAGAAGATTGCAGTCTGGTTTGCGTTGTTGGATTCAACCAACAAGCCTTGGCACACACAAAGCTTGGGGTTAGCGGAAAATGGCGCTGCCCGGTGTTAGGAGGTACCGGATGGACTTTACCCAGGAGGGGACGTCAGGGGGCTCTCAGCAACTCAAACAGTCCACAGAAGACCAGGCAGCATGCACAGCAGTCCTACAGCATGGGGACAAAGGAGGTGCAAAAGGAGGGCCATGCAGCACTACAACAAAGGATCCCTTGCTGCCGGAGAACCACGCAGGATGCTGTGCATTGCAGGATAGAGTGCTGGGGGCCAGAGCTGCACGGAGCACATAGAACTTCGTGGAACGATGCGAACAAGCCCTGGCAACTGCAAAACATGTGGTGCACAGGGGTACTGTCTTGCGTGGGGAGGCAAGCTCTTACCTCCACCAAAGTTAGACAGTAGGACGTCAGGACCACTGGGACGACTTCAGTCCACCACCCGTGATGCAGGATCCATGCAACTCGTCAGGAGAGGGGACCCACACCACCGGGTGTTGATTCAGTGAGGTGCCTGCTGAAGGAGGGGAGTGACTCCTTCACTCCAAGGGAGATTCCTTTGTTCTTCCAGTGCAGTATAAAGACAGGCTGTCCTGTGAGGATGTACAACTGGGAAACAGTTGCAGGCAGGAGCAGAAGTCATCTTTGCTTCTTTGTTGCAGTTTGTAGAGTTCCTGGAGGGTCCAGATGTAGTTTCTTCAGTGAGAAGTTGAAGTAAGGGATGCAGAGGATTCTTGCTGGAGTCCTGCAATCTAAATCTGAAGAACCACCCAAGAGAGAGACCCTAGATAGCCCTGAAAAGGGGATTGGTCAGCTAAACAGGTAAGCGCCTATCAAAGGAGGGCTCTGACGTTACCTGCTGGCACTGGCCACTCAGATGCTCCTAGAGTTCCCTGCCAACTTGTAATCCAAGATGGCAAAACCCAGGGACCCTCTGAAGGAGCTCTGAACACCACCCCTGGGGTGGTGATGGACAGGGTAATGGTCACTCCCATTTCCTTTGTCCAGTTTCACGCCAGAGCAGGGACTGGGGGTCCCTGAACCGGTGTAGACTGGATTATGCAAGGAGGGCACCAAATGTGCCCTTCAAAGCATTTCCAGTGGCTTGGGGAGGCTACCCCTCCCTGGCCTGTAACGCCTATTTCCAAAGGAAGAGGGTGTAACACCCGTCTCCCAAAGGAAATCCTTTGTTCTGCCTTCCTGGGCTTGAGCTGCTCAAGCAACAGGAGAGTAGAAACCTGTCGGAGAGGTGGCAGCAGCTGGGGCTGCCTGGAAAACCTCAGAAGGCTGGAATGGCAATATTGGGGGTTCTCTAAGGAGCCTCCAGAGTGCATGGAATCATACAACCAATGCTTGCAAAAGGATTGGGGTATGATTCCAAAATATTTGATTCCAAACATGCCTATGTTCGGAGTTACCATCATGTAGCTGGACATAGGTAGTGACCTATGTCTAGTATACATATAAAATGGCGTCCCCGCACTCACGAAGTCTAAGAAAATGACCCTGGAGGTTGTGGGACACCTCTGCTAATGCAGTGGTGCCCTCACACACAGGTACTCTGCAACCTGCCTTTAGGGCTGGAGGGCCTGCTATAGGGGTGACTTATAAGTGACGTGGTGCAGTGTAAATGGCAGTGAAAGGGTGCATGCACCTTTTCACGCAGGCTACAAAGGCAGTCCTGCAGAACCCTTTGCATGGGCTCCCTATGGGTGGCAAAAGAAATGTTGCAGCCCATAGGGATCCCCTGGAACCCCAATGCACTGGGTACCTAGGTACCATATACTAGGGACTTATAAGGGGGCACCAGCATGCCAATTGTGGGTGAAATACTGGATTACCAGTATGCAACACCCATAATTTAAGAGAGAGAGCATAACTACTAGGGTCCTGGTTAGAAGGATCGCAGTAGACACAGTCAAACACACCGACAAACAGGCCAAAAGTGGGGGGAACCAAGCTAGAAACAGGTTATTTTCCTACACTCGCCACTACCATTTCTCTGTTCAATGCAGTATGACTAACAGACCTACAATAGCCCAACTGTTCTGGAGGGAGATAAACGGGGTGCACTGGGTGCAGCACCACTGTTCTTAAATATGCCCCTAGGTGTCTCTAGGCTGGGCTGGGGTGGTCTCTCTGTGCCGCCAGACTGCTTTGAAGGGCATAAACCGGTTTGCACCAATGCAGGGTTCCTTAGTCCCCGCTCTGGTGTAAAACCACACAAAGGACAGGGGAGTGTCCACCCCCCTGCCTGGCTCCTTCCCAAGGGAGGTGCACAGAGCTCTGCCAGGTGGCAATTTGATTCTGCCATTTTGGACACAAGATTTGGGGAGGCCCTTGGGAGAATCTGACTGGTTAGGCAAGGTAGATGATGTCCCTGACGCCCTCTGAAAGGTGGTCACTGCATAGAGTGACCAATCCTCCTATTTGGGTTATTTAAGGGTTCCCCTGAGGTGGGTGTCCAGATTCGTCGAGCAAGAGTCGACAAGGAACTCTCTGCAAGACATCTTCTGGTCCTGGCCTCTGGAACTGCTGCTAGTCTGCTTTGGAACCGAAACAAGTCTCCTTCTGGTGGGATAGCTGGTCCCCAAAACCCTGCAAATCCATCTTCAGCATCTGCTTGCATTTGCCAGAGCTTTTTAGTGGCCGTTGTGGTCTCTGACAATCCTGCAACCAATGTGTGACAGCTCGTAGGTGACTCCTAGGATCTTCTGCAGCTCCTGGACCCCACAGTTGGACTCCTTCCTTCAACAACCTCTAGACCCTTCACCTCTAAGAGGATGGGCATTGCCATCTGCACCACCTGGACTCCCCAAGTGTGCTGGACCCTGGTCTCTTTCCTTTTCAGGTCTTGTACGTCCAGAATCCATCTTGGGTTTCAACAGCCTGGTCCATGGGTCGCGACAGCACCATGCTTCATCATTTTCAAAATTCAGTGATGCGCCATATTTAATAGAATACGCCGTACCCCTGGGTTGCCCCTTGTGCTGGCATTAAGTTTGTTGTAGGGTGCCAACGCAGCCACTCTTGTGCCATGGTGCAAGTATGGCTTTGCTGCTGGGGAGAATGTCCCTTCCTGCACAAAAACAATCTTCAATGGCGTTTTGCTCTTTCTATGTCTGCGGCAGAAAGCAGCTCACATAGAATGAGAAAAATGAGGAGAAATGAATCCTTTATTTTTGCAACATTTGTATAGTTCTTTCTTGTGTGAGAGTTACTGTCTGGCTATTGTGGTATTGCAAGTGCTTTACATTCCTCCTGGATAAACTTTGGCTGCTCGTCTCAGCTATCCCTAGAGAGATTTTGTTATCTGGACAACTAAACACTATCACTAAGGGGGCCACACCATAGGTGTACACCATAAATTGAGTGAGCCTCCTACACTCAAATCATGTTTAAAGAAACTGAAACCAAAACATAGGAATGGTAAAATCACAGACAAATTGATGTCCAGTGAGCTATTGTTGGTGAAAAGTTTAACAGCTGTTAAGTGGGTTTTATTAAAGGCTTCAATGTAGAGTCACTTGGATAGAAGATGTGCAACAATGGGCAGAAATTCAAGATACCAATCTATGGAGAGCAAAGAGAGGTGACACATCAGCTGAGTATTTAACAGGTTGATGACAATCTGCTAAGATTTTCACGAACCAATAGATCAATGGTGCAGCATCCTCCCCAGCCTCGGTACATGTAAATGATTACAACACACATGGAGCTAGGTATAACACGTCTTCATTCTTCAGCATGTAACCGTAAACTCAACATTCTAAACCATGAATTCTAGTGACCACACCTAAAAACACATTACAGTTCAATTAAGTTTGTCAGGAACCAAAAGGGTCCCGTCATCTCTATCTCACAAGACACTACAGCTCTGGAAAATATATCATCAGTGTACTGTTGATGTAAAACTATAAGGGGCTTACTATGAAATGACCTAGAGGCATTACATGAAATCAGGCTGTTGAGTGTATGCTTGATTGTTCTACATGTCCATATGAATACACTGTTAAACATGCAAATGCATGCCTGTCTTGGAAGTAATGTTGGGATTCTGCTCAGTATTGCAAAAATTTAGAAGGTAAACGTTGATGCCCTGATTGGTGTTTCTACATTACCAATAGTGGTATTCAGTAGGGCTTTGCCCTGTGGATGATGGTGATGATGGGCTGGGTTTGTTCCAAGCTCCTCTCTGAATCAGGCATCAGATGCTGCTCTCTTTACCAGCAGTGCTCCAGCAAGGTTTGCTAGTTCTGGGATCAAAGTTGCGCTAGGTGCCAGGCAGTCTCTGGCGCCCGGGGCGTTCTATGTGCCATACCATTGGATGTACAAACCCCGCTCTTTGTGCCAGGCAGTCTCCGGCACCTGGGGCATTCTATGTGCCATACCATTGATGAAGGAACCCTGCTCTACATGCAGGTCTGATCTTCATCTAGAGTTGTTTTCAATCACAGGGATCAATGACCTTCTGGGGCTCCGTCTACCTGGAGTCATCTTATGCCAGGGCTGTACTGTGCGCCATCGCTGTTCTAACTTCACACCTATCTCTTGTGCAAGAATGCTCTTGTGCCAAGATACTTAATTTGTTATTGATGATTTCATGCCAGGATCCTTCTTCTGCCAACTGTGCTGAAGGAGCAACTGGTGCTCTTATTCCTGTAGAGAAAATGGTGACTACGTTTAAGCTGACTGTTGGGAAACTGAGGACTTACCAGGAACTCTAGACTGGCCTCCCTGGGTTGATACAGAAGTCCGAATTGTTCATTTTCTAATGTGAGACGTCTCTATGTCTGGAGCATGTCCCTTTAAATGGGGCTTTCCTTTTTGAGAATAAGTCCTCATTTATGCCCAGTCACACCTAGTCACTGGTCATGTTGGTGCAGAGAAAACCATTTAATCCATTTTGAAAAACTTTCATTGGCCTAATATGTTCACCCAAATCAAGCAATAGTGCCAGGAATGTGAAGACTGCCAAAAACAAAATCTAAATCCCTATCACCCTCCTAAAGTACCATTGCAGCCCATGCCCATCATAGGTCAAACATCTGATAGAGTATGGATGGATGCGGACCCTTACCCCATTCTGTAAAGGGGCACTATTATATCCTAGTTCTGGTGGATTACTCCACTAGATACTTGGAGGTGATTCCTTACGGACCGTCATCACAAAGGTCCAACATTTGCTAGAGGTCTTCTCCTGTATGGGTTTCCCCAAAAAAGATCCTGACAGACCATGGGACCATGTTCGTCTCAGAACTGAGGAAACACTTCTGTAGTGTAGGAAAGTACCCTCTTTCTTGGTATAGTTACCCCCTTTTTCTGCCTGATGTCAGTGTGTTTGACTTTGTTCATTGGGATCCTGCTAACCAGGACCCCAGTGAATATGGTCTCTCTCCCAAAACTCTGTATTTCATCCCACAATTGGCACACTGGTGCCCCACTGTAAATCCCTAGTATATGGTACCTAGGTACCCAGGGCATTGGGGTTCCAGGGGATCCCTAAGGGCTGCTATATATTTTGCCACCCATAGGGAGCCCATGCAAAGGCTTCTGCAGGACTGTCATTGCAGCCTGCGTGAAAAGGTGCAAGCATCCTTTCACTGCCACTTTTCACTGCACCAGGTCATTACAAGTCACCCCTATAACAGGCCTTCTAGCCCAGAGGGCAGGTTGCAAAGTACCTGTGTGTGAGGGCACCCCTGCACTAGCAGAGGTGGCTCCATGAACTCCAGACCCATTTTCCCAGACTTTGTGAATGCGGCGACTCCATTTTACATGTGTACTGAACATAGGTCTATACCTATGACCAGCTACATAATGGTAACTCTGAACACAGGGTATGTTTGGTGTCAAACATGTTGGAATCATACTCCAATGATTTTGCAAGCATTGGTTGTATGATTCCAGGCACTCAGGGGGATCCTTAGAGGACCCCTAGTATTGTCATTTCAGCCTTCTGAGGGTTTCCAGGTAGCCCAAGCTGCTGCCACCTCCTAGACAGGTTTCTGCCCTCCTCTTCCTTGTAAAGCTCAAGCCAGGAAGGCAGAACAAAGGATTTCTTTGGATTTCCTTTGGGAGAGGGGTATTACACCCTCTCCCTTTGGAAATAGGTGTTACAGGCTTGGGAGGTTCCAGGTATTGGGGTTCCAAGAGATCCTTATGGGCTGCAGCATTTATTTTGCCACCCATATGGAGCTCAGACAATTCTTACACAGGACTGCCACTGCACCCTGAGTGAAATAACATCCACGTTATTTCACAGCCGTTTTACACTGAAGTTAAGTAACTTATAAGTCACCTATATGTCTAACCCTCACTTAGTGAAGGTTGGGTGCAAAGTTACTAAGTGTGAGGGCACCCTGGCACTAGCCAAGGTGTCCCCACATAGTTCAGGGCAATTTCCCCGGACTTTGTAAGTGCGGGGACACCACTACACGTGTCAATACCTATATGTATCTTTACAATGGTAACTCCAAATATAGCCATGTAACATGTCTAAGATCATGGAATTGTCCCCTCATCCCAAATCTGGTATTGGGGTGCCAATCCCATGCATCCCTGGGGCTCCAGCATTGATCCCGGGTACTGCCAAACCAGCTCACTGGGGTTTTCACTGCAGCTTCTGCTGCTGCCAACCCACAGACAGGCTCTGCCCTCCTGGGCTCTGGGCAGCCCAGTCCCAGGAAAGCAGAACAAAGGATTTCCTCTGAGAGAGGGTGTTACACCCTCTCCCTTTGGAACTAGGTGTTAAGGGCCTGAGAGAAGTAGCCTCTCCTGGCCTCTGGGAATGCTTTGAAGGGCACAGATGGTGCCCTCCTTGCATAAGCCAGTCTACACCGGTTCATGGATCCCTCAGTCCCTGCTCTGGCGTAAAACTGGATAAAGGAAAGGGGAGTGACCACTCCCCTGTCCATCACCACCCCAGGGGTGGTGCCCAGAGCTCCTCCAGTGTGTCCTAGACCTCTGCCATCTTGAATGCAGAGGTGTGAGGGCACAATGGAGGCCTCTGAGTGGCCAGTGCCAGCAGGTGACGTCAGAGACCCCTCCTGATAGGTGCTTACCTGACTAGGTGGCCAATCCTACTCTGAGGGCTATTTAGGGTCTCTTCTGTGGGCTTCTCTTCAGATAACGAATGCAAGAGCTCACCAGAGTTCCTCTGCATCTCCCTCTTTGACTTCTGCAAGGATCGACCGCTGACTGCTCCAGGACACCTGCAAAACTGCAACAAAGTAGCAAGAACACTACCAGCAACATTAATCCTGCCGGCTTTCTCGACTGTTTTCTGGTGGTGCATGCTCTGGGGGCTGTCTGCCTTCACCCTGCACTAGAAGCCAAGAAGAAATCTCCAGTGGGTCGACGGAATCTTCCCCCTGCTAACGCAGGCAGCAAACTTCTACTTCACTGGTCCTCTGGGTCCCCTCTCATCGTGACGAGCGTGGTCCCTGGAACACGGGAGCTGACTCCAAGTGACCCCGACAGTCCAGTGGTCCATCTGTCTAAGTTTGGCGGAGGTAAGTCCTTGCCTCCCCACTCCAGACAGTAATCCTGTGTACTGCGTGAACTGCAGCTGTAAGGGCTTCTCTGCACTTTTGCAAGGAATCCTTCATGCACAGCACAGCACAGCACAGGTCCCCAGCACTCCGTCCTGCATTGCTCAACTCGCTGAGTTGACCACCAGCTTCGTGAGACCCTCCTTTGTAGTATTGAGATGACCGCCATGCTCAGTTTTCTTGAACCCGTGTTCAAGTACTTCTGCGGGTGCTGCCTGCTTGTGCTTGGTCTCTCTGTGTTGCTGAGCACACCCTCTGCCTCCTTCTCCAAGGGGCTACCTCCTGGTCCTTCCTGGGCCCGGGCAGCACCCATTTTCTTCAACCATGACCTTTGCAGCTAGCAAGGCTTTTTGCAGTCTTTTTGCATGGACAAAACTCTGAATCCTCCCTCACGCCACGGGACATCTTCTGTGCAAAGGCGAAGTTCTTGGCATCTTCTGTTGTTGCAGAATCTTCAGCTTCTTCCACCTAGAGGCAGCCATTTTGCACCTTCATCTGGGGTTTAGTGGGCTCCTGCCCCCCTGGACACTTTAGCGACTCTTGGACTTGGTTCCCTTCCTTTGCAGGTCTTCAGGTCCAGGAATCCATCTTCAGTGCTTTGCAGTCTGTTGTGTTCCTTGCAAAATCCTTTATCACAACTTTAGTGTGTTTTTGGGGAAATAGTAGTGCTTTACTCCTATTTTCCACGGTCTTAGGGTGGGGTCTTGTGAGAAGGTAGCCTCTTTCTAGCCTTGTTACCCCCACTTTTGGCCTGTTTGTGAGTGTATGTCAGGGTGTTTGTCACTGTTTTCACTGTCTCACTGGGATCCTGATAGCCAGGCCTCAGTGCTCATAGTGAAAACACCATGTTTTCAGTATGGTTGTTATGTGTCACTGGGATCCTGCTGGTCAGGACCCCAGTGCTCATAGGTTTGTGGCCTATATGAATGTGTCACTGGGACCCTGTCACACAGGGCCCCAGTGCTCATAGGTGTGCATGTGTATGTTCCCTGTGTGGTGCCTAACTGTCTCACTGAGGCTCTGCTAACCAGAACCTCAGTGGTTATGCTCTCTCATTACTTTCAAATTGTCACTAACAGGCTAGTGACCATTTTTACCAATTTACATTGGCTTACTGGAACACCCTTATAATTCCCTAGTATATGGTACTGAGGTACCCAGGGTATTGGGGTTCCAGGAGATCCCTATGGGCTGCAGCATTTCTTTTGCCACCCATAGGGAGCTCTGACAATTCTTACACAGGCCTGCCACTGCAGCCTGAGTGAAATAACGTCCACGTTATTTCACAGCCATTTTACACTGCACTTAAGTAACTTATAAGTCACCTATATGTCTAACCTTTACCTGGTAAAGGTTAAGTGCAAAGTTACTTAGTGTGAGGGCACCCTGGCACTAGCCAAGGTGCCCCCACATTGTTCAGAGCCAATTCCCTGAACTTTGTGAGTGCGGGGACACCATTACACGTGTGCACTACATATAGGTCACTACCTATATGTAGCTTCACAATGGTAACTCCGAATATGGCCATGTAACATGTCTATGATCATGGAATTGCCCCCTCTATGCCATCCTAGCATAGTTGGCACAATCCCATGATCCCAGTGGTCTGTAGCACAGACCCTGGTACTGCCAAACTGCCCTTCCTGGGGTTTCACTGCAGCTGCTGCTGCTGCCAACCCCTCAGACATGGAATAGCTCATTAATAATCTTTTGCTTTTCTTTAGTGCTCACTGTAGGAGGCTAACCTAGTTTGTATTGGGTACCTATTGTACTTACACCTTATACGAGGTCCAGTTATCCTTTATTAATAAAATGTAGTCAGTGTCTAGAAGCCAGGCTCTCTAGGGGTAGCTGTAGCTGAGCAGCCAAGGGTTATCTACTAGACATGCAAAGCTCATGCAATACCACTGTAGTTACACAGTACTCACACACATGAAAGAAAATTCTCGGTGTTACAAAAATAAAGGTACATTATTTTAGTGACACAAATGCCGAAAATACCATAGAGACCATACTCCCTTAAGAGGTAAGTAATACACAACGTATATACACTAGTATGCAAAAACAGGTGTGAAAAGTGTTAGAAAGCAGTGCAAATAGTGAAAATCACAATAGTTAGAAATGGGCCTAGGGGGAGCACAAACCATATACTAACAAAGAGGAATGCGAATGTCGGTTTCCCACCTAGGAAAATGTAGTGTGTAGAGGGTCGCTGCGAGTACTAGAAAACACAAAAGCAAAGTACTAGAACCCACCCCAGAGCCCAGGAATGTAGGAGTATAGTACAGGAACTTTCCAGAACACACAGAAACACGAGAAAGAGGATTATGCAAGAACCAGAAGAAACTGCAAGACACCAACAGTAGATTCCTGGACCTGAAGACCTGTGGAAGAAGTGGACTAAGTCCAAGAAGCACAGAAGAGTCCAGGGAGAACAGGATCCCCTGCTAACCCGGATAAAGGTGCAAAAGGAGAACCACCAGTGAAGAACAACAGTCAGTACTTCACCCAAGATGATGGATGCAGGTTCCTGGTTCGTGCAGATGATGTCCCACACCGGACAGAAGATTGCAGTCTGGTTTGCGTTGTTGGATTCAACCAACAAGCCTTGGCACACACAAAGCTTGGGGTTAGCGGAAAATGGCGCTGCCCGGTGTTAGGAGGTACCGGATGGACTTTACCCAGGAGGGGACGTCAGGGGGCTCTCAGCAACTCAAACAGTCCACAGAAGACCAGGCAGCATGCACAGCAGTCCTACAGCATGGGGACAAAGGAGGTGCAAAAGGAGGGCCATGCAGCACTACAACAAAGGATCCCTTGCTGCCGGAGAACCACGCAGGATGCTGTGCATTGCAGGATAGAGTGCTGGGGGCCAGAGCTGCACGGAGCACATAGAACTTCGTGGAACGATGCGAACAAGCCCTGGCAACTGCAAAACATGTGGTGCACAGGGGTACTGTCTTGCGTGGGGAGGCAAGCTCTTACCTCCACCAAAGTTAGACAGTAGGACGTCAGGACCACTGGGACGACTTCAGTCCACCACCCGTGATGCAGGATCCATGCAACTCGTCAGGAGAGGGGACCCACACCACCGGGTGTTGATTCAGTGAGGTGCCTGCTGAAGGAGGGGAGTGACTCCTTCACTCCAAGGGAGATTCCTTTGTTCTTCCAGTGCAGTATAAAGACAGGCTGTCCTGTGAGGATGTACAACTGGGAAACAGTTGCAGGCAGGAGCAGAAGTCATCTTTGCTTCTTTGTTGCAGTTTGTAGAGTTCCTGGAGGGTCCAGATGTAGTTTCTTCAGTGAGAAGTTGAAGTAAGGGATGCAGAGGATTCTTGCTGGAGTCCTGCAATCTAAATCTGAAGAACCACCCAAGAGAGAGACCCTAGATAGCCCTGAAAAGGGGATTGGTCAGCTAAACAGGTAAGCGCCTATCAAAGGAGGGCTCTGACGTTACCTGCTGGCACTGGCCACTCAGATGCTCCTAGAGTTCCCTGCCAACTTGTAATCCAAGATGGCAAAACCCAGGGACCCTCTGAAGGAGCTCTGAACACCACCCCTGGGGTGGTGATGGACAGGGTAATGGTCACTCCCATTTCCTTTGTCCAGTTTCACGCCAGAGCAGGGACTGGGGGTCCCTGAACCGGTGTAGACTGGATTATGCAAGGAGGGCACCAAATGTGCCCTTCAAAGCATTTCCAGTGGCTTGGGGAGGCTACCCCTCCCTGGCCTGTAACGCCTATTTCCAAAGGAAGAGGGTGTAACACCCGTCTCCCAAAGGAAATCCTTTGTTCTGCCTTCCTGGGCTTGAGCTGCTCAAGCAACAGGAGAGTAGAAACCTGTCGGAGAGGTGGCAGCAGCTGGGGCTGCCTGGAAAACCTCAGAAGGCTGGAATGGCAATATTGGGGGTTCTCTAAGGAGCCTCCAGAGTGCATGGAATCATACAACCAATGCTTGCAAAAGGATTGGGGTATGATTCCAAAATATTTGATTCCAAACATGCCTATGTTCGGAGTTACCATCATGTAGCTGGACATAGGTAGTGACCTATGTCTAGTATACATATAAAATGGCGTCCCCGCACTCACGAAGTCTAAGAAAATGACCCTGGAGGTTGTGGGACACCTCTGCTAATGCAGTGGTGCCCTCACACACAGGTACTCTGCAACCTGCCTTTAGGGCTGGAGGGCCTGCTATAGGGGTGACTTATAAGTGACGTGGTGCAGTGTAAATGGCAGTGAAAGGGTGCATGCACCTTTTCACGCAGGCTACAAAGGCAGTCCTGCAGAACCCTTTGCATGGGCTCCCTATGGGTGGCAAAAGAAATGTTGCAGCCCATAGGGATCCCCTGGAACCCCAATGCACTGGGTACCTAGGTACCATATACTAGGGACTTATAAGGGGGCACCAGCATGCCAATTGTGGGTGAAATACTGGATTACCAGTATGCAACACCCATAATTTAAGAGAGAGAGCATAACTACTAGGGTCCTGGTTAGAAGGATCGCAGTAGACACAGTCAAACACACCGACAAACAGGCCAAAAGTGGGGGGAACCAAGCTAGAAACAGGTTATTTTCCTACACTCGCCACTACCATTTCTCTGTTCAATGCAGTATGACTAACAGACCTACAATAGCCCAACTGTTCTGGAGGGAGATAAACGGGGTGCACTGGGTGCAGCACCACTGTTCTTAAATATGCCCCTAGGTGTCTCTAGGCTGGGCTGGGGTGGTCTCTCTGTGCCGCCAGACTGCTTTGAAGGGCATAAACCGGTTTGCACCAATGCAGGGTTCCTTAGTCCCCGCTCTGGTGTAAAACCACACAAAGGACAGGGGAGTGTCCACCCCCCTGCCTGGCTCCTTCCCAAGGGAGGTGCACAGAGCTCTGCCAGGTGGCAATTTGATTCTGCCATTTTGGACACAAGATTTGGGGAGGCCCTTGGGAGAATCTGACTGGTTAGGCAAGGTAGATGATGTCCCTGACGCCCTCTGAAAGGTGGTCACTGCATAGAGTGACCAATCCTCCTATTTGGGTTATTTAAGGGTTCCCCTGAGGTGGGTGTCCAGATTCGTCGAGCAAGAGTCGACAAGGAACTCTCTGCAAGACATCTTCTGGTCCTGGCCTCTGGAACTGCTGCTAGTCTGCTTTGGAACCGAAACAAGTCTCCTTCTGGTGGGATAGCTGGTCCCCAAAACCCTGCAAATCCATCTTCAGCATCTGCTTGCATTTGCCAGAGCTTTTTAGTGGCCGTTGTGGTCTCTGACAATCCTGCAACCAATGTGTGACAGCTCGTAGGTGACTCCTAGGATCTTCTGCAGCTCCTGGACCCCACAGTTGGACTCCTTCCTTCAACAACCTCTAGACCCTTCACCTCTAAGAGGATGGGCATGGCCATCTGCACCACCTGGACTCCCCAAGTGTGCTGGACCCTGGTCTCTTTCCTTTTCAGGTCTTGTACGTCCAGAATCCATCTTGGGTTTCAACAGCCTGGTCCATGGGTCGCGACAGCACCATGCTTCATCATTTTCAAAATTCAGTGATGCGCCATATTTAATAGAATACGCCGTACCCCTGGGTTGCCCCTTGTGCTGGCATTAAGTTTGTTGTAGGGTGCCAACGCAGCCACTCTTGTGCCATGGTGCAAGTATGGCTTTGCTGCTGGGGAGAATGTCCCTTCCTGCACAAAAACAATCTTCAATGGCGTTTTGCTCTTTCTATGTCTGCGGCAGAAAGCAGCTCACATAGAATGAGAAAAATGAGGAGAAATGAATCCTTTATTTTTGCAACATTTGTATAGTTCTTTCTTGTGTGAGAGTTACTGTCTGGCTATTGTGGTATTGCAAGTGCTTTACATTCCTCCTGGATAAACTTTGGCTGCTCGTCTCAGCTATCCCTAGAGAGATTTTGTTATCTGGACAACTAAACACTATCACTAAGGGGGCCACACCATAGGTGTACACCATAAATTGAGTGAGCCTCCTACACTCAAATCATGTTTAAAGAAACTGAAACCAAAACATAGGAATGGTAAAATCACAGACAAATTGATGTCCAGTGAGCTATTGTTGGTGAAAAGTTTAACAGCTGTTAAGTGGGTTTTATTAAAGGCTTCAATGTAGAGTCACTTGGATAGAAGATGTGCAACAATGGGCAGAAATTCAAGATACCAATCTATGGAGAGCAAAGAGAGGTGACACATCAGCTGAGTATTTAACAGGTTGATGACAATCTGCTAAGATTTTCACGAACCAATAGATCAATGGTGCAGCATCCTCCCCAGCCTCGGTACATGTAAATGATTACAACACACATGGAGCTAGGTATAACACGTCTTCATTCTTCAGCATGTAACCGTAAACTCAACATTCTAAACCATGAATTCTAGTGACCACACCTAAAAACACATTACAGTTCAATTAAGTTTGTCAGGAACCAAAAGGGTCCCGTCATCTCTATCTCACAAGACACTACAGCTCTGGAAAATATATCATCAGTGTACTGTTGATGTAAAACTATAAGGGGCTTACTATGAAATGACCTAGAGGCATTACATGAAATCAGGCTGTTGAGTGTATGCTTGATTGTTCTACATGTCCATATGAATACACTGTTAAACATGCAAATGCATGCCTGTCTTGGAAGTAATGTTGGGATTCTGCTCAGTATTGCAAAAATTTAGAAGGTAAACGTTGATGCCCTGATTGGTGTTTCTACATTACCAATAGTGGTATTCAGTAGGGCTTTGCCCTGTGGATGATGGTGATGATGGGCTGGGTTTGTTCCAAGCTCCTCTCTGAATCAGGCATCAGATGCTGCTCTCTTTACCAGCAGTGCTCCAGCAAGGTTTGCTAGTTCTGGGATCAAAGTTGCGCTAGGTGCCAGGCAGTCTCTGGCGCCCGGGGCGTTCAATGTGCCGTACCATTGGATGTACAAACCCCGCTCTTTGTGCCAGGCAGTCTCCGGCACCTGGGGCATTCTATGTGCCATACCATTGATGAAGGAACCCTGCTCTACATGCCAGGTCTGATCTTCATCTAGAGTTGTTTTCAATCACAGGGATCAATGACCTTCTGGGGCTCCGTCTACCTGGAGTCATCTTATGCCAGGGCTGTACTGTGCGCCATCGCTGTTCTAACTTCACACCTATCTCTTGTGCAAGAATGCTCTTGTGCCAAGATACTTAATTTGTTATTGATGATTTCATGCCAGGATCCTTCTTCTGCCAACTGTGCTGAAGGAGCAACTGGTGCTCTTATTCCTGTAGAGAAAATGGTGACTACGTTTAAGCTGACTGTTGGGAAACTGAGGACTTACCAGGAACTCTAGACTGGCCTCCCTGGGTTGATACAGAAGTCCGAATTGTTCATTTTCTAATGTGAGACGTCTCTATGTCTGGAGCATGTCCCTTTAAATGGGGCTTTCCTTTTTGAGAATAAGTCCTCATTTATGCCCAGTCACACCTAGTCACTGGTCATGTTGGTGCAGAGAAAACCATTTAATCCATTTTGAAAAACTTTCATTGGCCTAATATGTTCACCCAAATCAAGCAATAGTGCCAGGAATGTGAAGACTGCCAAAAACAAAATCTAAATCCCTATCACCCTCCTAAAGTACCATTGCAGCCCATGCCCATCATAGGTCAAACATCTGATAGAGTATGGATGGATGCGGACCCTTACCCCATTCTGTAAAGGGGCACTATTATATCCTAGTTCTGGTGGATTACTCCACTAGATACTTGGAGGTGATTCCTTACGGACCGTCATCACAAAGGTCCAACATTTGCTAGAGGTCTTCTCCTGTATGGGTTTCCCCAAAAAAGATCCTGACAGACCATGGGACCATGTTCGTCTCAGAACTGAGGAAACACTTCTGTAGTGTAGGAAAGTACCCTCTTTCTTGGTATAGTTACCCCCTTTTTCTGCCTGATGTCAGTGTGTTTGACTTTGTTCATTGGGATCCTGCTAACCAGGACCCCAGTGAATATGGTCTCTCTCCCAAAACTCTGTATTTCATCCCACAATTGGCACACTGGTGCCCCACTGTAAATCCCTAGTATATGGTACCTAGGTACCCAGGGCATTGGGGTTCCAGGGGATCCCTAAGGGCTGCTATATATTTTGCCACCCATAGGGAGCCCATGCAAAGGCTTCTGCAGGACTGTCATTGCAGCCTGCGTGAAAAGGTGCAAGCATCCTTTCACTGCCACTTTTCACTGCACCAGGTCATTACAAGTCACCCCTATAACAGGCCTTCTAGCCCAGAGGGCAGGTTGCAAAGTACCTGTGTGTGAGGGCACCCCTGCACTAGCAGAGGTGGCTCCATGAACTCCAGACCCATTTTCCCAGACTTTGTGAATGCGGCGACTCCATTTTACATGTGTACTGAACATAGGTCTATACCTATGACCAGCTACATAATGGTAACTCTGAACACAGGGTATGTTTGGTGTCAAACATGTTGGAATCATACTCCAATGATTTTGCAAGCATTGGTTGTATGATTCCAGGCACTCAGGGGGATCCTTAGAGGACCCCTAGTATTGTCATTTCAGCCTTCTGAGGGTTTCCAGGTAGCCCAAGCTGCTGCCACCTCCTAGACAGGTTTCTGCCCTCCTCTTCCTTGTAAAGCTCAAGCCAGGAAGGCAGAACAAAGGATTTCTTTGGATTTCCTTTGGGAGAGGGGTATTACACCCTCTCCCTTTGGAAATAGGTGTTACAGGCTTGGGAGGTTCCAGGTATTGGGGTTCCAAGAGATCCTTATGGGCTGCAGCATTTATTTTGCCACCCATATGGAGCTCAGACAATTCTTACACAGGACTGCCACTGCACCCTGAGTGAAATAACATCCACGTTATTTCACAGCCGTTTTACACTGAAGTTAAGTAACTTATAAGTCACCTATATGTCTAACCCTCACTTAGTGAAGGTTGGGTGCAAAGTTACTAAGTGTGAGGGCACCCTGGCACTAGCCAAGGTGTCCCCACATAGTTCAGGGCAATTTCCCCGGACTTTGTAAGTGCGGGGACACCACTACACGTGTCAATACCTATATGTATCTTTACAATGGTAACTCCAAATATAGCCATGTAACATGTCTAAGATCATGGAATTGTCCCCTCATCCCAAATCTGGTATTGGGGTGCCAATCCCATGCATCCCTGGGGCTCCAGCATTGATCCCGGGTACTGCCAAACCAGCTCACTGGGGTTTTCACTGCAGCTTCTGCTGCTGCCAACCCACAGACAGGCTCTGCCCTCCTGGGCTCTGGGCAGCCCAGTCCCAGGAAAGCAGAACAAAGGATTTCCTCTGAGAGAGGGTGTTACACCCTCTCCCTTTGGAACTAGGTGTTAAGGGCCTGAGAGAAGTAGCCTCTCCTGGCCTCTGGGAATGCTTTGAAGGGCACAGATGGTGCCCTCCTTGCATAAGCCAGTCTACACCGGTTCATGGATCCCTCAGTCCCTGCTCTGGCGTAAAACTGGATAAAGGAAAGGGGAGTGACCACTCCCCTGTCCATCACCACCCCAGGGGTGGTGCCCAGAGCTCCTCCAGTGTGTCCTAGACCTCTGCCATCTTGAATGCAGAGGTGTGAGGGCACAATGGAGGCCTCTGAGTGGCCAGTGCCAGCAGGTGACGTCAGAGACCCCTCCTGATAGGTGCTTACCTGACTAGGTGGCCAATCCTACTCTGAGGGCTATTTAGGGTCTCTTCTGTGGGCTTCTCTTCAGATAACGAATGCAAGAGCTCACCAGAGTTCCTCTGCATCTCCCTCTTTGACTTCTGCAAGGATCGACCGCTGACTGCTCCAGGACACCTGCAAAACTGCAACAAAGTAGCAAGAACACTACCAGCAACATTAATCCTGCCGGCTTTCTCGACTGTTTTCTGGTGGTGCATGCTCTGGGGGCTGTCTGCCTTCACCCTGCACTAGAAGCCAAGAAGAAATCTCCAGTGGGTCGACGGAATCTTCCCCCTGCTAACGCAGGCAGCAAACTTCTACTTCACTGGTCCTCTGGGTCCCCTCTCATCGTGACGAGCGTGGTCCCTGGAACACGGGAGCTGACTCCAAGTGACCCCGACAGTCCAGTGGTCCATCTGTCTAAGTTTGGCGGAGGTAAGTCCTTGCCTCCCCACTCCAGACAGTAATCCTGTGTACTGCGTGAACTGCAGCTGTAAGGGCTTCTCTGCACTTTTGCAAGGAATCCTTCATGCACAGCACAGCACAGCACAGGTCCCCAGCACTCCGTCCTGCATTGCTCAACTCGCTGAGTTGACCACCAGCTTCGTGAGACCCTCCTTTGTAGTATTGAGATGACCGCCATGCTCAGTTTTCTTGAACCCGTGTTCAAGTACTTCTGCGGGTGCTGCCTGCTTGTGCTTGGTCTCTCTGTGTTGCTGAGCACACCCTCTGCCTCCTTCTCCAAGGAGCTACCTCCTGGTCCTTCCTGGGCCCGGGCAGCACCCATTTTCTTCAACCATGACCTTTGCAGCTAGCAAGGCTTTTTGCAGTCTTTTTGCATGGACAAAACTCTGAATCCTCCCTCACGCCACGGGACATCTTCTGTGCAAAGGCGAAGTTCTTGGCATCTTCTGTTGTTGCAGAATCTTCAGCTTCTTCCACCTAGAGGCAGCCATTTTGCACCTTCATCTGGGGTTTAGTGGGCTCCTGCCCCCCTGGACACTTTAGCGACTCTTGGACTTGGTTCCCTTCCTTTGCAGGTCTTCAGGTCCAGGAATCCATCTTCAGTGCTTTGCAGTCTGTTGTGTTCCTTGCAAAATCCTTTATCACAACTTTAGTGTGTTTTTGGGGAAATAGTAGTGCTTTACTCCTATTTTCCACGGTCTTAGGGTGGGGTCTTGTGAGAAGGTAGCCTCTTTCTAGCCTTGTTACCCCCACTTTTGGCCTGTTTGTGAGTGTATGTCAGGGTGTTTGTCACTGTTTTCACTGTCTCACTGGGATCCTGATAGCCAGGCCTCAGTGCTCATAGTGAAAACACCATGTTTTCAGTATGGTTGTTATGTGTCACTGGGATCCTGCTGGTCAGGACCCCAGTGCTCATAGGTTTGTGGCCTATATGAATGTGTCACTGGGACCCTGTCACACAGGGCCCCAGTGCTCATAGGTGTGCATGTGTATGTTCCCTGTGTGGTGCCTAACTGTCTCACTGAGGCTCTGCTAACCAGAACCTCAGTGGTTATGCTCTCTCATTACTTTCAAATTGTCACTAACAGGCTAGTGACCATTTTTACCAATTTACATTGGCTTACTGGAACACCCTTATAATTCCCTAGTATATGGTACTGAGGTACCCAGGGTATTGGGGTTCCAGGAGATCCCTATGGGCTGCAGCATTTCTTTTGCCACCCATAGGGAGCTCTGACAATTCTTACACAGGCCTGCCACTGCAGCCTGAGTGAAATAACGTCCACGTTATTTCACAGCCATTTTACACTGCACTTAAGTAACTTATAAGTCACCTATATGTCTAACCTTTACCTGGTAAAGGTTAAGTGCAAAGTTACTTAGTGTGAGGGCACCCTGGCACTAGCCAAGGTGCCCCCACATTGTTCAGAGCCAATTCCCTGAACTTTGTGAGTGCGGGGACACCATTACACGTGTGCACTACATATAGGTCACTACCTATATGTAGCTTCACAATGGTAACTCCGAATATGGCCATGTAACATGTCTATGATCATGGAATTGCCCCCTCTATGCCATCCTAGCATAGTTGGCACAATCCCATGATCCCAGTGGTCTGTAGCACAGACCCTGGTACTGCCAAACTGCCCTTCCTGGGGTTTCACTGCAGCTGCTGCTGCTGCCAACCCCTCAGACAGGCAGCTGCCCTCCTGGGGTCCAGCCAGGCCTGGCCCAGGATGGCAGAACAAAGAACTTCCTCTGAGAGAGGGTGTGACACCCTCTCCCTTTGGAAAATGGTGTGAAGGCAGGGGAGGAGTAGCCTCCCCCAGCCTCTGGAAATGCTTTGTTGGGCACAGAGGTGCCCAATTCTGCATAAGCCAGTCTACACCGGTTCAGGGACCCCTTAGCCCCTGCTCTGGCGCGAAACTGGACAAAGGAAAGGGGAGTGACCACTCCCCTGACCTGCACCTCCCCTGGGAGGTGTCCAGAGCTCCTCCAGTGTGCTCCAGACCTCTGCCATCTTGGAAACAGAGGTGCTGCTGGCACACTGGACTGCTCTGAGTGGCCAGTGCCACCAGGTGACGTCAGAGACTCCTGCTGATAGGCTCCTTCAGGTGTTAGTAGCCTTTCCTCTCTCCTAGGTAGCCAAACCCTCTTTTCTGGCTATTTAGGGTCTCTGTCTCTGGGGAAACTTTAGATAACGAATGCATGATCTCAGCCGAGTTCCTCTGCATCTCCCTCTTCACCTTCTGATAAGGAATCGACCGCTGACCGCGCTGGAAGCCTGCAAACCTGCAACATAGTAGCAAAGACGACTACTGCAACTCTGTAACGCTGATCCTGCCGCCTTCTCGACTGTTTTCCTGCTTGTGCATGCTGTGGGGGTAGTCTGCCTCCTCTCTGCACCAGAAGCTCCGAAGAAATCTCCCGTGGGTCGACGGAATCTTCCCCCTGCAACCGCAGGCACCAAAAAGCTGCATCACCGGTTCCTTGGGTCTCCTCTCAGCACGACGAGCGAGGTCCCTCGAATCCAGCGACACCGTCCAAGTGACCCCCACAGTCCAGTGACTCTTCAGCCCAAGTTTGGTGGAGGTAAGTCCCTGCCTCACCTCGCTGGGCTGCATTGCTGGGAACCGCGACTTTGCAAGCTACTCCGGCCCCTGTGCACTTCTGGCAGAAATCCTTCGTGCACAGCCAAGCCTGGGTCCACGGCACTCTAACCTGCATTGCTCGACTTTCTAAGTTGGTCTCCGGCGACGTGGGACTCCTTTGTGCAACTTCGGCGAGCACCGTTTCACGCATCCTCGTAGTGCCTGTTTCTGGCACTTCTCCGGGTGCTACCTGCTTCAGTGAGGGCTCTTTGTCTTGCTCGACGTCCCCTCTCTCTGCAGGTCCAATTTGCGACCTCTTGGTCCCTCCTGGGCCCCAGCAGCGTCCAAAAACACCAAACGCACGATTTGCGTGTAGCAAGGCTTGTTGGCGTCCATCCGACGGGAAAACACTTCTGCACGACTCTCCAAGGCGTGTGGGATCCATCCTCCAAAGGGGAAGTCTCTAGCCCTTGTCGTTCCTGCAGTATTCACAGTTCTTCAGCCTAGTAAGAGCTTCTTTGCACCAACCGCTGGCATTTCTTGGGCATCTGCCCATCTCCGAGTTGCTTGTGACTTTTGGACTTGGTCCCCTTGTTCCACAGGTACCCTCAGTCAGGAATCCATCGTTGTTGCATTGCTGATTTGTGTTTTCCTTGCATTTTCCCTCTAACACGACTATTTTGTCCTTAGGGGAACTTTGGTGCACTTTGCACTCACTTTTCAGGGTCTTGGGGAGGGTTATTTTGCTAACTCTCACTATTTTCTAATAGTCCCAGCGACCCTCTACAAGGTCACATAGGTTTGGGGTCCATTCGTGGTTCGCATTCCACTTCTGGAGTATATGGTTTGTGTTGCCCCTATCCCTATGTTTCCCCATTGCATCCTATTGTAACTATACATTGTTTGCACTGTTTTCTAAGACTATACTGCATATTTTTGCTATTGTGTATATATATCTTGTGTATATTTCCTATCCTCTCACTGAGGGTACACTCTAAGATACTTTGGCATATTGTCATAAAAATAAAGTACCTTTATTTTTAGTATAACTGTGTATTGTGTTTTCTTATGATATTGTGCATATGACACTAAGTGGTACTGTAGTAGCTTCACACGTCTCCTAGTTCAGCCTAAGCTGCTCTGCTAAGCTACCATTATCTATCAGCCTAAGCTGCTAGACACCCTATACACTAATAAGGGATAACTGGGCCTGGTGCAAGGTGCAAGTACCCCTTGGTACTCACTACAAGCCAGTCCAGCCTCCTACAGGTCTCCTTTACACCCTCAGTGTTTTCTCACACTCCCAGCGACCCTCTCCACACTACACTTGCCTAGGGGTGCAGTCGTGGTTCAAATTCCACTTTCTTAGTATATGGTTTGTGTTGCCCCTAGACCTATTGCATCCTATTGTGTTTTACAGTGTTTGCACTTCTTTCTGACTGTTTTACTTACCTGATTTGGTTAGTTGTGTATATTTTTTGTATGTTACTTACCTCCTAAGGGAGTATATCCTCTGAGATATTTTTGGCACATTGCTCCTAAAATAAAGTACATTTATTTGTAGTAACTATGGGCCAGATGTAGGAAGCCGTTTGCATGGTGCAAACTGCGAAAATCACGGTTTGCGCCATGCAAACAGCCTTCTGCGATGCACATTCACAATTTGCGAGTCGATACCGACTCGCAAATTGTGAATGCGACTCGCAAATAGGAAGGGATGTTCCCTTTCTATTTGCGACTCGCATCGCAATGCAGAATTGCTTTGTGACCGCGAACTCGGTCGCAAAGCAATTCGCAGTTACCACCAGTGTCACACTGGTGGTAACCCATTCGCGAAAGGGAAGGGGTTCCCATGAGACCCCTTCCCCTTTGTGAATGTTTCCAATAAGGGTTTTTCAGAGCAGGCAGTGGTCCAATGGACCACAGCCTACTCTGCAAAACCGAAACCAAAAGGTTTCGTTATTTTTGTAATTTTGCAACTCGTTTTCCTTTAAGGAAAACGGGCTGCAACATAAAAACAAAAACTGCTTTATTTAAAAAGCAGTCACAGACATGGAGGTCTGCTGACTTCAGCAGGCCACCATCAACGTGAGTGCAGGGACTCGCTATGGGGTCGCAAAATGCGACCCAACTCATTAATATTAATGAGGTGGTTTCTTTGCAACCCCATAGCGACTCGCAGTCGGTGTCTGAGACACCGTACTGCATCCGATTTTGCGAATCGGAAATTGCGAGTCGCACCGACTCGCAATTTCCGATTCGCAAAATCAGACTTTGCTAGATCTGGCCCTATGTGTATTGTCTTTCTTATGATGTAGTACCTATATGATATAAGTGGTATTGCATGAGCTTTGTATGTCTCCTAGTTCAGCCTTGGCTGCTCTGCTATAGCTATCTCTATCAACTTAAGCTGCTAGAACACTACTACACTCTACGAATAAGGGATAACTCGACCTGACATAAGGTGTAAGTACCATTAGTACCCACTACAAGCCAGGCCAGTCTCTTAAATTGGTGGTGCAGCGGTGAGATAAGTACTTGTAACTGCTTTACCACTTTGTCATTGGTGCTTTTCATAAGAGAATAATATTCCTAATAGTTAGAAATATACACAAATAAACTTATCAGTCTTACTTTCACTCTACTCTAAAAAGTTTCTAAAAAGTTTGAGAACGTTTTTTCTCTCTGTTCTTGAGAGCTCACAACTTTTTATCTTACCCCTAAACCCTTTCTTTTCACCATGTCTGTGGTAGAGGCTACTCCCAAAGTTGTGAAGACAACTTATGACAATCTAAACTTTAAAAGTTTGACCGATCTCTGTATAGAAAGAAGTTTGGGGATTGGTAAGAACCCTAACAAAGATCTCCTTCTTAACCTTCTCCTTGAAGGTGACCAGAGTCTCTCTGCTCAAACCCGGGATCAGGAGGTAGAGGAGGGGGGTGCCCAGATAGATTCAGGGGAGGGTCCTGAGAACTCTGGGGAGGGTACTTCCAAAGACCTTTCACTTAACAGGCCATCTAGTGAAGCTGGTAGTGGGAGGGGGTCACACAGCAGTAGGACACCTTTGACTCCTAAAGGCCAGGTCACTAGGGTTCAGGTAATCAGAGAAAGGTCCACTTCTGCACATTCTCACATTACCTCTGTATCAGAGACTTCCCAAACCTCCCACCCTGAGGATAACACCCTAGACAGGGAACTCGGAGAGCTGAGGTTGGAAGAGGCCAGACAGAGGCCAAAGCAGCAACAGTTGGCCTTAGACAGGGAATCCCTAGATGTAGTGAGAGAAAGACAGAAGTTGGGGTTAGTTCCCCATGGTCTCAGCAACAGCAGCAATCTTGATAATCATCCTGTTAGAGAAACGGATTCAAGAAACCTGCATAAGATTGCCCCCCTTACAAGGAGGGGGATGACATTAATAAGTGGTTTTCTGCACTTGAGAGGGCCTGCATGGTACAGTTGGTCCCTCAAAGGTAGTGGGCTGCTATATTGTGGCTATCTTTCACTGGCAAAGGTAGGGACAGACTCCTTACTGTCAGGGAGAGTGATGCCAACAATTACAAAGTTTTGAAGGATGCACTATTAGATGGATTTGGCTTAACCACTGAACAATACAGGATAAAGTTCAGAGATACCAGAAAAAGTCCTCTCAAGACTGGACAGACTTTGTAGACTGTTCAGTGAAGTCCTTTGAGGGATGGTTACATGGCAGTAAGGTGTCTGACTATGAAAGCCTGTATAATCTAATTTTGAGAGAGCATATCTTGAATAATTCTGTGTCAGACTTGTTGCATCAATACTTGATAGACTCAATTCTGAACCCTTCACAAGAATTTGGGGAAGAAGGCTGACAAATGGGTCAGAACAAGAGTGAGCAGAAATGCTCATACAGGGGGTGACAAGGATGGCAAGAAGAAGGATGGTAATTCTCATGACAAGGGTGGGGACAAAGACAAAAATAATTCAGAGTCTTAATCAGGCCCACAAAAATCCTATGGGGGAGGTGGGTCAAAATCCTCTTCTCACAATCAAAAGAAGCCATGGTGCTATTTATGTGAAAGTAAAGGCTATTGTGCAAGTGATCCCACTTGCCCAAAGAAAAACACCAAACCTCCCACCACCACAACCCTGACTGCAACCACTAGTGTCCCTAGTAATAGCAGTGGTGGTGGGAAGAGCACTACTAATAGCCAACCAAAGAGTGTAGCTGGGCTCACCATTGGTAATGTAGTTGGGGTTGGTCTAGTTAGGGAGATCACTGAGGCTGTTTTAGTCTCTGATGGTGGCATTGAATTAGCCACTTTAGTTGCTTGCCCCCTTAATATGGAGAAGTACAAGCAGCTACCCCTGATTAACGGTGTTCAGGTTGAGACCTACAGGGACAACTGTGCCAGTGTCACCATGGTGATGGAACAACTGGTTGCCTCTGAGCAACACCTACTTGGTCACCAGTACCAAGTGACAGACGCCCATAGCTGTTGTGTATCTCAACTGGGTGGGGTGGTTAGTGGCCCAAAGAAAGTTGGGGTAGCCACTAACTCACCTGTAGAATGTCTGCTAGGAAATGATTTGGTGACTGCAGCTTGGGCTGAAGTGGTGTTGGAGGCCCATGCAGCAATGCTGGGCATTCCTGGGCATATCTTTGCTCTTACCACGATTCAGCTCAAGAAGGACAGGGAAACTTGGATCCTGGAACAATGGACCAAGTTGTCCCAAAAGCTAGGGATACGAAGGGCAAACCCTTGTCCACTATCCCACCCTCCACAGATGATTCCCCTTTTGAGGAAGAGGAATTCTCTCCCTGTGCAGAACCTACACCAGAGGAGCTGGAAGCTGATACAGCTGAGTGTTTGGCTGCAGGGGTCCTGCCAGAGAAGAGCTGAGTGTGGCACAGCAAACCTGTCCCACATTGGAGGGCCTCAGACAGCAAGCTGTCATACAGCAAAGTGGTGATGTCACTGACACACACACAGAGTTTATTGGGAAAATAATCTCCTTTACACTGAAGCAAGGGACCCCAAACCTGGTGCTACCAGAAGACTGATCATCCCCCTTCAGTAAAGGGAATTCCTCCTAACTCTGGCTCATGACATACCTTTAGCTGGGCATTTAGCCAGAGCAAAACATGGGACAGACTTGTTCCACATTTTCACTGGCCCCATATGTCAGAAGACACAAAGGAGTTTTGTTGCTCCTGTGTCACCTGCCAAGCCAGTGGCAAGACTGGTGGCACCCCAAAGGCCCCCTTGATCCCACTGCCAGTGGTTGGGGTGCCCTTTGAAAGGGTAGGGGTTTATATTGTTGGCCCCCTTGACCATACAACAGCTTCTGGCAACAGATTTATCCTTGTGGTTAGTAGAGGGAGTGGTTCTAGCAGACTACCATACTGCTGAGCAGAAGGAAGATAGAAAAAACTCCTTGATC